>NC_143138.1:69500686-70700686 GCF_059928025.1 Delphinapterus leucas
TCTTTAAACAACTGTCTCCTGTCAATTAAAATCCAGGTCTTTGCAGTTTCATCCCACCCAGATACAGCCACCCACCCTCCTGCCAGTACCTGAAGGGGAGCAAGCACCATGTTGCTCAGGGAGGCTGAGGCTCTCGCTGCTGCTGTCTTCGTGGGAGGCTCTATGAAGCTCTCAGGCGTGGCCAGCTGGCCAGCTGCTGCAGAAAAGCTGGGTGCCACTGCACCTTTCCCAAGTGACTGTGTCTGTATTTGGTCATGCTGTGGGGTCAACCTGAGTTTCTGGAGAAGATCAACGCTTGGGAGGGATGTACTGGCTGTGTTTGTCACACTCAGCGGGGCCCTGAATGAGCTCTGGCTGGCAGTCAGACTGGTGTGGCTCAGCTCAGGGACTGGCTGACTCAGAAGTGGAGACCTCTGTCTAGGTGTGGTCTTCACTGCTTGCATCATGGTGGTGTTTCGGGGTAGGCTTGGGGGAGCCTGTCCAGTAGAAGCTTCTGCTGGTAGAGTAGGACTAAGCACAGGGTGCAACGAGATCGTATAGCTTGGGGCCTGCTTTTCGCTGGACTGTGTGATGGAGGCAGGAGTGATTAGCACCGGGGTGGTGACTTCAGGCTGGACTGAGTGGTGGGCAGCAGGATGGACACCCAGGTTTTCCGACTGAGGGGCCCCTCCTGGCTCAAAGGAAAATGGTAGGAACGAGCTGGGCTCTTTCTGGGAGGCATCTCCTGGCAGCTTCTCCACTTCTTCTGAATCCAGACCCAAAACTGTTGGCTGTTCCTTTGGCAAAGAGGTTCCAAATAATTCTTCCACTGTCAGATGTTTGTGTCCAGACGGAGCAGACTGAAAAACAAATCAAACCACCCAATGAAAGAAATCTCTTGCAAACAAGCGCATCTAAACTTCCTTTCCATCAACCAAAACAGTTTGTAGAAGCAAGGTTGGGTGGAGTCTGAAAATAGGAAATGGAACAAACTGAAGATGTCCTCAGGATTAAGGCCTAGGTCCATCTATCTGGTCTCCCCAAGGTGGTGGACAGAAATCTGCATTAGTAGTAAAATTCCAATTTTCCGGACTCTAGGTGGTAGCTTAGAATTCACCTTTTTTTTTGTTGGCAAACAGATATAAGGTGAAGGGGCAATTACTTTACTTCAAAGTTAATTGTGCCTAATTGCCCTATGTCAGTCACACATGGTAGGGAAATTACACTCAAGAGGACAGAGGGACCAAATGCTGATCAAGCAATCATACCTTTATTTTCATGACTTTTGACTAAAAGGTAGGCACTGCACCTTGAGGACTAGGCCTCAAATACCAGAAAATAAAATTAACTATTAAAGAAAATTAAAGTATAGCTGATACAACATTATATTAGTTACAGGTGTACAACATAGTGATTCAATATTTTTATAGATCGTACTTCATTTAAAGTTATTATAAAATATTGGTTATGTCCTCTGTGCTGTACAATATATCCTTATATCTTATTTATTTTATACATAGTAGTTTGTACCTCTTAATCCCCTACCGTGATCTTGTCCCTACAATTTAACCATTTTTTAAATAGCTAGCCATTCCTCCTTCCTACTCCCGAATCACAGAATCCTTAAGAAAAAGCGAAGCATTTAAGCCTGAACACGTTACATTTACATAGTTTAGTGATCTGGTTTATTGACGCCGCTGCAATGACTCAAAGGAGAAATATTCGTGCCTCCCACTTGTGAGCTTTCCTGCCCCTTCCCTTCAAGGAGTATTGCTGAATTCATTTAACCTTTATTTGCTGAGTATGCACGGGGTGGCAGGTTCTGCTCTGACCTGGGCCCAAAGGACATACCAGGAAGTAATGAAAAAGAGTCCTACGCTGACAGAGCTTACATTCTCATGGGAGACAAAGTACTCTGAGAACACAAGCAGCCTCAACTTATGGTTTTATCCCTAAAGTGCATGGACTTCTTAGTTGTTTACATATATGTTTACATGAAAAAAAAATTCACTGAAAACACATGATTTTCAGGGCCCCAGAAAGTCTATAAAGGCCTTAAAGTACACTGCATCTGAAATACAATGACGATAACACTACGGTATGATCCCATTTCTACAGGAAAACAAGCTCAGTTTTCCCCCAATGTTTGCTGCGTCCATTTGACAAATAATTAATGGTGTTAACCAGGTGCCAGGGGCATTGGGCTGTGAAGGGTGGGGAGAAGAAGAGAGAGGGAGCTTCTGGGCAGCAGGCTCTTAAGGGAAGGGGGTTAGGGATCCCCTCTGTTGAGAGACAACAGGGAAGGGAGGACTGAGGATGCAGGGGAGCTTACACATAAGGGACAGAAAAAGTTTCAGGGGCGCCGCTGTGCACTTTCTCCCTGGTGTGAGGGCAGAAGCGCCTGCTGGGTGAGAGAGGGGTGGCCGGGAGAGCGTAGGTGGTGCGGAATGGCTGTTGTGGAGGAAGAGGCAGAAGCCTCCTCCAGTTGTAAAAAATTACAACTTCGTACCAAACCATTCATTATATCTTAGAAAATAGTCAATGAAGAGAATTCTATTAATATTAAAGCTAACATAATGTATCTTGGCAAGTTAAGGTGACGAGAGGCTTTGTTTAGGTGAAGGAACTCTCACGTGGCACATTCAGGCCCCCGCTAACAATGCTGTAGTGAGACTAGTAAGACTGTCTTGTCACAACACTTTCTAGCACTTCAAGGGATTTTCCAGATTCAGTCTCACTCCAAATACTAGGCAGCACTAACACCTCATCATAAACTGTGGATGTGAAGAACTGCAAAAGACTTTATATGGTTTAATATCCTTACATTTTTACTTCTGGAAAACTGCAGAGCTTAGGGTCTGAAATAACAAGTACCTAGGTTCAAGTCCCAGCTGTTAACTCGTAAAATTACAGCATTTCTATGTAGTGCGCTCATTTGAAAACTGAGGTGAACTGTGGCTAATTGCCTCACAGAGCTGTTGTAAAAATTAAGTTCTCGATATAATGTCTGGTGCCCAACAAGCATTCAATAATTGGGAGTTGGCTATTATCATCATTATATGAACCCAGATACAGTCTTTTTGTTTTTTGTTTTTTTTTTTTTTGCTGCAAAAAGCTTTATTGTTTCCATTTGGTCCAAGGCTTGGGAGAGGGGGTCCAGGGTGGTTAAAAAGCTGCCTAGTGGCTGCAGAGAGGGGCTTCAGGCAGAAGCCCTGACACCAGAGGGGCTCCTCAAAGGCCGCTGGGCTCTGGAGGCTCTTAATCATGCTTGAGGGTGAGACTTTCGAAGAGATACTCGCCCAGCCCAGCCTGGGGACCAAACAGCTCGCGGAGGTTGGTCAGGCGGTGACTCATCTTCTTCATGAGTTTCACCTCCTTATCTAGGAAGTGGCTCTCCAGGAAGTCACAGAGGTGGGGGTCTGGGCGGGCAGAACCCAGGGCATGCAGATCCAAAAGGCCTGGTTCAGGTTCTTCTCCATGAGAATGGCAGCTTCCAAAGTGTCCTGGGTTTGTACCCCACTCATCTTGAGATGGCTTCTGCATGTCCTCGAAGAGGGCACGGCTGCCACACTGGTTTTGCATTTTCAAGAGACGCTGGGCGCCCTTGCACTTCTTCCCCACCAATTCACAGAAAAAGTGGCCCATGTCCTCCAGAGCCACGTTGTCGTGGTTGAAATAGAAGCCTGGAGAGGAGGTAGGTGTAGGAGGCCCGCAGATGCATGCTGACCAGGCAGCTGATGGCAGCCTCCACCTTGATGGAATAATTCTGACGAATCTGGGAGCTCAGGGTTGGTCGGTAATAAGGAGTTATGCTCAAAAAATGGTGTTAGCTGGTCCTGGTGGCCAAGGATAGCTGAGTGGCTGATTCTGAAGGTTGCGACTGGAAAAAAGGTTGGAGGGTGGTCGGAGGCTGGAGCAAGAGGCGTCCCTGGGTCTCTTCCGTCCAAACACTGTTGAAGCAAGAGACAGATCTGCGGGACTGGTGAGCACATTGCCCCACATATACTCTTAACAGCAATTATGATAAATCTGTGTGTGGATATGTTTTAAAGAATATCAAATAATATGTGGGGATATTAAAAATCTATTAAATCCTTTTAGAATATCATCCCCTATAATGCAAAATAATAACAACAAAACCACTTGATGGGATATGGAGGCTGTGCTATTATAAATCACCCCATTGTTCCCTGAGGCAAGGAGTCATTAAAGGCACAGCTGTTTGTTCAGAATTCACTGGTAACGTTTCAAATCCATTCAAAGTAATCCGAAATAGACAATGAATTCTGATATGGGACAGATGTCTCTTTCTCTCTGTCCAGACCACATAACTGTAGTAGAATGCATAGGTTCCAACCCCAGGCTGAACACTGTGATCTACTCACTTTTGGATCCCTGGCATCATAAGTGTCTGCTGATGAGCAGAGAGACAATTCCTTCCCCCTTCCCATTTCTAAAAGTTATGGTAAAATATACATAACAAAAGCTACCAATTTAATCATATTTATACCTAAGTGTAAAATTCAGTGGCATTCAGAATATTCACAATGCTGTCGATTTACACAAGTTTTTCATCAACCCTAATAGAAACTCTGTACCCATTAAACAACTCCCTATCTTCTCTCCCGGTCACCCCCAATGCCCCACCCACAGACCCCAGTAATCTCTATTCTACTTTCTGTATCTATAAATTTGCCTACTCTACCTACTTTAAGTGTAATCATACAATATTTGTCATTTTGTGACTGACTTAATTTCACCTAGCATGTTTTCAAGGTTCATCCATGTTGTAGCAGGTATCAGAATTTCATTCCTTTTTATTTTTTATTTTTATTATTATTTTTTTGGCTGCGCCTCGTGGCTTGCGGGATCTTAGTTCCCCAACCAGGGATCAAACCTGTGCCCTCTGCACTGGAAGCGCAGAATCCTAACCACTGGACCACCAGGGTATTCCCAGAATATCATTCCTTTTAAAGGCTGAATAACACTCCATTGTATGTATATACCACATTTCGTTTATCCATTCATCTGATGATTGACAATTTGTTTCCACCTCTTGGCTGTTATGAATAATGCTTCATAGAACATTAGTGTAAAAGTGTCTGTTTTAGTCCTTGTTTTCAATTCTCTCAGATACATATCCAGGAACAGAACTGCTGCATCATATGGCAATTCCACATTTTAACTTTTTGAGGAACCGCCAAACTGTTCTCCAGGGCTGCTGTACCATTTTACATTACCATAACACTTGGCCTTTTGTGTATGTTATTTGGAGACGTTTCTATTCAGCCCTTTGCCCATTTAAAAATTTTATTTATTTATTTACTATTTTTTGGCTGCACCATGCAGCATGCAGGATCTTAGTTCCCAGACCAGGGACTGAACCCATGCCCACTGCAGTGGAAGCTCGGAGTCTTAACCACTGGACTGCCAGGGAAGTCACCCCTTTGCCCATTTTTGAGTTGTGTTAATTCCTTTTTCACACATCATGTTTAGAACAAAATGGTGAAGACTGCTTGGCAAAAGAAGTGCTGGAAAACTACACTAATTCTTATTCATTAATGCAAATTATGTAGTTTTTTTTTGCCACGCCACACGGCATGCAGGATCTTAGTACCCCAACCAGGGATTGAACCTGTGCCCTCTGCAGTGGAAGCACGGAGTCCTAACCACTGGACTGCCAGGGAATTCCCAATTACGTAGATCTTAACCACCATATTCTTTTATATATATGTGTATATATATATATATATATATATATATATATATAAACACGCACAAACCAACATTTAGACATACCTACTTTAAAAAACACAGACCGCATTGGGACTGTCCTGCAGAAACTTAAGAGTCTTTTCCAGGGAAGAATACTATTTTATGTTATAATAAAAGGAGCAATCAAACAATAGGACATGGAGACGCCTCATCATGAAATACACCTTAGGCTTCATAAATGACATGATCCAGGTAGCAATTTTTACCTATCTAGTGGAACACAAATCAACTTTTGAACAACTAACATTACCCACATTTACATGTGAAATGTTTCTACACTTACACTTAAAAACTGGTATCTCTAGGGACTTTCCTGGTGGTCCAGTGGTTAAGAACCTGCCTTCTGATGCAGAGGACATGGGTTTGATCCCTGGTCAGGGAACTAAGATCCCACATGCTGCAGGGCAACTTAGCCCACGGGCCGCAACTGAGTCTGCACACCGCAAGGAAAGATGCCGCATGCCATAGCTAAGACCCGACAGAGCCAAATAAATAAATAAATATTAAAAAAAAAAAATCACCTTCCAAGATGATTAGAATGGTGAATGTCTTATGCGGCTTGATGATAATGTTTATTTCAGTATAGAAAAACAGGGCTTACTTTGAAGTATAAATTTAATAAATATTTACTGAATTAATACATACATCTAAGACTGCTGAAAAAAACTGGTATTTTTTTTTAAAGTCTCTCTAAATCCTCCATTAAAAAAAATATATATATTTATTTATTTTCTTTCTTTCTTTCATTTGGCTGCGTTAGGTCTTAGTTGCTGCACACAGGATCTTTGTTGAGGCATGCGGGATCTTTCGTTGCAGCACGTGGGCTTCCCTCTAGTTGTGGTGTGCAGGCTGCAGAGCGTGTGGGCTCTGTAGTTGTGGCGCGAGGGCGGGCTCTAGCGTTGAGGCACGAGAGCTTGGTAGTTGTGGCACACGGGCTTGGTTGCCCCACAGATCTTAGTCGGAATCTTAGTTCCCTGACCAGGGATCCAACCTGAGTCCCCTGCATTGGAAAGTGGATTCTTTACCACTGGACCACCGGGGAAGTCCCCCAAACTGGTATTTCTAATGGTATGAAATCTACTTCATATTAAAAAATGGGACTTCCCCGGTGGTCCAGTGGGTAAGACTCTACACTCCCAATGCAGAGTGCCCGGGTCTGATCCCTGGTCGGGGAACTAAATCCTGCATGCATGCTGCAACTAAGGGTTCGAATGCCGCAACTAAGGAGTCTGCATGCTGCAACTAAAAGATCCCGCATGCCTCAGTGAAGATCCTTCGTGCCGCAATTAAGACCTGGCACAGCCTAAATAAATATAAATAAGTAAATAAATAATGAAACCATATGGTAGAATGCTGAACTCTGACGGCAAAAGCAGCAGAAAGTTTCCAATTTCTCCATGCTGCCTCCCTGCAGCTTCTGCCAGGCCAGAGACAGATTCTCAGACTTTCTCTGGAATAGGGTGTGTGGTAAAGCTTTAGGGTTTCAGAGGTATCTCACATGAGGCAGAATAAATGAGGTTACGAGAGCAATAAGAGTCATCATAGACAGAACGCTCATTACACATGAGGCCCTGTGCTACACACTTTACACGCATTACTCTATTAATCGGTGAGGGCAGTACTATTATTATTGCCATTTTATAGATGATGACCAAGTACAACAACAGAACCAGGCTCCAACCTAGTTCTAACAAGACAGTCCATATCCCTAACCATTATGCCACCATCCTGAGATGTCCATCAAGCAGATGATAGACTACCTACTCAACTGAATGGTGATATGATCCTCTGGGGAACAGAGGTGCAGCTAAGACTTGAATATCTAAGAGGTGGATACAAGTCAAAAGGTACCAACTTTTGGAAATATGTAACTGGCTGAATCAGTCGCAAGAGGCTGAGTAGGCAGAGCATGCGTCTCCACACAAACTCCCCAAAGCTTTATAGTCTCTGAGTTGGACAGGACCCTCTCTACACTTCTCTGCCTCTGACAAGAAAAACTGGCTGCATTCCTCTAGTAGCTGGGCTTATTTATTCATGGATTCATCTTCCATCATCCATAGAAAAGGTGAAATTTTATTCTTTACTCATCTTTAAAGACTGGGTTCTGAGTTCTGTAATGCCTCACTTAAATCTAGTTTTAGTCTGACCATGCCCCTGGGAAATGGAATTCAATGAGTGACACCATGTATGGTACTCAAAAAAAATTCTAATAAACTGTATCAGGGGACTTCCCTGGTGGTCCAGTGGCTAAGACTCTGAGCTCCCTATGCAGGGCGCCCAGGTTCGATCCCTGGTCAGGGAACTAGATGCTACATGCCGCAACTAAACATCCCGCTTGCCACAACTAAACTATCACACGGGCTGCAACGAAGATCCTGCATGCTGCAGTGAAGATCCCGCGTGCCACAATGAAGACCCGGCACAGCCAAATAAATAAATAAATATTTAAAAACCCCCAAGAAACAAAACAACAACAAAACTGTATCAGGTTTTCCATTGTTCCTTCCTCACCCCATAGCTCTTGCTGTTTAGAGAACTTCATATTTCTGTTTGGATTTATTGTGTCCATGTCAGATTTCCTACCTGATAGTGCCCTGGGCACACTAGAAGATATGATTATTGTTAACCACAGGAACCAAAAAAAACAATACAAAACAAACTAGAGAAATAGTCCCAAGGGAATTTTAATAAGTAAATTATGAAACTGAAATAAAATTTAATACTAGTAAGGCTTGACAGCATTACTTGCTCCTCAGCACTAGATGGCAGTGTTACTAAACCAACATACAATCTGCCTGCAGGGCCGATTATGGATTTTAGCTAATTTTAGACATGGCTCTGACAATATCCAGATCTCAGTATTTTACAAAATGCTGTCACTTTGGCTATAAAATGGAGTTTCTGGGGGTCCATTTCTTCATTTGGATCTCACAGTAAGTCTGTGAGTTAGGCACTGCAAGAATCCTTAATCCCATGATTCAGAAGGAAAGGGGAAGTGACTGGCCCACTGGCTGATAAACCAGACCAGAAGGAATCTGCTCCTTCCCTTGTTGCCTCTCTTAACATATATTTTTTAAAAATTAAGTTTTATATAGCACTGCTTTTTTCTTTGATTTTTTAAAAACACAGCATTGCTTCTAATATATGTTTGACCTTTAGGATCCTAAGTCCAAATACAGTAAAAATGGAGCAAAGGAATGTGGTATACAAAATGTGGTTTAAATTAATTACCATCTACATACCTAAAAACTTTATAGACACATCGCTGACGGGAATGTAAAATGGTACAGCCTCTCTGGAAAACAGTATGGCAGGGCAGTTTCCTATTCAACTAAAACATGCAATTACCAAATTACCCAACATTTGCACTCTTGGGCATTTATCCCAGAGTAAAGGGAATTTATGTACAAAAACCTATATACAAATGTTCATGGAAACTTTATTCATAATAGTCCCAAACTGAAAACAACTCAGATGTCCTTTAACAGGTTAATGGTTAAAAATGTTAATTCCACTCAGCAATGACAGGGAACTATTGATATACATAACAATTTCAATGAATCTCCAGGAGTTATGCTGAGTGAAGAAGCATAATCCCCAAAGGTTATATATTATATGATTCCATTTATAGAAAATTCTTGAAATGACAACATTACAGACCTGGAGACAGATTAGTCACTGCCAGGGGTTAGGGATGCCAGAAGAAGGCTGGGAGGGTGTGACATGTAAGTTAGTGTGATAACAAAAGGGCAACACAGAGGATTCTTGTGGTGATGGAAGTCTTCTGTATCTTGACTGTGGTGGAAGACATACAAAGCTCTACATGAGATAAAATTGCATAGAACTCAATAAACACATGCACATACACACAAATGAATATGAATAAAACTGAGGAAATGTGAACAAGATGGGTATATTGTATCAATATTCTGGTTGTGATATTGTACTGTATTTTACAACCTGTTATCAATGGAGTAAATGGGTAAAGGGAACATAGATCTTTCTGTATTATTTCTTACAACTGCATATTAATCTATAATTATCTCAAAATAAAAAGTTTAATTAAAAAACTATGGTTTTCTGGGACTTCCCTGGTGGTCCAGTGGTTAAGACTCTGCTCCCAATGCAGGGGGCCAAGGTTTGATCCCTGGTCAGGGAAGATCCCACATGCCATGGAGCAACAAAGCCCGTGTGCCACAACTACTGAAGCTTGTGCACCTAGAGCCCGTGCCCTGCAACAAGAGAAGCCACCGCAATGAGAAGCCCGTGCACCACAACAAAGACTAGCCCTGCTCGCTGCAACTAGAGAGAGCCCGCGCGCAGCAACAAAGACCCAACGCAGCCAAAAAAAAGGGTGGTGAGGGACTTCCCTGGTGGCGCAGTGGTTAAGAATCCTCCTGCCAATGCAGGGGACACAGGTTTGATCCCTGGTCTGGGAAGATCCCACATGCCATGGAGCAACTAAGCCCATTCGCAACAACTACTGAAGCCCATGTGCCTAGAGCCCGTGCTCTGCAACAAGAGGAGCCACCGCAAGGAGAAGCCCGTGCACCGCAATGAAGAGTAGCCCCCGCTCATCACAACTAGGGAAAGCCCACATGCAGCAACAAAGACCCAACACAGCCAAAAAAAAAAAAAAAAAAAAGAATAAATTTATTAAAAAAATAAACAAATAAAATAGGGTGGTGAGAGAGGCTCTCACCTTTATGGAAGACACTAGAGATCTGAAGGAAGAAAGGAAGCAAGCTACTTCTAGGAGGGAAGTCTTCCAGGCCAAGGGAACTGTAAGTGCAAAGGCCTGTGCTGAGGCAGGGGCATGTGTGGCACATTTGTGGAAAGGCAGGAAAGCCAATGAGGCTGGGAGCAAGGCAGAAAGGTAGAGGATGAGGCCAGGGTTAGGGGGGCCAGATCAGGTAGGGCCTTGTAAGCCACTGCCATGACCCTGGCTTTTATTTGAGTGAGATGAGATACCACTGGAGGAAGGCCATGATCTAACTTATGTTATACCAGGATTACTTTGGCTGCTGGGTTAAGAATAGGGGAGGGAGTGGCAAGGGCAAATGCTGGGAAACCAGACAAGAGGCTACGGCAAAATCCAGATGCAAGATAGTTTTACATGGACCAGGGGATATGACATGAGAGGATGACATTACATTGCTGCCTGTACATACATACTTTGACAGATGAACAACAAATCAAACTTGTACTGCATTAAAATCCTTACAAAATGTTGACTCTGTTAGGTTACCTTAGGTGAAGTTAGGGCTTTAGCTGTACAAACCTTATCTTGGGACCCGGATGGCGTCTCTTCTAGAGTCTCGGTGCTTCCCAGATTGGAGATCTGAGTACTTGGCTGTAACCCAGGGCTGGAGATATTTGAATTGCCCATCTGATTCTTAAATTAGAAGGAAAAGTATATCAGGTGAAAAGCTTGCTATTCTTTGGCTCACAAAACAGCATTCAAGGTTACTAGAAATATTATTTTAAAAGTCAAGCATAAAATCCCCCCAAATGTTTGCTCTGGACCTACATGTAAATTAACCTGTACAATAAAATTTCTAGAAAGCCAAGCACCTGATTTTAGACAATAGTGTTAGTAACAACTGCTGTTTTTATAACCCCTTTAAGGAAAAGCAAATAGCATTACTTTATCATGTACTCTTTTCCATTTTATTTTTTAAGTTAATATATGGTGAAATTAACTTTTGGAGTGCACAGTTCTATCTGTGTACCTATCGCCACAATCAGGATATAAAACATATTGATCACCCCCCCAAAACTCCCTCGTGCTATCCCAATGCAGTCATGCCCTCCATCCACTCCTGGCAACCAGTGATCTGTTCTCTGGCACTAATTCTGTCTTTTCGAGAATGTCATATAAATGGAATGCTGGCTTCTTTAACTTAGAATAATGCCTTTGAGATTCATCCAAGCTGTTGTATGTATCGGGCTGGCCAAAAAGTTCATTTGGGTTTTTTCCATAACGATCTTAAAGTTTTTTAACCATTTACCTATAGGAGGACATTTGTGTTGCTTCCAGTTTTTGGTGACTATGAATACAGCTTCTACAAACATTCATGTACAGGTTTTTGTGTGGACAAAAGCTTTATTTTCTAGAGTAAATTCCTAGGAGTGGTAATTCTTGGTCATATGGTAAATATATATTTCTTCTAAATTTTTGTACTTTTATTTTTTACATTTAGATCTACTGACCCATTTTAAGTTGATTTTTGTATAAAGTGTTACATTTAGGTTGAGGTTCATTTTTTTGGACATATGAATGTACAAGTACTCTAATACCATCATATATTTAAAAAATTAAATTAAAAAGGTCTTTAGGGACTTCCCTGGTAGTCCAGTGGGTAAGACCCTGCACTCCCAATGCAGGGGGCCTGGTTTGATCCCTGGTCGGGGAACTAGATCCCGCATGTATGCCGCAACTAAGAAGCGTGCATGCTGCAACTAAGACCCAGAACAGCCAAAATAAATAAATAAATTAAAAAAAAAGTCTCTAAACATCACTATCACAGATGACAAAACATTGTAATAAAGTGTTTAAAAATTCCTGTTAACTTGTATCTTTGTTCTTAGAAAGAATCCTAAAAAAATGATCACTAGACGGACATGGAATTTTTAGAAACTTATGTATTTAGGCTATATAATCGAGCATCTAGTGAGCATTATCTGTGTCAAAATAGACACCAAAACCAGTTTAGAACAGTCAAGGGACCGGACTTTTTAAAAACAGAAGCTCCAAACTTTAGGTCAGAGACAGATTAACTTTCTTGACACCATATTATAAAGATATGTGCCTAGTGCAGGAGTAGGTACTGAATGTGAAATGAATGGATAATATGCATTTTTTTTCTATTCAAATGACTTAGTCCTTGTATTATTTCAGAACACCATTTACTCAATGTTACGCATTTAAGCAGAGGTGAAATAGTCTGTGAAAGCTTATGAACTGTCTTATCTTCTAACATACCTCTTTGTGCAACACCACCATCAACCAGTATCAACAACTTATGGGGAATCCTTGGAACTGAATTGTATTAGAGAAAATATAATGGGTTGGCCCAAAAGTTCGTTCCGGTTTTTCCACAAAATGTTACGAACTTTTGGGCCAACCCAATATAAACTGAAAACACTGCTCACAACAAGTTCTTAAGATGGAAGGTGCAAATGTTCAGGAGCATCTTTAAAATTGGAAATTTTCACATAAAAATCCTGGCTTGTCATTTTTCAGAGAGAAGCTGAATAATTTGGCACACCAGCCCATTTGGTAATGACTGGTTATAGCTGAGCTGCAACTGACCAGATGACACAGGGACAGGCTCTCTGTTGGTTTTACTTCCACTCTGGTTCACTGTGGGCGCCACTGTGGCCCACCTGGTTTTGGGACATGTGAGTCTGCAATACTTACTTAACTCAACATAAGCTATAAGATGGGTTGTACTTTAAAAGGTTTCCAGAACTTCAAATATTTTATTACACTTATGCAGGGCTGTTCTCGGAAGGTTTGTTTGTTTGTTTATTTATTTATTTTTGAGGGTTTATTTTGGGTTTGTTTGTTAATGATAGTAACCAGTATTCATAAGAATTGGGGGAAATGGACAATCACAAAGAAACATTTTTTTTTTTTTTTAATTTTGTTTTTGGCTGCGTTGGGTCTTCATTGCTGCGCACGTGCTTTCTCTAGTTGTTGTTGAGCAGGGGCTACTCTTTGTTGTGGTGCACGTGCTTCTCATTGAGGTGGCTTCTGTTGTTGTGCAGCACAGGCTCTAGGCATGTGGGCTTCAGTAGTTGCAGCATGTGGGCTCAGTAGTTGTGGCTTGCAGGCTCTAGAGTGCAGGCTCAGTAGTTGTGGTGCACAGGCTTAGCTGCTCCGAGGCATGAGGGATCTTCCTGGACTAGGGATCGAACCCGTGTCCCCCGCATTGGCAGGTGGATTCTTAGCCACTGCACCACCAGGGAAGTCCCACAAACAAACTTTTGGGAAGATAATTTTACAGTATTTGGTAAAAACCTTAAAAATGTCAAAATCCTTTGATTTACCAATCCCATTTCAAGTAACTTATCTTAAGAGAAAATTAATGCTAATTAATAACAAGACAGCTACCAAAGGTATACTTCTGAGTTCTTAAACAGAATTAGAAAAATCTAGGATATTGTTTATATAAGGCACAGAAATAAAAATATACAACTATTAACATCACAGTTTGCTTTTTCAAAAGCTTTTCATTCTACCAAATGAACTCTCCCAGGGACTCCCTGTGAGATAAATACTGTCACAAAAAGATACTGTTCTTTGGAAAAAAATTAGGTTACAAAACAGTTAATGAAAAAGTAGTTTTAAAACTAGTTAATAAAACTGTGTACTTAAATATTATCACACACATTGGGACATATTTAGACAAATTTGTAGAAGGATAAATAACAAGGCATTAGTAGCAATTATTTCTAGGTGGTGGAATTATTTTTTTTCCCGTTTATTATAATTTTAAAATATAAAGTCTTCTATAATTAATATGCACTGCTTACATAATAAGAAAACTAAGTGTTCCTATTTTTTTAAGAACAAAAAAATCCCTACCAAAATCTAGGATTACATCCTGTGGCTAGATGTGACTCAGAATGGGCCAACCTTAGTCAAGGCCTGTGTTTCAGCTATCTTTCTTTACATTAAAAACAGGAAAGTTGGGGGACTTCCCTAGTGGTCCAGTGGGTACGACTCCGCACTCTCAATGCAAGGGGCCTGGGTTTGATCCCTGGTTGGGGAATTGGATTCCACCCCATGTGCATGCCGCAACTAAGAAGTCCATGTGCTGCAACTAAAAAGATCCCACATGCCGCAACGAAGATCCTGTGTGCTGCACCTGGGACCCGGCACAGCCAAAATGAATGAATAAATAAATAAATGAATGAATAAATAAATATAAAAAAACCCCAGAAAGTTGGTTAAAACAAACTACTATAGGACTTGGGGAGAAAATGTTTATTATAAAGTGTTTTTATTTTCAAATAGTCTCTATTATAAATTCCTCACTCAAAAGTCTGGAATTTCCATCCCTGATGGTCCAGTGGTTAAGAATCCATCTTGCAATGCAGGGGACGCCAGTTCGATCCCTGGTTGGGGAACTGAGATCCCACATGCCAAGGGGCAACTAAGCCTGCATCTCACAATTAGAGAAAAGCCTGCACACCACAACAAAGCAGAAGAGCCCGTGTGCCGCAACTAAGACCCGACGCAGCCAAAAAAAAAAAAAAAAGTCTGGAATTTCATTCACTGTATTATATACACTGGACAGGGGAGATTTAGAATTGGGGTTAAATTCCATCACTGAGGCCTAGCTTGTACCCCTGCCCTTGAAACTATCAATCTCCCAAGTCTCTACCTAAAGATAAAGGGTCCATCTGGAACCATCGGCACCAGAGAAGAGCCCATCCAAACACTAAGATGTGAATTCATGGGCCACTGCTAATACTAACTCCATTTGATTAGATGATAGGCAAGTGCAGACAAGAAACAAAACTCTTGTTTAAGGACGCGCCACCTATTTATGGACGGTTTTCAAAAATAGAAAGAACATATTATGAAGTAAATATCAAAGATTTAACTAAATTCCCAAAGGTTTAGTCTTAATCCAACCACAGAAATTTCATTTATTCCACACCATGGAAGAATTTTCTTTACAACAGTAATTACTGCACTTTCCATATTTTCTACTTTTGCTATGTTTATTAACTAGAAATCGTGTCAGATTTTTTTTTTTTTTTTTTGCGGTACGCGGGCCTCTCACTGCTGTGGCCTCTCCCGTTGCGGAGCACAGGCTCCGGATGCGCAGGCTCAGCGGCCATGGCTCACGGGCCCAGCCGCTCCGCGGCGTGCGGGATCTTCCCGGACCGGGGCACAAACCCGCGTCCCCTGCATCGGCAGGCGGACTCTCAACCACTGCGCCACCAGGGAAGCCCCGTGTCAGATTTTTATTCTGCTCATGTGACCTAGAGTTCCTTTACAGCTCTGTGTAGAAAAACAAGGCTTTAGTTCTTTCTTTCCTTTGGAGATTACTCGCTTCTCAGCCTGAGGGGGAAGGTGAGCCATCTCCTGGAGTGTCTGCTCTAGTGTACAGTGCCTATACTTCCTATCCTGTGTGGCACCTTGATCTACTCATCACTGGGAAGAGGTGACAGAGCTCGGAACTTATTAGTTACTTGTTGTCAGAACACCAAAAGGTCTGTATAAAAACAGAACAAGGCATCTATGTAGATAACCCATATCTCATTAAGGATATGAGAGGGAATTTATGGTAATATATGGTAACCTAAAAGTTTACAAATGATTCTTGAATTTAATCTCATCTAGTTTCCGAAGAATCAAGGAATTCATTATAGAGATGACTGCTTTTCCTATATTAATTTTCACAGATCCACAGATTCTTCGTAATTCTCTATGAGACGCTGAGGAATTTGGTACAAACTGAAACTTCTCATGGGCTCTAAGTACATTTCTCTGCCCAGGAGGTGGGACCTTTGGTGTCTGAACATAGAAGATTTGTTGTAGTTTATGGTGAATATGACTGTTAATTAGGGGCAACTACCTTCTAGAGCACTGTTTCCAAAGTTTGTTCCCCGAACTCCAGATTCTTGAGATGTTAAAGGGCAGTATGTGAAAAATGGTCCTGTAGTCAAGTCAATCTGGAACTTGAGGTTACTGTTTTGTTTATTGTGGGACCTCTCAGAGTCTTGAGCACTGTAATGCCCCAAGAAGATGGGGGAGGAGAAGCCATTCTAACAATGTTTTCTTAACTCATTTGACCAATTAGAACCTCTTTTCAAGGACCACCTGTTAACAACGTAGAGGCCAGTGTTAGAGAACTGTTAAGGGAGCTACAGTCTTACTGTTTTTCACACCTTGTTCCTTTAACTTTTGGTGAGGTGAAGATTAAACAAAAAAAGCTTAACTTAACCCAATGTTAGTAAAGAGCAAGATGACAATTACAATTCTGCTGAAACAAAGTGCAGCAGTGGAAACCTTCCACCTCACTCCAAGGAAGCGTGGGGCTTTGAAGTGCCGATGTCAGGTGAAAAGCCAGGACAGTTCCAAAGCCACAAAGTTTGAAGACCACTGAGGAACTGCCCACTGCTTGGCACATAGTGGACAGTTCATAAGTATGTATTGAATAAATTAATGAATGCACCACAACTTCCATTTAATTCAACTTTGGGGAGAAAATGTTATTGATTAACTTTTAAACTAAAATACAGGGAGGGACTTCCCTGGTGGTCCAGTGGCTAAGACTCCGTGCTCCCAATGCACGGGGCCCAGGTTTGATCCCTGGTCAGCGAACTAGATTCCACATGCCGCAACTAAGACCCAGCGCAGCCAAATGAATAAATAAATAAGTATTTAAAAAAACACAAACAAAACCCAGGGAATTCTGGTGGTCTAGTGGTTAGGACTCTGCACTTTCACTGCTGAGGGCCTGTGTTCAGTCCTTGTCGGGGAACTAAGATCCCACAAACCATGTGGCGAGGCTTAAATAAATAAATAAACTAAAATACAAAACAGAAAGAAAAAAAAAGCATTCTAGAAAAGCCTCTCATTTGGGTAATATTCCAAATGATGCTTTATGAGGGTTGTGCACCTAGCACCAATTACAGATCATAAATTATATGCTTTGGTATTACAGGGTGCAAGTTATCAGAGTACTTTTCAAAAACCACATAAATTCCCAAGACCTAGCAGAGCCTGCAGGGTGGAAGAAGAGGCGTAAAACCTTTCCAGAACTACCTGCTACAGGCTAACTCCTGCAGTCCAAGATCATTTTCTCCCACAGTAATTTTACAGGAATAGAAAAAGAGCATTCTAAATTTTCTGAGGTAAGAAAATGTCTTTCCTTATCTTTTAGGCTTAAAATTATAAGACATGTTTTCTTTTTGAAATACTTATTCCCGCTGGCCCTGGAGGTGACTTCCCCAGCCCACGAGCCCCCCGTAGGTCTCCTCCTCCCTAATTTAGTTCTCCCACTCAGCATGCAGAGTCTCACCCTCTCATACTCATCCTTGGCTCTGCTTAGCATCTCCAGGATGTCGATGGGCCTGTGGTCACTGCAGCCGTTGGCCTGGCTGGGACTCTGCTTATCCCGAGCTGCTTGCTGGGACCGCCGTGTCTCCTCTTCTACCACGCTACAGGAGGAGAACCAAGTTTTAGAAAGACCTCTTTTGATACAATCTGACCCAAGAACTCTTTTGCTGTCCATCTTCCAAGGATACAGGAAGAATGCCACATGGTAACACTGTCCTCACAATACAAAACACAGAGCCTCGGTTACCCCATCCCAGGAGTATTCGACTACCTACTTCGCCACCTCACTCACAACAGTACCAACCAATATATTTCACTGTCAGAAGGCCAAAAATACAGAATTCCTTTCCAGAGTGGGTAAAAGTAGGTACCTTTAAAACTCTACTGAATTATCTCATTCTCTCTCTTTTTTAAAAGTATGTCAAAATCAGTCAAACTAACTGGTGAAGTAAATTTGAAAATGGACAATGCCACCAAGACCAAGGAAGGCTGCACAGTTGAACAACCCCTGGGGAGAGTGTGTATTGATAATGGGGTAGCAAGGAGAAAGATCAGCTTCTTGAAAACGGAGGTCTTGGTGAATCTTCAAAAGTTAACGATAGCACTAAAGCAAAAAAAGATTTCCCTTGTTCTCTCCTTAAAAAATCACTAAGTGGGTGACTGAGGTTAGGGTGACTGTGGTGATGCTCTTTATTTTGCTTGGTGCTGCTTAAGCTAATTCTGCACTTGAAAATATATAAAGCATGAAAAGTCAAGGTCTAAGTCGAGGGTTGCAGTCTTCAAATCTATCTGAGGGGTTTCATTTCTTAGGAACATCCTCTCTCCCCTGCCACATATTAAAGTCTGAAGCAATTATAGCAAAATGTGAGAAACTGAAGGCTGGGTGGTGAGCACATGGATATTTTATTGTTTCTTATATTTTTCTTCAAGCTTGAAATAAAAGTAATAAATTTTAATGAGGCAACTAGTCTTATTTTCTTTTAAAGATCCATTCAGGTTTCAATCCCAACTGTAATGAATAGGCCTACCTGCCATGGGATATTATAGGTACAGCCACAACTTGATAATCATATTAATTGAGAACTTTCAGACAGTGATGATGACAGGCAATAAAACAATTCAGTAGCAAAAGGCTTGTTTTTATGGACTAAGAGGAGTAGGACAACAACAGGCCACCCAGTGTCAGCTTTACTGCTTTAAAACAGCCTGTCCAGGAACTCCCAGTAGTGTGTGTGGGATGGTTCTTTTATTTGAAAATACTGGGTTAAACAATATTAAACAGATTTTTTTTTAAACAGCAAAAACATTCTGAGTTTTTAACATGCTAAAATGTATTACGATTCTCCAAGGATGGGCTTATAGATTTCCCCAAATTTATTTGACCGTAGAATCTTCTCTTGAAGCAGGATTCTTATTTGGAAAGTGCTGCTTTAAGGTAATGGTGTCATTTCTCTATTTAGATTCTTACAGCTCTTAATAGGATTATTATTTATAAAACAAATGTAGAATCATGGACTTGATGGCAGACTGAAAGAAGACAGGCATGTGATATGAGGATCAGACCAATTAGAATATTGTTTCATTTATATCCATACTGGTAATCAACTCTTGGGAAAGAAATACTGTATTGTGACAACTGTGAGGCCTGTTGCAAAGGAAAAAAAGACTGGAGAGATCTACATTGGTTATTTCTTGATGGTAGATTACAAGCGATTTCACTTTCTTTTTTTGTACTTCTCTTCATTTTCCATAATTAACAGGCACTCTTTTAATAATCGGAAAAAAGAGTACTATTAAAAATGACTAATTAGTTAATACTCAGTCATAGGCCACATCAGCCTGAATCCACCTTCTTGCTCTCCTACATAGCTTCTCAGTTCTTATTAACACCTTTTGGAATAAATCAATTTTTTACTTGAAGAATTTTTATTATATTGTGGCTGTCAAAACAGTGATAAGAACTAGACTTAACAGAACGGGCAATAATGGGCACTTTTATTTAGATGCACAATATGCCCAAAAGAATTTTACCTGTATTTCTGGTTAAGAGAGGTGATATTCTGAAATATGTAGCAAATAGAGGCTGTATGCAGGCAAAGTTAGAGCAGAGAAGGGTAAAGTAACCTTTTTATCTTTGGTGACCAGAACACCATTTATCACAAAGTTAATGTTAACATTAGGTATTCTCTTCAGCCATAAATAGGCCAGACACTTGAAAACTCACTATCAACAGTTTCATGAGGGCATTCACTAATCAGTTTCAATACCACCCCTGCTTCTAGTAAAACAAGCTTAAAGCTTAAGCAAATGTCCCTCTTTTGGACATTTCTAGTGAAGGAACCCTGAATGCCCTTCTTTTTCCTTTTTGCTTCCTGTTTCTACTTTCTCATCCTATTTCTAGGCTCAATACAATAGTTTCAGATAGGCCTTCAGTCTTCTGCTTTATCTACATTCTGAAGTCTTGCCTTAGGTGCACCTGCCCTGAGAGAGAAAAAAGCTCAAAATGGTTTCCTGCAAATAGCTGTTAGTTCTGCAAGAGCCAGGTTCTCTCACTTTGGGCCCAAAAGCTCTCAATCTGCAGGAGAAAGTCTATATATTAATATATTCCAAAGCATAGATATTTAAGAAAAATATTCTGGATTTCAGGACAACCAAGAATCAACAAATCTTTGTCTTCGAAGTTATCAGAAGCTGCCTCTGCCGTCACTTTCAGAACTACAAAATAGTCAAATAAATGGGTTTGTAAAAAAAAGTTTATCTTTTTTTTTTTTTTTTTTTAAGAGAAAAGTTGTTCTAAAAAGAAAGTCTGGTTCTAGAGAGCCAACAACACATTTTCAAATGAATGACACAAGTTCATAAGGAACAATGTCCTTGGGGTGCACACAGTAATAAACATGGCCTGCCAGTGGCTCATAGCTACAGCAAACAAAGCAGGAAGCAGATAAACATCCAATTGAGACATGTTAGCAGTCCTGGACTAAAACGTGGCCTTAGCCATGTGCACTTCTTTTAAAATGCAAATATACCTGGAACTGAGATTTTGGGCCTAATTATTTACACTTTTACAAGAATTAGTTTAAAATTAGACTGTTAAAAAGAAAATTAAGACTGTTTTCCCCCAGGCATGTAGGTAAAAACCTTGCAGGAGAGCAAAGGGAATTTTGATTTGACAGAGCGGAAAGAGAGGTCTGCATTTCTGAGGAGATTCAGGCAAAAATTGCAAAGGAAATATAAGTGCACCAGAACTTGCCGCCCACTGCATCAGTTTGTCCAGAGCTCTGTAGCACCTCAGGCCCCTCTAGCACCTAAGTGTCTTGGGCTCCCAGAAACCAGAAGGGCAATACCAGCAATACAGATAAGCCACATGAGGGGTGGCTTCTGTGGGCCAGTCTGAGAAAGGTCGATGAACCATCCCTCAGAACATCAATCCAATGAAAATTACTTTCCAAATTCCAAGATTCTGGTTTATAAGAACTCTCCTGGAACATAATCCATTAGAGAATTGGGGACTACTAAACCTAGAATCTGTGTCAAAAATAAGTTCTCTTAAAGGAAGTAGCCACGGATGTGTGCAGAAGTTCTCTATCAGTTACTGAACACAGTTCTACCTGCTACAGTGGAAATCTGGAGAGAACCTAAGTCAGATCCACTGCATGTGGTGGTTAGGCTGTGCACTGGATGTAGAGGATACCCTCTGGAGCTAGGCAGTTCAATGGCTCTAACCACATGTTTAACAGTAAAATTATGATCTGTCTGCAGGACTGAATACAATGCAGTCATTATAAATACTAGAATGCCCTGGAAAAATGCTGTTGACATGAAAAGTAGGATGTACAGTATGATCTCATTTTTGTAAGTGTAAAGAAAAAAGTGTTGCTTGCCATTCCAGTTTAAGAAACATCAAGCCTATAGCTACTGCAGTTGCCCACAGAGAGTGTGCCCTGAGAGGAATTCAGAATGGAGAAAAACAGGAAACATTCTGTGCTCTGGATATACTGGTCCTTAGATTAAGATGCACATCTAAGGAATCATTTCAATGACTCCAGATTCTTGCATCTTCTCATACATAGAAAAGCACTAAAATCATCAACTTGAGATGTCTGTTCTTTGCTATTGGCAGTAATCTTTTGATGCTTGACTACATGTTTTTCTCAGCAAAAAAGTTCATATATCCTCATTCTTTTGGCATTCCATTCTCTAGCTCCCTTTTTTTTTTTTTATTAAAGTATTTTAAAATTCTTGTTACTATTGCTGAGGGTCATATTTTGAATTCTTTTTTTTCTTACCTTTTTGGTTTAAAAACAAAGTAGTCTTTAGCTGGTTTCAATTATGTAAATATATTTTTTCCTATGGTATTTTCCTCTTGGTGGTAACATCTTAAGTAGATGATTTTTTTCTGATGTATATATATTAAAAAAAAGTTCATATATATCCTGGCTCCTCCTTTACCTCCTGGGAGCAGTTCCTCAGAGCTCTCTGAGAGGCTATCTCCCAGGCTATAGCGCTCAGTAAGGTCACTGAATAAAAATTAACTCACAACTTTTATGTTGTGCATTGTTCTCTCAGTGGACGTAAGAAACAATCACACACATCAACCCAAGGTACATGTAAAGAAAAAGACTGGAATCAAACAGACAAAAACGGTAATGCTAGTAAGTAGTAGGATTATAGATAATTTTAGATTACTTTAAGCTTTGCTGCCTTTTTCAAAACTTTGACAATAACAGGAAATCAGGGGAAAATACGAGTTAGTGGACTCCAGTAACAAAGAGAAAGGGGAAAAGTAATTTTTTCATCTCCCATATATCACTAATTAAATCTATGGTGTAAACAGAAATACTTACTCGGCCATGAGTTTGGCTATGCGGTGACAGTCATTCTTGTCATAAAACCAGATACTGTATATTGACACTTGAAAAACAAAGAAAAAAAAATAAGGGGAAATGAGGTTTCAATACTTGGGTAATATGTAAGTAATATATTATCACCATAAAATGTCACAGAATTTACCATGAGGACCTCAAACTGTTAACAGTTACTCTAAAGAAAAAAAAAGCCTCCCCGCAAACTGTTTAATAATAAAATTATTAATAAAATTAGGACAGCTAAAATATTCAGATGAAAATTGCAAAAATTGTTGGTTTTAGACATCATTACCAGATCTCATCAAGCTTAAGATGCCACTAAAGTACAAGATAAACTATTATTTTATGTATTATCAAGAAAAAAATGCTGCCAATTAAACTAAGAATTAACATTGATTGTGTGGAAAGGGAACATTGCCTACCATTCCAGTAAATATCGTATGTTGCCCTAGCCTGCCATCAAGCCATCAGCCACTGCAGCGCCCCCTACTCCCCTATGGTGAGCCCTAAGGCAAATTCAGGATGGAGACAAACAGCAAACATTGTGTGCTCTGGATACTGGCCCTAGATAGTTGCATATCTAAGATGCCTATCTAAGGAATAATTTCAATGGGCCCAGACCTTGCATCTTCCCGTACACACAAAAGCACAAAAATCATTAACTTAAGGTATCTATTTTTTGTGATTAGCAGTAATATTTTGATGTTCAACTACATGTTTTCAGCAAAAACTCCTACATATCCTGGCTCCTCCCTTACCTCTTTGAAGCATTCTTCAGAGTTATCTGAGAAGCTATCTCCTGGGCAATAGTCCTCAGAAAGGTCTCAATAAAATTTAACCTGCAACTTTTAGGTTTTGTTTTTCTTCACTTGATAATTGTAAAATACTTTCCAAATTGATAGTCAAATGTGGGGAAAAAGTTGTCTTAATCGTTGAAAACCATGTTCCAAAACCAAACACCAGAACCTTTATGAGTCTCTTGAAATTTAAAAATATAAAATTAATACATTACAGTAAAAACAAAGCTTTAAAAAACAAACACCAACTCCAGACCCATCCTATGATCGACTCTATTCACACGTGAAATGGAAGTGCCCAGGCTGAGCTCCATATCACACTTCTTTTCCAATCTTTTATTCCCAGTATGGTGATTACCACTAAGAAAGCCCCCACAAAACACTGAATAATAAACAAGTTCCTGCTGTATAGCACAGGGAACTATATTCAATATCCTGGGATAAACCATAATGAAAAAGATAATAAAAAAGAATGTATATATGTATATAGCTGAGTCACACTGCTGTACAGCAGAAATTAACATCGTAAATCAATTATACTTCAATAAAAAAATAAAGAAAAACACTGGTGAATGGATAGATGAACTTTATAAAGATGACTAAATATAAAACTACTGTAAATACTTTTTTAAAAATATTAATTTATTTCTATTTATTTATTTTTGGCTGCGTTGGGTCTTCCTTGCTGCACACGGGCTTTCTCTAGTTGCGGTGAGCGGGGGCTACTATTCGTTGCGGTGCACAGGTTTCTCATTGCGGTGGCTTCTCTTGCTGTGGAGCACGGGCTTCAGTAGTTGTGGCACGTGGGCTCAGTAGTTGTGGCTTGCGGGTTCTAGAGTGCAAGCTCAGTAGTTGTGGCGGATGGGCTTAGTTGCTCTGCAGCATGTGGGATATTCCCAGACCAGGGCTCAAACCCTTGTCCCCTGCATTGGCAGGCGGATTCTTAACCACTGCACTACCAGGTAAGTCCAAAACTACTGTAGATGCTTTTTAAAAAAAATTTATTTTCTTTCTTTATTTTTTATTTTTGACCGTGTTGGGTCTTCATTGCTGCACGGGCTTTCTCTAGTTGTGGTGAGCGGGGGCTACTCTTTGATGCGGTGCATGGGCTTCTCATTGCGGTAGCTTCTCTTGTTGAGGAGCACAGGGCTTCAGTAGTTGTGGCACGTGGGCTCAGTAGTTGTGGTGCATGGGCTTAGTTGCTCCGCGGCATGTGGGATCTTCCCAGACCAGGGCTCGAACCTTTGTGCCCTGCATTGGCAGGTGGATTCTTAACCACTGCACCACCAGGGAAGCCCCAGATACTTTTTGAATTTATTTTTTTACTTGAACTTTTAATTTTTATACAATTTTTAAAGGTTATTTTCCATTTACAGTTATTACAAAATTTTGGCTGTATTCTCTGTGTCGTACATATAAATACTTTCTGGATAAGGTAGATATACTGAATACATAAGTCAAAATAAACATAGCGATAGGCATGGCTCATTGCTATCATGTGCACCCACTGTGACACAGCACATCCCAGGTTGCACCCCCTTTCATACTTACTGTGACTCTCTGGCACAGGAAGGGCAGATATGCTTTTATTTTTTTAAATTAAACTTTTAGTTTTGAAATAATTGTAGCTTAACATGCAACTGCAAAAAGTAAACAGAGATCCTGTGTGCCCCTTGTTTGTTCCAGTGGTAACATTTTGTAAAACTATAACATAATATCACAGCCAGACTACTGACATTGATAAAATCAAGATACAGAACATTTTGGGACTTCCCTGGTGGCCAGTGGTTAAGACTCTGCCCTCCCAATGCAGGGGGCCCAGATTCGATCCCTGGTCAGGGAACTAGATCCCACATGCATGCCACAACTAAGAGTTCACATGCCACAACTAAGGAGCCTGGAAGCCACAACTAAGGAGCCCACCTGCTGCAACTAAGACCCAGCAAAACCAAATAAATATTTAAAAAATATATATTAAAAAAAAAGATACACAACATTTCTGTAACCACAGGGATCCCTGTTGCCCTTTTATTGCCACAGCCATCTCCCTTGGTACCCCTCCCCCATCTCTGACCCCTGACAAGAACACTAATCTGTTCTCCATTTCTATAACGTTGCCATTTCAAGAATGTATTATAAATGGAAACATAGAGGATGCAACTTTTTGCAACTGACTTTTCTGTCTCAACATAATTCTCTAGATATTCATCTAAGTTGTTGCTTGCATCAATAGTTTGTTCCCATTTTTTGCTGAATAGTATTTCACGGTATGGATGTACTAGTTTATTTAACCATTTGTCCACTGAAGGACATCTGGAGTGTTTCCAGTTTTTGGCCATTATGCATAAAGCTGCTATGTTCGGGTATAGGTTTTTGTGAACCTAAGTTTTCACTTCTCTGGGTTAAATGTCCAAAAGTACAGTTACTGAGTCACAGTAGTTCCATGTTTTTTAAAGAGAAACTGTTAAACGGCTTTCCAGTTTTACAGTGGATGACACATCTAGTCTCTGTGCATCCTTGCCAGCATTTGTTGTTCTATTTTTACCTTTATGCATTCTGATAGGTGCATAGTGGTAACTCATGGTGGTTTTAATTTACATTTTCCTAATGGCTAACGTTACTGAACGTCTTTTCATCTGCCTGTCATCTGTATATCCTCTCTAGTCAAATGTCTGTTTATGTCTTTTGACCCATTGGATTGTTTTTTAAACTGCTGAGTTGAGAGTTCTTCATATATTCAATATACCAGTCCTTTGTCAGACTTGTGGTTTGAAAATATTTTCTCCTTTGTCTGTAGTTTTTTTTCATCCTCTTCACGAGGTCCTTCCAGAGCAAAAGTTTTTAATTCTGACAAGGTGCAATTTATGAGTTTTTCCTTTTATGGATTATGCTTTTGATGTCAAGTCTAAAAACTCTTTACTGACCCCTAGATTCAAAATTTTATCCTGGGCTTCCCTGGTGGCACAGTGGTTAAGAATCTGCCTTGCCAATGCAGGGGACAGGTTTCCAGCCCTGGTCCAGGAAGATCCCACATGATGCAGAGCAACTAAGCCCGTGCACCCCAACTACTGAGCCTGCGGTCTAGAGCCCGTGAGCCACAACTACTGAAGCCTGAGCGCCTAGAGACTGTGCTCTGCAACAAGAGAAGCCACTGCGATGAGACGCCCATGCACCGCAATGAAGAGTAGGCCCTGCTATCTAGAGAATGCCTGCATGTAGCAATGAAGACCCAAAGCAGGCAAAGGTAAAATAAATAAAATAAATAAATAAATAAAAATTTTTATCCTGTTTTTTCCCTAAAGGGTTTATAGTTTTACATTTAAGATGGTGATCCACTTTGAAGTTTTTTTGGGGAAAAAAAGGTTTAGGTTAAGGTTCTTTTTTTTCTTTTTGGTGCAACTGTTCCAGTATTATTTGTTGAAAATGCTCTCTTCTATTGAGAGATCTTTTGTACCTTTGTCAAATATGAGTTGGGCATATTTGTGTGTGTCTATTTCTGGATTCTTTATTCTGTCCTATTTATTTGTTTATCCCTCTACCAATGCCACATCATCTTGATTACTGCAGCTATATATAGGCTTTAATATTGGGAAGAATAATTCCTCCACTTTATGCTTCTTTTTCCAAGATCGTTTTAGCTTCTAGGGTCTGTGTCTTTCCATATAAATTTTAGAATAAGTTTGTCTATGCCTAAAAAAATCCTTGCTGGGATTTTGACAGGACTTGGGAAGAGCTGACATCTTTAGTATGTCAAGTCCTTCAATGCACAGATATAGCACATCTCTCCATTTATTTAGGTTTTGATTTCTTTCATTTTGTAATTTTCAGCACATATACCCTGTATATTTTTTGTTATGTTTACCCTAAGTATTTAATTTTCTTTGTAGAGATTATGAATGGTATTGTTTTTAACTTGGGTTTCCACAGGTTCATTGTTAGTATGTAGAAGTCTGATTGATTTTTGTGTGTTGATCTTGTATCCTCAGACCTTACCAAACTCACTTATTAGTTCTAGGAGTTTACACATAGACAATCATGTCATTTGTGAATAGAGACAGTTTTATTTCTTCTTTTCCAATCTGTAGCCCTCTTCTTTTTTCTTTTTCGCCTTATTGCAGTGGCTAGATCTTCTAGTGCTCTGTTGAATAGCAGTGATGACAATGGATATCCTTGTCTTGTTTTCAATCTTAGAAGGAAGACATTCAGCCTTTCACTTATGATATGGTGGATTAGAGTGACTGATTTTTAATATTGAACAAGCTTTGCAGATTTGGGATAAGGCCCATTTGGGCATAATTTATATTTCTTTTCTATATATTGTTGGCTTTGCTAATATTTGGTAAAGGATTTTTTTCATCTAAGTTCATGAGAGATACTGGTTTGTGGTCTCCTTTTTTTTTGTACTGTCTTTGTCTTGTTTGGGTATTAGAGTAAACACTGGTCTTACACAATCAGTTGAGAAGAGTTCCTTCCTTTTCTGTTTTCTGGAACAAACTGTGTAAAATTAGTGTTAATTCTTCTTTGAATTCTCCAGTAAAACCATCTGGGCCTGGAGATTTCTTTTTTGAGAGCTTTAAAATTATGGATTCAATTTCTTTCATGGCTATAGGACTACTCATGTTATCTATTTTATCTCGGTTGAGTTTTGCAGTTTGTTTTTTTCAAGAAATTGGTCCATTTCTTCTAAGTTGTCAAGTTTATGAGTATAAAGTTGTTAATAGCATTCTCTTATTACAGAGGATGTGTAGTGACATTGTAACCAGATACGGTAGGAGGTCCCAGGAGAAAGAGAACCAGGCACAGCTTTCTTGACAGAAGAGAAGCCATTTTTGGCCTAAGACATTTTGTGTTCTAAGCCTGGCCACCATGCTTGCCCCTGAACAGGTCCCAGTAACTAACGATCTTAAGGGAACAAAAGAGTGCAGAAATAAGCTATTATCAGGCAAGAGAAGTAACAATAACAAAGATAACATATCAGTCTTAGACTCCCTGTTCTGTTTCCAATGGTAAGACTAGCCTGAAAAGCTCAACCACCAGATCAACTGAAACCTAAGGAATGATGATGTTGACCTTTTCTGACCCTCAATCAACTATAGAAGCTTGGACTCTGTGGACCACTCAAGCCCCTTCATGAATATGCATGTATCCTTAGCTTAAAACTCCCCCAATTTTGCTGTTCAGGGAAACCCTGCTTTGGGAAAGCCCAGTAGTTCTTAATTGCTGCAAGTAATAATAAATCCTTCCAGGTTTCCCTGGTGGTGCAGTGGTTAAGAGTCCGCCTGCCGATGCAGGGGACACGGGTTCGTGCCCCGGTCGGTCCGGGAAGATCCCACATGCCGCAGAGCGGCTGGGCCCGTGAGCCATGGCCGCTGAGCCTGCGCATTCGGAGCCTGTGCTCCGCAACGGGAGAGGCCACAACAGTGAGAAGCCCACGTACCGCAAAAAAAAAACCCCAAAAAACAAACAAACAAAAAATAAATCCTTCCTTCTACTGATCTTTGGCTTGGTTTTGTCTTTTGGCTCGACACCCACCAAGAGGCAAACCCAGTTTGGGGGTAACAACGTCCACTATTTCATTCCTGATATTGCTAAACTGTGTCGTGTTTTTGCTTTTGTTAGTCATTACTAAAGGTTTATCAATTTTATCGACTTTTTCAAAGAACTTTTTTTTTTTTTTTTTTTGCAGTACGTGGGCCTCTCACTGTTGTGGCCTCTCCCGTTGCTGAGCACAGGCTCCGGATGCACAGGCTCAGCGGCCATGGCTCATGGGCCCAGCTGCTCTGCGGCACGTGGGATCTTCCCAGACCGGGGCATGAACCCGCGTCCCCTGCATCGGCAGGCGGACTCTCAACCACTGCGCCACCAGGGAAGCCCTCAAAGAACCAACTTTTTGTTTCATTGGTTTTTCTCTATTTTCATCTTTTCAATGTCACTGATTTTTCTGTTCTCATCTTTGCTCTTCCTTACTTCTGTATGCTTTATTTTATTTTGTTCTTCTTTTCCTAATTTCTTGAGGTGGGAATTTAGTAGACTCCTAGGCAGTGTTGCTTGAAGGGGTGAGAGAAGTTTCCCATGGCTAGGCCATCTGGTATGCCTTTAGTGGGGAGCCTCTGACCTTCAGAGATGAAGACTGCTACCCAGGCCAGGCTGGTTGTGATGTGACTCCTCCCCTGCTCCCACCACACCTTCATGAAAAGGAGGGAACATATTACCCCAGTGGCCACTTATTGTCAGTAGGGCTTCCAATCCTTCCTGCCAGTTTTGCTGGGCTCACCTGGTATTGTTGGCAGGACTCCCATTTGATCTGGGAGAGGAATGAGCCTAACTGGGGCACCCTCCTTTGCTACACTGGAGGTCAAGAAACACCAGGCCTGGGTCCCCTTCTTCTGTTGGGTGGGAGGGTTGTAAGACAACATGCTGCTGTGTTGTTCTTTGAGTTCTGGGTCCTGCACCAGATCATCTTCCTCTTTCTACTGTTCAGAGTTTTCCTGATTGTCTTTCGTGTTACTTCTGGTTTTTATAGTTGTACTTAACAGGGTAGAAGCAAAGAAAGACAAATCCATGTCATTTTGTTTGGATCATTAGTCTCATTATGTATGCTTATGGGTGGAAAACTGAAGCTCATGGAAAGACTACATGACATTAATAAATCAGAGAAAAATAGCCTTATAACTAGAACTCAGGTCTTCTCATTCCTAGGCCAATAATTCTGCCGCTATACACCCAATGCCTCATTAGTTGAAATAATGTAAAATATTTTGTAGAAACAAAAGAGTTAATGGGCTTCAATTATGCTTGAAGACTAAAGCAACACATAGAAGAATAAAGTATAAATAATTGAATAAGTTAAAAATTATACACTAAAAGACTGACAGAATATAAAAAATATAAATGCTAGCACAAGAAACTTTAAATAAATTAAAAATCCTTTTTTATAACTACGATTTGAATTTCATCAATACACATTAACATATATTGATATTACCAATACACATTCATTTAGGAAGCCACTGTTAATAAAAGCTTTTTTTTAAAAAAAATTAAGGTATAAACGACATATTATATTAGTTTCAGGTGTACAGTGCAATGATTTGATATTTGTGTATACTGCAAAATAATTACAAGGCCAGTTAACATCCATCAACCATACACAGTTACAAAAAAATTTTTTTTCTTGTGATGAGAACTTTTAAGATCCGCTCTCTTAGCTACATTCAAATATGCAATACAGTACTATTAACCATAGTCACCATGCTGTACATTACATTCACATGACTTATTCAATTTATAACTGGAAATTTGTACCTTCTGACTTCCCTCGCCCATTTTACCTACCCACCTCAGGCAACCACAAACCTGTTCTCTATATCTATGATCTCCATTTTTGTTTGATTCCACATATAAGTGGGATCATGCGGTATTATTTTTTCCATCTGACTTATTTCACTTAGCATAATGCCCTCAAAGGCCAACCAAATGGAAGGATTTCATTCTTTTTTATGGCTGAGTAATATTCCATTGTGTGCTCAGTTCGCCCAATACCATTTATCAGAGACTGTTCTTTCCCCATTGTGTATTCTTGGCTTCTCTGTCATAAGTTAATCGGCCATACATGCCTGGGTTTATTTGTGGGCTCTCTATTCTGTTCCATTGACCTATGTGTGTTTTTATGCCAATACCATACTGTTTTGATTACTACAGCTTTATAATATAGTTTGAAATCAGGGCGGGTAATGCCTCCAGCTTTGTTGTTCTTTCTCAAAATTACTTTGGCTCAGCACTTCCCTGGTGGTCCAGTGGTTAAGAATCCACCTTCCAGAGCAGGGGACGCGAGTTCAAGCCCTGGTCAGGGAACTAAGATCCCACGTGCCGTGGGGCAACTAAGCCCGTGTGCTCTGGAGCCTGCGCGCCACAACTAGAGAGCCTGTGTGCTGCAAGGAAAGATCTCACATGCCTAAACGTTTTAAAGACGCAATGTAACCAAATAAATAAAATATTAAAAAAAAAGGGGGGGCTTCCCTGGTGGCGCAGTGGTTGAGAGTCCGCCTGTTGATGCAGGGGACACGGGTTCGTGCCCCGGTCCGGGGAGATCCCACATGCCACGGAGCGGCTCGGCCCGTGAGCCGTGACCGCTGAGCCTGTGCATCTGGAGCCTGTGCTCCGCAATGGGAGGGGCCACAACAGTGAGAGGCCCATGTACCGCAAAAAAAAAAGAAAAAAAAAAGATTTCTTTGGCTCTTCAGGGTCTTTGTGGTTTCATACAAATATTAGGATTGTTTGTTCTATTTTGGTGAAAAATGTCATTGGAATTTTGACAGGGACTGCACTGAATCTGTAGATTGCTGTGGGTAGTATGGACATTTTAACGCTATTAATTCTTCCAATCCATGAGCATGGGATATCTTTTTTTTCTTTTTATAAATTTATTTATTTATTTATTTATTTATGGCTGCATTGGGTCTTTGTTGCTGTATGCGGGCTTCCTCTAGTTGTGGCGAGCAGGGGGCTACTCTTCGTTGCAGTGTGCGGGCTTCTCACTGCGGTGGCTTCTCTTGTTGTGGAGCAGATTCTAGGCATGCAGGCTTCAGTAGTTGTGGCACATGGGCTCAGTAGTTGTGGCTCGCGGGTTCTAGAGTGCAGGCTCAGTAGTTGTGGTGCATGAGCTTAGTTGCTCCGCGGCACGTGGGATCTTCCTGGACCAGGGCTCGAACCCGTGTCCCCTGTATTGGCAGGCAGATTCTAAACCACTGTGCCACCAGGGAAGTCCAATGTGTCTTCTTCAATTTCTTTGATTAATGTCATCGTTTTCAGTGTACACTGAAAGCTATTTTAATGGCGAATTTTTTGTTTCACCCTGAATTAAGGTCATTACATTCTATAAAAGACTTCGTGGCCAATCACAACTTTAACAGTTTCTTTTCAATGGAAATAAAAGTTTAATTGGCTTTTTTATTGCCATTGTAGAGTGAGATAAAACACTGATATACAGAGTAAGTGAATGGTTTCATTTTAATCAATGAAGATCATGAACATGGATTTTTTTTTTCCCTACTCTGTTCACAAGGGGGTTTCTCTGACCCCACATCTGGCCATGCGTCCTACCATGAGGCAGCCCAGGCTTGCTTTTGTTTTCTGAGCCGTCAGCCTGCTGTGAATAGTTCCCTGTGTTTGGAATCCATTTTCATCGCCCCTCTTCTGTTCACAGAACTTGAAAACACTACCAATGCTTCAAACAGAGTTAATATCCTTAAATAATAGATAATTCTGGAATATTTTATATGATGTAAGTCGACAGATTAAACTTACCTTTGACATCCCAATGGAAGAAGCACAGAAGCAACCCTGTTACAGAGGAGATAATTGCTAAGCATTATCTACCACAGGCTCTTAAGTTATGTTCCTTGCAGCTAAGAATTGCTCCAACATATAGAGTAAATTGGATTGGGGTTCTGAAAAGACTTCATATATGGCAATCACACACAACTACCTTTCTCTAAATATGCCTCATCTGACCTTGGCTAAAGAACACACAAAATACAAGAGGCCAAATACAAAAGATACCAATATTTCTCTAACAGACAATCCCATACAACTTAAGAGTGATGAGAAAAAAGGATGATATGCAGTACATCAGGCGCAGAGAGGAACACACAATATTACTGGGGGCTAAGCAGAGGCATTTAAGTATGTTTTCATAGGGGATTTGCAAAGCAAACTCTTAAGAAAGAATTCCATATCAGTAATCAAAGTATGTCCACCCGAGCTGTCAACTTACTTTGACAAATCTTTACTTAAGCCCTACCCCCTTTCCTTTGAAGAAATACACTATAATTTAGAAATAAGATGCACACTTTCCACGCTTGTACATTATCAAGTAAACGGCCAAAAAAGAGCCAAACACTTTCAAAGGCATGCTGCAGAAGAAATAAAGATAAGGAAGCCATAATGATAGCTTAATGGGTAAAGGATAAGAGTCACACTCGATTCTGCCAAAAGTAGACCTGTAGAGGTTCAGACACGCATCAAAGAATCAGCTCTGTCTGCCAACATATCAAATGCTCAGTGCATGCAACTGGCAAGGAGGCCCAGGGAGCTGCCACTAAGCCTGTCACTGTCACTGGTGAGGAAAGACAGACAAGTTCACCAGATAGCTAAAACCATGGAAGACCTTGTCTCTAAACCAAAGCTAAGTATTCTTCCCTCAAGAGAACTTACACTCTAAGGCCCAACACATTTTTGTCAACAATTTGTTTGCTGAAACATCTTGATTAATTATACCACAGAGGATTTAGGGATGTGGCAATACCGTATAATTTTGCTATGGTAAATAATAATGGCATCCTGCTTTATAAGTGGCTTTTATCAATATGAAAGCAAATTATTTAGTTATTGGACACCCATCACATATCATGGCTGTTAACCATTGTCCCAAGTAAGTCATGCTGTTACTGAAGAGTTAGGGGGTGTGACAGGACATTTAAATACCTTTATGTTGTACTTCCATAAAAAATAGCAAAGTGCAGAAAAGTATATTCAAAATTAAACGTTTCCATTGCTTTTCTTTTTTCTTTTTATAACTTAAAAAATTATTTATTTTACTTATTTTTGGCTGCATTGGGTCTTTGTTGCTATGTGCAGGCTTTCTCTAGCTGCGGTGCATGGGCTTCTCACTGCGGCAGCTTCTCTTGTTGCAGAGCACGGGCTCTAGGCACGTGGGCTCAGTAGTTGTGGCTCGTGGGCTCTGGAGCACAGGCTCAGTAGTTGTGGCGCATGGGCTTAGTTGCTCTGCGGCATGTAGGATCTTCCCAGATCAGGGCTCGAACCCATGTCCCCTGCATCAGCAGGCGGATTCTTAACCACTGAGCCACCAGGGAAGCTCTCCATTGCTTTTCAAGTGACAGCCCTTTTCTTTTGAAAGTATGAAAAATACAATCGACAAAAATTAAAGTTATTGGATTGTTTAATACTGATAAATTTTAAAAAGCTGAAGGGCAAGACATCCATTTCCCTAGAGAGTCCTGTTTGAAGATCCAGGAGCCAATTATGATTTGATGTTATACCTCATTTTGCTTCTCATCTGCAGTGGCATATGGCACACACAAGATCAAGGAAACCCAAATTAATTTGGAGCCTTTATAAAATCCCTTGAGACTTCTAGAGATTCTGTGAACTGTCACAGAGCTGGGAATCACTCTCATGCACGTTGTCTTTTTATTCATTTATTATTTAGATCTGATCTACTTTCTAAAAGGATTTGAGGAGGCTGAAAATTTTCTCAGTATGGTGCCAAGCAGAAAAAGGGGTTTGATAAAGCTTTTTGGGGTTGAGTTATAAAATTATTATAAAATTTATGAAGATGACACCCACAAAGATCCCCTAGACCGGGGAACAAAAACAAGAAAATGTACTTTCAACATAACCAAAAATATTTACCCTAGAATGAGGAAGACCCTTCTGATTATAAAAGTACTGTTAAGAATGGAGTAGATGATACAAACATAAGCCTGCCCTGACAAGTGAAAAAGCAAATGCCTTGACAGATCATTTCCTTTAAGACAAGAATAAGCCTGGTGGCTCCTTATCAGTATCAAACGGTTGGGAAAGAGAGAGAAGAGAAAGTCTCTGAGGTGGGGTGGGGTTTAGAACACGAACACACACACACACACACACACACACACACACACACACACAGGAAAAGGGGTATGGAGACAAAGATTGCGGACCTGGGATTACGACTGGAGACTGTGGTAGGTGGCAAACAGGCAGGTGAGGCAATGCTGTGAATCTATAAGTAAGGCTGGTAAGTGTAACTGGGTTATGTCAGCAGCTTACCTTTTTTGGACAAAAGAACACACATATTAAAACACCACTGAACACTAACATGGCAGAGAAAGAGCACACCTTCTAAAATTTAAATTATAATGTCCATTTAGTAAACACTGATTAAAAGACTTAGACCAGGAAATTAAAAATGCTATTTTGCAAGCTCTTTGGTTTGTTTCTAAATTTGGTTCCCCTCTCTAAATTAAATCAAGTCCAAAAATATTTACCAGCAATACTGCTTCCAAAGTCCCTTTTAACACTGTAATTTCAATATAGGATTCAGACACATGAAATGACCACTGAATGTTTTGGGGGACTAGGAAAATAAACCCCAAAATATCACAACTGATGATTCCTATTTATAAACTTTTTATTCTTTAATGATGGGCAACCCTGAATAAAATAGTGAATCACACTAGGGTTTCACCTCTGCTGTCAGGATCTTTCGCCACTATTGCCACACAGTGCTTGCCACTCCCTAAGGCAGAGCTTCCCCTGAGCTGCAAGTGATTATGGGTGTGCCAAAATGTTGGATTCATCCAACCCCCACTAGTGGTCTATTCATCCCAGTGTCCCACACAAATCCATATTATCATTTTTATGTATCACAAGGGACAACAAAGGGTGGGAAGCATGGCCCTTGGCTTCCATGCAGCCAAGTTCCTGTTTCCTGGGCTTCTAAAAATCTACACTTAGGGGTTTGGGAAACAGGTCAGACAGTGGTGTAAGAAAAGGGGGAACTTCTTTTCTCTCCTTTCTCTAACTTCTCTCCTACATGTTTTTCTACCAATTTACTAAGAGATTATCCAAGCCAGGGTTGTAAGGCAAATGCCGAAGCGGGTATAAGAGACCTCAGGGTGTGATGGATCAGCGAGGCTCCGGTGAGCAGGCCCTACCCAGCGCTCTGCTGACTGTTAGTGCTTGCAGGAATGCAGGTGCTGTGTGGCCATACATGCCATTTTATCATAACAAGAAAAGGCAGAACTCCAGATGTGTGTGTGTAAAATACCCCAATTTTTTTTTTTAATTTAATTAATTTATTTATTTTTGGCTGCATTGAGTCTCCGTTGCTGAACGCAGGCTTTCTCTAGCTGCAGCGAGCAGGGGCTACTCTTCGTTGCGGTGCGAAGGCTTCTCATTGCAGTGGCTTCTCTTGTTGCGGAGCCCAGGCTCTAGGCACACGGGCTTCAGTAGTTGTGGCTCGTGGGCTCAGTAGTTGTGGTTCGTGGGCTCTAGAGCGCAGGCTCAGTAGTTGCGGTGCATGGGATTAGTTGCTCTGCGGCATGTGGGATCTTCCCGGACCAGGGCTCGAACCCATGTCCCCTACATTGGCAGGTGGATTCTTAACTGCTGCGCCACCAGGGAAGCCCAAATGCTCTAATTTTTAAAATGTTGGTAGCAAATGCTTATCCTATGCCTTCCTCTAACAAAAAGAAAAAGTTGAGCATGCCTAGAAGCAGTGACTTTGCAAGTAGCTCAGATCTGCCTGGACCCTCCGGGGGACTGAATGTCAGAGGGCTGTCTTGAGGTTTATTCTGCCCACTCCAGAGTGGCTTCAAATCTTCCTGGACAAGTGGTTACTCTGTTTCAATTTTTCACCTCCACAGTGTGCTTCCCTATATTAACACAAGGTGAAAACCTATACAACACATAGTAAGAAGTTTCTGCCACTTAGCTATAAGTAAATGTTGCTTTCCTTTTTGAGTTCTTGAAAGAGAAAACATTAATTACCTAAAAGAAATAAGTGGAGCATACATGGTTAACTTTTTAAATCTTTACAATTAAGATAACACTATAATTAAAAAAAAATGATAAAAATTGCTTTTCCCCTGACAACACTACTTTGGGTGGGGCGGGGCGGGGCGGGGCGAAGCCAGTAATTAATTAGGCATAATGAAAAGAATCTGCTTTGGAAATTCTGACACATTCACAGGCTCACGAAGTTAACAAGAAGGTACCTGATGGAGCTCTACTAGAATACTAAGTGGTGGCCTATGACAGGAAGCATTAAAGATTTTTGATATGTCTGACCTAACAGTGTCACCAGATCAGCCTTAGAGTCTAAGTCACTGTTTTCATGGTGTTTTTACCTCTTCAATCTACAAAGGTGGCAACAGCAAGGCTCTTTATCTTGGTTCAGAAGGCCAGGCTAAGGCAGCGCCACAGATCCTCCTTCTTTCACTGATTGCAGAATCATGCCGACCACAGCAGCTGCTGCTGATGGGGGAAGACTGCCTGCCTTTCTTCAGGCTAAGTAAGAAGCAGCGTGCTGGATTCAAAGACCACAAAGAATGAACTGTGTAACTTTAAAAACTGTTCATAAATTCCTCTTTCAGTCTCGACGTAGAACTCACATTTTCTGAGTTGACAAATTGTAAACTTCTCTTGCAAGGAAATTTCCTGCACTGTGCTTTAAGTCTGAAGATTTGCGCCAAATGCCAGCAGCCACCTAGCACCTCTACTGTTCGGAGTCTTGCCCTTGAACTGAGAAAGGACAAGCAGAGACCAAGAAACACACACAAACACACACTACAGTATTTCTCCTACTAAAACTTTCCATTTGGCAGCTACATTTTCAACGCTATGGAAATGAATCTCCCTGCTTTTTCTAGTGATCTAATTTTAATTAAAAATGCTCTATATCAAGAGACTGATGCCCGATATAAAGGAAAAATTACAAGTGAAACGGAAACGAAGGGGTACTTCGCACAGGTTTTTGGAGGTAAGTTCTTAAAAATATTAAATAGCAATAATACTTTTATATTCAATTGTTTTGTTATGGTGATCTGTTGTTGTTGTTAAGCTGGTTACAGAGTGAAGCTTTGTTGATTTTTTTCAAAAGTACTTCTGGATTATAGAAAACATTTTAAAATGAAAAGTGGCATTCAGTGGGAGATCCATGCCTTAAGGTGTTGGGTGGAGGAAACACGGAGTTGTCCTTGTTAAAATGATTATAGTTCAGTAAAAAGATGTCAAGTCTAACATGCACACAAAATAAGATAATTGCTTCTCTTCTGGCTAAAACCACCACCACCAACTTGTCTAAGGACAGAATAAAGTTAGGTGTGAGAAGAGAAAATCTAGACTGTATACTTCTAATTCATGAATCAGTATTGCTGTTAAAAATGACCAGGAAAAACAACACGTAAATACCCTCACAATCCCTCTGGTGGATCACATTTTCACTGTAACGAGCTTAATCATTCAAATTGGCAACTGGTAAGTCTCAAATCACAGATCTTAAATCATTAATTTTTACCACTAACAGGGTTGTTTCAGGAATAAATATGCGCAGCATTGGGATTAATATAGTAGCATATTTCTTTAAGAATCTTGACCTTTACCAGAAAGGCAGAGGTCTGACATTAAAAGTTCTAACACAATTTAAAGACTTCTGCTTATAATTTTCTAAGAAAATAAAACAGAATCTCAGAGCTAGAAACATACATAAAATTCTTTAAAAGTACACAATACTGTTAATCAAAATGATATACCGTGTGGTAAAATGCTTAGCAAAAGATACTTAATAAACATTAATGAATTAAGATGTGCATCTGAATTAAATAATCACCTTGTTTGTTTAAAAACAAAGGACAAAATAGTTTTTGCAAAAGAAAATCATTAAATGCTAGAATCGATTTTACAGAGCTTAGTGGTACCACAAACCTTTATCTTAATATTTTCAATTAACCAGGTTATACTGTGAACTGTCTAGCTGTAACAAAGAAAAACCAGTTTTGCTTGCTTTCACTTTTTTGTCGATTCACATACCAAATTTTGGATTTAAAAAAATTGCTCAGAACCTACCTTACAAAATGGCCTTGGGGCATGTCATAATTAAGTCTCACACACACACACACACACACACACATACATATAAATAACAGATTCCAGGTTGCCACGTTCACCCTGAGAGATACCCACAGAAGTGGAAATCAAAGCACCCCTGACATTGATCTTGGGGAAAAGAACCTTCGAAGAGAAACATACTTAGTGAGGCATGTTTCTTGTAGCAGGTGCTCACCAAATGCTTGAAGGAAGAGTGGATAATAGAAGCACAGTTTCCTCACTGTGGAGATAAATGTCCTGTGATAAGATCAGAAATGTATAGATCGTATGGATGCTTTTTCAGAGGCCGGTTGCTATATGGAGAACTACTCTAGTACCATTTACTGAACCTGACAGAACATTCTTCTCAGCATTTTTTAAGATGTGATGGAAGAGATTTTAAACTACTGACCCAGTTATTTTATTGAGTCCATTTATTCCTAAGTTTTGTTACACTGTGTTTTTTCCAGGAAATTGTCCATATAATCCAAGTTTTAAACTTACAGGCAGAAAGTTCTTCATAGTGGTTTCTTATTTTTAAAAAGTTCTTTGCGGTGGTTTCTTATTTTATTCTCTATCTTTAGTTGCTCTATATATACAGTATATATTATTACTAGTATTGCCTATTATGCCTCTCCTTACTCTTTTTTTGTTGTTGGATCAATCAAGTTATAGGGGAGAGTTTTTTGTTTTGTTGATTTGCTCTACTGTTCTATTGCAATTCCTACTTTCTGCAATTAATTTCTACTCATCTATATTTTCCTTCAACTTAAAGATTTCTTTTTTCCTCTACAACTTTTGTGGCTGGGTAGCCTACATATGGTATTTTTTATAAAATTCTATACAGACTTGAAAAAAATGCAAATTCTTGAACTGCTAGAAGCAGGGTTCTTTATGTGTCCATTAGATCAAGCCTAACTGTGTTGTTTAAATATCCCATAACCTTATTAAATTATCTGCCTTATCTGTCAATTACTGAGGTGGCCTGTTTAACTCTCCCATTATAATTATGGATTTTAAACATTTGATATGTAATTCTGACGAATATTAATACAAGGTAATACCAGTCTGGAATTGTTTTACCTTGCAGGTTATTTACTCCTTTTGTCATTATGTGGTAACTTTTATTCCTGATGATGTTTCTTACCTTAGAATCTATCATGTGTGATTTACATAGTTACATCAGCCTTGTTTGGTTAATAGTTACCTTATATCATTCTATCCCTTTACTTTCAACCTTTCCTGGTTTTTGAGTTTTAAGTTTTTTGAAAACAGCATTTTAGACAAATTCTGTATCTTTATCCAATCTCAGAATCTCTTTTAACTGGCAAGTACAGTTCACTTAACATTTGTTCTAAATACTGATTTATTTATTTCTGCCATTTTATTATAACTGGGCTATTTCCCATGGTTTCTATTTATGTTTTACCTATCTTGACTTATACTGGCTTAAAATCAAGACATCCTATTTTTTGTTCTGCAGTGATTACCCTGAATCTTTTGGGTAATCACTTGACTTAAAAGTCTGTTGTTCATCAATTTATTTACCCTCTTCTCAGTCTTGGGATGCTTTATGTTTGGAAAGCTTTTATCTTATATTATTGCTGTCTAGTATTTTTGCTTCACTTTTTTTTTTTTGCGGTACGCGGGCCTCTCACTGCTGTGGCCTCTCCCATAGCGGAGAACAGACTCTGGACACGCAGGCTCAGCGGCCATGGCTCATGGGCCTAGCCGCTCCGTGGCATGTGGGATCTTCCCGGACCGGGGCACGAACTCGTGTCCCCTGCATCGGCAGGCGGACTCTCAACCATTGCGCCACCAGGGAAGCCCTGCTTCACCTTTTTAATACCTCTACTGAAACTAGTCATTTTATTGTTTTATACAGTTAATGCTTATTTTGATGTACCTTCTTTTCTTTGCTCATTATGGTTGTTGCTTAAATCTCATTACTTCTGTGTTCAATTTCCTTATTTCTGAACTATATAGCCTTTAGAGCTGCACTGGTAAAATTAAATTAATTAAACTAAATTAAGAATTAATTTACAATTAAAAACTCACTTGTACTAGGCACATTTCAAGTGTTCAATAGCCACATGTGACTAGTGGCTACCATACTGGACAGTATTGCTTTGGAAGTGTATACAACAAGGGTCTGGGGAGACAACAGTTCTGTTATTGTTGAAAAATGTCTTTATTTTGCTCTCTTGAATTACTGAATTGTTTGTTTTTTCCTCAGTACTCTGCATATATTATTCCCCTGTCTTTCAAATTCAGTAGCTGCAATTAAATATGCTGTCAAACTGGTGCTCTTTGTAAATAATCAATCTCAAGCTTGGTTGCTTCTGTCTTTGCCTTTGATGTTTTACCATCTGTCCAGGTGTGTATTTATTTCTATTTACTTTGCTTGGGGCCTTATTTTACTGCCTAAATCTGAGATTTCTGTCTTTCATGGATTCTGGAAAATTCTCAGTCATAATCTCTTCAAATATTACCTCTCTCTATATTTTATCTTTCTGAAATTCTTCTCTGTCATATGTTAAACTTTCTAAGACTTTCCTATCCTATCCTCTCTTTCAAATTTTCCATTTTTTCCCTTTCTGGAACGCATCCTGGATAATTTTCTCAGATGTCTCTTCCAGTTCCCCAATTCTCTTTTCAGTTGTTATAAATTCACTGTTGAGTCCAGGTAGAGAGTTTATTTCAATAACTAAAATTTTAATTTCTAGAAGTTTTACTTGGTTATTTTTCAAATCTACCTATCATTTTATTTTATAATCTACATCGGATATTCATATCCATTAAAGTCTCTATCTGATCATTTCATTACCCAAAGTTTCTGCGAAGGGTTGGCTATTTGTTTTATCGTAACTTTTACTGACTGAATTATTTCTTTGTACATATAGTAATTTTGGACCACGAGGCTTGTCAATAAGATGCCTGGGCAATCTGGATTAAGAATATTTCTCTCCAGAAAAGTTTTGTATTTGCTTTTGCCAGATGTTCTAGAGTACTCAACAGTTGATGATCAATTTTATGTTAATTTTTTGGCCTGGGTAAGAAATTATACCAAATGAATGATATAACTTGAATCTCAAATCTGCATGAGAGAGCTCATGGTTACAATTTTCAGGGGAGACATTTTCCCTCTAACTCGTAGCCTAGGCTGAGGTAGATTAGCTTGCCTGTCATCTCCCTAGGTTCGTGGGGATATCTCTGATATCCTTCTAATTTATTAATATATAACTCATTAGGGCACCTGGGTGAACGTTGGTATGTACGTCTCAGCTCCAATGAGCCACCTCGTGAGGGGTCAAGGTCTTGTCTCCTGACCCCATGTAATTATAATGGGGTCCTTATGTTAAGGAACGTTCCCTATCCCCAAGAACCCTTTAACCATCTGGCAGCTGGTGTCAGCACACAAGCTTCCCACTTTGGCTTTCAGTTTTCACTTTGATGCTGACCCATTAAAATGCCCCCATTCCCTTTCAGGCTATACTATGCATTTAATATTTTATATAGCATTTCTAAGTGTTTATAGGAGGAAGATTTTCTGACATCATATTGCTGGACAGGAGTTTTTCTTTGATGTGCCTATGCCATAACTCCTCGAAATTCAGAGTTCGCAAGAATGGTTTTATAATCCAGTTAGCAAAATGGATTCTGTTCACAAATGAAAACAGAAGATCAGCAGATTGGTAGTAATGCATATGTCTACACAGCAAAAGAATTATGATTTTTCAACTAATCACAGATAAAATGAAAACTATCATAAATGTTTTTAAGGGAGATGTGTCCACAGATTAAAACAGCATTACATTATCCTACAAAATTTTAGCCAGGAGGGGGCTGTGTGTTCCAGCACACCATGACCCACTGATCAGAGTTTTAAAAAATTTGTAGCCTCCAAGATTTCTCATCTTTAACATATATTTATATATATTCAACTTATCATACCTCAGGCTGTCTAGTAATTGCCCTTACAACATTTGAATGTAATATTTGTAAAGGTAAACAGAGTTCCCAGCTTGTCATGGTGCTAATCAGAAGGGATGGAAAGAAGCACACTATGGGCCTAGGTTATAAGAGAGCCTGTATAATATTAAAGTCTTTATGATTCTTTCACTAAGAAGATCATTTGGCTTAAGTCCAAGATGGAGACAAAGTCTATAATATTTTATATTTGTAAGTGCCTGACAAAAAACCTTTACATATATGGTGCTCTCTTAAGATAAGCAGGTCAGATCAGTGGTTTAAGTGATTTATCCAAGGTTACAGTTGGTAAAATGGCAAAGCCTAGAATAGAATTCTTGTCTGCAAACTAAATTCCACGCAGAAGAGTGTTACCATGGCAAAGCCACCCTCAGGGATATCTTCTGCAGCCTTTGTATCTAGAAATCATTTGTAAATTTTAAAAAGGAATTACTAAATGAGAGGCATAAAAATCTAATCTAAAGCTTCCCAAGTGCTTGTTCAGTTCAGGTATGGCATAACAAAAGGGTGTGTTTCTGCATGGATCCATGCTTTAGACCTCTGTTGTCCAATATGGTAGCCACTGGTCTCGTATGGCTATTCAAATGCAGACTGATTAAATTAAATAAACTTAAAAATAATTTTTTTCTTGGTCACACCAGCCACACTTCAAGTGCTCAACAGTCACATGTGGCTGGCTGGCAATTGCTATACGAGACAGTACCCATATAGAATCTTTCCATCATCACAGAGTTCTGTTGGATAGCACTGCTCTAGAATGTGAATTGATGAAGTAATGTTATTGTTGTAGCAGAGTAGAAAGAACATTGGTTTTGAAGCTCAACAGACCTAGATTTGACTTCTGCCTGTCACTTATAACCTTTGTGACTCTTATGCAAATTTCTTAACTTCTCTGGGACTCTTGTTTCCTCATCTGTAAGTTGGGAATCAGAAATAAGGTGCTGGGAACATCATTTTTGCTTAATAACTACAGAATCTGCAGTCTCCACAACCCTCATTGGGGTCTTGTGGCTGCCCAAAGTCCTTGCACAGTATACAAAAATATACTGCTTCCAAAAGGTTCAAGAGAATCACCAAAGCTAAGCTTCTGGAAGGCATAAGCATTTCCTCTGTAAGATTTTACCTTTCTCTTGGGGTGGTGGGGCTAGGGTGTGTGGGGAGTGTATAAAGAAAACCTAGGGAATTCCCTGGTGGTCCAGTGGTTAGGACTCCACGCTTTCACTGCTGTGGGCCGGGATTCAATCCCTGGTCGGGGAACTAAGATCCCACAAGCCACAAAGAATGGCCAAGACAAACCAACAAGAAAAACCACTCAAAAAAAGAATATAAAGCAAAACAAACAATTTAGAACTGGAAAAAGTTATAGCTCGATATTCTCTCAACTCTGAAAACTGATTTAAGTGGAACTAGATCTGAGGGTGTAACTTGAGTAAAATGGGTCAGGTGTCTTGGTGGTATTTTCCAAAAGAAAACAACAGAAGAGCAGCTACAGAATCATGTACAATTACCTGTATACACAATCAGACACTAATTAACTTTTTATTTAAAGAACAATCCCTAAACAACTCAATAGCCTGCTGACCTGACAAGACTACTTTTTACTTTTAAGACTAGGTAGACAAAACATATACTCAAGAGAGGCCTGAACACTCCCAGAATCACTTTATGCTGCCTCTGTCACTTCTCCCCGATACAGCTATTCCTTTAAATACTTTCCCCAAGCTCCTCCTCTGGACTGTTTCTAATATATCCACAGTATTGTGCTTGACCTTTTCAGGCTTTTCTCTGGTCTGAAAGCAAACTGATGTGCTCTTGAATTTCTAATTAGCAATATCAGAAACTGTAAGGCCCTTGAGATGATTCAGTGCCTCAATTAACCGAGGAAGGGAATGACCTGGTTAAGTGAGTCTTCTGTTTAACTAAGGAAACCTTTGTTTCAACCTCTTGTTGAAAATCTTTCTAAAATAAAAAGCAGTAGTACACTTTTTCCCTCAAGAATATTCTAATTAATATAAAAAACACTCCTGACAATTTAAGGTCTTATCATTACAGCAAATCAATCTATGACACTATAGTGCGGTTAAAGTTATAGTATTGATCCCAAGTAACACATGAGAAATTTACTAGATTTTCACAAAATAAAACCTAACATTAACCTGTTTTTTTTACAATTTGCTTTCATTTCTTCCACACATGGACTATAGAAATATTTCCAGATATTTTAGGCTCCGATTAAATTTTGTTTTATCAACACAACATTGTAAATCAACTATACTCCAATAAAAATTAATTTAAAAAATTTTGGTTAATCATGGTTCACTTATATTTGTGTTATCTTGCACTTTCAACTTCACAGGAAACTTTACTTGTTAAAGAAATATAATGAGATTCACTTCAGGCTTATGCTAAATGGTAATCAAGTCCATGGGCCTCTGATAATTTCCCCTACTGACTACTTTACTAATCAAACTTCTCTTAGAGGCAATAGCTAGATTAAACTTTCAGGTAATAAAAAGCAGAATTAAACCAATTTTCCTTAAAAAAAAATTGGATCTGTGTTACTTTGCAGAATTTCCCCTTTAACAGAATGGTCAGCGTAAAGAAAACAGCTATTTGAAGTAATTCTACTGTAACATTAGTTTAAATAAATCCATTCAAACCATCTAAGAGAGGTAATTATCTGGACAAACAGTTTACTGAAAAGTCAAGAGACAGATTTTATTTCACTTAAAAGTGAGCTACAGAGAAGAATTTGGGGTTTCTAGCTTCAACACAGACCTTGTCATTTCTCATTCAGGGAATGAAAAGATGCATAATTTCTAGTAGTTTTTTACATTTTATACTGAAGACATTCCCCCCATACCAGTTACCTCCCAGTCAAGTGAAATTCAAACTTTTACTTAAGGAGCAAAGTTATCTCCAGCAACCTCCTTAGATGATGGTTACAGCACAATCACCTTACCACCAAAACCAGTTTTGATATCCCTACCATCAATGCCAAACAAATCGCCCGTCTTCTTTCCTCAAACACTCATACTTTCAATACCCATGCTGAAGTACAGGAACCAGGTATACTTTTTAGTGCTTTCCTTCTTGAAAGGGCCACTCTAGCTTTGCTGACCACACCCAACCATTTTTAGAGTCTATAAAATGCCTGAAAGGACCCTGGACTAGGAAGCAGAAAAAAGGGTTACAATCCTCACTCTTCAACTGAATAGCCGCCACTCACCTCAGGGTCTCAGCTGACTTAACTGCCGGCCTACCCCATAGGTTATTATATTATTAACATTAAAGTACAATAGCTCTTGGCCCTGCACTTTTACCCAACAGATACTCAACTAAATAAACAGATCGAAAAATACCACAATCAGGGCAAAGATGTACTTTCTTTGTGGGCAGAAATATCAGTATCTGTCCTGTGTCTCTCAAACTAAGTTCTGTTGCTCAGGGGCATGGGCAGCCAATAATACATGTTACAACAAAAACAAAGGGTGAAACTTATGTTCAGAGAACAAACAATAGGAATATAATGTAATGCTATTATATGGAATAGTATAGTTAACTAAAATAATGTAATAAGTTACTGTATACAAAAGAGTGTTTCAATTTTAGAAGCCCAATTTAAAAGCTCTGATCTTACTAAGAGACTCATTTATAACCACAAGAGTATAGACCATATTTTTTATTGTACCTTTAATTTCCAAGAATAATGTGCTGACAGAAACTGAAGTCACTCAATTTTAACTGCAAACATATGCACTGTAATTAACAGATAGATACTCACAGCTTGCATTTCTATATAGTAGAAATGGTTCATGGAGCTGAAATTCCAAGTCTTTATTCACTGGTTCAACTAGATTGTGCATATTCAGTCGATTCACAATGGTAAAACCATGGTAAGGTGAAGCTGACCTTAGATTTAATAGAAGAAAAAAAATCTGCTATTGTTCATTTGCAGAAATGTTATCTACCTCTTTATTTCCATTTTAAAGAATGAATACAATATTGCATTATATAATATTATTGGCACTTAAAATTGTAAACAAAAAAATCTAAGTCAGATCATACCCCTCCTCCTCTCAGAAGCTTTCTCGGTCCATCAGAGTAAAGACCAAGGTCCTATCTAAGGCCACCAAGGCCTCAGGTGATGTGCGCCCCCTTGACTTCATCTCCTATGCCTCTTCCCTGTTCCTCCTGCTCCAGCCACACTGGGCTCCTTGCCATTCTTCCTACAGGTATGTTTCCACCTAAAGACCTCTGCCTGGGCCACTGGCCTAGAATCTAGAGTTACCCATTTTCCGCAAGCCTTTGGTAAACTGTCCTGTTCTCACTGAGGCCACTAGAGAACTACCCTTTTTAATGCTCCCAAACTCAATACCTCTAATCCTCCTCTCTCTTTTTCCATACCACTTATTATTTTTTGTATTTATTGTCCTTCTCCACTAAACTGTAAGTTCCATGAAAATAGGGTTGTCATTTTTTTAGATATGTCCCAAGACAGACATATAGTATATGTTTAATAAACATATGCTCAATAAAAATATAATTTATTTTAAATATGTTGCAGGATTGGTTATAATTATTGCCCACCATTACAATGATTTTTCTTACATCAAATGTGAGAACTATGGAAAAACCTGAGTTACAAAGAAAATGCTTCCAATCCTACAATAAGAAACACCCTTGGTTCTCATATCAGGATGATTCAGCATATGATCCTTTAGATATTTCTCACTTGTATACAACACTTTACGGTTTCTCACTTGTTTCTCTGTATACACTTGTTTCACCGAATCCTTTAGGTTTTCTGATTCCAAATCCAGGCTTCTTTTATACTAAGGTCTCTCCAAATCGACATTCTGACATCCTGGTATATATTTATCCAAAGTATATAAAATGTTCTCACATTTCCCAAATAGAGTTTCTCTGGTCTCCTTTTATTACAATCAATACTGTGTAAGCCTCCATAAATTTCATTAAATCAAGTCGCTCACTAAACTAAATTTCATCTTCTATAACCGGTGGATCTGTACTCTACTGTAACAATAAGGCCAGCAAAGCACTTTCCAAGTACCAACATTCTAACAACAGTTGAAGAGCTTCTAGACATTTATATTGGTAATGAAGACAAATAATGTAGGTGAAGGGTAAAGTGTTTTTTTTTTTTTAAAGGAGAAAGATGAATAACAGCAAACAAAATGTCAAAAAAAAAAGTAAAAAAAAAAAATAAAAAAAATAAAAAGTAACATCAAAGCATATACATTTAAAGGAAGAAAAAGATCAGTATTTTTAGACAAGATCTCAAAGTTGTACAGCAAAATTTAGAAGAATATTTGACAAATTCTTGTTAATAACCATCAGTGGAGAAATGGAGAAAGGCAATCCATAAAAGATAACTCACAATACACACACACAGGAAAAGAACCAGGTATCAGTAATAACTCCTGCTGAGTTCCCTAAGCTTTAGAAACCAAAGGAAGGAACCTACCTCAGTCAGAGCAAGACCTAAGAGGGATCCAGGAAAACAAGGAACTCCAATGACTAACATACCCTGTCAGCTGCCTTTAGGCCAAGAAAGTTGCCGAACAAAACACAAGCTGCATTTACAAACCAATCATTTTTTTAAAAATCATGTTTTAAGACGATAATTCTCAGAAAAGTTAAAAATAAAAAATGTGCAATTATGAATAATCTAGGCTTTCTAAAGGACTCTCAAACTAAAAATACATATTACTACAGACACTGACAAAATCCAAAGCTTTTGGGGGTAGATGGAAAGGGGACAGAACCAGAGTCTTAGAAGATAACTTTTTGTTTAGTAATCACACAACAGCTAGTCCATCTATTCTCTTTTTCTCAACTATTTTTCTCAATGTATTCTATTTTTCTTAATATGGGGGGAGGGAGAAAGGCAACTGCTTTAGACTCATTCTTTACTAGAAAACGTTTTCCATTTTGCTAGGTTCCTAAATAAATTCTAGTTCTGTTTGATTCTGAATCACAGGAAGTGTCAAAGAAAGGACATTACTTGGTAAGGATCTCACAGCGAGGGATGGATGAATACTTGAAGGGTCAAGCAGGAAGGTCCCAAAGACAAATATACGATAGGGTTGAATCACTCCATATGACACCATTCACCATCAAATTAAAAAAAAAAAATTAAAAAAAATTTTTTTAAAAAAGCTTACCTTCGATATACAAATAAGGTCCCTTCTATATCAGTCTTCTCCTATAACAGACAATGAGACAATTAGTTTTTTTCCCATAATCTAACCCCAAGTAGTCCCAATGGAGAAGAAATACTTCATGTTTAAGATCAACTTATTTATTTTAAAATTAATCACTTTGAACAGGTCAAGTAGGTCTTCTCCACAGACTACTATTACCGGTTTCTTTTGTATCCTTTCTATTCTATTGATGTGTATTAACTGATATGCAATGTTCTATCTACCAACACGCCTGTATCTGCAGCAATTTCCCTTTCCTTTTTTAAAATTTAAAGGAGAAAAATTCTAGAATTAGCTTTCAATTTTTAAAACTAAAATGTTTTAGCCAAATTTCTTAATTTTAAAGCCAAGGTCCTGTATAAAGCAATTTCTTCACCTTTAAAGTTTATCAAAGTTACTAGGGGGAAAAAAAAACATTTTCTTATAGGGCACTTTGTTTCATCATTGGGGGATTTTGGTATATTTTTATGAGTAGCAAATTTTGTAGCAAATTTAGTTAAGAGTTACTGTCAAACACAATTAGTTTGTTATTTTTAAAACTGTGTTGAAGAATCATGAATATTGAAACTATACTCTGTCTTAGTGTAATTCTTATAGGTCTTACAAATAATTAAAAACTGTTTTTTAGCTTAAAGTAAATGTTTTGATTAACAAAGTACAACTCATCATCCTTCATTTGCTGTGACAAGAGCGTATTTAGGTTTTAAACACAGTTACAGGGGCTTCCCTGGTGGCGCAGTGGTTGAGAGTCCGCCTGTCGATGCAGGGGACACCGGTTCGTGCCCCGATCCGGGAAGATCCCACATGCCATGGAGCGGCTGGGCCCATGAGCCATGGCCGCTGAGCCTGCGCGTCCGGAGCTTGTGCTCCGCAACGGGAGAGGCCACAACAGTGAGAGGCCTGCATACCGCAAAAACAAACAAACAAACAAAACCACACAATAACAATGTTTTTAAAAAAGCAAAAGAAACACATTAGTCTACAGTTCACAGCCCAAATAGGACCTAAATGGTTTAAGGTAATCAACAAACTTAGCAAACTTAAATGTCAGCCATATAAAACTGAATTTGCTGGGATGAAAAAATAATTTAAAAAAATATTTACCATCTTGATTTCTTCCAGGAGTACTGCCTTAGCTTAAACATCATAATGAAACTTTTCCTTACTAAAAATTCAGAGGCTTTTTCTTGCCTTTCAAACTTTATTAGTGCAAGAAATTGGTAATCAACGGTTTCACAATGAAAGAAAACTTGCCCAAATAAACCGCTGTGTAAAGTTACAACTCACTGTAAAATAACAATGAGAGAAGAGACTTTGGTTATACTCCATGTGCCATGACCCAAATGAATAATGGCAGCTTATTTTTCAGTTCAGGTTATTATAGCTTGTATTTCATATTTAAAGGTGAACAACACAATTAAAATTCCAAAATATTGGAAGTCTGTGACAAACTAGAGATAAAAGCCTAAGTCCATGCCCCAAATAATAAGTCCATGTCCCAAATCTTCACCATTTGTCTGCAACCCATATTACAAAAATTCATACGTAGAGCAAGAAAAATGATTAAGAACGATTCAAACTAAAGCAATGTCTAAAACAGCCACACTTAAAAAAAAAATCTATAATTTTGTTCTCTTTAGCTTCCCATACCTCCTTCTCTTACAGGAGGTGAAGGAAAGAGGATAAAGTAAAGCAAGATGACTTTGAAAACTCTCTTTATCTGAATTAACTGTTTATAAATGCCAAATGATTTTTCACAAAATTACTAATTAACTATAACCTATGTATCTGCACTATGTTGTAAAGGACATACTACGATAATAATCTTTCAGTTTTGTTAGTATAAAGATTTCAATTCTTACTGAAATGTTAACGTCAATCATTAATTCGATCCAACAAATATTTACGGATTATTTCCTAAGTAAAGCCTATATAGCTGAATGAGTTAATCAAGAAGGTTCAATTTTTTTTTAATGGGAAATTTTGTTACCTTTATTTGTTTGGCCACTTGCACGGCTTGTGGGATCTTAGTTCCCCGACAAGGGATCGAACCCGGGCACCCTGAAGCGGAAGTGCGGAGTCCTAACCACTGGACCGCCAGGAAATTCCCTAATTATGTTATTTAAACAACGGACGAAGCTTCAAACGGGCTAACAAGTCAGTGAACAAACTGAATGCAACTTTTCGGATCCTCTCCCGTGCAAAAAAGACAAAAAGTACTTAGTCTGATGGGTGCATTCAGAGGTGACATCACCAGCAGCATTGCTGAACAGACACAGGGTCTCTTTTCCAAAGGTTTCAAGGTAATCCAATTAACATGGAAGTCATTTTCCTAAGCGCCTTGAAATCTTTTCCAAACTCTGGAAATACAGTGTAGTTCGATAAATGCAGGACTTATCCCCAACCCCTCTCTTCCAATAATTGAAACTAACTGGATTTCAAGCTATAAATCCAAATGACCTCTGAGAAGGGAGCCCTTATTTATGTCTATTGGGGGGAGAGAAGGAGTGTTTATTTTATAGATTATGTATATATACTTTATCTAATAACGCTCAAAGCTTCAAACACAATCTTTCAGGCATCTTTATAACTCCACCGGTCTCATATCCTCTAACACACCTGCAAAAAAGGCAAGTCGCCCACATCCTCGAACCGGACCCCATGGGACTGATCCTCTTCCAACCCTCCCCTCTATCAGCTTTTCCCCCGGATGTTTGGACCTACTTCTCTCGCCCAATCTGCGGCTCCGCCGACACCCCTCAGGGGCCAGCCGGACTCTTCTCCAGTCCCTGGCCTCGCCCCTGCCGCCCTGGCCTCCCTCATCGGCCCCCACCCAGAACGGTCCCCGCGGTCCCTTTAAGAGGCGGCGGCCGGGCGGGCGACTTCAACGGCCTGGCTGCACTCACCCACTGGTTGGCCTTGGGGCAGAAGGTGTACAGTGCAACCTGGCCCGTGAGGTCTGCGATGCTGGTGATGTAGGGGTCGTGTTGCTTCAAGGCCGCTAGGCTCATCTCTTGCCCAGCTCGACTCAGCGACTCCATCTTGAATTCCGGAACCTAGCCCCTCTGGCGGGGGCGGAGTCGCGGACAGGAAGGTGCCATGGAGCCAAAGTTCCCCCAGCTGCGTCAGCACCCTCATCTTCCGCCTCTCAGCCGGGCCTCGCGGCGAGGCGGTACGTCAGCTATTATGCTCCGCTGCGCCCACGCCCGGGGCGCTGGGTTCCAGTGTCGTCAGGTCCCAGTGTACCTACCGTCCGGGTTGGCGTATGTCGCCGCGTGGCCGAGCTGGTAGGCCGGGACTCAGTTGCTTCTTTTCCGCTGGCTGAAAGGTACCGGCGCCCGGATCAAGGCTGCTCGGGAGCTTTCTCAGCGTTCCTGCCGGACTAGGCTCCCAGGGCCGCAGAAGGGAAACCTCGCTGTGGCAAGGCAGTGCTCCACGGGCAGTTTAGAAAGCACAGAGAAGCGGAGAGGAAGGAGGGAGGGAACCCCGAAAATTACCCCAGATCTCGGCTCTCTTGGCGTTTTTATGAAGGAAAATTTTGATAAAAGCCAAACTAACCCTCCTGTAACTATACAGGAGTGTCTTTTATTATCCACGTTTACTTATTTTCCTCGTCTGAATCCCACGAAAATATTTCTATCCAGTCTTGGAAAGAGCCCGTGAAGGCTTGAGTTTGTCTTGGATCGTTTAAAGCTTTAAAACAATAACTCATTCTTTTAGCAAACATCTGTTGAGCATTTTAAGGCATTTTAAAGGGCCAGGTACTAGCTGAAGAGGAAAATAAGGCTTGTAAGGTATAGGGAGCTCTGCCCCACCGCCGACTTGTTAAAAAAACATTTTCTTATAGAAAAGATACCCCAATGGAATGGAAAATTTTTGACAGAAAAAAAAAAAGAAAAAGAAAAAGGATAGTAGTTGTACTGTTGATGATTTTACATCCCAAGGCCATTTGTTAATGGAAAGATACTTCATGTCTTACATTCTTTGCAGAATCACGTTACGTATACAAATGCAGACAAGGAAACATGTATCATTCATTTACCGTTCATTAAGCAAGTATTTATTGAACTCCTAATTGTGAAAGGGTAGCCCCCTGGAAGCTTCAAAGACAACTTTCTAGCTCTGGGAGAAACTGAAAGAAGTAGGGGCAATGCTAGAGACCTTTCACTTGAAACCCAGAGGATGGAGCCAATAACTTCATCTGGTCAGGAAAGTATAGGAAGGCTTCATGGAGGAGATGCTGTTTGAATTAATGTTTCAGGGATGAGTAGGAATTCATCAGAGAAGAAAGGCAAGGGCTTCCTTTCATCTCACAGTCTAATGGTAGAAATGTGTTCATCCTCATTTGCTGGTTCATTTAATTGAAGCTGGGTGGAGAAATCACTGGCTAGTTGTTCCACACTAGTCAGGGGGGATCTGGTATTAAATCCAGGGACTACTGCCCGCTACTCCAGGGTCCTTTTATCCACACTATGGCTGCCTTTCTTCATAGTGGAGGCAGAGCCCTACATCCCCTCTGCCTACTTTTTTTTTTTTTAACTTTTTATTTTATATTGGAGTATAGTTGATTAACAATTTTGTGTTAGTTTCAGGTGTACAACAAAGTGACTCAGGTATACGTATATATGTATCTATTCTTTATCAAATTCTTTTCCCATTTAGGTTGTTACAGAATATTGAACAGAGTTCCCTGTGCTCTACAGTAGGTCCTTGTTGGTTATCCATTTTAAATATGGCAGTGTGTATATGTCAATCCCAAACTCCCTGACTGTCCCTCCCCCCCACCTACTTTCAAGGGAACATTTAAACAATCTGTACCCTAATTTTTTTTTAGTTGTATTTTTTGAGTAAGTAATACATTCCCTTGGTACAGAATTCAAAGGCACACCTGAAACAGAATTTAGGTGTTTTTAATTCTTATTTTTTAATTGAGGTAGAGTTGACATATAACATTATATTAGTTTCAGGTGTGCAACATAATGATTTGATATTTGTATATATTGTAAAATGATCACCACAATAGTCCAGTTAACATCCATCACCACACATAGTTACACATTTTTTTTCTCATGATGACAACGTTCAAGATCCACTCTCTTAGCTACTTTCAAATACGCAATACAGTATTACCTGTAGTTACCATGCTGTACATTACATTCTTGTGCCTTATTCATACGTTTTTCTCTTATGTAGATTTCCTGAAATAATCTAGGACATTTCCTTTTTTATTTATTAAATATATATTTTTGATTGAACAGGGCTAGACTAGTGAAGAACACCAAGTTATTTTAGGGAGTTTTCATATTCAGAATAGAAAATTGCTTCGAAATGCATGTTTGCATGGCCCCAAACATGTTAATGTTGACTTTGATGCCCTATACAGCTCTTAAGATATATTAAAGAGAATGTGAGTATTTTGGAATCGAAAATCTTATTTACTTTGAGGCCTGACTTTGCCTTATATTTGTGAATGAAACCTTAAGACCTTTCCCATGTCTTTTAGACCAGGGGTCCCCAACCCCCAGGCCTCGGACCTGTAGTGGTCCAGGAACCAGGCCGCACAGCAGGAGGTGAGCGGCGGGCTAGGGAGCGAAGTTTCGTCTGCCACTCCCCATTGCTCTCCATTGCTCTGAACCATTCCCCACCCCCCACCCCATCTGTGGAAAAATTGTCTTCCATGAAACTGGTCCCTGGTGCCAAAAAGGTTGGGGACCACTATTTTAGACGATAGGCTTTGAGAGGTCAGAGATTCCATCTCAGTCTCTTAGGTCTCCAGTACCTAACACAGCCCCGGCAAAGAGTAGACTCTCAATAAATACTGGTGAATGAATGTTGTCTTAAAACCCAACTCCCTTAAGGCCATGGAAGAGACTTGTGGGAGGGGTGGGGAGGTGGGTGGCTGGGATCATGTGATCAGAGGTGGGAAGGAGTCTTACTCTGCACTGGAAGACCTTTGGTAACATTTGCGTTGTGTTCCATGAATGACAGTTTTTTAATAAAAATAATTTAAAATATGAAAACCTAAAACCCAATCAGTCCAACCCATGTGTCTCCCACTCTGAGTGGTTCTGTGGTAGAAAATAAAACTTGCCATTTAAAACCATGGGCTCTAGGTCCACGATGGTGGACAAGTTGATTTCCACTAGACCTTGAGCCTCAGTATACCCTCATTGTAATACATCAGCAAGCTAAATGACACACCCACAGGAGCCATGGCAGTTCCGAGGCTGACCATAAAAGGCCAATAAGTGGGCTGTGGCCCAGTTCCTAGAAATCTCTGCCCCTTTCCCAAAATTGTTGGAATAATCCTCCCACTCATTAGTCTATGAAATTACCCAGTCTATAAAAAGTAACCACCCCCACACCTTGGGGCCTCTCACCTTCTGAGATGGCCCACATTTTGTCTATGGAGTGTGTATCTCCCTGAATAAACCTTTCATTTAAAAAAAATAAAATCATGGGCTGTAAGGTAAAGGGCACTAAAATACATCTACCAGCTGTGTAGCTTTGTCAGTCCCAGACTTCCCATTTCTCCAGTGTCAAATCCCAAGTCCTTGCCATGGCCTAGGAGGAGACATCACTGGGCCTGGTCTCTTGCTTTCTTTCCATCTCCATTTTCTGTGAATTGCTCTTTCAAATTTTCCATCCCAGCCCACTGACTGACATGTGCTAAATGAGTCTAGTCTCAGGGCCTTTGCACTTCTTGTTCTCCCTTTCTGGAACATTCTTTTTTTTTTTTTTTTTTTTTTGCGGTGTGTGGGCCTCTCACTGTTGTGGCCTCTCCCATTGCGGAGCACAGGCTCCGGACACACAGGCTCAGCGGCCATGGCTCACGGGCCTAGCTGCTCCGCGGCATGTGGGATCTTCCCGGGCTGGGGCACAAACCCATGTCCCCTGCATCGGCAGGCGGACTCTCAACCACTGCGCCACCAGGGAAGCCCTGGAACATTCTTGTCTCTGGTATCCCTGTGATATAATAATGGCTCATTTCCTCACTTTCTTCATAGCACTTCTCTGTGAGTTGTAGTTATTATATTCACTTATATGTTTTGTCTGTCTCATCAGCTTAGTGAAGCAGGAACCATGCCTGTCTTGTTTACTACCACATTTTGACACAGAAGCCAGGCTTAATAAGTATTTGTTGGATTAAATGGAATGTTAAGTTGATTTCTATCTACCACATAAACCTGAGAGAAGGGATGGTTGTTTCAGCTCTACAGCCAACAAAACATTTGTTTGTCATAAGTATAAACAAATAATCATGATTGATTTACTTGTATTGTTAATATAATTTTTTGTTTCTTAGGCTCTATGCTTATCGCTTTTAGTATAGCCCAGAATTCAGCATCTTTTCACTCTTGCAACTTTCTCCCTGTCCATTTTCTCTCCATCTCTGTCTCCTCTCTCCTCCCTGTCCCCTTCTTTCTCAGATTTTTTTTTTAATTTTTAATTTTTAAAATTTATTTATTTTTTTGGTTGTGTTGGGTCTTCGTTGCTGTGTGTGGGCTTTCTGTAGTTGCAGCAAACGGGAACTACTCTTCATTGCAGTGCGTGGGCTTCTCATTGCAGTGGCTTCTCTTGTTGCAGAGCACGGGCTTCTAGGCATGTGGGCTTCAGTAGTTGTGGCACACAGGCTCAGTAGTTGTGGCTCATGGGCTTAGTTGCTCCACAGCATATGAGAGCTTCCCAGACCAGGGATCGAACCCTTGTCCCTGCATTGGCAGGCGGATTCTTAACCACTGTGCCACCAGGGAAGTGCTCTTTCTCAGATTTCAAAGATTTATTCTAAAAGTATCTGCTTAGGGACTTCCCTGGTGGTCTAGTGGTTAAGACTCCACATTCCCAATGCAGGGAGCCCAGGTTCGATTCCTGGTCAGGGAACTAGATCCCACATGCCACAACTAAGACCTGGCGCAGCCAAATAAATAAATAATTTAAAAAATAAATGAAAGTATCTGCTTATTACTATTTACCTTTGTAGGCAGAGAAAGCAAGCTAACTAAATTTCCCAAGGTCCAATAATGATTCATTTGCTGAGTTGGAATTAGCATCTTCTAGCCTTGGTTTCCAGGTAGATCATGTATCTTGCTACTGTTCTGCCAGGCACACTCTTAAATTACACTGGATACACATGAGTGAAACTTGTTTTCCTTATGCTGCTGTTTCACTGTTGATACTTACTTGACATGATTGATATCCAAAAGGTTGTGGAGTTACTGTAAAACTCCTTACCTCGTCCTTGCCAGATGATCAGGGTGGTAGCTCTTTCCTTCAGTTTCTCCAGAAAGGCCTCTGACCTCTGTATTTTAGTTATTTATTTATTTATTTTTGATTTGTACTTTATTTTATTTACTATTTTTTATACAGCAGGTTCTTATTAGTTACCAATTTTATACATATTAGTGTATACGTGTCAATCCCAATCTCCCAATTCATCCCACCACCACCTCCCCCTCCCCACATTCCCCCCTTGGTGTCCATACATTTGTTCTCTACATCTGTGTCTCTATTTCTGCCTTGCAGACCTGTTCATCTGTACCATTATTCTAGGTTCCACATATATGCATTAACATACAATATTTGTTTTTCTCTTTCTGATTTACTTCACTCTGTATGACAGTCTCTAGGTCTCTAGGTATTTGTTGTTTGTAGATTTTCTTTTTTTTTTAATTAATTAATTAATTTTTAAATTTTCGGCTGCATTGGGTCTTCATTGCAGTGCGCGGGTTTTCTCTAGCTGCTGTGAGCGGGGGCTACTCTTTGTTGCGGTGCTTGGGCTTCTCATTGTCGTGGCTTCTCTTGTTGTGGAGCACGGGCCCTAGGCGCGCGGGCTTCAGTAGGTGTGGCACACGGGCTTCAGAGTGCAGGCTCAGGAGTTGTGGTGCACGGGCTTAGTTGCTCTGCAGTATGTGGGATCTTCCTGGACCAGGGATTGAACCCGTGTCTCCTGCATTGGCAGGTGGATTCTTAACCACTGCGCTACCAGGGAAGCCCTGTTTGTAGATTTTCTGATGATGCCCATTCTAACCGGTGTGAGGTGATACCACGTTGTAGTTTTGATTTGCATTTCTCTAATGATTAGTGATGTTGAGCAGCTTTTCATGTGCCTCTTGGCCATCTGTATGTCTTCTTTGGAGAAATGTCTATTTAGGTCTTCTGCCTATTTTTTGATTGGGTCGTTTGTTTTTTTAATGTTGAGCTGCATGAGCTGTTTATATATTTTGGAGATTAATTCTTTGTCCATTGATTCGTTTGCAAATATTTTCTCCCATTCTGAGGGTTGTCTTTTCATCTTGTTTATAGTTTCCTTTGCTGTGCAAAGGCTTTTAAATTTCATTAGGTCCCATTTGTTTATTTTTGTTTTTATTTCCATCACTCTAGGAGGTGGGTCAAAAAAGATCTTGCTGTGATTTATGTCAAAGAGTGTTCTTCCTATGTTTTCCTCTAAGAGTTTTATAGTGTCCGGTCTTACATTTAGGTCTTTAACCCATTTTGAGTTTATTTTTGTGTATGGTGTTAGGGAGCGTTCTAATTTCATTCTTTTACATGTAGCTGTCCAGTTTTCCCAGCACCACTTATTGAAGAGACTATCTTTTTTCCATTGTATATCATTGCCTCCTTTGTCGTAGATTAGTTGACCATAGGTGCGTGGGTTTATCTCTGGGCTTTCTATCCTGTTCCATTGATCTATATTTCTGTTTTTGTGCCAGTACCATATTGTCTTGATTACTGTAGCTTTGTAGTATAGTCTGAAGTCAGGGAGTCTGATTCCTCCAGCTCCATTTTTTCCCCTCAACATTGCTTTGGCTATTTGGGGTCTTTTGTGTCTCCATACAAATTTTAAGATTTTTTTGTTCTAGTTCTGTAAAAAATGTCATTGGTAATTTGATAGTGATTACATTGAATCTGTAGATTGCTTTGGGTAGTATAGTCATTTTCACACTATTGATTCTTCCAATCCAATAACATGGTATATCTCTCCATCTGTTTGTGTCATCTTTGATTTCTTTCATCAGTGTCTTATAGTTTTCTGAGTACAGGTCTTTTACCTCTTTAGGTAGGTTTATTCCTAGGTATTTCATTCTTTTTTTTGCAATGGTGAATGGGATTGGTTCCTTAATTTCTCTTTCTGATTTTTCATTGTTAGTGTATAGGAATGCAAGAGATTTCTGTGCATTAATTTTGTATCTTGCAACTTTACCAAATTCATTGATTAGCTCTAGTAGTTTTCTGGTGGCATCTTTAGGATTCTCTATGTATAGTATCATGTCATCTGCAAACGATGACAGTTTTACTTCTTCTTTTCCAATTTGTATTCCTTTTATTTCTTTTTCTTCTCTGATTGCCATGGCTAGGACTTCTAAAACTATGTTGAATAATAGTGGTGAGAGTGGACATCCTTGTCTTGTTCCTGATCTTAGAGGAAATGCTTTCAGTTTTTCACCATTGAGAATGATGTTTGCTGTGGGTTTGTCATATATGACCTTTATTATGTTGAGGTAGGTTCCCTCTATGCCCACTTTCTGGAGAGTTTTTATCATAAACCGGTGTTGAATTTTGTCAAAACCTTTTTCTGCATCTATTGAGATGATCATATGGTTTTTATTCTTCTATTTGTTAATATGGTGTATCACATCCATTGATTTGTGTATATTGAAGAATCCTTGCTTCCCTGGGATAAATCCCACTTGATCATGGTGTATGATCCTTTTAATGTGTTGTTGGATTCTGTTTGCTAGTATTTTGTTGAGGATTTTTGCATCTATTTTCATCAGTGATATTGGTCTGTAATTTTCTTTTTTTGTAGTATCTTTGTCTGGTTTTGGTATCAGGGTGATGGTGGCCTCGTAGAATGAGTTTGGGAGTGTTCCTTCTTCTGCAATTTTTTGGAAGAGTTTGAGAAGGATGGGTGTTAGCTCTTCTCAATGTTTGATAGAATTCACCTGTGAAGCCATCTGGTCAGACCTCTGTATTTTAAAATGTTACTCTATGAAAGTATTTTAAGTGGTGCTAGATGTTTTCTAGAATTACATTTCTGATATGTAGAACTAGTTAAATCTGTCAGTTCTGGAGCAGAAATAATAATACTTTCAACTAGGGAGAAAGAAATGGCTTTCCCATATGGAATAATGTAGTGAGAGTAAAGGAACATGGGATTAGAACAACATTTAGTTCATCCCTCTATTGCCAGGAAAGATTGCATTTAACATGGTGTTCTTGATAATGTTCTTTGGTAGAAAGTTCTATGTTGTTTACTGTTACTTTACCCAATGTAATGTTTCAAATTACCAATAACATAGCAATGTCATAAACAACAGCAGGATATTTAACTGATACACTGTTTATCCATGGAACTCAAAGTGCTTCATAGGTACACTGTGGAAGGAAGATAAAAATGGAGTCGGTATTGCTAAGAGAGCTCTCTAAATTGCAGCAGGGAGGCCACTGAGGAAGTATGACTTATGCATGCCTCAGACTGTATGGAATCTGACCTTTTGACCACTTAGTGTCCTAACGCAATCATCCAGAACATCTACCAGAAACTCAAGATAATTATCAGACCCTTACCCTAAAATAACTCATCATTACTTAAGGACAGATATTTCCCTTCTTGCATCAGAGTCAATCACAATTCTTGCCACGAACTTTAACAACGTTGTGGCTTTTGTCTTTAGAAGCCCCTGACTCTTTCTCTTCCACAGAACACTCTTTTGGTTTTACCCATATCTGTGTCTCCCGAATTCTAAGACTTCAAATAAACCCTTTTCTTATTTGCAACCTTATTATTTATTTTCTTTCTTTCTTCTTCTTTTTTTTTTTTTTTTTTGTCGATGATAAATATACACAAGCCCTCAAGATTGGTACATGGATGTAGACAATTGTACATGAAGGAGCTCAGAGGCCCAGGATTAGTTGACTTGCCTCTGGCAGAGATTGTCTGCCATTCACCAACAATCCTTTTATCCATTTCCATTGACTGAGGCACAGCTAGGCTTCACTTACCAAGCTCCTTTGGCTTCCCTTTGCCTCTATGACCAAAATCAGGCCAGTAGAATATTAGCAAAAGTGCTGTGTGTCTGCTCTAGGCCAAGGCTTAAAGGAGAACCTTGCCCTTCCAGACTTTGTTTTACCCCTTCTGTTGACTGGGTGCAGGCCACTCTGAGGACCTGAGGAATGGCAGAGAAAAGGGATGAAAAGAGCTGACACCCTGAATCACCACACAAAGGACAGCTGCCTGCCTAAGAAGGTACCCTTCTCAGACTATTATAGGAATGACAAGCAGGCTCTGTTAGGTTTGCATGATATACTTCAGGGTCTTTTTGTTACCTGAGCCTAGCTGATCTGAAATATTTTACCATCCAGGTTGTTTAGAAAGTACCAATAACATTTCAATTTTCTGAAGTAGAATTAAAACGAAGCATATAATTTACCAGAACACTTCTTAGTGCTTTGACAAGTCAAGATTATAAAAGAATTCAAGCCAAAACTCTGCATTTACAATCAGTTATAGGCACAAATTTGCAGAGTCACGAAGTGGCTAAGGACCAAAAATATTTTACCTTATACCATTAGAAAACTGATTTTATAATTCCATCATGAAAAACCTCTGAGCCAAATGGTAGACTGTCCTTATCAATGGGAGATTCCAAGGATACTCTCAGACTTCTTTTTTTACACCCTTATTTTTCTCAATTAAAAGGCAAGCATTTATTTTTTCCTTGTAATTAGATTTTGGGTTTAAATTTTTTATTTTATTTTATATTAGAGTACATTTGATTTAAAATGTTCTGTCATCTTCAGGTGCACAGCAAAGTGATTCAATTGTACATATATCTATTCTCTTACAAATTATTTTTATACTATGCTATTACAGAATGTTGAGCAAAGAACCCTGTGCTATACAAGGGGTCTTTGTTGATTATCTAATTTAAAAAAGGCAGAGTGTGCACATCAATCCCAAACTCCCAATATATCTCTCAAGCTGCCCGCCCCCCAAATTTCCACTTGGTGACCGTAGGTTTCTTTTCTAACTACTGAGACTTATTTCGGTTTTCAAAATTAGGTCATTTGTATCAGTTTTTAGAATCCACATATAAATATGACATAATATTTGTCCACTCTGTCTGACTTACTTCACTTCGTATGATCTTCTCTAGGTCCATCCGAGATGCTGCAGATGGCATGATTTTATTCTTTTCTAGGGCTGAGTAGTATTTCATCGTAGATGTGTAGCACATGATCTTTACCCATTCATCTCTGGGTGGACGTTTCGGTTCCCTCCGTGTCGTGGCTATTGTAAATGGTGCTTCAGTCAATGGCAAGTGCATGTAACTTTTCCAATCCTGGTTTTCTGCAGATATACACCCAGGACTGGGCTAGTAGGATCACATGGTAGCTCCATTTTTTTGTTTTCTAAGCAACCTCTACACTGTTTTCCACAGTAGCTCTACCAATTTACATTCCCCCCCCAGTAGTGTAGGGGGTTCCCTTTTCTCACGGTCTCTCCAGCATGCATTGTTTCCAGACCTTTAGAGGATGGCCACTGTGACTAGTGTGGGGTGATAGGTCGTGGTAGCTGTGATGGGCATTTCTCTAAAAATTAGCAAAGTTGAACAGCTTTTTCTGTTCCCGTTTGGACACAGCGTGCGCGTGCAATGTGCGGGTAGAAACTGGCTTATTGAAAGTCGGCCCTGTTTGATTCTTTTGCGATTACCCACCCCAGGACATTTCTTGAGGGCAGGTGTTATTTCCAGCCCCGCAGGCCTTGTGAGTATGAAGTGTCCAGAAGCCCGGGTTGAAACTTGTCGTTACGGGCCGTGGCCACAAGGTGGCAGCATTTCATCATGCCCGCCTCCGGTTCCTCTGGCCACCAGAGCCTTAGCCAAAGTGGTGTTCCTGGGCTGGAAATTACGGTGAATGGGCCTGCAGAGACACCCAAAAGTTTCTGTCTCATTGCTTCTTCCTTCAGTCCCTCCCCCGGACTCATCCCAAGGCCTGCAACACCCCGATGTGCTGTCGGCTGAAGGTGGGGCGGTGACTCTAAGGAAAAAGGCTGGAGTTGGGAACCTTAGCAGCAGGAGACGTGGACAGCAAGGGACTTTTCCAAGCTCTTCCAGCCCAGAGGGTCCAGCATCCTTGGGTGCACTCGGTCTGCTTTAGCCGTAGGAGGGCCTGCCTGGATGTGGAGTTTGTGGTGCCATCCAGAGGGGATGAGGCGCTCCAGGTTGGAAAGGAGGCTCATGTGCCTGCACATCCTCCCTAGGTCCCTCAGCCCTATGGTGGGCCAGCCTTGGGTGCCAGGCTGCTCAGACTCCAGGGAGGTGACAAAAGCCTAGGTAACCGGAGCCTGAGGAGAATATTATAAGAATTTCTTCCTGGGTTTGTTTGTTTTTTAATTTGATTTTATTTTTCTATTGGAGTATATTTGATTCATAATGTTTGTTTCTTTTAGTTGTACCACAAGAGGATTCAGTTATACATATAGATATATTTATTCTGTTTTGGTTCCTTACCCTCATAGAGTTTGACACAATGTTTAGTTAAATTTACTATGGTCTGCAGTTGGTATGTGTTTATTATTTATTATATATATATTAATATGTTCGTGTTAATCCCAGTCTCCCAATTTATCCCTCCCCACCTCCTTTCCCTTTGGTAACCATAAGTTTTTTTTTTCTAATTCTGTGAGTTTGTTTTAGTTTTATAAATTAGTTTTTTTGTTTCTATTTTTAGATTCCACATATTCGTGGTATGATATGATGTTTGTCGGTGTCTGTCTGCCTTACTTCACTTCATATTTACATCCCTAGTCCATCCATGTTGGTTAAACTGGCATTACTTCATTCTTTTTTATGGCTGAGTACTATTCCATTGTGTATATGTACTACATCTTCTTTATCCATTCATCTCTCAATGGGCATTTAGGTTGCCTCTATATCTTGGTCATTGTAAATAGTGCTCCATTCAACACTGAGCAGCATGTATCCTTTCGAATTATGGTATTCTGTGAAGATATGCCCAGGAGTGTGATTGCTGCATCATTTGGCATCTGAATTTCAATTTTTTAAGGAGCCTCCACAGTGATCTCCATATTGGTTCTAGCGATTTTCATTCCCAGGAACAGTGTAGGATTTTTTTCCCACACTCTCTCCAGCATTTATTGTTTCTATCATTTCTTTTTTTTAAAAAAAAAATTTATTTATTTATTTGGTTGCGCTGGGTCTTAGTTGCAGCAGGCAGGCTCCTTAGTTGCGGCTCACAGGCTCCTTAGTCGCGGCTCGACAGCTCCTTAGCTGCGGCACGCAGGCTCCTTAGTTGTGGCATGTGAACTGTTAGTTGCGGCATAAATGTGGGATCTAATTCCCTCACCAGAAATCGAACCCAGGCCCCCTGCACTGGTAGCACAGAATCTTAACCACTGTGCCACCAGAAAAGTCCCAGCATTTATTGTTTCTGGACTTTAAAAATATATATATATTTATTTATTTGGCTGTGTCAGGTCTTCATTGTGGCACATGGAATCTTTCATTGTGGCACATGGACTCAGTAGTTGCGGCATGAGGGCTCTCTATTTGTGGCGCACAGGCTGTAGAGTGTGCAGGCTTCATTGCCCCGTGACATGTGGGATCTTACTTCCCCGACGTGGGGTCGAACCCGTGTCCCCTGCATTGGAAGGCATATTCTTAACCACTGGACCATGAGGGAAGTCCCTAGACTTTTTGATGATGACCATTTTGAGTGGTGTGAGGTGGTACCTCATTATAGTTTTCATGTGAGTTTCTCTAATAATTTGCATGTTGAGCAGATTTCCATGTGCCTTTTGGCCATCTGTATGTCTTCTTTGGAGAAAAGTCTATTATAGGTCTTCTGCCCAGAAAATGCAATATTTCTTAAGCCAAGACCATAAGAAGAGTTTTTGTAAGGCACCTCTCTGTTGTGTCAACTCTGAATGCTGATAGTTTCTTTGTGACTGTCCAGATAAATATGAAAGCCTGAGAAGCACTGGTAATAGAACCTATAGATTCTCTCCATGGATTCTCTCCTATAACTCCCTGATTTTAATTCTGGGTTTCTTCTAGGCTTATATTGCCATTATTCATTTATTAATATTTATTTTTCTGGCATAATTAACATCATAATCATTTTTACATATGAATTTAATTCATTTAATGAATTTTAGCTCCCTCGAATCTAAAATTTGATTGTTCGGTGGCCAGGGAATATTCATAAGTTGTTGATCTCCTATGGTTTGCATCTGTACAGAAATATCTGTAGGAATTAATTATTTATATTTATTATACCCTCCCACTTTGTGGTAAAACCACAATGTTGCATAGTTAAAGGGTTCAATGCTTTCTGTTTTTCTGTTTACATCTTTTCCTAATTTGCCTCTCTGACATGTGGTCTACTTGAGACAAAACTGACATACGAGTCATTGGGAGTCTCTCTTGTGTAAACCACTCACTATATGATCTGTGGAGTAATAAATGTGGTCCAGATACAGTTTATGTGAACTCAAACTCATTCACCCTGAAGGCTCACGTATTAGGAAATCCTATCTTTCCCAATTCAAGTGCACTTACAGACTTTGATGTCACACAGGATCATTAAAAATCACTCTGAATTACTGAACCGCTATAATTTAATGGAGATTAACTGTCACAATATGAAAAGCCAGTCACTCATCTATATGTTGTCTGCAGCCTTGAATTTAATGAGTATTACCTGTTCTGAGCCTTGAAGGGATCTTGATATTCATTATCTAAAGAGAAGCACATAAATTATACTTTACCATTCAATAAGCATGAACCCAAAAGGTAACAGAATAACCGGTTTCTCTTGCACAATAAAATTATTGCCACTACTGTGAAAAAACAGGTTGAACTAGGTCAGGAACGGTTCTTTTTACGTTGCTCAAGAACACTAGAAGAATTAAAAATTTATGGATTACCTCCTAGAAACAATGATCTGGTAGAGAAATGTAATTAAACACCCACTCTCCTGTATCTTCCTAAGCTGCTCCCTGCCATTTCATTTTGCGATTGTGTTAGTGTGACAACTTTCTGAAGCTCTAGAAACTGTCTTTTGGCAAAGATGAAGATTTCCAAAGCAAAAGATTTTTTATGGGAAATCCAGAGGCAGACGGTGTAGAAAGGTAATGTTAAAATGGGAATCAAATAGAATCTCATTCTGTGTATACTCTATATATTCGTATTTTTATTTTACTTAGGTTACTGATAAATACAAGCCAAAAAACAATGAAGGTGAAGTAAAGAGTGGTATTAATAGTATCATACAATATAAGTATCCTTCTGGCTACGAAAAATGCTATATTGTTATTTTTATGTGAAATCTTCCAGCAGCAAAAGCTGGCAAAGTCACTTCTTAAAAGAACTGTATCTGGTTTTGAAAAGTCTTTTATTAATGGTTCTTTAACCTTTCAGACACTTCTAAGTCTTTGTTGTTGTTTTTAAAGAGTATTTTAAAGCACGTATATTTGTATTATATTTAATGCTGGAAAATAATCTAAGTGGGCCCGTTCAGTGATAGACGTAACTTAGTTTTAAGGGATTTGGGGGGGAGTTGGACATTTTATTTGTAAGTGTCTAAAAATCATGTGTTTCCTAAGTATTGATGGATGTTTTCATATAGAAAAATTTTTGTTTTCTGACTCAGTGATTCCTTTCCTATCTCTGTTTTCCTTTGATGGCCTTTTATTCTTCCATGATGAACCGCTTGAGAAGATACACAGTGTCAAGCGTTCCATTGATCTGTTTTTGAGCTAAATTGCCTTGTGGTTTAGCAAAGGTAATGGAAATATGATTAGTTGGGTGAAACATTACTGTACAGACATTTTCTGCTTTCCACAGATTCCTGCATTTAAAGTAATCTACAGAAAACTAAGGCTTCGGAGGAAAAAATGCCCATCCACAGTTTATGCTAATAGAATATGTGCAAAAAAAAAAAAAAAACTCGAATTTTTTAGTCAGTTAATCCCTGAGGATTGAGGTACATCATCTATTGAAAGCAGCCAAGAGATCTGTTGAAAGGCATATCACATCAGAGAAAAGAGCTGTGTAGCTTGCAATTGCTTGAAATACATCAGCTAAACCGAACTAAAAGATAATCTCAATGTCATATTTTGGCGTGCCTTCTCAGAATAAACAAGGAGTTTTTTCCTCCCCCCAAAGAAGTCAACTGATTTTTTTTTTTTTTTTTTTTTTTTTTGCCATACGCGGGCCTCTTACTGCTGTGGCCTCTCCCGTTGCGGAGCACAGGCTCCGGACGCGCAGGCTCAGCGGCCATGGCTCACGGGCCCAGCTGCTCCGCGGCATGTGGGATATTCCCGGACCGGGGCACGAACCCGTGTCCCCTGCATCGGCAGGCGGACTCCCAACCACTGTGCCACCAGGGAAGCCCCAACTGATTTTTAAAGTGTTTGGAATAGCATAGATCTTTCCTGGTGTGATCTGGAAAGGTCTTTGAAAAAGGTATCATTGACCATAAAAAGGGAGCAGTCTTTGGATTTTTTGTCCTTCAAACTGGAGATGGGTAGTGCAAAAGAGGTTTCAGAGGCAAAGCCAATGAGTTTGTTTCAACCTTCTTCAGACAGGCAGAGGGTAAATGAATTGATATTAACATCATTAAAGAGAAGAGAACTGACCTTTTTATGAAAGTATGGGTTAGGTCTGCATCTATTAGACCTAAGTATTTCATAGGTCTGAGCAGAGCAAAGCCAGCTGCTGACTGTGCAATATTGTGGTGTGGCCGGGCTTTCTGTTGTAGGGTCACCCGTCCTCCAAGATGCAGGCGGGGTGAAAAAAGCATTTTGAAAGCTGAGGGGAAAACACAGACCTGACTTCCTTTTGATCTTCTACCCAGCTTTTGAATCCAGTTTTATTTAAAACCATCACCATCAGATGTATGTACACTAAAATACTTGACTTTTAACTTTATTTTTTTATTTTTTGGCCCTGCCACACGGCATGTAGGATCTTAGTTCCCCGACCAGGGATTGAACCCACGCCCCCTGCAGTGGAAGCGCAGAGTCTTAAGCACTGTACCGCCAGGGAAATCCTTTGACTTTTAACTTTAAACAAAAAATATAAGCAACAAACCCGTGAGGACTCAGTAGCACTTCATCCAATAAATAGTTAGGCACTTTGATTTTGTATAGAATTAATTGACCAAACAATCTTGACCCAACAGTTCCAGGGTAAGAACATTGATAAACTACATCCAAACTCTGCCATGATGACAAAGCACCGCATTCTGGTACTTTCATCTTTTAATATGCTCCTTGCTATAGGTGAGGAAAAGGTTTTCCTCAAACTTTTTTTTTTTTTTTTTTTTCGGTACGCGGGCCTCTCACTGCTGTGGCCTCTCCCGTTGCGGAGCACAGGCTCCGGACGCGCAGGCTCAGTGGCCATGGCTCATGGGCCCAGCCGCTCCGCGGCATGTGGGATCTTCCCAGACCGGGGCACGAACCTGCGTCCCCTGCATCAGCAGGTGGACTCTCAACCACTGCGCCACCAGGGAAGCCCGTGAGTGGTTTTTTTTTAATTAATTTTTTTTTGGAGTATAGTTGATTTACAATGTTGTATTAGTTTCTGCTTTACAGCAAAGTGAACCAGTTATACATATATATCCACTCTTTTTAATTTTATTTATTTTTTAATTTTAATTTTTTTGGCCATGTAGCTTGCAGGATCTTAGTTCCCCGATGAGTGACTGAACCTGGGCCCTCGGCAGTGAAAGCCTGGAGCCCCAACCACTGGACCACCCAGGGAATTCCAATATCCACTCTTTTTTTTTTTTTTTTACATCTTTATTGGAGTATAATTGCTTTACAATGGTGTGTCAGTTTCTGCTTTATAACAAAGTGAATCAGCTATACATATACATGTATCCCCATATCTCCTTCCTCTTGCGTCTCCCTCCTACCCTCCCTATCCCACCCCTCTAGGTGGTCACAAAGCACCGAGCTGATCTCCCTGTGCTATGTGGCTGCTTCCCACTAGCTATCTATTTTACATTTGGTAGTATTTATAAGTCCATGCCACTCTCTCACTTTGTCCCAGCTTATCCTTCCCCCTCCCCATGTCCTCAAGTCCATTCTCTACATCGGCATCTTTGTTCCTGTCCTGCCTCTAGGTTCTTCAGAACCATTTTTTTTTTTTAGATTCCATATATATGTGTTCACATATGGTATTTGTTTTCTCTTTCTGACTTATTCACTCTGTATGACAGACTCTAGGTCCATCCACCTCACTACAAATAACTCAATTTCGTTTCTTTTTATGGCTGAGTAATATTCCATTGTATATATGCGCCACCTCTACTTTATCCATTTATCTGTCGAAGGACACTTAGGTTGCTTCCATGTCCTGGCTATTGTAAATAGAGCTGCAATGAACATTTTGGTACATGACTCTTTTTGAGTTATGGTTTTCTCAGGGTATATGCCCAGTAGTGGGATTGCTGGGTCATATGGTAATTCTATTTGTAGTTTTTTAAGGAACCTCCATACTGTTCTCCATAGTGGCTATATCAATTTACATTCCCACCAACAGTGCAAGAGGTTTCCCTTTTCTCCACACCCTCTCCAGCATTTATTGTTTGTAGATTTTTTGACGATGGCCATTCTGACTGATGTGAGGTGATAGCTCATTGTAGTTTTGATTTGCATTTCTCTAATGATTAATGATGTTGAGCATTCTTTAATGTGTTTGTTGGCAATCTTCTTTGGAGAAATGTCAATTTAGTTCTTCTGCCCATTTTTGGATTGGGTTGTTTGTTTTTTTGATATTGAGTTGCATGAGCTGCTTGTAAGTTTTGGAGATTAATCCTTTGTCAGTTGCTTCATTTGCAAATATTTTCTCCCATTCTGAAGGTTGTCTTTTCGTCTTGTTTATGGTTTCCTTTGCTGTGCAAAAGCTTTTAAGTTTCATTGGGTCTCATTTGTTTATTTTTGTTTTTATTTCCATTTCTCTAGGAGGTGGGTCAAAATGGATCTTGCTTCCACTGTTTTTTAGATTCTTTTCCCATGTAGTTCATTATGGAGTACTGAGTAGACTTCCCTGTGCTATATAGTAGGTCCTTATTAGTTATCTATTTTATATATGGTAGTGAGTATGTCAATCCCAATCTCCCAATTTATCCCTCCCTGCCTTTCCCCCTTTGGTAACTATAAGTTTGTTTTCTATGTCTGTGACTCTATTTCTGTTTTATAAATAAGTTCATTTGTACCATTTTTTTAGATTCCACATATAAGTGATATCATATGATATTTGTCTTTCTCTGTCTGACTTGCTTCACTCCGTCTGACAGTCTCTAGGTCCATCCATGTCACTGCAGATGGCAGTATTTTGCTCTTTTTTATGACCAAGTAATATTCCATTGTATAAACCTGAGTGTTTTTATGCTAGATTGGATGAAGAATGGAAGTCGTGGAGAGATGATGGGATGAAGGGTATGAGCTAAGTGTAGCAAACTGGGGGACACTCAGCAAGGCTTGTTTGTTCAAATTCCTCCCTGTGTCCCTTTTTCTTCAGAGATAGCAATGCTCCTTCCTCTGGGTATTTGGAGAGCACCTCTCACATGAGGGTTTTATGACCTGCTTCAGGGAAAGGTCAGAAAGTCCTTCCTGCGCAAGCCGTTTCTCAAGCTCTTTCAGGTAGAAATAGCCAATATGCCAAGGTGCCCTATTTTGGGGTAGCATGTCCTGAACCCTGTCACTGCCATAGAAATATTCATCTCTCATATCGAACATCCATACAAATTATTTCCTTTAATATGCAACCCAGGGCAAGGAAAGGATGTTTATCCTTGTTTCATCTAAGGGAAAATGGGTGCTCTGATAGTGAAGTGACAGAGCCTGTCTCCACACAGGTGGAGCCAGCACCCACTGGCAGGGTGCCCATCCCACAAGACCACTCTGCCTCACTGTCCATAGACGCTGGAATCTCAGCCACTTGGCGTCCAAGGAATCATGTAGCAAAACCGATAAACAAATGCTAATGTACCAGTGGTGGTTTAGAGGACCATTCCCAGGTACCCCGCTAGCTGCTTTCATAGTGAATGTTTCAGGAAAATATGAAAGATGGTTTTGGCTAGTAAGATAATGGAAACTGGGTTGTGAAACTAAAAAAAGGAGAGACAGAAAAATTCTGGCATCCATAAAATTTTGTTAGATGCATTAAAAAGTTTTGGGATGCTTTTGGGAAGACCCTCATGATTGACTTAACTCAGTTCTGTGACTGGAGTTTTCTTTTTCTTGGAGCTGCCACAGGCTTCCTTGTCTCTTGCTCCTTCACTGCTGAACAACTCAGTATATTCCAAGTGAATCTTGAAAGCTCTGTCCTGGCTTCCCTTCCTCTCTGCCAGTGGGCCGTGCAGAGACTTCCATGCTCTGAAGCTCCCATTTAATGGTCAGCTCTGGATATCGGGGACTGATGATTCAATCTGTGAAATGTCCAGGATCTTTACTTTTTTTGGGGGCTATATTAAAACATTGAGATATAATTGACAGAGAAAATTATATTAGTTTCAGGTGTACAACATAATGATTTGATATTTGTATGTCTTGCGAAATGATCACTGCAATAGTCCAATTAACATCCATCACCATATGTAGTTACAAATTTTTTTTCTTGTGATGATAAGTTTTAAGATCCACTCTCTTAGCAACTTTCAAATATGTAATACAGTATTGTTAAGTATAGTCTCCATGCTGTACATGACATCCCCAGGACTGGTTTACTTTATAACTGGAAGTTTGTACCTTTTGACTCCCTTCACCTCATTCCCCCTGCCCCCTGCCTCTGCCAATCATCAATCTGTCTTCTGTATCCATAAGTTCAGTTTCTTTGCTTTATTTTATTTTTTTTTAGACACCACATACAAGTGAGATCATACAGTATTTGTCTCTCTCTGTCTGACTTATTTCACTTAGCATAATGCCCTCAAAGTCCATCCACGTTGCAAATGGCAAGATGTCCTTCCATTTTATGGCTAATAATATTCTATTTTATAAATATTTGTATATATCTTCTATTATATATATACATACCACATTTTCTTTATCCATTCGTCCATCAATAGATGTTTACTTTTTTTTTTCTTAGCATTTCTCTGCTTATTAGAGTCACTGGGAGTTCAGAGGGGTAGTTAGAAGGGGTACTGTTATAAAGCAGTATATGGTAAGTGCCAAATGAATGGTCCTACTATGCCAGCCAGGGCTGTGTTCCAGATGAAGGGCACTCAGAGAAGCCACACGGAGGAGCAGAGTCTGGGCCTGAGCTTCAGTGGTGGGCGGGGTTAGGACGGACTGAGGGGAGAGGAAAGGATGCCAACTCCCTTCTTTTTCTATATGTTTTCGTTACAGAGAAAACCATATGGGTTCTCTTTGGGGTTACATTCTTGAATAATATTTCTTGGAACACTCTCGGAAAAAATGTTCTCCTTTTCTCCTGTTTGCTGGGATATGCTAAAGCAGTATCTCACCAGTAGCTTTAAGATGCCCAACATCTGAGCATCTCATATCAGAAAGTCAAACAAGAGCTCCAGTCTTGGCTCCATCGCGTGATGGCTGGCACCACCGGAGAAATCATTTAACTTCTCTGGATCTGTTTTCTCATCTGAAAAAATAGGGTTAATAATTTCTACCTCCCGGGCTTGTAGAAATTGGGAACTTTGCCCACACTGAGAAAACGTCAGCAAATTAGCTAACATAGTGCCTAACACATAGGAAGGGCTCTGTCAATGACAAGGTTCTTGTCCCTCCTTATAGGCCATAAATAACAGATTTGTTTTTTGAGTAGGGAAGAGACATCATGGCTCCTGACAGCATGTGAATAAGGTGGTACCTCTGCTGAAATGCTTGTCTCTGGAATCGTGGTCAGCCTTTCTGGAAACCTAAGCCTGACCTCTTGCTGGTGGCCGTCCACAGACGCTGTTCCTTGTCTGGAGAATGAATGGGGGCCCCAGGGTCACACTTCCTGGTACATTGCCATCCACAAGCCTCAAGAGCCCCGGAACACATGTGCGCTGTCAAGAAGATCAAAGGACAGCAGAGTTCAGGACGGAAAGGTGCTGAGGCCAGGCATATATGTTAAAGTGAGGATCTTTGTTAGCCAAGGACAAGTGCGTATTGCTAGGTAATCAGAAGTTTCCCTGTGAGCTAGCCCAGCACGGAGTTACAGTAATTTTTCTTGCACATATTTTTCTGGGTGGCCTTCTAAAGCCCTTTGATAGTGCAATCAGATGGGGCAGACACACTGGTTAAACCTGCTCTCTACTAAGAGAGGGGGAGTAATGGCTTCTGTGCTGTATTTAATTAATTAAAATATCTTACTGGGAAAGTGGCCATCACGAGGGGGAGAATCTGTTTTGAGAGCTTGTTGTAAGCCTAGGAATTGAAGAAAGGGGGAGGTTGCATTATTACAGACCCCCTAGCAAGCTAAATAACATCCATTTGAAGGCTAAATAAAATTTCAGAGTGAATCAGGTATACACCTATGAGTCCTGTGTCTTTATGCTCTAGGGTTTCTGTTGAATTAATAATAATAAGAACAATAACAACAAATGACAAAATACTTCCAGTCAGAGAAACGGATCCAAGGCAGAAAATCCCCTAAAACCCCAAAAGGTAAATCTACCTGTTTTAATATTTGCTACTAACATGGGAAGGGAGGCTCCTTTGTGGCTCTGAGGAATTGTCTCCACTGGGCAACCAGTCTCTGGCACAGCAAGGCCACTGTCTTCCAAGTCTGCAGGGGCCTCTGTTCTCTATTTCTTCCCTGAACACTCAGAGTTAGTAAAGAGGGATTGGATTCGTGTTTAAGAAAGTGTTTATTCTTTGGGAGATGAGGTTAGGGTTGGTGTTGGGAACAGGGCCTTGGAGAAGCTCTTAGAGGTGAGAAAATAATGTTATTGTTACTACCCTCTTTCCCTCTTTTTCTCACCTTATTAAATAGTGAAAAAAGGGTCACTTTTTTGAAATGCTTGAAAACAGCTTTTTCACCCTCTAGGCAGCAGACTAAATTCTTGTTCAGGGTGGCCTTTGGGCTGGAAAGTTGGATAGTCACTTGGTGGAAAAGGGAAATTAAAGGCAGTTTTAACCATGTGAAGAAAAATCTAGGTACAGTCCTTTATTGTTACTTATTGATGGTGTTATATGCAGACTCCATTTCGATGGGGATCTGAGCCTTTGTAGAGTGATGTCCTAAGACACCTCAGGAAAGGATACCCTAATTAGAGTAGTGGACTTGAAAGGTGGTAGAAGAAAGATTTTCTTTAGGGGGTGTTTTTTTTTTAGTAAGTTAAAAAAATTTATTTATTTATTTGGTTGTGCCAGGTCTTAGTTGCAGCAGGCGGGCTCCTTGGTTGTGGCACATGGGCTCCTTAGTTGCGGCACGTGGGCTCCTTAGTTGTGGCATGTGAACTCTTAGCTGCGGCATTCAAGTGGGATCTAGTTCCCTGACCAGCGATCAAACCCGGGCCCCCTGCATTGGGTGTGCAGAGTCTTAACCACTGAGCCACCAGGGAAGTCCCTTTAGGGGGTGTTTTTGCCACCCAAAAGCCATAGGGTAAACTTTCTCTGCCCCTGAGGGTCATTATATTTCTGAAGTTAATGATTAATTGAGGTGATGAATCCTGCGTCCCCTCTACCCCTCCCTACCATATCCAAAGCCTAGGGTTTTTTTTTTTTGGCTTGGTTTTGTTTTCAGTGTAAGTAAGGATCGAGCATCAGTTATCACTGTGTAACGTAGGTCAAACCTTAATTTCAATATCTTTTGTGTTGAATAACTATTTCAATGGAAAATGAAATTTAATTCTCTTCTTTTTAAAAACATTTGAAACAAAATATTTCAGGGTGTTCAGATTGCCCAAGATAGTTGAGCTCGTACTGAGATATCCCTAAATATCCAGTCAGGCTGAGAAGATTTGGCATATACGTTAAAAGTTAGAGTTAATTAAAAGCATGTTGTGACACCGATTAAAATCGGGAGATGAAATCATGATTGCAGTGGTTTTTAACCTGGGGCCTGTGAATGGCCTTTAGAAATTCTCTGACTGCCCTGGGATTAAAAGCAATGTTTTGTGTGTCTGTGCTTTTGTCTCAGAAGGGGATTGGTGGCCTCCATCAGATTCTCAAAAGGGTCCATGTCTCCCCAAAAGGTTAAGAACCACAAACATTTAAAAATGCCCAGTACATAGAATTAAATTTTAAAAATTGATAAAAAGAAACTTCTCTGGTCATCTATACCTTCTCTTTTTACATTAAAGGCTTAGAATATTAGATATAGGATATACAACCTATAAAAATTCATTCTAGTATGAATTTTAAATCCCAATGCAATGATTATAAAAATTATTTCACAAATAGAGAAGCTCGAATGAAAAGGAGATGCCTTGTCTTAGGATGTGAGATGGCCTTAATAAATTCAAATGAAAAATTTCCTGGGAACTGGAGGACTGAAAAGATGGACACCCTGGTGCTGTGGGTGGAAAATGTCACCTGAGCGCCACTGGGAGGCGCTGTGGCACAGGGAATAAAAGGAACCCAGGTCTAATGAGCCCTCAGCTTCCAACTCCAGTGAGACCGTGGACAGGTCATTTAATCTCACACTGGGTCAGTTCGTTAACTGCAAAATAGAGATATTCTGTTTCAATGAGACTAAGGTATGATAGCAAAGCGCTTTTTAAAAGTACGCCATGGCCGTTAAAATAACTGTTGATAAGGATTGCCAAGATACATTATAAGCATAGAGAGTAAGGTGCAGAGTAGTTATAGTATGATGGTTTTGTGTATGAATTTTTATCCAAACACGTATATGCTGATAATATATGCCATTATGATTATTATTTACTAGAAAGGTAAACAAAAAACTGTGGTTACTGTTGGGGAACCAGGAGTGGGGAGGTATTTTTTTCTGTTAAAAATATTGGGACTTCCCTGGAGGTCCAGTGGTTAAGAATTCACCTTCCAATGCAGGGGACGCGGGTTTGATCCCTGGTTGGGGAACTAAGACCCCACATGCCGTGGGGCAACTAAGCCTGTGCACCGCAACTACTGAGCCCGGGTGCCTCAACGAAAGATCACGCATGCCGCAGCTAAGACCCGGTGCAGCCATAAGTAAGTAAGTAAGTAAGTAAATAAATAAATAAGTAAATAAATAAAAGAAAGGAGAGCTGATTATAGAAAGTTAAAAAAAATATGATCCCTAATTTCACTATTTAAGAAAATACTAATGGCATATTTGGGCAGTCGGATGATGGGCTGTTGTTTTACTTATTTTTATTTTCTCTTAAAAAACTAAAAATAATTTAAAAAAAGAAAAGAAAAGACCCTTGGGAAAATAGTGACTCGGAGGTGTTAGGTGGGATTATTATTAATGAAGAATAACCATGGCTGATTTAAGGTCTGATCATTGGAAGGAGGGTGTTTTCAGGAAGATGCTTCCCAAGGATGTGGAAGTACCCCAGATTCACCTCTCTAGGTCCCTTAAATAGAACAAACTTGGAGACAGTTTTCTTCTCTAAGAAACCTATGTCCCTGTCCAATGTGGCTGTGAGACTTGTGCTGGGTTTATTTGCAGGTAACAGCCTAACGCCTGCACCAGAGCATGCATCCCTCTCCCATCGTTCTCCCTTCCTACTGGGTCATCCTCACATCGGAACACTAACTTTCTCCAATGTCGCTATTTTCAGAAAACCCTCCCGACTTTCAGAAAACGTCAACCCCACATTCTCTTCTTGATGCCGCCCCATTTCTCTGCTTCTCCCCTGGCTTCTCTAGAGCAGTCCGTACTTGCTCTCTCCAGGTCCTCTCTTCCCATTCTCTTTCAACTAGTTTTTGATGGTGAGTTTGAAACAGATATAACTGTAGAGCAGGTAGTAGAATGAACACAAGGGTGCTCCTCACCCAGCCTTAACAGTGATCAATCATGGCCAATTTTATTTCATCTACACCCTTATTCATTTCTCCTTTCCCATATTTTGAAGCAAATTTTATATAGCATATCCCTTTATCTGTAAATATTTTAGTGTGTGTTACTAAAAGATAAGGACCCTTTTACCATAACTAATACCTTAAAAATTAACTATTTCTTGATATCATTAAATATCTCGTCAGTGTTGAAATTTCTAATGGTCTCATCTCTGTCATAACTTTTTTATAGGGTTTGAAACAGGATTCAAATGTCCATATAATGCATTTCTTCTTTTTCTCTCTGTTCCTGAATCTGTCTTTCTTTCTCTGTCTCCCCTCCCTTGTAATTTGTCTGTCGAGGAAACTATGATCCTTTTCCTTTAGAGTTTTTCATAATCTGGATTTTGCCAGTTGTATCCCTGTGGTGTAATTTAATGTGTTTCTCTGCCCTCTGTATCTCCTAAGAATTGGTAGCTGAATTTAGAGGCTTGATCAGATACAGGTTTGATTTTGGGGGACGAGGATGACTTTATAGCTGCCGGTGTGTTCTTCCGTCAGGAGGCTTATAAAGTCTGTTTGCTTTTCTCCTTGAGATGCTAGTTGCTCTTGATGATCAATTCCTATTTCCATTAATTCATTAGGGGTTCCAAAATATATTAGGTGATATTCTAATTTTATCGTTCCCTTTTCATTTATTTACTAGCTGGAATAATTCCATTTTTTAAATTTAAAAAAATTTATTTATTTAGGCTGCACCGGGTCTTAGTTGCGGCACGTGAGATCTTTGTTGCAGCATGTTTAGTTGTGGCATGCGGGACCTTTAGCTGCGGCATGCGGGATCTTTAGTTGCGGCGTGTGAACTCTTAGTTGCGGCATGTGGGATCTAATTCCCTGACCAGGGATCAAACCCGACCCCCCTGCATTGGGAGCCTGGAGTCTTACCCACTGGACCACCAGTGAAGTCCCTGGAATACATTTTAAAAGATAAATTTACCTTCATTTACTATTGGATGCCCAATGGTACAATTTATATAAGAAAAACAAGATAAATTCTTTGATTTTTAAAAAATTCACCAGTCTCAGAATAATGAGTTGGTCCCCTAGCATCCTCAATTTGGATTTTCTGGGTGATTTTTTTCAAGTATTATTATGAACTCATGTATTTAAACATATTAGATGTGTTTCAGTCCATTACAGTTGTTATTCATATTGATGCACGAATTTTCCCATTCCCACTCTCTCTTAAACTCACTTCAGTAATCCCCACCACTTTTGTCAGTGTCACCATTGGCCTACATGTCACAAAATCCAATAGTCAACTCTGAGTTCTCTTTTTTAAAAGATTTTTTTGAATGGAGATATACCACCTACCATAATATTCACTCTTTTACTGTACACAGTTCAGTGGGTTTTAAAGTTTATTCACAAAGCTGTGCAGCCATCTCCATTCTCTAACCACAGAACACTTGCACTTCCCTGGCGGTCCAGTGGTTAAGACTCCGCGCTTCCACTGCAGGGGGCGTTGGTTCTATCCCTGGTCAGGGAAGTTCCACATGCCATGGGGTGCAGCAACCCGCCCCCCCCCCCCACAAAACAACAACAACAAAAACACCCAACGAAAACAAAAGACAGAGGCCAGAACACTTTCATCACCTCACACCCATAGCAGTTAATCCCCGTTTCTCCCTCCCCCAGCTTCTGGTAACCACTAATCTACTTTCTGTCTCAATGGATTTGTGTATTCTGGACGCACTATATAAATGGACTTGTACAGTATGTGGCCTTTTGCGACTGGCTTCTTTCACTTACCGTAATGTTTTCAAAGTTCATCCGCATTGTAGCGTGAATCCTGAGTCCTCATCTTGCCCTGTCAGGAGCATTTGATGTGACTGATCATGTTTGTTCTTTTGACTGCTGGAGCACCCTCTCTCTTACGTTCCTCTCACCACTCTGGCTGCATCTTCTCAGTCTTCTTTGATGCTTCCTCCTTATTGTCCAGTCCTCTTAATGTCGGTGAGCCCGGGGCTCAGACATCAGACCTCTTCTACTTCTTTTTTTTTTTGGCTGTGCCACGCGGCCTGTGGGATCTTAGTTTTCCGACCAGTAATCGAGCCCGTGCCCCCTGCAGTGGAAGCGTGGAGTCTTAACCACTGGACCGCCAGGGAAGTCCCAGACTTCTTTATACTTACTCCCCAGGGGCCCTCATCCAGTCTCATGGGTTTACATCCCATACAAATGCCATCAACTCCTGAATTTGTATTCCTAGCCAGGACGTTTCCTCTGAATTCCAGAGCTATAACTTCATCTCTTTTTGGATGTCTCACATGCATTGCAAAAGCAACATGTCCAAAATTGAACTCCTGAGTCACCACACCCTCCTGCTTTCCAATTTGTTCCTCCTACAGCCTTCCATCTAGATGCTTTGACCAAAAACTTCATAGTCATGCTTGACTGTTTTTCTTACTCCCCACGTCACATCTATCAGCAAATCCCGCTGGCCTTTCCTTCAAAATACATCCAGAATCCAGCTCCTTCTCATTACCTTCATGGCTAAATCCCCTTGTCTAAGCCCCCATCACCTCTTGTAGGATAATTGCAATAAGTTCCTGACTGGCAACCCTCTGCCAACCCCTTATGGTATATTCCTAGCAGCTCGAGAGGTCATTCTATAGCCTAAGTCAGATCATGTGTCTCTTCTGCTCAGAATTGTTCAGTGGATCCCCATGTTGGGCAGAATAAAAGCTGAAGTTCTTACAGTGTCTTACAAGCCCTCCGTGATGCGCCCTCCCCTCACTCCATCACACTCACTTCCTGCTGCTCTCTGCCTTGCTTTCTCTGATTCATCCTCACTGGATTCCTTGCTATTCCTCATAGACGACTCACATGTTCTCACCTCCAGGCCTTTGCACTTACTGTTTTTCTGCTAGAATGCTGTTCCTCCAGACACCTCAATTCCTCATCTTTCAGTTCTGTGTTTATATGTCACCTAATTGATGAAGCTCACTCTATTTAAAATAATAACTTGTACCCAAACCCTTCCCCATTCCCTATGCCACTTCCTCTGCTTTTCTTTTTTTCCAAAGCACTTACCTACTGACACATACACGCACCCATAAATATATGCATCCACATGTGCACACATTCTCCACCTGTGCCTGCATACGTGCACACACACACACCTACTTGTTTACTTGTTTATTTGCCTATTGCCTGTCTTCCCCACTAGAAGGTAAGCTTTGTGGATACAGGAACGTAATTTTTTTCCCTGCTGTGTTCCCAGCACCTAGAATAGTACTTGGCAAATCATAGGCTCTCAATACATTTTTATGGAATAAGTGAATGAATTGTGTGAATACTTCTTTCCCTGACAGAGACAAATGGCAAGAGCAGGAACTTTAAAGCATTATTTTGGTGCCTTCTGCTTCTGCTTCCTTTCTAAAACTCAGCTGGTCAGGAATGACACAGTCCCTCCAAGCTCTGGGCTCACACAGATTCCTCCTGGACGTTTAGTCAGCACGTCTTCCCCTTTGATCTCCCGCAGCATCCCTGGGGAGTCAACATTTAGGCCCATCTGCGAGCCTGGCACAGAGCCTTCCTTCCCTCCAAATGTATGGATGATTGGCTTTTGGGTAGAGATGCTAAACAAAGAAAGGAAGATTAGCTTTTGGGCTATGGATTACTTCCAAAAGCTAAATGTGATAGAAGCGCTATCACAAAGGCTAGCGCACACAAGTAGCTTGAAAAACTGGCTTGAACATTTCTGCTTGCTACAGATAGAGGAGAAAAGAACTTCTAAATGTAGAATTTCCCAAACCATCAGACTTTTAGAATCAGGAGGGCATTTCCTTCCCTCCCTCCCTCCCTCCCTCCCTCCCTCCCTTCCTTCCTTCCTTCCTTCCTTCCTCAAATAGACACAAAAGGCCAGAGAAATGAGGCAGATCTCCAGAGTCACACAATTAATAGCAGAGTCAGAACCCAAACTCAGGTTTCCTAATTCTCACTCTTTAGAATATATTACGCCACCTTGCCAGTAAACAAGGAAATAGTCAGGAAAATGCTCAATTAAATATTTTGGGGGAAGTTAACCACTTAGGTCTCAAAAAGCTCAGTGCCAGCGGACAAGTAATTAGAGTATCACCCAAGAGATGGAAAAATGAACACTTCTTGGTCTTTAACCACTCTAAAGTTTCCAGTTTTCCTCTCTAATCCTGTAGATTTCTCCCAAGGCTATTTATTTTCAGTTCAAATCATTATTTGCTCATTTGCTTGCAGACAGTTTATATCCTTCTTTGGGCAAGAGAGAACAGAGAGGGTCACAAGGAAAATGTGTTATTTAAAAAAATTATTACAAAACAAATTTTTAATTTTTTTGGCCATGTTGCACAGCTTGCAGGATCTTAGTTCCCTGACCAGGGATCGAACCCAGGCCCAGAGCAGTGGAAGCGTGGAGTCCTAACCACTGGACTGCCAGGGAATTCCCTACTACAAAACAATTTTAATGTACATTAAAATTAATAAAAATAGCTGACATTCATTAAGCATATTGTGTGACAGATGCTATTATTATTTTTCATACATTATCATATTTAATCCTCATAACCTATGAGGTAGGTACAATTATCATCTTCATATTATAGAGGCAAAAACTGAAGCTTGGAGAGATTAGGTAACTGGAATTGGGTTTTCTTCAGTCTCAAAAGATGTTTTTAATATTATGTCAGTGGACAGCTCTTCTGCTACTGACATACCCTTTGTCTTTCTATGGCTTAGTGGGTATGGGATTGTACCAGTGTATACAGTTTTCTGTTTTTTTTTTATGTTAATTGTTTCTAGTGGTAGGACCATATATTATATTTATGTAGACTTGGACATACAGACAATTATAGAAAAATATATAGGCCACATATATAATTTGAAACACTCATACTAAATCAGGACACACAAATTCTTCAAAGGAGCTCCTCAGACATGCTGAATCCAGGATTTGACTCCAGTGACTACTTTCTAAACTCTTACGCTTTGGAATATAAAACTAAAATATATTTTGCAAGTTTTCTTTGTATTTTTGTAACTCATAATAAGAGAGTTTTGGTATGATAGTTGTCTTACATAAATCGAAACGATTTATTAAAATGACATTTTACAAAGGTATAAAACTCTTAGGAGAAGACATAGGTGTAAATCTTCGTGATGGTGTAGTAGGCATTGGTTTCCTAAATATGACACCAAAGGCATAAGCAACAAAAGAATAAATAGACAAATAGAACCTTTGCAAAATTAAAAATTTTTATTATTCAAAGGACACTATCAAGAAAGTGAGAAGACAACTAACAGAATGGGAGAACACATCTGCAAATCTTATCTGATAAGGGTCTGGTATCTACAATTTATAAAGAATATTTACAACTTAACAATATAAAGAAAAACAATCCAATTTAAAAATAAGCAAAGGAAATATAAGTGAGGGAGATTAAGAGGTACAAACTTACAGTCGCAAATAAATGTCACCTGTATAAAATGTACAGTGTGGGGAATATAGTCAATAACTATAATATCTATATGGTGACATATTGTAACTAGACTTATCATGGTGATCATTTTGAAATGTATAGAAATACCAAATCACTATGTTGTGTAACAGGAACTAACATAGTGTTGTAGGTCAATTATAATTCAACAATAAACAAACCAACTCATAGAAAAAGAGATCAGATTTGTGGTAACCAGAGGTAGAGGGTGAAGGGGAGGGGGAATTGGATGAAGGCAGTCAAAAGGTACAAACTTCCAGTCATAAGATAAATAAGTACTAAGGATGTGATGTACAACATGATAAATACAATGAACACCGCTGCATGTCATATATGAAAGTCATTAAGAGAGTGAATCCTAGGAGATCCCATCACAAAACATTTTTTTCTATTTCTTTAATGTTGTATCTATATGAGATGATGGATATTCATAACTTACTGTGATAATCATTTCATGATGTATGCAAGTCAAATCACTATGCTGAGATCTTTTTTGATCCACCTCCTAGAGTAATGGAAATAAAAGCAAAAATAAACAAATGGGACCTAATGAAACTTAAAAGCTCTTGCACAGCAAAGGAAACCATAAACAAGATGAAAAGACAACCCTCAGAATGGGAGAAAATATTTGCAAACGAATCAACGGACAAAGGATTAATCTCCAAAATATATAAACAGCTCATGCAGCTCAACATTAAAAAAACAAACAACCCAATCCAAAAATGGGCAGAAGACCTAAATAGACATTTCTCCAAAGAGGACATACAGATGACCAAGAAGCACATGAAAAGCTGCTCAACATCACTAATTACCAGAGAAATGCAAATCAAAACCACAATGAGGTTATCACCTCACACCAGTTAGAATGGGTATCATCAGAAAATCTACAAACAACAAATGCTGGAGAGGGTGTGGAGAAAAGGGAACCCTCTTGCACTGTTGGTGGGAATGTAAATTGATACAGCCACTATGGAGAACAGTATGGAGGTTCCTTAAAAAACTACAAATAGAATTACCATATGACCCAGCAATCCCACTACTGGGCATATACCCAGAGAAAACCATAATCCAAAAAGACACATGCACCCCAATGTTCATTGCAGCACTATTTACAATAGCCAGGACATGGAAGCAACCTAAATGCCCATAGACAGATGAATGGATAAAGAAGATGTGGTACATATATACAATGGAATATTACTCAGCCATAAAAAGGAACAAAATTGGGTCATTTATAGAGACATGGATGACTCTAGAGACTGTCATACAGAGTGAAGCAAGTCAGAAAGAGAAAAACAAATATCGCATATTAACACATGTATGTGGAACCTAGAAAAATGGTACATATGAATCGGTTTTCAGGGCAGAAATAGAGACACAGATGTAGAGAACAAATGTATGGACACAAAGAGGGGAAAGCGGCAGGGGGTGGGGTGGTGATGTGATGAATTGGGAGATTGGGATTGACATGTATACACTGATGTGTATAAAATGGATGACTAATAAGAACCTGCTGTATTAAAAAAAAAAGAATTTAAAACAAAGGACACAGGGGTGGGGAGGAAGGGTAAGCTGGGATGAAGTGAGAGAGTAGCATTGACATATATACACTACCAAATGTAAAATAGATAGCTAGTGGGAAGCAGCCGCATAGCACAGGGAGATCATCTCGGTGCTTTGTGACCTCCTAGAGGGGTAGGATAGGAAGGGTGGGAGGGAGATGCAAGAGGGACGGGATATGGGGATATATGTATACATATAGCTGCTTCACTTTGTTATACAGCAGAAACTAATGCAACATTGTAAAGCAATTATACTCCAATAAAGATATTAAAAAATAAAATAAAACTAGACTATTATAAAAAAATAAAGGAAAATAAATGGAAAAAAATAACTATGCTGTACACCTTAAGCTTATACAGGGCTGTATGTCAATTATATTTCAATAAAACTGGAAGAAAAAAATAAAAATAAGCAAAAGATCTGAACAGACATTTCTCCAAAGTGGATACACAAACGGCAAGTAAGAACATGAAAAGACGCTCAACATCATTAGTCATTAAGTCAGTAAGTCAAAACCACAATGAGATACTACTTCATACCTACTAGAATGGCTATAATAATAATAAAAATAATAACGAGGGAAAATAACAAGTGTCAGTGAGGATATGGAGAAATTGGAGCCTTCAAAATTGCTGGTGGGAATGTGAAATGCAGCAGTTACTTTGTAAGACAGAATTGGCAGTTCTTCAAAATGTTAGAGTTATCATGTGACCCAGCAATTTCATTCCCAGGTATATACACAAGAGGGTTGAAAACATATGTTTTCATATGAAAACAAGTGCATAAGAACTTGTACATGAATGCTCATAGCAGTATTAATAGCCAAAAGGAGGAAAAAACCCCAAATGTTCATCAAATTATCATTGGATAAACAAAATGTGGTGTATCCATGCAATGCAATATTATTCATGCATAAAGAGAAGCAAAGTACTAATGCATGCTACACCATGGATGAACCTTGAAAACATTCTGCTAAGTGAGAGACGCCAGACAGAAAAGGCCACATATTGTATGATTCCATTTATATGAAATGTCTAGAATAGGCAGATCCATAGAAACCACAAGTAGATTAGTGGTTGCCGAGGGATGGGGGGAATGGGGAAATTGGGAGTAACTACTAACAGATAAGGGGTTTCTTTATGGTGTGATGGAAATGTTCTGCAGTTAGATAGTGATGATGGTTGTACAACTCTGTGAATATACCACGATGTTATACATTAAAAAATGGCTAACATGGTGAATTTTATGTTAATTGAGTTTTATCTCAGTTTAAAAAAATGGCATTTTACAAGCTTTAAGTGATGCGTATATTTGAATAATCTTATTTAAATTAGATTTCTGTGCTCTTTATTGCAAGCAAGCATTGCCTCTTTTTGTATCTGTCAGAGTTTGAGTTTTTTAAATTAATTTTTATTGGAGCATAGCTGCTTTACAGTGTTGTGTTAGTTTCTGCTGTACAGCAAAGTGAATCAGCTCTACATATACGTATTTCTCCTCTTTGTTGGATTTCCTTCCCATTTAGGTCCCCACAGAGCACTGAGCAGAGTTCCCTGTGCTATACAGTAGGTTCTCATTAGTTATCTATTTTATACATAGTAGTGTATATATGTCAATCCCAGTCTCCCAATTTATCGCACCCCACCTTCCCCCCTTGGTATCCAGACATTTGTACTCTACGTCTGTGTTTCTATTTCTGCTTTGCAAATAAGTTTATCTGTACCATTTTTCTAGATTCCACATACAAGCGATATTATACGACATTTGTTTTTCTCTTTCTGACTTACTTCACTCTGTATGCCAGTCTCTAGGTCCATCCACGTCTCTGCAAATGGCACAATTCCGTTCCTTTTTATGGCTGAGTAATATTCCATTGTATATATGTACCACATCTTCTTTCTCCATTTCTCTGTTGATGGACATTTAGGTTGCTCTCATGTCCTGGCTATTGTAAATAGTGCTGCAATGAACACTGGGGTGTGTGTATCTTTTTGAATTATGCTTTTCTCCGAGTATATGCCCAGTAGTGGGATTGCTGGGTCATATGGTAGTTCTATTTTTAGTTTTTAAAGGAACTTCCATACTGTTCTCCATAGTGGCTGTATCAATTTACATTCCCACCAACAGTGTTAAGAGGGTTCCCTTTTCTCCACACCCTCTCCAGCATTTATTATTTGTAGATTTTTTTGATGATGGCCATTGTCAGAGTTTGATTTTGCGGCAACACCAGGTTGGGGTTAGGGCATGTGCTTCTTGAGTTGTATCAGAACGTTACTGTGGTTGCTTTGCCTCGCCTGCTGCCCAGCTAATTTTATAGTGCTACCTTCAGAAGGCAGGGAGCAAACCTGGTCATCACCAAAGTTGGGTCTACATAGTGGCAAAACATTTGATGACTTTAATCTAAAAATCAAGCTGGAAATAATAGACTCTTAGAATTCTAGTTAGGATTGTGGTTGCCCTTGGTGGGGAGAGGCATGGTTATGACTAGGAAGGAAACATGGAGGAGGTTTCTGCAGTGCTGGGCATATTGTATATTTTGACTTGGACACTGGTTCATGGGTATGTTCAATTTGTGAAAATTCATCCAGTGGTATGCTTATGATATGTGCACCGTTCTGCACCTTTGTAAGTTTCAATAACAAGAAAACAATTCAGTTCAACCTCCATATACATGTTTATGATATCGACAAACTGGTGTGATTAAATGGGGACCAGAATCCACTGAGTTGACCTGCTGCTGTGGAGGTGACACCCAGCCATGGCCATTCTGAAAGTTTGTTGCCAAACTTCATAGGCGCTCTCTGAGCTCTGCATCAGGGCCCTGTCCCTGAGGCAGTGAGTGCATCTTAACCATCTCCTAATCATTGTTTTGAAGAGCAAGGGCATGGCTAATGAGTGGCTCCTGTGCATTGGGGCTGCTGGAATATAAACCCCCTGGATGACGTGATGCTCCGAGCCAGATATGGAGCCGCCGGGCAGGCGTGCCCCACTCCCTGCTCTGTCATCAATGTTAGACGTCCAGAAGCTACGTACCGTCGTGCTTGCTCTTTCCACCCGGGCCCCAGAAATGTCCTTATGGGCACCGACTACAAACAGATCAGATTGGCCTGTTCATGGGTTCAGGCCCACAGTCCCATATCTAAAATGTTTGGTGCTGGATGTATTTTAGCATCCAGACATTTTGGGGTTTTAGAAAGGTGATACATTGCCTCTACGGTATATTATGTAATACTGCCAACACAGCCTGGGGCAGCAGTCTGTAATCAAAGTTGAGTATTTGGACCAGGTGGCATAAAGACTACAAATGGTCTCCTGTCAGTTCAGGCCAGGGCGTTTTGTCAAATGAGTTTGCCTTAAGCCTTAAAAAGTTTTTGGATCAAAGAAACAAAAAAATGAAAACAAATTTTAAATAGAAAAGATATTCTTTTTTTTTTTTTTTTTTTTTTTGCGGTACGCGGGCCTCTCACCGTTGTGACCTCTCCCGTTGCGGAGCACAGGCTCTGGACGCGCAGGCTCAGCGGCCATGGCTCACGGGCCCAGCCGCTCCGCGGCATGTGGGATCTTCCCGGACCGGGGCACGAACCCGTGTCCCCTGCATTGGCAGGCGGACTCTCAACCACTGCGCCACCAGGGAAGCCCTAGAAAAGATATTAAAAACATTTTTTTATAAAAGAAAAAATTTTTTGGTTTTCAGAGTTTGGGGATTTGGAGTTGCTCATGGGAGAACATAGATCTGTATCAGTCAATTTACCGTTAAGCGCTGAGTCCCTGTTCTTTCCAGAGGGAGATTTCGATGGGCTGAGTGGGCAGGGGAATGGGGAAGGGTATCAGATGTGGAGGAATGTCACAGTCTGCTCAGGCTGAGGCTGTGCCTCTGGGTCAGTAAATGGAGGTGGAAGCATGGCCAGAAGGTACCCTTGATGAGGTGGGACAGAGATGCTTGGTGGAGCACAACCGTTTTCTGGATTCGCCTCTCCTCCGCGGCACGTGCGGAGCTGTCAGTGCTCGTTAACATTTCATCGATTCCTGCAGCTCATAGGGGCCTCCTGGAGCATCTAGCTGTAGCCAAGCTTATGATGTAAAATTTAAGGAGACTAATATTTATCTAAATTAAGTTAATTATAGGGATGATAAAGCTCACTTACACATGTGCTTTGAGGAGATTAGCGTTGAATTCCCTACATGAGGAGCAGGAAACAAGGAGCCTTTCCTGGAAAACGGATTTGTCACCATTCCTGCTGATCACTCAACAGCATGTAAACTCACTGTAGGAATGGCTTCTAGATGTTTTTCTACAGGACTGTCGATAGAGGTTGGAGGGGCATAAACAGACAAGTCTCACATCACATTGGGAAAATGTCCCCCATGATCCCCAAACATGCTAATCTTGGTGTAAACTGTTTAAAGGGAACGATAAAGAAAGTGATGATGATGGTGTGTTTACGTGTGTCTGCAGACGGAGGGTGGTAGCCAGTGCTGGGGGTAGCTTGTAAGCTGATCCTAATTGCATTTGGTGATTACATTTCACTGTGATGTAGTATTTTTTAGTTCTCTTACAACCTCAGAGATATTTTCCTGTCTCCCTCTTGCACCTCCACCATCTTCTGCCCATCATCGTATCTCATTTGGATCCATCCAATAGATGTTTGTTTATGGAGTGCTTTTGGTGGTGCGGGAGATACCACAACGGTGTAGTAGGTGCTAGGGAAATAAAGCTGTTAAGACATGGTCTTTGCCCGCTAAAGCTTTTGGCCTGGCAAGGTAGACAAATGACTTCAACAGTTGTGTACATACAGTAGGATAGGGTAAGTCCTGCAATAGAAGGGTTCATGGAGTGTTATGTGGGCACAGAGGAGGGTTATCTGAATCAGCCTGTGGGGCTCAGGGAAAACTTCTTATAGGAAATGATGCTTTGGGTTGACTCTTTTCGTATTGCTTCCCATTATAAACAGTTGAAATAAAATGCACAGATGGTAATACATTTCAGTGCATTTTGATCTTTTTTTTTTTTTTTTTTTTTTTTTGCGGTACGCGGGCCTCTCACTGTTGTGGCCTCTCCCGTTGCGGAGCACAGGCTCCGGACGCGCAGGCCCAGCGGCCATTGCTCACGGGCCCAGCCGCTCCGCGGCATGTGGGATCTTCCCGGACCAGGGCACGAACCCGTGTCCCCTGCATTGGCAGGCGGACTCCCAACCACTGCGCCACCAGGGAAGCCCCATTTTGATCTTTAATCAAGATATAAATCATTTTCATCAGCACAGAGCATTCCTTTGTGCTCCTTTCCAGCCAGCGCTCCACCCCAAGCCACCACCTCAGAGGCAACCAGATGAATGGTCTTTGGTCTAGACATTTACAATAGGAAGAGTGGAGGAAAGGCAATTCCACGGAGGGAACAGCGTGCAAAGGCATGGACATGTGAGCAATTGTGGTGTGTGTAAGGGACCTGCTGTCCTCTGGTCATCGTACCTCTGGGGCTGAGGGAATGTCATCTCTGTTGGATGGAAGTTTGACAGAGGTGAGGCTAGGAGCCAGGTCACTAAAAGATGGGCAGTCAAGTAACTTGACTTTCATCTTATAAGACAAAAGGAGTATGGAAGAGATTCAGGCAGGGTAGTGGTACTAGTACCAAGACCAGTGAACTTAATTTGTTTTTTTTCCTAATTAAAAAATCCCAATCTTTTTATTGAGGTAAAATACACACAACATAAAATTTACTGTCTTAGCCATTTTAAAGCGTACTTTTCAGTGTTATTAAATACCTTCATACTGTTGTACAACCATCACCACCATCCATCTCCAGAACTCTTACCATCTTGCAAAACTGAAACTCTACCCAGTAAATAATAACTGCCCATTCTCCCCTCCTCCCAGTCTCTGTCAACCATCATTCTACTTTCTGTCCATATGATTTTGACAACTTTAGGTACCCCACATAAGTGGAGTCATACAGTATTTGTCTTTTTGTGGCTGGCTTATTTCACTTAGCATAATGTCCTTAAGGTTCATCTATGTTGTAGCATATGTTAGAATTTCCTTCCTTTTTAAGGCAGAATCCTTTGTATGTCTTCAGTATTTTGTGTGAATGTATTTTGCTTATCCTTTCGTCTGTTGATGGACATTTGTGTTGCTTCCACGTTTTAGCTATTGTGAATAATGCTGCTATGAACTCGGGTATGCAAATATCTGTTTGAGACTCTCATAATTCTTTTGGCTATATACCTAGAAATGGAATGGCTGGATCATATGGTAATACTTTGTTTAATTTTCTTAGGAATCATCATACCGTTTTCCACAACAGCTATACCATTTTACATTCCCATCAACAGTGCATAAGGGTTCCAATTTCTCCACATCTTTTTTTTTTTTTATAAATATATTTATTTATTTTATTTTTGTCTGTATTGGGTCTTCATTGCTGCTCGTGGGCTTTCTCTGGTTGCGGCAAGTGGGGGCTACTCTTCATTGCGGTGCACGGGCTTCTCACTGCAGTGGCTTCTCTTGTTGCGGAGCACGGGCTGTAGGTGCGCGGGCTTCAGTAGTTGCCGTACGCAGGCTCAGTAGTTGTGGTGCACGGGCTTAGTTGCTCCACGGCACGTGGGATCTTCCTGGACCAGGGCTCAAACCCGTGTATCCTGCATTGGCAGGTGGATTCTTAACCACTGAGCCACCAGGGAAGTCCCTCCACATCTTTGTCAACACTTGGTGTTTTCTGTTTTTTGATAGTAGTCATCCTAATGGGTATGAAGTGGTATCTCATCATAGTTTCGATTTGCGTTTCCCTAATGATGAAGACCTTACTTTTAAAGAGATCATCCTGGCACCCAGTGTTTGGGGAAATGGAAGGGGACATTGAGTAGAGGCAGAGAGACCCTGTTAGGAGTGATTACAGTAACCTAGAAATGATAAAGGCCTGAGCAAGACAGGAGGTGGTGGAAATGGAGAAAAGGAAATAGATGGGAGAGGAGTTAAGGAGATAGGCTCTCCAGTACCTGGTGATTAGGTAGAGGTTGACTTTATAAACTAAGGCACCTACAAAGCAGTACATGCATGGTATTTCCTTTAGTAACACCAGATTGTGTGCCTCCTCATATTTCCAGATTTTGCTTATTCAAAATTACCAGCAGGTTAGTGGAGAACTCTAGAACTCAGATCCCTGGCTCCCAGCCCAGGTAGGGAGAAGGTTTTTCTACCATATTTTTAGGACCCCTTAAATAGCTCAGAAATGGGCCAGTTGTTATTCTTAAATAAATAATCGTGGGCTCCCTTCCTCAAGGAGTGAGTGACTGTATACCAGTTCAATCTATGATTTTTTCAACCTATAATTTTTAAAGAACGGCTTTATTAAGATATGATTCATATACTATGCAATTCACCCATTTAAAGTATATAATTCAGTGGTTTTAATATATGGGCAGATTGTGCAGCCATCACTATAATCAATGTCAGAACATTTTTTCACTCAAAAAAGAAACCCTGTTTCCATTAAGAGTCACTCCTAATTCTCCCCCTGCTCCAGGCTCCCAACCCTAGGCAACCACTAATCTACTTTCTATTTCTATAGGTTTGCCTATTCTGGAATGTTCACGTAAATGGGATCACACGCTATGTGGTCTTTTGTGACTGACTTCTTTTACTTAGCACAAAGTTTTCAGGGTTCATCCATGCTGTAGTATGTATTAGTGCTTTATTTCTTTTTATTGCTGAATAGTATTCCTGTATGGATATGCCAAATTTTGTTTATCCGTTCATCAGTTAATGGACATTTGGGTTGTTTTCACTTTTTGGCTAGTATGAACAATATTGCCATGAACACACATTTACAAATCAATCTATGATTTTAAACGGGAATGGCTACCTTATGAGATTGTTGCAAGAATAAAGTGAGAGGCTGCATGTAAGGCACAAATACAGTGCTTGGTACACAGTAAGTGCAAAGCAAATGTTGACATCATATGATGAGGGTGCTAACAATGGTGACAGGTGTCTCTGTTAGGAGCTGGAGGTTAATGGCCCTCAAACATTTCTTTCTCTCCTTTTGTCCTACTCCATGGCTCCACTTCCATCTTCCCCTTTTAGTTTCTCCTTCTTTTCTTCCATATTCCTTTCTTTTCCCCCCTCAACTCATATCTTAACATTATTGGTGGTTCCCTGATGGATTGCTTAGCACCTGGTAGCCTGAGGACAGAGCCACAGTCTTTGTTACTCTTTGAGAATGAACGTGACAAAGACTTGGGAGCAAGAACGGTGATGGACAGGAAATTACTGCTGGGAAATTCTATACGGATTTTTTCGGATTTCACAGGCTCTTATTTGGGTGGCAAAACCTATGTAATGGAATATTACTCAGCCATAAAAAGAAATGAAATGAGTTATTTGTAGTGAGGTGGATGGACCTAGAGACTACCATACAGAGTGAAGTAAGTCAGAAAGAGAAAAACAAATACCGTATGCTAACACATAAATATGGAATCTAAGAAAAAATGGTTCTGAAGAACCTAGGGGCAGTACAGGAGTAAAGATGCAAACGTAGAGAATGGACTTGAGGACATGGGGAGGGGGAAGGGTAAGCTGGGACGAAGTGAGAGAGTGGCATGGACATATATACACTACCAAACGTAAGATAGATAACTAGTGGGAAGCAGCCACATAGCACAGGGAGATCAGCTCCGTGCTTTGTGACCACCTAGAGGGGTGGGATAGGGAGGGTGGGAGGGAGACGCAAGAGGGAGGAGATATGGGGATATATGTATATGTATAGCTGATTCACTTTGTTATACAGCAGAAACTAACACACCATTGTAAAGTAATTATACTCCAATAAAGATGTTTAAAAAAATAAAGGAATAGGAATCAAGACACTGTGGTTTTTTAGCAGATGCAAATTATTACATAGACAATGGATAAGAACAGGATCTTACTGTATAGCACAGGGAACTATATTCAATATCCTGTGATAAACCATAACGGAAAATAATATGAAAAAATATGCGTACATATAAGTGAGTCACTTTGCTGTAGAGCAGAAATTGATACATTATAAATCAACTATACTTCAATAAAATTTACAAAAGAAAACAAAAACCTAATATAAGTTTTTCAGCCATAATTATTTGTCTTACAGCTTCTTTTTTATATTCAAATGCTCAGAGATTTTTATCTTTTAATCAAAGGAGTGCTTGGGTGTTTTCTATACTCCCATGCAAGATAATTATTTTTAATAGGTAATTATCTCTTTTTCTGAATTTGTTGGTATTTTATCCATTTTTAATTGAAGTATAGTTAATTTATAATGTTGTGTTAGCTTTAGGTGTACAGAAAAGTGATTCAATTATACATATATATATATATATACATATATATATTCTTTTTCAGATTCTTTTCCATTGTAAGTTATTACAAAGCATTGAATATAGTTCCCTGCACTATACAGTAGGTCCTTGTTGTTTATCTATTTTATACACAGTAGCGTGTATACATTAATCCCAACCTCCTAATTTATCTTCTACCCCCACCCCCCTGCTATCTCCTCTGGTAACTGTAAGTTTATTTTCTACGTCTTTGAGTCATAGCTATTTATCTTAATATTAAATAAATTATTCTTATCAATTCAAAGAAAATAGAAAGTAACTGTGGAGACAATTTGCATTTTAAAGTTCAAGTGGTTAAAACATTATGAGGGCAAAGTTTTGTTTTATTGGTAGGAAATTTTTAAATTCATTTCTCTATATAATACAGTAATCTGTCTTTTTATGTGAAGAGAGACAAGCATCTAATTAAATAATACTGCTTGACATCAAACAGTTCATCAAATATTTCAATGAAGACAGTTTTATGCTCAGAGTTGCTGTTGGATGGTGTCTGCGTTTGAAACTCCCTTTCACATTAATTCAGTATGTCATCCGTCTCTCTCTTTGACTCACACAAAGGAACAGAGATGATTCTTTTCTGTCGGGAGGACCTCAAAAGCAGAAGCTGAACTGACACTGAAGAAGATTTGAAAAAAGATTCATCAGGCCTTTTTGAAAGTGTGTTATGTGGGTGCACTTTCCTCTGACTAAATTGATAGTTTATTTGCTTTTGAAGTCTGGAAGGAAAAAACAGTTACCTGAAAGAAACTCCTCATCTCAGGAGCAAAGCTGGCTTATCTCTGGGGGTTCTTAATGTGTTGTTGACTGGTGTTGTGAACTGCTTTTCCGTACTCTTCTCCAAAGAAACCTTAGGATGCAAATTTATTTTTAAAATTCAGTTGTTTTTTGTGCTTCAAAAAGTGAACTTGTATGAGTAACCACTAACAATGGTGTGTTAGTTTCTGCTGTATAACGAAATGAATCAGCTATACATATACATATATCCCCTTATCTCCTCCCTCTTGTGTCTCCCTCCCACCCTCCCTATCCCACCCCTCTAGGTGGTCCTCAATGTTTTTGTGCAAAGATGAAGGGAATATAGACAATGAGAGCTTGCCAGAAGGCATGCTGGAAATATCATTAAATATAGTCATATACTATTTCAGAAGAACTAAAAGACATTAAGAAAATTATAAAAGACATAAAGAACCTTATTCATCAGAATTAGAAAAACTTACGAATGAGGTGACAAAATTCAAGACAGAACTAGAAATAAAAGGGAAAAAAATCATTTTAGAAAAGACCAAACCAAAAGGAACAGTAGAACAGAGATAGTAGAAGGTAAAAAGAAATATAATTTAACAGTTAAAAAGAAATGAAGAAAGAAATTAAAAGGACTTGAGGGAAGTGATACATAGGAGATAAGAAAGGTCAGAAATATGGATAATGGGAGATAAGAAAGGTCAGAAATACGGATAATGGGAGGGGAAGAAGTCCAAAGAAATGGAAAGAACAAGTGTTAAAAGTGAAAGTCAAGAAAACTTTCTTGAAATATTTCCTGGAATATTTTGAACTACAGATTGAAGGAGCTACATTGACCCAGAACTGCGAATACCAGGACACATTCTAGAGCAATTGCTGGACTTTAAAGAAAAATAAAAACTTTCTTTTAAGGCACAAATAGCATGTGACTTATGAAAGAAAGGAAATTAGATTATTACCAGACTTAATTTTCAAAAAACTTTTTATACAAAGGTTTTATATAAAACCTTTTATGTGGAAGGTTACTTTCCATTTATAGCTGTTACAAAATATTGGCTATATTCCCTGTGTTGTATAATGCATCCTTGAGCCTATATTACATACAATAGTTTGTACCTCCCACTCCCCCACCCGTTTATTGCCCTTCCCCCCTCCCCACTGTATTACCAGACTTTCTGACAGCAAACATTTATGCCAGAAGATGGAATAATATAGTAAGATACTCGAGGAAACAAAATCTGAACAAAAAGTTTTATATCCAGTAAGATTGACACTAGCTGTGATCAACATGCAAGAACTCGGGGAATATTGTTCTCATGGGCCCTTATTAAAGCGTCCACTAGATATCAAGTCCACCACAAAGATTAGAGAGACGCTGACACAAGAACTGGCGGTGAGCATGATACACATGGTTGCTTGTAGAACTAAGACTTAATGAGGGTTGAAGGCAGGAGATTGTAATATCTAAAGGTTATATGAACTGTCAACACAGATCTAGTACAACCATTAAGAAAGAGGAGAGAATGAGGTTAGCCTAAGAAAAACATTTTTGTCCAAGATTTTTTTGATGTGGACCATTTTTAAAGTCTTTATTGAATTTGTTACAATATTGCCTCTGTTTTATGTTTTGGTGTTTTGGCCCCAAGGCATGTGGGATCTTAGCTCTCCAGCCAGGTGTTGAACCCGCTCCCCCTACATTGGAAGGTGAAGTCTTAAACATTGGACCACCAGGGAAGTCCCCAAAAAACATTTTTTAAAGTGTTTTCTCTAACCATAATTTGTGATGGTATTATTATTCCAAGACTGTTGTACAATTATTATAGCTTAGAGTAAATGATGGGATATTCTAATTCTATCAGCCTCTGGATCCTTGAGACTAGGATTCTTGGTATGGAAGAAAGGGTGCAATCCCCTAGTAACAATGAGTAGCTCTAGTGCCCAGAGTATGGCCCCGAAATACTATGTTCCACTAAAAGAAACTAGGGCTTCTTGGAGAAATGGCTGATTCTAGATCTGGAGTAGGAAATGTACAAGATGAACTGGAGCATCTTGATATAGAATGGGGCAGGAAGGCTATCAAAGACTACTAGAGGGGCAGACAAAAGGCTCAGGGGCCATTCTGAAGAGGCTTCCACATTATTAGTGAGAATAATGTTGAAATATGTTTAAATCCATGATTTTATAGTAGTATCTAAAAAGAAAACTAATTGGTCACCTTCTGAGGATGATAGATAAGCAATTCATTATTTTGAAAACTAAATAAAAGCGAAGAATCGACTGTTTATCTTGTTTCTCCTTTATGAATTGTGCAAACACATGGGTCACCAAATGGTATATGAGGGGAAGTACCTCTTTATTAGATGATTCCCGCCAATAAATAAAAACAATGTGATAGAATATCACCATTCCAACTATCTCAAATGAACTAATTAACCTAGTCATTGAGCACTAACTGCCGACATTAAAAGAAAACAACAACCCTGGTGAAGGAAGGAATACCGCACCACTTCACCTTGTCAAAGAGAAAGAATCCGAGTCTCGTTAATACTCTGGATCCGGTGGCCAATTTGCAGGAAAAAACAGAGGACAGAGGAATATGCTGACCTGTACCATAAGCAAGCAGTCATAGTAGTCCAGATTGGAGGAAACTGCACAGGTTAAACAGCCTAGGTCCTTCCACAGATACACTGTAAGGGAAAGAAAGGGATGGAGGGGGATATACCAAGTTAAAAGGGGAGCAAACTAAACTACTGTGCCCACTGGGGTGATAAAACCATAAAGTAACACAAGAAGGTGATGATATTTTTAGAGGGAGAGTTGGAAGGTGTGATTAGTATGGGGTACACAGAGACTACTTCACCAAGTGTTCCATTATTAACACACTACTATACTTGCTTTATCATACATGTAGCCAAAGCTATCCCTCCATCCATCCATCAATCCATCTTAATTTTGGATGCATTTAAAAGTAAATTACAGGGCTTCCCTGGTGGCGCAGTGGTTGAGAGCCTGCCTGCCGATACAGGGGACACAGGTTCGTGCCCTGGTCCGGGAAGATCCCACATGCCGCGGAGCTGGGCCCGTGAGCCATGTCCGCTGAGCCTGCGCCTCCGGAGCCTGTGCTCCGCAGCGGGAGAGGCCACAAAAGTGAGAGGCCCACGTACAGCAAAAAAAAAAAAAAAAAAAAGTAAATTACAAACATTTGTATACTTACCCCAAAGTACTTCAGTACTCTAATACTATTAACCAGATCTTAATATTTACTTACAGTTTTTTCTTTTGTTGTAAAATTTACATGAAACGCACAAATTTGTAGTGTACATCCACTGAGTTTTGACAAATGCATGCACCCATGTAGCTCCTATCAAGATATACATTACCATCACCCCCAAATTCCCTCATGTTCCTTCCAATTCTCTAAAATCTGAATGTATTTTTCCTCAAATGATTAAATTCAAGAACAAAACTGATTTCCTTTTGAGTAAAATGAAAAAAAAAAAAAGCCTGTTTTACTTCCCCTTTCCTTCCCCCAACATCACTAATTTTTGTAGATATATTCCAGGAATCTCACTTTGGATTATTGTTAGCAGTACTGAGAGGAAGTCTAGAATGGTGGTTAAGATTTTGGAACCAGACCGCCTGGGTTTGAATCCCAGCTCTTTCCCTTATCAACAGTGTGACATTTCTATGTACCTTCTCTGCCTCAGTTTCCTCCTTTGAAAGATGGAGGTAATAATAATACCTTCATCAAAGGGCAGATCTGAGGGTTAAATGAGGTGGTACAGTCGGCCTTCCCTATTAGTGGGTTCCGCATCCACGGATTCAACCAATAGCAGATCAAAAATATTCTAAAAATTCTAGAAATTTCCAAAAAATAAAATAGTAAAACTTGAATTTGCCCCAGACTGGCAATTATTTGCGTAGAATTTACACTGTATTTACAATTATTTACATAGCAGTTATATTGTATTAGGTATTATAAATAATCTAGAGAAGATCCAAAGTGTACATGAGGATGTGTATAGGTTATAGTCAAATACTAAGTCATTTTACATAAGGGACTTGAGTATTCATGGATTTTTGGTATCCTTGGGGGTCCTGGAACCAATGCCCCATGGATACCAAGGGACAACTATATATGTAAAGCACTTACAACAGTACCTGGCACATAGTAAACAAGACATGTGTTTACTTTATTGTTATTAAATTACCATTTTACACTGTGGATTATCTCTTTCAAGAACTATTTTGACGATTGCATTCAGATTTAAAATTACGTTAATGGGCTTCCCTGGTGGTGCAGTGGTTGAGAGTCTGCTTGCCGGTGCAGGGGACGCGGGATCGTGCCCTGGTCTGGAAAGATCCCACATGCTGCAGAGCGGCTGGGCCCGTGAGACATGGCCGCTGAGCCTGCGCGTCTGGAGCCTGTGCTCCGCAACGAGAGAGGCCACAGCAGTGAGAGGCCTGCATACTGCTAAAGAAAAATAAAATAAAATAAAATAAAATAAATAAAATTACGTTAACAAGAATTAAATTAACAACAATTATTTAGACTTAACTGGATTCGAGGGTCTATTGGAGGCATTCGATGATTTAACTATGGGTCATCCTTGCAATCTGGAACCATTTGTTCTAGTGTCCTTCAGAGACCATCCATCTGGTGCAGATCCCATGTAGTGCTGAGGAAGCCTCGTACCTTCTCTCTTTAGTTTCCTTTTCTATGAGGTGTGAGGAGCACCAGAGACTCATACAGGAGATTCATCAGACTCATCACAGGAACTGCTTGGTTATAAATTAGATTATTCATATGAAAACTTGTGGAGGTCTTCGGGAAATCGATACTCTACAAATGCCTGTGATTGCTGTTATTTATCATTCTCCAAGTGAGTCAGTCCTTTACATCAACCCGGGCATGCTAACTTTAGCAGACAGGGTCAGCTTGCAGATCATCCATAACTGGTGTCCCCTTTTTTCTTCCCCCTTGAGTCATCCTCCCCAAGGATGCCTCCATCTCCACCACCACCTTCCAGCCATCTCTCCTGTACGACACGGTCAGCCACCATTACAACAGTTCCAGCCCATCCAGGACTCTCACAGAGCCCAGATCTACCTTTTTCTCTATGAGGGAGCAGGAAAATACCTACCGTTTCTTTGAAATAGTTAGCTTTGCAGCTATGGAATTGAGGGCAGTCATTTGGAATTCTGTTTGATTTTACTGTGTGCATGTTTACTCTTCTGTGATCAAACCTCTGAAGTTTACTGACGGAACGTGCAACAGAAACTTTGTTCCATCAAGATGGATTTTTTGGATAATGTTAAAATTATCCTTAATTTCTTCTTTCTCTTAGACAAGCGAACCTACATTTAATAGTGGTGATGGCTGCACAAGACTGTGAATGCGATGAACGCCCCTGAATTGTATACTTAAAATGATTAGAATGGAAAATTATATATATTATTATATAAATATATATAAATCATATCTTTATATTATAATATAAATCATATATATAATATATATATGATTTAACTGCAATAAAAAGAACGTGTTAGACTTTGGAGGTCCTAGAGCCCACTGACAAAGGCTGGTAAGGGGGAAGAAACATGTAAGTTATTATTATCCTTTACTGGCCTGAATCTGTAGAGGATCTGTACTCTAGGTAGCTCTCCTGAGTAGCCTGTGTTTAGTGGAATCTTAAGCAATTAAGACAAGGTGTGTCGGGGACTGCCCTGGAGGTCCAGTGGTTAGGACTCCGCACTTCCACTGCAGGGAGCACGGGTTCGATCCCTGGTTGGGTAACTAAGATCCCACAAGCTGCGCGGTGCGGTCGAAAAGAGACAAGGTTTGTCAAATTTGAGGATCTTTAAGTAGAACTTTGGTTCTCAGCCACAAAGTCAGCTGACTGTGGTGTAAATAGGTGAGCGGGGAGAGCTTTGCATTATTGATTTTCCTTCCTATGATTTAAATCTGATTACCAGCTGTGGAGTGATAAAGTGGATGCGCTAATCTAGAGAAGAAAGAGCTCAGTGTTTTCAGCCAGGGCTACTGGAAACCCTCAGGTAGACCTTATCTGACTCCACTCCCTTTGTGCTCCTGCATTCATTAAGCCTCTGTCCTTGAGCCATCTGCAGTCTCAGTAAAGTAAAATGCTGACTCCACTTCACCATGGGGTTAGTGTGTCACACCCTAAGTGACTGGGGACTCTGGAGAAGTAGCCTAACCCATGAGGTGTGTTCCTTTTACAGAGACCCACATTCCCAGGGCCCCTTAGGTTGCACAAATAAAGCTGTTTTGATGGCCTGTTGGCTGAGTTATCTTTGAAGTTTGGCTATTGAATGATTAATTTGGCCTTAGCCTGAAAAAAAAAAGAGGGCATTAATATAACTTGTGAAGCATTAAATATACTATTTTCGAGAACGAGATCCTTTATATAAACATTTGCTACACATTTTGCATATGTTTACGTTGAACTATTAAATGTGTCAGTTAAGTTCTTAGGCATTACTTACAGTTTTAATATATCTGGGTGTGTTGAATCCCAAGCAATCTGTATCCTAGGAAGCATCTCACACTGTGAATTGCCAGCTGGGAGATCATTCATTCATTCATTCAGCATCAGTCAGTTAGCATGTGCAAGGCCCTCTGCTATGCCTTGAGTCCAGATCTAAAAGCACTCTCCCTACCATTCTTACTGCCACCAGTACGCCAGAAGCAGGGGACTTCCTTGGGAGGCCTTGGCAGGTTGCCTCACCCTGAGAGAAAGCTGCTGTTCCCTAGCAAAGCCTAGGGTTGTTTTACTGACTTCCCAGGAATTTAGAGAACAAGGTGAGCAGGTGCTGGTATTAGGTGTATGATGTCTCCTTTCATTTTAATCATATAAATAAAGGGTTTTCTCTTTTTTTTTTTCCTGGGTTTTAAAGCTGAAGTGTAGTTGATTTACAATATTGTGTTAGTTTCTGGTGTACAGCAAAGTGATTCAGTTATACATATATATTTTTTCCAGATTCTTTTCCATTATAGGTTATTACAAGATATTGAATATAGTTCCCTGTGCTATACAGTAAATTCTTATTGTTTATCTATTTTATGTATAGTAGTGTTTATCTGTTAATCCCATACTCCTAATTTATCCCTCCCCCGCCCTTTTCCCCCTTGGTAACCATAAGTTTGTTTTCCATGTCTGTGAATTCTGTTTTGTAAATAAATTCATTTGTATTGTTTTTTAGATTCCACATGTAAGTGATATCATACAATATTTGTCTTTCTCTGTCTGACTTATTTCATTCAGTATGATAAACTCTAGGTCCATCCATGTTGCTGCAAATGGCAATATTACATTCTTTTTTATGGCTGAGTAATATTCCATTGTATACATATACATCACATCTTCTTTATCCATTCATCTGTTGATGGACACTTAGGTTGCTTCCATGTCTTGGCTATTGTGAATAGTGCTGCTATTAACATTGGGGTGCATGTATCTTTTTGAATTAGAGTTTTCATCTTTCCCAGATACATACCCAGGGATTGGTGGATCGTATGATAACTCTATTTTCAGTTTTTTAAGGAAACTCCATACCGTTTTCCATAGTGGCTGCACCAATTTATATTCCCACCAACAGTGCAGGAGGGTTCCCAATAAAGGGTTTCTATTTGTTTATTTATTTATTTATTCATTCATTTATTTATTTTAAAGGGTTTTCTTAATTTTCCACATCACCAGGCATTTTCTCCTAAACATCTCTTGAAAGCAGACAGGCTTTTATCTCCCCCATAAGGTGGAACCTGAGATATAGATATGAATAGGCCAGCTCAAATCATGCAGCAAGTCACTGACAAAACTGGGGATCCCAGGTTCCAGGAAAGGATGGCATCTCATCCATCCCTTGAGGTCCTGACAGTCTCCTCTCCTTTGAGAAGCCTTCCTTCCCCTTCCCAGTCATTACCCGTCTCTCCACCTCTTCCCTATAGAACCCAGCCTCCAGGCTCCTGGTCACACAGTTTTGTACTGTGTCTCGTTTCCACAACTAGATTGTAGGCTTCTTGAGTCTCTCAAGCAGAGTGTAGCACATAGTTGCCTTCTGTGGCAACCCTTTCGTATCTTTCTATCTTCTCTAATTCTCCTTCCAAAATCTATCTGTGCTTTTCTATGTCTCATCTAGGAAGGGAAAGTAATATTCTCAGAACACCTATGGTCTATACTACAGTTATGATTGGCTATTTTGGGACAAAGCCTCTTGTTTGTGTCTTTTTTTAAAATATAAATTTATTTATTTATTTTATTTTTGGCTGCATTGTGTCTTTGTTGCTGTGTGTGGGTTTTCTCTAGTTGCGGCGAGTGGGGGCTACTCTTCATTAAGGTGTGCGGGCTTCTCATTGCGGTGGCTTGTTCTGTAGTGGAGAACAGGCTCTAGGCACGCGGGCTTCAGTAGTTGCTGCGTGTGGGCTCAGTAGTTGTGGCATGTGGGCTCTAGGGTGCTCGGGCTTCAGTAGTTGTGGTGCGTGGGCTCAGTAGTTGCTGCTCACAGGCTCTAGAGTGCAGGCTCAGTAGTTGTGGCTCATGGACTTAGTTGCTCCGCGGCATGTGGGATCTTCCCGGACCAGGGATCAAACCTGTGTGCCCTGCATTGGCAGGCGGATTCTTAACTACTACGCCACCAGGGAAGTCCCTTGTTTGTGTCTTCTAGTCAAATGGAGCAATTCTCCTTTTGTAGGGGCCTTGAAAACCCTAAGGCAAAGGCAGAGAATTAAGGTCTAGCTAGAAAACATAGTTTTCTTTTTTTAAAAAATAATTATTATAGGAGTTCCCTGATGGCCTAGTGGTTAGGACTCTGGATTTTTCACTGTTGTGGCCCAGGTTCAATCCCTGGTCAGGGAACATCCTGCAAGCCACGTGGCATGGCCAAGAAAAAGTTATTACAAAAAATTTGATATTTAACTAAATATGTGTATATGTACGCACACGCAAACATGTATGTAAGTTATGAAGGTCGAAAATAAAATACCAATGAAGCTGATATTCAACTTAATAATAAAATGTAACCAATACTATTGAAACGACCTTTGCATTTCTCCTTTATTTCATTCCTCTGCTTCCCCAAACCTACCTGAGTGAATCACTATCCTGAATTCTCTTCTTCATAATTTTAATACATAGGCATATATCACAAAACAATGTATTATTTACTTTTACATGTTTAGACTTTAGATAAATTATATCACGTAGTGTGTTTTCTTTTGGTATCTTGATTTCTTTTACTTAGCATTATGTTTTTCAGACAAATGTCACTGTGTAGCTGCAGTTCACGTATTCTTGCTGCTGCATAATATTCCACTGTGTGAGTATTCTGTAATGTTTTAACCATTCTCCTGTTGATGGACACTTTGGTTGTTTTCAGTTTTTTACTAATAATGCTGCTAGAGCATTCTTGTCCCTGTCTCTTGGTGCAGATGTGCAAGAGTCTCTCCAAGGTATTTGGCAGTCCTTGGTTGGATTTACCCTTAGATCTATTTCTTGCCCTTCTGCTGACCTGCTTTGTATTACAGGAGGCTGACCCCTGCAGGCTGTGTGCTTCAGGCTTTTGTGTCCACTGGGTTTGGTGAGTGGGAGGCACTGGGGGGAGATTGGAGGGACAAGGAAGAGAGAAGTCAGGTATTTCTCCCCGTCTGTCTTGAGCAGTATTTCTGGAAATGGCTGTGGCTGTCTCCTCCTGGCTCTAGGGTCTGGACAGGCCATTGTGGTCCAGCTTCTGCCAGGTGACGGTTGTCTATGCGCTTCTAGAACATTGTTTTCTCCCTTTGTCCCTTGTGACTAAGAGTCATCAAACTTTTCTTATAAAGGGCCAGACAGTAAATATTTTAGGTTTGCAGGCCACACAGTCTGTGTCAGAACTACTCAACTCTGTGAATGGGCGTGGCTGCGTTCTAATAAGACTTTATTTACAAAAACTGGAAAACATGTTTGTGAGACTATTTGATAATTGTCGTATAAATTCCTGAGGCTGAGTTTTATTCTTTCTGTCTTTTTTTTTTTTAAACATCTTTATTGGAGTATAATTGCCTTACAATGGTGTGTTAGTTTCTGCTTTATAACAAAGTGAATCAGCTATACATATACATATATCTCCATATCTCCTCCCTCTTGCGTCTCCCTCCCAGATTGGATGATTTTTAAGATCTGTCTTCAAGTTTGCTAACACATAGTTCATCTATTAAGCCCATCCAGCGAATTTTTCATTTCAGTTATTGTTCTTTTCAGTTCTATAATATCCATTTAGATCTTTTAAAATGTTTTGTTTTATTGCTGCGATTCCGTATATGTTCACTCAGTAAGACAATATGCTGCTTTAAGTCCTGGAACATACTTATAGCTGCTTGAAGTTGTCTGCAAAATCCAACATCTGTGCCGACTCGGGGTCACATTTTCCTGTTTTGTTTTTTTTTGCATGTCTAATACTTTTGAACTGTATACTGAAGATTGCTGCTGATACATTGTAGAGACCCTGGATTTTATTGTCTTCATTTGAAGAGTGGTGATTTTTGCTCTATCAGGCAGTTCAGTTACCAGCGGGTCACCTTGAATTTGTGCAGAGTTAGTTTTATGCTTTGTTAGGATAGATCTATGCAAAGCTCATATCTGTGGCAAGCCCATTCCCAGCCCCTTGACCTTGGCAGGATTCCCCTCAGATCTTGTCAAGACTGCTGAGTGGTCTTTTTATTCCATATATATTTTAGAATCAGCTCATCAAATTCCTAGTTATTGGGGACCTATCATGTTTTCAGCTAAAGAAGAGTGGTTTAAGAATATGTGACATGGTCTTTGTTTACAATGAGCTTACATTTAAATTGCAGAGAGGACTAATATCCATGAAACAGTGAAGAGAATAAGATGGTATGTAAAGTGCAGGATTGTGTGGAATTTGTTAGACACAGAGGAGAAACCCAGAAAAGAGTTGGATAAAGAAGTTAGAAGAGATAGTGAGATTTCAGAGAGGGTGGTGGGGCTTGGAGGGTGAGATGAAGAAGAGAAGGGGCGGTGTGCTCAGAGGTGATAGAAGTAGAACTTACCTGAGTGTTACTGCACCCCAGCTTACATATATTATCTCGTTTGTTCCTCAAAGAACACTACTGGGTAAGACAGGTAATAGTCTTATTTTAGGGGATATAGAGGGAAAGTGATTTGCCTAAGAATCTAGTTTGTAAATGCTAGGCTGGAACTTCAGAGCAGATCTTCTGCTTTTAATCCAGAACCCTTTCCACTGCATCCCCTTAGCTCTTCATATAAAGAATGGTTTCGAAACAAAGCCAGGACGCCTGGAACTGTGGTTTGTGTTATGCACGTGACTTCTCCCTTCCCCAGAGCATGTCAGGAATCAGGACAAGCTGCTTGATCTGTGACCCTGTGTAATGCTTTTAGCATCCAGGCCGACTCAGCCAGGGGGCCTGAAGGGGAGATTAGGGGGAGAAAATAAGAGAGGCAGGTGAGAATCACGTGACCTCTAAAAGATCTTGAGTGCCTCTTAGGAAATTAAATTTAATACAGGATCCTTATATTGATACCATGGCTCTATTATAACAGGCTTGTTGTTTTTCCTTAAAAAGAATGTCACCCAAAGGGGAAAGGGCAGGGGTGGGATGAATTGGGAGATGGGGATTGACATGTGTACACTATCGATACTATGTATAAAACAAATAACTAATGAGAACCTACTGTAGAGCACAGGGAACTCTACTTGGTGCTTTGTGGGGACCTAAATGGGAAGGAAATCCCAAAAAGAGGGGATGTGTGTATATGTATGGCTGATCACTTTGCTGTACTGTAGAAACTAACACACCATTGAAAAGCAGCTATACTCAATAAAAATTAAAAAGAAATGAATGTCACAAAGTAATTCCATATTTTTATCAGACAAAATTCGCGGTACCATCGTTGCCTGTGGACTTGCATTTGGCACAACATGGATCTGGGCTCAGAATGCGTCCTCCCGTGCAAAACAGCTGAGGCTGTAAAGTTGATAGTCCTTTCCAGCAATTTCCCTGTCTTCATCTATTCCCAACACTTCAACTGTTGAGTCCCATCTGGTAGCCAGTGCCCTCTTGAAGACTCTCCCTCACTTCTAAGCAACAGCAGTGTTCAAGATTGAATGTGACTGAAGCAGGCTAGGGTAAACTGATTTGTGATAAGCTATTTTGATGTCTTTCAGGAGCATCTTCATTTTAAAAAAAATATTTACTTATTTATTTTATTTTTGGCTGTGTCGGGTCTTAGTTGCCACACCTGGGATCTTCGTTGTGGCACGCGGGATCCTCCACTGCTGTGTCTTCTCGTTGGGTGCGCCGGCGTCTCTTTCGTTGTGCCGCGCGGGCTTAGTTGCCCCACGGCATGTGGGATCTTAGTTCCCCGACCAGGGATTGAACCTGTGTCCCCTGCCTTGGAAGGCGGATTCTTAATCACTGGACCCCCAGGGAAGTCCCCAGGAGCAGCTTCATTTAACTGAAGCAAAGCTTCAAGTGGAAGAGCTAAAGGTGTGCAATGGTGGACTTTCCAGCCGTTATCATTGTTGGGTGGGAGGCGGACGGCAAATTAGAGAGAGAAGCTTTTGTTTTAGTCCTTCACTTTATATCAGAAGTCACATCAAATCAGCAAGCATTTATTGAGTGCCTGTGAAAAGCAAATCAGCAAACTTCTACTGGATGCCTACAATATGTCTCACCATGAGATATATGGTTTAATCTTGAGAAATGTAGGGTCTATTAGAGATGATGTAACTTGGGAAGTCTTAATTTGGCGTCTTTAGATATTCCATGACCTATCTGAAATTCATGCAGTATTTGATGCATGTGAGTGTATGTATATATGTATGTATATATATTGGTGCGGGGGGAAGGGTCCAGATCATTCATCAGAATCTCAAAGGAGCCTATAGCCAGCCCCCTTCCCCCAAAGCTTAAAAATTACTAGCAAGAGTTCCCTCTTCTGTCTGCATGTAGACTCAGGACTATGGTAGAGGTGGGCTCATTTCCTTCTCGAATAGTGATTTCACAGTCAGGATTTGGAATCACATCTCAAGGCTCATTCCAGCTTTGTCATTGTTGCAGGTTAGATTGGGAAACAGATTCTGCAACTGAGATTAGCCTTCAGGAAGTTTATTTGGGAGTGCTTTTGGGATTGACACTTGTAAAAGGGAAGGGAAGAAAGCAGGATTGGGCAGAGGGAGAAGCTTGGATGCCATCTCAGAGGATGCTGTGGTTGATCCCGTGGGGACCAGGGGGCTTGGCCTTTACACCTCCCACTGATCAGTGGTTGGATGAGGAAGCGTGACCTTGGGTGAGGCGGCCATCTCCATCTAAGGCAGTCCCAGCGGCAGGGGTCTGGTGGGGACTAACAGTGGAGGGCTTCCTGCTGGCAGTCCGCTCAACAGCGTAATTCCTTCCTTTTCAGTGTTCATAAGGGTCTAGCTCTGTGCTGCTCAGATCCACTTCTTTTGTGTAAGGTCTGGGGGAAACTCCTCCAGGATTCGAATTGGACTGTCCTCCTGGGTAAGCTGATTTTACTGATGTGACAGTAAATCTTTGTAGTCTTTATCTCCCACCCCTGGGAGAGCATATGTCTTAAGTCCCCCAGTGTGCTAGCCACTTGTCCGTCTGGTCTGACTATATAATCATCTGTGTGGAGCATCAGTGTGATGTTCTGTGGGGTTTGCAGCCAGACCACCAGGTCTCTTCAGAGAGTGGGTGAGTTAACATAGCTCTGGGGCAGGACTGCAAATGTATCCTGTATACAAGACTATGAATGTATACTGTTGTTTGTTCTAAGTGAATGGGAACCATTTCTGATCATCTTTTCTAAGAGAGATAGAAAAGAATGCAATTTGCGGATCATAGCACATACCTGAGGCCGCATTAATCTGCTCTACCAAAGAGAGGCACATCTGGAACAGCAGCTGCAATTGGGAATACTGCTTGGTTGAATTTGCAGTAGTTTCCTTTCATACTCCAGCATTTGTCTTATTTTTTGCAGGATCTCAGATTGGTAAATTAGATGAGGACATGATGAGGACCATCCTCTCTGCATCCTTTAGATCTTTAAGGGAGGCACTGTTTTTTTGCCAGTTCCCCAGGATGCCATATCGATTTGGATTTACTATCTGGGCTTATTTGTAAGCCAAGGGGTGGTGGTCAGTTTCAGAGTTTTCACTTGGCCTTCCCATGATGATAGCTCTTACCTGACAGGCCAAGAACTGATATGGAAGTTCTACCAAATAATAAGCGTGTTCTTCCAGTTATACATTTGGGGATCCAAGAAATGACTGTTACATGGGTCGTAGACCCAGTGGACTTTCTGTGAATAGGACCTGGCCTAGGATTTCAGTTTTTACCTAAATCCCATACAACCCCACTGTAAGGGCTGGGGTGGGAGTGCTTGTGCTGTTTTTTTTTTGTTTTGTTCTGTTTTTTGCGGTATGCGGGCCTCTCCTGTTGCGGAGCACAGGCTCCGGACGCGCAGGCTCAGCGGCCATGGCTCATGGGCCCAGCCACTCCGCGGCATGTGGGATCTTCCTGGACCGGGGCACGAACCCGTGTCCCCTGCATCGGCAGGCAGACTCTCAACCACTGTGCCACCAGGGAAGCCCTGTGCTGTTTTAGGTCTCTGGAAACTAATGTCAATTTCGACCCTGTGTCCCACAGTCCTTTTGGGCAGTTCTCTTTCCTCAGTGCATGGTTATCTGAGTAATGGCTCTAGAGGCCCATGTGGAGAGAAAACCTAAGGAAACATCACCATGTACGCTTGCCAGGATGTTACAGGATCCTTCCATTTGGGAATCTGTCTTCTCTTCCAGGCAGTTATTTCTGTGTCAAAAAACTAGCTCAGGTTCAGAAACCCGGCAAGGGACCATGACGTTTTACTGGGGTAATGGACCTCAGCTTCCTGATTATCCATCCTTGATTTATTTTGATTTTACAGTTTGAGTGATACATTTATTGGGGTCCCACTTATTTTGTCCTTAGGGACCCTGTGTTCTGTTCATCATCTCCTGAACTCTGTGTCTCAGGCCTCTTGGCCTCCCCCAACCTTGCCGCTCACTGTGATAATTACATCCACCTTCCCTCTGACTGTTAAGCATTGCCACCTGGCCACGGAGGTAGGGTAAGGTGGTAGGCGTGGATTGTACCATCCCATCCTCATTGCTATCAATGAGTTGTTTTGTAATGGCATCTCTCCCATCGGCTCTGGCCCACAGAAGGCAGCCACCGTTGAACTTCTCAGCTTTGGTAAGTGCTGCATCTTCTGGTGGGTTTTCTGGCCTCCCATCCATCTAGCGACACCCACCCCAGCATTTCAACCCTTCTTCTGTGGTCTTCCATGGCAGTTCTGGTATTTCTACTTCACTTAATGGGGCTCATTGCCTTTTCTATGCTTTTAGGGATCATGCTAGGAATGTGTCGGCACCATTTCTCGGGATCCTTGCCAGGGTGTTACATCATGTATCCCAGGAGAGTGCTCTCCAAGCGATAAACTCTCCATTTTTCAGCCTTGTGTTCTGCCCTCCTTGATGGAGCACGCTCAGGATGCAGCCCTGTGTGCCTGCCTCACTCCTGCGTGCTGGCGAGGACCTGCAGCTCCTTGGTGGCCCCTTCCTCCCTCCCCATGGCCAGATCCTTTTCCCGCACTTCGCTCCCAGCTGCCTGCACTTAATATTTACAGTTACAAAGCTGGATTTTGTTGTGACTTAAACCTTGTTATTGGCCTAATGATGGGAAGGGGAGGTGAGGTTGAATCCAAAACACGTTGTTTTGCTGGGGAGAAGCCTCTGTGTCACCTCCAAGCGACAGGGGAGTGCTATCCCCTAATAGGGAGGAGTGGGCCACTTCAGCAGGTTCAGAAGTTTAGGGGAAATATAGGAATTTAGCATTTCCAGGTGGATCAACCCAGATGCCTCCATCCTATGAGTCATGGTCCCGTTCTTTCCCAACCAGGACTCTATCCTTGGTATAGCAAATCTATACTGGTTGGGACTGTAATGTACCTTGGAGCTCAGCTGCTCTGACTATTAAGTCCTGGGACCAACCCTCAGCCTTTTCTACCCTCCCACTACAGATGATAACAGCCTCTTCACATGCTATTTAAGAGGCCATCTGGCTTTTACACTCAACTTTTTGCTTTCTTAATTTTTTTTTTTTTTTCTGGCTGCACCACACAGCATGTGGGATCTTAGTTCCCTGACCAGGGTTCGAACCTGCATCCCCCGCATTGGAAGCGAGGAGTCTTTACCACTGGACCCCAGGGAAGTCCCTACACTCAGCTTTTAATTGATGATTAATCGCGCTCAGCTTTTCATTAATTAAAAAAATTTATTAATTAACTAATTTATTTTTGGCTGCATTGGGTCTTCGTTGCTGCGTGCGGGCTTTCTCTAGTCGTGGTGAGCGGGGTCTACTCTTTGTTGTGGTGAGCGGGTTTCTCATCGTGGTGGCTTCTCTTGTTGCAGAGCACAGGCTCTAGGTGCATGGGCTTCAGTAGTTGTGGCACGTGGGCTCAGTAGTTGTGGCTCACGGGTTCTAGAGCGCAGGCTCTGTAGTTGGTACACGGGCTTAGTTGTACCGCGACCTGGGAATCTTCCCGGACCAGGGATCAAAGTGTCCCCTGCATTGGCAGGCGGATTCTCAACCACTGTGCCACCAGGGGAAGCCCTCATTATCTTTTTCCATAGTGTCAATTGTGTTTAGCAATAGCCATGCAACTTCATTACCCTTACTCTTACTATTTCTCTAATGCATGATACATCACGCCAGCCAATGCCTTTCTTTCCACCAGTGTAGCATCCCAGTTCACCACAGATGAAATTTTAACGATTACAGTGCTACCTTATGCCACCTAGTACCACACAGTCCCACTAGTGATGGGATCCTCATTGCCAACTGGGTCATCCACTTCCAAAATCCTAACCTGATGTCCACTTTCTCTGACTATGCCTGGTACCAACTTAAGATTAGCATGCAAAAAATTTATTAGGAATTGCTCTTAGGATCAAAACCTGTGGAGGGGAAGGGAAATGGAGCTGTGATGCAGTCTCAGTGGAGGCCTCAGCTGACCCCAGAGGGAGCTCAGAAGCTGAGATCCATGACCCTTTAGGATTTTGCCCCAAGTTGGGGCAAGAGGGCTTAGTCTTAAACCGCGATGTCAAAAAGTCACTGGATGCAAGATGCTTTGGTAAGGGGCCATGAGATTGAAAATGCGGCTGTCATCAGCCAGGGTGATTTGTGTAGGGGCTCACAGCTGAGGGCTTTTGGCTGGCAGCACTCCTAGGACCTGGGAGTGACTTTCATCCCTGAAGGCAGATCAGTGTAGAGCATCACAGCATCCAACACAGGCAGTACTTAGGATTTTTAAAATCTTGAAAGTGACATCTCCAGACTCATTTGCCTTTGTTGATGAAATAGATGTGATTGTCTTCATAGTAAAGAATAAATAGTAAACTTAAAGACTAAATACTCTTTTAAGGGTGGGTAAACTAGTCGGGAAGTGAGAAGAACAGGCTCTGACTCTGTGGTCTTGAGCAAATCATTTCACCTTTGAGCCTCTTTCCTTCTCTGTGAACTAGAATGCCAGTCCCTGCCCTGTTTTCTTCTGTTGATTGAGGATCTCATTAGTTGTTAGACAACATATTTGAAAGTGATCTCTGATTTTAAAGCTTCAGCCAGCCTAGCACGGTTCCCTGTGCACAGTAGGACCTGCTACAAGTGATAGGGGTTGGAAGGATTCCTCCTTTTCCAGAAGAGTTTCCCTACAGTTAAAATTGTTTTCCACTGGAAGTCTTTTCAGAGTGCTCAACCCTTGAGAAAGAAAGCGTATTAAGTTGCTATCACTCATGCACACCCTCCTAGGATGTTGGGAGGAGCCTCCCGATGTGGAGAGGGATCCCAGGAAGGAGGTATGTGAGAATGTTGAAAATACACCAGTGGGCCCTGGCTCTACATTGACATGTGCCCCACTGGCTAGGGTAGCTAGGTTGAGTGGGCTGTGGTTCACTGGTTTGCTCACGGGAGGTTTGGAGCCCTCCTACAGCAATAAATGAGCTTGCCTATTTTTCTAGTTAGATTCTAAATCATCTGTGTTTCTGCAGAAACCCAGAGTCCCTCAGAGGCCTCCGAATCCTGGCACTCCTGGCAGTGTGTGTTAGGGACTGACTGGGCAGGTAAGGAATGGACAGGAACTTCTCACTGTCTATTCAGTAGAAATGGAGTGGATAAAGAGAACTGATAAAATGCAGCTTTGACATTTACCTCATTCATCATTTCTAGTGTTTTAGATGCTGGCTAATGCACTGCCCTCAATCACTCCTCGGCTCCTGGTAGGAGGTAATAATGACACCTATTTGGGGCAGAGTGGATAATGACAAAAATCCCCTGCATCCACATAGTATCTGTTCACAACTTTATTCTCTGCTCACAGAGCCCAGCTAAAATCAGCCTGTGTTAGTTCAAGTCTGTGGAGAAGCAGACTCCAAGGTGGCATTAGACACACAAGAGCGTTCCTGAGGGGAACGTGGGGAGCAGGGGAAGGCCAACGCGGTGATGTAGATCTGACACCTGAGGAAGGAAGAAGGAAAGAAGAAGAGTCTTGGATGAAAACACAGCCAAAAGAGGTTCAGCCAGGCCGATGGGGAGTCCTCAAGCTGGTTACACACTGGAGAAGTCCTGCCTCTTGCTGGATTGAGCCACCTTAATCTCCCCAATGTGCTTAATTGTTGTCGATTACCCAACAGGTACCACTCAGGAGGTCTGAGCCGTGCATTTTCAGGGCCACCAGGGTCCATCCCTTGCTCTGCACAGATCTACTGCTTTCCACAGCTCAGGGAGCAGCTTCTGCATAGCTCCTGTCAGCCTCTCTTCCTGAGGGGAGCCTAGAAGAGGTTAATGGGATGAACAATGACCCATTGTTGTGGTTGGTCTCTGGGCCACAAGAACGGCTCATCCTCTTCTTCCTCCATCATCCATCCTAAATTCCCGTCACCCTCAGCCATTACCTTGGTAGGTGGCAGCAACTTACTGGTATTGTGACCCAAACCTTCATCTCAAGGGCCTGAGCTCTTGGTAATCATACCCTTCTCAGGCTGGTGTTGCTACACATCTGTTTACAGTTATAAGGCGAGGGAGCACCAGCAGGCACTACCCCAGACCCTCCCCAGGTGCCCTGAAGTAAAGGGCCAGCCACTGGCCACCACTCCAGAATCTTTGCATATTCTCACTTTGGGCCACTTCTCCACATGGGCACGACCAAGAGCTCTGCTCGTAACTCAACTCACAGGGAAGATTTTTTGTCTCTGCTGTCTTTCAAGACCAACTCTGAACGTGGCTGCAACACAGTTGCTGTCCATTTTCAGTTTGTATCCACATACAGCTTGTGACCAAACGTTTAAAAAATTGAGATGTAATTCACATACAATACAAATTTGTAAGTCATTGGAAAGCCAAACTTGGGCCTTTTCCTGCTCTTTCAGCTGGTTGTGTAGAACTCCCTGTATGGCCATAGATGCAAGCTCAGAGGGAGGCACTGGAGCAGCTGTGGTGGGTGATCTGGGGACTGTGCCCTCTGTTCCTGCTCAAGCTCAATTACAGATGCACATTTCATCTTATGATGGGCTGAGGCTGGGCCTGTCCCACTTTATGACTTGGCAGGTCCAACAGATGCAGCTCTTCATGGACAGCTATATTGGTTACCCCAGGGCCAAGCATTTTGTCTCTATCAGGACCCCCTCAGGAACTGTTTTTCAAGAGGCATAAAACCCTCCACTGCAGATGGCATGGCCTTGCTCCAGAATCGCAGGAGGCTACATTGTGATTCTCCCACCGGGGATTACCATAGACTCCACAGCGTGTCTTTTTTCCACCACTAACACCCCCTGCATGATAGGGTCCGCTGGATAATATGGCCCAAGTATCAGGACAGGTCTGTAGTACCTGCCGTATAGCCCTTTCCTGCTTTGGGCTCCACCCAAATCAGGCATGCCCCTGATTATTGGACCTCTAAACACTTCGCTGAAGTGGCAGGTCCCTGATGCTTCAAGGGGTTTATCTTCCATCCCTGCCACAAGTGTGTTTTATCAAGGCCTCTAGTGTACCACAGCTTTTGCTCATCCTGTCATTGATGGAATGTTTTGGTCTGATGTTCTGTGGGATGGCCAGGTGACCAGAGGGCTTCTGACTATATCACGATAGAGGGCAGGAGAATTAACATAACCCTGAGGCATTATTGTAAATGAACATTGTTATTGGTCCCATGTGAATGCTGAATGGGAAAGAATGCATTAGCCAAATCGAATACACATTCTGTACTTGAGGCCTTGTTAGATTGATCTAGCATTAATCCTAGGCCCAGAGCAGCGGCTACAGTCGGGACTACTACTTGGTTGAGCTTGTAGTCTACAGGCATCCTCTGGGAGCCATCCAGTTTCTGCAGGGGCCAGACTGGTGAACTGAAAGTATGATAGGTCTTCCATCCTGTAGGTCTTTAATGATGATACTAATCTCCATCCCTACTAAGTGATATTGTGTTTGATTTACTATCTTGGCTTGTGGGGACTCAGTTTCAGAATTTCCACCTGGCCTTTTCCACTCTGATAGCTCTTACCCCGCAGACCAAGGACCGAATATGAGGGTTACTGCAACTGCCACGTATATCACTTCCAATCATACAGTCAGGGACTGGGGCAATGATCACTGGATGGATCACTGCGCCCACTGAGAGCTGGATGATAGCCAGGATGTACTTACTACATGGCCTCGCCTAAGATAACAACAGGGGGGCGTGATGATGCTTTGGGTCCCCAGGTATCAATGCTAACTCAGATTCTGTGTCCGGTAGTTCTCAAAAAGCCTGGAAACTTCCGTATCCATATAATCACATGAGTAAATGGCCCTAGGTCCTTTGCAGAAGGAATCATTACAGTATATACTTGCTGTGCTATTGTGGGTCCTACATACCTGTCCGCCTCACATCTTTTAAGGCAGTGGATTCCAGATCTACAAATTGCCTTGGATCTGGGAGCTGAGAAGGCAAAGTGACTTTTTACTGAGGTGACCACCCTCAGCCTCTTGTTCCTCCGTTCTTGCCCTTTCACCCTCTTATCGACGTTAAATTAAATAGCATTCTTGATGGCTGCCTATCTATTTCACCTGCAGGAACACTGTGCTCTATTAACTATCTCCAAACTCTCTGAGTGTCAAGCCCCCTTGACTGCCCCCCGGGCCACTGTGACTTTGGACCCCATCATCCTCATAGGTATTAACAAGCCTGGCTCTGTGATGACCTTTCCTATCATGAGCTCTGGCCCGCCGAGGAGAGCCACCACTCAACTTAGTGATGGCAGGTGGATGGAGAGTCCTCGAGCCAAAGCTGCCTGTTGGAAGAGTGTGTGCCCTGCTGGAATGAGCCCGCCTTAGTAGCCCTGCTGTCCTCAGTCATTGGCTGGGAGCGGCCAGCAGAAGCCTGGCACAAGGGCGGTGGCCAATCTACAGCAGGAGCAGCTGGGCCATCAGTCAGTTATGCTCCCTGCTGCAGGCGGCCTGGGCACTTTCCCTGGCCGCTGCGCAGCCTCTCTCAGGAAGCATCCAGGAGTGGAGAAAGCTTCTAGCTTATAACATGGTAACAGGAAGGAACAACTGTGCCAAAGTCACTAAGCATAGTTTCTGGGGTTTTTTTTCCCCTAAAATATTTCTAAACAAGTCACTTTCAAGCACTAATTCTTCTATGTGCCCGACCTTTAAAAAATTGGGATATAATTCATATACCATAAAATTCACCTATTAAAGTATACAATTGAGTGGTGTTTTTCCTATATTCACAAAATTGTGCAAGTATCATGAGAGTCTAATTTCGGAACATTTCATCACCCCCAAAAGAAACTCCATACACATCAGCGGTCACTCCCCAGTCTTCCCTCCCGCCTAGCTCCTGGCATCCACAAATCTACTTTCTGTCTCTATGGATTTGCCTCTTCTGGACATTTTATATAAGTGGAATCACATATATGGCCTTTTGTGTTGGGCTTCTTTCACTGAGCAGAGTACTTTCAAGGGTCATTCATGTTGTAGTATGTATCAGTATTTCATTCCTTTTTATGGTTAAACAATAGTCTTTTGTATGGATATACCGCATTTGGTTTATCCATTCACCAGTTGATGGACAGGGGGATTGTTTCCCATTTTGGGCTATTATGAACAATGCTGATCTGAATATTTGTGTACACATTTTTGTGAAAGTACGTTTTCAGTTCTCTTGGGTATAAGAGTGAATCGCTGGGTCAGAGGGTAACTCTGTGTTTAAATTTTTGAAGAATTGCCAACCTGTTTTCCAAAATGTGTGCCCAATGTTTTTATAGGCATTTTGGAAAAGACGAAAGTGAAGATAACCTCTCATTCCAAAGAACTTACAATTTACAGTAAATGAGGAGATGAGATTAAGATGCATACATTAAACTATAATGACAATGTAGCTTATAATTAAGAGCCAAACCATGTAGCTCTAAATTAAAAGTGGATCTACAGTCCTACACACTCTCAGAGCTGGAAGGGAAGGATGAATATGTCTGAAATAGTTAGGGCTATGCCGCTGAAAGCCTGCGTTTCCACAATCCTCTTCAACAAGACCGGCATGGGACCACCCGGGACAAAGGAGTAGCAACTGCTTGACACTCTGGAAAGCCTGCCCTGTGTCAGGGATGTTTTCTGCTTTCTTCATTTTACATTATTTTTAAAGATAAAAAATCCGATATGGTGGACATAGTTTGAAGTTATGTTTTAGATATTTTCTCCAAAAGTGAACATAAATTTGAGTAAAGCTACTTCCGTTCTCTGATCTGGTCTCCCTTGTGACATATGGTACACATTTTGTTGACTCACTTGTTGGAGTTATGGTTAAAATCTGTGGCCAGGAGCAGAGGGAGAGCAACTAGTTCACAGAAGAAATGAACCCTGACCTATGCACTCGGGGCCATGTTAAGCAATAGCTTGGGACATTTTCTAGCTATGCTAAAACCATATTGTAGCATTAGTATTCTGTCTCCTTCTTCCTTCAGAGGTCTTCTTAATGGAAGGAGTCAAATGCTTTCCACTTGCTATCCATTTATCTTTCAGAGAGCAAATAAATGATAGGATGGGAGTTATTCCTACTGAATTATTCTGAGATACTTCTTAAGTAAAACCGGCATCACCTTTGGTCCATTTCATGTTGACGTTTGCAGTTGATTTCCCGCTCTCTGAATTTTGTAACTCTTCCTCTCAGCATCCAGACCCTGCTGTCCTCCTTAGAGAAATCAGCCGCCATTGGCCACCCTGGAAGCCTGCGCTCCCCTCATGCTGTCACCTGCAATTGCTCACCCAATTTGCCCTTCACAGAGAGATTTGTTCTGGACGCCACACACCCTTCTTTCTAAGCTCCCTCACCTTCTTATAAGGCTGACATTCATTCTGAATTTTCAGTAAGAAAATATAGGGAGTGGGGGGAGAAAGAAGCCTTTTCTCTTTGTGCACGAAGGAGCATGTTCTGTATCCCTTTTTGAAGGAGCAGAGACTTGATAATGGACTGGTTCCCCCCCACCCCCGCCTTGTTAAAATTCTCATCTTTTAGTATTAAAAAAAACCCCAATTGCATGGTGAATTGTCTTTATTTTCTCCATGACTAAACACTGCATTTTTCAGCATTTAACAAGTCATTGTTCTGAAAAATTGGTTTCAGGTCAGACCCTGCTTCCTAATGAGGCAATGACTTTGTTGGTAATACATTTTTTTCCCCGGGACTGTAAACAGCAGCAGACATGAAAAAAGGTATAAAAGACGGGTGGGAAATAAAATTATGCAATTCCCCCTTTCCAGTGGTGTGGTGTCTGCGTAATAAAAGACTGATGGAAGACTGATGGGGTCTTTGATTGAAATTCTATCAGAAGTGCTAATTAAATAACTACTGTATAACCAGCCCTGGTCATTGTTTGTCGAGGACCCAAGAAAAGGACAGTTGCTGCAATCTAATCTGGGAGGAAAGTTTTATTTTTTAAATTTATTTTATTTAAGTATAGTTGATTTACAATGTTGTGTGAATTTCTGCTGTACAGCAAAGTGATTCAGTTATACATACATATATCTTTTCTTTTTCATATTCTTTTCCATTATGGTTTATCACAGGGAATTGAATATAGTTCTCTGTGCTACATAGCAGGACCTTGCTGTTTATCCATCCTATATAGTTTGCATTTGCTAATCCCATACTCCCAATCCATCCCTCCCCCACCCCCTCTTGGCAACCATGAGTCTGTTCTCTACGTCTGTGAGTCTGTTTCTGTTTTGGAGATAAGTTCATTTGTGTCATATTTTAGATTCCACATAAAAGTGATATCATATGGTATTTGTCTTTCTGTTTCTGACTTACTTCACTTAGTATGGTAATCTCTAGTTCCGTCCATGTTGCTGCAAATGGCATTATTTCACTCTTTTTTATGGCTGAGTAATATTCCATTATATATACATAATGGAATAATATAATATATATTATGTATAATATCACATCTTCCTTAGCCATTCATCTGTCGATGGACATTTAGGTTGTTGCCATGTCTTGGCTATTGTGAATAGTGCTGCTATGAACATAGGGGTGCATGTATCTTTTCGAATTATAGTTTTGTCCAGGTATATGTCCAGGAGTGGGATTGTTGGATCATATGGTAGTTCTATTTTTAGTTTTTTGAGGAGTGTCCATACTGTTTTCCCTAATGGCTGCACCAATTTACATTCCCACCAACAGTGTAGGAAGGTTCCATTTTCTCTACACACTCTGGAAGGGAAGTTTTTAATCTTGTTATTTCTGGACTTCCTGTCTCTATCACATCGAGTCCAAACCCTTCTCTTTGTTTGGATATCTTTGGTAATCTGTTGTTCACCTGCCCTTACACCTTGACTTCCCACTTTCTTCCCCAAAAAGAGCTCTCTTAAAGTCTGTCTGGTCTTCTGGGCCATTTTCATTGGCTTTTGCTCATTGCTTTCCAACTCCCTCCTTCCAAACCCCAAGCTTTTCATGTTTCAGATTCTGATTCAAGTTACACTTCTTTTGGCAGCTTCCCCAATCACTACAGCATTTCCTGATCATTTTAGTCTATTTTCTCAACTCTACAGTACAGTCTATGTTAAATAATTTGATTCTTGCTTCTTAAGTATTCTGTATTGTTCAATAGATCCAAGTGCCCCTTGAAAATGTCCTTTAGAGTTGAGAAAATATCTTAGGTTGTTTGTCTTTCTCAGAGCACTTAACATTTATCTAGCAAATCAAAAATATTTATAAAGTGCTTATTCTGTATCAGGCCCAGTTCAAGGTACGGGAGACAGAGTTCCTGCCCACATGGATCTTACACTCTAGTGGGGGAAGCCGACAATATACAAACCAAATAGATGATCTAATGCCAGAAGCGTTCTGAGACTCTGTCTTTTTTTAAATTTCAATTTTATTGGAGTATAGTTGATTTACAATGTTGTGTTAGTTTCAGGTGTACAGCAAAGTGATTCAGTTATACATATATAATACATACATTCATTCCTTTTTAGATTCTTTTCTCATATAGGTTATCACAGAATATTGAGTAGCATTCCCCATGCTACACAGTAGGTCCTTGTTGGTTATCTATCAATACATGTAAGTTCTAAATAAATCACTCATTTTGGAGAACAAGTGGAGACCAATTAGAGAGTAATATAGTAAACAACCTCATGCAAATTATCTGTGCATTTTACAGCAGAACTGTGGTATCATCTTGGGCATTTAATTTTGTGATGCTTCAGTTTCTTCATCTCTTCATCATGCTCATGTTCCATCCTGTGTACACACATGATCACATCAAACACAGTATCATCGTCCCCTTCTGCACTCCAGTGATCATCCTTAGTTACTTGCATATTCACTGGTCTACCAACTGTTCAAAGCCAAGCCTCTGATAATTATTCTCAGTGTTGATTGCTATTGGATTAAAGGGACTTCAGAATCAACTGATCCACTCCCTCACATTATAGGTGGAGAAATTGGGGCCCAAATTGTATGTGTTTCTCCCTAAAACCATATAATAACTTACTGGCAGAGTCAGAACTATGATCTGAACTTCAGATACTTCCCCCCACCCCCACCCTATGATTTCACCATCTCATCTGAAATGGCTCCTGCTTGACCCTTACAGGCTGCCAAGGTCAGTGTTAGCGCCTATTGTATTTTCTGATATGGGACTCTTTTCCTACCAAATAATATACTCTCAAAGCTCACCTTATTCAAGCCTCTATCCCTTCTGTGTACTGTATTGCCTGGCACATGGATGTATCCAGTAAATGTTGGATGAGTGAAGGTATTAGTGATTTATTTATTTATTTAGTTAGTTTTTTAGTGAATAATTCAAGTGTATTTTACTTTTGCAAGAACTGCATTTCTAAAAAGTGATGTGTAAGATGAATTTCAGTAAATAGAATGTGACTTTCTTCTTGATTCCCATTCAGAGAAGAAAGATGACTATCTTTATTTCTAATTTGTCTTTGATTCAAAAGTAGTTCCTTACATATTAAGCTTTAAGTTTTTTCCCTCTAGCTCAGGGACTTTGTAAAGCTGTTCATGGCATATAAGATAACACTGTCATATACTCAAGAACTGCTACTTAGAATCACTGTGATTAACTTTGAGTACGTTGAGGCATGATTTATCCTGTCTTTCCTCAACCTATTATATACCTATTTACCACTCCCGGATTTCCCATATTGAATTTTCTTAAAGTGAGGCCCACCTTTGGGATGTATGTGTGTGTGTGTGTGTGTGTGTGTGTGTGTGTTTTGAGAACCAATGCCAAGGTTAGGGTGACCGAGGAGAGAGGAAGAGGGAAGACGTATAAGGCTCATCATAGAACAGTCAGTGTCAGAATAAAAGTCTAGAGAGCGGGAAAGAAGACCAGGAGGTAGACCAAGTCACAGTGGATAGAGCCTTGGGTGCCAGGATGAGGAAAGGGCATTTAATTTGATAAGTATCTGAAGAGTTTTGGCAGAGTTTATAATACCCTTGATCCTCCCTCCAGTGGTCTTTCTAGCTTATTCCTTCTACATCCACTTGCAGGTACACACCCACTGAAATGATGAGCTACTTGCTGTTCACCAAGACTCCCTGTTCTATTGCCTCTGTGTCTCCACCTTCTCTCCCATCCCTTTATTTATGGCCCACGCTAACTTATTCTTGAGGTTTCACCTATCATTTCCTCCAAAGGTCTTCCCTGTCCCCTAACTGAGTTGGACCCTGGTGCAGGGTGCCCCCTCCCCCATGGTCACCTTGTCATACCACCCACCTCTCTGAACTCTAACACTTACTGAATTTTCTGTGTCCATCTCCAGGTAGGAAGCTCCTTCAGGGGGGGCTGTGACACACTCACCAGTGTATTCCAATTGCCTGGCACATAATGGTCCAAGTATTTGATGCATGAATGAAAGAGAGAATGAGCAAATAAATGCGTGGATGGAATGATATAATTGGTCCTGCCCTTTAGGATCCTTACCTGGCAAGACAAATGGAGAAAAGGGAGAAAGACAGGTTAGGCAGTTCCTACGGTATTCAGGCGAAAGAGCATGAGGCTTAAACTAGTAGCAGAAAGAGTACAAAAATGGGACATAAGAAAGTTTCAGAGGAAATCTAGCAACTGATTGAATGTACAGAGTGAGGGACCAGGTATAGTCTAAAGGCTGAGGTTTTGAGTTTATAAGAATAATGGTACCCTGGATGGAAATAGAAGGAAGAGCTGGTTTGGGGTGGTAATGGTGGGGGGATAAAAGTGTGGTTTTAGACACATACATGTATAGTATTATCTATTGAAGCTAATTTTATGGTTGGTTTTCCTGATTCTTGAAAACGCACCAGAATTAAGCTACTCATGCTTGAATGGCAGGCCTGGCCTCTTCTTCATCCTCATTGCCAATCCTTGGATTGTTTGAAAGAACCTACCTTCCTTTTTCAGTGTGGATTTCTAGGTTACTTGGGAAACTCAGCTGTTTTTTTGCACTTCAGTCCAGGCAGGATCCTGTATGCCCAGGAAATTAATATTCTGAGCCTGACTCAAGATGGTTGGAATTAAGCCCATTTACATGAGCGTCCTCTCAAGTGTCATAGCAATGGCCATTCTTCTAGGACAGTCCCTATGACTAGTGACATTACCTTCCTTCCCTGCCTCCAGGTCAGATGGGTGCTGAGACTGCAGGGGTGGGATGCACTGGTCATGACAATGCCACTGCCAGGTCAGATGGCACATGAAATGTCTTCTCCAGTAGGACTACTCTCAGCATTAACATCTGGCAAAAGACTGCTGCTGAGGACGTTTGTCTTTGGCATTTTTGGTCACTTTCTCTCCACATCCTTTCTTAATGACTTTTACAACTTTGACACTCTTCCCAGTGTCTGATCCAGGCAGGAAGATTCTCTAAACTTCTGGGCCACTTAAAAAAAATAAGATCATACCATTCAAGTGTAGGTGTTAATGCTGGACATTGTTTCACCTCCCTTTCTCTGTGGCATTCCTATTTTAACAGTGGTTAGATTCTTGGTAATACCTGAGAATATTGGAAAGTTGCTTGGTCTGGTGCTATGGGCCCTGAAAGTAGAGAGGGGTCCTGGGTTCTGGTCCTAGCACTGTTATTGACAGACTTTGTAACCTGTATAGATTGAATAGGTATAGTCTCAGTTTCTTTACTATGAAAGGAGGCAGTTAAACTTAATCAGTGGTTTTCAGCCATACTATTGTCTTCTCTTTTATTTGAAGCTCCTCTTTTACTATTCTGAAATGGAATTCAGAGATAATATAATCTACTTAACATACATGATTTTAAAAATCAATATAGTATCTTAACTGTAACAGAAAAAAGAAATAAAAGGAAAGTATTTTATATAAAACAATATGTATTTCAATATGTAAATGCTCAGGCCCACCTACATCAGAAGATATAAAGTCATCGGATATCTGCAGCTATACGTAAAATCACCATAAATGTGACAGCTACAAATGCTGCAACTCTGTGTGGTGTTGGCATTCATTTATCATTTTTATTGACCATCATATACAACTAGTGGTATTGCTGTCAGTGATTTGACTTTCTAAAATGGTGAAGGTTTCTTGGTAAAGTTCCAAACAAAATAAAGCATGATCTTCCCTTCTGGGTTGCTTTCCTAAAAAAAAAAAAGTCAGTATATATTTAAACTGTGCAAAAAAAAAAAACCAAAAAAAGAAATCATGTGCTTATATGTAGAAAGGAGTTTTGTTCTAGGCTCAGATAATTAAACACACGCCTTCACTTATGTAATTGGCTGGCTGGACCTTGGGAAGTCAGAGGAGGAGTGAGACAGTTTTCTGTGGGTGGGACTCTTCCCTACGGGGCAGGATGTTGAGTGTCCCTCACCACCCCTACCAAACGCTAAGAGGTTCACTCCAAATTACTGGGAGAACAACAAAAGCACCCACCACAATTTCGAAAACATGCTGGAGTGGGGGTAAGGGGGTGCAGGCAGTACTGCCTCCCTTGAGAATTACTGAACTAGATGATGCTCTACGTCTGTGGAAGTTCCACCAAGGGCAGATTCAGGTATTACGGGACACAAAGCTTATTCAATTTGGGGGCCCTGTCTTTAAACAAAGAATCAAAATTAGAAATACAAAATTAGGTAGGAACTTGGGCATGTATTTACCATGAAACGAGACATGGCAACAAAACACGAAAATATTAACAGCTGATAGGTACCACAAACGTCATAAACACTTACTATGTTTAAAATTAGTTAACTGCCTGTCATACCTCTCTAAGACTTTTTCCCTGCAGCATCCTCTGGTCATCTCTTCACATGACAATGAGTATCATTTTCTATGGAGACAGGAAGGATAATTCCGTCTTTCCTTTAACATGGTTGATCAAATTTCATTTCTATTGGTAATGATTTAGAAAAGTTTCTTTTAGCTTCACAGCTCATTACGATCATATAAATTGTTAGGATTGTTATCAGATTTGGGAAAGCTTCTAGTTTCTTTTATATGTAAGTTATAAGATAAAAAAATTTTTTGTGTGTGTGCAGTGACCAACCATAAGTAGCCCTTAAATTGACAATACTCATTAACCAGTTTGTCACTGATGTTCTCATTTTAGTAGCTTAATGTTAATTTATACTGTCTTCATCAAACTCATATTTCATGTTAAGTCAGCAGGAAATTTAAAGACAAGTATTCTGATAAATTCTGTTTTGTATGATTCCCACCAACAAAGAAAAAAATGTTTTTTTTTATATTTGTATTGGCCTTACTATCAAGTATATTTCTTTTAGGGGAAAACTTCTCTTTTGACCTGGCATCAATGAAAACTTTATCCTTCATTCACAGTTTCACATGTCTGATGATTGGAAGAATTTTCCATAGGCTAGCTTCTAGTTATGTACATTTCAAACCTTGATTCTCCTGCACCACTCACATACTTCTGGGGCTGGGTGCCATAGGACATGTTCATATCATGACACGGCCTTACTTCTGCACCTTCATATCAGGATAGATACCTGATATGGTGGACAGTAGGAGCATTCCTGGGGGTCTTTCTTAGATTACAAGTGAAAGCAAAAACAACTCTACATAGAAGAGCCTTATAAATATTTCCCAGTAAAGCAAAACTAAATGTATCCACAATTCAACTTCCCCTTATCCAGATTCCCCAAATCATCTCTACTCTAATGGTGCCAACTCTAGAAGTGTGATAGAAGGGAAGCTGGAGAGGAAAGAGATAAAATTCTCAACAATTGTGGTTGAAATATTTTATTTCTGCAAATGACCTGTAAAAATATTTTTTAAATATTTCATTTTAATGCAAAATATTGCATTTCCCCCGCTGTGATGTTGCCAAATTCTGGGTTATAAACCACTTAAATTTTTAAAAACTAACTTTTACTACTGGTAATAGAATAAATTAACATATATCTAAAATTCAAGTAGGGCTAATAACAAAAATCAGTGATCCCATGCTCTCTCCCAATCCAAGAGGCAACCACCTTCAACCTATTAAACCACTTTTTCAGGTTTTCTTTATATTTTCAAAACCAATATTTATGTACTGTGATCTCTTGGGTTATTGTTTTAGACGTTATTTATTGTCTCTATTCTAATAGATGCAAAATTTAGCTTTCAGTTTCATGTTCCTTTCCTGGAGGTATCCCTTTGGCAGCCTTCTGTCCTTCCCTCCCAGTCTGGACCTGTCCTTCTCCAGGAACACATACGGGGTTTTCCTAGAGCTTCTTTTTTCCATCATCTGAGAAGTCCTTCAGTTCAGCTCATCTTCTGTGTTCTAGCCCCAATTCCTGGCTCTCATACCTCTCTTTTTCTTGGTTTAATCCTCTATTTTGGTGAAATATATCTTTCAGTAGCTTTTTGAAAAAGAGTATATGGGAGATAAATCTTTAGAAACTGAAAAAAAATTTGTGTTTATTTTCCACTCTCATGTTTTTGGGTGTAGAATTCTAGATAAAAAATAATTTCCCAACACATGAGAATTCTGAAGGCGTTCTAGTGCTTTCCAGCTTCAGTGTTGCTCTCAATAAGTCTGATACCATTTGACTTCCAGTTCTTTGTAGATAGCCTGTCTCTTCTCTCTGGGTGTTTTAGGATCTTTTATTTAACTCTAGTGTTCTGAACATTTATAATAATTTGCCTGGCCTGTGTTGTTTTTCAGTCACTGTGTTGGACAGTTGGTCGGTAGGTCCTTTCAGTCTGGAAGATGATGTCCTTTAGTTCTCAGAAATTTTCCCTTTTTAAAAATTTTTTTATAAGTTATTATTTTTTTTTAGTAATTGTTTTTGAAAATTTCCTTCTCACGTTTTCTTTGTTCTCTGTCTGGAATTATTATTTAGAAATTGGACCTCCTGTATCACTTCTACTTCCCTTTCCTTTTCAGTATTATTGTTCATGTCTTGGTCTTTTTGTTTTACTTCGATTTTTAAGGACATTTTCATAGATTTTAAAATTTCATATATTTTTAACTTGAAGAGTCCTTTTTGGATTCTTGGATTATTACTTTAAAACTTTTATATATAGTATTCTGTTATTATTTCAAGGATGAAATAGCTTTTCTCATTTCTCTGATATTCTAATGAGTTTTCTTCTGCTCCCTGGTTATATCTGTTTTCTCTGAGGTTTGTTTCTTTTCTTTTCTCCTACTATATTAGAAATATTCCTAATATTTCTCAAATGTCTGATGATCCTGTGCTGTCTCATCATATGTAAGGATGAGGTCTAACAGTCTATTTGTGTATCTCAAAATTTATCTAGAATCCTCCTTCTCACCACATTCACCTGTACCATCTTGGTCCAAACCACCGTTGTCTCTTGCCTAGATTATTGCAATACTCTCCTAATTGGTCTCCCTGCTTCCATACCTATGCCTTATAGACTATTCTCAACAGAGGCTAGAGTTATCTTTTAAAAACGTAAGCCATATTATATCACTTCTGCTGCAAATGCCGCAATGGCTTCCCATCTTATTTCAAGTAAAAGCCTAAGTCCTTACAATAAGGTATTAGTTTTCTATGCTGTGTAATAAGTTGCCACAAATTTAGAGGCTTAAAACAACACACATTTATTATTTTAGTTTCTGTGGTTCCGAAGTCCAGGCATGACTCAGCTGGGTCCTCTGCTTAGGGTCTCACAAGGCTGCAGTTAAGCTGTTGGCTAGGGTTAGGTTCTCACCTGGAGCCTCGACCAGGGAAGCACCTGTTTTCTAACTTGAGTGATGGTTGGCAGCATTCAGTTCCTTGCGGTTGTGGGATTCACAGAAGTTTGCTTCCTCAAACCAGCAAGGTGGTGGTGGTGGGTTGGGGGTGGGGAGAGAGAGAGAGAGAGAGAGAGGCACTAGGGCAAGTCTACTAGCAAAGCAGAATCTTATACAATGTAACTTAATCACAAGAATGACATCCTATCATCTTTGCCATAATCTTTTGGTTAAAATCAAGTCACAAATCTTGTCCACACACAGGAGGGAACAACACAAAGGCGTGAACATCAGAAGTCAGGATTATGGGGTGCCACCTTGAGTCTCTCTGCCACAAATGGTCTACAAGGCCATACCTGGTCTGGCTCCCTATTACCTCTCTGACATCATTTCCTACCATCGTCATTCTTGTTCACTCTGCTAGAGCCACAGGAATATTAGGGTTTTTGCATTTTCTCTCTCCTCCTCCTAGAACTCTCTTCTCCCAGGTGTCCACAGAGCTCACTCTCTCATCTCCTTCAAGTCTGTGTTCAAGTGTCACCTCAGAGGACCCTTCTCTGACCACCTTATTTAGAATTCCTGGCACTCTCTTTCCCTTTTTCTGCTTTATTTTCCTCCATATACTATATCATTTATCTATTTGTTGTGTTTATTATCTGTTATCCTCCACTAGAATGGAAGCTCTATGAACATAGGGCTTTCTATCTGTTTTCTTTACTGCTGAATTCCTTGTATTAAAACATAGTGTTCGGGCTTCCCTGGTGGAGCAGTGGTTGAGAGTCCGCCTGCCGATGCAGGGGACACAGGTTCGTGCCCCGGTCCGGGAAGATCCCACATGCCGCGGAGCGGCTGGGCCCGTGAGCCATGGCCGCTGAGCCTGCGCGTCCGGAGCCTGTGCTCCGCAACGGCAGAGGCCACAACAGTGAGAGGCCCGCGTACCGCAAAAAAACAAAAAACAAACAAACAAAAATAAAACATAGTAGTCACTTCATAAATATGTATTAAATAAATGAGTGTGCTGTGCAAGATTTGTTGTCTGATGGGCTTAACAATAGGACAATTGGATGAGTGGCTGGCTAGCTTTTTTGTTGGGGACCTCCGAATTTCAGCATCTGTAGGCCTCTGTTCATGTGTCCTTCAGTTTCTCCAAGAGGGGATCATCCAATCTCCTGCCCGAGGATTATAAGAAGCCTGGCTGCCATTATTTTGTAGCTATGCAGTGGGAGGGGCTGAGGTTCTCATATTCAATGTGCAAATTTTTACTTTATCTTTTAGTTTTTAGTTTTGCTCCTGACCAAACCCCCTCTCCTCCCCAGGCCTAATGTCCTCTAGACTTGATCTTCTCTGGTTCAATGTCACCAGAGACTTGATCTTTGTCTCCTATGGGAAGGAGAATTAATTGAAAATGCCAGGTGAAGTTTGGGGTCTTGCAGCTTACCTGCTGCCTCTGGCTCACCTCTGCCTTCTATCTGGTACTTAATATTTCCTGAATTCCTCTAGAGTTCTTGAGAGTGAGTTAGTTTCTCTTTCACTGGGCTCTTCTTTTGTATGCCCTTAGGTTTGACCTTTTTCTCTTCGAAGTCATTAAGCCTTCCTACATCTACTTTCTGACTTTATATGGAGCTTCTCTTTCTGCTTCTTTTCCTTCTCGTTTTGGAGAGCGTTTTGAGAAAAGAAGGCCATCTTAATACTGAAAATCCCAACGGATATTTTCATCCTGATGTTTAACATCTCCTTGGGGATACGCTTGAAGTCTAAAAATATTGATGACAAATGGAAAATCTTACTAGAGGCAGCTTGATTCTGTACTAAAGGTGAACATTAGGAAAAGGATTCCAGATCACCCAAGTGTTAAATGGGGTTGGGGGAGAAGGTGAGAAGTACTATGTACAGTCAACACTTCAGATAATTCATACCTTTTGACCCTGTAATTGCCTTTCTAGGATTCTGTCTTAAAGGAATACTCAGAAACTTGAACAAAAATTGAAGTGTAATTATATTCATCACAACGTATTGTCAAAACTGGAGAAACCATAGGAAAATAAAATTTGGTACCACAATATTTCACTGGAATATTATGCAGATATTAAAAGAGATATTTCTGAAGTTACTTTTGAAAAGTCAATAAAAGAGAGATAGGGACTTCCCTGGTGGCACAGTGGTTAAGAATTCGCCTGCCAATGCAGGCGACACGGGTTCAAGCCCTGGTCCAGGAAGATCCCATATGCTGCAGAGCAACTAAGCCCGTGCACCACAACTACTGAGTCTGCACTCTAGAACCTGCGAGCCACAATTATTGAGCCCATGTGCCACAACTACTGAAGCTCACATGCCTAGAGCCTGTGCTCTGCAACAAGAGAAACCACCGCAATGAGAAGCTCGCAAATCACAGTGAAGAGTAACCCCTGCTCGCCACAACTAGAGAAAAGCCAGTGCGCAGCAACAAAGACCCAATGCAGCCAAAGATAGATAGATAGATAAATAAACAAACAAATAAATAAATAAATTTATTTAAAAAAGATTGTTAAGACTGTTTAATGATGGGAAAAAGAGCTCACAATATATTAAATGATGAAAACAAGATGAATACACATTACTTTTATTGTAAGAAAGCTTTTGAAAGGCACAATTAAATTAAAAGCCATTTAATTTATTTATTTTTATTTTTTTGCTGTACGCGGGCCTCTCACTGTTGTGGCCTCTACCGTTGCGGAGCACAGGCTCTGGACGCGCAGGCTCAGTGGCCATGGCTCACGTATTTAATTTATTTTAAACCAGTTAAAAAGATGAAGAAACAGTTAATGATATACAAAACGAGTGTTATATATACCAGAAAATACAAAATTATGGCTTATAAATGAGTTCAAAAGAAAACATTTGTTTCCTTTCTTAGGTACCTACTGCTCCTATAGATGTGAAAGGTAATAAAGCAGTTACTCCTTTTCAAGGAAACCAATTATCTTTCCTTTGGACTATCTGGTAAACTTATATGCCCTCACTTTCCAGCTTTCCAGAATAATCTTTGTATGTACTTCAAAAGAATGGCTTTTTCCAATAGTCTGCCAAGCTTTTAAAAAAAGCCCTATTCTTGACCAAGTTTGGAAAAGCACATAAATGTTCACTGCACACAAAGTCAGCGTGTCCATTTCATAGGAAAATTCTCCAGCATGTAGGACAATTTTAGAGTATGCAGATGACAAGTACTCTAATATTAGTTACTAATGCTAGAAGAGTTTAATTCAGGGAAAAATTGTTTACTTAGTGAAGAGGTCAGTTCTTTTTTTTTTTTTTTTTTTTTTGCTGTACGCGGGCCTCTCACTGTTGTGGCCTCTCCCATTGCGGAGCACAGGCTCCAGACGCGCAGGCTCAGCGGCCATGGCTCATGGGCCCAGCCGCTCCGTGGCATGTGGGATCTTCCCGGACCGGGGCACGAACCCGTGTCCCTTGCATCGGCAGGCGGACTCTCAACCACTGCGCCACCAGGGAAGCCCCAGAGGTCAGTTCTTGAACCTAAACTCTTCATTACATAAAAGAGATGTTGGGAAATATGATGGCTCCAGAAATAATCATCACAATGAACCTTCACACTCAGTCCACATTCATCTACCCAACTCACAGGCATAGAAAATTCTAGGAGGGTAATTCTTGCCCTTGGGGGGAAGCAAAAGCTAGGATGACAAGCAGAAGTTATATTAGGGTACGTTTTTTGTCCCTGTTTTCCTTTCTCTTACTCCTTTTCCTCTTTCTCTCCTTCCAGACCCACCCCGCCTTTCATTAAAAAGGGGGTGGCGTGGTGGGAGAGATATGTACTATCTGTATTTTCTGTTCTAGTTCTAGAGGAGCTTCTCACAGGCTCATGAACTGACACTGACTATACAATTATCTACTTCCACCCTTCACCTCTCATATACAAGTACTGAGCGTCTTATTATGCAAGGCATCACGTGAGACGCATGGTCCCAAGGAGCTTATGACAGAGCTCACGACTCAAGGTAGCTCAGTACACACCATGTATGGTACAGGTGGACAAGAAGAGAGCATTATGGGTAGGCGCCATAGGAAAGAGCTTCTGCTCTGGGCATTTAGCTTTTTGGAATAGAGGGGTTTTCCTCTTTGGAATTCCACTTGAATTTTATTGTTAGAGCCATGCTTTTGTATATACTCATGAAACCACGCATACTAGGCTCAGCAGACAGACATCTTTACCCAAGAAAGTTGGAAGTTGACCGCTGCACACTTGGAGAGATGAACTTTCCCTACGTTTCACAGAATTGGAGGATTTGTTTGGTAGAAACGTTAGACACAGCTACTTTAACTAAAAATAAAGAAGCTGGACTAATTTTAAAAGTCTGGAATTCTCAGTTTTTATACATTTCAAACCCTTAAAGTGTTTTGTTGAGAAAATTTTACTGATCAGACTAAGATATCTGAAGCAGTCACTTTAGAGCTTCCATATTCCAGACCTTTTAATTCTCTCACTTGCCTTTGGAGGATCTAGCCTCTTTGATGTCCTTGGATCCACTCGGCAGAAGTTGTAGTGTTTTCTGTTTACTTGAAAGGGGAGGTTTGGGATGACAGTAGCATTTCCATAGCTCTGTTATTAAATTTTGTTCACTGACCTTTAAACATAAAACAAATCATCCTAGAACTCCACCATAATATTCTTAACTGTAGAGATGAATTCCGTGTTAACTCTGTCTTGGACCTTCGCAAGGAGATTTAGTTCCTAAGAGGCAGTTAGCACAACACTAAGTGTGTAGGAGGAGTTTAACGGTTAGTGATTACTAAATTGATTAATCTTTTGGGAGCAATGCTGTTATATTTCTTTCTTTTTTAAAATTTTTTATTGGAGTATAGTTGATTTACAATGTTGTATTAGTTTCAGGTGTACAGTAAAGTGACTCAGTTATACATATACACGTATCCACTCTTTTTTAGATTCTTTTCCCATATAGGTCATTACAGAGTATTGAGTAGAGTTCCCTGTGCTCTACAGTAGGTCCTTATTAGTTATCCATTTTATATACGGTAGTGTGTGTATGTCAATCCCAATCTCCCACCTTATCTCTCCCCCGCCTTTCCCCCCAGTAACCATAACTTTGTTTTCTACATCTGCGACTCTGTTTCTGTTTTGTAAATAAGTTCATTTGTACCATTTTTAAAAAGATTCCACATATCAGTGATATCTTATGATATTTGTCATTCTCTGTCTGGCTTACTTCGCTTAGTATGATCATCTCTAGGTCCATCCATGTTGCTACAAATGACATTGTTTCATTCTCTTTTATGGCTGAGTAGTATTCCATTGTATCTAAGTACCACACCTTTATCCACTCCTCTGTCGATGGACATTTAGGTTGCTTCCATGTCTTGGCTAGTGTAAAGAGTGTGGATGCTGTTATATTTCTAAAGACTTCACATACATTATGGGAAGCATTGATCTTTTTGAACAACTTGTTTGTGCAGTTATGTGGGATCAAAAAGCTACCGCTGAAAGCAAAGAGGGCTGACCCTACTCTACAAGGAGAAAGAAGGGAAATTTAGATACATTTCAGAGTCCGGTTTAATCCCATGAAGACTTCTCTGTCCACCCATGTTTATTGCTTTCCCTCTGCTTTCAGATCTTACAGCTTCTGCACACAATTTATGACTTGTTTCATATGTACAACAGCCACAGCTATGTTTTGGTAACTGCTTTGTTACCAGGGCTGTACTGGGTGCTAGATGATGTGGTGATCCCTGCCTCCTGGATGTTACAAAGGAGTAGGACAGACAATAAACAAGTAACAGGAATAAACAGTTCATCGAGGATTCTCAGTTCAGTTGGATATAAACTTGAAACAGCTCTGTTTTTCCAGTGACTACTTTCAACTTTGTTCACACAATTTCCTACCTCTTGGTGAATGTTTGGCAGATCCTATAAATTTCCAGTCAATTTGAGTGGTTAAAATACAGTCTAGGCAAGCTTACAATTCAACCTGACTTCTGGTTCAAAGTAAACTCCTCCCTCATTACATGATGTACTTACATTCACCCTACCTGGAAAGAAATTCTCAGAGATCCTGGTTGGTCTCTTTTCCTGGGAAAACCTAGAAGAGCAAAGTTAGTGGGATGAAATAATCTTTCTACTGCAGCTGGTCTCAAGGCTGCAACTGACACTCAGCATATCCTTCCTCTGTGTTCATTCTAAATCTCCTCACCCTTGGCTTGCACAGCTGCTGGCTTACTTTATGTGGTGAGGGCGGAACCCCTGTTCATTTCAGATGTACCTGAGATCCATCGCTGCTGTACTTGTTCATGTGTTGTCAAATTGGGCAGTGGAATACCAAGAGATGAACCAGTGGGTCACCCGGGTCCTTCTTGTGTAGTAGTCGCCCTACTGCCGGCTGATGAGCAAGATCAGTGACTTCTGCTAGCCTGGAGACACCTTTCCTCATCTGCTGGTCTTTGGAACAGGGAGCTCAAAGTGACTAGGTGGCAGCTGTAGCTTAAAGTTGAGTGGATCACTCATGACTCCCCTGGTAGAAGTGCTACCCCTATGGGAAAGAGGACCTCAAGACCCACAGCGTCTGAAGTTGCAGGGCAGAGTAGCATGCATTCCCCTAGTGGGTTGCTGGGGGTGATAGTAAGTGGGGACACTCCTACTTTTACTCCTTGGTTCCCCGACCCATGCATTCTTCCTCTTGTGACACAGCACAATGCAATCGTCATTGCTTTAGGTGTAAGCTGTGTATATACCCTATGGGTATCATCTCTAAACTGGCACCTCAGTTGCACCTTCAATGGGCTGTTCTGTCTCTTTGTCAATGTGGCAGCTTCTAGAGAGATGAACAATATGGTGGGACCAGTGGATCTCATGGTTATGTGCCACACTGTGTCACCTCCTTGGTCTAATGCACTGTTGCACAAGATTCTGTGTTGGTAGATCAAACGCTCTATAAACCCTTCAATAATGGTGCTGGCCAAGAACTTGTAGGCATGAAAGAGAAAGGTAAACTGTCAAATTCCAATAGATGAATTGCTACCCCTTCCAGGGAGAAGGGGTCTGGTGTACTCAACTTGCCACCAGCTGGCTGGTTGGTCTTTTCAAAGAATGATGCTGTATCAGGCACTCAGAGTTGGTCTCTGTTGCTAGCAAGATAGATATTTGGCAGTAGCAGTAGGACGATCAGGCTTGTTGAATGAGAGTCCGTTTTGTTGACCATGCATGTCCTTTATCCGTGAACCATGGCTACTCCAGTCATGAGGCCATATCATGCCAGCGCTGGAGTAGCCGATGACAGAGGCTGGCTGATGTCAGCTGGCTACACCATTCTGCCTCCTTGATTGCTTGATGCCTTTTCTGTGGTGGATGCTATCTGAGGAGAATTAATATGTGATAGAAATATCTCCACACTTTATGTTTCTCCCCATAGTTCCATCCATATGCCTCTTCCCCAAGTCTCCTTGTCCTTCATCTTCCATTTTCCTTCCATGTCCCTGAACAACCAGTCAAGTCATTCACTTCTGTCCAGAAGTCTGTGTATATTCTTGCTTCATGCCACTTCTCCTTCAACATACAGTGGATGGCCAGGTGCAACACGCATAGGTGCTGTCGTTTAGTGTCACCCCTGAGTGCACTAATGGTCCATTTTTGGCACCTACATATCAAGTCACTCTGTGAATCATGTTCTGCCTTCTTCCTCCCCTGTCAGCTGTTCATGCAGGACTCCCAGGTGGCCATAGGTGTGAGTTGAGGGAGAAAGGCTTACAACAGTGGGGGAGGGCCTGGGGGTCTGTGCCACCCGCTTCATTTTTTTGTGCCCTCCGCATGCTCGATCCTAGGTGTACTACTTCAGTCTTATGATGTATCACGGGTGGGCCCATCTTATGACTTGGTGGGCCTTACAGAACCCTGTTCATGAGGAGCACTTCAGCTGTATGGTCACTCGATGTCTTATGACAAGACTCTCCAGCGCTCTCCTAGCCCGCCAGAAGAAGTTTTAAAAATAGTATATAGTTCTCTGCTGCATATATAATGGCCTTGCTCCAGAACTCTTGAGATTTGTGTTGTGAGTCTCCTGCAGGAGTTTACCATAAACTCCTCAAGGCATTTTTTTCCCCTACCAAATATACCTCTAGAATCACAGGTTTTGCCAGGTCGGATGGTTAGGGTATAGTGTGGAATGCATCAATGCTTCACTGCTTGGACTTGTTATAGAGTCCTTTCCTACTCTGGACATACTTGAAACCTGTGATCTTCCTGCCACTTAGTAAATGAGTTTGAACGGTATTCCCAGATGTGGAATATGCTGCTTCCAGAACTCAGGGACAGGCATGGTGAAGGAAGGTGCCTAATACATCCAAGCAGGGAGGTTTGTCAGGGGAGTACAGCAATACAAGGAGAGGGGCAAGAGCATTGAGGGGATTCGTAAGGAAGTGATTATCAAGATGGAACATGGGATCCAAAGAGTATAGGGGGGAGAAGCGGTGAGAAAGAGAGAGAGAGAGAGGGAGAGAGAGAGAAATGATGTGAGAAAGTGCGTTGCAGTTCCAAAGTGATGTTGAAGAATTGCTATAGCTGGGGTGCTTGAGCAAGTAGATCAAAAGACCAGGAGGTTGGAGTGTGAATTTGGAAAAACAGAAACTGTGTGTGTGTGTGTGTGTGTGCGCGCACGCGCGTGCACATCATGAGGGTAGGTAGGCTGCTGCATTGGAATGGAGGAGAGAGTAATTTGAAATGAGAAGATGCAGAGACCAATACACTATTCTGTTTTGTTTGTTGTTAATTTCCTTGCAGTATGTGTCTTCCCTACCAGACTCCAAGTTCTTATATTTGGCACCAGACACAGTGCTGAGCCCATTGTACGAGTTCAACGTATACACGAGAGGAACAGCCTTCAGGTCTATGTTACATACAGAAAGAACTTCTAGACATAGAGCTAGGGCTATTTAAACTGATGCATTTACCTGTTAGCAGACACCATATTACTGTTTGTAAGGAGGCCAGAGGAGCAGCTATAGGGAGTACATTTAATTTTTTTTTGACTTTTGCATTAGGCAGGCTGACTGGGGAACAGGAGACATAACCAGAACACAGAATCACTACAGGGGTTTTGTTGTGTTGTTATTCCCAAATCTACTTCTTTTCTTATATTCAAGTGTCTGGTTCATTATTTTTAATGCCAAGGAGACCCTGTATAGATATTTCTTTTCCCCTTATGGTACATATTTGTGTGACTCTTTCTCTGTTCTTCCAAAGAAAACTGGGGATAGCTTTGATATTTTAGGGGCTAACTTCTTTAGCTAGGGTGTATTTCTGTTGGGGGGAGCAGATTTCCCTTAAGGGGGTTGGCAAATGCTAAAATTCCTTTGACTAATGTGGTGTTTTTCTTCCATTAAAGAAAAGGCTTAAAATGCAAACTCCTAGGGGAAAGATAACAAAGCCTTAAATAATATTAAGGTGTAAATGACTGAAGCTAGAGTCTTTTCTGAGAGAAAGGGGAGGAGGATCAGAAGACAGTGATGGTGTGGGCATGGAAAGAAATTGCTCTAAGGAGAAGCAGAGCTACAGGAGCCAAGCCTTTTGCCTGGTGCTGGCTCTGTCACCTATGAGCCTCTGGGTTGCAGGGTTTAGTGGTTATTGACCTAAAACAAATAGACTACCAGATACTTCTCCAGCAAAGATAGGTTTATTCAGGATCAGCAGAGAATTGCAATTCAGGGTCTGCAGCCCTGGCAGGCCACATGCAAGATCCCCCCTGGCAAGGGAAGGAAAACGCTTTTATAGAGGAGAAGGGAAGTGCGGAGGGCTGTAGTAAACAAAGTCCATGGCTTCTCATTGGCTGAGTCCTTGCAAGGGAAGAAGAGGCATCTTTCTTTTTTTGTGAGCTTTGCTATCATCACAGGGCATGAGAGCTCCCCCTTCTGGTCTCCTGACTCTGTTTAATTGAGGTTTCTGTTTATAATTTTTTTCCACGGTGAATATGGTTTGTGAGCTCTGAAGTCATGATAGTGCTTCTGAATGACCTTGAGGCCAGTGGAAATATTTACCTCCCTATAGGGCGGTGCTTGCTTTCTCTCTTTCCCCTAGGAATTCACCTGGCTTATCAAGTTTACATTCCCTCAAATGGATGAGAGTTCTATGTCCACCTGGTTTTCCTCTATGTATTCCAAACCATTCTTTCCACTATTTCCTATTACCTATGAGCACAGGAATGAGTCTGTTTACACCAGTGGTTCCCAACCTTTTTGGCACCAGGGACCATTTTCGTGGAAGACAATTTTTCCACGGGGGGTGGGGAGGAGGGTACCGTTCAGATGGTAATGTGAGCCAGGGGGAGCGGCAGATGAAGCTTCGCTCACCTCCTGCTGTATGACCCGGTTCCTAACAGGCTGCAGACCCTGTAGTGGTCCGTGGCCCGGGCGTTGGGGACCCCTGGTTTACAAAAGCACTAATCAGTCATCAAATTAAAATGGGACCTGTTCCAGTGCTTAGAAAAGCAGAATTCTGAGCTTTAAAACAAGTAAAATCTTTCACGAAAAAAATTTCTTTCAAGCTAAAGTCAGCTGAGATGCCAAAGCTCGGAGTTATTTCTAGCTCTACTAAATAGCCATATGACCTTGGATGAGTCGTTTTACTTTTCCGGGCCTCAGTTTCCTCATCAAACATGAGCAAGACTGCATTCACGCAATTGCCGTGTATTAAAGTGCTTGGTAAACTCAAAAAGCCAAATGACTGTTAGATGGCACTGCTCGTGTCGTGGTTTGAATCCTGGTGAATATTCCACGGTTCACAGCTGCTTGGGAATCTGGTCAGGCTTTTGCTGCTTTTGTTCAGTTGGGTTTTGCACCTGTTTCAGGTGGTGGAGGGCAATATTAGAATCACTGATAAGCCTTTTTATTTCTGGCCATGTTACCCTCCTGAAAGCTAGTTCCTAGGCTTAAAAGTCAGATCCTCCCCGCTTTTCTCTCCCAGAAGTGGTGTTGATGTTTCTGGCTTTTTACTTCCGCTCTCCCCCGAGGCCTCTTAAGTTTGAAAACTCATTTAATTCCCCATCTCCAGCTGGGAGTGTTCTTGAGTTCCGTATTTTCCCTCAGGATCTTTAAGGAGACTGTTTGCTCGTTCCTAGATACGATTTTCCTTGTATTTTCAGAATTGAGCACACGGCTTGACATTCATTTTCTGCATTTTCCTTTTCTTTTGTCTAATAGTCTATTTTCTAACCATTGCTGCTTCCATCAAGAATACCCTTTGCCTTTAGTTAGATCCAGTGAGTACTGGACACCATGGTTCTTTCAACAGTATTATTACATATTTATAACCTAACTCCTCTGCATCAGTTCAGATACCATCGACAATGTGAAAATTTGAGTTACCTTTTCCCCTGTCTTCCCCTTTCTAACCCTGTGGCTCTGGCTTGACCAGGGAGTCTGGCAGCACGAATAGAATTATACCACTTTGTGTTTTGGATGGATTGACTTTATCTACCAATCTCAGAGTCACAAGATATGAATTTGCGTTCCAATTTGCCATCTACTTGCTGTGGGATATCAGGGGGTTCACTTACCTTCTCCAAGTCTCCTGATTCCTTATCTGTACAATGGGTGCAATAATTTCTTGCCTACTTCACAGTTATGAAGATAAAATTAAATGTTTTGCGATATGTAAAGTACTATATACACGTAAGCGACCTTTGTCATTATTATTATCGTTATGGCTGATTTTCTAGGAGTTTAATATCAATATTACCATAATAATATTAATATGGGACTCTGAGATTGGCTGGCTCACTGGGACACAGGAAAGGGTACCGCTAGAATATTGGAGAGTGGACAGAGTGACAGAGTGGAGCTGAGGTGCCCGAGGTTCCAAAGAACCTGTGTGTAATGAATAAGACTCGGGCACTGGGTCCTATCTTTAGCCCCAAGGTAAGGGCCCCCTGTCTTCCTTAGCAATGCCCTCTCCAGTCTCCCTCACCTTAGAGCTCACTCTCAGCTTCTCATTTCCTATAGCTCTAGCCACCCATACCACTTCTCTGATTAAATCAGGGTCATCTATTTTTTTATCTTTTCAATTTTCACATTCTCTCTCCCCTACCAAATCGCAAGTATTTCAAAGTCTAGAACCATGTGCATGCATGTCATTTATCCCATAGAGATGGCACATCACTGTGATTTATACCTGGTAGGTACCAGAAATGTATGGTATTTATGCAATGCTGGGCCATGTATTTCTTTGTCAAAGATTGGAGAGAAGAGTCTTCTGCGTGTGTTCTGTTATTCTCTAAAATTTTTATCTTTAACACAGTCATAAGTGAATATACATTAAAAAGTTAAACAGTGGTAAAAGACTTATGATTCCACACTTACATGAGGTACCTAGAACGTACCTCCAGTTCATAGAGACAGAAAGCAGTATGGTAATTGCCAGAGGTAGAGGGAGGGAGGAAGGAATGGGGGTTGTTGTTTAATGGGTGTAGACTTGCAGTTTTACAAGACGAAGTGTTCTGGAGATTGGTTGCACAAAAACATGAATGTATTTAACACTACTATTAAATACAGTCTCTTAAAAATAGCTAAGATGGTAAATGGTATGTGTATTTTATTACAATTAAAGTAAATTTAAAAAAGAGTAGTCCCTGTCAACCTCACATTGTAATCTGTTCCCCAGAAAGAACCACTTCTTAACTCTTTAATTGTTTTCTCCTCCTTGAAATTGTTCTCTCTCTCTCTCTCATACATATCTATATTATATAACACACATATATATAATATCTATATATAATATATTATATATAACTACATACATTATAGCATGTATAATATATATTATACACTATCTCCTGGTTTATCAAATGTATCCATTATCTACTCACATAAACATTGGTAGATGAAGATTTTTTAGCTTTCTTTTACTCCCCTCTTCTCTTCCTATAGTCCAATATACTCATATCTCAACTTTTGGTTAATTTGATTGTCAATGTTTCAGTTATCTATTGCTGCTTAACAAATCATCACAAATCTTAGTGGCTTAAAACAACTAGAATCATTTTCTTCTTTCCCACAGTTGTGCTGGGTCAGGAATTAGGCAGGACTTGACCAGCTGGCTCTGACTCCAGGTGTCCCAGGCAGTTGCAGTCAGGCAGGGGATGGAGGTGGAATGGCAGGGGCCAGCCAGAATGTCATAGAGTTGGAATCCTACACTATATAACCTTTTCAGATTGCCTTCTGTCCCTTAGTAATATGCATTTAAGTTTCCCTCATGTCTTTTCATGGCTCGATAGCTCATTTCTTTGTAGTGCTAAACAATATTTCATTGTCTGGGTATACCAAAGTTTATTTATCCATTTACCTATTGAAGGACATCTTGATTGATGCCTAGTTTTGGCAATTATACATGAGGCTGCTATAAACATCCATGTGCAGGTTTTGTGTGGACATAAGTCTTCAACTCTTTCGGTAAATGCCAAGGAGAGTGATTGCTGGATCAACGGTAAGAGTATGTTTAGTTGTATAAGAAACTGCCAAACTGGCTTCCAGAGTGGCTGCACCGTTTTGCATTCTCACCAGCAGTGAATGAGAACTCCTATTACTCCATATCCTTGCCAGTGTATGGTGTTGTCAGTGTTCCAGATTTTGGCCATTCTAGTAGGTGTGTAGTGGTATCCTCATTGTTATTTAAATTTGCATTTCCCTGATGGCAAATGACGTGGAGCATGTTTTCATATACTTCTTTGTCATCTGTATATCTTCTTTGGTGAGGTGTCTGTTAAGTTTTTCGGCACTTTTTTTTTTTTTTTTTTTGCTGTACGCGGGCCTCTCACTGTTGTGGCCTCTCCCGTTGTGGGGCACAGGCTCTGGACGCGCAGGCTCAGCGGCCATGGCTCACGGGCCCAGCTGTTCCGCGGCATGTGGGATCTTCCCGGACCGGGGCACGAACCCGTGTGACCTGCATCGGCAGGCGGACTCTTAACCACTGCGCCACCAGGGAAGCTCCTCTTTGGCACATTTTTAAATCAGGGTGTTTATTCTCTTATTGTTGAATTTTAAGAGTTCCTTGCATATTTTGAATAACAGTCCTTCATCAGATGTATCTTTTGCAAATACTTTCTCCCCGTCTGTGGCTTGTCTTCTCATTTTCTTGTCATTGTTTTTCACAGAGCAGAAAATTTTAATTATAATGGCATCCAGTTTGTCAATTATTTCTTTCATGGACTGTATATTTGGTATTCTATCTAAACATTCACCACCATGTGCAAGGTCATCTTAATTTTCTCCTATGTTATCTTTTAGGAGTTTTATATTTTTGCATTTTACATTTAGGAATATGATCCATTCTGAGGTAATTTTTGTGAAGGGTGTAAGATCTGTGTCTAGATTCACTTTTTAACATGTGGATGTCCAGTTGTTCTGGTACAGTTTGTTGAAGAGACTATCTTTGTTCCCTTGTATTGCTGTTACTTCTTTGTCAAAGATCAGTTGATTATATTTACGTGGGTCTAGTTTTGGACTCTCTATTCTGTTCCATGGATCTATTTGTCCATGATTCTACCAAAATACCATACTTTCTTTTTCTTTTTTACAAAATAATTTATTTTTTAGAGCAGTTTAGGTTCAGTAAAATTAAACAGAGTTACAGAGATTTCCCATGTACTCCAGGCCCCTACACATGCATAACCTTTCCCATTAACACCAACTCCCATGAGAGATATTTGTTACAACTGATGACCTAAACTGACATATCACTATCATCTAAAGTCCATAGTTTACATTAGGGTTCACTCCTGGACTTGTACATTCTATGAGTTTGAAAAATTTACAATGGTATGTATCCACAATTATAATATCATACAGAATAGTTTCACTGTGCTAAAAATCTGTCTTCTACGAATTCATTCCATTTCCTCTCCCAACACTTGGCAACCACATTTTTTTTATTGTCTCCATAGTTTTGCCTTTTCCAGAATATCATATATTTGAAATCATACAGTAGGTAGTCTTTTCAGATTGGCTTCATGAATTTAGTAAATATGCATTTAAGGTTCCTTCAATTGTTTTTATGGGTTGATAGTTCATTTCTTTTTTTTTTTTAACATCTTTATTGGAGTATAATTGCTTTACAGTGATGTGTAAGTTTCTGCTTTATAACAAAGTGAATCAGCTATACATATGCATATATCCCCATATCTCTTCCCTCTTGCGTCTCCCTCCCACCCTCCCTATCCTACCACTCTAGGTGGTCACAAAGCACTGAGCTGATCTCCCTGTGCTATGTGGCTGCTTCCCACTGCTATCTATTTTACATTTGGTAGTGTATATATGTCCATGCCACTCTCTCACTTCGTCCCAGCTTACACTTCCCCCTCCCAGTGTCCTCAAGTCCATTCTCTATGTCTGCGTCTTTATTCCTGTTCTGCCCCTAGGTTCTTCAGAACCATTTTTTTTTTTAAGATTCCATATATATGTGTTAGCATATGGTATTTGTTTTTCTCTTTCTGACTCACTTCACTCTGTATGACAGACTCTAGGTCCACCCACCTCAGTACAAATAACTCAATTTCAGTTATGTTTATGGCTGAGTAATATTCCATTGTATATATGTGCCACATCTTCTTTATCCATTCATCTGTCAGTGGACACTTTGGTTGTTTCCATGTCCTGACTATTGTAAATAGAGCTGCAAGGGACATTGTGGTTCATGACTCTTTCTGAATTATGGTTTTCCTAGGGTATATGCCCAGTAGTGGGATTGCTGGGTCGTATGGTAGTTCTATTTTTAATTTTTTAAGGAACCTCCATACTGTTCTCCATAGTGGCTGTATCAATTTACATTCCCACCAACAGTGCAAGAGGGTTCCCTTTTCTCCACACCCTCTCCAGCATTTATTGTTTGTAGATTTTTTTGATGATGGCCATTCTGACCGTGTGAGGTGATACCAATTGTAGTTTTGATTTGCATTTCTCTAATGATTAGTGACGTTTAGCACCCTTTCATGTGTTTGTTGGCAATCTGTATATCTTCTTTGGAGAAATGTCTATTTAGGTCTTCTGCCCATGTTTGGATTGGGTTACTTGTTTTTTTCATATTGAGCTGCATGAGTTGTTTGTAAATTTTGGAGACTAATCCTTTGTCAGTTGCTTCATTTGCAAATATTTTCTTCCATTCTGATGGTTGTCTTTTCATCTTGTTTATGGTTCCCTTTGCTGTGCAAAAGGTTTGAAGTTTCATTAGGTCCCACTTGTTTATTTTTGTTTTTATTTCCATTTCTCTAAGAGGTGGGTCAAAAAGGATCTTGCTGTGATTTATGTCATGGAGTGTTCTGCCTATGTTTTCCTCTAAGAGTTTGATAGTGTCTGGCCTTACATTTAGGTCTTTAATCTATTTTGAGTTTATTTTTGTGTACGGTGTTAGGGAGTGTTCTAATTTCATTCTTTTATATGTAGCTGTCCAGTTTTCCCAGCACCACTTATTGAAGAGGCTGTCTTTTCTCCATTGTATGTTCTTGCCTCCTTTATCAAAGATAAGGTGACCATATGTGCGTGGGTTTATCTCTGGGCTTTCTATCCTGTTCCATTGATCAATATTTCTGTTTTTGTGCCAGTACCATACTGTGTTGATTACTGTAGTTTTGTAGTATAGTCTGAAGTCCAGAGCCTGATTCCTCCAGCTCTGTTTTTGTTTCTCAAGATTGCTTTGGCTATTCAGGGTCTTTTGTGTTTCCATACAAATTGTGAAATTTTTTGTTCTAGTTCTGTGAAAAATGCCAGTGGTAGTTTGATAGGGATCGCATTGAATCTGTAGATTGCTTTGGGTAGTAGAGTCATTTTCACAGTGTTGATTCTTCCAAACCAAGAAGATGGTATATCTCTCCATCTGTTTGTGTCATCTTTAATTTCTTTCATCAGTGTCTTATAGTTTTCTGCATACAGGTCTTTTGTCTCCTTAGGTAGGTTTATTCCTAAGTATTTTATTCTTTTTGTTGCAGTGGTAAATGGGAGTGTTTCCTTAATTTCTCTTTCAGATTTTTCATCATTAGTGTATAGGAATGCAAGAGATTTCTGTGCATTAATTTTGTATCCAGCTACTTTACCAAATTCATTGATTAGCTCTAGTAGTTTTCTGGTGGCATCTTTAGGATTCTCTATGTATAGTGTCATGTCATCTGCAAACAGTGACAGCTTTACTTCTTCTTTTCCGATTTGGATTCCTTTTATTTCTTTTTCTTCTCAGACTGCTGTGGCTAAAACTTCCAAAACTATGTTGAATAATGGTGGTAAGAGTGGACAACCTTGTCTTGTTCCTGATCTTAGAGAAAATGGTTTCACTTTTTCACCATTGAGAATGATGTTGACTGTGGGCTTGTCATATATGGCCTTTATTATGTTGAGGTATGTTCCCTCTATGCCTACTTTCTGGAGGGTTTTTAGCATAAATGGGTGTTGAATTTTGTCAAAAGCTTTCTCTGCATCTATTGAGATGATCATATGGTTTTTCTCCTTCAGTTTGTTAATAAGGTGTATCACATTGATTGATTGGCATATATTGAAGAATCCTTGCATTCCTGGGCTAAACCCCACTTTATCATGATGTATGATCCTTTTAATGTGCTGTTGGATTCTGTTTGGTAGTATTTTGTTGAGGATTTTTGCATCTATGTTCATCAGTGATATTGGCCTGTAGTTTTCTTTTTTTCTGACATCTTTGTCTGGTTTTGGTGTCAGGGTGATAGTGGCCTCATAGAATGAATTTGAGAGTATTCCTCCCTCTGCTATATTTTGGAAGAGTTTGAGAAGGACAGGTGTTAGCTCTTCTCTAAATGTTTGATAGAATTCCCCTGTGAAGTCATCTGGTCCTGGGCTTTTGTTTGTTGGAAGATTTTTAATCACAGCCTCAATTTCAGTGCTTGTGATTGGTCTGTTTATATTTTCCATTTATTCCTGGTTCAGTCTGAGAACGTTGTGCTTTTCTAAGAATTTGTCCATTTCTTCCAGGTTGTCCATTTTATTGGCTTATACTTGCTTGTAGTAATCTCTCATGATCCTTTGTATTTCTGCAGTGTCTGTTGTTATTTCTCCTTTTTCATTTCCAATCCTAATGATTTGAGTCTTCTCCCTTTTTTTCTTGATGAGTCTGGCTATGGTTTATCAATTTTGTTTATCTTCTCAAAGAACCAGCTTTTAGTGTTATTGATCTTTGCTATTGGATTGATCTCTTGATCATTATGTAGTGTCCTTCTTTGTCTCTTGTAATAGTCTTTATTTTATTTTATTTTTTTTCAAAACTTGAAATATACATTATATTTAAAACTATTTACATAGCTTTTACACAGTATTTGTTATTATAAGTAATCTAGCGATGATTTATTTATTTTTTTTTTAAACATCTTTATTGGGGTATAATTGCTTTACAATGGTGTGTTAGTTTCTGCTTTATAACAAAGTGAATCAGTTATACATATACATATGTTCCCATATGTCTTCCCTCTTGCGTCTCCCTCCCTCCCACTCTCCCTATCCCACCCCTCCAGGCTGTCACAAAGCACCGAGCTAATAGTCTTTATTTTAAAGTCTATTTTGTCTGATATGAGAATTGCTACTCCAGCTTTCTTTTGATTTCCATTTGCATGGAATATCTTTTTCCATCCCCTCATTTTCAGTCGTATGTGTCCCTAGGTCTGAAGTGGGTCTCTTGTAGACAGCATATATATGGGTCTTCTTTTGGTATCCATTCAGCCAGTCTATGTCTTTCAAAATACCATACTTTCTTGATTATCGTACCTTTTTAAATAAGTCTTGAAGTCAGATAGTGTCAGTCCTACTCTCTTCTACTTCAATATTATGTTGGTTGTTCTGGGTCTTTTGCTTTTCCATATAAACTTTAGAATCTATATGTTGATATCTATAAAATAACTTGCTGGGATTTTGATTGAGATTGAATTGAATCTACAGATCAAGTTGGAAAGAACTGACATCGTGACAATATTGTCTTTCTATCATGAACATGGAATATTTCTCCATTTACTTAATTCTTCTTTGTTTCTTTCATTCAAGTTTTGTAGTTTTCCTCAAATAGCTCTTGTACATATTTTGTTGGACTTACAACTAAGTATTTCATATCTGGGGATGCTAATGAAAATGGTGTTATGTTTTCAATTACAAATTCCACATATTCGCTGCTGGTATATAGCAATGTGATTGACTTTGATACGAAACCTTGCTATAATTGCTTACTAGCTCCAGGAGTTTTTTAAAAAAATTCTTTTGGATTTTTGACATAGGTGATCACATCATCTGTGAGCAAAGACAGTTTGCTTTCTTCCTTCCAAATCTATATACTCTCTATTTCCTTTTCTTGTCTTACTGCATTAGCTAGGACTTGTAGTACAACGCTAAAAAGAAGTGGTGAGAGGAGACATCCTTGCCTTCTTCTTGATCTTAGTGGGAAAGCTTCTAGTTTCTCACTATTAAGTATGATGTTAGCTGTAGGTTTTTTGTAGATATTCTTTATCAAGTAGAGGAAATTGCCCTCTATTCCTAGTTTACTGAGAGGATTTTTTTTTTTTAATCACGAATGGATGGTGGATTTTGTGTTTTTTCCATTTATTATTATCATGTGATTTTTCTTCTTTAGTCTGCAATGTGATGGATGACATGAAATGTTTAAATGCTGAACCAGCCTTACATTATTGGGATAAATCTCACTTGGTCATGGAGTCTTATTCTCTTTGTATATTGTTGGATTGAGTTTGCCAATTTTCTGTTGAGGATTTTTAAATGTATGTCCATGAGAGATTTGGTCTGTAATTTTATTTTCTGCTAATGTTTTTGCCTAGTTTTGGTATTAAAGTAATTCTGACTTCATAGAATAAGTTCTGAATTATTCCCTCTGCTTCTATCCTCTGAAAGAGATTGTAGAGAATTGATATAATTTCTTCCTTAAATGTTTGGTGGAATTCACCAGTGAACAGTTAGTAAGTATGGTTCTTTCTATTTTGGAAGGTTATTAGTTATGGTTTCAATTTGTTTAACAGATGTAAGTCTATTCAGATACTCTGTTTCCTCTTTTGTGGGTTTTGGCAGATCATGTTGTTCAAGGAATTGGTCCATTTCATCTTGATTATCAAATTTGTGAGTATAGATTTAGTAGTTCATAGTATTCCATTATTATCCTTTTAATGTCCATGGAATGTGTAGTGATATCCCTTCTTTCATTCTGATATTGGTTATTTGTATTCTCTCTCTCTTTTTTTCTTAGTTAGCTTGGCCAGAAACTTATGAATTTTATTGACCTTTTCTAAGAGCTAGGTTTTGTTTTATTGTTGTCTCTATTGATTTCCTGTTTTCAATTTCATTGATTTCTGCTCTAATTTTTATTGTTTCCTTATGCTTATTTTGGAATTAATTTTCTCTTCTTCTAGTTTCCTAAGGTGGAAGCTTAGATGACTGATTTTAGATCTTTCTTTTCTAATATGTGCATTCAGTGTTATAAAATTCCCTCTAAGCCCTGTTTTTATTTCATCCCACCAAATTTGATAAGTTGTATTCTCACTTTTATTTAGTTCTAGATATTAAAAAAAACCTTTTCTTGTGATTTCTTCTGTAACCCATGTGTTACTTAGAATTGTGTTATTTAATCTCCCATTATTTTGGGATTTCCTATCTATCTTTCTGTTATTAACTTCTAGTTAATTCCATTGTGGTCCAACAGCAGACATTATATCATTTCTTTCCTTTTAAATTTGTTAAGGTGTATTTTAATAGAACCAGAATGTGGTCTATTTTGGTGAATAGTCCCTGTGAGCTTGAGAAGAATGTGTGTTCTGATGTTGTTGGATAAGGTAGTCTATAGATGTCCATTAAATCCTGGTGACTGATGGTGCTGTTGAGTCCAACTATGTCTTTACTGATTTTCTCTGCCTGCTGGATCTGTCCATTTCTGAGAGAGGGGTGTTGACGTCTTTAATTATAATAGTGGATTTATCTATTTACCCTTGCAGTTCTGTCAGTTTTTGCCTCATGTAGTTAGATGCTTTGTTGTTAGGTACATACACATTAAGGATTGTTATGTCTTGGAAAATTGACTCCTTTATCATTAGATAATGCTTGCTCCTCTTTATCCCTGATATCTTTCCTTGCTTTAAAGTCTGCTTTGAATGGAATGAATTTAGCTTTTTTTTTTTTTTTGGCGGTACGCGGACCTCTCACTGTTGTGGCCTCTCCCGTTGCGGAGCACAGGCTCCGGACGCGGACGCGCAGGCTCAGCGGCCATGGCTCACGGGCCCAGCCGCTCTGCGGCATGTGGGATCTTCCCGGACCGGGGCACGAACCCGTGTCCGCTGCATCGGCAGGTGGACCCTCAACCACTGTGCCACCAGGGAAGCCCTGAAACAGCTTTTATCTACTTTTTTTTTTTTTTGCGGTACACGGGCCTCTCACTGTTGTGGCCTCTCCCGCTGCGGAGCACAGGCTCCGGACGCGCAGGCTCAGCGGCCATGGCTCACGGGCCCAGCCGCTCCGTGGCACGTGGGATCCTCCCAGTCCGGGGCACGAACCTGTGTCCCCTGCATCGGCAGGCGGACTCTCAACCACTGGGCCACCAGGGAAGCCCTCTTATCTACTTTTTCATCAGTGATCTTTGACAACTGATCTCCAGTTCTGGCTTAACCATTTACTAGTTGCATAACCTTGGGCAAACTCTTGTCCCAGATTAATTAATCTAGTTTACTGCTTCATAAACTGGCAGTGATAATATTTTCCCTGATCACGTACTTCACAGGCTTAGTGAGGTTTAAAGGTTAGCATGGAAGTGGAAAAGTGTTATTAAAAATATAAAAATAAATTATGGATATTACATCTCAATAAGTTTTTCATAGGAAGAGGGGTAAGTTAAAAAAAGGAAGCCTTGGTTGACTCCTGAGAGTCCTATTCTTGGGGGTAAAAACAGAACATGCGACAATGTGGCGCTGAGTTTGCAAAAGGCTCTGCCACCACTGCCAGCTTTCCCCTCCTTTTCTCAGCCCTCCCTGCCCCCAGATGGAGACAGGGATTGACACTGGGCAGGACACCCCTCCCCATTGCTGCTAGGCCACCTATGCCGAGCAACTTTGTCAGAGGTCTGACAATCAGCTCCCTGCTGCTTTCTCATCTTTTAAAATCCAATTAAACATCTCTGGCCACAGCGTGACAATTGTCTGGGCTCCACAGAGTGGAACTTCACCTGAGGTGGCATTAGGAAGCCAAAAGATAAAAGAAAAGCTGCTTTATCCTGGAAAGATCATGCCCACAGCTCCAGAAAGGGTGGAACCATTGTGAGGTCTGGACCCATGTTCAGACTGAACCGTTGTCTAGCTCAGTTCCAAACTTCAAGATGTCAAAGGTCATGGAGCAGATTTAACCCCATCCACATGGACTCCTGTGCGAAGAAGTGTTCTGGTGGTTTAAGAATCATCAGTGGCATAACGTGTGTGTGAGAAACATCGAGTTTGAGTATAACATCCCAGCAGGGACGGATGCTGGAAAGTTAGGATGGAGCCAGATTATAGGGGACCTTGAAGCCATCATCAGAGTCTGACACTGAACTATAGGGCCCGACCTCTTGTGGAAGGCAGGAGGATTCTGCTATGTATAAAGTGTTCACCTTGCAGATTGCCATCCTGTAACATCTTGCCATTACACTTGTTTCCTGAGGTTTATCCAGCCCATCTAGTCACAGGGCATTGGCATGTTGTTTGCATAATACAGTAATGGCTCCCCTTAAACACTGGGAAGATGCTACCTCTGGAAGAATCAAGAGCTTCTTGTTCTGAAATAAATGCTATGCAGTTACTGGATCAACAAAACAAAACATACAAAACAAGGAATCTGGACTCTGGTACTGAATTTCCTACTGTCCAGTTGGTCATGTGAGGAAACTATTCTCTTCTTGGGGTTTCAGCTTCCTTATCAATAAAATGATGGAGAAAGTGATGAGAACTTGTAAGATTTGTTTCTTTTTAGCAACTTTCAAATATGCAATACAGTATTATTAACTACAGTCACCATGCTGTACATTATATCCCCATGACTTATTTATAACTGGAAGTTTGTACCTTTTGACTCCCCTCAACCATTTTGCCCACCTGCCCACCCCCACGTCTGGCAACCACAAATCTGTTCTCGGCATCTATGAGCTTGTTTTTTTCCCCGTTTTAGATTCCACATGTGAGATCATACAGTACTTGTCTTTTTCTGTCTGACTTATTTCACCTAACATAGTGCCCTCAAGGTCCATCCATGTTGCAAATGGCAAAATTTCATTCTTTTTTATGGCTGAGGAGTATTCCATTGTATGTATATAAATATAATATATATATAATATAATATATATATTATAAATATAATAATCACATATTCATATATATTATATTTATATATTATATATAATATATATAGTTATATATATAATTATATATATATCATATATAATAAATATAATAATCATAAACAATGCTGCTGTGAACATAGGGCATATATGCGCATATATCTCTTTGAATTAATGTTTTCATTTTCTTTGGATATATGTCTAGGAGCGGAATTGCTGGATCATATGGTAGTTCTATTTTAGTTTTTTGAGGAACCTCCATACTGTTCTCCATAGTGGCTGAACCAGTTTACATTCCCACCAACAGTGCAAAAGGGAGAGACGTTTCCCTTTTTTCCACATCCTTGCCAACACTTGTTATTTCTTATCTTTTTGATAATAGCCATTCTGACAGGTGTATGGTATTATCTCATTATATTTTGATTTGCATTTCCCTGATGATTAGTGATGTTGAGCATCTTTTCGTGTACCTATTAGCTATCTGTATGTCTTCTTTGGAAAAATGTCTATTCAGATCTTTTCCTCATTTTTTTTTTTTTTTTTCTTTTTTGTGGTACACGGGCCTCTCACTGTTGTGGCCTCTCCCATTGCAGAGCACAGGCTCCGGACGCGCAGGCCCAGAGGCCATGGCTCACGGGCCCAGCCGCTCCGCGGCATGTGGGATCCTCCCGGACCGGGGCACGAACCTGTGTCCCCTGCATTGGCTGGTGGACTCTCAACCACTGCGCCACCAGGGAAGCCCTATGTGTCTGTTTTTATGACAGGACCACACTCTCTTGATTACTTTAGCTTGGTAATATAGTTTGAAATCAGGGAGCATGATACCTCCAGCTTTGTTCTTCTTTCTCAAGACTGCTTTGGCTATTTGGGTTCTTTTGTGGTTTCATATAAGTTTAGGATTGTTTGTTCTACTTCTGTAAAAAATGTCATTGGAATTTTGACAGGGACTGCATTGAATCTGTAGATTGCATTGAATCTATAGATTGCTTTGGGTAGTGTGGACATTTCAAGAATACTAATTCCTCCTATCCATGAGCATAGAATACTTTTCATTTATTGTGTCTTCTTCAATTTCTTTCACCAATGTCTTACAGTTTTCAGTGTGTAGGTCTTTTATCTCCTCGGTTAAATTGATTCCTAGGTATTTTATTCTTCTTGATGCAAATGTAAATGGGCTGGTGTTCTTAATTTTCTATTTCTGATAGTTTGTTATTAGCGTATAAAATGTAACAGATTTCTGTATATTAATTTTGTATCGTACGACTTTATTGAATTCATTTATTAGTTCTAACAGTTTTGGGGTAGAGTCTTCAGGATTTTCTGTATATAGTATCATGCCATCTGCAAATAGGACAGTTTTACCTCTTCCTTTCCAATTTGGATGCCTTTTTTTCCTTTTTCTTGCCTAATAACTCTGACTAGGACTTCTAACACTATGCTGAATAAAAGTGGTGGGTGTGGGCATCCTTGTTTCATTCCTTATCTTAGAAGAAAATCTTTCAGATTTTCACCTTGAGTATAACATTAGCTGTGGGTTCTATTATGGCCTGTATTATGTTGAGGTGTGTTCCCTCTATATCCACTTTGTTAAGAGTTTTTATAATAAATAGATGTTGAATTTTGTCAAATGTTTTTGTGCATCTATTAAGATGCTCATATGATTATCCTTTATTTTGTTAATATGGTGTATCATGTTGACTGATTTGTAGATATTGACTCATCCTTGCCTTCCTGGAATAAATCCCACTTGATCATGCTGCATGATCTTTTTAATGTATTGTTGAATTCAAAGGCATTTTTCAGAAACAGAAAATGACCTGCCTGCAGTCACAATGTGTCAACAATGGTGCCTAGGTTCCACATCTCTCTTCTTCCAGTTTTCTTCTTGCTGTCAGCTGCAGAGCTTATTGTAAGCTAGAATGATCACCACACTTTCTGTAGTTGTGGGAGATCAGAGGAAAAAGAAATGAATAAACCATGGAGTGGTTGGGGAAGACTAAATGGGAGAAGAGGGCCTAGGCTGGAAACTGGCAGGGGGTAAGATTTAACTAGGCAGAGAGAAGGGAGTCAGGCTTTCCAAGTAAAACAGGATGGCAAGGCAGGGCTGGTGTGTTAGGAGGAGTCAAGAGCTGTACTAGTGAGAACAGGAAGCCTGGGAAACGAGGAAGGGCCTTACAGTCACCAAAGGCCCCAGGTAACGCTGAAGCTCCTACACTTGGTGTGCTAGGACCTTGAGACTCAAAAGTATGGTCTTGGAACTAGGAGCATCATCATTACCTGGGCTTGTTAGAAACACAGCATCACAGGCCCACCCCAGCCCTACTGAGTCCAAATCTTTATTTTAACAAGATCCAAAGGTGATTCCCGTGCAACTTAAAGTTTGAAAAGTACTGTCATTCAGGACAATGGGTCTCAGTGATATGATGTCTTATCCCCCACCCCCAGGCCTACTGAATCAGAATTTTCTAGGGATGGGGCTTGGACATTAAAGGTTTTAAAAAGCTCTAACCTGTAAGAAGTACTGTTAAGCCAGGGTTAACAGGAAGTACTTAAGTGCTTCTTAAGTACTTACTCAAGTACTTACTTCTTAAGTACTTCTGTACTTAAGTAAGTACAGAAGTACTTAAGTACTTCTTAAGCCAGGGTTAAGAAGTACTGTTTTCATGGCTATAAAGCAAGAGTGAAAATGTTGGGTCAGAGAATAGCACGGTGAAAGATTTAATAAAGATAAGTCATGCAGCAGTATGAAGAGTGTGCTCAGGAAAGAGAAATTAGTGGCAATGAACCAAATATACAAAATGAAAGAGAAGACAACTCCACCACGCTGAGTCTTGATGGTTGAGAAAATAGTTGTGCCAGAAGCTGCTGTGGGGGTGGGGAGCTGGTCTGCAGAGGATAAGGAGGAGTTAGTTTGGCTTAAGGCATTTCCGCTTAGTTTTCATGGCAACTACATCTGGCAGGCATTAGGTGGTGGGGCATTGGGGCTTAGGTGAAAGGGCGGCACTAGAAGAGTGGATTTGTGATCCATTATCCCGGAGGAGGGAGCCTGGGTCATACACATGGTACAAGAAGTCCAGATAACAGAATAAAGACTTTTCGTGCTTATAAGTTAGAATGGGAGGCATGGAAGGAATTTTAGAAAACTTTAGGCCAAACTTCTATGCATGATCCAAGTGTCCTGACCTCAATGATAGTGCAAGGAATGTCCTTTCAGGTTGGCCTCAGCAGCTGTCAGCTTAGATCAGGGAAGAGCCATGCCCTGGGTCCCCTGCTAGAGCCCCGTGGAGCTCATTGCCAGAAAGGCCTGGCCTGTGTGTCATTCTCTTGCCAACTCTGTGACTCAGCTACACACTTCCAGAGTGATATTTTCAGAATACAGTTATGTGTAGCAGAATCTCTTTTCCATGGCTGGCAGTGTTGCCCATCTGTGGCGTCATCAAGCTCTGTGCTCTAAAAGCAGGGAGGAGGTATGCAGTTGGAGAAAATTGGGAGCCTGCTTGGATGATGGGATTCTGGGGTTCATGCTCTGCACCAGGGCTCCACACCCCCAGAAGCCCTCTCCTAAAGGGAGGGTGGGAGTTGACCAGTAATACACAGACCACCTCAGCAATAGGGTACAAACCAGACTGAAAATACACAGCAAGATAAAAGAAGTAGGCTTGGGGGACTTCCCTGGTGGTCCAGTGGTAAAGCATCTGCCTTACAATGCAGCAGATGCGGGTTCGATCCCCAGTCAGGGAACTAAGATCCCACATGCTGCGGGGCAACTAAGGCCGCAGCGCCACAACTACTGAGCCCGCAAGCCTCACTAGAGAGCCTGCGTGCCACAAACTACAGAGCCCACGCGCTCTGGAACCCACACACCACAACTACAGAGCCCACGCACCCTGGAGCCTGCGTGCCACAACTAGAGAAGAGAAAACCCGCACGCCACAACTAGAGAGAAGCCTGCGTGCCGCAACAAAAGATCCCACATGCCTCAGTGAAGATCCGGCATGCTGCAACGAAGACCCGATGCAGCCAGAAGTAAATAAAATAAATAAATAAATAATAAATCTTAAAAAAAAAAAAAAAGAAGTAGGCTTGGGGTTGCAAAACTAGGGTTCAAATCTAAGTGAGCTCTGCTACTTATCGATAGAATCCTTGCACAAGTTTCCTCCTCGACAAAATGAGGAATTTTCTCTTCTTCATGGGCTGTAGAGAGCAAATGAAATGCTTCATGTAAGAGTGCTTTGCAAACTATACTTTTATAAATACAATATTTCTTTAAAAAGAACACCAGAATGTCAAATGTATAGACAGATGAGGAAGAAGAGGACCCAGTGAAATCGGAAGATTTGTTTCCATGATAGTTTGGGAGGTTTTCTCTCTTTCCCAGTGCACCAAAAAGGAGGAATCTTCCCATTTGGTTTTGTCTCTGGTATGGTCTATTCATTCTTCCTCCTTCAGCCTGAGACTCCCCAAGTCAATCCTTAAGTTTTAACACACCTATGATGTACACCTGGTTCTGTGTGCACACCTGGCTTTGGGCAAAATTGTGAAGGAAGCACAGTTACCTGTAGTGACCCCAGATAGCCCTTTAGGGTATGCTTCCCAAAGCAGGCGTGGGCATCCCACTTCCTGAGAACAGGACCATTTAACTGGGAAGTAAGGGGTTTGCTGTGATATTTCCAGGGATGTTGGCATTTCAGGTGGAGGACTAAAGCTTTAAGCTCTGATGATGGAATTTCTGACATCAGTGAGCTGGGTGGAAACGTGTAGAATTAGATCTTTCTAGTATCCTTGAAACCATAGTACGTAGTCTTCCATCGAGGTGTTAGGCTGGCCTTGTGCTGGAATAATTCTCAGCCCTCAAAGATGCCATAAATTGTATGATCCACATTATAAGTGCTCTGGGATTCCGTGAGATGGATCCAAGTGCATTACCTTGTTGAATTTTGTGAGAACCAAGAAGAGAACAGAGGAGAGTAAGCTATTGTGTTCATCCTGTGATAAGTACCAGTGCAATACGAGGGCATTAATATTCCTGATGCTGGCAGAATCTATTCAGAGCCATAGAAAGCTGCAACCAGAAGAAATCTCATGAAAAGCAATTCATCTGTATAGGGCAGGGTCTTCAAACTTTAGCAGGTATCAGAATCACTTGGAGGACTTGTTAAAGCATAGATGGCTGGACCTCACCCAGAAACCCTCCAGAGTTTCTGAGTCAGTAGGTCTGCGGTGAGTTGGAAAATTTGTATTTCTAACAAGTTCTCAGGTGAAGCTGATGCTGCTCTTGTAGGAAACCTTTGGAAACTGTGGGTTCTGTGCTTTGTAATTTATAAAATGCTCTCCCATAGTGATCTCCTGTGATCCTCTTACACCTTGTGAACTCGTGAGGCAGGTACTTCACAGATGAAGAAGTAAGTCCAGAAAGACTGTGATTGCTAAAGTTCACCCAGCTAGTGGCGAGCAGAGCTGGGACTCAGAGCCCCTCACTCTTAGGGCCGTTTTTCTAGTTCTGAAGTGTACCACTGCGGAGTTCTAGGACGTTGGCTAAGTGTGACCATCAATTTTCTAACTCTTTCTGTAGGATTCTTTTTATTCACTTTGCCTTCTGCAGTCTGCAGTGAGCTATAATAGTTGGGGAATTTTGGAGATTTGGGAAGAAATAGTTGGAGGAGGAAGCAAAGGGACTAGAGGGAAGAAGTTTCTAAGAAGAAAGGTCTGTGAGTGATGAAAGGGTCCCAGTTAGGCAGGAGCTGGGAAAGGAAGCCGAGGAGAGGCCTGCTGAGGGAAAGGGGAGGGGGAGCAAGCTAGTAAAAAGTTAAGAATCCTGAAAGACCTTTCGTAGCACTTAGGCATTTAGCTTCACAGGACAAGATGTGTGGTGCTCTGTCCTTTAGCCACTGGGTTACTCTGCCACATCAAAGCCTAGCCTGTTTCTGATGTGGAGTGTTTGCAAAGCCCCTCCCACCCATCCTGGCATGCTTTGCGATTTACTATTAAAGTAGTGTCAGTCTTTGAAAAAATATGAAGCTCTGGATATGTTTCCCTCGCAGCCCCATGTGTTCCTTGTATTTATCAAAATGGAACACTAACAAATATTTATCCAGTTTTATAGATGTGTTGACGATAAAGACTACCAGGTGTGTCTCCCTGCCATGGTGATTATTTTGCTCAATACATGATTGACTGAGATGTCTTCAGTGTATTATAAACACACATTAAAAATAGCAACCTAAAAAAAAAGATAAAACTGACAGATAGGAAGTTCCATAGTTTTGGATGCAATACATTGCCAACCTCGTTATTAGGACACAAAACAGATAATCCTTAGTGAGTTATATAACTTTATATAATGATTCTTCTTCAAATAAATGTCTTTTTGGCTCCTACAATCTTATTTTTTTCATTTATAAAAGTGTTTCAAATTGGAACCCTTTGAAAAAAAATTGTTCTTTTTTTTTGGCTCAAATTGGAACGCTTTCAAAAGAAGCTTTTTTTTTTTTTTTTTGTCCTGTGTGTATGTCCTAATAACCTAGGACATAGAAAGATCTGGCTACTTTATCAAAATTTCAAACTCACGGTCCAATTTCAATTTTTAGCATCCACTTGTGACCATAATCATGAAGCTAAGAAAGGTTACTGCATTTTCATGTTGCATTTTTGTCAAACAGAAAATGTTCTTAAATTGGCCCAGTACTCTCTACTTTGCTAATCAAAGGGGATTAAAGGGGTTCAAATCACTCAAAATTTGTTACTGCTTATTTCTGTGTGTTATGAAAACAATTTAAAATTAATGAAATAAAGATTCTTAATATTTTTATCATTTCCTACTTAATGTTCCCCCAAAACATTGATTTAAAAGTTGAAAAGACATATAAGTATCAAGGATTTGTGACTTAGATTTTTCTTTAAAGTAGTAAGAAAAGTGAACAGGTCCGCATATATTGTCGGTGCCAGGTCGGAGAGATACTGGTGCCATTTAAACTTCAGTTTTTGTTTTGCGAATTGAATAAACAACTGCTCTGAAGAAACGAAAGGAAACTATAATGTTTGAACTATAAAATTTCTGACGTTTATTGACTCTCTGGATCTCCCAAACAACTTCCTGTCCTCGTAAATTTGCTCCTGTGCTTGGTCAGATGCAGGCTTGTGTTATTTTTCCATTGCAGCATGCGAATAGACCGGTTTTATTCCCAGCGGTTAGCTGCTTTTAACCTGGAGGTGGCTGTGCAGTATTGCTGACTAAACCCAATGTTGGATGTGCTGTGTGTGTGTCCACTGTCACATTCAGTATGTGCCATGGGGCTGCACTTATGTGCGTGGATGTAAATACCTATTTCACTATTATCTCTGTCCTCTACTTTATCTCCTTTGGGGTTGTCAGTATTGACTGTTGAATCTAAATAATAAAGCATGTACAGGAAATTAAAATATGTAAAGCAAAATACAAAAACTATTACAAAAATCCAACCGCATTCTATTGCTTTGGGACTATATTGAATGACAGAATACTCATGAACGAAAAGGAGAGTCATCACAATGGATTGATCTTAATGGGGGCAAAGAGTTAAGTTTTGAGGTCAGGTCATAAAGGTAAGAACTAAGACCAACCAAAGGAAGGGCAGACTCCTGCCAGCACTATTTAAATGGTGCCCTCCCTTCCTTCCTTTCTCTCCTTGCAACTGCGTATACTTAAATTCACATAAGGTATGTGATTCAAGTTGATGGTATGTACCAGCACTTCTACAACATTATTTTATTTTATTAAAAAAATATTTATTTATTTTTGGCTGCGTTGGGCCTTTGTTGCTGTGTGCGGGCTTTTTCTAGTTGCGGCGAGTGGGGGCTACTCTTCTTTGTGGTGCGCGTGTTTCTTATTGTGGTGGCATCTCGTTGCGGAGCATAGGCTCTAGGCATGTGGGCTTCAGTAATTGTGGTATGCAGCCTTAGTAGTTGTGGCTCACGGGCTCTAGAGCCCAGGCTCAGCAGTTGTGGTGCATAGGCTTATTTGCTCCGTGGCATGTGGGATCTTCCCGGGCCAGGGCTCAAACCTGTGTCCCCTGCATTGGCAGGCGGATTCTTCACCACTGTACCACCAGGGAAGTCCCTACAACATTATTTTAAATCTTTGCAATAAATCAATAAGATGGGTGATATTATTCCTGTTTTACCCAAAGAGAGAAAGTGACTTCCCCAGAGCAACATAGCTAGTAGCTGGCAAGGCCAGGATTTGAACCCAGATCTACCTGGCTCTGAAGTCTAATCTCTCAAATACACCATATTAGAATGGTAAGAACCCTTAGAGACCATGTTTTATAACCACTTTATTTCACAGATGGGAAACAAGACTTGCCCCCTTTGCTGCTTCCCTCAGTCAGTGTGGATAATGGGGTGTCAACTGTATATACTAGACTTTGCCGGGATTTCCCAACTGGGGAAATGGAGAGGATTTGGTGCATCAGAGAGGGATGGATAAGATTTAAGAATTGGGTCAAGGGGGATGGGAATGAACCAGTTAAAGGAACTGGAATTACATAGCCTGATGTGAAACATAAATCCGGCTCTTCAAGTGAATAGTTAGTTGATGAAGGATAAAGACCAGCTGGGCTCTACTTTCCATGTGCCAACTCAAGAAGAAAGGCCTGTGTATTTTGCTGGGTGGGGGTATAAGTCAGTTGTAATCAAGAAGTCCTGATGGGGGGGGGATGTTGGGAGGAGGGTGGCTCGTTAGAATAGTGGGATAGGGGACCCTCCCCCCCACCTGCCAGGCTGGAAGCTGCCTTCTGCAGGTCTTTATGCTTTCCTCCCCAAGTTAAGAATAGCATTGCCCCTCTCAATAGCTATAGTTAAAAAGTAACATATTCTTAATTAACCCATCAGAACCTCCTGCACCTACAAATGTTTCTACTCTCTGATCGATCCTGCCCACTGGGGTTAGAGCTATTTTCATGAAGCACAACACTGATACCAATTCTCTGCCCAAAGATGGCCCCAGAATAGCTATTTTCAAAGTGTGGTCAATGAAACCCCAGAGGTAAGGTTGCCATTTTAACTAATCAACAGAAAATTTTTTAGTATATCTATGTCCCAGGCAATATTTGAGCATCCTGTATTTTAGCTAGTAACCCCTACCTGGGAGACCTTAAGATCCTTTTCAAGGGGTCTTTGAGGTCAAAACTATTTTCACAGGACCACTAAAACTTCTTTGCTGTTTCCACTGCGTTGACATTTGCACTGATGGTGCGAAATCAACAGTAGTTAAAAGTGCTGGTGTCGGGCTTCCCTGGTGGCACAGTGGTTGAGAATCTGCCTGCCAGTGCCGGGGACACGGGTTCAAGCCCTGGTCTGGGAAGATACCACATGCCGCGGAGCAACTAAGCCCCTGCACCACAGCTACTGAGCATACGCGTCTGGAGCCTGTGCTCCGCAACGAGAGGCCGCGACAGTGAGAGGCCCCCGCTCGCCGCAACTAGAGAAAGCCCTCACACAGAAACGAAGACCCAACACAGCCAAAAAAAAAAAAAAAAAAAAAAATAGTGCTGGTGTCTTAGCATGAATCAGGGCAGTGACACCAAAGTGTACTGGTGGACATCGTGTGAAGCACAAGCTCTGTCATGTGCTCACAGTAAAAAAAAAAAAAGCCAGTTTTACTTAAGAATCTCCTTGATGAAGCAGTAAAAATGATTAGTTTTATTAAATCTCAATCCTTGTGTAGATGTCTTCTTAATATTCTGGGTGACATATTGGGATGTATGTATAAAACATTACTGCTGCTTACAATGGTTGTCTCACCTGTGTGATGCTTTGAGGTGCAAAGCTGAATGGTTGCTTTTTCATGGAACACCACTTTTACTGACAAACTTTGGTTATTGAGACCTAGGTATTTGGCAGATGTTTTGAAAATGAATGAAGTGAGCCAGTCACCTCCAGGAAAAAACTTGACAGTGTTTGTGCCAATTATAAAATTTGAGCTTTCAAGTGAAAATTAGAATTTAGAAAAACTTCTGTCTACCACTGAGAGCTTGACAACTTCTCAATGCTCAAAGACTTTCTGATGAGCTTGGTGGTGATAACAATGAATATGGGTTGTTTTTTTTTTTGACACTCTAATGAAACATGTCAATATTTGGAAAATCTGTGTAACTCAGTGAGTCAAAATATTCCAAATGACCAATGCATGATATTACCAAATTCTGCATCGGTAGAAAGATCCATTCACAGTGCAATATAAACTGAGTGATTTTAATGTAACAGTGTATAAAAAGTTTGCGCTGTTATGGTTTTAAATTCCACATTTCAACTAACCTTTAAAAGTCCAGTTTTGGTGTCATACCAAAGAAGAATATCAATAATTATCCGAAAAAGGTCCTCCCTTTTTCAAATTCATATTTGTGTCAGGCTGGATATTCGTCCTTTATTTCAACACAATCTATCACTACAGATTGAATGCTGAAGGAGATAAAAGAATCTAGCTGTCTTCTTTTTCATCCAGACAGTAAGGAGATTTGCAGAAATATAAAAGAATGCCATTCTTCTCATTATTTTGTTTTGGAAACTAGAGTTACTTTCCTTTAAAAAATTACGTTAACACGTAATAGGCTTATTACTATTTTTTTTTTTTTTTTTGCGGTACGTGGGCCTCTCACTGTTGTGGCCTCTCCCGTTGCAGAGCACAGGCTCCAGACGCGCAGGCTCAGCGGCCATGGTTCATGGGCCCAGCCGCTCCGCGGCATGCGGGATCATCCCGGACCAGGGCACGAACCTGTGTCCCCTGCATCGGCAGGCGGACTCTCAACCACTGTGCCACCAGGGAAGCCCCATGGGCTTATTACTATTTTAAAGTGAACTATAAATGATTTTTAAAATGTTCTGTTTGAATTTTGCATATGGTGAATATCAAGTGAGACCATCTACATGGCAAAAGCTCTTTGGGGTCTACCATAATTAAAAAAAAATATTTCTTTACTTATTTATTTAGTCTGTGCCAGGTCTTAGTTGTGGCATACAGGATCTTTGTTGTGGCATGCACGCGTGATCTAGTTCCCCGACCAGGGATTGAACCTGGGCTCCTTGCATTGGAGGTGCGGAGTCTTACCCACTGTGCCACCAGGCAAGTCCCTACCATAATTTTTAAGAGTGTGAAAGGATTCTGAGACCAAGAAGCTTGAGAATCACTGGCCTACAGGACAACACCTAAACTGGTGAACCAGATATTAGGGATTCCTGCCATTCTACTCCAACCTGCCTTTGCCACCTCACTTATCACGACTGTCTCTGTAGTAACCCCAGGTTCCAGCCTAACCACCTACTTACTGGTTTCTGCACATGTTCTGCACTTGTCTGCCTGACTCTGTGCATGCCATTCCTCTACCTGGAACACATGTCCACACCCCCTTTATCCACCTGTCTGGTGGTTAGTGGGTCAGAGCTACCTCCTTAGGGCCTGAGGATGGAGAGACTCATTTAGACCCAACGTCACAATCTGTTTATGGCTATACTGTGCATATAGCCTTCAGGATCTGTTTATTTGTCTTCCTTGATTAGAATTCCTGGAGTGCAAAGGACCCAATTTTCCCTCTGTTTATATTTTCCCATCTAAAGGCCAAGTGTCCTGCCATAAACTTTATGGGATTTTTGTAAATATTAGCTGACAATTTCTACCGATATCTGTGGGCTTTTATGATCCTGTGCAGATTAATCAGAGTATTTAGTGCCTGCTGTGAGAAGAACACTTGGCAGTGGGGGAAAGGGGGCTAAGGGGGTGACCCTTGCTTAAGGACCTGAACTGTGCTTGGAGAGACAGGATTTATAGCCAAAAAGCAATCAAACAAGACACAAGAAGGTATGTAATCAAAGGAATAACCAGGTGCTGTAGGCCTTTAGGGAAGGGGAGATGGGAGCCGGGACACGTGCGTGTTTGCGGTCGCTGGAGAAATCTGAGCAGGCTCCTGGGAGGAGGCAAGGACTTGCTGGGGACTCGTTAAATAGGGAGGGTTTAGTTAGAGGTCAGCAAGGCAGGATTTTGGGTCAGCAAATAAACACAAGCCAGGGCAGAGTCAGGAATGAGCACAGCATGTTCACGGCCTAATGAAGAGGCTGCTGACCATGGTGAAGGTGAATGGTGTGAAATGATAAGGTTGAAAGCTGGTTAGAGGAGTTTAGATTGGACTTGGAAGGAAGGAAGAACCAGCTTTTTTTTTTTTGGTTAGGTAAGTGACATGGTGTTTTTTGAGCCAAAGATGGGCTATTTGTGGGAGGAGGAATGGAGATGGGGCATCTAGTTAATGGCCTAGGGGTGTGAGGAGGTGAGGCTCTGGACTGGGAAATCAGCAAGGTTTTTGGAATGAAGTTTACGCAGGTCACCACGTCTAGAACGCCAGCGTGGAGCCTTTAAATGGCAATGTTTTATATATAAAGGCCTAGGGATTAAAACTCCACAGTAGTGTGTTAGTGACATAATTGGGTCTTATCATGTGTGGCTGATTTAGAGGTGAAATCTTTTATTCTAGCTTTTCCTCATGTTTTATTGTTTCAGCTACTAAATAATTGTGTGTGGTTTTGGGCTGTTTACCTAACTCCTCGGTGTCTTGGTTTTGTCATCTGTAAAATGAGGGTATTAATAGTTTAATAGTACCTGTCTCATAGCCTCGTTATGAGAATTACATGTGGTAATACATGTAAAGTGCCTATTTTTGCGCCTGACACATAGGAGGCCTTTAAAAATATTAGCTATTATTATTTATTTATTCAGTAATTCACATTATCATGGGAATATAAGTATTTAAATTACCCAATGGGCCAAAGCATTCAGTGCTAAGCTGAATGAAGGCCCTCAAAAAAAAAAAAAAAAAGCTTCCTGGAGACACGGCAAAGATGGGATTCAGAAGCTGGGATGGAAAAATGTTAAAAATTCTAATTCCATAAACTCATTAAGATCTAAAGTGTAAAACTGGGAGACCCAAGTCACAATTTAATCTTGTCACTTCTCAGCTTAAACACCTTCACTGGCTCCCACTGCAGAAAAGATAAATCTGGTCTTTTTAGCAAGCCAGCAAGGCTTCCTTCACTGACGTTTCGTTGGCCATCACAGCCTTCCTTCCCCGGCCCAGCGGCCTGCGCCTCAGCTGCTCTGCACTCCTGCTAATTTTCAAACACATCCTGTCCTGCACAGCAGTCTCCCTTGCCTTCACTCTTTCCCCCAAAGCTCATTCCTCTTACCCCATTTATGCACTATAAAATTAATCACCTGTTTTTAATAGACTTTATTTTTAAGGGCATTTTTAGGTTTACAGAAAGATTGCATAGAAAGTAAAGTTCCCATAAACTCTCTCCCCCAACAGTTTCTCCTTTCATTAACATCTTGCATTAGTGTGGTCCATTTGTTACAACCGATAAACCAGTATTGATACATTATTCTTTTTTTTTTGCGGTACACGGGCCTCTCACTGTTGTGGTCTCTCCCGTTGCGGAGCACAGGCTCCGGACGCGCAGGCTCAGCGGCCATGGCTCACGGGCCCAGCCGCTCCGCGGCATGTGGGATCTTCCCGGACCGGGGCATGAACCCTTGTCCCCTGCATCGGCAGGCAGACTCCCAACCACTGCGCCACCAGGGAAGCCCGATACATTATTCTTAACTAAAGTCCATAGTTTACACTAGGGTTCACTCTGTGTTGTACACTACTATGGGTTTTGACAAATGCATAAGAATAATGTCCTATAGCCACCATTACAGTATTACAGAATAGCTTCATTGCCCTAAAATCGCCCTGTCCTCCACCTACTTATCCCTCCCTCTTCCCCTCCCTGTCAGTTTTTAAGAATCAGTTAAAATGCCATCTCTTTTGTGAAAATATCTCAGGATCCCTTTATTATGAATCTCTTTGATGCTTGCATAACACTTTCTTCATACCTGTTATAGCTCCTATGTTCTAAATATTATTAGAGATACACACACTCTTTTCTTCCTTTACTAGAGTGTATGTCCTTGACGGAGGGTCTGTGCCATAGATTTATCCTCATAACACCTAGCCTAGACCCTGTTCTTAACGGGTGCCTTGTGAATGCTGGCTGAATTGTGAGCAAATATTAGGGTGGGATTTTCCAGAACAGGTCTCAAGAGGCAAAGCTTTACACCTAGAGTTCTGAAAGTGACAAGTGTACTTGTGAATTTTAAACATGCTTCAGGACTCAGGGGTCCATGGATGGGAAACTCTCTGAAGGGAACTGGCTTCTGTCCCTTCAGATTTGGGCTCAGAATCAGCCTTGGTTGAGGTGGCCCAGGCCAGCTTTATAAATATTACTAACTAGGCCTCAGGGCTCTTTCCTTGTCTCTCGTCCCCTCCAAAAACAAAGCAAAAAAGAAAAGGACAGGGAAGTTGGATGTTTCCATCCATCTGGTCCCGGTGCCCCTCTCTGGAAGGCCCCTGGAACGTCTGTTTGGTACCCCTCTCTCTCTCCCCAGATGGCTCCCAACAATTGAGGGTGCCCAGCGTGCCTTCTTTGGCCAGGGAGCACCTTCTCTTAATTTCCTAGTTCACGCTGAGCGTTTTGCTTTATTTTCGCTTTAAAGACGTTGTTCTCAAACATTCTAAAACGCTGTAGGAACATGCAGATCAGAAAAGCAAATAAATCGAATCTTGTGAAGTAACAAAGCAGACGTCCTTATTCAACAACCAGCACAACGCTAAATGGGAAATATCAGTCATGCACTAGAGACAGTAGCTTCCCCTCCAGACGGGAACTGCCTGTTTGCAAAAACCCCCACCCCCAAAAATGAGGCAGTGAAGGTACCGTAAAATAAACTCCTCTCCTCAGCTCCCAAACGGGAGTCTGCAGTTTCTAGCAGCACTGCCTGTTCTTTTTACGCGACACAAGCAGTTTGCAAGACCTCGGCTTTTACTTCCCAGTACCTGCCTCCTAACACACGTGGGGGTGGAGAGGGAGGGAGGGAGTGGGAAAGAGAGATGTCCTCCCCCTCCCCCAACCATCTTAGAGCCCACAGCGGCGCCAGACCCAGCGCTGGGCGGGGTGGGATAAGGGACACTCTGGAAGCTAGGTTAGATCTAAAGGTGCTGTTACCTGGGGCGGCGAGTGCTCTCCAGACAGCCGGGCTCCCCCATCTCCCCCGCAATCGGAAAGAGCCGAGGAAAAGTGTCGGGGGGGGGGCTCCTGCCCGGCTCCGGAGCGGTTTGGGAGCCGGGCAGAGCCCCTCGCCAACCGAGCGACAACCGCCCGCCGGCACCTGTGCTCCCAGGGGGCGGGGCCTCCTCCAGGTGTGCTCCGGGGAAGGACAACGCCGACAGCCGAGGCCAGCCGCGGGAGCCTAAGCGTCCCCCGGCCCCGGCCCCGAAGAAATGCCGGGGGAGGAGCGGTTAATCCGCACCCGGCCTCGGCGGGATCCGCGGGCCCCGCCGGGGGGAAGGGGAGAGCACGCCGCGGTACCGAGGGGGTTAAGCGGGAGGCCCGCGGCTGGAGCGCGCTTAACCCTTCGGTGCCCGCGGGTCAACCGAGCCTGGCCGGGGTGGCGGGCCCCCGAGTCCCACGCGGCGGCTACCCCGACCGCGCGGGCCGTGCAGGGGGAGCCGCGGGTCGGCCTCCGATCGCCGGGGCGCGGCGCGGCCCGTGGGAGGCCCGGGGCGGGAAGGGGGAGGGAGGGGGACGCGGCGGCGGGCGCGCAGCGTCGCCAGGGCGAAGCCGGCGTGCGGCGCGGCGCGGCGGGCGCGGAGCTAGCGAGCGAGCGCCTCCGTCCCCGGATGTGAGCTCCGGCTGCCCGCGGTCGCGAGCCAGCGGCGGCGCGGGCGGCGGCGGCGGCGGGCACCGGGCACCGGGCACCGCGGCGGGCGAGCGGGCGGGCATGGGGGGCGCGCCGAGCGGCCCCGGCGGCCGGGCCGGCATCCTCGCGGCGTCCCTCCGCTAGAGGGGGGGACCAAGCCAATTCTCCTTTGCAGCAAAAAATTACATGTATATATTATCAAGATAATATATACATCCGATCTTATTTTTTAAAAAAAAGTTTATTTTGCTCCGATTTTGAAAAAGAGGGAGCGTGGGTGGCCAGCGGTTTTTATAAATTATTCTTATTTTCTGTTATCTGTCCCCGTCCCTCCCCACCCCCTGCTGAAGCTTGAATAAGGGCAGGGATCGCGGCTCCTACCTATCGGTCACCCCCTTGCCCGTTCCTCCCCCGCCCCGACGCCTAGCACAGTGCCCTGCACACAGTAGGCGCTCAATAAATGTTCGTGGATGATGATGATGATGATGATGAAAAAAATGCAGCATCAACGGCAGCAGCAAGCGGACCACGCGAACGGTGAGCAGCCAGAGCCTGGGCACCCGCTGCCAAATCTAATCCTTGTCATGGTCCTCCTCTTCCCACCCCCCTCTTCCTTCTCACCCCCCTCCCATCTCTGATGCGCTGGTGGGTTGAGGGGGTTGGAGAGGATGCTTCTAGCTCGGTGTCATCTACACAGAAAGGGGAGATGCGTGACAGCCACTCCGTTCTCCCCTTCAGGCCTTGAATGTCAGAGCTAATTCTGCATTTGTGGGGTGGGGGCGGCCGTGGAGTCCGTGGAGTACTGTGCCGCCGGAGGGGCGGCAAGCCGAGGTGATTCGGCTTCAGTGTCCTCGGGCTCAACTTTCCTCCAACGCTCCCGAGCGATGGAAAGGGGGTGGCTATGAGTCTTCACCCGGAGCCCCCTTTCCAGCTTCTTCACCTCCTTCCCCGGCCCCTGGTTAATTAGGAAGAAGGTCTCTGGTGGCATCCGGAAAATTCTAGGATTGCCAGGTTTCAACCTTCTCGCCGGTGGGTGAAGCATCCCCCTACCCTTGAGAGGGAGGCTGGGTCTCCGAGTCGCCGGCCAGGGGGTCGGGTGGACCGCGTATTCCCGCTCGCAGCGCCGCTGTGCACACGTCGGTAACCTAGCAATGCCCGGAGAGTCGCTGCCGCTGTGAGGCTCTGCGCCCCAGCCCGGCCACGTGCAGTTACCATGCCGGCCCGGCTGGGTCGAGGGAAGGGGGCGCAGCTCCTGGCCAGCCCTCTACACTCCTGCTTGGAGGTCACTGGAGTCCCCCACAACCCTCCATGGGCTCGCAGCCTTCCCGATGACTGCTCCCCAAGGGAAGACTTGGGGCGACTCCTCCCCTGGCTCAGACCGTCTGCTGCCCAACCCCAAGGCCCCCTCTCAGGCTGCTGGCCAGGCAGATGTGTGCTCGTTTTGACTCTTCCTTGCTTTTTACTGAGCAAGAATTGGTTTTGCAAACGCCCATCCCTCTACCTCTGCCACCACGCTCACTTTGACTTCTGTCTCAGTAAGGAGGTTGTGACCAGAGGCAGGCAGGTGCCGGGGAGAACTGCCTGGGACTTGGCCTGACCCCAGGCTGGAGAGGGCTTTGCACATGGAACCCTCTTGGGGTTCTACCCTGTGTGCACTTGGATACCAGCCTACACTGAGGTGATTCCTGTTTAGGCCTTGAGGGCCCCTGGCATAACCCAGCCTGTCTATCCTAGGTGTAAGGGTGCAGGCTGCCTGCCTTGTCTGTTTCTTTGGATGCTGGCTTGGCTGCTGCAGCTGCAATTTAAAATGCAAAAAAGCCCTAAAGATGTTTTCTGTTTTCCAAAGACTGTGGAGGAAATGAGTCCCAAGCATCATGAATTTTCATTTGGAGGAAGTGTCAGTGCATAATCTAGGTATTGGTTATGGGGCTTTTGGTATTGCCCTGGTGCCAGTGGAGGATTTTTTTTTCCATGCTGAAAAAAGTGCATTGGTGGCTATGGAAAGATTTTGGAGTAACACCCTGAAAATGATTAAGACTGTTGAATTATTGCCACTGCTTTTCTTTTTTGTGTATGTGTGTGTGTGATGGTAGTTATTTTGAAGAAAAGCTGTTGTATGTATCTGTTAACTCATCAGAGATACATGGGTTTTAAAAGTCAGAAAAGATTTGAAATAAATGTGGGAATGACCTCAGTTTGTCTGAAGGAATGCAGTGAAAGACTCCTTGTGAAGACACGGGTGTAGGGAGTTACTGACCCATTGGGCGTGATGCAGCAGTGGTCCTGTGTTACTGACACTTTGGGCAGGGCTTGCGGACTTTCCTTGCTACTCTTGCTGGCCAAACCCTGCTTCTGAAAAATAGGACATGAGGTTTCAAATGGAAACATGGGGATGATTTCCCTACTGTTCTTGATGGGAAAACACTTTAGCTTTCTTCTGACACTGGATTCTCATTGTTTTGTTTTGTTTTTTAATTTTCCCTTTTCTCCTTCTTCCCAGAGGCAAACTATGCAAGAGGCACCAGGCTCCCTCTTTCTGGTGAAGGACCAACTTCTCAGCCGAATAGCTCCAAGCAAACCGTCCTGTCTTGGCAAGCCGCGATCGACGCTGCTAGACAGGCCAAGGCTGCCCAAACTATGAGCACCTCTGCACCCGCACCTGTAGGATCTCTCTCCCAAAGAAAACGTCAGCAATACGCCAAGAGCAAAAAACAGGGTAACTCGTCCAGCAGCCGACCTGCCCGCGCCCTTTTCTGTTTGTCACTCAATAACCCCATCCGAAGAGCCTGCATTAGTATAGTGGAATGGAAGTATCCTTTTTTGGGGGAAGGCTTTCTCGTTTTCTCTTTTACCATCTGTTCTTTAAAAGGATTTGCTTTCTGAAATGGCACTTACAAAGTGATAGCATTTTGGAATGTGAGCAACAGAAGAAGTTGTGTGTAGAGGGTTTCATGGTATGTAATTTCCTATCTCCTCTGGGTGCAGAGGGGTATCTCTCTGGGTAAGTATAGGCTCCTCTGTGTGTGTGTGTGTGTGTGTGTGTGTGTGTGTGTGTGTGTGTGTAGTGGTGGGGGAGGGAGTGACAACCTGAAACTTCAAAGTGGTAGATAATTAAAATATGAAATTAACCTTTGGTCATTTGACACTAGATGGTTAGTTTCAATGCACCATTGTTTTTTGGCAGTGGTATGCATTGAACCTATTGCAAATAAGGTATGCTGATTAAAAAAAAAAAACTGTACTAGAAATAAATACATTTTTGACCTTTAGTGGAATCTTCTCATTTTGACGTTTGGAATTTGCTTCGGAAACTCCAATTAATGCTAAGATGGCTTGTAGATCTGACATTTGGTGAGTCTGATTGTTCAGGTAGCTACAAATATGAACACTTGCTTCATAGGGAGGGAGCAATTTGCTCATCAATGCTATGACTTCCTGGAATTTCCTTTTGACAAGTTCCAAAACAACATTTGAAACGTGAGCGTGAGGGAGCGTGTGAAGGGAGAGGTTTGTGTGTGCCTCTTCTTTCAGCGCCCTGTGGGTTAGAGCACAGCCCTCTCAGCGGAGGAATTTACAGTTGCTGCCTTTATAAAAAAATTCTGTCTGTGTCCTTGGACTGGAGTTACATTTCTGGGTGTCTCCTTTGTATTTTTAAAACTGAACTCCAACTGCCCCAGGAGGGTTGTTAGGGCCCAGATCTTGGAAAACTAGGGTGTGCTGCCTGCTCACTCCCTCCCCTAAACCTGGAGGCCAGGTTCCAGTGCCTGTCACCCTTCAGAAAAGGTTGACTGAGGCCTTCTTTCTGAGCAAATGGCTTTCTAATTAGGTGATTCATTGGTTTGGGTAAAACACAGCATTTCCTTCTCCCAGAAGTATATTCGGAGTTGACCTGGGCCTTAGAGCAGTTCCTAAGCATAGGAAGGAGTATGAATAAAGGGCTTCCCCACGGAGGCTGGGGGGAGGGGAGGGGCGGTCATGCTGCAAAGGGAGGGGGTCGGTGACCTGGGCTATAAAGTGGAGCTGAAACCCCCGTATCATTTGAGTGCCTAGCTAGGCAGCTCTTTGCACGCCCTCTGTCTTAGCTGGCTACTTTCTGTGCTCTCAGAGAGTTAAAATGAGGTAACTGTCTAGAAAGGTTTTGGAGAGAGTAGCCAAGTGTAGGATTTGAGGGGTTTTCATGTGCTTTTTCCTTTTTAGAACAGATGTCTCCTCTCCAGAGGGAGTTGCGGTGTCTCTCACATGGCTGGGGTTGTGTGGATGTGTTTTCTCTTTAGGTTCTTTTTGAGTCTGAGGACGAACACTGGTGTCGGCCCAGGAGGGAGCCGGCTCCACAGGGTGTCCCTCAAGTGGCATGGCAGCAGTCAGAGGCACAGACTGTACTTAGCTGGAATGATCTCGTCCTCCTCAGGTTGGCTTGACGTGACTCTGAGTAAGCAGAGGCCTCTCGGTGGGGTCATTAATTTCATGTGGAGTGAGGCGGGAGGCCTGATGCTGTCTGTGGACGGTAGTTTCTCTTTGTGCAAAGTAATTTGTATATAGTAATTTATGTGAACGGAGTGAATTCCTGGATGGTGCTGCCGACTCCCGTTCCCGCACCGCCAGGCATGTGCGCAGAAATCAGGGGCTGTGGCTGCCAGTGCAGGGAGAAGCCGCCCCTACAAATGGGGAAGTTTGCAGAATAGATCCTGAAACGATACATGATTTGTTTTTTTCAAATGACAGTTTTCTTCAGGTTCAGGGAGCAGGGTATGGGCAGCTTCCTAAAGCCAGCAGTGCCAGGCCCTGTCCGCACTGGGAGAGTGAGTTTTTACCTGCTGTTTGCCTTTACATGCAGGCAAAGCAGAGTGTCCTGCACTTGGGGAACGAGGAAGGAATATTTAGGATCAGACCCATCCGTTTCTCTAAGGCTCTGTTCTGCTTGGCTTGTCAGAATCTTGTGGCAGTGGGTTAGGATCCACCAGTACCTGGCGTCTGAAATTGGACCACCATAAAGAAAAAGTACTCTTATGTTTGCTTTCCTGAACAGCATCAGTGCTTCTCATATTTGCTGGTTTATCATTTAGGTAGCAGGAAATTAAAAAGGCAGAATGGTGGTGTGGGGGAGGGGAGAGACAGTAAGTGTGTTTCCATATAGGATAGCCCTGGGGCAATTGACTTTTAAAATTTTGGAAGGAGCTGCCAAAAGGAAAAATGAAAAGGAGATTCTGAAGTCTTTTTAAGGTGGACTGCCTTAAAGTTGGGTCCCTACATAAGAGATTTTGTAATACTAGGTGAGTTAAAAGAATAACTACGAGGGAAGGATAACTGGCTTTAAAAATAAGCCCATCAAATTAGTAAGGGAATAATGTCTTTCACGCCCATATTTCAGTGAGTGTTAAAGTTCTTCAAGAGGCTGAGGCTCCATGAAACTTAACGTATCCCCAGAGACATGAGGGGGTCTCTGTTTCCTTCAGCATCTTTGGATTTCCCAGAAGGAAATCAGGATGAACGGAGAAGGTCTGTGCATATGCTCAAAGCTTTAGGACTTGGAGATGTTGAGTGAAACCGTGGCCTTGCCTTTTGTGGGTGAGTGTATGGGAGAAACAGTGTCGTACAACCAAGCCCGGGGTTGGAGATTAGATTGGTGCTCGTGAAACCTTGCATTTGGAAAGGCTGAAAACCAAGAGAGGAAAAACAGTCATTTTGGCAGATGTCAAATTTTGTATTGCCAGTTTTGACAGGGTCTCTTAATAACGGCAGAAGGTTTAAGCAAGTATCTGTTGAAGGCTGCTCTCAGAGTGATTCTTCCAGACAGACCCCTGAGATTTAGAAATGTTAAGTTGAACTCTGAAAGTATCTGGTGGCGATTTCTTCTGGCCTTTTATTTAATTTGTTTATAAATTGAACAAAATAACAACACGTTATAAACGGAGCTCTGGTCTGGCTCTAATCTAAAACAGTGATAACTACTGATTAGGAAGGGAGGAAAGCGGAGGAGGGAGGTGAAGCCTGGCTTGCTTGTTACAGCGAGGGATTGGAACAGCCACAAGACGGTCACAGGTGGAATGGAGAAGGTCCTTTGTGACTTGTCCTATCCCAGTTCGGACAGGAGATTCAGACTGACCCAGCCAAGAACAGCCTCCAAGAAAATGGCTGTAACACATGGTGACAAGGATCTGTGGAAGAGGTTTGTCTCATGATGGCTTTTCTTTGTGTCTACAACAGCCAGAAATTTAGCTCTCTAAGGCCCTTGTTGCTGTGAGAATGACACGAAGTAGAAACCTGTTTCACACAGTGCCCTAATTGGATGTACTTTTAGGTTTTCATATAAAATGTCCAACAGAAGAATGAGTGTAACGTGATCCTTGCAACAGAAGAAAAGGGCGTGGAGACGTCATTTGATAGGAAGATCTGCTGTGAGTTGACCACTAACTATTACTCCTGCTGGAAACCTTGTAGTCACAGCAGTCAGTTGAATAAGGATTTGTGGGTAAAATTTTCATTTAAAAAGCAGTTCAAAAGTGGTGTGATTGGGAGTGTGACGAGAGAGATGGTTTATGTTGGTGTAACGCATATATACCTTAACAAAAATTTTCAGACCATTTGACATATTTATATTATTGGCTATTTTTGCCAATTGTGTGGCCTTAGCTATTTACATCCCATTCCCTGAAGATGATTCTAATTCAACAAATCATAACTTGGTAAGTGTCCTTAGAGTTGCTGCTTGTCCTGATGTGTGCTTATCATTTACCTCTATCCTGAAGCTGGAAGCTGGCGGCTGGCTTTCTGGGTGGTTGAAGTTAACAGCTATGCATGTGATGTTTCACGGAGCTTTGCAACAGTGGTGGTTTTTTTTTTTTTTTGACCTGTATTCTCAAATTCATACTGAATGAAAGTGTTTAAAGTCATGAATCTTGTATAAATAGATGTCGAACTTTTCATGGAAGAGGTTTGTAGCAGATTTAAAAATAACTTTTCTTTCCATATAGGCTTTTTTTGTCGACCATTCTTTTCCTGGTAATGTTAGCCTTTTTTTTTTAAATCCAGTGTTATTTGGGAGTTGTGGGTACTATGGTTAATTTTTCTGGTAAGTAGAGAGTTATCATAGCTTCTGTACCTGAACTATTAATTTTTACAGAAGTAGAACACAACAAAACTAATCCACGTAGTGCATAATTTGGTGAATGTACAGTAGAGTATTGAAGTTCCTTCACTTAGTTCTTTGAAATGCTCCAAGATAAAATGATTCTATGGTGAAATAAATTGGGATACTTCCATATACCTTATTGCTCTCTTAAAGATTTATAGTGCACATTAACTCAGTAAAAGCTCCAGGAAAGTCTGTAGTTAAAAAACCAGTTTCATTTTGTTTAACTCAGCTAGTCCCTAAAAGTAATTGGTCATGGATTCTTTAAACATTTTTTTGGCAGAGTGCATCACAGTGTTTCATGGAACTTCCTTTGGGAAAGGTTGATATAGTTTAAAAAAAAGCACTGAAGAGCCCTGGAGTGGGACTAGGAGTTGTCCCAGTGGACTGTCAACTGGCTGTATTTTGGGGCATTTCCCAGACCCTTTGTGCATCGCCGTTTACCCACCTGTCAATTCGGGGGATCGGATGAGAAGATCACCAGGGTTGTTTTTACCTCTGACATCCTGTACTCTTTCCTTGATGATTCAGAAGCCATTTCAGGATTTTTCTGGTGCTGCAGCATCCTCTTTGCAAGGATCAGTCCTTCATGAGTTGAGGCCGTGCAGCAAGGAGGTGAATGAGGGGCTGGTCCCGGATAACAGGAAATTCTCCCTTTTGTTTTGCTTTCCGCTCTTTTAGCTGGTTCCATTCGGTTTTGGTTTCTCATGCTGAAGCTGTATTTCAGTGGGGCTGGATGTTCTTAGCTGAGTGTTGTAAAGTCAAAACTAGTGAGGGGAGAGCTCTGCCGGGGTCTGTAGATGTTGACATTATTTATGCTTTTATGATTTTAGACTTCATGGTTTATGTACAGGATTTCATGTTACATTTAAAATGTGCGGCACGTTTCAGATGTAGTGTGATGTCTCTTCACATTTGGGCTTTTGTAGTCTGATGTGTAGGGAATGTTAAAAAATTTTGGACACTGCTACTGAAAGTACAACTGTAAATGGGAGTTGGATACACATGTAAAGCCTTAGTGTTAGTATATATTTATACTGTGCTAGAGATGATCTGTGTGACTGGATATTTTAAATAGCTTCTGATTTAGTTGTAGACATGTGACTTTAGACAATCATTTCAAAGGAAAAGCAGAAGTAGTGAAAAGCCCCCATCAATGGGGCTAGATCATCACAGTCTAGGCCACAGATGGTGTCAGCCTTGTTACCAAATTTAACAACGTGGATGGTGACCCAGTTTGTTGCTTTTTGTAGCTCAAGAGAACATGATTAAACAAACTTAGAAAATAGATACCTTTCTGAAAGGCAGATTAATTCAGATCCATGGAATAATTAATGTAGCTGCATGTGTAAGTCAATTAATATTCTGATTTTTTTTTCCCCAGGGAAGTTGAGGGCACTAATATAAGTACTGTTGGACCATTTGGATTTCTCAGCTAATAAGTGAGGGAATAAAACATAGGAAATGGATAAATCTCTCTTCCTCCCCCTGGCAGTCCCTCCCCAGTGGATCTTTTATTGACAGTTCTTAAAACACCGGCCTTTTGTGGGTGGGAGAGGGCAGTGTGTTAGTTTGGCAATCCTTTCTAAAAAACCCAACATATATTTCTTTGACCTCTTAACATTCTGAAACTTATAGCATTCAAGTTTGTGTCTTGTGTTCACTTGGCTGGTCACATGGCCAGACGAATTTAATCTCTGCCTAACTCTTTAAATATTTCCTTTCTCACTGTGGGAAGGGAAGATCTTTGTGGATTTCCCCCTGACTCTTAGCAAGGTCCCATGCCATGTCAGTCGTCCTGCCAGGGAGCCGTTTTTTTTTTTAAAAAAAAACATTTGACCCGATTTGTACCAAAGTGATTGCTCTATTTTTGGGATCGGTTTAGAGGCAGCTGAACGAAGCTTGTTTTTCATCTGTAGTAAATACCTTTCAATTAATGTGAATGGCAAAACAAAGGGCAGAGACTGATACGGATTGCAAAGCTGTACGTGTCAGGGAGCTGGTGGTTTCCTTTACCTCCAAGCTCTGTCGGGAATGTAGATGTTGAGCGCTTAGAATACGATTCAGGGCCAGCTTTGTGGAAGATGTTTCTGCCTGTTACAGGTAGTTTGCAGTGAAATTATTACTTTTGTTGGGTAAGAAATGTGGCCATCTCCCTTCGTCCAGTGTGCGTTTGGTCTGGGTTGTACCTAACTGACCCAGCTTTGGGGATTTGGAGACTACCTTGGGGGCAGCAAGTTTTCCCAGGGTTAGATTAAAAAAAAAAAAAAAAATATATATATATATATATATAAACAATCTCAAGCTTCTATGCAGCTTTCATTTGTGGACTTGCAGGGACTAGTGGAGGCTGCAGCCATGGAAACGGTGCAACTCAGTTCCCACAGCAATCTCCCTCCTAGATCAGTCGGTAGCAGGATTTCCTCAGTTCCACTTATTGAAAGTGTGTATCATTTATTTAATTTTTTTCTTAGCATGGGGCAGGGGGTGGGGAGCGCTTCTTTATGAGTGTCAGCGTGGCGATGATCACAGTCCTGTCCCTCACTGTGTTGGAAAATGCTTTATTTCGCTTCCCAAACTTCAGTTTCTCATAAGTCACAAACTGACTGAACGCTTCAGTCTGGGCATCCTGCTACTGGAAGTCCCACCCCACCCCCGGGCCCAGTTCTCCATAGTGCTGACCGGCCTCAAATTAGAACTGTCCAAAGAGGGGCGCCCAGCTGCCAGCCCTGACCTTCCTTGATGTCTGCAGCCACCGAGGGCAGGGCGCGTGGCCTAGGCCACTCTGTCCCTTTTCCAGGTGCTCAATAAATGCTTTTGATACTCAACGAGAAGGTTTACTAAGTCTTTGACCCCCTTTTTGCCCCCTTTCTCATCTTGCCTTTGTGTTTTTAGACTGCTGACACTTGGCCTCTATAAAGCCCCTCATGTCTTCTCCTTCCTCTCCATTCACATTGCGGTCAGATGGCTTTTGCTAGAGGAGTGATCCTGAGGTTTCAGGGGCGACCTGCTGCCCAAGGGAAGGCTGGGTGCTCCTTGGTCTACCCAGCCTTTTCTGGTTCACCTTCTGTGCCTCTCCTTCATACCCACCCCCCACCCCCATCCGTTAGTCCACCAGCTGATCGTAAACACCCCTCCCGGGGCTTGTCCACCTCCTGGCCTCTTCTCCATCTGAAATACCTCTTCCTCCCTACCACCCCTTCATCACTGTCACTGTCCTTAGAGCTGCTCAGGAATAATCGTAAAGGATGTCTCTTCTGTGAAGGCTTTTCTGACCCTGATTAGAAGTAACACTCTTATCTGAACTGCTCCGCCGGCACTTTGCATATAAAACACCTTATATTTTGGTTATTTATGTGCACATCTTATCTTTGTCTTATCAAGCCTCTTCAGAATACAACTCACAGTGAATCATTTTGGAACCCCAATAGCGCCGAGCCTGACGGTGTGTAGAAGATGTTCATAAATGCGGGTTGTTGAGGACCACTGAATGAACGCTCTCAGGAGAAGTTCCTCACCCAGTCTTTCCTCTGAGCCGTACTCAGGATTTCCTTGTGTGGCAGGTTCCTCTGCGGACTCTTTTGAGGTCCTTGGCGGGGGGTGGGTGGGAAGTTCCACGTGCTTACTCCTGAAAAGCTGAGGGTCTCGTGACCCCGCTCCTCATGTACCCCTGGCTGAAGGCACCGTGGGAGCTGCGTTTCCGAGCTGAGCAGCCTTGTACGTTTTGTGCTCCAGCTCCAGGGCTCGGAGTGGCAGAGTGGTGAGAGCATCTCTGGGAAGCAGTGCTGGCTGGGGACTCCTGTCAGTGGGACCAGATGCCTTATGAGGGCCAGGAACGCTGTGGGACAGCCTACTTTGATTGCATTCTCTCCTCCATGGCCGAGATTCCCACGCAGTGTTTCCTGGGCTTAAAAAGCGAGTTCATGGGCTCTGCATGGCCCATAGTTTAGCATCTCACATAGTGAGTGGTGTGAATTGAAATACCTGAAACACAGTTTCATAACCTGTCTCCTTGGGCTTTGCCTAGAAGGTGGCTTTTATTTCCGTACCTCATCTCCGTGCCTTTGCTCTGTTGTCTTTCTGTTTGAATTGCGAGTTTATTTCTGCATGCCTAGATGCCGTTTTTCTAGGACAGCTTGTGTGCTGCCCTCAGTTCAGCCTTCTCTGAGCCTTGTCCCCGCCTTCCACCCCACCTGCCCAGGTGCAAGTAGTGCCTGCTTTCCTCTTTGCAGATATTCACCCCTCTCCGCCTTATTCTATAACTGCTGTGGGAAGTGGCTTGGTGTGTGGGGTGCAGTTCTGCACATGGGCTTTGGGCTCTGACAGCCTGGCCCTTTGGCTGATGAGCTGAGTGACTTTGTTTTAGTTTTTTTAAGTTAATTAATTAATTAATTTTTGGCTGCACTGTGTCTTAGTTGCTGGCCTTTCTCTAGTTGCGACGAGCGGGGGCTACTCTTCATTGCAGTGTGCGGGCTTCTCATTGCGGTGGCTTCTCTTGTTGTGGAGCACGGGCTCCAGGTGCGCGAGCTTCAGTAGTTGTGGCTCGCAGGCTCAGTAGTTGTGGTGAACTGGCTTAGTTGCTCTGAGGCATGTGGGATCTTCCCAGACCAGGGCTCGAACCCGTGTCCCCTGCACTGGCAGGCGGATTCTTAATCACTGCACCACCAGGGAAGTCCCGAGCTGAGTGACTCTGGATGAAAGTAGCATATGCTGAGTCTGACTGGTCTCGATGGTGTTGCGAACTTAACCCTTTGCGGGCGCACGGTAGGCACATCAGGAAATGCACGTGGAATGGGTGGGTCCATAAATGAATGACCGCGTGGGGTTCCATGGCACGTCCTTATAGATCAGGAGTTAATTTTCAGCAATTGGCTAATGATTAATGTTTGCTCGAGAGGCTGACTTTCATTGTCCAATATTAATGAGAATCCCAGGAAGCACCTGTCATAGGTTGCCTTGAATTTCAGGATTGTATATTTCTCGGCAAATTTAACTCTTTATATCTGAAGCAGGAGAGAAGAAAGACAAATGCTTGATACTTTTTGAATCCCTGCCTCATAAGCTGGCTTCTGTGTTCAGCACTGTGTGTGAGCCAGGTGTGAGAGGTTGTACTTGGGTGGGTGTGTGTCACATTTCGTGTAAAGATTGGTGGGGCAGCAGAATGCCCACAATAGATGGACTTGGGGAGTAACATTTAACCCAGAGCTGGTGAACCCATTTATGCCTTGTACAAGTAATTGCATCTCTTTTGTCGTCTTGCCTCATATTGACAAAGAACAAGTTACCCAGATTGATGTTTTATTGAACAGACTTGGATTGAGAATCGGCAGTTTTTCAGAAATCAAACCCAAGTCTTAAGGAATTCAGATTTGCTTCTATTAAAGTTCCTTAAGAGGAATTCCCAAACGGTCCTCACCCTTTTGGTTTGTTAAAAAGCGAATCTCATTTCTTTATAGACACACCTCGAACACTGGAACTTCCCTGCTTAGACCCTTGAAAAATGAACCTGTCTTGGAGTGAGGATATGTTGGCGTATTGGCCAGAACTTGTTGGATTACAAGTTGCAGAAACACAAATTGGCTTAGTTGGAGAAAAAAAAAGTATGTGTGTGTGTTTGTAATTTATTAACTTAGGTAACTGAAAAGTCCAAAGGGTAGAAACTGTTATCAGACACAGCTGGAAAGGGGGCTTAAAAGAGGGTCTCAGGATCCCACCCTGCACCCCAGCCTTCCCGTCTCCCAGGCACAGACTGGCCTCCAGCGGGTCCCTCTCACACACTGCCTGAAGTGTGCATGCCGTCAGCCCACTTTGGGGAGGGTCTTTGGGGAGGTGCATTCCTTCCTTAACCTCAGCTCAAGTTCAGTATTTTAAAATGATTGTGTGAGAAACAGGAGACCCTTGTAGCAGATTTGTGGGTAGTTTCCTTTTTTAACCTTCCCCATCAGCATTTAACTTTTAACCGTCTGCAAAACGTGAGAAGTGCCTGATACAGAGGGGTCAACTTGCCCAGCTGCAGAGACACTTATGTCTTGTTAACTACAGGTGGTGGTGGTGGGGTGGGACTCCAGAACAGACCCTCAACTGCTCCTCCCCCAGGAAAGTCTCTAAAGAAATTGCAGAGGCCCTGGGATGCTGGTGGTTGAGCAGAGTGTTACTGTTGCTTGGACGACGTGCCCCGGGAAGCGACATCGGTGGGTTTCCTTGCCCTGTGGGGTGGCAGTGGAGGTTGGCAGGTCATTTCAGAACAGACGTGAGCCTCCTGTCATGCTCACACTCCTGGGGCCCTCTGCCATCAGCACTGTAGGATGTGTCCCCAAGTCCTGTTCTGCCCATGTGATTGAAATGAGGAAAGGTGAGATTGGTATTCTCACAGCTGGGGTTCTTGTGGGCAGTGTGGTGTTTGGCTGGGCAGGCAGAGCTGGCACTGGGAGGTGGGCACAGTGAGAAAAGCTGAAGATGGGGTTGGAGGAGGAACTGTCTGAGCGAGGAACTGTCCTCTGTCTCTGTGTGTGTGTGAGAAAGCTGGGGGAGAGTGTGGTGGGTGGATGGACCGCTGGGTGTTTTTGACAACACACACCTTACAGCATGAAGCCCTCTTCTGGAGATTTTAACTATGCAGGGCTCCAGACACTGCCCAGGCTGGGGAAAATGACTTTCTCCTCCAGAACCTCAAAGCAGTTATTTCTGCTAATTTCTTTTTCCCCTCCCTACTGGCTGAGTGGTAAATTTAGAAATCACCTGTTGAAATTATTGAATGAGTGAACATGAGAGTCAGGCTGGAGGGACTTGGCAGGGGGTGACCTGAGGGAGGGAAGGCCGGCTCCAGACTGCTCAGGGAAGATGTAGCTGGCAGATGGACCCAGCCTGGGAAGGAAGGAGGAGGTGTCCTTGGTCAGCTTGGCCTGTGGATTCACAGCAGGCTGGGTGTGAGGCTCATGCTTTCCCTGCCGTGGTCATCTTCTGAGGGGCCCACCGTGCCTCCCTTCCCTGCACCCATGGGGAGGTCTAGCACGGCATACTCACAGATATTTTTGTAGCTCTGTAAGGACCTTGTTTATAAGACAGGAAGTCAAGGCACCATTATTCAACAAATATTTATTGAGACCTGCTCTGCAGAGCATACCAGACTTATGTGTCCGGACTTCTAGCCGGCGCTGCTATGGGCTCCCTGTGCCCGGTCGCCCTTTCACAAGGAAAGCCCACAGCATGGGGTCCGAGAAAGGCCTTCTTTGTTTTTCATATTTTGCATTCTTACAGTAAATCATCATTCAAATTTATACAAATAATACACGAATACATTCTTCTAAACTATTAAAACACTGCAAGTAAACTGAGTCTCCTTTTCCTTACTCAGCTCCTAATCATAGTAATCAGTTTCAGAATTGTTTCCACTGTGTCCGTATGTGTATATCATCTGTGCATTTTGAAACCTGTATCTATACAGCTTGGGTATCTTAAGTCTTACACAAGTGGAAACAGTGCACGCATTATAAAGCTTCCTTTTTTCCCACTTGATGTGTCTTACAGATCTTTCCGTATCTGCATGTAGAGATCTAACAACTCCTTAGTTGCTGTAAAATATTCCGTGTATGTGCCATGGTTTGTTTAATTGTCCTCTTTCTGATGAGCAGTTAGGTTAGTTCCTAAAGTTCTGCTGTTTCAAACAATGCTGCATTGAATATCCTTGTGTGTGTTCTTTGTGTGTACAAGTAAACTGTTCTCTGGAATAAGTACTTAGAAGGGAACTCTCTGGGTGGGAGGACAGTGCATTTTAATTCCATACGTACTGCTGCATTGGCTTCCACGAAGCCCGTACGATTTACGCTCCCCACCCCGACAGCTCCTTGAGGTCAGCCGTCCTTTAACTCTGACGAGTGACGTCATTCATTCCTTGTCTTAGGCCATGGGAAAGGAAATCTTGGGGGGAGGGTACAGCCTCTCTCTTGGATGTCTGGTAGGCACCCAGAGCATCTGGTTTGAGCAGAAAGTCCTGGAACTCTGAGCACCAGACTTGTCATCTCTTTTGAACCACAGACCTGGGTGAAAGGCACCAAGGCTCATTATTCTTTCCCTTGCTTTGGGTGCACGCACTTGGGGACCGTGCTTCTTTCAAGAGAAACATTCATTCCAGGTGGCTAACAGATAAATAAGTCCCTAAGGCAAAAAACTGAGTCTCACTTTTGCAGTGTTTGCTGGCTACAGCTGAGTTCTAAGACGAATTCCTCCTTTATGTTCCTTTTAGTGGCGGAAGAAAAATATCTCACCTGGTATGTTTCTGCTGTCCCGTGGTCTTTGATGATTAATTATTCTATTTTCACAGGCAGTTGAACCTCGCTATTATTGTGGTATTTATTATAGGGTTTGTACCCCCTCCTGCTTCCAGAAGCTCTGAGGTGGCTTAGAAAATGGAAGCTGATGAAGGATGGGGCAACCTGGAATCAAAACAAAAAAGCAGACTCGCCCAGGTGCTCCAGATGAACGGATCGCTGACACCTGGGCACTGAACTGGCCGTTAGGCTTTCCAGCTGTGGTGGCGAAAGGGAGCACTCCTAACCTACAGGGTTTTTATCCTCTCAACAATGGGAAGCAGCCACATTCATTGAGAGAGGCATTTTCTAGGAAGCAGTTCCAAGCAGGAATCTACAGCATGGGTCCTTGTACAAGGTACTGTTGGGGCACGGAGAACCATGTCTTCGCTGTGCTTTTGTTAACGAGAAATAAATGCCCTGCAAGCAGATGGTCTCTGGATTCAGAGTTCCTAAAGGGTTAGGACACAGCATTAAAATGTGGCATACTGGAGGCACTTCTGTGTTCTATAGCAGTTTTGCTTTTTGGTTATATAAATTACTGTAGAACTAAAGCTGGGAAGATTAAAAAAGGTGTAGTTTAAAACAGCTATCACTTGATCACACATAAAGTACTTTCTGGAGCATTTATTATGTGTAAAATATAGTCCATTAAACATTCACTTACTGGCTTAACTTGGTTTAAGTCAGAGTACAAAAGGATAGTATGTATTAATGCAAAGAACCCCTCCCAAGCCCTCATTTTGGAAGAGATGTGGTTTTATTATTTTACTCTAATGTGAACTAAAGAAGTGACCAATGTATTTTTTTTAAAATAAATTTCTTTCTTTCTTTATTTATTTTTGGCTGCAGTGGGTCTTCGTTGCTGCGCTCGGGCTTTCTCTAGCTGTGGCGACCGGGGGGGCTACTCTTCGTTGCGGTGTGCGGGCTTCTCATTGTTGTGGCTTCTCTTGTTGCAGAGTGCAGCCTCTAGGAGCGCGGGCTTCAGCAGTTGTGGCACGTGGCCTCAGTACTTGTGGCTCGCGGGCTCTAGAGCTCAGGCTCAGGAGCTGTGGTGCACGGACTTAGTTGCCCCGCGGCATGTGGGATCTTCCCGGACCAGGGCCCGAACCTGTGTCCCCTGCATTGGCAGGTGTATTCTTAACCGCGGCGCCACTGGGGAAGCCCGTGACCAATATTTTTAAAAGAAAACATCCTCGAATGCTCTTCAGTAAATAGATAACAATGGGGTATCATGAAACACTGTTTATACTGAAATGACTCCTTTCAAATTATACAAAAACAGCTTGACTGAGTAAATGGTTAAAATGCTGCCCTTTTATAACAGTAATTAGTCCCGTAGTCTTTTTTTTTGAGATAATGCGAAAGTGTGCTTCTCTTTGGGCATTCACAATTTCTGAATTATTGAACTATAAATTAATGATGAATCTATCTAAAGCTCTTTTCATAATTTTTATCCGGTGGGAGTGAAATTAAAACATCTAGAGTTCTAAATTAGAATGCGGGGAAGTGGTGACACCCAGCAAGAATTTGGTAAAAGAGAGGTGTTTAAGAAATCTTTTTCTAGAAAGCCCCGTGGGGTCGCAACTAGTTTGATCCGGGCAGAGAAAGCTTTGGAACTATTTTAGGTTGGCCAGCTGAATAAGCTAATTGATAATCATTAAAGACAGGGTGTGGGATGAGGGGGTGGGGAACAGGAGGTTAGATGCTGGTTCTGATTTACCCTGGATGGTACTGAATGTGAATCACAGACGGGTGAGGTTGGGATTGGGAAGGACCCGGGAGACCTTCAGGGGGACACGTTCATTCTTCAGACCCAGCAGTCGACTTGCTTAGGGTCACACAGTGAGAGAGGAGTCAAGTGGGGACTTAGGCCAGGGCTTCTGTCTCTGGGTCTGTTTCCTTCCCACCCTCACTGTTACAGCCCTGAATCCAGGTTGAAGTCAGGCGTTTGCCATCTGACCGGTAGGTCTGAGGATGCCAGGGGCACTTGTGACATCTGGAAAATCAGATGCCAAAAGAGTGTCTCTTCAAGGCAAGCTGGGCATTCAGCCAGTTTCTTTGTCTTCCATAAGATAGTTTTGATCATTCCTCCCTCCCCTGTTTTACTTCATAAATTATTCTCTTACTTTCTTCATGCCTGTTAACAGGCAGGAATCATTTGGCCATGGACGGCCTCATTATCTTATGGAAAGAGCCAGGCCGCTGGCCAGTGGGTGTGGGAGGGCAGGAGGGAGTCAGCAGGCCTGGTGACAAATGCTGTGGGTCTTTCCGCAGTCATCTGGTTCTGGTGTGGCTGGCATACCCTGTCTTTTTGACCATAACTGGAGGCACAGAGATAATTGCCTTTGTTACCAGCTCATGGCTGACACCTGCTGAGCTAGGTGGGCTTTGTATGTATAATCTCCTTAGTTCTCCTTTAATCCTCACTGTAGAGTCTTGAAGAAGAGACGACTGAAATCCTCATTTTGCAGGTGAGGAAAAAAGGCTGGGAGGGGTCAAATTGCTTCCATGAGGCCTAGTAATTGGCGGGGCCTGGATCCACATCCGGGCTTCCTGACCTCAGAGCCCACCCTCCACCACCAGGCGGTGCAGACAAGTCAGGGATCACAGGCTCTTGCGTCTAAACGCCCGGCAGTGCAGAGCAGCGCAGGGAAGGCCGCGGACTAGAGCGACGGCAGGCACTCCAGGTGGGTCTCTGCGCAGGCTTCACGGCCTGGTTTCGCTTAGGGCTTGGAACCCAGGTTCGGGGACTGGCACCGAAACTTCTTGCGTATGGTGCACTCCCGTCGCCCAGAGGCGTTGCCAGGTGGGGTGGGGTGGTGGCTGAAGTCAGGGTGGCCCTCTGCTTGTCTTCTGAAGCGCCTTGTGAGCCATCCAATTGAAATGGGAGTTAGAGGAGTTTAAATTAGGGCATTAAGTAGATTTTATTGCATTTTAATTCCTTGAAAAGTGTTACTCGTGAAAGGAAAGCGTGGGGGCTCTTGGGTAGGAAGGAGCGAGCAGCTAGGCCGTGGCCTCCGAGTCACGCCCGCCCGCAGTTCGGCGCCTTTGAGGGGCCAGATGCGCCTCCTTGCCCGGTCTGTCCCTCTTCTGTAAAAGGAGATTAAGCGGCTGGCGGGGTTAGCACAGACCCTGGCTCCTAGGGTACGTGGAGTTGCAGGGTTCACTATTCCTGGGGCTGGGGCGACAGTCTGGTGCGTCCTCAAGCCTCTGCGTGGCCCGCCCTGGGAGGTAGGGGTTGCCGTCCTCAGCCTCACAGGTGAGGAACCTGGGCTGGGAAGCCGGACCGCTTGCTCCCGTCCGTCCATGAGGAAGCGACCCCTCCAGCCACACCAGACGGGTTTCCTGGACGGACGGCTTGCTGGGTTAGGGGTTGGCTTTCCAAAGCCATTTTACGGAAGACGTTTTCACCAGACCCGTTCCGTCTGTCCCCTGAAGAGCCTGAGACGTAGCCGTCAGAGAGGGTGTTGGGGGGACCTGGTGAAGCAGTGACGGAAAGTTACCCACTGGTCGTATGGAGGCCCTAGACCTGGACTGCAACCCGTCTTTGCTTAGATGACAGTCAAGGGCTGCTGATTTCCCTTGGGACGCCGAGGAAAGAAGGGGGCTGGGTTAGCCATCAGGATCTGTTTCCCACAGCCAGGAAGCCTGAAGCCCCCCCTCTACAGAGAACAGTCCAGAGCCCAGTCCTCCCGTGAGGCTTGGTGGCGTCCCTGCCGACTGCTTCCTCAGCGGCTTGGGAATCCACTTGACCAGCTGTGTCTTGTTCCTGCTCGGCCCAGGTGGGAGGCTCTGGCCAACTCTTGATTTAAATGTTACTCAGGAAAGAACAGAAAACAAGTGCTAAGGAGCAGAACAGATGTCAGGGGAGTTCTGGCCTGATTGCTGCGTTCTCAGAAGGGAAGGTGGGGCAATTCCTAGAATTGGGGTAGTGGAGTCACCGCTAGCACCGTGAGCTGCCATCAGAGCATCTGATGTGCTCTCACTGCGACCTCGTGCGTCCTGCTCACAGATTACAAAGCAGGTCTCTGGGCCTCGGCCGTTAAACGATCCCCCCTCCCACACCACACCAAATAGCCAGGATGTGGCAGAGGTAGGACGTCTTGGGCCCTACCCACCACACGCAGTTCCAGGGCTTATCGGGGTCCTCCCTGCAGGGGGTTCTGCTGGGCGACTGAGGCTCACAGAGGGGATGTGACTTGCCAGAGCTAGGGCTCCCCAGGACCTGGGAAATTGTCCTTCTTGGCCAAGTGACTTCAGTTTCTTTTTCTTTAATTTATTTATTTTTGGCTGCATTGGGTCTTCGTTGCTGCACGCGGGCTTTCTCTAGTTGCGGTGAGCGGGGGCTACTCTTCGTTGCGGTGTGCGGGCTTCTCATTGCGATGGCTTCTCTTGTCGCGGAGCATGGGCTCTAGGCGCGTGGGCTTCAGTAGTTGCGGCACACGGGCTCAATAGTTGTGTTGCACGGGCTTATTTGCTCTGCGGCATGTGGGATCTTCCCGGACCAGGGCTCAAACCTGTGTCCCCTGCATTGGCAGGCAGATTCTTAACTACTGCACCACCAGGGAAGTCCCTGATCTCAGTTTCTTCACCTGTAAGATGGGAGTAATGGTGATAGTACTGCCCCATGTGTTGAGACGATCAAAAGTGATTTTGTAAGAGAACGTTCTGCACCATTAATTTCCCTACATGTCAAGCCTGGCTTCTAGGGCTTTCCCTCATCTGACTCCCTCCCTCCTTCCCTTTCAGTCTGTGTTATCCTATCCTTTGGAGAGCAGAGACTCTGGAGGAAATAGATCTGGACCTGGGTCCCAAGGCTTGCTACCCACTAGCTTTGTGACTGAATAAATTGTTACCTCCCTTGGCCTTAGTTTTCTCATCTGTAAAATGGGGTATAGTCATACTTGTCTCACTTTTAGCAGGGGGCCTTTGAGGAGTGAATCAAGTGACGTGTGAGTGAGCCCCAGTTCACCAAAGACGTTATTCAATCAGTCAGGAATGGTCTCAAGGGGAATCTCTGACCTCCCGGTGATGTTCAAGGTCCGCAGTGTCTGAGTATTGGGGGAACCTCCTTTCCCTCAGCCCTTGTGGTGCTGTGGGGTTTTAAAATCAGCCCCAAGCCACGCCTGTTAAGTCCCCCAGTTCTCTCACGAGTGCGGCATTTCTTGGCCCTAGGATTTTTGTTTCCCTTTTCCTTAGTGTGGCCTAGTCCGTGGAGGTGGGAGGGGAGCGTCCCCCTTTCCTTCTCTTCGAGGGGGGGCCTCGTCGCTGCTTCTGGCCCGAGGCTGGGCGGCCATTGAGGCTGGAGATCCTGACATGTGGTCTTGACTCCTTCCCATCCTGGTGGTTTGTGAGCTTGAAGTCCAGCGCCTTCCCTGGGGAGCTTCATGGACTAGCCCCGGGTGGGAGCTGCCCTGTCCCGTGAATCACACGCTTGCTTGGTTTTGGTCTTACGCTCTTTTCTTATTTCCAACAAGAGTGTGACCTTTTGTGGGCAGGGACCCAGTTTGCCCTCATCTGCATCCTCCTCGGCTCCCGGCATGGGGTGTTTGTAAACGATGGACCGTTTCGTGAAGCATCACTGTGTCTACATCAGGTGCTCTGAGGTTGCTTTATCGCTTTGACTGCTTTCTTAATATGGCCTGATGGTCTCTCTTTGCAAGCTGGGAGCAGAGCACTGGGGAGATGGATGGAGGGATGGAGGGGCACTGGCAGCAGGACAGAGAGACAGAGATAGGGGAGAGGGAGAGATAGAGATGGGGGAGGGGGGAGAGACATGGGTTGGGGGAGAGCGAGAGAGGGATATTCCCTTAGGGAGAGACTGATTGCTTAATGAAAACATTGGAACTTACAAAACCAAAACACAGTGAGCTCTTCAAAGCAGTTTTTTCTGAGGCTGCACCTTAGTCCCAGTGCTGCAGGAATGCTTGTTTTGAGAATTGCTTTCAGAGCCAATTCCTACTTTTCATTTTTCTCTGCTTCTGGAGAAAAATGAGGTGATCCACATTGATCACTGACCTTATTCACCAGCATTTTCCTAAAGAAATTCTTGGGTATTTGTAAGAAAGTCAAATCTGTCTTCAAAGAGAGCCATGTTCTCTTATCTTTGAGGCTCTTGAGAGGCGTGTGTCCTGGGCTCTGGAGAAGGTGTTCACTGGCATCTTGGAGTTGCTCTGAGGGGTGGCAGTATTCCCAGCACCATGCGGCCTGCTTCCCAAGCTTCCTCCTTTGAAAAGAACAACACTTGTTTATGTGATTCTAGTGTGTTGATTAAACAGAACAGCCTTCCTACTTTGTAGTCACACTTCCCTAAGTCTGTAGTCTCATCTGGCCTGACTTCTCCTGGTGCCAAGAATCCGTCCGCCTAGGCTTTCCTCTTTAGCCACTGGCCCCAGGAACCACGGTCAGGTGAGGTGTTTCACTCCCAGCTGTAGCCTGGCTTTTAAAGGCCTCCCTCATCCCTGGCAAGGCAGACTTTCACGTTACCCCAGAGTCAGGGGACGTGGATGTGGGCTTCTTGGGAGCGGGGATACCTGTCTGACCCCTACCGGGATTTGGGGGTCCTGGTTACAGGTGTAACTGCCCCATTCATAGCTGTCGTGTGGGTGATTTACATAAGTAGACAGAATTCCTTCAGTTCCCAGGAGGGCTCCTTGGGCTTAGAAGAATATGTGAGTTTCCGCATTTCTTCTTTTCTTGCCTTTAAAAAAAAAATGCACTTTTGATCCCAGTTAGGTTAGACTTTTTTTTTTTTGCGGTACGCGGGCCTCTCACTGTTGTGGCCTCTCCCGTTGCGGAGCACAGGCTCCGGACACGCAGGCTCAGTGTCCATGGCTCACAGGCCCAGCCACTCCGCGGCATGTGGGATCTTCCCAGACCGGGGCATGAACCCTTGTCCCCTGCATCGGCAGGCGGACCCTCAATCCCTGCACCACCAGGGAAGCCCAGGTTAGACTTCTTAATCTTAGCTACAGCAAAGAGAGCTCCACTCTCGTTCTGTGTGAAGTGTGCGAGACGACGGAGGCTTCTTTAAAAATAGCCCCTCATTTATAAGTGGGGCGTCTTCGACCTAAGTCATGTTCTGTGCAGGTTCAGGTGGTCGGCATTGGCACCTGGCGTTGGGACCTGGGGGCAATAAATAACAGAGTTAATTGGTCTTCACTAAGTAGGTGGGATGAAGGCATGCACATTGTTTTTTTTTTTTTACATAGCCTTATTGAGATATAATTCACATACCATACAATTCACCATTTTAAATTATACAGTTCAGTGGCTTTTATTATATTCAGTCATGCAACCATCATCAAAATCAATCTTAGAACATTTTCGTCACCCTGAACAGAAACCCCATGTGCATTAGCCATTACTCCGTATTTCCCACCAACACTCCTTCCCTTCCCCAGCCCCAGACAACCACTAATCTGTCTATGAATTTTCCTATTTTGGACATTTAATATAAATTAAATTATATAATATGTGATCTGTCAAGTCTGGTTTCTTTTACTTAGCATAATGTTTTCAAGATTCATTCATGTTGTAGCCTGTATCTGTACTTCATTTCCTTTTGTGGCTGAATAATATTCCATTGTATGGATATGTCACATTTTCTGTATCCCTTTGTGAGTTGATGGACATTTGGGTTGTTTCAATTTTTTGGCTGTTATGAATACTGCTTTGAGCATTCATGTACAGGTTTTTACGTGAAGTTATGTTCTCAATTCTCTTAGTATATATACCTAGGAGTAGAATTTGCTGGGTCGTATGGTAGCTTTAACGTTTTGAGGTACTGCCAAACTGTTTCCCAAAGCAGCTGTGCCATTTTACATTCCAACCAATAGCGTATGACAGTTCCAGTTTCTGCACATCTATCCTGACACCCGTTAATGTGTACCTTTTGGGTTCTAGCCATCTTAGGATATGAAGTCGTATCTCATTATATCTCATGACTAATGATGTTGAACTTCTTTCCTTGTTCTTATTAGCCATTTGTATATATTCTTTAGAGAAATGCATATTCAGATCCTTTGCCCATTAAAAATTTTTTTTTATTATTGAGCTATAGCAATTCTTTATATATTCTGGATCAGTCCCTTTTCAGATATATGCTTTGCAAACATTTTCTCCTCTTCTGTGGGTTTTCTCTTCATTTTCTTGATGGTGTCCTTTGAGCACAAAAGTTTTACATTTTGACAAAGTGGCATGTACATTCTTAGAATCTTAGAGCTGGATAGGGCCTTCGTGGTTGCCTGTTCTAAATCTCTTGTCCTAGTGATGACATGCCCTGTGGTCCAGAGAGGAGGTGCCTTCCTCAAGGTCACAGGCTGAAAAAGTCAGGACTGGAGGTTAACCTCTGGGAAGCCTCAGTTTCATCCCCACTGTTTTCTGAAGGTGGTAAGTTTAGGTGAGTAGGGAAAGAGTTGGCAGCGCTGAACATTCTCATCTTCCTGGAAGCCCACAGACTCCAAACTCAGCTCTCCTTATAGGTGGAGACCCCTCCGCATGGTTCATTTGTTTTAAAATAGAGGAGGGTCCTGTCACATTTGGTCCTTTCTCTGGGAGGGTGCACTCTATGAGAGACTAGCGTAGATCAGTGCTGTCGGGAGTGGTCATCACTAGTCACCTGTAGCTATGAGAACTTAAGTTAAAATTGACTCAAAGTTAAAATTTTATTTTCTCAGTCACACGAGCCTCATTTGCATTGTTCAGTATCCATATAGGGCTCTCATATGGGACAGCACACGTAGGGAATGTTACCATCATTGCAGCAAGTCCTGTTGGATGGCGCTGGCCTGGAGACATTTATGCCCTGTGCACTGGCATTCTGTCCTCACTTCTGACCCAGGCTGGTGCCCTGGACTCACAGCCTTGATCCATCTTCTGTATGTTCCTCCTGCACCTGCCACTCAGACTTCCTATGTATGTAGCTGCCTCTGGGCTTCTTGGCAAGGCCCCTCCTCAGGTTGGATGGTCTGTGGGTCCTGCTGGCGGAGATGCTGCTTTTCTGTAGCTTCTGGACTTGGTTGCTAGTAAAGAGACCACTGTGTTCCCTCACTTCAGCCAATGGATGTGACTTGCAGAAATCAAGCTGGAAGATGCTTGGAGAGGAGTGTGTTCTTTCTTGGAAAGGCTAACTCCCGAAAGTGAATGAATGAATGTATCGATATGCTCTGTGGACGAGAGGAAGTGGTTGAAGAACTTTGGAGTTTAGTTCTTTTGGTTGCATTCGTGGGTAGTCTTTGAGTGGGTCCTTCCCTTTAGAGACAGTCGGTCCCAAGGATTTGCAAGATTGCGAAGGGATGCAGGGAGGGAGGCAGGAGGAGTTGGAAGCCCAGTGTCCCGAGTCAGTGACGTGGCAGATGCTGGCCTTGTCCTGTTTAGCGCCCTGTGGCATCACCTTCATTTCAGGCGCCTGTAATCCTGAGGGCCGTCCAAAGCACTGACCCCAGGGTCACTAGGGCTGCACAAAGACTCTCAAAGGAAGTGCTTTATGTAAAAGGACGGAAGACATCATGGTTGTACCAAGTTGGAGCATTAGAGCAGAAATGAGCCTAGAGGATATCAGAGAGGAGAAGGGACTGACCCAGGTCACGGCAACTTAGTGGTGGCAAAACTGATGAGAACCCGGGTCCTGTGGCATCTGGCCTTAAGCTCATTCCACACGCCAGGGTGTATTTCTTCATTTACACAAGGGACAAACACAGTGACTTCTTGGAGGTGTTGCCCAGGCTGAGACATGAATTAATTTAACCCACATGAGGCTCTAGGTCTTGCCTTCAAGCCTTCGTCTGCTGCTCACGTCATTTCAAAATATTAAGAAACCTTTCAATTAAGGTGGGATCACCCAGGGTTCTCATTCCTTCTCTACATCCTATCTCCAGGATCTATTTTCTGCAGGGAGGTCTGTCCTTGACTTTAAAGAAAGTGTTGGGAAACAGAGACTTGTTGTTTTTGAGGTCAGCCTTGTTCGCTGGGCTTCGAGAGCCTTGAGGGCAAGGCCAGCATCATGTCACCACGTGGGGACTGGCACAGTGCGTTCAGATAGGGAATATCTGTGGACTTTCCCCTTTTCAGGGAAACTTCCCTTTGGATGGGTTTCTGAGGTATGAGGTCCCTTCTCCAGGTGGTCCTGAAACTTTGTCAGTTCTAATTTGGAAATAGTGACCAGAAGAAATGGGATCATTTTTTTCTGCCTGCAGGGAGAGTTGCGCATTTTGACTTTGAACTTTATAAGAGCTGGATAACTTTCATGTTTGTATCGAGAAAGTGAGGGCTACTTTTTGCTGAATTGGTCAGTAAGTATACAGAACCCAACATGACATGCTGGGAAGAATTTCCAGAGCAGTGAGGGGTAAGCAGGGAATTGTGGAAGGAATTCCAGGCCATAAACACAGAATATCTCGCTTAGTGGTGGAACTTTTCTGCTCTCTCCTCCAGAGGTGGCAAACAGTTCTTTTCAAACACAAGCTTAATGACTACTGTGCCAACACACCAAACTACAAGGTAAATTTATGTACCAGTTTAGCACTAGAAATGCAGTTTACAAAAGACCTGCACGACAATCTTAAAAACAGGTTGAAACATCGTAGGCTCAGCTGGTTTACTTTTAGGTTAGTTATTAGGGACAAGGCTGCAGGGACAAGATCATCGAGCAGGGATGTGACCCAGGTCAGAGCACCTGTCCGTCTGGCATTTGAAGCCTCTTTTTGGGTTCATTTTAATTAATTTCTTGTTCAGCTTTTACCAGGACCTGAGTTTCTCTGGTTGGAGCAGAGAAAGTTTTCAGGCTGAATTACTTGGATCATTGCCTTTGTTTTCTTTTTCACATAGCCTGTGGATATCTGGCCTTTTCAGCCAAGGAAAATGGAAATGCTTTTAAACACTCACTTGCGCCATGAATTTCAACCATATATTAATTTGCTGCTTATTTGATTTTCATATCTTTTGAGAAGCAGTGAAATGACACTGGGGCAGGCCTTTGAGGTCCTTTGGAGGTAACTCAGGGGCCTGGAGCTTGGGGGAGTGCGGCCAGGGAGAATGGAATTGTGCCCTCCCACCCGTGTCACCCACAGAGCAGTTCTCCTCCCTCCCTCCCTCCCTCCCTCCCTACCTCCCTCCCTCCCTCCCTCCCTCCCTCCCTCTCTCTCCCTCCTCTCTCTCTCCCTCTCTCCCTCTCTCCCTCTCTCCCTCTCTCCCTCTCTCCCTCTCTCCCTCTCTCCCTCTCTCCCTCTCTCCCTCTCTCCCTCTCTCCCTCTCTCCTTCTCACTTTCTCCCTCCCTCCCTTGTGTGTGTATTTGAGGTTTGCACTTAAGATTTCATTTGGGGGCTTCCCTGGTGGCACAGTGGTTGAGAGTCTGCCTGCCGACGCAGGGGACACAGGTTCGTGCCCCGGTCCGGGAAGATCCCACATGCCGTGGAGTGGCTGGGCCCGTGAGCCATGGCCGCTGAGCCTGCGCATCTGGAGCCTGTGCTCCACAACGGGAGAGGCCACAACAGTGAGAGGCCCGCGTACCGCAGAATAAAACAAAAAACAAAAAACATTTCATGTGGGGAGAAAAGTTTCTGAAATGCCTCTTGTTGGCAGTTAGAGGAGAGGTTGGTCTGTGTCCTTTCCTCACTTGCGTCCACGAGGACTCCCAGCTGCACATTTAGGGCTTGGCTCTTCTTGTTCCTTCCTCCTAAGAGTCAGCCACAGGATAGACGCCGTACTAAGGTCTCAATTTTGCCTCTAACTCATAGGTGTTACTTAGCTCTTCGGGGCAGCAGAAGTAAGAAACCTGGTGTCAAGAGTGAGCACAGGCCCTTTAACAAGTGATTTCTGTGTATTGTGGACATCTTGATTCAATGTTATCCCCATTTTTTTTTAACATGAAAAAAAAAACCCAGCTAGATCAGAGTATGAACTCATTCCTGTCTTTTCCCAAACTTCTTCTCCTAGGAAGGAAAAGATTCAGGATGACGAATTGGTAACGGGCCATATGTAACGTGGTGGCTTTGCAGTGGGGGAGGTGAGGAGTACAATGGGAATAAGCTGATTAAGTGATCAATAGAGGGTTTTGCAGGTTTTTGTTATTTTCTGCTTTGGGTATAGGTTTTGCTCCGTAAAGCCTGGAGGTGACCTATTTAATCCCTGTATATTTGGAGCTCTCAGAATGTGCCAAGGATCAGCTCCAGTCACAGAACGCTAATGGAAGAGGAAAGAAGTCAGTCCCTGACCTCAGGAAGCTCACAGTTCAGTGCCGGACAGATGGCCCTTAGTGAGCCCGTGCATTAGGACTCCTCTGGTCCAAGTAATGGGCCCAATCCCAGCACAGACTGGATTAAGTCAAAAAGGAATTTATTGGCTCCCATAACTGGCCAGTCCAGAGATAAATCTGGAGTCAGCTCAGGGACTCAAATGATGTCATCAGGATCTGGTTTCTCTCTCCCCATCCTGCCTCCACTTCCTGTGTGTTGACCCCACTCTCAGACACGCCCTCCCCTTGTAATTGCAGGATGGCTGCCAGAAGTTCCTAGGCCTGCCTCCTTCCACCTTCCTTCCAGCAAAAGAGAGTGTGAGAGTCTTTTGTCCAGCCCTGCCGGGCAGTCTTGTTTGATCTCATTGGCTCAGGCTGGGTCACGTGCACATCCTGAACCTGTCACATGGCTGGGGCACGTGAGGCACTGACTGACTTAGGCCCTGGTCCTGTGATTCACCCCTGAATCCACGGTGGCGCCAACTCTACCCTAAGCCCCTGGGCTAAAAATGGAGAGAAACTGGAATGTTGATTGCTGGGGAAAGGTAATAGAATCAGGCTTGAACTCTGGCCTGACCCAGCATCGGGGCAGGCTGAACTTGGGGCTGTACTCCCACCGGACATACCCATGGGTCAGAACTTATTCCACAGTGAGCGGAGCATCTTGCTACCATGCGGTTTAGCTGCACCGTGGATTTAGACACCAAACCTTGTCTGCCCTGAGAACCTTATTCCTGCCAGTGTTGGGTGGGAAACATTTCGGGGGGGCATTAGGATCTTGACTCTGATAGCGGACATCTTCATGGTGGTTACTGTTTGAGACTCTCAAATGCATACAGGTGAATGAGGACAGTGGTGCACTGGCACCCCTCCCATCAGCCACGTCATTCAGATGAGCATGTTTTAGTCTTTCTGGGGTTCGAGTAGCAGAGTGGAGAATGGTACCGACTTTAGATAGAGTTTGGAAAGAGACCTGGGTGTACATCCTGACTTCAGGTTCCTCATCTGTAAAATGGTAACCACCTCAGAGTTGTTGTGAGAAGTAAACGAAGTGGTGTGAGAGAAGCCCAGTGCCTGGAACATAGTGCACAGTCCATAGTGGTGGCTATTGTCATTTCCTAACTTTTCAGATGAGCAGGGGATGCTGCCAGATAATCTCTTTAGAGTTTGTTTTAGTGTGACCATTCTGTAAACCTATGAAAATCTTTCTTCCACTGCCCACACCTCTCATAGTTGGAGAGATGCTTCTTCACTGGGGATGAGATGGTGGAAAGCTCTCACACATCATGGCCCTTACCATGTAGCTCACTGAGTACCTTTGCGTTCATGCTCTCATTTGCTCCTTAGAACAGCCTGTGATGAAACAAAGCAGGAGTCACAATTCCCATTTTATATATGAGGAAGCTCATCTATGACTCAAGGACCTCGTAGTGGGAGAGCTGTAGGGCAAGTCCTACTGTCAGGGATCTTCTCAGATATCCTATGTCCATTGTAGCTTTCTTCTACTCCAGTGTGGATTTGCCTTTCTGATATAATTCATTGAATTTGTTAGAGATCTACCATGGTTTCAGAAGGATTTGACTGGAGAGCCATACTGTACAGCTTATCAAAATAAGAACCCTTGAATTTATCTAGTGAAAAATAAAATTGTCCATTTACATCTGTCTTTGTTCACTGGCTTAATTCATCAGGATTGTACTGCAAGCCTCTCTTGCCATTAAAGCAAATTAGCTCAATTTGTGTTGTTACGAAATAACATAAGTCAAGTTTATAACATTTCAGAGTTACAGTCAATAGCTTCCCAATTAGAACCGGAAAAGCTTGCCTTGCTGAGGTCCAAGTCATTTATCTTGGTTAAGGTAGAGATTTCTCAGGGAGGTTGGACTCCTGGGAAAGAGAGTTAAATGCTAAATTCTTAATCTGTTAACACCTAGCTCATTTCTTCCTAACCACACCCATCAAAGCATTGTGCGCTAGCCTATCTGCAGTACTGGATAGTAATTACGATGGCATTATTTGAGAAAAATTGAGGGTGCCTGGCAGCCAATAGACTATTGTTAGAATATTATTAATATTATCGTATACACATCTTCCTCAACTTAATGATGGGGTTACGTTCTGATGAAGCCATCCATTGTAAGTTGAAAATACCGTAAGTCGAAAATGCATTAAACACACTCAACCTGCCAAACATCATAGCTTAGCCTTGCCTACCTTACACATGCTCAGAACACTTAGATTAGCAAAACCATCTGCCACAAAGCCTGTTTTATAATAAAGTGTTGAATAGATCATGGAATTTATTGAATACTGTACTGAAAGGGAAAAACAGAATGTCTATCAGGGTACATGGTTGTATGTGTATTGGTTGTTTACCTCCTGATCACGTGGCTGACTGGGAGCTGTGCTTGCTGCCCTGTCCCACGTCAGGAGAGGGTATCTCTCTAGTCTGGGAAAAGATCAAAATCCAAAATTCGAAGTATGGTTTCTACTGAATGCCTCTCGCTTTCGCACCATTGTAAAGTTGAACCATCGTAACTGGGGGAGGTCTGTATGTCTTTTGGTTTCTCTGTTGGAAGACATTTGAAAATGAAGACCAGATTAATCGAACGCGTCGTGCGTGATACGTGGCTGTGTGTTACCCTCTTGTTCATGTGTGAGTGAAATGGTCACAAGAACCAGCAAAAGCAAGATCATCTGGAGCAAGTTTATCTGTTAGGTGGTTTTAGGGTGAGTAACATCTAGTTGACTGAGGGTTGAGGCTGAAGCCAGATTACTGGACTTGTGATACACTAGGAACGGGCTTTCTGTGAGGACACACAAGGCCTTAACCCAGACTTCTAGTCTAAAGGTATGCAGGGTCTCTGTGAAGACATTTCCTGTAGTGGAATAAACCAAGCACCTGAGACCAGAGCTCAGATGAATAGCAGATGTGTTTGGGGTGTGCCACACATTTGGTGAAGGGCATGAAGTGCACAAACATGAATTTTTACATGTACAGACCCATGTAACCACCATGCAGACCAAGCTATAGAGCATTTCCATCACTCCAAGAGGGTTCCTTTGTGCCCTTGCCCACCTCTACTCCTTCAAACCCCCACCAGGAAATCACTATTTTGACTTTTACTAGCATCAGTTAAGGTTTGCCTATTCATGAGCTTCATTATAAGTTGAATCATGCAGTAGGTAGTGTTGTATGTTTGGTTTCTTTCACTCAGTATGATGCCAAAAGCACAGGTTTTCTGCAGTCAGGGTTGGCTTGAGAACTCACCTGGAGTAAAAAAAGGTTTGGAGAAACCTTGGTTTATACAGGTGGGCAACATACATTCTGAGATAAGAGATGTCCTGGAACCATCATGAAATAAAATAATATAAAGGCCAAGGAAAACAGACATCACCTAAAGAAAAGGACTTCCATGAAATGGGAAGCTTCTGATGGCACATCTTTTCTTTACCTGGTGGTGGGAATTCTACCCTCCCCACCTTGCCTCTGCATCTTCCACGTAGGCACTGGAGAGTCCTGGCTGCTTGGGTCTGACGTGTATAACATCATGTGATTGATAACATTTGAATGCGTGTGTGATGTGGTCAGGGAATGTGTTAGCTGGTATTCTGTTTCAGCTGTTTCTTCCTGGTCTTGGAATAGTTTCCTCATGTAATGTGAATGGTTGTAAAAGACCTCGTAGAAAGAGACCTTATTTGCTTTTTGTTACTTACATTCCTTGTCTTAAGAGTCCCTTCTCTTCTTTTGATGTCATTTCCTGTTTTTTCTTCCCTTTTTTGGACTCTGAATAAATCCTGAAGAACCTCTATTTTGTCCAACTATAGCCCTTTAAAGTGGAGAAGCTAGAGTTCCAGCTATATTTGTAAGTACTTTTCAATAATGTTAAATATAATATATACAACAACTTTTTCTTTCTTTCCATAGGTCTTAGAACATTCTGGAAATGTTCTCAAATATACACAGCCAGATAAAACTAAACAATATTTATAACTAAAAGGGAAGAATTGAGTTTGAAGTACAGAATATTTGAAGGGAAATCTAGTTTTATTATTTTTAATTTAGTAATTAAAATTTTTTTCTTTTATGGTTAATGTTTTCTAGGTCCTAAGAAAGGTCACAAAGATGCTCTGTTTTCTTCTAGAAGCTTTACAGTTTTAGCTTTTACATTCAGGACTTTGGTCCTATTTCAAATTTTTTTTCCTACAGCCTGAGGTAGGGGTCAAGGTTCATCCCCCCACCCCCCCCACCCCCCATGGATATCTATGTTCTTTAAACAACATACGTAGAAAACCTTTCCCATCTCCATTGAATTGCTTTGGTACCTTTGTTGAAAATCAATGACCCATATAAATTTAGTTCTATTTCTAGACATTTTCTCTTCCATTGATCTGTTTGTTTTTATGCCATTTGTACACTGTTTGCATTACTGAAGCTTTATTGTTGTAAGTATAAAATCAGATAGTATAAGTTCTCCAATTTTGGTTCTTTTGTTTTTACCCCCAAGAATGTATTGGCTATTCTAGGTCCTTTGCATTTTCATATACATTTTAGAATCAACCCGTCAATTTCTTTTTTTTTTGCGGTACACGGGCCTCTCACTGTTGTGGCCTCTCCCGTTGTGGAGCAGAGGCTCCGGACGGCTCAGGCTCAGCGGCCATGGCTCACGGGCCCACCCGCTCCGCGGCATGTGGGATCCTTCCGGACCGGGGCACGAACCCGTGTCCCCTGCATCGGCAGGTGGACTCTCAACCACTGCGCCACCAGGGAAACCCAACCCGTCAATTTCTACAAAACAACTTGCTGGGATTTTGATTGAGATGACATTGAATCTATATATCAATTTTGGGAGAAGGACAGCTTAGCAATATTGAGTCTTTCAATCATTGAATACAGTGTATCTTTCCATTTATTTAGATCTCCAGTTTCTCTCAGCAGTGTTATTAGTGTAGAGGCCTTACACGTATTTTATTAAATTTACCCTAATATTTTAGTTTTTGGTGCTATTGTAAATGGAATTTAAAAAAGAATCTTCCAGTTTCCCCCCCTCCCTCCCTTCCTGCCTTCCTATTTTTGGCTACGTTGGGTCTTCATTGCTGCGCGCAGGGTTTCTCTAGTTGTGGTGAGTGGGGGCTACTCTCTGTTGCAGTGTGCAGGCTTCTCATCGCGGTGGCTTCTCCTGTTGTAGAGCATGGGCTCTAGGTGCACGGGCTTTAGTAGTTGTGGCAAGAGGCCTCGGTAGTTGTGGCACACGGGCTTAGTTGCTCCGTGGCATGTGGGATCTTCCCGGACCAGGGCTCGAACCCATGTCTCCTGCATTGGCAGGTGGATTCTTAACCACTACACCACCAGGGAAGCCCTTCCAGTTTCTTTTATTGCTACTATGTGGAACCATGCTTGATTTTTATATATTGGCCTTGTACCTGTCATCTTGTCAAATTTATTTATCAGTTCCAGTAGTTGTTTTGAAGGTTCTTTAGGATTTTTTCTGAATGCAATCATTTTGTGAAAAAAGATAGTCTTATTTATTGCTTTCCAATACAATATGCATGAATGTATGTATTTTTCTTGCTTATTGCATTGGCTGGGACTCCAGTACAGTGTTGAAATGGAAGTGGTGAGAATGGACATCCTTGTTTTATTCTTGAACTCAAAGGCAGTTAGTCTTTCATTATTGAGTACAATGTTAATTGTAGGTTTTGCATAAATGTCCTTTATCGGTTGAGAAAGTTTCCTTCTGTTTCTAGTTTGCTGAGAGCTTTTGTTGTGAAAGGGTGTTGAATTTCATCAAGTGCTTTTTCTGCGTGTATTGAGGTAATCATAGGCTTTTTCTCCTTTATTCTATTAATGTGGTAAATTCCATTGAATTTTGAATGTTAAACCAAATGTTATTACCAAGTTAGACCCCACTTGGTACTGATATATTATCCTTTTTATGTATTGCTGGATTTAGTTTTCTAATATTTTGTTAAGAATTTTTGTGTGTATGTGTTCTTCAGGGATATTGGGGTCTTAATTTTCTTTTTTTTACAATGTCTCTGTCTGGTTTTGGTATCAGTGTTCTGCTGGCCTCATGAAATGAGGAGTAGTCTGGTACCAGTTGCTCTGCCGTGATTGGCTGCAGAGTTCTAGTTTTCTTACTTTAAAGTGCAGAGAGGGATGGCTGTTGACTGAAAGAGGTGGAATTGTTTTAAAAATCAGCTGAGAATTTCAGCCTTAATAACATATGAAACATCTGTGGAGTAGTGTATTAGTTGTATATGAAGCAATTTATCATGGATGCTGAAAAATATTTTATCTTAAGTGGGATGAACAATTTGCACCTACCTCCCCTTATGCTAAAATTGCATTTATATTTTAGTAGCAAAATGTCTTTTATCACCGAGGGAATGAATTATCTATCTGATTGTCATTCCCTTGTAATTTATGGAATATTCAATTAATAAGGTTTTATTGTATGTTAATATTTGAATCTCATTTTTTTTCTCTCTCTACCCTCTTTTGGTTGTATTTCTCCCAAATAAAAGCTTAAACTCATAAGTCAGCTAGTGTTTTTTCACCTGTTGAGTTATTTCGCATGAAGGTGGTCACATGGCCACAGATAAAATAAAAATATTTTTTCGTTAGTGGCATTGTAGGTTGCCACTGCTGCTGTGGTTTCTGTTTTGGGGAGACTTTCCTTCAGAAAGAAGGATTATAAATTCAGTCTAACTCAGCAGTGGTTCAGTATAGAATGGAGTAGGAAAAAAACACGCCATCAATTTTGGTGAAGTAGAAATCTTGTGTTAAGTAAGCAGTGGGTGAGAGGGAATTGGGAGCAGCCATCCTGGTTCCCATAGTGATAGTGCACATCCAGGAAAAATACAGGGAAAAAGGGAATCATCATGGAAGAGTTTTGGGGGTGTGTTGTGATGCTTCAGGAAGCATGCCAACTTCTACACCTCTGTCTTCAGAACGATGTGTTTAGACACACATCCTACACAGTGTGTTCAGTAGTACTTGCTGTGCTTCTCTTTAGTCCCTCCAATCCTAGGGAATGGTACCTCTGGGGGAGGTATGGCCCCATGTGATTTAGAAGGATCTTCTCCCCTGTTTCTTTTCAAGAATCCTGGGAAGGTCAGTGATTTATGGCACCTATAAACAGGGACCCACAACATGGCTTGGAGCACCTGGTGACTTCTGATTGACAGGTGTTCCCTCCCACTGCTGTCGTCCCCAGTTCCTGGGTGGTGCTCTGAGTTATACGATGCTTGTGGGGTGGTGCGCATGTTCTCAGATGCCACAGGCCTGACCTTGATGCTGCCCCTTGTGTCAGTCTCCCTTGCTCCTCTGGGGGGTGCATATCAAAAAGTTCTTGGCATTGGGGACCACTTCCACATTTGTATAAAGTGGTCCCCCAGCATGAAACGTCCCTCCTTGCTCTCCGCCCATACATATCCCGTCATTCTTGAAGGCTTAGTTCAAGTCCAGCCTCCTTCAGCCTCCCCTAACTACTCAAGCCCCCCACCTTTTCTTCTCTTTAGGGTCTACGTTTTGCATGTTTATTTTTTGGTATAGTCTTAACACATTTTGAACACATTTTGAAGGTTTCTTTTAGAGATATAGTCTAGGTCTGTTTTTTTAAAAAAAAGTGACACAAGATGGAGGCTTTTTGTTTATTGACTTGACAGGAGTGAAAAATGTTCTTATACTACACAATGGGAAATGAAGCAGAGAATTTAGGCTAAAAGAAACAAAGTTATTCACGGTCTTGATTTCTCGGCTTGATCCCCTGGTTTATTGCCTTATTCCCTGTACTTTTAGACTCCGTGGTAAGATTTTTCTTGCAGACGTACTTTCTTGTCATTAATGAATTCTTTCCGCCACACCCACTCTGTTTGGATTTTGGAGTTGTTTTTCCCTTTTGGTTTCTGTACTCCAGCTCTCTTTTTATTAAGGCTTCTCTACCAGTTGTTTTTTGGGTATTGGTATCAGTCAGACATCCCCAGGACCAGATCCCAGTCTGTGTAATCCTGAGCAAGTCAATCTCCTTTTAAAAAGACCGAGGAAGCTTGCCTTGCAGGATGGTGGTGGTGGGGTGGCAGAGTTTGAGAGAATGCATGTCAGGGCAGGAGCTCTTTTTTTTTTTTTTTTTTTTTTTTTCGGTACGCGGGCCTCTCACTGCTGTGGCCTCTCCCGTTGCGGAGCACAGGCTCCGGATGCGCAGGCTCAGTGGCCATGGCTCACGGGCCTAGCCGCTCCGCGGCATGTGGGATCTTCCCGGACCGGGGCACGAACCCATGTCCCCTGCATCGGCAGGCGGACTCTCAACCACTGCGCCACCAGGGAAGCCCAGGGCAGGAGCTCTTAATGGTAGCTCAGTAGGCTTCTCCTTGCTCTACCCCAGGGGTCCCCTCTGTCCTTGTGTATCAGAGGCACACAGTAAGTGCTCTCCCAGTGGGTTACTTACATTACGGGTAGGGTGACCTTGATAGTTGATAGCCAAGGGGAGGTGAGTGTCGTTAGGCTCAGGCTTGTGCCCTTGAGCTTGCTGAATTGTTGCAAAGGCATTTTTCATGGTGTTTACCCAGTGGCAGGTGTGACATGTACAAAATATTGGCCCTGTGATAACAGAACCCATTAGTATAACACCTAGGAAGTCATTAAGGCCACAGGAAGTCAGTGGATATCTTACTCTGTGTCCTGCGTGGGGATCTGGGAATAAATAATTAAAGGAGAGAGAGAGAGGGAGACGTGGAGCGGATAGTCTTGAGGAGGTGGGACCTTAACCACAGTAACCGCCACTTGTGGAGCAGCTGCTGTGCTCCAAGAACTGTCCCCGATAGTCACAACCACACCATAGGGCAGAGAAGTAACGTGAGGCTCCAAGAGGCTGTATTGAGGTGGGTGTGCAGAATTCAGAGAGAAGTGTCAAGTGGGCACTTCAGGGCAGGAGAAGAGAAAGAAGAGATGGGTAAGGGTGAGGGATTTCAAGCACTTCAGGAATACTAAAATGTTAGCACCTCTTGATTTTTAAGAGAAGCATCATTGGCTAGAGTTTGAGATTAATACGTTGTGGAACTGATTTTTGCATGTGTGTTGGTTTTATGTTGATTGCTTTTGTATTTGTTTTGTGAAAACCCTTTACGTTTGTTGGATTTTATATTCTTTGTAGGCGGGCTGAGGCAGTTACTCTCATAGCCAGGAGGAGCAGGGAGGAGGTGGGTGTGCTGAGACAGAGGCAGCCGACTTGGATTCTGGTCACTTTCTTGTTACCCGGCTGCATGACTCGTGCCCGATGCCACGTCACATGGTGGAGGGGCTGACCCTTGGCGTCAGGCTTAGGTGCCCGGCCCGAGGTCTTTTCTCTGGGACCCTTGACTGACCTTGTAGGGTTCCGAGCAGGTTTTGTTCTGGTGGCACTGGCTACAGCTGTGGGGTCAGTTAGCGAGGGTGGTTGAGATGTAGACTGAGAACCAGGCTGTTTACGAGATCAGACTTCTTTTGATGTCTTAGCCGAGCCCCTTTGGAGCACTCTCTCTGTGAGTTTTTCAAGTATCTGCATTTCCCATCACGTTTTCCTTTTTGTCTTGCCTTCAAAGAAGCTCAGAGCTAAATTTATTGCTTGATTGCAGTTGCTGGGTTGGCCAAGGTTTTAAATATATATATTTTTTACATGATTTTTTTCATTTTCTTTTGATAATCTTCTTGTTTGTGTCCTTGATTGCATCCACCTTAAATCATTTTGAGACGTAGGTCAGGTATACATTTAAGAATCATTTCTGTGGGAGGTGAGCCATCAGACAAACAAAAACAGATTCGGGTGACTTGGGTTAAAAAAAAAAAGTTTTATGTTATTTGCTTTCAGGTGGTCTGTATGGCTCACTTTACTGTCCTTTTATGTGGGGTAAGCATCAGGGGAAAGTTTTTCTTTATAACAATTATTTTCTTGATTATGAAAGAACTGGTGGGGTAACCCTCAGTTCTGACCTTGTTGGCAGACCTGTGATTCCCTGAGTTTGTGGGGGCCACATACCCTCGCTCTTCTGCCTTGTTTGGGGCCTGAGGCAGCTCCCCTGGAACCCCAAGGCTGCTCTGGGGGTGAGGGCATTGAGCATGTGCAGCTGCTGGCTGATCCTTCTTAAATACGGAGAGGGAAGATCTGGGGCCTAGTTGCTGGGTGCCACTGCCCCTTTGTTCCAGCCTGGCTTCTAGAAGTAACTTTTATGCACTCGACAAACAACTGTTTGGTATCAACTATACGCTGGGCACTGAGATAGGTGCTGTACTTTTAAAGCTCTTAATGATGACAGCAGAGTTGTTAATAATTACAGATAGGATAGACTCATCACACCGGCAATAAATTTTGGAGGAATACTATTGATAAGACTCCTAGTGGCAGATGTGGGCAGCTCCGGTAGAGGAACGGAGGGTCCTGCAGAAACCGAGCACACTGGTTACAGTGGGGCAAGGTAGGGGAGCAGAGTTCCATGGCTAGGTTGTGTCTCTTGTGTGTGAGGGCCTATTGGGACACCTCTTCTCAGTCATTCCAGATGTCTGGGCTTATGAAGAAAGTACCTTAGACCCCTAAACCCTTTGGTGTGGCCCCCAAAGAGATGCTGGAGTTACTTCCAGAAGTTCTGTGGGTGTGGAGTGTGCGGGCTGGCTGTGCTTCCCCTCCCCTCGCCTCCCCTCTTTGTGGCTATTCCTTTCTGAAATTCATCTGATTGCTTTTCTTTACAAATTGCTGGCTTAAGCTTTATTTTATCTAATTTTGTCTCTTCCAGCCTCGCACATCCAGAGCGTTGCTGGGGCCTGTGCTCATTCTGTCCCTTCCACTTCTCCTGTGGCCCTGCACATCCCCAGGGGGTAGGAACGGGATTTGCATAATCTCTGCTTTTTCTGGCAGCAACAGGGAGGTGGCTGGCCAGGTGCTTTTCAACCTCTGGAACCTCTCCTTTCTGTGTTCCCCTCCTCTTCATCCGTCATTGACATATTTTGCTTCTTCTAAGACCCGGTCCTGCGTCCTCTCTCCCTGTCTCTCTCCGCCTCCTTGTTTCTTTTGACCCAAATCCTTCCCATCCCCATCCTGCCCTTCTTTGCTTGCTGTCTGGCTTTTCTTACCTTCTGTCACATTTACATGCTCACTATTTCTTTTTACTCCAAGCATCTGTTCATCTAAATCATGAACTGCAGTTGGTATAATTAAATATGTAATATGTTTATTTTAATATCAGTATGTTACTCCGTGCACATATTCGTAAAAGACCTGGCTGTCAGTGCTGGGTCAGATCACTGTTTGCAAATGGACACTCCTGCCAGCTCCCCTGCGATGTTCGTCAGGCACCTCATCAGTTCTCTCTCTGTCTTTATGTCTCTCTGCTCCGTGTACATTTCTCTCTGTGTGCTGTCTTTCTCTCCAGTGCACATCGCTCCTATAGGCTGGCCCCTCTCCTTCTCCATAAATCCGCCTGTGGATGCTCACCGACCCCTGGGTGAGTGAGGAGGAACAAGTGCTCAGGCAAGAGGCCGTTCGCAGGAACCAGTAAAGAACTAAAATTTCATGTCCTGCTCTTTATTTTCCTTTTGCTAGCTGCTCTAAAATTGCAGCACATTAGTAGTTGGGAACGTGGAGCCTGGGCACCGTCCCCTGAGTGTATCGCTGATGCAAAGGCAGGCAGGCGGGAGCAATCCGAGCCCGGCCCGCCCGCCTGTGGTCCCTTGTGATCCCCTTCCCCAAATGGGTGATAGGGAAACCAGCCCATCTGTGAGGCTTATGAGTGGAGTGACAGGGAATAGAGAATCCAGTATTAAGATAGATGATGCGGTGTTTGCTTGTCACTTCTGTTTAAAGGTAAATAAAAATCTATCTCAGGCTTAGAATTCTAGCCGCCTGGCCTGTGGGTGAATATTGACTGGCAAGCATCACCTCCCAAGTAGGAAGGCTTGTGTGCAAGGCTGTAAATTAGAGCTCTGCTTTAGACATATCTTCTTGATGTTTTCTGCTGAGCGGAATTAGAACATGTTGTTTCTTTTGAGGTTGGGAAATGCAAACAAGGATCCCCTTCCACCTAGACTGGTGGAAAGTAAATGAATAACTTGAAATCCCATTTTATCAGCCATAAAATTTAGATGAAAGCTGGGGCAGTTAGATTAGAAGATTGTAGTATGTCTTGGACCACAAATTTTTATTCCTTTTCTGGAAGAGAAGAAGTACACTTTAGATTTAGATAGTTGGGTTATGTTTTGTAGGCTATCAGATACACAGAACGCTGGATTAAGTTTCTAGAGTCTTGAGTTTTAGCATAGTGATGGCAAGTCACTTGACCTCCATGGGCTCTGGTTTCATCGGCTCTCTAAGGGAATACAAATTCCCACCTCGTAGGAGGTAGTGAAGATGAATGGGAAATTTGTGCCAAGCACAGAGTATGTGTTCAATAAATATTAGTAACTGGTAACCCTTTGATAAGCCTACTGAAGGCCTGGGTGGTTCGTTTTTATTTGTCGGTTTTATTTTGTTAGATAATATATGGCTGGACTTAAAATAACACATGCTGCTTGTGCTTCTGTGGACGTTGGCTCTTTTAGGGACTTAACTATATTGTTGTCACAGAAATTTTGAAAGGACTTAATGGCTCCAAAAAGGGCTGAAAAGTTTTGAATTTCCTTTTTTATTTTTTGCAAAAGAGTTTGAAGCTTAAGTCATGTAATTAATAACAGGGGAGGTTAAGAGTCAAAGATTTTTCTTTTACTCTGGTCATTTTTTAAGCTGAACTTGGCATGGGTTGAAGCAAATCCGTGTCTTCTTGACCATTCACTTTAAAAAAAAAACCGAGAAGATAGATTCTATCTCTAATGAAATAATTGCAAACAGTCTTGTTAACATATGGTAGTGATTTTTCACAGAAGCATTGTTGAAAGGCATGGGAACTACCAGGTTAAAAGACGTAAAAATAGCCAGTGCTTCATACAGTCCAGATGGTATCTGCAGACTAGAGAGGATCCGAGAGGCACGAGAAGCGTCTAGAGCATCTAGAGCAGGGGTTGGAAACCACGGCCCTTGGCCAGGCCCAACCCGCTGCCTGCTTTTTGCGTTGCCTGTGAACGGAGGATGGTGTTTTACATTTTTAAATGGTTAAAAAAAAAAAATCCAAAGAAGAATACTATTTCGTGACATGTAAAAATTATATAAAATTTACATTTCAGTGACCATAAGTAAGGTTTTTCTTTGGATCACAGCCACTCCCATTTGTTTATATACTGTCTGTGGCTGCTTTACTGCTAGAAGGTCAAATCGAATACTTGCCTAAAATATTCACTGGCTGGCATTTTACAGAAAAAGATTGCCAATCCCTAATCTAGATGGTGAGGAATTTTAGTTCTAAGATATAGTAGTTGATACATGGCTTCTTTTTGAAGTTCAGCTTTTAAACTTTAAGCCTTTTTGCTTTTTAAAAACTTTTATTAATAAAGTATAAAGAACAACAACCCACATGGCCTATTAATCCCACTACTCAGATCACCCTCTTTCACGTTTTCTGTGATAAAAATAAAAATGCTCCTGGTAGAAAATTTTCAAACAGTGTAATAAGCAAGGTATAAAATAAAAACCTGTCGCCTACTTTTTCCACTATCCCAATTCTTCTACCCAAAGGTAACACAATAATTTAATATTTAACGTGCCAAAACCTTTTTGTGGTTACACCAGAATATATATGTATGTCCTTTTTTAAACAGCTTCTCATGGAATGCTTAATTCACTAGTAAAATACCTCTTAGTTATTTATTTAACCTTTTATTTGAAAAATTTCATATGTGTACAGCCTATGACAGAAGAGTACAACAAACCTCAGGAACCCATTATTCAGCTTCGATATTTTTCACCTCACGGCTAAATCCTGTTTTCTCTGTGGAACCCACTTCCCATGTTAATTTCGAAGCAAATTCCAGGTACATCATTTCATCTGTAGATATTTCTGTATGTATCTCTAAAAGATGACTCTTTCAAAAACATGACCGCAAACTAAAAAATGTAAAAGAACCAAATTAATATAAATTTGAACACTGGGTATTATCTAAAGTTGTCTCTTCCCCCCACCCCCAGTTCTCTTTTAAATGTCATAGTTTCTTTTACTCTTTGGTTGAATCAGGATCTGGATAAGGTTCACATGATGTGATTGATTGTCATCCTTTAAGTAAATTTTAATCTGTATGTTCCCTCAACACCTCTTCTTTTTTCCTCCTTACTACTTATTTTTCAAAGAAGCCAGGTTATTTGCTATGTAGATGTGTCACATCCCTGTGGTATTGTTGAATCAGCCATTTCTCCAAGAAGTCAGTCCTGGTTTTTTTTGTTTGTTTTTAAAGTGGGAAATAGTATTTCAAGACACAGTCTGGGCTCAGAGGTGCATGTCCATAAACAAACAAACAAATAAACAGCTTTTTATAATAAAAAACACACATATAGGTAAAGCATACAGTACAATACTTATGTAACCGTCACCTAGGTCAAGAAGAAGAATACGGTAGCAGCTCAGAAATACCCTAGTGCGTCCCTTTCTGACCACATCCTCTCCCTTTTCCCCTCAGCATAACTGCTCTCTTGATTTTGATGATAATGACTTCCTTGCTTTTTTTTTTATATCACTTACATATCTACATCCGTAAGCAATATAGCTTGGTTTTGTCTGTTTGTGCATTTTATATAAATGGATCAGGTTGCATGAATTCTTTTATATCTTCTTTCATTCAACATTGTAAGATTCATTTGTTTTCGTTTTCTTTGCAATATGTTATTCCATTGAATGAATAGACCATAATTCATTTATTGATTCTCCTAGTGATGTACATTTGAGTTGTTTCTAGTTTTGAGCTGTTAAAAGATGCTGCTAAGACTATCCTTGTGCTTGTCTCCTGACGCACATGTACCTACATTTCTGAAGGGTATAAACTTAGAAGTAGAATTGCTGGGTCAAAAGGTATGTGTATTTTTCCAAAGAGTTGTACCATCTGGTACCCTCACCAAGAGCGTGTGGGTGTCCTATTGCTTCACGTCCTTGCCTACGCCTGGAACTGTAAGACTTTTAATTTTCTTTCCAGTTTGTTGATTGGAAGTGGTAACTCTCTGTGACTTTAGTCCAGTGTTTCCCTGATGACCAGTGAGGTCAAACACCTTTTTGTATGGTAAACTGACTGTTTGGATTTCTTCCGTTTGTGACGTTTCTGTTCAAGTCTTTGGCTCATTTTTCCATTGAACTGTCTTTTTCTTATTTGTAGCCCTTTTTATGTGTATTGGATACAGGTTCTCATTGGTTTTGTGGGTCATATCTTCTCCCATTCTGTGCCTTTTCATTTTCTTTATGGTGCCTTTTGATTAACAAGTTCTTGTGCTTTTTATGTCTTATTTTAGGAAACCTTCCTCAACTCTGAGATAGGTTAGAACATATAATAAAGATATGAAATATTCTTTAGTAAAAGTATATAAATAAGATCTGATCTTTCAAACGCCTTGCAGCTTTTTCTTTCTGTGTACATTCTGTTTTAAAAAATCTACACAAAAGGAGTAATACTGTACCTTACTTTTTCACATAAAGCTTTATTTTACAGATCTTTCCACATCATCCATATACTAATCTACCTTTGTTTCCAGTTTTATTTCCTATTAAGATGTGGTGCTGCAAAAAAAAAACTCTTGTGCATAATCTTGGCATAGCTTTGTGAGTATACTGATAAAGCAAATTCTAAACAGTAGAATTTCTGGGTCCAACAATTTGCTTGTGTTAAATATTAATAGATATTAATATTTGCTCTCACTTAACAAATGTGAAAGAGCCAGCAGTCCAGCTGACCACATCCAGAGAAATTAGCTATATGTGAAGTGTTTTATAGACCTCACCTGCATGGATTGAAATATGACTATTTATTTATTTTTTTAGGTTCTTTCTTTTTTTTTTTTAACATCTTTATTGGAGTATAATTGCTTTACAATGTTGTGTTAGTTTCTGCTGTATAACAAAGTGAATCAGCTATATGTATACATATATCCCCATATCCTCTCCCTCTTGCGTCTCTTTCCCACCCTCCCTATCCCACCCCTCTAGGTGGTCACAAAGCACCAAGCTGATCTCCCTGTGCTATGCAGCTGCTTCCCACTACCTGTTTTACATTTGGTAATGTATATCTGTCAATGCCACTCTCTCACTTCATCCCAGCTTACCCTTCCCCCACCCCGTGTGCTCAAGTCCATTCTCTACGTCTGCGTCTTTATTCCTGTCCTGTCCCTAGGTTCTTCAGAACCTTTTTTTTTTTTTTTTTTAGATTCTGTATATATGTGTTCGCATATGGTATTTGCTTTTCTCTTTCTGACTTACTTCACTCTGTATGACAGACTCTGGGTCCATCACCTTCACTACAAATAACTCAGTTTCGTTTCTTTTTATGACTGAGTAATATTCCATTGTATATATGTGCCACATCTTCTTTATCCATTCATCTATTGATGGACACTTTGGTTGCTTCCATGTCCTGGCTATTGTAAATAGTGCTACAATAAACATTGTGGTACATGTCTCTTTTTGAATTATGGTTTTCTCAGGGTATGTGCCCAGTAGTGGGATTGCTGGGTTGTATGGTAGTTCTATCTTTAGTTTTTAAGGAACCTCCATACTGTTCTCCATTGTGGCTGTATCAATTTACATTCTCACCAACAGTGCAAGAGGGTTCCCTTTTCTGCACACCCTCTCCAGCATTTATTGTTTGTGGATTTTTTGCTGATGGCCATTCTGACTGGTGTGAGGTGATACCTCATTGTAGTTTTGATTTGCATTTCTCTAATGATTAGTGATGTTGAGCATCCTTTCATGTGTTTGTTGGCCATCTGTATATCTTCTTTGGAGAAATGTCTATTTAGGTCTTCTGCCCATTTTTGGATTGGGTGGTTTGTTTTTTTGATATTGAGCTGCATGAGCTGCTTGTAAATTTTGGAGATTAATCCTTTGTCAGTTGCTTCATCTGCAAATATTTTCTCCCATTCTGAGGGTTGTCTTTTCATCTTGTTTATGGTTTCCTTTGCTGTGCAAAAGCTTTTAAGTTTCATTAAGTCCCATTTGTGTATTTTTGTTTTTATTTCCATTTCTCTAGGAGGTGGGTCAGAAAGAATCTTGCTGTGATTTATGTCATAGGGCGTTCTGTCTGTTTTCCTCTAAGAGTTTGATAGTGTCTGGCCTTACATTTAGGTCTTTAATCCATTTTGAGTTTATTTTTGTGTATGGCGTTAGGGAGTGTTCTAATTTCATTCTTTTACATGTAGCTGTCCAGGTTTCCCAGCACCACTTATTGAACACACTGTCGTTTCTCCATTGTATATCCTTGCCTCCTTTGTCATAGATTAGTTGACCATATGTGCATGGTTTGTCTCTGGGCTTTCTATCCTGTTCCATTAATCTATATTTCTGTTTTTGTGCCAGTACCATACTGTCTTGATTACTGTAGCCTTGTAGTATAGTCTGAAGTCTGGGAGCCTGATTCCTCCAGCTCCGTTTTTCTTTCTCAAGATTGCTTTGGCTATACGGGGTCTTTTGTGTTTCCATACAAAGTGTGAAATTTTTTGTTCTAGTTCTGTGAAAAATGCCATTGCTAGTTTGATAGGGATTGCATTGAATCTGTAGATTGCTTTGGGTAGTATAGTCATTTTCACACTGTTGATTCTTCCAATCCAAAAACATGGTATATCTCTCCATCTGTTTGTATCATCTTCAATTTCTTTCATCAGTGTCTTATAGTTTTCTGCATACAGGTCTTTTGTCTCCTTAGGAAGGTTTATTCCTAGGTTTTTATTCTTTTTGTTGCAGTGGTAAATGGGAGTGTTTCCTTAATTTCTCTTTCAGATTTTTCATCCTTAGTGTATGGGAATGCAAGAGATTTCTGTGCATTAATTTTGTATCCTGCTACTTAACCAAATTCATTGGTTAGCTCTAGTAGTTTTCTGGTAGCATCTTTAGGCAAAGATGTATAGTATCATTTCATCTGCAAACAGTGACAGTTTTACTTCTTTTCCAATTTGGATTCCTTTTATTTCTTTTTCTTCTCTGATTGCTGTGGCTAAAACTTCCAAAACTATGTTGAATAATAGTGGTGAGCGTGGGCAACCTTGTCTTATTCCTGATCTTAGTGGAAATGGTTTCAGTTTTTCCCCATTGAGAACGATGTTTGCTGTGGGTTTGTCATATATGGCCTTTATTATGTTGAGGAAAGTTCCCTCTATGCCTACTTTCTGGAGGGTTTTTATCATAAATGGGTGTTGCATTTTGTCAAAAGCTTTTTCTGCATCTACTGAGATTATCCTTCAGTTTGTTAACGTGGTGTATCACATTGATTGATTTACGTATATTGAAGAATCCTTGCATTCCTGGGGTAAACCCCACTTGATCATGGTGTATGATCTTTTTAATGTGTTGTTGGATTCTGTTTGCTAGTATTTTGTTGAGGATTTTTGCATCTATGTTCATCAGTGATATTGGCCTGTAGTTTTCTTTTTTTGTGACATCTTTGTCTGGTTTTGGTATGTGATTATTTTTGAAAGGTGGACACTTATCATTCTCCATATTTCAAAGGAAGAAATTGCTAATTTAGCCAAATTATAGTTTGGAGCAAATTTCTTGGGAGAGTCTATGCTGTGTGGAGTGTGCATCATGAAGAACAGGGAGGTAAGGAGGTGCTTAACTGTGCTATAAAATCAGCACAGAGAAGCCATTTTGAAGGACTGTGATGTTCTTTGTGACAACTCACTTGAGAGTTCTTGGGCTTCTGAGTAATCATCCTCACCAAAGTAGGGGCTCTGACCAGCCTTTTGGATCTTAGGCTTTATTCAAATGGAAATACTTTTTCCCCCTCTTGCTTTAGAAATTCTCTGAGTATAGCTGTTTTTCCTCAAACATTTCCTGAGTATCTGTGTTCTAGGGAATAGTGAATACTCTGGGGAAGGTAGAGGGTAGGTTGTGAGATTTATTGTTTGTCTTCAAGCAGTTAGCATCACATGGAGGGGTTTAGGTGGTAGTTTATTTGTATCATGGGCTTTTACCATCAATTGGGTATTACTCTCCTCAGGGCATCATTTAAATCAAAGCAGCTGAGCCAGTCTCAAAAGATCCCATGTTATATGATTCCATTAACATGAAAGTCCAGAATAGGGAAATGGACGGAGACAGAAAGTAGATGAGTAGTTACCAAGGGCTGGGTGATAGAGGGAGTTGGTTGGTGATACAGGTTTCTTTTTGAAGTGATGAAAATGTTCTCAACTTGGTGGTGATGGTTGCACGTATCACTGAGTACACTAAAAACCATTGAATTGTACACTTTAAATGGGTGAATTGTATGGCATGTGAATTATATCTCAACAAAACTGTTAAAAAATATTGAAAAAATCAATGCAGCTGTTTTTCCTCTGCTGGCTCAATGAGATTTCCCTGTAAATTCTCTGGTTGCTTAAAAGAATGGATGATACAGCATTCCCAGGTCTGGAGGAAGGGTCCTAAAACAGATGCCAGTTTGATGTAAGTGAAATAGCCAGTTTCTTACCGATAGAGAGGAAACTGATTTCCTTCTTCACTGAATATGAGTCAGTGCTGTTCAGAGGCCCTTTAAAGAGGGGAGCAACGTTATTCTTTTTGCAGGGCAAAAAGCCAAACCAAAACATTGCCCACAAACCCATTTAACTCAAATTTTTGTAACTTCTCTGAATTTATAATTAATATAGATTTTAAATGGTGTTTTTCCTCACTCCCCTTTTCTGCGTAAACCTTTTCTGATGCCAGGAGTGAGGAGGTGGGGTAAAGAACTTGAGTGTACAGCTGAGTTAGTATTCATTATTCCCCACATGTGCAGGATTCAGAGCCCTCTCTTTAGGTAGGCCTGTGGTCTATACTCAGGAACTGAGGTGTATTTACTGAGGTCTCAGTGCTTGCCTGTCCTTATGTAAAGATGCTCTGGCCTTACCTAGGAATATAGCACCTGACTGAGATAAATATGTGAATAGTAAATGTTCTCCTATTAATAAACAACACGTATGGATTGTTTACTGTGTGCTTGGCCTGTACGTTTTGTAGTTGTTACAAAAGCAGGAAAAAACTCTCTGGCACTCGGAGGTGTCGTTTTCTTGTTTAGTGCTTACAACTGAGGTGGTGAAGGCACTCTTACTATTATCTTACAGGCAAGGAGACATTCAGAGAAGTCAGGTGTCTTGCCCAGGGTCACATGGCCAGTAATGGGTAGATTCACTCCCAGATCTGTCCAGCACCAGAGTCTGAACTTTTTCTTGTCAGGGGAGAAGGGGACATGCAATTGATAACATTTTTATTCTACGATTAATGCAGATTAAAAGACAAGGGAAAGCACAAAGCAGAAAAATAAAAGCTACCCGTAAACTCTACCCCATGGGCTTGCCCATCTTGAGTGTTTCTGTGTATTTCCTTCCAGTCTGTTTATGTGCCTTCTGATCTATTTTTATGTCCACCCAACCTCTGTCAGCCCATCAGTGAAGGCCGTTGCTAATTCATTAAAGGGCCTTGGGACTGAGGACACACAAGTCATAAATCAGGATGTTTCATGGGCTGGGGACTGGGGTGGGGGTGGGGGCAGGACACAGACCTGACAAGTTCACACCACAGTCCATCTCAGGGAAGGTCGTGCTTGCCCAAAGTGTCCCCTTAATCTTTCTGTACTCCCGCAAGTGTTAGACTGTCCCTCCTGCGCAACATTTAAAGAAAAATCCCTCTACAGGGGCACGTGCTGCAGCCCATACGCTTATGGGGCGTGTATGGTGAATATGGAAAAGTGCAGGGCTAACAATAACAGCTTTGGGGTCTCATAGGTGAGTGAGGTGGGTGGTGGGGATAGAGGTGGCTGGAGGCTTCCGGAGACTGATGGCACTGGGTCTGGCTTGCAGCCAGTTGAAAACCTGCAAATCTGGGAGAGAAAGTTCCAGGTACTATGAAAGCGTCGTGAGAACCTCCAGTGCTGGGAGGACTAGGCGAGGGAAAAAATCAGATGGAACTTTACCCGGTGAGTCATCAGTCATTTGCTTGGTGATTGGTGGGGGTCACGGGCTGTTGTATCTCTTCCCAGTGTCGGGGGTGGGGGTGATGGTGGTGGTTAGAGCTTCCTCTTTGAAGTAATATCAAAAGAAGAGCTATATTTGTAAAGGAGGCTGCACCTCACATGTGCATGCGTGTTTAGCTGTAAAGGCTGGGGTAGCTGACACAATGGCTTGAGGGTAGTGAGTCCTAATGGTTAGGGCTCAGGTCCTGGTTCTCTAGAGTAGTTCCGACCGCGGCAGTGCTGCTTTCTAGCCGTGTGACCTTGCAGATTGTTCAGCCTCTCCTTTGCAGAATGCGGGGCCACCCACGACACCTGCATTTAGCACAGTGCCTGGCCCAGAGTGAGTTCTCAATAAAGACGAGCTAATGTTTTATAATTCCAGAGAGGGGGAGAGATGGATGCTTAGGTTGGAAAACTGGATTCTTCTCTTTGTGCTCACAAAGAAAACCATGCGATGAAGCCTACGTAAGTCACTTTAACGTGGTTTGGGGCCTCGGTTTCCTCAGCAGTGAGAGGATGGTTCTAAACGATCTCTTAGATTCTACCCATGACTCTAATTCTATGATTCTGTAGTTTTCCGGTTTGTTTTACACCATATATCGTTACAGGTTTTCTCTTTTCTTGGGATAACTTTTAAGATCCACTCTCTCGGCAACCTTCAAATATGCGATACAGTATCGTTAATTGTAGTCACCATGCTGTACGTCACATCCCCAGGACTTAGTGTGTAACTGGAAATTTGTACCTTTTGACCCCCTTCACCCATTTTACCCATTCCCCACCCCACGTACAATTCTGTCCTTTGGAAGACTGTCTCACTGAACACAAGCTACTGGTCAGAAGATTTCCTTGTTTGAGTCTCACCACGACATTGACGGTCAGTGACCAATCCTGCCACTTTCCCAGATGAGGAAGCAGGCTTGCAGACCTCGGAGTTTGTGAGAAGAGCATATTCTAGAAAATGAAGGCCAGGGTCCGTTTAAAATGGATGTGTGAAATATGGATGCACCTCGATTGGGCTTTGGCCCTTGTGGCGAAACTGAGCTGGAAAGGGGTTCTTGGAGGATCTGGCGAGGATTTCAGGAGACATGGTTCCCAGGAGAGCTTCAGGCTAGGACGGTCATGGTAGAGCAGTAATTTACAGGCTCCTGACAGCTTGAAAAGGTCATGGTGTTCTTTATAAATGAAAACAAAGTAACTTGGGGTTCAGGGGAAAATGGAAGGGCTTGCAAAGACTGACCTCAAAATCCCCATTTGTTATACCATGTCAGAATTTGATTTGTTTGATGCAATTAGCTCAATCTGGACACTTTCTTATTCTAAAAGCAGCTGGGATTCAGGGCACAGGCTAAAGCAGTGTTGGGGCAGGGGTCGGGGAGAAGGCCCTCTGGCAACAGTGGAAAAGCCAGATTGTTTCTATTGTGTGCCCTGATGTAATTCTGTGCCTGCCCTCTGTGGTTTATCACTTTCCATTTCACGCATCCTTTTTGTAAACCAATTACACAAGCAGGGACAAATAGGCAGTAGCAGAGTGGATCAGAGCCCTTCAGAATGGGTAACTGATGCAAACTTGGCTTCAGCTTGTGGAGGGTGGGGAGTGTGTAAGGATGGGGCAAGGAGAGATTCTTTCTTGGAGGAATGATGGTCACAGGGTCATGCGTATTGCATATTGGGCCTCTTCGGCCAGGCCCTCCAGCACCTGAGGTCCTTCGAAGCGGCTTACTGGCTGCACAAGGCCTGTGGCTGTGGTGGAGGCTGCGGTGGCTGAGCTGTAATTTAGATGTTGCCACTGTTCAGCCATGAAAGGGCAGTGTCAGGCTGCTGTATTGAAGTGCTGGGAGGGAGGCTTGGGCCCTGGGGGGAACTGGTGGCTGCATTTTGAGTCAGCGTGATTCCAGGAACCCCAGGAGCGATGCTTGGACCCTCACCTTAGTGGGCCAGAGTTTGGGTGGGGGTCCCCAAACCAACTGTTTGTCCTTCTAGGGGTAGGCACTGAGTTTATAGCTGTTCGGTGATCAGGGTTGAGATTAATCTGTCCTTGGTTTTGTTATCGTAGAATGGCTTTTGGCTTAGGCTTCTGGCGACCGACTGCTCACAGTCATAATTTAGCCCTTGAAAGGCCATGAGAGCCGTGATTTGGCTAGCAGGGATGAGAAGCCAATTCTGAAGAGACCCTGCTTCCTTTATGATCGGGCATCTCTTCTGCATTTGTTTTTGCCCCTTGTCTCCTACACCGAGCTCCACCGCCCGCCCCCCCCGCCCCCCCCGGCCAATGTCTTTGTGGAAAGTTTTGCATTACAGGGCCCAACTCACCAGCCTGGCCTTGCCAGCACGATTATTACTAAGTCCGTTGTATCGTACAAAGATATTGCAAAGTAAATGGATAGAAAACGGCCCTGTCCCCTGATATTGGGCAAGTGGCTTGACTCTTCTGAGTCTCTGGGTTTTTTTTATTTTTAAAATTTTCATGGTGGGGATAACAGTAGCAATATACGCCATGGTTATGAAGAAGAATATGTGAAAGTTATTCGAATGATGGAATGTATATAGAATAAGATGGCATTCTTATGCAAAGTGAGACCTTCTGTAGAAAAGTTGTTTGTAGTAGATTGCATCATTACGTACTCCACTTATATAGTACTTAATATTTGCCCGAAGAGCTTTTATCTTGTTATTCCTTTTTGATCCCATCAACAGTTGTGTGCAAGAAAGAGGCAGGAATCATTACTCTCCGCCACCATTTGACAAAGGAGGGGACCTGAGGCTCCCGGACGTTGTGACTTGTCCGGGGTTGCTTACCGAATAAATGCCCACATGAGTAACACGAGGCCAGCGCTCTTGCCATCACTGTGTGCTGAGTGCAGAGCATTAGGGCTCATTGGTCATGGCCCTGAGGGCTCACCTGCCTGTCTGCCGCCCCTGTTCGTTTGCTTAGCAGCTCTTGACTGAGGGCAGCTGGTGCCCAGGCCCTCTGCTGGGTGTTAGGAATGTTGTTAACAAGGGGGCCCTGGCGCTCACCCTCTGGGAGCCTACGATCTGGCAGGGGAGGTGGACTGTAATAATTACAGTGTCAGTCGGTCCTCTTTCTCTCCTGCCTCCTGTGAACGTGCCATGGGCGGGGGTGGAGAGAGACTTGGCTCCCTGACCTTGGGCTTCGTCTTTCTCTCTCTCTCCTTGTGGGAAGTCCTGAGACAGCTCCTTGAATGGTGCCTGTTAGGGTTCCACCTGCCTCTGCCCGAGGCTGTGCGTGCTCAGCAGTCGGGACAGTGGAGGATGCGCTAGTGTGGCCTGGAGGGCTGTGAAGACAGAAGAGACAGAGAGCTCTCTCCGAGGAGACACATTTGGAACCAGCTCTTAAAGATGATGACAGTGGTCCCTCGGGGGCACTGCCTCTCCTGCTGGCTGTCATGACCCATGGTGGGATGTTGGCAGCTTTCACTGGGACCTCTCATCCTATTTGTGAAGTTTTAGTACTGGTTTACTTGCTCTCAGTAGAGCTGGATATGACAAGGCAATAAAGTTCTACCTTTTTCCCTCTAACATCCTCTCCCTACCAGAGCTTTCCCCTAAGGGGGCAGTAAAACGGGACCACTTTTTGGCGCTGCTGGGCAGCCTTTCCAGTATGAGTGAGAGGGGTTGGTCTGGAAAAGAGGAGCTGAGGAGGATTATCCTAGATTTCACAGGTGGGTGTGTGGAGGGAGGTCTGGACTCATCATATAAGGAAAGTTTTTTCCCTTGCATCCTGGAATAGAGGTGATGTGCAGACTTCTCTGTGGTGGTTTTTCCTCTTCCTCTCTTGGTCCTTTGATTCATTCTGCATCACGTCATGTCTTTATTTTTCCCTCTTTGCCCCTTTCTCTCCTGAAAGAGGATTTGGTGGAATGGTTAGAATCATCTTAAATACACTAGCTTCGTGGCTCAGTTGTTTGTGCATAAAGAAACTGAAGAAGAATATACAGCCTTGGCTGTGTTCCTTCACAGATTGTATCCTTCCAGAGAGCCGAATTTTCCAGAGTTCTGAAGCTGAATTTTATTCATTGTAAGCAGCAAAGCTTTTCTTTATTTTTTAAAATCCATATTGGAAGGGAATTCTCTGAAATGTATTACCCATACACATATACTGCCTTTGTAAGCAGACTGTTCGAAACCTAACCTGACGTTTTCTCCATCACACAGGGTCAGTGTTCGGGACATGGAAGGTTATTCTGTGCTGGAGGAATGATGCCTTTGGGTTGTTTGCCCCTATAGTAAAAGGCATCAGAGTCTCACACTTTGCTGATTCTTATATCTGGGCTTCTTTTTTTTTTTCCTTCTACTATGTTGGGTGTTCCTTTTGCTCACAATTTCTCTCCCCTTCTAATCTGTGTGTTTAGGAACAAGAGAGCAATTTATTTAGAAATGTAACAACAACATCTACCATATAGTGGGTTCTTATTGTAGTCACTGCAATAGTGCTTTTCACGAATGTTCCCATTTAATGCCCACACAGCGCCAGGAGATACATAGCATCATCATCCTTATGTTACAGAGGAGGGAACTGAGCAGCAGAGAAGGCGACCACATGTCCTTCTTGCCTGAAGAACAGGAAATTAATTCAGCAGGCATTCATTGGGGGCTTGTATTGTACTTGCTAAGCATCATTAATTAAAAATAATTGGTACGGGGTGTTGATCAGTAACAGTGAAAGAGTTTGAATCATAGAATATTCTTAAATAGTCTGGTTATTTACAGGGCTTCATGAGTCTTTGTGTTGTTTTACAACACTTAAAGGGATTTAAGCATGAGAGAAACAGTCTTTGTAAATTGAATTAAAATGCAACGGTAGTCTTCTCACTGCTGCTTGGGGTTCAGCTGTTCAGACTAGAACAAAATTAAGCGCAGTAGTCACCTAAACAAACAGTATAGGTGTAGATACCTATACTGATATCATAATTTGTGTTCATTTATACAGTCTAAATTATACTCATCTTGAAAGGGGCTTGATTTTAAAAAAATTTTTATGAATTTATTTTTATTTATTTTTGGCTTCGTTGGGTCTTCATTGCTGCATGTGGGCTTTCTCTAGTTGCGGCGAGCAGGGGCTACTCTTCATGACGGTGCGCAGGCTTCTCATTGAGGTGGCTTCTCTTGTTGCGGAGCATGGGCTCTAGACACGTGGCTTCAGTAGTTGTGGCATGCGGGCTCAGTAGTCGTGGCTTGTGGGCTCTAGAGTGCAGGCTCAGTAGTTGTGGCACACGGGCTTAGTTGCTCCATGGTATGTGGGATCTTCCTGGACCAGGGCTCGAACCTGTGTCCCCTGCATTGGCAGGAGGATTCTTAACCACTGCACCACCAGGGAAGAGCTAGGGGCTTGATTTAAATTCATTTACATTGCTTCTGCCAGATGGAAATGACATGCACCTATGCGTTTGAATTTACCTATGCCTGAGCCTTTGAAACCCTGTAGATAGAGTGAACCCAGCTCTAGATGATTAGACAGTTTACTTAGGCTCCTGTTTACTCTCTACTACCAACTTGTTGGGGGCCCTGAGCAGAAATGTTGACTTTTCTGGGCCTCAAGCTCCTCTACTTTAAAATGAGGCGGGAAGGAAATCTGGTAGAGTTTCTAGTCTGGGACATTCTACGAAGAGTCTGTTGTGTCTCAAATGATTGCAACCAGAGATACAGGTCTATAGGTACTTGCTCTGAAGAGGACTAAATAAGCAGTGGTATTTAAATGTAAACCACTGGTTTATAAAATTCTCTGAAAGTTGATTCTTTGAAGGATATTATATAGGCCCTTGGAGTCTTGCTTATTTAAAAAATTTTCTTTTCTTCATATTCTTCATTGGCTTTTCAAGCATTTCCTTTGTAGATAGCTCAGAAGTGGTTATCAGCCCTGTTTCACATTAATTTATTGTAAATTCTAAACTGGTAGATTTTCTGTTAATGATCTTGTACTGTCTGTTCACCTTAGCCTTTTAATGCTGAGTAAATTAGAGAGCATGGGGGAGAAGTCTTCCGGACTTCAAATACTCAAAGGGTTATTTTTTTCTCCTGAGCAGCTCTGCATATCTATATAGGACAGAAGTACAATAAAAGGAGTTAAGCTGGAGGAGATTTCAGCTGGATACACGGAAGGGTAAAAGCAGCCTGATCACTGTGCTCAAGCCTCTGCAGAGCTGCTGTGAGGAAGGCGTGGTGTGTGGTGTTGGCCTGTTCCGCATGGCCCCTTGTAAAAAAGAGTGTTTTCACAAGAGCGTTTTCATTCTCCTCCAGGGCCTGCTGGAGGAGAGTGGGGGGAGCCAGGGATGCCCTTCCAGGGCTGCTGCTGAGGGCAGGTGGCAGTAGGGGGGGTTGGCTGGCCTTCAAGTCTCGTTTTTGTGCTTGAGTCTTGAGCTGGTGAGATATGGCACCTGGATCAGGCAGTGCAGAGAAGCGGTTAAGTTCTCCTCTGTGTTTTTAATGTTCCCTGATTACCAAGACGTTCAAGGGCAGTGAGTAATGCTGCTCAGTTCCCCCTGGCACCATGGCGCAGGGCTGACAGCATAGATTTCTCCCTTCACCCCAGGTCCAGATCTCTCTCCCTTCGCCAGCATCCATGGTACCTGGAGGCGCGTGCGTCTCTGACTCTGCATTCCTTGACTCTTAATGAGCTATCAGGCTTTCCCCTATAATTGGGTCAGGCAGCCATGTGACCTGCTCACTGCCAATTTCTTTTTTGAAAAGGTGTTCATTTCATGGATCATTTTGAGGATTCTCCATGGATGTGCAATCTGGTTTGAGAAGGTTGGGTAATTTTTCATTTGTTCTTTGAGATAGGTTGTTTTGTAGTCTTCTTTGCAGTCAGCCACTGTTAGACTTTTTAAAGAGGTTCTCTCTTGCCATCTTCATTTTATTGCCTCTTGTCTGAGTAGAACTACATGAGAAGTCCCCAGACCCACATGACCCTAATCTGCTCCGGAGGTGGCTAGAGAGAGAGAACTGGGAGGAAAATAGAGACTTTTGAATTATGGAGATTTTAGTAAGGGGGAGAGAGAGACAGAGACTGACACCCAGAAGTGTTTTTTACTTACTTGAGCAATTATATCCTTAGCTTGGGGATGGAAATATGTTCTGAAATTTGTTTTGTCAGCCTCCTCTGAAATAAATAAAATTACAGTGATGATATCATTCCTGTTTACAATGTTTGAGTAGGTATCAAGGCAAAGTGATTAGGGCCTAATTGTTTGCCAGAATTTCTTTAAAGCTGCATTTTTTTTGTTTGTTTGTTTGGGGGTGGGGTGGGGATTTCTATGCCAAAAAACATCTTAGACTGATGAACATATAGTTCTCTTCACTTACTTTGGCCAGTTTTTAATTAGATGACTGTTTTCATAGTTGAGGAAATACATTTGCGTTGGGCTGAAGCCCCAGGGTGCCAGATTTCAATCCCAGAAAAAAATGTTGTCCTCAGTTTAGTGCTGATGTGCACTTAAATAGCACAGGAGCGAGTGCTTGTCCTTGGCCAAGGTCACGTGGCGACTTTCCAGAGGGTTGATTGGTTTTGGAGTTGGGCAGGTTTCAGGTCGAGTGCCCCAGCTTGCCCTCCATCTAGGGAGCTACGGCTCTCCAGCTCCCCGTGAGTGCAGCCGCAGGAAGTCACCAGGTTCCCGAGTCTCTGTCCCGGGCCAGCCTGCCGTGAGGGGGCGGGGGGGGGGGGGGGGACCGGTTGCTGCCCGGTACAACCCGACCTCCTTCTCGTCCCCACTCGGTCATGGCGACTGCTGCGTGAATCGCCAGCTCCCACTTTGCTTGCTCGTCCTCGGTGCTGGTGATGAGCTGGGAGGCAGTTAATATTTGCCACCTGCTGCGCGAGATCCTGGGATCAACCAGTTTTAGTTTTCCTGAAACCACACTTTGAGGCTTACACTGATAACATTCTGCAGTTCTTTGCAAACCCCTGGTCAGGCACCTTTACTAGTTCTCTTTTTACCAAGGACGTATGAAGGCTGGACTCCCAGCTAACGCTCCATCCATTCCAGACAGGCTGGTCCTGCTCCTCCCCCAAACCCCCTCTGCATGTTTGCTGGGCTGTTTCTTTTCACCGCTGGGTATCTGACAGGAGCCTTGTGCGTGGCTTCAGTGGTGGCTGGGTAAATTCTCCCAGGTGTCCTGCCCACCTTTTCGGAACAGTGTGTCTCCTGCTGGGCCTGCAGGTGGAGTGCTGGGCATGTGGGGTCTTGGATGGCAAGGGCTGAGCCAGGACAAGGGCAAGGGCTCTAACTGGGCGCCTGGTTCCTGCGCCTCTCCTGGTGTCCTGTTACTGGCCTGTACCCCAGCCCACTCTTCCATCTGGGAGTGATCTCACTCCCCAGGGCAGCTTAGTATCAATATGTGTCCTGGAAGATGACAAACCCTGGGCCCTTCTTATCTCTGCCCGTGCCCTCAGTGTTATGTGGGGTTCCGCTCCTGAGGCCTTTATTCTGCTTCCTAAAGACTGAGGACTTTTACCTCCCCAGCCTGCTTCCCTGCAGCTTGGAGCCCATGATTTTCTTGACTCCCTTCTTTTCTCAGGATGCCCGCAGGAGTGGGGCGGGCTCAGGAGCTCTGCCACACTGCCCTTTCCACCAGGTTCTTCTGTTTCTGTTCTTGACACATGCAGTGTAAGGTTAATTTCCTTTTCTTGTTTCTTTGCTCTTGGTATTCTTTTTTTTTTTAACCTTTTTTCTAAACTACCTTATATTCAGTTTGCTTGACTTTGGAGTGGAAAGATAACATGTTCCCACTTTACCCTCGTCTGAACTTGGAACTGTCATGTTACACTTTATTATTTTTTTATTGCATTGTAATTGACCTACAATATTAGTTTCAGGTGTACAGCATAGTGATTCCATATTTTTATACATTATGAAATCATCCTGATGATCCTGGTTACCATCTGTCACCAGAGTTATTACAATATTATTGACTATAGTCCCTGTGCTGTACAGTATATCCCTGTGAGGTATTTATTTTATAGCTGGAAGTTTGTACCTCTTAATCTCCTTCACCTATTCTTCCCATTCCCCCAACACCCTCCCCTCTGGCAACCACCAGAATTGTTCTCTGAATCTCTGATTCTGTTTCGTTTCCTGGATTATACAAATAAGTGAAATAATACTGCACTTGTTTTTCTCTGACTCATGTCACATAGCATAATACTCTCTGGGTCCAACCATGTTGTCACAGATGGCAAGATTTCATTTTTTTTTATGGCTGAGTAAGATTCCATTGTGTGTGTGTGTGTGTGTATATATGTGTGTGTGTGTGTGTGTGTGTATATATATATGTATGTGTGTATGTATATATATGTATGTGAGTATATATATATACACCACATCTTCTTAACCATTCATCTATCAGTGCTTCCATATTGTAGCTATTGCAGATAATGCTGCAGTGAACATGGGGGTGCATATATCTTTTCGAATTAGTGTTTTCATTTTCTTTGGATAAATATCCAGAAGTGGAGTTGCTGGATTCTAATGTAGTTTTATTAATTTGGGGGGGAACCGCCATACTGTTTTCCATAGTGGCTGTACCAACTTACATTTCCAAGTAGCAGTGCATAAGGGTTCCCTTTTCTCCACATCCTTGCCAAAACTTATTTGTTGTCATTTTTTTGAGGTATAGTTGATTTATGATATTATAATAGTTTCAGGTATACAACATACTGATTCACAATTTTTATAAATTCTACTCCATTTATTACAAAATATTGGCTGTGTTCCCTGTGCTGTACAGTATATCCTTGAAGCGTATCTATTTTATACATAGTGGTTTGTACCTTTTAATTGCCTACCTCTATTCTTGCCCCTTTCTTCTTCCATCCCCCCACTGGTAACCATTAGTTTGTTCTCTATATCCGTGAGTTTGTTTCTGTTTTGTTGCATTCGTTCATTTGTTTTATTTTTTAGATTACACATATAAGTGATAACATACAGTATTTGTCTTCTTCTGACTTATTTCACCAAGCATGATATCCTTCACGTCCATTCATGTGTTGCAAATGACAAAATTTCATTCTTTTTTATGACCGAGTAGTACTTCATTGTGTGTGTGTGGGTGGGTGGGTGGGTGTGCATTCACGCTACATCTTCTTTATCCATTCATCTGTTGTATGTTGCTTCCATATATTGGCTATTGTAAATAATGCTGCTATGAACATTGGGGTATATGTATCTTTTCAAATTAGTGTTTTTATTTTCTTTGGATATGTACTCAGGAGTGGAATTGCTGATCGTATGGTAGTTCTAGTTTTAGTTTTCTGAGGAACCTCCATACTGTTTTCTGTAGTGGCTACACCAATTTACATTCTCACCAATGGTGTAACAAGGGTTCCCTTTTCTCCGCATCCTCACTAACATTTGTCATTTGTGGTCTTTTTGATGATAGTCGTTCTGACAGGTGTGAGGTGATATCTCATTGTGGTTTTGATTTGCATCTCTCTGATAATTAGTGATTTTGAGCATCTTTTCATGTGCCTGTTGGGCATCTGTATGTCTTCTATGGAAAAATGTCTGTTCAGTTCTTCTGCCCATTTTTAATCAGGTTGTTTGTTTTTTTGATAGAGTTGTATGAGCTGTTTATATATTTTGGCTATTAACTCCCTTGTGGGTCATATCATTTGCAAATATTTTCTCCCATTCAGTAGGTTGTCCTTTCTTTTTGTCAGTGGTTTCCTTTGCTGTGCAAAAGCTTTTAAGTTTAATTAGGTTCCATTTGTTTATTTTTGTTTTCTTTGCCTTAGAAGACAGATCCAGAAAAATATTTCAATGATTTATGTCAAAGAGTTTTCTCTTTGTTATGTTCAATGTTTATGTCAAAGAGTGTTCTGCCTAGGTTTTCTTCTGTGAATTTCATGGTTGTAAGGTTTCCAGTCTTACATTTAGGTCTGTAATCCATTTTGAGTTTATTTTTCTATATGGTTTGAGAAAATGTTCTAATTTCATTATTTGACATGTAGCTGTCCAGTTTCCTCAGTACTACATATTGAAGAGACTGTCTTTTCTCCATTGTATATTCTTGCCTCCTTTGTCATAGATTAATTGACCATAAGTGCGTGGGTTTATTTCTGGGGTCTCTGTTCTCTTCCATTGATCTATGTGTCTGTTTTAGTGCCAGTAGCATACTATTTTGATTACTGTAGCTTTGTAGTATAGTCTGAAGTCAGGGAGCATGAGGTCTCCAGCTCTGTTCTTTCTCAAGATTGTTTTGGCTATTCAAGATCTTTTGTGTTTCCATACAAATTTGAAAATTATTTCTTCTAGTTCTATGAAAAATGCCATGGGTATTTTGGTAGGGATTGCATTGAATCTGTAAATCGTCTTAGGTAGTATGGTCATTTTAACAGCATTAATTTTTCCAGTCCATGCACATGGTATACCTTTCCATCTGTTTGTGTCATCTTCAGTTTCTTTCATCAGTGTCTTTTACTTTTCCAGGAACAGGTCTTTTACCTCCTTATTTTTTATTGCTAGGTATTTAACTCTTTTTGATATGATTGTAAATGAGATTATGTTCTTAATTTCTCTGATAGTGTATAGAAATGCAACAGATTTCTGTATGTTAATTTTGTGTCCTGCAATTTTACCAAGTTCATTGCACTCTGTTTTTGGTGGTGTCTTTAGGGTTTTTTAACATATTGTATCATGTCATCTGCAAATAGTGCCAGTTTTACTTATTGTTTTCTGATTTGGATTCCTTTTAATTATTTTTTCTTATTGTTGTGGCTAGGACTTCCAGTACTATGTTGAATAAAAGTGGTGAGACTGGGGATCCTTGTCTTATTCCTGATGTTAGAGGAAATGCTTTCAGCTTTTCACCATTGAGTTTGATGTTAGCTTCGGACATATCATTTATGGCCTTTATTATGTTGAGGTATGTTCCCTCTCTACCCACTTCGTGGAGAGTTTTTATCATAGATGGATGTTGAATTTTGTCAAAAGCTTCTTCTGCAACTATTGAGATGATCATATGGTTTTTATTCTTCAATTTGTTAATGTGGTGTATTGCACTGATTTTGTAGATATTGAACTACACTTGCATCTCTGGGATAAACCCCAATTGCTTGTGGTGTATGATCATTTTAATGTATTGTTGGGTTTGCTTTGCTGATATTTGAGGATTTTTGTATCTAAGTTCATCAGTGATATTGGCCTGTAATTTCTTTTTTTGTGTGATATATTTGTCTGGTCTTGGTATAAGGGTGATGCTGGTCTCATAGAATGAGTTTGGAAGTATTCCTTCCTCTGCAGTTTTTTTTTTTTAACATCTTTATTGGAGTATACTTGCTTTACAAAGGTGTGTTAGTTTCTGCTTTATAACAAAGTGAATCAACTGTACATATACATATATCCCTATATCTCCTCCCTCTTGCGTCTCCCTCCCACCCTCCCTATCCCACCGCTCTAGGTGGTCACAAAGCACCAGCTGATCTCCCTGTGCTATGTGGCTGCTTTCCACTAGCTATTTTACATTTGGTAGTGTATATATGTCCATGCCTCTCTCTCACTTCATCCCAGCTTACCTTTCCCTCTCCCCGTGTCCTCAAGTCCATTCTCTACGTCTGCATCTTTACTCCTGTCCTGTGCCTAGGTTCTTCATGACATTATTTTTTTCTTAAATTCCATATATATGTGTTAGCATACAGCATTTTTTTTCTCTTTCTGACTTACTTCACTCTGTATGACAGACTCTAGGTCCATCCACCTCATTACAAATAGCTCAATTTCGTTTCTTTTTATGGCTGAGTAATATTCCATTGTATATATGTACCACATCTTCTTTATCCATTCATCCGATGATGGACACTTAGGTTGTTTCCATCTCCTGGCTATTGTAAATAGAGCTGCAATGAACATTTTGGTACATGACTCTTTTTGAATTATGGTTTTCTCAGGTTATATGCCCAGTAGTGGGATTGCTGGGTCATATGGTAGTTCTATTTGTAGTTTTTTTAAGGAACCTCCATACTGTTCTCCATAGTGGCTGTATCAATTTACATTCCCACCAACAGTGCAAGAGGGTTTCCTTTTCTCCACCTCAACTCCAGCATTTATTGTTTCTAGATTTATTGATGATAGGCATTCTGACTGGTGTGAGATGATATCTCATTGTAGTTTTGATTTGCATTTCTCTAATGATTAATGACGTTGAGCACCCTTTCATGTGTTTGTTGGCAGTCTGTATATCTTCTTTGGAGAAATGACTATTTAGGTCTTCTGCCCATTTTTGGATTGGGTGGTTTTTTTTTTTTTATTGAGCTGCATGAGCTGCTTGTAAATTTTGGAGATTAATCCTTTGTCAGTTGCTTCATTTGCAAATATTTCCCCCCATTCTGAGGGTTGTCTTTTGGTCTTGTTTATGGTTTCCTTTGCTGTGCAAAAGCTTTGAAGTTTCATTAGGTCCCATTTGTGTATTTTTGTTTTTATTTCCATTTCTCTAGGAGGTGGGTCAAAAAGGATCTTGCTGTGATTTATGTCATAGAGTGTTCTGCCTATGTTTTCCTCTAACAGTTTGGTAGTGTCTGCCTATGTTTTCCTCTAACAGTTTGGTAGTGTCTGGCCTTACATTTAGGTCTTTAATCCATTTTGAGCGTATTTTTGTGTATGGTGTTAGCGAGTGATTTAATCTCATACTTTTATATGTACCTGTCCAGTTTTCCCAGCACCACTTATTGAACACGCTGTCCTTTCTCCATTGTATGTTCTTGCCTCCTTTATCAAAGATAAGGTGACCATATGTGCGTGGGTTTATCTCTGGCCTTTCTATCCTGTTCCATTGATCTGTATTTCTGTTTTTGTGCCAATACCATACTGTCTTGATTACTGTAGCTTTGTAGTATAGTCTGAAGTCAGGGAACCTGATTCCTCCAGCTCTGTTTTTCGTTCTCAAGATTGCTTTGGCTATTTGGGGTCTTTTGTGTTTCCATACAAATTGTGAAATTTTTTGTTCTAGTTCTGTAAAAAATGCCAGTGGTAGTTTGATAGGGATTGCATTGAATCTGTAGATTGCTTTGGGTAGTATAGTCATTTTCACAATGTTGATTCTTCCAATCCAAGAACATGGTATATCTCTCCATCTATTTGTATCATCTTTAATTTCTTTCATCAGTGTCTTATAATTTTCTGCATACAGGTCTTTTGTCTCCTTAGGCAGGTTTATTCCTAGGTACTTTATTCTTTTTGTTGCAGTGGTAAATGGGAGTGTTTTCTTGATTTCACTTTCAGATTTTTCGTCATTAGTGTATAGGAATACCAGAGATTTCTGTGCATTAATTTTGTATCCTGCTACATTACCAAATTCATTGATTAGCTCTAGTCGTTTTCTGGTAGCATCTTTAGGATTCTCTATGTATAGTATCATGTCATCTGCAAACAGTGACAGCTTTACTTCTTCTTTTCCGATTTGGATTCCTTTTATTTCCTTTTTTCTCTGATTGCTGTGGCTAAAACTTCCAAAGCTTTGTTGAATAAGAGTGGTGAGAGTGGGCAACCTTGTCTTGTTCCTGATCTTAGTGGAAATGCTTTCAGTTTTTCACCATTGAGGATGATGTTTGCTGTGGGCTTGTCATATATGGCCTTTATTATGTTGAGGAAAGTTCCCTCTATGCCTACTTTCTGCAGGGTTTTTATCATAAATGGGTGTTGAATTTTGTCAAAAGCTTTCTCTGCATCTATTGAGATGATCATATGGTTTTTCTCCTTCAGTTTGTTAATATGGTTTATCACGTTGATAGATTTGCGTATATTGAAGAATCCTTGCATTCCTGGAATAAACCCCACTTGATCATGGTGTATGATCCTTTTAATGTGCTGTTGGATTCTGTTTGCTAGTATTTTGTTGAGGATTTTTGCATCTATGTTCATCAGTGATATTGGCCTGTAGTTTTCTTTCTTTGTGACATCCTTGTCTGGTTTTGGTATCAAGGTGATGGTGGCCTCGTAGAATGAGTTGGGGAGTGTTCCTCCCTCTGCTATATTTTGGAAGAGTTTGAGAAGGACAGGTGTTAGCTCTTCTCTAAATGTTTGATAGAATTCGCCTGTGAAGCCATCTGGTCCTGGGCTTTTGTTTGTTGGAAGATTTTTAATCACAGTTTTAATCTCAGTGCTTGTGATTGGTCTGTTCATATTTTCTATATCTTCCTGATTCAGCCTTGGCAGGTTGTGCATTTCTAAGAATTTGTCCATTTCTTCCAGGTTGTCCATTTTATTGGCATAGAGTTGCTTGTAGTAATCTCTCATGATCTTTTGTATTTCTGCAGTGTCAGTTGTTACTTCTCATTTTTCATTTCGAATTCTATTGATTTGAGTCTTCTCCCTTTTTTTCTTGATGAGTCTGGCTAATGGTTTATCAATTTTGTTTATCTTCTCAAAGAACCAGCTTTTAGTTTTATTGATCTTTGCTATCGTTTCCTTCATTTCTTTTTCATTTATTTCTGATCTGATTTTTATGATTTCTTTCCTTCTGCTAACTTTGGAGTTTTTCTGTTCTTCTTTCTCTAATTGCTTTAGGTGCAAGGTTAGGTTGTTTATTTGAGATGCTTCCTGTTTCTTAAGGTATTACTGTATTGCTATAAACTTCCCTCTTAGAACTGTTTTGGCTGCATCCCATAGGCTTTGGGTCATCGTGTTTTCATTTTCATTTGTTTCTAGGTAGTTTTTGATTTCCTCTTTGATTTCTCCAGTGATCACTTCGTTATTAAGTAGTGTATTGTTTAGCCTCCATGTGTTTGTATTTTTTACAGATCTTTTCCTGTAATTGATATCTTGTCTCATAACGTTGTGGTCGGAAAAGATACTTGATACAATTTCAATTTTCTTAAATTTACCAAGGCTTGATTTGTGACCCAAGATATGATCTATCCTGGAGAATGTTCCTTGAGCACTTGAGAAGAAAGTGTATTCTGTTGTTTTTGGATGGAATGTCCTATAAATTTCAATTAAGTCCATCTTGTTTAATGTATCATTTAAAACTTGTGTTTCCTTATTTATTTTCATTTTGGATGATCTGTCCATTGGTGAAAGTGAGGTGTTAAAGTCCCATACTATGATTGTGTTACTATCGATTTCCTCTTTTATGGCTGTTAGTATTTGCCTTATGTATTGAGGTGCTCCTATGTTGGGTGCATAAATATTTACAGTCGTTGTATCTTCTTCTTGGATCGATCCCTTCATCATCTTGTAGTGTCCATCTTTGTCTCTTGTAATAGTCTTTATTTTAAAGTCTATTTTGTCTGATATGAGAATTGCTACTCCAGCTTTCTTTTGATTTCCATTTGTATGGAATATCTTTTTCCATCCCCTCACTTTCAGTCTGTATTTGTCCCTTGGTCTGAAGTGGGTCTTTTGTAGACAGCATATGTACGGGTCTTGTTTTTGTATCCATTGAGGTAGTCTGTGTCATTTGGTGGGAGCATTTAATCCATGTATATTTAAGGTAGTTATCGATACGTATGTTCCTCTTACCATTTTCTTAATTGTTTTGGGTTTGTTATTGTAGGACTTTTCCTTCTCTTGTGTTTCCTGCCTAGAGAAGTTCCTTTAGCATTTGTGGTTAAGCTGGTTTGGTGGTGCTGAATTCTGTTAGCTTTTGCTTGTCTGTAAAGGTTTTAATTTCCCCGTTGAATCTGAATGACTTCCTTGCTGGGTAGAGTCATCTTGGTTGTAGGTTTTTCCCTTTTATCACTTTAAATATGTCCTGCCACTCCCTTCTGGCTTGTAGAGTTTCTGCTAGAAGATCAGCTGTTAATCTTATGGGGATTCTCTTGTGTGGTATTTGTTGTTTTTCCTTGCTGCTTTTAATATTTTTTCTTTGTATTTAATTTTTGATAGTTGGATTAATATGTGTCTTGGTATGTTTCTCCTTTGATTTATCCTGTATGGGACGCTCTATGCTTCCTGGACTTGATTGACTATTTCCTTCCCCATATTAGGGAAGTTTTCAAGTATAATCTCTTCAAATATTTTCTCAGGCCCTTTCTTTTTCTCTTTTTCTTCTGGGATTCCTATAATTCGAATGTTGGTGTGTTTAATGTTGTCCCAGAGGTTTAATGTTTTCTGAGAGTGTCCTCATTTCTTTTCATTCTTTTTTCTTTATTCTGCTCTGTGGTAGTTATTTCCAGTATTTTATCTTCCAGGTGACTTATGTGTTCTTCTGCCTCAGATATTATGCTATTGATTCCTTCTAGAGAATTATAATTTCATTTATTGTGTTGTTCATCATTGTTTGTTTGCTCTTTAGTTCTTCTAGGTCCTTGTTAAACGTTTCTTGTATTTTCTCCATTCTTTTTCCACGATTTTGCATCATCTTTACTATCATTACTCTGGATTGTTTTTCAGGTTGACTGCCTATTTCTTCTTCATTTGTTCAGTCTGGTGGGTTTGTACCTTGCTCCTTCATCTGCTGTGTGTTTCTCTGTCTTTTCATTTTGCTTCACTTACTGTGTTTGGGGGTCTCCTTTTTGCAGGCTGCGGGTTCGTAGTTTCCATTGTTTTTGGTGTCTGCCCACAGTGGCTAAGGTTGGTTCAGTGGGTTCCTGGTGGAGAGGACTGGTGCCTGTGTTCTGGTTGATGAGGCTGGATCTTGTCTTTCTGGTGGGCAGGACCGTGTTCGGTGGTGTGTTTTGGAGTGTCTGTGACATTATTATTTTAGGCAGTCTCTCTGCTATTGGGTAGGGTTGTGTTCCTGTCTTGCTAGTTGTTTGGCATAGGGTGTCCAGCACTGTAGCTTGCTGGTCATTGAGTGGAGCTGGGTCTTAGCATTGAGATGGAGATCTCTGGGAGAGCCTTTGCTGTTTGATATTACATTGGTCCAGGAGGTCTCTGGTGGACCAGTGTCCTGAACTCAGCTCTCCCACCTGAGAGGCACAGGCCTGACACCCAGCTGAAGCACCAAGACCCTGTCAGCCACATGGCTCAGAAGAAATGGGAGAAAGAAAGAAAGAAAGAAAGGAAGGAAGAAAGAAAGAAAGAAAGAAAAAATAATAAAGTTATTAAAATTTAAAAAATTATTTAAAATAGAAAAAAATTTAAAAGTAATTAAAAAAAGGGAAAGAAAAAAGAAGAGTGCAACTAAACCAAAAACAAGTTCACCAATGGTAACAAGTGCTAAAAACTATACCAAAAAAATAAATGGATAGACAGACATAGGACAAATGGTAAAAGCAAAGCTATATAGACAAAATCACAGAAAGAAGTATATACATACACACTCACAAAAAGAGAAAAGGAAAAAAAATATATATCTTTTGGGAAGTCTGAGGTCTTCTGCCAGTGTTCAGTAGGTGTTCTGTAGGAGTTGTTCTACATGTAGATGTATTTCTGATGTATTTGTGGGGAGGAAGGTGATCTCCATGTGTTACTCCTCTGCCATCTTGAAGGTCTCTCCTCTCTGCAGTTTTTTAAAATAGTTTGAGAAAGATAGGTGTTAACTCTTCTCTAAATGTTTGGTAGAATCCAACTGTGAAGCAGTCTGCTCCTGGTCTTTTGTTTTTTGGGGAGTTTGTAAAATTACTGATTCAGTTTCATTACTGGTAATTGGTCTGTTCGTATTTTCTGTTTCTTCCTGTTTGTCTTGGGAGATTATACATTTCTAGGAATTTGTCGATTTCTTTTAGGTTGTCTATTTTATTTGTGTGCAGTTATCCATACTAGTATTTTATGATTCTTTGTATTTCTGTGGTGTCAGTTGTAACTTCTCCTTTTTCATTTCGGATTTTATTGGTTTGGGCGCCCCCCCTTCTCTTTTTCTTGATGAACTGGCTAAAGGTTTATCAGTTTTGTGTATCTGTTCTTTCTTTAAAAAAGTTAATTATTCTTTTTTGGGTGCGTTGGGTCTTTGTTGCTGCGTGCAGGCTTTTTCTCTTTGTGGCGTGTGAGGGCTACTCTTCATTGTGGTGCATGGGCTTCTTATTGTGGTGGCTTCTCTTGTTGCAGAGCACGGGTTCTAGGTGCACACACTTCAGTAGTTGTGGCACGCAGGCTCATTAGTTGTGGCACACGGGCTTAGTTGCTCCGTGGCATGTGGGATCTTCCCGGACCAGGGCTGGAACCTGTGTCCCCTGCATTGGCAGGCAGATTCCTAACCACTGCACCACGAGAGAAGTCCCTTTGTATCTTTTCAGAGAACCACCTTTTAGTTTCATTGATCTTTTCTATTTTTTTTTTTTCTGCTCTGATCTTTATGACTTCTTTCCTTTCGCTAACTTTGTGTTTTGTTATTTTTCTAGTTCCTTTAGGTGTAAGGTTAGATTGTTTATTTTAGATTTTTCTTGTTTCCTGAGGTAGGCTTGCATCACTATAAACTTCCCTGTTAGAACTGCTTTTGCCGTGTCCCATAGATTTTTGGATCATTTTGTTTTCGTTTTCATTTGTCTCCAGGTATTTTTTTTAACTTCTTCCTGATTTCTTCAATGATCCATTGGTTGTTTAGTAACATATTGTTTAGTCTCCATGTGTTTGTGTTTTTGCAGTTTTTTTTTCTTGTTGTTGACTTCTAGTCTTAAAATGTTGTGGTCAGAAAAGATATTGGGTTGCCCAAAAAGGTCATTGGTTTTTCTGTAAGATCATACCAAAAACCTAAGCGAGCTTTTTGGCCAACCCAGTACTTGCTCAATTTCAAATTTCTTAAATTTACCAAAGCTTGTTTTGTGGCCTAGCATGTGATCAATCCTGGAGAATGTTCCATGTGCACTTGAAAAGAATGTGTATTCTGCTGCTTTTGGATGTAATGTTCTCTGTATAGCTATTAAGTCAGTCTGGTCTGGTGTGTCATTTAAGGCCAGTGTTTCCTTATTTATTTATTTTTGGTCTGAATGATCTCTCCGTTAATGTAAGTGGGATTTAAAGTCTCCTACTATTACTGTGTTACTGTCAGTTTTTTCCTTGATGTCTGTTAATATTTGTTTTATGTATTTAGGTGGTCCTGTATTGGGTGTGTATGTATTTACACTTCTTCTTGGTTTGAGCCTTTGATCATTATGTAATGTCCTTCTTTGTCTCTTGTAACCGTCTTTGTTTTAAAATCTGTTTTATCTGACATAAGTATTGCTACCCTGGCTTTATTTTTATTTCCATTTTCATGGAGTATTTTTTTCATCCTCTCACTTTCAGTCTGTGTCTGTATTTAGATCTGAAGTGAGTCTTGTAGGCAGCATAGATATGGGTTTTGTCTGTTCAGTCACCCTATGTCTTTTTAAAAAATCTTTATTGGGGTATAATTGCTTTACAATGTTGCATTAGTTTCTGTTGTACAACGAAGTGAATCAGCTATAAGTATACATATATTCCCATATCCCCTCCCTCTTGAGTCTGCCTCCCATCCTCCCTATCCCACCCCTCTAGGTTGTCACAAAGCATCGAGCTTATCTCTGTATGCTATGCAGTAGCTTCCCACTAGCCATCCATTTTACATTTGGTAGTGTATAGTGACAGTGCTACTTTCTCACTTCATTCCAGCTTCCTCTTCCCTGCTCCCATGTCCTCAGGTCCATTTTCTACGTCTGCATATTTATTCCTGCCCTGCCACTAGGTTCATCAGTACTGTTATTTTAGATTCCATATATATGTGTTAGCATACAGTATTTGTTTCTCTCTTTCTGACTTACTTCACTCTGTATGACAGACTCTGGGTCCACCCACCTCATTACAAATAACTCAGTTTCCTTCCTTTTTCATCCTATATCTTTTGACTGGAGCATTTAGTCCATATTCATTTAAAGTAATTATTGATAGGTATGTACTTAGTACCATTTTGTTAATTGTTTGGGGCTTGTTCTGTGATTCTTTTTTGTTCTTTTAATTTTTTCTCTTCCCTTGTGATTTGATGACTATCTTTAGTATTATGTTTGGATTCCTTTTTCTCTGTGTGTATCTATTAAAGATTTTTGATTTGTGGTTACCATTTTGTTTATGTGTAGCAATCTGTATACATCCATGATTATTTTAAGTTGCTGATCTCTTAATTCCAAATACATTTGAACAACCCTGCTTTTTTACTCCCCTTCCCTCATGATTGCTGTTTTCGACATCATATTTTACATCTGTGTGTTTGGTGTTGCCCTTAACTGCTTATTGTGGATATAGATGATTTTTACTACTTTTGTCTTTTAACTTTCCTACTAGCTTTGTATGTAGTTGGTTTATTACCTTTAATGTATATTTGCCTTTACTGATGGGCTTTTTCCTTTCATAATTTTCCTGTTTCTAGTTGTGGCCTTTTCTTTTTTGCTTAGAGAAGTCCCTTTAACATTGCTTGTAAAGCTGGTTTGGTGGTGCTGAGCTCCTTTAGCTTTTGCTTGTCTGTAAAACTTTAGATTTCTCCAGCAAATCTGAATGAAAGCCTTGCTGGGTACAGTGTACTTGGTTGTAGGTTCTTCCCTTTCATCATTCTAAATATATTGTGTTACCTCTTTCTGGCCTGCAGAGTTTCTGCTGAAAAGTCAACTGATAGCCTTATGGGAGTTCCCTTGTACACAACTTGTTGATTTTCCCTTGCTGCTTTTGATATTCTCTCTTTATCTTTGCCATTTTAATTACAGTGTGTCTTGGTGTGGGCCTCTTTGGGCTGATCCTGTTTGGGTCTCTGTGTGCTTCCTGGACTTGGATGTCTGTTTCCTTTCCCAGGTTAGGGAAGTTTTCAGCTATTAGGTTTTCAAATATGTTTTCTGCCCCTTTGTCTCTCTCTCTTCTCCTTCTGGGACCCCTATCATGTCAATATTGGTAAACTTGATGTTGTCACAGAGATCTCGTAAACTGTTCTCATTTCTTTTTTTTTTTTTTTTTTTTTTGTTCAGTGATTCAGCTTCAGTGATTTCCACTACCCTGTCTTACAGCTCACTGATCTGTTTCTCTGTATCATTTAATTAACTTGATTCCTTCTAGTGTATTTTTCATTTCATTTATTGTATTTTTCACCTCTGTTTTTGGTTTTTTATATTTTCTAACTCTTTGTTAGAAACGTCTGACTTCTCACTCTGTTCATCCAGTCTTCTCCCGAGTTCTTTGATCATCTTTATGATCATTACCTTGAACTCTTTCTCGAGTAGTTTGCCTATCTCCACTTCAGTTAGTTCTTCTAGGGTTTTGTCTTGTTCCTTCATTTGGAACATGTTTCTCTGTCACCTCATTTTGCTTAATTTGCTGTTTTTATTTCTATGTTTCGTCGAGGTTGATTATGTTTCCCGACCTTGGTGAAGTGGCCTTTTGTAGGAGACATCCTATGAATCCCAGCAGCGCACTCCCTTCTGGTCACCAGAGCTGTATGCTCTAGGGGTGTCCCCTCTGTGGGCTGCGTGGGTCCTTCTGTTGTGGTGGGCTGACTACTGTGGGCAGCCTGGTAGTCATGGCTGGCCCCTGATCTGGTTGTTTGCCAGGCCCTGCCTTGTGTGGAGGCTGCTGGACACTGGTTGGTAGGGCCAGGTCATGATGCAGCTGGTTGTGGAATCCTGGCAGGCCCCAGGGCTAATGCCAGCTCACTGGTGGGCAGAGCTGGGTTCTGAGGTGGGTGGTTGTGGGGCTAGGTCTTCCCAGATCTAGTGTTGGCCTGCTAGCGGGGGTGGGGGGCTGGTTCCTGACATGGCTGGCTGTGGGTTCCAGGGTGTCCCAGAGCTGGTGCTGGCCCACTGGTGAGTGGGGCTGGATCCTGGGGTGGCTGGCTGAGGAGTCCAGGATATCTTAGAGCTGGTATTGGCCTGATGGTGGGTGGGGCTGGGACCCAGGAGGTGCCACTGCTTGTGCTCGTTCACTGGTGGGTGCAGCTGGATCCCAGGGGCTCTGGCTGCAGGGCTCTGGGGGTCCTGAAGCTGGTGTCAGCCTGCTGTGAGTGTGGTTGTCTCTCAGGGCCATTGGCCAAAGGGCACAAGGTGTCCCAGAATGGAGTTGGCCTGCTGGTGGGCAGAGCTGGAGCCTGGTGGGTCTTGAGGCTGATGCTGGCCTGCTAGTGTGTTGCCTGGGTTCTGACAAGGCAGGCTGCTGGGCTTTAGTGGTCTTGGGGCTGGTGCCACCTGCTGGTGTGTGTGGCTGGGGCCCTGGAGATCCTGGGGCTAGTGCCTGCCCACTAATGGGTGAAGCCGGGTCGTGAGGCTAGTGCTGGCCCACTGGTCAGCAAAGCTGGGTCCTGGGGTCTCTGGATGCAGGGCCCATTGGTCCCAGAGCTGGTGTCAGACCACTGGTAGGAGGAGCTGTTTCCTGACGCAGCTGCACGTGGGGTGCAGGGTGTCCCAAAGCTTGTGTCAGCCCACTGGTGAGTGGGCCCTGATTCCGTGGTGGCTGGCTGAAGGGCCCAAGGTGTCTCAGACCTAGTATTGGGTCTGTCTGTGGGTGGGGTTGGGACCCAGTGGGTCCTGGGGCTGGTGCTGGACTACTGGTCAGTGGGCTGGGTCCTGCCACGGCAGGCTGTGCAGCTGTGGTTGTGCTGGGCTGGTGTCTGTTGGTGGGCAGGGCTGGGGCCCTTTTCGTTGGAGTCCTTAGGGTTTTTTAATATACAGTGTCATGTCATCTGCAAACAGTGACAGTTTTACTTCTTCCTTTCCAGTTTGGATGCCTTATATTTCTTTTTCTTGCCTAGTCGCTGTGGCTGGGACTCCTAATATTCTCTTGATAGAAGTGATGAAAGTGGTCATCCTTGTCTTGTTCCTGATCTTAGAGGAAAAGCTTTCAGCTTTTCACCATTGAGTATGATGTTAGCTGTGGGTTTGTCATATATAGCTTTTATTATGTTGAGGTATGTTGCCTGTATACTCACTTTGGTGAGAGTTTTTAAAATTATATATGGATGTTGAATTTTGTCAAAAGCTTTTTATGCATCTTTTGAGATGATCATATGATTTTTATCCTGATTCTTATGTGGTGTATCACATTGATTTGCAGATGTTTGAGCCATCCTTGCATCCCTTAAATCGCACTTAATTATGGTGTATGATGCTTTTAATGTATCGTTGGATTCAGTTTCCTAGTTTTCTTGAGGATTTTTGCTGCTGAATTCATCAGTGATATTGGCTTGTAATTTTCTCTTTTTTTGTACTTTTTTTGTTTTGGTATTATGGTTATGCTGGTCTTGTTAAAATGAGTTTGGAATCGTACCTTCCTCAGTTATTTGGAATAGTTTTAGAAAAGTATGTATTAACTCTGTTTTAAATGTTTGGAAGAATTCACCTGTGAAGCCATCTAGTCCTGGATTTAGTTTGGGAGTTTTTTGATTACTGATTAATTTCACTGTTAGTAATTGATTTCTTCATGATTTAGTTTTGGAAGATTGTATATTTCTAGGAATTTATCCATTTCTTCTAGGTTGTCCAATTTGTTGGTGTATTATTTTTCATAGTATTCTCTCATGATCCTTTGTATTTTGTGGTATTGGTTGTAACTTCTGTCATTTCTGATGTTATTTATTTGGGCCCTTGCTCTTTTTTTTTCTTGATTAATCTGGCTGAAGGTTTATCAGTTTTGTTTGTCTTCTCAAAGAACCAACCAGCTCTTCATTTTATTGATATTCCCTATTTTTTAGTCTCTATTTTATTCTCTCTCGATTTTTATTATTTCCTTCCTTCTCCTAACTTTGGGCTTTGTGTGTTTTTCTTTTTCTAGTTTCTTAAGTTGTAAAGTTAGTTTATTTGAGATTTTCCTTGTTTCTTGAGATAGGCTTGTATAGCTACAAACTTTCTTCTTAGAACTGCTTTTCCTGTGTCCTGTGGATTTTGGAACATTGTGTTTTTATTTTCATTTGTTTCAAGACTTCCTCTTTGATTTCTTTGTTTACCCATTGGTTGTTTAGTAACATGTTGTTTAGTCTCTACATGTTTTTGCGTCTTCCTCTTGTAATTGATATCTAGTTTCATACTGTTGTTGTAAAAGACACTTGATATGATTTTAGTCTTAAATTTATTGAGACTTGCTTTGTGGCCTAACATGTGATCTGTCCTGGAGAATGTTCCATGTGCACTTGAAAACAAAGTGTATTCTGTTTTTGGTTGAAATGTCCTGTGTCTATCTACTAAGGTCAATCTAGTCAAATGAGTTATTTAAGGCTCATGTTTCCTTATTGATTTTCTCTCTGGATGGTCTATCCATTAATGTAAGTAGGGTATTAAAGTTTCCTACTATTATTGTATTGCTGTCAATTTCTTTCTTTAAGTCTGTTAATATCTGTTTTATGTATTTAGGTGCTCCTGGGTAGGTGCATATGTATTTACAAATGTTATGTCCTGTTGTTGGAGTTGAACATTATGTAATGCCCTACTTTGTCTTTTGTTACAGTCTTTGTTTTAAGGTGTATTTTGTCTGATTATAAGTATTGCTACCCCAGCTTTCTTTTCATGTCCAGTTGAGTGGAATATCTTTTTCCCTTTCTTCACTTTCAGTCTGTGTGTGTGTGTTTAGATCTGAAGTGGGTATATAGTGAGTCTCATTTTTTTAAAATCCATTCAGCCACTCTGTCTTTTGATTGGAGAATTTAGTCTATTCATTTACATTTATAGTAATTATTGATAGGCATGACTTTTTGCCATTTTATTAATTTTTTTCTGGTTGTTTTTGTAGTTCTTCTTTGTTTCTTTCTTCTTGTTCTTGTCCTTTGTGGTTTGATGACTTTTATTAGTTTTATGTTTGGATTCCTTTCTCTTTTTTGTGTATGTATCTATTATAAGTTTTTAGTTTGGGTTATATGTTTGTTATATGTAACAACATATATATATTGTGGTTTATCTTAAGTTGATGGTTGCCTAACTTCGCAAGTATTCTACAAACTCTATCCCCCTCTCCATGTTTCATAATTAACATTAAAAAAATTTTTTTTATCCCTCAACTAAATATTATAGTTATGGTTGATTTTGACTTTTGTTTAACTTTCATATAAGCTTTTTAGGTAGTTTGTCCACTACATTTACTACATATTTGCCGTTACCAGTGAGATTTTTTTCTTTCATATATTTTCTTATTTTTAGTTATGGCTTTTTGTCTTCAGCTTAAAGAAGTTCCTTTAACATTTTTTTGTAAGGCTGGTTTAGTGGTAATGAATTCCTTTATCTCTTGCTTGTCTGGGAAACTCTTTATTGCTCCTTAAATTCTGTAGGATAACCTTGCTAGGTAGAGTATTCTTGGTTGTAAATCTTTTCCTTTCAGCCCTTTGAATATATCATGCCACTCCCTTCTTGCCTAGTAAGTTTATACTGAATAATCTAATAGTTTTTTTGGGTTTCCCTTGTATACAATAAATTGTTTTTCTCTTGCTTCTTTTAAGAGTCTCTCTTTATCCTTAACTTTTACCATTTTAATTATAATGTGTCTTGGTGTGGTTCTTTTTAGGTTCATCTTATTTGGAACTTTTTGGGCTTCCTGGAGCTGTATATTTGTTTCCTTTCCCAGGTTAGGATAGTTTCCTGCCATAATATCTTCAAATTATCTGGCCCTTTCTCTCTCTCTCTTCTCCTTCTGGAACCCCTATAATGTGAATGTTATCCTGCTTGATGTTGTCCCAGATGTCCCTTAAGGTATCCTCCCTTTTAAAAATTCTTTTTCCATTTTGCTGCTCTGTCTGGGTGATTTCCATTGCTTTGTCTTTTAGCTTACTGATTTGTGCTTTTACTTCATCCAGTCTGCTGTTAAGCCCGTCAAGTGTATTTTTCAGTTCAGTTATAATCTCTGTTTGGTACTTTCTTACATTTTGTATGTCCTTGAAGTTATCACTGTGTTCATCCATTCTTCTCCTGAGATCAGTGAGCACCTTTATGACCATTACTTTGAGTCCTTTATAAGGTAGGTTGCTCATCTGCATTTTGTTAGGGTCTTTTTCTGAAGATTTGTCTTGTTCTTTGGTTTGGAACATCTTCCTCTGTCTCTTCATTTTGCCTGACTCTTTGTGTTTGTCTGTATGTATTAGGTGAAAGGGCTACCTCTCCCAGTCTTGAAGGTGTGGTCTTGCGTAAGAGATGATCTGTGAGGCCCAGAAGTGCAATCTCCCCTGGCCTTCAGAGCCCAGAGCTCAGGGGGCATCCCTCATGCCGCCTGTGTGCCCTTGTGGCTATGGTGGGGCTGCGCTGCTGCACTGAGAACGTGGGGTGTGGAGCACCCGCTCCGGTGTTCGCCGGCTAGAGGGAGAGCACCAGAAGTGGTGCCCACCAGTTCTGTCACCAGCAAGTTAGAATGAGATTACAAAAATGGCACCCAACAGTGCTTCCATCCCCAGAGAAAGTCCCTGCAGGTTCCTGCCTTTGCAGCAGCCACTTTGGGCTTCGTTAGTGGTTCTCCCTCCCTTATGGTCCTGGCAATTTCCACACTGTCGCTTTTGTGCTGGATCTCAGGGTGAGTGGTCTGCATGCCTTTAGGAGCAGGTTCTCAGTTCCCTACAGTTCCGTGGTTCCCCTGGACTTAATCCCTGTTGCTTTTCAAAACCAGGCATTTTGGGGCCTCTTTTCATGGTGCCGGACCCAGGGGCCTGATGTGTGGCAAGTCTCATCCCTCCTCAAGGGGAAATTGCATGTTTTTGGGGTCCCTTCCCAACTGTGGGACACCGTGCCCGGGGTGGAGTCCCGGGCGAGACTGAGTCTCTGCCTCTTACTAGTCTCTTTATCTTTTGTTACGGAGCCGCTGTTCATGTAGCCCTTGGGTCCTTTTCCGAGGATAGTTATTCCATATGTAGCTGTCAGTTTGTTGTGTCCATGGAAGGAAGGAAGTTTGGGGTCTTCCTGTGCTGCCATCTTGAACTCCTGATTTCCATGATACACTTTAGAAAAGATTTAGTATTCCCGTGAACTTTCTTCCTTTCTAAACTATAAGCTTTGGACCAGGAACTACATTTCATTCTTCTGTGTGTCCCCCTTGTATCTCTACCTGCTGGGTGCTTAGTAAACACAGGACAGAATGATGCAGTGCTGATCTGGTATAAGAGAGCAGTTACTTCCAAGTTATGTTAAAAGCTCTCAGGCTCACTAAAAAATTACTCTCGGACACAAATCAAGCTGCCTGCACATACATTAAAGCAGGGACGCTAAGAACCACCACGAGGCAACACCATCTTAGCTAAGGAAACAAAGTTTAAAGTAGTGCTGTTTTATTTATTGGGTTGGCCCAGAAGTTCATTCAGGTTTTTCTATAAGATGTTACGGAAAAACCCAAATGAACTTTTTGGCCAACCCAATATGTGAATGTATTCTAGTTGACACAGTCATTCAGAATGGACTTGCTACTAATTAGTGGAGCATTTCAGTGAAGTTTTTAATAAATTCCTGATTTCTGTGACTTGTCTAATTAGGCTAGGCTGTGTTGAACACAATCCCTGTTTCTTAGTTATCAAGTTATAAAAAAATGTGTTTATGCTGCCTGTCTGTATCACCACCTGGCTGCAGAGTCTCCAGGAGCACCTCTGCTCTCTTCATGTTCACTCTTATTTTAAGAACAAATCCCTACCATTCATCAAAGGTACATCATGCTGGTGGGGGTAGGGGAAATATTACTAGCACTGCTGCTGTAACCACTCCTCACCCCACCCCATGCTAATGGGAGCTGGAGTTTGACGGGCACTCTTACGTTGCACCGTATTCTGAGCAATGTATGCGTGCTGTTCCACTTAATCCAATGAGACGGGTTCCATTATCACCCCTAGTTTTTGGGGGGGAGTTCAGAGAGGTTAACTGTCATGCTAAGATCACACAGCTTGGAAGAGTTGGGAGTGGGGAATAGGCTTTTTTCCCTTAAGGCTACATTCAATGGACTGAAAAGTAATCAGAGCCTACTGATATGAGAAAGCCATTTCCCCAGAATGAGAGCACAGGCTAAACATTACCATCTTGTTTGTGAATAAGAGCTAGAGGTTGGTGGTTGGAGGTGGGGGGAAGGAGTCCGGAATGATCATCAGCTGAGAGTTACCTGTGGTTCAGGTAGAAAGTAGTGCAGGTGCCAGAATTATGATCAAAAGTCATTACTGTGTGCACATTACTGAAATGTGACCACACAGTAATGACAAGGCACGTATATATACTGGAGAGGAGGAGATAATGGCAAAGTTAAAAATTCTCCTAGGTAGATAGAGCTTCCCTGTGTATATGTCTTGTATGAGCATCTTTAGACCATTCACAATATAGGGACTCCACGCAGTTGCCCATGTGTCTCTTTAGAACATAGTAAGGGTGTGTGTGTGTGTGTGTGTGTGTGTGTGTGTGTGTGTGTATGATTTCGAAAATTTCTACAAATACCTTCTGATTAGAAAAAAGAGAGTTGTTACGTTAAAAATTTGTAACGAGAACCATTTTATTCTCAAAGCAGTTGAAGCAGTGTAACTCTAAATGGGGTCTTTTCTCAGCTATTTAGCAAGTCACGGGTACACACACCACACATAGGCTAGGCTTCCAGACTGTGTAGTATTTAGCCCTATTCAGTCAACATATTTGATTCCGTGGCAGCCAGAATCTGATTGGAAGAGAAGGTACAAATTAGGACTGTTAAGATTAAGGTCAAAGATTCTTCTAGGGACTACGATAAGTGATAGGAGCTTTCCATACTCATACAAGTTTCTGTTACTTAGAAACTTGTGTTAACTTTTTGAAAGTGTCTTAAGTTGTGTGTGTGCATGTGGGTTTTAAAACTGGAATTTTCAGTATCACACCACAGGAAAAAGATATGTAAGCTAGATAATAAAAATTATTTACAAAAGTAGAAGAAATTGTGAGCCAGTGAACTGGTTTTACAAAAACTAGATTCACTGCAGTTCCTATAAACCATGCTGCATCTAGCCTCGCATCATCTAACAGATGGGGGGACTGTTTCTTCTCTCCAGGCACAATATTGCGAATGGGTCTTTCTCCCCAGACTTCACTTCTCTGTGAACTTTCCCTGATGAACTCAAGAGACTCCTTTCCTTGTGCCCCCTTCTTTCAGCCCAACAGAATGGCTGTGAGATTGAATGTGCACTTTGAGCTCCTTACTGCTTCCTAGGTCTTCTTCAAATGCATTCATCATCCCTCCTTGCTTACAGTTTAGTCTCCTCAAGGGTAGGGATTAGGTGGTTCTTTGTTCCTTCTCCCACAGCACAGTGTATGTGGTTTTCACTGCGTGAGGTTAATACACCTTGGCAGCTGACATTTTATCCCTTTGTCACCACTCAGGAACCAGCACATGGTCTTGCACTCAGTAGGAAATCAATAAATACTTTGTTGATTAATAATTGCTAAAGCTGATCCCTGCATCTGTTGAGTTCAGTGACCGTTTCTGATTATGAATGGGAAAGGGTTCTGTTGGGGGTGAAGTGATAGCAAAGTCCCCCTTGACGCTCTCGCATCCATTTAATCACAAATAACACCCCTCTCCTTTTAAACTTGCGTTCTGTTAACATTATTGGCAAGTATGTAGGATTATATGAAAATTTAAAGAACATATACTGAAATAAAGGTGAAAAATTATAATGACTTTGGAGCAAAATCATGTTTCCTGTAGCCTCTATCCCACTATTTATGGGGTCTGGGTAGTGTGTCTAGCAGTGTCTCATGAGGGGGCTGTACCCAGATGATTGAATTAGAAACTGAAAAAAAGATTTATCAAGCATTTCGTGTCACACATTTGTGAGATGTATCAATACTGGAACTTCCAGCTATGGTTTTTTATGGCCCCATGTTTTATAAAACTGTGGAAGATATTGAACCTTTGCACAAGGATCTCAGTCACAGTGAAAGAACACGATGTAGGATAGGGCTGTGCTGACAGTTCAGTTTGGAGGGTGGATCTCCTGCCCTTTCCCCTGTTTCCTTCTGGCTGCTTTTTCTCTGTTCCTGTGAGGTTCTTCCCAGGGAATAGAGAAGTAAGTCAACGAAAAGCAAGTATAAAAGGGGGATTTATGACTTTCTATACCTAAAGCTCATAGCTTTTTCCTTTAATGCTGTATTGACTCATCTTTTTTTTCCTCTTTAAGTCATTCTCAGTGATGCTCCATTTCTCACTTAGCCTTTCATCAGTTGCAGATGACCTGTGGGGAAGGAAGACTCTTTAGACCTTGTTTGCCTCTCAGCAGAGAACCTACCTGCATCTCACCGAGGGCTCCTTTCTCTACCCTTAGTTTTTCTGTCTTATGTGGATAGACCCTGCCCAGGCGACTCTTTTATTTATTTTAAAAAAATTAACATACAGTAAACCTTTTTTTTGTTTTTTGTTTTTGTTGTACAGTTACGTGAGCTTTAACACATACATAAATTTTTATATCCACCACCACAATCAGGACACAGAACAGTTCCATCACCCCCAAAACTTATTCATTGGGCCTTTTTGTAGTCACACTCTCCCTTCACCCCAACCCTGGGCAGCCTGTGATCTGTTCTCCATCACTGTAGCTTTGTCTTTTCTAGAAATGTCATGTAAATACAGTCACTCAGTATAATGCCTTTGAGGTTTATCCATGTTCAATAGTGTGTATCAGTAGTTCCTTTTCATTGGTGAGTAGTATTACATTTATGGATATACCACAGTTTACTTATCCATTCACCTGTTGAAGGAAATTTCATTTATTTCCAGTTTTTGGTGATTTTTCAATAGAGCTGCTATAAACATACAGGTTTTTGTATGAGTATGTGTTGAATTCTCTAGTGTAAATCCCTAGGAGTAGAATTGTTGGATCATATAGTAATTGTATGTTTAATGTTATAAGAGACTGCCAAACTGTTCTCCAGAGTGGCATGGCGGTGCTATTTTGCATTCCCATCGGAAACATACGAAAGTTCCTATTACTTCGCCTCCTTGTCAACACTTAATAGTGTCAGAACCTTTTATCTTAGTCTTTCTAATAGGTGTTTAGTGGTATCTCATTTTGGTTTTAATTTTCATTTCCCTAGTGGATAATGATGATAAACATCATTTCATCTGCTTATTTGCCATCTGTGTATCCTTTTCGGTGAAGTGTCTATTTCCATCTTTTGCCCATTTAAAAAGTTGGATCGTTTGTTTGGTTTATTACTGTCGAGTTTTGAGAGTTTCTCATATATTCTGATTCCAGGTCTTTTATCAAATATGTAATTTCCAGATATTTTCTCCTACTCTGTGGCTGGTCTTTTTTTTTCTCTTAAGTGTTTTACAGAGCAAAAGTTTTCATTTTGGTGACATCAACTTTTCCAGTTTTTTCTTTGATGGATTATACTTTCTCCCAGGTCATGTACATTTTCTCTAGTGTTATTTCTAAAAGTTTTATAGTTTTACATTTAAATCTGTGATCTGTTTTGAGTTACTTTTTGAATAAAGTATGAGGCTTAGGTTGAGGGGTTTTTTTTTGCACATAGGTGTCCAGTTGTTCCAACACCGTTTGTTGAAAAGCCTATCCTTTCTCAATTGAATTGTCTTTATACATTTGTCAAAAATCAACTGGCCATACTTGAGACTTTTTCTGGACTTGCTATTCTGTTCCATGAATTTGTTCCTTCACCAGTACCACACTGTTTTGATTACTGTAACTTTAATGTCAGTCTTAAATTGAGTGGTTTGAGTTTTCCAGCTTTATTCTTATTTTTCAGAATTGTTTTTGTCTATTCTAGTTCCTTTGCCTTTTCACATAAATTTTTAGATTCAGCTTACTGGTTTCAACAAAAAAGCTTCTAGTGATTTTGATTGCATTGAATCTATAGATTTAGGTAGAATTGACACTTCGACTACAGTTGACCCCTGAACAATGTAGGGGCTAGGGGTGCTGACCCTCGGTGCAGTCAAAAATCTGCTTATAACTTTATAGTTGGCTCTCTATATCTGTAGTTCCACATCTGTGGATTCAACCATCCATGGATCATATAGAACTGCATATGTATTTATTGAGAGAAATCCTCATATAAGTGGACCTGCACAGTTCAAACCCATGTTGTTCAAGGGTCAGTTATATACTGAATTTTCCAATTCATAAACATGGTGTATTTCTCTGTTTATTTAGGTCATCTTTGATTTATTTTATTAAGGACAGTCTCTGTATTTTCATTAGTGTTTTTAGATCATCTACACACAACATTATTATCAATATGTTTATATTTAGGCCCACCATTTTATTATTCTGTTGTCTCTTTTTCACTCTTATTTTGCCCCTTTCCTGCCTCCTTTTGGATTATTTGAATATTTGTTAGCATTTCATTTAAATGTATCCATTGTTCCTGATCTTAGGGGGAAAGCCCGCAGTCTTTCACCATTAATTATGATGTTAGCTATGGTTTTTTCATAATGACCTTTTGTTGGATTGAAGAAGTTTCCTTCTATTCCTAGTTTGTTGAGTGATTTTTCATTAGAGGTTGTTGGATTTTATGTATAGTGTTTTTTGTCTTGTGATGTCTTTATCTGGTTTTGATATCAAGGTAAGGCTTCTGATTTTTGTGGAAGTGTTATGAAAGAATGGTGTTAATTCTTTAAACATATGGTAGAATTCATTAGTTAAGCCATATGGGCCTGGGCAGTTCTTTGTGGGAAGTTTTTGGTTACTATTTCAATCTCCTTACTTATCGTAGACCTGTTCAGATTTTCTATTTTATCTTGAATCAGTATTAGTAGTTTCTTCCTAAGAACTTGTCCATTTCATGTAGGTTATCTAATTTGCTGGCAGCATTAAAAATTTTTTTTTACTTTTTTAAAAAGAAATTTATTGGAGTATAGTTGATATACAATGTTGTGTTAGTTTCTGCTGTACAGAAAAGTGAATCAGTTATGTATATATCTATTCTTTTTTAGATTCTTTTCCCATATAGGTCATTACAGAGTATTGGGTAGAGTTCCCTGTGCTAGACAGTAGGTCCTTATTAGTTATCTATTTTATATATAGTAGTGTATATGTCAATCCCAATCTCCAATTTATCTCCTCCCTCTCCCCCCCAGAGCATTTCTTTTATAGTAGGCCTCCTGGAAATGAATTCTCTTAGTTTTCAACCTCTGAAAATGTCATTCACCTTCATTTCCAAAGGATGTTTATAGAATTCTGGGTTGACAGTTCTTTTCTTTCAGCACTTTATAAATACTCGTTCTCCACTTTCTGACCTCCATGGTTTTTTCTGAGAAGTCATTTAAATCATTGTTTCCTATATATTTTCTAAAAATATTTATTTATTTATTTGGCTGTGTCGGGCCTTAGTTGCGGCATGTGGGACCTTCCTTGCGGCATGAGGGATCCTTTGTTGCAGCACACAGGCTCCTTGTTGCAGTGCACGGGCTTCTCTCTAGCTGTGGTACACGGGCTGCATAGTACGCAGGTTCAGCAGGTGTGGCTCACAGGCTCTCTAGTTGTGGCATGCGGGCTTCAGAGTGCACGAGCTCAGTAGTTGCGCACGTGGGCTTAGTGCCCCGTGGCATGTGGGATCGTAGTTCCCCAACAGGGGGTTGAACCCACATCCCCTGCATTGGAAGGCGGATTCTTAACCACTGGACCACCAGGGAAGTCTTCTGTTGCCTATATGTTACATGCTGTTTTCCTCTGGCTATTTTCAAGATCTTTTTCTTTGTCTTTAGTTTTTAGCAGTTATGATATGTCTGGGTATGGATTTCTTTGAGATTATCCGGTTTGGGGTTTGCAGAGTTTTTTTAAACCGTCAGTTTAGGCCTTTTGACAAGTACGGGAAGTTTTCAGCCAGTGTTTCTTCAAATATTTTTCCCACATAACACTCTTTCTTCTCTTCTTCTGGGGCTCTGACGACATGAATGTTAGACCTTTTGGTATTATTCTACATGTCCCTGGGCTTCTGTCTATCTTTGTAATTCTTTGTTCATCCAGTGACATTTAAAATGTAGTATTGTATTTTTCAGTTCTAAAATTTCCATTTGGTTCTTCTTCATGTCTTTTTTGAGGCAGGGCTAAAATTTTCTATCATTCCATTAGTTTCAGCAGTGTTCAGTCTTACTTCCTGGAACATGGTTATAATAGCTACTTTAAATTATTTGTTAGATAATTCCAATACCTATGTTATCCTGAGGTTGATGTCTTTTAATTGTCCTTTTCCTTGCAAGTTGAGAGTTAGCTGGTTTTTCATATGCTGAGTAACTTCAAATTATCTTCTAGACATTTGGATATTATGTTGTGCTTTTCTGGGTCTTGTTTATATCTTACGGAGACTGTTTATTTTTTCTTTTGTAAGCAGACGATTGATCTGGTTGGAAGTTTTGATTTGCATTCCATGCGCTGTGTTTCTAACATCAGTTCAGTTTTCAAAACCTTTTCAGTGTCATTTGAATCTGTCCCATGTGGGTGTATTCCATTGCCCAGTCTGGGACCTGAGCAATCATCTTTTCCAAAGTGCAAATCTCAAAGCTGTTGGCATGCTGTTTCGGATCAGATACATGGTTAACAGCTCAGAGGTGAGACCATATATTAATATACCACTTTGTGATAAATTCCCTTAGCTCCCTTCTCTCTGCAATCTCTCTGACAATTTCTGATTCCCTGAGGCCCTCTTTTGCTGTCCTCCAGCCAGAAATACAGGACTGTGTTTCTCTTGCTCTGCTGTGTACTTTCTGTGACTGTGCAGATCCAAGCAGCAGAAGGCCAGTGAGAAAAAGAAGCAGTGGGGATTTATCCTCTTGTTTGTGGAACTATAGTTCTTCGTAGAGAAAATCATTCCCCTTTCTCTGAGTTAGGTGCCTGCTTACCTCTGCTGTTGTTCTGTGGCTCTGTGGGATTGTCTGGTGCTGAGGTAGGAGAGATCAGAAAAAAGCAAAACCAATACAGGGGATTTCTCTGAACATTAGGAGATTAGGAGTTACTTTTTTTTTTGCTCCTTGGGCTGGAATGTGAGGGTTTCTCTTCCAAGTTCATTCTTTCCTTACCTAGTGAGCACTTCTGGGTGCTGGGCCTTTGAATTCAGCCTGGGTGATACCAGAGAGAACAAAAACAACAACAGAAAATTCACCACTGGTTTGGTGGTCCTCTGTGTTCTAGTTTTCTTCCTCAGTCTGCCAGCTACCATTGACTTTTCAGAGTCCTCAGGGGCTCCATGTTTTCCACCCAGCTTTTATATTTACATATAGTTAAAGAGGTAAGGTGGGTGTTCTTAATCCATCTTGCCTGGAACTGGAGCGTCCATATTAGTCTTAACATCATCTTTTATAAAACAAACCCTGGCTACGATGGGGTTTACCAAGTCAGATTTTCTGAGATCCTAGGATGTGTTCATAACCTGTATCATGGTATTGTCACATAATAATACTTATCATTTAATAAGCTTACTTTAATTTAAAGGAGAGATTAGCATACTGTTTCTGTAATGGGCCAAATGGTAAATCTTTTTAGTTCTGTGACCGTACGATCCCTGACACAACTTCTTAACTTGGCTGTTGTTGTGTAAGAGCAGTCATAAACAATACAGAAACTAATGAAGATGGCTGTGTTCCAGTACAACTTTATTGACACTGACATTTGAATTTCTTATTCTTGTCATGTGTCATGAAGTATTATTCTTTTTATTTTTACTACCATTTCATAGGTGGTTGGCCAGATTTAACCCATTGACCAAAGTTTGCTGACACCTGGCTCTTGTCATGGATGGCTGTCTGACCCTAACCAACAGCTGTTCTTGATCATAAGGGGTTATTTTTAACTCATTATGGAGAAACATAGGTAGGAAAGCAACAGAAGTTCCAGAAATCTTATGGAGTGTTCATACATGAAATATGTAAACCAAAGTAGCATTTCAATCCTTTTCTGTGTTTCTTAGGTTGTGTAGAGAGTGAGGGCCTTTTACATTTTGTGTCAGTGTACCCCCATATTACTTAAAGCAAATGCTTTCATCCTCATTTTATGGATGAAAGAACTGAGGTGTGGAGAGGATTACACGGTCCAAGTCATGACTAGACTGGGGTTTGTATCCAAGCCAGTCCAGTACTGGCGCTGTTGCTTTTAATTCTAGGTCAGTGAAGATCTCCTTTCTCCAGTTTGACTTGTGTCCTTACAAAGAGGCCTTGTTGATAGCTGTGTAGGTCATTAAAAGACCTGGTACTTAAGACCTCTGTGTTCTGGTCTGGACTATTTCATGTATCATTTGTTCCTCTGGGTCCTAATTTCTCTGCCTATAAAATAGGGGACTGGGTCAGCCAGTGTCTGTCTGTCTGTCATTGCGGGTTTCGTGGGTTTTGTTTTGTGGATTTTTGGCAGCGAGCATCATAACCATGGACAGGGACCCTGGGAAGAGGTGGTGCCTGTAGGGCTGGGGAGAGCCATAAGGAGCAAGCCTGGCCCTGGACCACAGTGTGATGGCTGTTGACTTGGAGCTCTGTAGCTATAAAGAAAAAGAGAATAAACATAGCACTTCTTTTTTATCTTCAGTTTTTCACAGTATACTCCTAGACTGAACTTTGCTTGATTTAGTGTTCGCCACATAAGTTCGTGCCATTTTCTTTGAACTCTTATCGGTGGAAGTCAGCAATAAATGCTTAAGAATCTGTGGGTCTTGCTGAAGTACTGGTATACCTTGTTTGAAGCCTGTTCTGCAAATAGTAAAGCATTTCTTAAAGACTTGATGGGGTAATATGAAAATGTTCGTTGCTTTCTTTGTTCACTGTAGCATTTTAAAAAGTTATTCACATCACATGACTTAATTATGTCATTGATTTAATATTCTTTCAAATGTGATGAAAATGGAAAATGTTAAACAGTCATAAAAAATCAAAAAGAGGAGAAATGAAGTCACATTTGAGTGCTGCTTTGTGCTAGCGATTTTCGTACATGCTCTGGTAGAAAGTAGTCTCCTTTTACCATGATGAGCAAGACATGGTTTCTACCATTAAGAAATTTAGAGTTTAATAGCCTTAATGGTTCTCAACTGGCATTACTCTTCTTCAGTACTTAGAAATGTGCGGTTGTAATTGTCACAAGTACTGAGAGCACTGTTGGGCTGCAGTGTGTGGGATTACATTACAGTGAAGCATTGCCCCACCCCAGATTCTCGTAGAGCTCCTCTTGAGAAACACTGGGCTGAATGAAATAATAGTATTGATAATAATACACACTTGCATGTTGAGCACATCCTATCTGTTCTGAGAGCTCTACAAATACAGGTCCATATTTTCTGATCTGCAGCTCTAAATTTAAAGATCTGTAAAACTGAATTGGATTTTTTTTAATGAACCCATTTAGTGATAAAACATGACCTGAATTGATTTCTGCTTTAAGAGTACAATTTAGTGATTTTTCAGTAAACTTAACAGAGTTGTATTACTATTACCACAATTCAGTCTTACAGCATTTTCTTTATCCTCTCAAATTCTCTTGAGCCTGTGTGAGACCATAATATAGTTTCTGTCCCTTTTGGTGTCAATTTTCAGATGTTCCACTGAAGAAACACGAAATGTATTTGGTTATAGGGTGTTTTTCCAGATCCTTCTGGGATGGTTAGGTATTCATTTTCTGCAATCTGAAAAATTCTGAATTCTAAAACCCATCCAGACCCAGAAGTTCCTGGTAAGGGACTGTGGGCCATAGGAATGCATCCCATCCTCCGAATAACCATGTGACATAGATACCATTATTGTTGCTTATTAATAGCTGTGGAAGCTGAGGCACAAAGAGGGTAAGCAGTCTGCCTAAGAAAATGCAGTTGTGTGAGTGGTAAAGCCACAGTTAGAACCTGGGTATGATCTTACCACTTTGCTTTACCATTGCTTTGCTTATCCAAGGCTGAACGGAATGCCAGTGGGAGTCCAGAAGAGAAAACCAAGAAAAGAGCATGACAGCTGGGCCTGTAATAGAATTTGCCTGTGTTTAGAGATGAAGGAAATCATGTTCTTCTTTTTTTATTTGCGTTGATACTAAAGAATATTTATAAAATACTTTAAAATTCAACTCAAGATACTGTGAAAATCAGCAGACTTACAGTCCCCATTAAATAAATCACCATTACCTTCTCCTCTGTATACCCCTACTTTTCCCTTTCTCTCCCCACACAGAGGGGACCACTATCCAGAATTTTATGCTTATCCTTCTTTACTTTTCTTGATAGTTAAACCGAGTTTGTTTTAATCCCTCAGCAACCTATTTTTAGTTGTGCACGTTTTTGAAGTTTATATAAATGGAATTAGATTGAATACATTCTTTCTAACTTGTAGTTTTCTCTCAATTACGTTTCTGAAATTTGTCTGCAGTTCCTTTGTTTTCATTGCTGTGTATTAGAATGTACCTTGATATATTTATACATTAACTGGTGGTGGACATTTGTGATGTTTCCTTTTTTTTCCTAGTTCAAATGGTGCTATAGTGCACAGTCTTCTGAATTTCTCTTGGTGCACATGTGCAAAGGATTATCTGGGAGTGGAGTGGCAAGGTGTGTGCTTACCTTCAGCTTTACTGGATGACAGCAACTTGTTTTCCAGAGGGTCATGTAAATTTATGTTCTCCTCTACTAATGTATAAGTGTCTGATTTGCTTTCATATTCTTGTTAACACGTGACGTCACACTTTCTAATTTTTCTAATCTAATGGTTCCAAAATGGTTTCTCATTGAGGCTTTAATATTTATTTCTCTGACTACTGAGGTTGAGCATCTTTTTATATAGCCATTTAGTTTTCCCCTTTTGTGAAGTGTCTGTCTAGTCTTATGCCCATTTTCCTGCTGGATTGCCTTTGTTTTATTCATTCACTGACATTCTTTATACGTTCTAGCTACTAATCCTTTGTCAATTATATTCTATACAGATATTTTTCCCAGTTTGTGGCTTGTCCTTTTGTTCTTTGTGGTGTCCTTTGATGAACAGAGTTCTTAATTTTAATGTAGCTAATTTATTCATCTTTTCCTTCGTGGATTTTTTTTCTCTTTAGTTTATTTAACAAGTGCTTATGGAGCACTTTCTATGTGCTAGACACTTTTCTAAGCACTTTCCATACGTTGAAAAACGAGATATTGCATCTTATGAATTAAGTTGCCTCATTCACCAAGTAAGAGGTAATAGCACCCAGTTGGTCTTAAATGGCTGATATACAGTTTGGTACTTATGTTATTTTGATTCTATCAAAGAAATTGAACTAGAAGACCTCCACTGGGAATACTTTCACTCCCCAGATGTTCTATCAGAGGAGTATCAAATGCGATGTGTATGATACGTGTTCAGGCACACGCTGCTTTCCTGTGACCCTTTTGTCTGTAGAAAGTATCATTTGTGCTGCAAATCGCAGTCAACTTTCAAATAATACCAGTGCTCTAAGTCATAGCCTTTCCCAACTTAGTTGGCCAAAGTGAAGCATAAGGCTTTGTGAAAATTATAATTTCTATTTCTTTTTGACTGAGGGGCAGAGAATGCCTGGACAATGGGAAGCCATTTCCCTAAGTAAAACTTGATCGTCTGAAGTCTTTCCAGCCTGCAGACCATAGCAGGGTCTAACCGTGGACCAAAGAAATATATCATCTGCCAGGGCTGGTCCGCCTTCATCTCTTACTGAGGTCCCCTTTTCAGTCTGCTGCAGCCATGATGGCTTCCTCATTAGTCTTCAGAATGCCCCTCCTTCGCCTGGAATGTGCTTCCCCAAATATTTTGATTCACTCCTAATCACCCAGGTCTCTGCTCTTAGGTCATCGTCCCAAAGAGGTCTTCCCAGATCAACCTCTAAAATAATAGCTTTCACACTGTGTCTTGCTTGCCTCTCTGATGGAAACTTGCACTGTCTAGGTAGCTCTTTCCATGGATAGTTCTTTCATTACACACTAAACCCTTTGAGGCAAGGATCTGGGTTAAATTTCTTCCTCTGTCGTCCCTGCCGTCTTCCTTCAAGGCCTAGGACTGAGCCTTGCATGCTGCTTTGCTCACGGTAGACTCTTCAGCGACCTGCTCACAGATGATGCAGGTAGCAGTTGTCTTCCCCAAGGAGGAGAGCAGTAAATTAGGCATGGAAACTTCTGGCTGAAGTAGCATTTCCACTCTGAATTCCACTATGTGCTTTTCTTGAGTTTTGTGTAAGAGACGTGTTCACTACAGAATCTCCAGGGCCTAGCGCAGTGCCCGACTCATGGTACCCACTCAGTAAATGTTTACCAGTCACACATGGCTGAAGTTAACTTTGGCTTATGTGAAATCTATTACTATTATCAGTGTCAAAAAATTACACTTTAAACTTACACGAATTACTTACACTATCCATACAGGATGTGTAGGGAACAAGTTTCTCATTGTGAAAGAGCCTTTGTCGTTCACCTGACCTCCTGTGATGCTGGACACAAAGGGATTAGAGAGGCGTGTACCCCGTTCTGTAGTTGGTATATTCACAGATGTTCAGACCTCAAAGTCTCTTCTGAGTAAATACCTAGCTGCTTTTACTTCATTCAGTGGTGCCCTTGTGACCTTAAAGAATTCATACACATTCCAAAATACTTATGTTCCTACTCTCTCCTCATCAGAGAGTTTAAGCCTCAAGTGTTTGTCAACTTTAATAACAGTGTAGCCAGTTATTTTACCAGCAAAAGCAAGTGTATTCAGGAACAGCCAGTGGACTAGAGATACAGGATATGCAAACTATGGTGGACCATAGGCCAATCCAGAGAACAAAGAAGGGGAACTTTCTTTTGCAGGGATAAAGTGGGGAAGGGGGACTTGGGAGAGGCTGTAATAACCCAGGAGTTCATTGGAGGAAGCTGGGAGACCAAAGTATGGAAGCTTCTCATTGGTTGGACTGCTACAGTGTCTGGCTGGGCTGTTGTTGGGCGGAGAGTTTTTCTTGTGCTGGGTCGTAAGGAAGGCAACACCTTCCTGTTGGAGTAACTGGTGATGCATGGCAGGGCGTGAGAGCTCACCCTGTAGCCTGTCCTGACTTTAATTTAGGCTGAGGTTTCTTTAGTTAATTCCACAGATTACTGAAGAATGAGAACCTACAGTCTAGGATCATTGTAAGAGATCAAGGGAAGATAACACAGCCACTGATAGAAAAGTCTGTATTCATAAAAAATAAGTGAAGCCAATGGTCTGTAGTTTAGAACGTCCTCACTAATAAGCAGTTGACTGCGATGAAATGTAAACCATGTCTGGCATGGCTGCCTGGGGTGTGGCTGGACTGTACTTAGGCAGAAGCAAGGGCCAAAGCTTTTGCCAGTTTTTCCAGGCAAGCTTGTATCAGGAATTCCTAGAGAATGAGGAGTTCTAGTTTATGGGTTTCTTTCTGACTTGAAGGAGTATGGTCTGGGCAGAGCGTTGGCCTGGGAGTCAGAAGACCTAGTCTTGTGACCCTAAGTAAGTCTTTAAGCTAATTGAGGCTCAGTGTCCTTGACTTAACACAGGGAGAGACATCATGGGGGGTGATATTTGGATCAAGTGAGAGAATGTGATTCTTTGTGGACAGTGAATTTCTGTGAAAATAAGATGGTGAGGTAGTGTTGCACACGAGCTTGGCAAGACCCCAAACTTGAATAACTGCAACTGTTTATCCTCTTATATGCCTGCACCGAGGCAGCTAAGCATGGTTGCACGCATCATTTAGCTACGTGGATTGGTAATCTTTCAAATGATCACCAACCTCAAGTGAGAACTTCATGCCCCTGGCATTTATCCTATCTTTAATCAAGCCCATTCTTTTTCTCATTCCTTGACACTGATTTCATATCGTCTCCTCTATCCTTAAAGCTGCAGTACCTCCTTCCCATCCTCGTTCTCTGCCGATGGCCTTACTTCCCTCTTGCCTGAGGAAGCTGAAGCCACCGGAGGAGAACTTCTGTGACTTCGCACAGCCATACCCACCCATCTGTCTGCCTTTCTGTGTGCAGGTGCCACTGCTGCTTCCCTGTTGCCCATGCCCCTGGCCAAGGCCAGCCGCTTCACTTGATCTCCAGATCGCATCCCATCTTGCCCGTTCAAGTACATGGCATCGCAGTTCTCCTGTTCTGTTGGTTTTATTTTCTATACTGGATCTTTCCCATCAATGCATAAACATGCTGTCATTATTTCCCCCATTTAGGTACAAACTCTCTCTTGAGCCCTTTTCAGCCATCAGCTGTGAACCCATATTTCTCTTTTCCTCTCTAGGTAAACTTTTCAAGTTATTTTCTATATTCCCTGTAGTATTGTTCTTGTCTCACATTCCTCTTTGAACTCATCTAATCATGCTTTTGCTATACCATTACTCTCAAAACTGCTCTCATCAAGATGACTACTGATCTTCCTGTCGCTAAGTCCAGTGGTTCATGTTCAGCTCTCTCTGTATATGATGCACCTGAAGTACTTTCCACATCCAACCCCCTTCTTCCTTGATACACTGTCTTCTCACTTGCCACACTCTCTGGGTTTTCCTCCGCCTCCCCTGCTGCTCCCTGTCAGCCTCCTTTCCTGGTCCTCCTGGACCTCTTCCTGCTGGCATGCTCTGGGACGCAGGCAGCGGACCTCCTCTTCTTTCCATCACCATTCCCGTCGTCAGTGATCTTACCCGGTCTGCAGTTTAAAATGTATGCAGAGGCTGATCTCCCCTGGCCCTGCAGCTCAGCTTCACTCCTACACTCCAGGCTTGTATATCCACATGTCTCTGAAGAGGCATGTCCTGTTCTGCTTGCCCTGCATGTTCTCCAAAGCACTTGTTGCCACTGACAGGCTGTTGCTGTGCTTGCTCGTTGGTGGTTGTCATCTCTGTGCCCTCCGCTAGAATGGAAGCTCCACAAGGGAGGTCTTTTGTTCCCTGCTGTAGCTGCTGCACCTGGGAGAGTGGATGTGTTAGGTTGCGTTATTCAGTGAAGACTAATAATTCACTGTTACCACACCCTGATGGTGCTCCAGCCCTTCATCAATGGTCCCGGTCTTGGAAATCTCTAAATAAATCCATTTGGCAAAATGATATCACTATTTCTCTATAACACTGTTTAGTATCAGACATTTTTAGTATGTAGTGTTAAGTATATTCTTCATGATTGATGTAGGGAGGCTATTTGGAGTAATAGAAAGATCTTAACTTTGGAGCCAGATTCTTCTGAGTTTAAATTCTTGCGCTGCCACTAAATAGCTACAGAGCTTTAGTCAAAACATAGCAACCCTAGGCTTTAGTCTTCTCTCATTGGTGAAATGAAAAGATGTTTGTTTCATAGGGCTGTTGGGAGAAATTAAATGCTGAGGATATGGACTGCATCTAGCATAATTCTTGGCACATAATAGGTGTTCAGTAATGATGACTGTCAAGACTCCTGTCCTTGGTTGGATAGATGATCTATCTGTAGGATTGCTTGCAATTCTAAAATTTTTGGAATAAAAAGTTTTGTAATTTTTCCTTTTAGACGTTGGCAGTTCGTCTTTGGTTGAAAGCATGATTGTTTAATACAACATTGTTTCTGTGGTAAAAATTAGATTTGATTTACATTGTTTCAACTTACAGAGTCTTTTTGAGGAATTTATTCTGCTACAAAGTTCAAGGACCTCCTTTCAGTAAAATTTACTCAGAGTGCTTAGGAATGGAATGTTCTGGAGGAATTGAATCTACTAATTAATGAGAGAGGAACTCATTTTGTGGGGGAGGCCTTTCTCAAATGCCTTTATATGTACACCCGAGTGTAACTCCCAAGTGTACAGCGAGGGCTCAGTCACTACTTGGTTACTTGTCTTTGACCTAGAGATACTTACCTGAACTTCTTTTTTTTTTTTTTTTTTTTTTTTTTTTTTTTTTTGCGGTACGCGGGCCTCTCACTGCTGTGGCCTCTCCCGTTGCGGAGCACAGGCTCCGGACGCGCAGGCTCAGCGGCCGTGGCTCACGGGCCCAGCCGCTCCGCGGCATGTGGGATCCTCCCGGACCGGGGCACGAACCCGTGTCCCCTGCATCGGCAGGCGGACTCCCAACCACTGCGCCACCAGGGAAGCCCCCTGAACTTCTTTATTGATTGCCCTGAGCTGTAAGCTGTAGGAAGTGTAGGTGATGCTACTAAATACAAATGCAGTATAAGCTTAAAGATATCTTATAGGAGTTTTTTTGGCTTCGAACCCTAAATGTCAACAGCAGCCATGTTCGTGATAATTATTTATTTATTGTACCTACTTAGAGGAGAAGAGTTGGTTGCAAATGACGGCAGTTCGAAGGAGTCTGAGCGAGGAAGTTGAGACAGTGCATGCAAACACACATATCCGTGTGCGGCCAAGCATCCACATGGATTCACACACATACACTGTTCAGTGATAATGCAAGAGCAAAATCTTGAGTGGGAAATACAGCCCAATATATATCACTGGACAATATGAGGTAAGTGCCAAATGAAAAGGATAAATTTAAGTTCCGTGATTTCAAAGAAGGTGTAATTAGCAGAGGCTAAAAATGGGCAGAGAAAGCTTCCTGGAAAAAGTGAGACTGGAGCTGGATTAGGGTGAGTCAGAGTGTGTTTCCGTGTGATGCAGTTGACGAGGCTGGTCCAGCCAGGAATGAGAGGATGGTTCTCTGGCCAGGCCATACCCTCCTCTGGGAGGATCGGCCCGGCGATCGCCTCACAGCTTCCCTGTGAACACAGCTCACCATTCCTAAGTCATGTCCTTGTTTGCCACTTGTGATTTTGGGTGTTTTGTGACTTTGGAAGGTGGGGTTCTTAAGCTGGAAGGGCAGGAGAGAGAGTTTAGGACCAAGTTTGTTGTGGGGAAATGTTTGAACAGTTAGTTTCCTGTGCGTGTTTGACTCATTCTTTGGAGATGGGTCCGCGAGGACAACATTTGGCTGTGTGTTTTTCTCTGGTGATGTGGTGGGTGATTCTGGGGGAGAAGAAAAAGGAGATTCAGGCTTTAGACAGAAAGAAACATGGAACCATTCATAACTACTTTTCCCCCAGCCGCTGAAAGGCAAACGTAGATCATGCCATGTAGTAGGGATGGGATGGGAGCAGTGGGGTAACCAGAGAGTGGTTTTATATTGATTCACTTGCTCAACTCTCTGGACTGTTTACTGGGAAACCATGGCTCTCAGTAGTTGGTTGTACTAGCTGGAGGGTGTGACCAAGAGCCCGCAGTCTCACACAGGTCTTTATGTGAGTCACGAGGGGCTCTCTCTGTTGGTGGAGAGGCTGAGATGGAGTCAGGGGCTAGACAAGGAGGGGCCATGAATGTCACAGGGTGACAGCCACATTTCTCCAGAGGAACCACAGCCGCAGATGCATGCTTAGGTTAAACACGAACCTAAGTAGGAAGAAAACCTTGTCTTTTTAGGACCTCCCCAATTTAAGTGCCTCTCTGTGTAAGACAGTGAGCTTTACTGCAAAGACTTATTTAAGAAAAAGCATGGCCCGTGTGACAGTGATCATGAATCCCAAGCTGTTCGGTTCTCACGGGTACTCCAGACCATTGCTGGACCCTGGCCTGCTCAGCACGTACTCTCCAAATAATAGGTGGTGGGGAACTTCTGACCCTGAGTGATTGGGACTCATCAAATTCCCTGGAAGTGCCTTAGATATTACCCTGGTTTTACAGTTGAGAAAACTGCTCCTCAGCCTGTAGACTGATTTGTTTGAGGTCGCCAAGATCTTTTTGTCTGTCTGTTGGTTTTTCCCTCTTCATATGCCATCTATTCGCTGTTGAGTCCTAAATTTATATACCTATCTGTGATCTCTCAGTCATCTCGACTTGTATGTTTCAGAGGCCTCTCAAATGCGACATATCCAATAAGGAGCCCAGATCCCCCCAAGCCTGGCCACCCCCAGCCTTTCCTGTCCTAACAGATGGCATCCCACCCACCTAGGTGCTGACACTCCAAGTTTGAGGACTTCCTGGACCCCTTCTTATCCCTGAGCCTACCATCAAGGTCACCAGCCAGTCCTATTCTTTGGGTTTATTTTGACTCTCTCCACATCTCGTCATCTCTACAGCCTCCCCATCTAAACCTGCATCTTTTTCTGTGCCTCCAGTCTCTTCTCCACATGGTGGCCAGATGGCCTTGTAAATACAAATCCGAGCATGATACTCATCCATCTACATACCCTTTCCTAGATCGTTCTTATATGAATTGAACTTGGTTTTCCCTTTGGGGTCTCTGAGGCTCTGTGTGATCCCTGCCTTCTCCCCTACACCCCTGTCTGTATTCTCCTTCACCTGTGATGCTTCGGCCACATCCATGTCATTTTAGTTTCTTTAAAATAATAAGCTCTCATGGCCACAGGGCTTTCAAAACACCTTCCTTGCACCTGGAAACTCCTTTTAATCCATTAGTTCCTAGCTTAAGTGTCACCTCCTTTAGGACTTAGATAATTCTTCTACCTAAAAAGTTCTCCCATATTTTTCTCTCTCATTGTACCTAGTTTATTTTCTTGATAGCATTATTTATAATTGTTTATTTGTTAATTTGGTTATTTCCTATACTGTGCATCATATACAGAGAGAGCTGTCAGGGAAAGGCCTGTGTTGGTTTTGCTCGCCCATGGGAATCCTCCTTTGTCTCCAAATCATCTCCTGTGACTCTGCCTTTCCTTCATTCCACTCCAGCCATACTTACTTTCTGGCTGTTCATCAGAAGTGCCACTCTTGCTTCTGCCCCAGGCCCTTTGCACTTGCTGAGCTGTTTGTCCTGAATGTGGTTTTTTGTCCCCCTTGCCCCGCCCCCCACCCCAGATTGCTGCATGGCTGACTCATTTTCTTTAGATTTTTACTCAAAGTCACTCTTTTTGGTGAAGACTTTTCTGGTCCCTGTGTCTAAAATTGCACGTGCCCTGACACTGCCATGCTGCCCTTCTCTGCTTTCATTTTCTTCCTTGTACTCATCGCTATCTACCATATGGCACATTTTACTTATCTTTACTTATTCTCTGTTTTCCCCATGACAGTGAAAACTCTAAGTTTCTGTTCTTTTACTGCTATGTACCCAGTATCTTGAACAGTTCTGGGCACATGGACACTCTATAAATGTTTGTTGAATGAATGAATAATTGCATGAATAATGTATGCTCAGCGAATGGCACATAGTGGGCACTCTATACACTTTTTTTAAAATCATGAAATATACATAAAATGTAACTTGTTAACCATTTTTAAGTGTACAGTTCAGGGGCATTAAATACATTCTCACTGTTGTGCAACCATCTCCACCATCTGCTCTGTATTCTTTTCTGAAATGAAAGAATCCAAGAATAAGCGAGGAACTGAGTGAATGGAAAGCAGGTTTACAATAACAGTCCCTTGACTTGGGGCCCAGTGTTCTTTGCCCTGCCTTGTGCAGTGCAGGAAGGCAGGAGGGTGAGAGGAGGAGTCCGAGTATCATCACAGGATGCCTGCTGGCTACTGCAAAGATGCTAAAAGATGTGGCACGTGTACTACGTTGTCTGTGTTGTACATGACGAGGGCCCTGCTCTGTTTCCCCTTTTCCATGCAATGCACACCCATGCTCACACGTGCACCATGCACACACGCGTGCCTTCTGCGGATGTGACTTTGTAATGTTTTGAGCTCATGGGATGATGAGAAAGGGAAATGCTCATTCTCCTTTGAACCTTTCTTACTGGATCCACATCAGGAGAGGAACCTTTATGCCTCTGTTGGAGCTCTTGGCCCCTTAGATTATTCCATTGATGGCAGGGCAGTGTTATTTTTAATTCTAAAGTAAACCAGATTGCATGGAACACAAAATGGTAAGTGTGGGTCAGAATCATTGGCTATGAAATTCTCCCAGGTGAATGGAAAGGAAGGGTTGCTTTAAGCCCTTAAAAGTTTTTTCTCACAAGCTTGTTGAATTCTGTAGAAATCCACATTTTCATTCGTATCACCATTTCAGACCCTGCTCTGCTGAAACCCACATGGCAGGTTCTCCACTGCATGTCCTCCTCTGGATTCCTCAGTGCCATTGCAGTGGTGTCTTTTCTTCATGACCCCACTGAAGTCTTAAGGCGGAAGCACAGGGCAGACACATCTAAGTGTTTGGGGTCTTCTCTATTGAATTCCCGTCTTAGGTATGCTGCCGCGATGGGCCTGACGCTGTTTTGGTCTGGGGTGTTCAGAGAGGATTCGAGCATAGCTGGGCCCTGGGAGAGCCTATAGTACAGCGCTGCAGGTAGAGCCGTCTCTACCTGACTGCTTCTCGATGCTATGAATGCGGCCTGTTGTGTGCACAGAAGGCTGTGGGAGTGTTGAGGAGAGAGAGGAACCTGCTGTGTGGGGTGGGGGTGTGGGAAAGGTTAGGGGAGAGTTCACAAAGGTACCTGTCAAAGCTAGAGGTCCGTTGGTGTGGCCAGAGGCCGTGCGGGAGGCAGCAGTGAGGCAGAAAGTCGGGGTGCAGGGCAGGATTGTGGTTGGGGCCAGCTTCCTGTCTGGTCTTATCAGTGATAGATAGGAAGTGCATTTAATTGGGATTATGTTCATTTCTGTTGTCAGCGCTAATCATTTGTTGTTTGAGTTGACTTCACTAGAGATACGAGTATCTGTCAGGGAATTACTGAATTCCCACAAACGCGGCCATGGTGCACAGTTGTCTTGTGGGGTCCAAGGTCAGTGGGCATTTTGCTGGTACAGCCAGCGTTCAGTGTTACCTAAACTCATAGGATTACCCAGCCAAGTAGAAAATAGCAGTGTCTCTTTAGGTTATTAAGTGTTACTTCATGAGAGTAAAGACACACACTGATTGGTTTAATCTATTTTGATAGTTCGGTTTTTTTTTCTAATTACATCTACTTAAAAAAATCACCAGTCCGTTCTCTTTGTTCATCTTAAAAGGTGCTAGGCGGGCTTCCCTGGTGGCGCAGTGGTTGAGAGTCCGCCTGCCAATACAGGGGACACGGGCTCGTGCCCCGGTCCGGGAAGATCCCACATGCCGCGGAGCGGCTGGGCCCGTGAGCCATGGCCGCTGAGCCTGCGCGTCCGGAGCTTGTGCTCCGCAACGGGAGAGACCACAACAGTTTGGGGCCCGCGTACCGCAAAAAAAAAAAAAAAAGGTGCTAGGCCCTTAGAGTCATTGATGTGATAAGACTTGGTTCTAGATTGTTAATTGCAGTATTGAGAATACTTATACCCACAGCAGAGTTCACACCTTTACCTTTGGGTCAGCAGAGCTCATTAATAGAAAGCTTCCATTGTCTTGTTGGAAAGGGGAAAAATACCCATTAATTGGCATAGTTTTTTTTTTTTTTTTCTGTTCTTAAACTTAAAAATTAAATTAAGCTTACAAATGGCCAAACAGGTGAAAAGATCATGACAGTTATTTTCCTGATGCTTTATTTATTAGTTCGGAGGAAATGTTTGTGTTTCATGGGCACCTTCCCTCTCACCACTGAGACTGGACAAAGCTGATGGTCCTTGTTGCATCTTTGCTTTATTTGTTCCCCTGGATGGGTTGGTTTCAGGCCATGTGTATGACCTATAGTGGGATATGCAACTGTCTTTCACCTGGGACATGTTACTATTTGTTTCCATCACAGTGGCCCATGAAGAAGTTGGAAGGTGCCACTGATGTTGGTTACATTTGTTACATATTACACAAAAATAACAAGATAGCTTTCAAGTTTGACTTATAGGACAGTTTGCTTTCTTAAAACAAAATGGTGACCAATACACTTTTCTGGTGAGTAACTCCTCTTAAATTTTAAATGGATTTAAATAAAATTTGGTCTGTGGATATGATAATTCTCAGTGAACTCTTCAGTGTGCAGAAGTACTAAAAGCCATTGTACTGAGAGAATCATTGCTTTCTGTAATGATTTCCTGGAAGAACATAAGCATCTACATCCTCCATCAGACTAATGGTTTTTCCAGTCCAGCCTTCTGACGCTGAGAGTGGAATTAAGAGAGTCACCGTGGGAGGACCTGTTGACCCTTCTTGCCTCACCTTTAAAAATTTAGGGGAGTGGTTCAAACATGGGTAACTTCCCTTAATAAGCTATTATGGAGCCAGTAGTCATACTATTCTCAAATTTGTCTAAATTGCTTTTGCAGAAGTTTTTATTTTTGGCCTTTACCATCTGGTGGAACGGGGTGGCCAGTCGGAGTAGCAACCAATCAGAATTTACCCATGTCACCAGTGAAGGGTTGAAGTCCTTATTCCCATTGAATTTTCACACTTATTCATTTGATTCACTACATGGACTTGACAAATGCTTACATCGTTCACCTGTGTTTATCTTACATCTTTGTGTTATTTTGCATCATGTCACCAGTACAGTTTCTAAGGACATTTTCTTCGCTTCTTTTTTTTTAAAGATTTAATTTTGTTTATTTTTGGCTGCGTTGGGTCTTCGTTGCTGCGCGTGGGCTTTCTCTAGTTGCAACGAGCGGGGGCTACTCTTCGTTGCGGTGCGTGGGCTTCTCATTGCGGTGGCTTCTCTTGTGGAGCAGGGGCTCTAGGCACGTGGGCTTCAGTAGTTGCGGCACACGGGCTCAGTAGTTGTGGCGCACGGACTGAGTTGCTCTGCGGCATGTGGGATCTTCCCAGACCAGGGCTCGAACCCGTGTCCCCTGTGTTGGCAGGAGGATTCTTAACTGCTGCGCCACCAGGGAAGCCCCTCTCCACTTCTTCTTGCTATAGGGGCTCTCAGAGCTGTTGAGCCTCTGGCCGATAAGCCCCATCCTAAAGTAGTGAGACATGGGCATCGGAGAGTCCTGAGTTCAACTCCTGTCCCCGCTGTGTCCTGGCTGTGTGGCCTGTGTGCTTCACCAAGTCCCTAAGGCTCAGCATCCTCTTCTGTAAGGTCGGGGTGCTGTGTACCTTCTCGTAGAATTGTACTCACTCAGATCCTAAGTTACAAGTGGCAGAAGCCCAATTCAAACTGACTTGTGCAGAATGGAGGGCGGGTGGTGGTTATTAGCTCATGCACACAGGCAGGAAGCCAGGGGTGCCGCTTACTTGGGTGTTGCCAGGTCCCAGCCCTCGTGGTGCGGTGAGGGGCTGTCTCTCTGTGCCTCAGCAGTGCCTCAGCAGTGCTTTTCTCTGCTTGACTGTCTCCTTGGATGTGGTGGCTCAATGGCCATTGGCAGCTTCAAATTCATACCTACCTTATCAGCTTGGCAACCCAGCCCAAAGAGACTGCCTTTTTCCAATAGAAAAATGCGAGAAATCCCATGCAGTTTAGCCCTTGGCTTGGAGCACAGCCTGTTCTTGTCCTTTTCACTGCGGCCAGGGGAAGAAGGTTTTTGGCCCTGCAGTGGCCAGAGGATGGAGTCACATCTGCCCCAACCACATGAAGAAAAGGTTCCCACAGGGGAGGAGGCTCTCGCTGGGAGAGTGGGATTGGGGCGTCCACGACTGTGTCAGGTGGCAACAGTGGCTCCCCTGGCAGCAGTGGGAGGACTGAGGTGATGCAGGCAGAACCTCATGCTGTGCCTGGCAGACAGAGGCCCCTGGATGGAGCCCTTCCTCTATTACTCTTCATTTTACTACCCAGGGAACGCAGCTTCTTTACACTGGTTCTAAAGCTACTTCTTTAAGGTGATTCTACTCTTCATACTTCCATAACCTTTTAATTTTACTTACCTGCAACGTTGAAGTGTTTTGAAAAGATCTACATTAAGGGGAGATGCCCGCAGGGGGAAATGTCACTGAATCTCTTTTTGTTATTTAGTCAAAAATTACTGCCGCATTCTGACTTACTTCACTCTGTATGACAGACTCTAGGTCCATCCACCTCACTACAAATAACTCAGTTTCATTTCTTTTTATGGCTGAGTAGTATTCCATTGTATATATGTGCCACATCTTCTTTATCCATTCACCTGTTTGTTGATGGACACTTAGGTTGCTTCCATGTCCTGGCTATTGTAAATAGAGCTGCAATGGACATTTTGGTACGTGACTCTTTTTGTAATTATGGTTTTCTCAGGGTATATGCCCAGTAGTGGGATTGCTGGGTCGTATGGTAGTTCTATTTGTAGTTTTTTAAGGAACCTCCATACTGTTCTCCATAGTGGCTGTACCAATTAACAAATACCATATGCTAACACGTATATATGGAATCTAAGAAAAAAAAAAAAGGTCATGAAGAAGCTAGGGGTAAGACGGGAATAAAGACACAGACCTACTAGAGCACGGACTTGAGGATATGGGGAGGGGGAAGGGTAAGCTGTGACAAAGTGAGAGAGTGCTTTTGCCACACCATAGCAAAGCAATTATACTCCAATTAAGATGTTAAAAAAAAAAATTACTGCCACAGACAACACCCTCAGGCGTCTGAGAGGATGGAAAAGAACAGAGAAAAGCCCCTTTCTTGGGGTGTCTGCAGGCCAGTTGGTGTGGGTAGTAGGTCAAGTGTGTAGATACTGTGGTGTGAAGTAGAGTATGGGAAAGTGCTGCTGGGGAGGAGAGGGAGGCTGTGCGGGGCATGGGATAGAGCAGGACCCTATCCGGGTGGGAGGGTGTGGGAGAGTCTGATGGGGGAGCTAGCTCAGGCTTCGGTTGTGGGAGCAAGATAGGGTGGCAGGAAGGAGGGGTGAGGGGAAGGGAGCTGGTTCATCCTTGGGCTCTGTGTGTGGCGCTGGGCATTCCGAGAGAAGTAAGAGCTCCGTAGTGTGGTAGAGGAAGAACGTCACAGTCACAGGCACCTGGACAGAGGTCCGTATGGGTCTGGTGAGAGCTGGAGAAAGGGGGTCGTCACCTCTCGCTCCCAATGGTGAAGGGTGCGAGCAAAGGCAGAGATGGGAGGGTGCAAGATGACTGGGGGCGGGGGGGCAGGTGACGAGCAGTTTTGTTTCTGGAGTGCGAGGCTCACGAGGAGGTGAGAGGGAGCAGGCAGTAGAGGACCTTGGATGTCAGGTTCACACGTTCGCTGTGATTCCCTGGACGGTAGTTCTCCAGGGAAGGCTTCACGGGCTGTGACCTCTGCAGCGGCCCAGGGCCCCACGCTCAGCTTAATGCTCTGCGTTTGTCGTCTGGAAGTTCTTAGTACCTTTTTCTTTTCTTTAACATCTTTATTGGAGTATAATTCCTTTACAGTGGTGTGTCAGTTTCTGCTGTGTAACAAAGTGAATCAGCTATACATATATCCCCATATCTCCTCCGTCTTGCGTCTCCCTCCCACCCTCCCTATCCCACCCCTCTAGGTGGTCACAAAGCACCGAGCTTATTTATTTATTTTTTTTACATCTTTATTAGAGTATAATTGCTTTACAATGGTGTGTTAGTTTCTGCTTTGTAACAAAGTGAATCAGTTATACATATACGTATGTTCCCATATCTCTTCTGTCTTGCGTCTCCCTCCCTCCCACCCTCCCTATCCCACCCCTCCAGGCGGTCACAAAGCACCGAGCTGATCTCCCTGTGCTATGCGGCTGCTTCCCACTAGCTATCTGCCTTACGTTTGGTAGTGTATACGTGTCCATGCCTCTCTCTCGCTTTGTCACAGCTCACCCTTCCCCCTCCGCACATCCTCAAGTCGAGCTTAGTACCATTTAAACAAAGGGCCCTGTGTTTTCATTCCGTGCTGGGCTGTGAGAATGATGTAGCCTGCAGTGGGGCAATGTGGTCTGAGCTGGGCTTCAGAACATGTCCCACTGGAGTGAAGAAGAGAGGCAGGGTAGAGGCGGGACAGTAATTGGGAAGGTTCACATAGTTTTGCAGAAGAGAGATTAGGGGCCTCGATGAGGATGGAGAGGGAGGGGACGCATCTGACACCTGTGACTGAGCCTGAGCCGCAGACTGAACAAGATGGGCTGGGGGAGGCAGCGGCCAGAGCTGGCTTCAGCTTTTGACTTGGGGGCTTCTCAAGCTCACTGCTACCCTCTGAGCCGGGGGACTTCCGGTGGATAAGGCTGGTTTTCCAAACCGAAATTTAGAAGACTGTCTTAATATTTTTACTCTCAATAGTAAGCTGAAGCCGACACTGGCAGGCTCATTGAACGAATGTAAAATAACCAGAAAAGACATTCTGGAATCAAACAGATGGACCAAGCAATCATGTTAAAAACAGTAAATCACAACTTGAACTTCAGTTAATCATAGTCACATTTCTCTTTATTGAATTTTGAAACATCTCCTAAGTAGTTTCCTGTTTTGGTTTCTTTTATTGAAAAGACCTTGTTGTTATTATAGGGCATCCCAGTTAAAGATGCCTGATACATGATATCCGACCCCCCTACGAAAACCTTACCATTTAGGAAATGATATCTTTCTGAGGTTTCAAAAGGTTATTTCATCTCCTACAAAGATTCATGAGGGAGTTTATTTCCCTTTGTTCAGTTAACATAGAAATTAACACGACTGCCTATTAGCCCAGTGATTTTTTCAAAAACACCCTTCACGTAAGTCAGGGTTGCCCTGAATTTAGGGTCCCAACCAGCTGTAAGCAGTGTTTTGAGAAGTGGGGCTGAGAAGGGCATCTGGTTTTGACCTTCAGGTCTGACCTTTAAATACTGTCCTATTGCCTGTCTGGTGCAGACACGGACAAAGCACTTCTGGTACAAGGACAGGAGGTCAAGACAGTGCTGTCTAGGTCCCAGATGCTGTGCTGGGGTATCTTGAAATTGGGGAAGCAGCTCAGGGCCAGAGGGGACCAGGGTGTGAGTCTTGGGAAAAGATTAAAGGGCTTCAACTAAGTCCCATGGGCAGATTGGTATACCTTTTCAAAGTTTTATAGGAAACAGGCTCCAGGGAGGTACGAAGACCCCTGTAGCTCTTTCTGTCCTCGTGGTGTTGCCCACACCTGGTCATCAAAAATAGCTTTCTCTGACTTTTGCGTCCTTTTTATGAAAGGAGTAATTTGGTAGCATCCAGATGTGCCACACGCTGAACATGGAGATTATACCTGCTTTTGGAAGGGAGTGTGGAGGAATACATGATATCATAAATGGGGGGCCCACAAAGTTAGGTGAGAAAGGAAGAGTTCCCTTCCTGTGCTCTTCGGTCCTCGATGATTGCCATGTGTTTGATTTTATCTCGATGCTCCCGCTGCACTGACGGTGAGCAGTGCGCTGTGGACGCTGGTCAGCGAAGGGCCTCTCTCACCATGCCGGCACTGTGGATAGGGAACGTCGTGTAGACACCTGGCCAGCTCCTTGGTGTCTCCCACGCCTCCAGGTATCTTGCTGTTTGCACAGTAAGCACTTGTTGTTGGGTGAATGAATAAATGTGCAGTTGAATGAATCCTGTTTGACCTGTCTGGAGAAAGATACCTTCGCCATCTGTAGAGCGTGAATTGTGACTTCTAGGTGCAGGGACAGCTTTGTGCTCAAGCATCTGTGTAACCCCACGTGGCCCTTTTTGGCACCAAGAGCTGTGAAGGCAGAGACCATTTCTATTTTGCTCAGCGTTTATTCCCCAGTGCCTAGTGCAGGACTTGGTATGTTAGCAGGTAATAAATATTTGTTGAGTGAATGAACAAATGAGTGAGATACACCTGTCTTTCTTACATTCTAAAAGAAGTTCATTTCTAAGAGTTGTGTGTGTGTGTCTCCAAGTTCCTTTAGTCCTCAGGATCTTCTCCTTCACATCCTCCCCCTCTTCCCCCTTCACCACCTCCTCTTTCTGCCTCTCCAACGCTCAGCACAGTGATTGACACATAGCGGTCATTTGGTATTTGTTCAGGAAATGAAGTAAATGGCAGTAGGTGAAGGAAAGCGCCATGAGCAGGAGTTAGAAGGTCTGGAGTTTGGCCGGTAACCAATCTGGAGACCTTGGTTAAGTAAGCCAGGTGTCCTGTCTGTACGCAGCAGTCTCCTGCTTTGTAGAATGGGGTTACCAGTCGCTGCCCTGGTAACCTTGGGTGTTGTTTATGCAGCTCAGAGGTAAAAAGGGACAGGAAATGCTTGGGAAGAGCCAAGTCTTGTACCCACTGGAGGACTGGTTCTTGTTACCAAAACAGGATGGAATCCAGTTATATTGGATGTCTGGCTACCATGTATTTCCTCCTTCCCAGTCTGCCCTGAGGGCTGGTGGCTTTATTTTTCCTAGATAACTAGATAAATCAGATACACTTCGGTGTAGAAAATTAGGATATCACAGAAAAGTATAAATATGAAAACAATAATCACCCATACGCAGCAGTCCAGAGATAACCACCATTAACCTTGTGGAATAATTTAAAACCTTTCCTAGGCAGGTGTACACACACATCACACACACACACACACACACGTGCAATATGTTTTCAGTCATCTGACAGTTATTTTTTGTGTGTAATTTTCTGAAGTAAATCGCTGTCTTAGCTTGGGCTGCTGTAACAAATACTGTAGACTGGGTGGTTTACACAACATTTATTTCTCACAGTTCTGGAGGCTGGGAAGTCCAAGATCAAGGTGGCAGCAGATGTGGTGTCTGGTGAGAGCCCACCTCCTGGCTTGCAGACGGCTGCCTTCTTGCTGTGTCCTCACGTGGTGGAAGGGACGAGGGAGCTCTCTGGGTTCTCTTTTTTAAGGGCACCAATCCCATTCATGGGGGCTCCACTCTTATGACCTAATCACCTCGCAAAAGCCCCACTTCCAATCACCATCAGAATGGGGATTGGGGCTTCATCCTCTGAATTTGGGGAGGACACAAACATTCAGTGCATAGCAATGGCCCATTCCAGGAGAAGAAAGAGTGCTGTCTTAACATTTCTTCTGTGACTTCCCTAGTCTGGTGTGAGACAGAGCAGATATTTGCTAAATACTTAATAGATTTCTGGAACCTCAGGGCTGGAAAGATTCTGAGGTATAATGTTCTCATTTTAAATACAGGAAAACGAAGGCCTAGGGTGAAAAAGGCCCCGGGCTCCAGGGCTGGATGATAGCAGAGCTGAAACCCAAAACCCCACCTGTTGTCTTCTTGCCCACTTGTGCTCCCTGCTGATGAGGGCCGGTGCCGGGAGGTCCATGCAGTTAGCGCTTTGAGCACATAAACGAGTGCTTGGTTCAGTCTGCCTTTATCTCTAGGTCTGGAGGTACTGCTCTGTCTCAGGATAGCGCCTGGACATCTCGAAGCAGCCGTCTCCAGTGGCGCTTTCGGACTGTCCTCTCGACATTATGCTGATTTCTGCATTGGTCTACATCTGGGGCCTCCCTCCTGGCTACCGCCATTTGTATGTAGGCACAGACTCTGTGCTTGATTTAACGTTCTCGTCTTGGTGGGAATATATCCTCCTGTGTTTATTATTTAGATGTCCTAACATTTCTCTTTCCTTGCCTTTAAAGCACAGTGGAGAGGGCTCCTCCTTTCTATGGGTGGTCCTTGCCTCCCTCTCTCACAAGTGTGTAAATCCACCCCCTCCCTCTCCATGGCTGTCTCACTGAGCACTCTCTCATTTACCAGTAAGCATTTCACGTGTAAGGTCCCCAGTATGGCTCTCCTGTGGGGGATTCTGCATCTGTGAACACCCTGCCTTTAATTGAAGGATCTGCGTCTGAAGAGTGGTGACATGTATATAGGAAAGTTATGGCTCAGTTTATACTGTGGCTGGGGACCCAAGAGAGGGGCAGAGAAAGTACTCTGGATACTCAGGGCAAGAGGGTAGGGAGATGGGCCGGCAAGGCTTTGAAAGGAGGGACATTTGAGCTCAACTTGGAAAGGATGATTAGGGTTTGAATACTTGGAGGTTGCAGGGGAAGCATTCCAGGTGGAGAAAGAGTATGAGATGAGAAGGGTCGGGGGTGAATCCTGAGCTGGGAGCAGCCAGAAAGGGCCTTCAGGAATCCTGGGGTCTGGGACTCAGCAGAAGCAGGCTGAGTCTTCCCCTTCGCAGGCCGGGACTCGGGGACCACCTCCCTCATCTTCTGTGTTGCTCCTCCTTTAGTGCTAGTGGTGCCAATAGCCTGGCCAGTTGATGCAACTAGCTTTCCTTTAGGACGGCGCTCTTGACCAGGGGCCCATGGACCTCTAGGTGCCTTCCAGTGGATTTCAGGTCATCTGGGAACTACCTGAAATTGTGTGCATGATTTTGTATCTGTGTGCATTTATCCCCCTCCAATTTTCAGAGGTCTCTCTTACCCTTGAAAATTTATGCACCTTACAGTCTAGAAGGAAGAAGGTTGGCATGTGGATTAATTTTAACAAATCATTTAAAAAATTCTCGGACCATATAAAGTTTATTGGAGCAAGTTTCATTCCGTTGGAAAGCCATCACTCTTCTCAGGCACGTTCACTGATCTTAAACCCTACCCCTGAGGAGTAGGACTGTGTCTCGTTCTTTTCTCTGTCATCCCTGAGCCCCACTACTTGGCGTCAAATGCGTGCCATTTGTGATATTTGTTCGGGGAATAAAACAGCTTTGCTCTGGATCTCAGTCCACACGTATGCAACCTGCGGTAGAATGGACTTCGTAGACCATCTGGCCGCCTCTAGGATCTTGGGGCTGGCTCTGTGGGGGGCAGACATTTCCAATGCCATCCTCCCTGCCTGATCCCTCCCTGCTCAGCATGGGGACCAGCTGAGGGATGCCTGCCCCTCACCTGCTGAATGCAGTCTGAGCTCTCTTCTCTCAAAAGAACACTTAGGCCCCGTGATCCCAGGTAGAGGGCTGGACCCAAATGTGTCTGTCTGCCTGTTATGGGGCAGGGTGCGGGGGACATGCTCGTCAACCTCAGCTCGCCTCTCCTTGACTTGAGAATGGCTTGTGCCAGCAGCAGCCCGTGCTGGGGTTAGACAGTGTAAGGCTTCCTGTGGCTGCAGAATCACCAGTTGGGATGCTCCTCTGGGGCTTTCTGCTTGGCGAGTCTGCACTTTCACGATTGGGAGCTCTGCCAGGCGGACGTGAGGTGCCCAGCAGAGGGCAGGGCCCTGGCAGCCGCCTCGGGGTTCTTTTAAGTAGGCACGCGAGTTGTGGCCCATCGGGGAGCAGCTTGGAGCTGTGGCAGGAGCGTCGTCTTCCCACTCGACGTAGACTGCTTTATAGCACCGTGGGGGAAATCACGGGAGAGGAGTGTGTCCCTTCGTGGTTGTTAAAAGTCATTTTTTTCCTTTTTGGAAAAGCACAAAGAAAGCATTTGGTTTTCACTGTTAAGGGCTTTGGCCTCTCTGAGAGAGACAACAACTGTGGCGTGTAGTGCCCTAGGGTGACAAGCCAAGCCGGGCAAGTTCTAATCCAGGTGGGCCTGGGACCCCATGTTATCACTCCCATGAACCCTCTCCTCTGTCTCTCATTCATTCAGTAGCTCATTGACTGGTAGCTCACTGATCGTGTAACGTGTGCCGAGAAGGAGACAGTGAACAGATACGCACAGATCCTACGTTGAGGGAGCCTTCTGGAAGGCTATAGCACCTAAGTGTTGTAAAGTATTTTGAGACCTGTGCTGGTGGCGGTGGGGGGGGGCGGTGAGAGGTGCTTGGAGTCGATGCTCCTCCTTCGGAGATGCCCCCCTTTTTTTTTTCTGTCCTCCTAAACCTGCAGAATCTTTACCGCTTGTTTCCATCTTTAACCCCATTGCATTTATAACCCCTTCCATCATCTTTGCTTGTTTGTCCATCCATCCATCCCTTCACCATCCAACATTTAAAAGCCTCAAGACAGGAATACAGAGAAAAGACTTAGCCCCAGCTCTCGGGGAGCTCATCTTTGATTTGCTTTTTCATTGTCCAAATTGCTCAGGGAGTTTTGTTCCCTGGTTTAACTGCAAGCTCCTTGAAGGTCAAAGATGAGCTCTTCTCTGATATTCATGGAAGACCGAAAGATTTGTTGTTCACTGGATTGCTGGAACTGTAGTCCTAGTGTCTTTGCTTAATGATAGGCTTTAAAAAATGTGTGTTGGCAAAGCACATCTGCCTTCCTGCTTGCCACATTGCGTAGACGTCCCTATGAGAGGCTCTCAGTTCTGGTTTATAAATCCAGAGTGCTGGAAGGGACTTGGGGAAAAAACATATGTCTCAATAGCAGAGATCCCCAAAGTATACCTGTGCTTGAGGCTTTCCTGAAGAATGAGGAAGCTTACGTCTTTATGCTTCTACCACTTTTTCTGTTTTTTAAAGAAAGGGATGTGTCAGTTGAAGCTGCCTAATTCATTTTGTTTGTTTGTTTGTTTCTTTTTTTGCGGTATGCGGGCCTCTCACTGCTGGTGGCCTCTCCCGTTGCGGAGCACAGGCTCCGGACGCGCAGGCTCAGCGGCCATGGCTCACGGGCCCAGCCGCTCCGCGGCATGTGGGATCTTCCCGGACCGGGGCACGAACCTGTGTCCCCCGCATCGGCAGGCAGACTCTCAACCACTGCGCCACCACGGAAGCCCTAATTCGTTTTTAATGTGGGTCAGAGCTGCTGCCTTCACGTGCCTTTGTCTAATCACACCTAGACTTCTGCTGAAATGCTTGCTTCATAACTTAAGTTTAATGAGTAGAAATAGGAAGGTGAAACACAGGGCTGATGACTCTGGTGAGCGTGGCTTCCTGCCTGCCCCGGGAGGCCTTGCTCTTGGAGCTGGATTTGCACTTGGGGAGCCAGGATTCTGGGAGTCAGGCTGGGACATTCATCAACAGTGTGTAGCATAGATCTGCTTCTTAGCAGATGCAGCTGGCCCACTTACGGTCCTGATGCCAAAAGAATTGTCATTGTCTTTAAAAATTTTTTTGACTTAAAAAAAAAAAAATCAGACTCAGGGGTGAGGCCAGGTTTGAATCTTAAAACAGGTTGACCTATTTTCATCGCAGCGCTATCAAAGCCTGCTTTGTGATTCTACCTCCCTAACATGCTTTCATTGGTGTCACGTGAATTGAACACCTGATCTGAGCAGGGCAGAGAGTAAAGACCTTGTCTGGGGGAGCGCGATTTCCCGCTGGGCCTGGGGGCTGAGCCTTGGGGTAATGCCTCCCAGAGCCACCCCACAAATGCTTGCTCCCTGCCTGGGGGAGCACCTCCTGGGAGAGGGCAGCAGCTGTGTAGCCCAAGCACGGGGCTTTACCTTTTACAGAGTGCTCTCACGTCTCCCCATTTGACCTCGACAGCGGCCTGGGGAGGGAGGCCCGGTGGGCCGTGTCATCCTTGCTCCACAGAGGAGGAAAGGGAAGCTGGCACAGGCGGGTGGTGGGGGCCTAGATTGCAGCCTGTGGTGCTGGCTCTCCCCAGGGACCTGTTGGAGCCCCTGACCCAGAGCCCCTGCCTTGGCAAGCTTCTTCTCCCTTCTAGATCCTTTGTTCTCTTCCCCGCTTGATTTAAGCAGTTCCAGCCATGGTTGAGGTTCAGGAGCAAAGTAGCCCCCACCCTGTGTAGGTTCCTCATGTGACAGGCTGGCCATTGAAGTCTCTTGAGCATCCTCATGCCGTGGCTCCCAGTCAAGACAAGGGGAAGGGCTCTGGTTCCCACGGACAACCCCACGGCAGGTGCCTCAGGCAGAGGAATTCACGCAGAGAGGGATTTGCCCACTGATTTTTCCTTGCCTCTGTTCCGGTTTTGCCCTTTGGAGGACCAGTAGCTCCTACTTCCAAGGGGCCTCTCCTGCTTATTTATCAGTAGCCTTCTGGTCTACTTCTTTAATTGTCTTGACTCTCTCTGAGAATCAGAGAGTCTTTTGATTCTTTACCCTACAGTGTCTCCAGTGATAAGAATGGGCATCATAAAAGGTAGCAAAGCAAAACTAACCCTCTTCGCTTTTGAAAATTCACCATAGTCCACGAAAGATATTTACAAGAACTGGAGACTGATTTAGTATTATATCAATAAAAACAGCAGTAATCATATATATTACATATAACAGTATGTAATATATATTATTATAATCCTTTACCTTCCTGTAGAGATCTTCAAAAACCTTAGACAGCCTTCACTTCTGTTGTCTTACTTGTCATTTCCAGAAACCCTCTGGATTAGATAAGATGGAAATGTTTAATATCCATTTACAGCTGGGGCAGTTAAGACCTAGAGAAGACAAGGTTCTTGCCCAAGGTTACTTGCCAGCTAGTGAGCAGCTGAACTAAACCCGGATCCTTTTATTCAAAACCAGACAGGCACTGTCTTTAACTTCATGAAGGTTATAATCTAATTGGGAAGAAAGATATTGAAAAAAATACCAGGACAAATGTAAGACACTGAGGGATATAAGAAGAAGGACCTGAACTGGTCTGGGAGTCGGGATGGGCTGCCCAGCGGCAGCGGTGGGTAAAGGAGACCTGGATGCTTGTTGGCTTGCTAAGTAAGAAGAGGGATGACAGTGATTCAGGGCATGGCACGTTCAAGGAACTAGATGGAGCTTCACATGGCTGGAGAAGCATGCCAGGGTTGAGGACCATGGAGTCACCTTACAGGGGGGCCTTACTAGCTTTGATTTGGTCTAAGGGCTGTGAGAAGCCTCTGAAGGGTTTTAGGCAGGGGGTTGACGTGTGTTTTAGAAAGGCAGCTTTGACGGCAGAGTGGATATCTGTTGGGGGAAGGGCAAGAATGAAACTAGGGAACCTGGTCATGCAGCTACTGGGGTTGTTCAGGGGGAAAATAACGGTGACATAGATGATGCTGGTGACAGTGGGGAGGGACAGAAGTGGAAGAGTGAAGAACCATTGAGCGGTAGAGTGAGGAGGAGTTTGGGATTGTCTGGTCGTGGTAGATGGAGGAGGAGAAGTAAGCCTCGTAGGATTTTGGCTTGGATGGATAGGGCCGTTTGCTGAGTTAGGAAACCTTGGGCAAAGGCCGGTGTTGGGAAGGAGGGCAGAATCATGGACTCAGTGTGGGATGTGCTGAGTCTGAGATGCCTGTAAAACACCAAGTCGAGCGATCGGGTAGGAACTTAGACAAGCGGGCTGGGGGCTGGAGGCGTGAATTTTGGATTCGCTGACACAAAGTGAATCACTGAAATAGTGGGTATGGATTAGGTCACCAGATTCTGTTGTTTCTTTACCACACTTCTTGGGGGGTTGTTTTCTCAAGCCTTTCTTAGGAACCAGAGCTTTGAGGGAGTTCTTACCACATCTGGAGACAGTTTAGTAAAGGCTGTTCATCAGGCCTCAGCAAAGCCCCTATAATGTGAAAGGAAAATCCAGTAGGTCAGTGGAACCCACAAAAGAACTTAGTGCTGTATCTGAGTGTTGCTAATTTAAGAACTAATGGTTGGTTGAAGGAATGCTGGCACGTGGTTTCTGAGGTGACACTTTTTTATGGCGTATTTTACCCAAGTTCACTTCATTAGATCCTTGTGGCACGTGACACACTTAGAGATAATTCTGAAATACTTTCATCCTGTTTTTAAATTTTGGATTAACTCTTTAGACAGATACGCAGAGGTTGCCCTCTGTGGCTCTAGAGTACATACGTCTGTTGTTACTATGTATGTACTCTATTACGGAGGTGACCAATTGTTCGTATCAGTGAGAGCCCTGGACTGGCTGGGCTACGTGTCTCTCCCACTGAAACCCTCCAAGGGTTGCCCACCTGGGCTTGAAAGGATCCCCTCCATGAGGCACTTGGAGGGCTCGGGGAGCAAGCACCCACTCACTGCTGCTGGCTGAGCACCTCTGTTGCCACGAGGAACAGAAATGTGACTCAGGCCCAGCCCTCCTGGGAGCCTGGGGCTGGAGCCTCATAGCTGGGTAGATGTGACATAGGTAATTGTCACCAAGGGTGAGTTCTGCTTTATGTGAGTTCTACGTGAGGTGGGGGGAGTTTGGAGAAGGAGATGCTCCTTCTGGTTGGGGAGCAGGGAAGTGCTTCACGGAGTTCACGACCATAAAGTGAACGGGTGGAGGTGACTGACGGCCCTGTGCCCCTCGTTCGGTGTCCTCCTGTCTCTGGCAGAGTCAGAGAGCCCTAGCCGAGGGGGGACACGGGGTCAGCCAGCGGAACCTCAGTTCACCCAGAGCAGGCGGAGGCCCGTGTGAGGCCCAGCAGCACATGCCCAGCCAGTTCTTTTTTACCTTCTAGTTTTTGAGGTATGACTTTTTAAGTAGGCATTTTTCTGACCTTAAAGTTATTTAATGCCCCTGAGAAATCATTCTAAAAATTGGAAAATTTAAGTTACTTATGATTTATTGAGTTGTTCCATCTAACTACTCATAGTTAGAGGTACGTGATGTATATGTAAAATTATAACAGATTCTGACCTCCTTTGTGGGGGGAAAAGAAGTAAAGATCTCTTCTGGAAGAAAATGAGAGAAAAGGTCTCGATTAATATTTTGTCATGCTCCCATGTTTTGGAGAGCACCTTTCATTTCTTAGGAAAGGTTCCCCCCGCGTACTTTTCCATTTTGCACAGTGCCACTGTTGTAATTAGTAAAGCTTCAGAATGATGACAGATGTGAGATTCTTGAATTCTTCAAATCTGTAGGGTTTTCCCTAGTGCAAAAATCAGTGTCTTTTTTTCAATTTAATTTAATCTTTAATGAATATTTTATCAAATGAGCTCCATGTCTTATATTTCATTATTCATGTTGTTTATGAGGCCCTTGTTAGCATAATTTATAAACTAAGAGATTAGAGAAGGAGGGAGGATATTTCAGAGACAATGAATGGGGGGGTGGGGAGAGCACAGCCGCACGTCTCAGCCGCACGTCTTTCTACGTGTGTGCAGAAGTGACCATTTAGAGATGCTGTGGGAGAAAGTGGGCTGCTGGAGCGCACATTTCACCGGGGGTGGGGGTGAAAGCACTTGTCCTAAGTGCGTGGCTGTCCCTGCCGCATTTTGCATGGAATGCAGCTGGGAGGGAGCGTAGAGAAGGAACCTGGAGGCAGAGGGGCTGAGTGTGGGTCAAGGTCGGTCTTGTCCTCACTGGGTCGCTTTAGCCGAGCCCCTGCCCTCATTCGGGGTCATTTGGATCTACCCACTGGCCAGAGGGTGCCCCTGGTTCCCTGATGACCCTGGCAACCAGCGTGTAATCCTCCTCTGTGCCTGCTTTGGCTCAACCATATGGCTGATGTCTCATGCGATACTCTGGCCTCTCATTTCAGGGGACTTGATCCTTCTCCCTCCCGTGCCTGGGACCTGGTCATCCTGGGTAGTGTTGTAGCTCCTGAGCCTCTGCCTCAGCACCCCCTCCCTGCTTGGCACTGCCTGGGACCTGTTCTCCTTCCTCTGTAGTCCCTGCAGACCTTTGCTTTCCTCCTCGTCCACCCTACATTCCAGACCTTTCAAGTCACTTCCAGAAACCATCTTCCCATTTGTCCTTTCCACTGCATCTTCCAGGAAATCCCCAGCCCTGGCTGAATGGAGCCAGCTCTTCTGCCCCTTGCCCACCTGTCCCCTGGTTCATGGCCACAGTCCCCTTTTCTGTTCCTGTGCGTCAAACTCCTTCCCACCTCAGAGACTCTTTGGAGACTGTTCTGTCTCCCTGGGGTGCTCCTCCCTTACTCCGTCTGCTGCTGCTGCTTCATACCTGAAACTCTCATTTGCTTCATAGCGGGGGCCTTCTCTGACTGCTTGGTTGAGGTCGGGGTCTCTCCCTGTCCTGGTCTGTTGTCTCCCTGTGATGTCCCTCATCGTGTGGTGCTTCTCTGTTCCAGACCTGGTCCAGGCTCCCCAGGGCAGCCCTAACTTCAGACCTGCTGTTCCTTCATGCCCAGGAAGTGCCCCAGAGATCCTATTACTATGGCAGCCAAATGTCACCTTCCAGACCGTCTCTCCTACTCAGAAGCGGCTCAAAACTCTTTTGTCAGCATGTGTCCTGGTTCTTGGTTCCCAAAGCACTGTGGTCCTGGTTATTATAATCCCTGACAAAAGGGATTATAACAGGAGGTGCAGTGGCATATTAGTCAAGGGCATGGGCTTTGGACCAAGATGCTGATTGAAATCATGACCTCACTTCTTACAGCTGGATGGCCTTGGGTCTGGTAACCTCTCAGAACCTCAGCGTCCTCATCTAGAGACTGACAGTAGCACCCACCTCCTGGTATTGTTGAGGGGATTAAATGAGCAGATGCAGGCATGGAGCACACAGAGGGTTCAGGGTGCAGGGGAGCATCCCGGGAGTGTTGGCTGCTGCCGTTGTGAGGCGTTCTGCACCCCCGTGGGGATGGACATAAAGCCCTACCACCTGTGCTTCATGCCGTTCCCTTACATATGGGCTTTCAGTAAGCATTTGGAGATTGAAAAGAAAATTTTAGAAGGCACTGAACCCTCTCGAGCCTGCGATGCTAAAACCCTGTCCACCTTTACAATAGCATCTCGTTGCCCCCGTGCCCCATGTCTGGCCCTCCTGGCATCACTGCCTTCTCTCCACCTTTACATCACAAGTGGCTCTTTATGTCTTCTTCCTCTTGTTCTGTCTGGGGTACCCTGTCTTTCCCTGGATGCCGCATTGTGTCCACCGCCCTCTAATACCAGCTTCACAAAGTCTCAGTGTGTGTCCACTGACTCTGTTGATCCTGTACATGTGGCCCTCTGTCCACTCAGTGCCGTGTTGATTCGCCCTCATTTGTTGCTTTCTAATTCTGAAATGATAAACTACTGAAGGCGGGAGTGATGTTTCCTCTTTCCTGGGAACTGCACAAAGGATAAAAGAACTCAGTCCCTCCTAGGCATTCAGGAAAAGCTCATTGACTGAAGGAAATAACCAGTTGACCTAGTTCTGGTGTTAATTAATTAATACCTGGGTGTCAGGTGTACCCTGGGATGCTTGTTAAATACATGTCACTCAGCGTATTCTGTCACCAACTTTTGGCAAAACCAGGTGACAGGACCTTGTCCCTCCTGCCCCTTTCTGTTCTTTCCCTGCCTTTCCAGGAACAGCTGAGCCTTCTCTGCACTAAGGCAGCATTGCTTGCATCCATTCAGCAGTTGAACAGGAGTTACCGGACACCTCCCTACTGTGTCACAGGCAGGCCCTTGTCTGGGCGCCAAGGAGCAGCGGCGAACCAGACAGGGTTCCCACAGAGCTGTACGCTGGTCCTGGTCCGGGAGAGACACACGTAGCAGGGATGGAGCTTCCCTTTTACATGCTGGCTGGGGAGACGGACAGAGCGAGGGAGTGAGAAGAGGAGAAGAGGGGTAGGGCGATGCTGTTGCATGTTTTGGGGAGCCAGGAAGGGCTTCTTTGCTGAGGCAGTAAGTCAGCAGGGATCTGAATGAAGTGAGGGAGCAAGTCTCGTGCACATCCGGGGAAACAGTATTTGAGGCAGAAGGGACAGCGAGTGCCGAGGCCCCAAGGAGCTGGGAGGGTGTGTGTTGTCTTGGGAAGATGGCCAGGAGGTGTGTTTGATGGGAGTGGAGTGTGGGCGGGGGCGGGAGGAGGTGGGACAGGGAATTTTAGGAGACCAGGTTGCACAGGGCCTTCTCAGCTCCTGTAAGGGCCTAGTATTGTATTCCGAATTAGATGGGGAGCCATTTGAGCGCTTTGAGGAGCAGAGGGACACAATCTCATTTATGTAATGTCACCCCACATCTGTCACGAGCTTAAGGAAATTGAACACACTCAGTTGTAGGAGGAGGGAAGTTACTTGTATTTTAGTAGAAGGGCACCTGTCCAACTACTTTGTGGGTGAGGCCCGCAAGCAAAAGGAGTGGAGCCTGCATGGAATGAAGTGGCTCCACACGCCTCCTGCTTCTCCCTCTCCCGGCACATGTGTAAGCGGTAAACACTTCGGAAGAAATACACGCTGAACCCAGCGGTTTTGTTTTTTATTTTTTTGTCACCGCGAAACTGTCTCTTATTAACTAAAGCAAAGAACCCCAAACACTTTTGTGGACATCGCGTTTTTCTTTTAGATTTTAAAATGGTATTGTGCATATGCCTATTTAAAAAATTTAGGCACCTTTTGAAGGACACAAACAAGTCCAAGAAACCAGTGTGAGGTGTTTTGAGGTCTGAATTCAAAGCCTTGGAGCTATCGGACAGACTTCCGTAAAACCCCACAGGCGCTTGGTGCGTTTGATGAGAATGTTGTTGATCGTAGCTCTGTACAAGAGGGTCTGTTCCCCTCTGCCTGAGGATGTAAAACTATCAGGAACATCCTGTTGGTGTTGAGGTCATGAGCAAACCGGAGGAAAGAGGGAGGAAAGGCGTGGCCATGCTTCACCCTTGAAGTATGAGAAGGGCTGTGCTCCAAGGCCACCCAAGCAGCTGGACTGTTTTCCTTCTCGGCCTGATCTCCGCCACCTCCACCCCCAGCCAGCAGGTGAGCAGAACGCGCCGCCTCGCCCGCCCGGCCGAGAGGTGGCCTTGTGTCTTGCCTGCATACCTGGGTCACTGACGGAGGAGACTGCAACCCCAGCCAGCTTCGTAAGAGCTTTGGTCAGAAATGACGATGTTAGACTCCATACTTCGGGGAGCTGCTGCTTTTCTTAGAAGGTGCAAAGAAAGAAAGATGTGAGTAAGGCAGAATCTTAGAAGAAGGAAGAACAGAAATTAAGTTCAGCGACAGAACCCACCGGGCCTGGCAAAGTCTGTCTGACTAGGAGTGGGGAGGGAGGGAGGGAGGGAGTGTGTGTGTGCGTGCCGGTGTGTGTGTGTGAAAAAGGTAAAAAGAAGTGGGAGACTCCCTGGCCAGAAAGACCCTCACCCATAGGTGTGAAGTCTCGTTAATAGGAGTAACTTACACAACAGCTTTAAGGTGCGTTTTTGTTTTCCTTTAAGGCATTTGAAATAACTCGTCTAAAAGGTGGTTGTCAAAGCCTTACTTGAGGGTGGAGACAGAGCCCTTCAAGGGCTCTGGGCTTACTGAGACTCAAGTCACATGAGAAGTTAGACCCAGTTTCTCTGGCCATGTTTTTTTCCATTAGTTACTTCAGTCACTTCAACAAACAGTTATCGCTTACTAGGTGTCAGGCACCGTGCTTGGTACTGGGGCCGTTTGGTGAACAGGCTCCACGTGGAGTTTATGTTCTCCTGTGGGGAACAGGCAGTAAACAGGTAAACCAGAGAATGTGAGTTCGGGGAGCACCTGCCTTACAGAGGAAATGAAGTGAGCTGATGTGGTACCTGGTAGGTGGCCGGGAAGGCCGCGTGGGGCTCTGAGACAGAGTTTTCAAAGCAGAAGGAAGATACAAAGGCTTTGATGCAGAAAGAAGTGGGGATTTTTTGGCGCACAAAGAAGGGCAGTGGAGACCGTGTTCTGCGCGCAGAGAGAACAGCAGTGTCCTCCAGTCCTTTTCCCTTGCTCCCGTTGTACTAGAGTCCCACAGACTTGTGTGTGTGCAGCAGGTCCGCTCTTGGGCGCTGGGGAGCCTCTTTTTCTAGGCTCTTTATCTGCCCCTGGGCCAAGATGTAGAGAGTTCTGATCAGAGCACGGAGCCTCTTGAGGCTTGGAGATTGTTCTCCTGTCATTTTCGCTCCAGTCACCCAAATGCGAAAACCCGACTTCCCTTATTGATCTGGAGTCGTGCGCTGGCAGGGGTTTTGTCCCTCGCAGCTCTCATGTCCTGTTGCTGCTTTCCTATTGATTCTTTCCTCAGGTTTCAATTTGTATTTTCTCCGTGTTGTCCATCCACTGGTTGTCCCTTTTCGTGGAGCTAATTGTTTAGCCATTAGAATGGTTCATTAGTTCAGCTCTGCGAGCATACACAGCTGTTTGACAGGGAGTTTCACCTTTGTGGTTTCAGCCCGTCTTCGGGTTAGTAGTCAGGTTGTAATGACCATTTCCTCCCCAGACAGTGTTTTTCCCTCTGGAGGTGGCAAAGGGCACATCCACGAGAGGACGCTGGTAGGGACATTTGCAGGGAGGGGCAGATGCTAACAATACTTCCATGTGGAAGGAAAGATGAACCCCAGAGGTTAAGCCAAGGAGTGGAGGAAATGCCACTCCCTACCTCCAGAACCGTCACCCACATATGACCATCTCTGAAGCCCCAGATCACTGTGGAGGCCCCGAGACCCAGGAAGGACCATGTGTTGGTTCTCAGTCTCCAGCTGGCCCCTGGAGCTGCTCGGCGTCTGCAGTTGCTTCCCTAGTGCCCCCTGACCAGCTCACCAGAGTCCACTGACTCAGGTCAGACCCATGGCTGTCCTGGGCCCTTCCCTGCCCATTCCCCACACCAGTGACCCCAGCTCCTAGTGACACCTGACCAGCCTCAGTTTGTCTAGAATGCAGTGGAACTTGTTGCAAGGGAGATGCCAGCTAAGAATTCATGAAAAAAAGTTTTAAAAGTGTTTTCATGGTTCTTGCCTTCAAGGACTTTACAGTCTAGTGCTCATGAGGACATGAATGATAAAGGCATTTTATGACATGCACCCAGCGGGTGGTTCGGACAGACTGGCTGAGCAGGAGGGGAATGTAGGGTGTGTATGGTAAAATGTATTACTAGATGGTGGCATCTGTTGTCGACAAACAGCCCGGGCTGGTATAGGATAGACTTTCTTGATGTCCTGGGGTTTTTTCAGTTGTAGAATTGTGTCATCACTAAAGAAACAAGGCTTAGCCACTTACTGCTTTAATATCAGAAAGAAACAGAGAATGAGGTCAAGATCCATGGGGCATTGAGAGCCTCATAGCACATGTACTGTGGGAACGCTCCTTTGGGCTGATGTTGGAGCCAACCACGTGGCCCTGGGGAGGGAGGGCTGGGAGAGAGAACCTGGGTAACCTCGGGCTTACTGTATGAGCTTCAGCCTGGTCCTCTGCCCTTTGGGGACCCCCGCTTTCTCACAGTTGTATCCTCTACTGTGTGTGTGTGTATGGGTGCGTGCGTGCACACATACACGTGACCCCATGAATTTGTAGAGAGGTGACTCCATTGTTGGGAGAGATTCTGTTAGGAGTCAGGAACCCTGGATGGCGGTCCTCCCTTTTTCATTTACTGTGCCATTTTGGGGAAAATCGAGCAGAGTAGCAGCTCTCCAAAAGTGTCCACATCCTTATCCCTGGAACCTTGTGAATATGTTACCTTATGTGGCAAAAGGAACTTTGCAGATGTCATTAGGTCAAGGATCTTGAGCTAGAGAGATTATTGTGGATTTTTCAGGTGGGCTCACCCAGTCCTTATAAGAGGGTCAGAGACAGAAGACGTGATGATGGAAGCAGAGTTCAGAGTGGTACGGCCACAAGCTAAGGAAGGTGGGCAGCCTCTAGAGGCTGGAAAAGGCAAGGAAACAAATTCTCCCCTAGAGCCTTGAGAAGGAATGCAGTCATGCCAACACCTGAATTTCAGTCCTATGAGACCCATCCTGACATCTGACCTCCAGAACCTATAAGATAATAATTTTGTGTTTTAAGCTACTACATTTATGGCAGTTTTTTTCCAGCAGCATTAGGAGACTAATATATCACTTATTCCTCTGGAATTTAGTTGCCTTAATTCTAAAATGGGGCCAAAATGTTATCTGCCTGAAGGCTGACAACGAGACCATACGGTTTTCCCTCCAAGTTTCTTCTGTTCCTAGATCTGTGAGATAACAAGATAAGCCTAACAGTGCTTTGAAAAGTTTAAAAGGAGAGGATTTAAATGGACAATTAATCTCTGTGTGCCAGGTGTTTTCCACTGTTTTGTCATTTAATTCATATCCCCATCTAGGAGGCATTTTAGAATTCTCATTTTTTAAAAACTGACTCAACAGGTATTTGAGATGCTGTTCCGGGTGCCGGGGATATAGCAGTGAGTAGGCTTGACAAAAATCTCTTCCCTGTTGAAGGCTCTGTGCTTTAGGGAAACGGATGATAAACTGTGAATACAATAGCTAAGTAAATTATAAATGATGTTGGAGGCTGATAATTGGTCTGGAAAATAAATAGAGCAGGCTCGGGACTAGTCATACCCACGTTAGAGGTGCGAGAAGGAAGCTTAGAGGGCTGAGGATTTGCTCAGAATTGCAGCACCGGGGGTGAGGGGGCTGGGCTTAAACCCAGGTCTTTTGGGATCCAGAGGCTTGATCTGATCGTTCTCTCAGACGGGTAGAAAGCTCTGCTCTACTCTGTTTATTTGGGTTTTTTTCTAAGGGAGAGGAGTCCCCATTGCCAGCTGTTGCTTAAAAAAAAAAAAAAAATCGCTGCCCTTCTGGATTTCATATTTTTAACTCCTTCCCGTCTCTGCAATAAAAATGCCAGAAGGCTTGGCCAGTTCTGGTGCTGGTGACGGGCCAAGGAATGCAGGCAGCTCAGCGGGCTAGGGCAGCACGCACACGCGCCCCTGTTCCGTTCCCTGCGAACGCCAGCATCCCATCTCAGCGGAGGCCCGAGAGCAAAGCCACAGCCCGCGGAAAATGGGGTCAATGATCATTTCATCTTTAGCATGGCCTTTCTCTGGCAGTCCAGTGTTTATCATTTCCTGTCATTTAGAAATGTGTTTTTCTAGGGAACTGTCATGTCTTTAGAGGGAAACTCTAAAATCGTTCCTTAGAGCCCCTCTCTCCATTCACTTCACTTCTCAATCAAAGTCTGATTTGACAATGAAGGGTGCTTGGCAGTAAGACCAATGGAAGTAAAGTGTTTCAGTATTAAATATTAACAAGTCATAATTAATAAGTAATTAGTAAGTTTTGTTAATAATCTTCACAGGCTCAAACGGTAGATTTTAGAGATTGGTTTTGCAGTGCCTTCTGTTGCAGGAAGGGAGTGTGCAGAAAAGCTTTGTTGCCCTGCTTTTATTTCTTCTTACTGCTACTTCTACACAAAGCTGAAAGAAAGGCTTACTTCAGAAGAATTAACCCCTGGGGCTAGCTGCAGTGAAAGGAATTGAACTTCTGGTTAATCAGTAAAGGCTGGGGCACAGCAGGTGGAAAGGGATGTGCCAGGCCTGGGCACTGAGAGATCGGGTCTTGGTGTAGCTTTGCAGTTGATATCCCTGTCATCTTGGAAGACATTTTTGGGCCCTGGGACAGCTGAGAAACTTGATTCCATTTGAAAATGTTCTTCAGAGCACTAGCAGATTGGTCAATCCTGGAAGTAAATAAGTTTTAAGTGGACAAATTTGGATATGTTATCAGTGTGCCTCCTTTTTAAAACAAAATACCACAGGTATGTTCCTGGTAAAAAGCTGCACGTAAATTGAATTTTAAGTAGTTTTCCAGTGGAAGGAATCCTTTTCTTTTTAACATATTAGTTTCTCCTGAAGCGGGGACTCTGCCTGCACTTCCTTTTTCACATCAGCTTAGAAAAGTTTGTTTGTTTGTTGTTGTTTTTTTTTCGGTACGTGGGCCTCTCAATGTTGTGGCCTCTCCCACCGCGGAGCACAGGCTCTGGATATGCAGGCCCAGCGGCCACGGCTCACGGGCCCAGCCGCTCCGCGGCACGTGGGATCCTCCCGGACAGGGGCACGAACCTGTGTCCCCTGCATCGGCAGGCGGACTCCCAACCACTGCGCCACCAGGGAAGCCCTAGGAAAGTTTTAAGGTAAAGCATGTTCATTTCAGAACATGTAGGAAACATAAAAGAAAATATATATACATTTTAAGAATGGAATCATTTGAAATATACTCTTTTGAAACTGAAAAATGTGTTGTGAATGTCTTTGATATCTTTTGTGATCTTCTATAGCTGTCCTTGCTGACTGCATAATATTTCATTAAAATGGTTGTTCTATTTAACCCATGGTCTGTTGGAAATATAGGGGTTTTTTTTCACCACTATAAATCATATTGCATTAGATATCTTGATGGCAAAATTTCCATGTATGTCCATGATTATTTCCCTAGAATAAATTTTTAGACCTGTAATTGCACAACAAAGAGTATCCAGAATATAGAATTGTGTGATTTTTTAAAAAGAAAGTCTCGTGTAGTTTATTTAGAGAAGTACTCTTTTTTTTTTTTAACATCTTTATTGGAGTATAATTGCTTTACAATGGTGTGTTAGTTTCTGCTTTATAACAAAGTGAATCAGTTATACATAAACATATGTTCCCATATCTCTTCCCTCTTGTGTCTCCCTCCCTCCCACCCTACCTATCCCACCCCTCTAGGTGGTCACAAACCACCTAGCTGATCTGCCTGTGCTATGCGGTACTTCCCACTAGCTATCTATTTTACGTTTGCTAGTGTATATATGTCCATGCCTCTCTCTCGCTTTGTCACAGCTTACCCTTCCCCCTCCCCATATCCTCAAGTCCATTCTCTAAGAAGTACTCTTTTTTACATTAATTAATTTATTTTTGGCTGTGCTGGGTCTTCGTTGCTGTGCGCGGGCTTTCTGCAGCTGCGGTGAGCGGGCTTCCCACTGCGGTGGCCTTTCCGTTGCGGAGCACGGGCTCCAGGCGTGCGAGCTCTAGAGCGCAGGCTCAGCAGCTGTGGTGCACAGGCTCAGCCGCTCCGTGGCATGGGATCCTCCTGGACCAGAGCTCGAACCTGTGTACCCTGCATTGGCAGGTGGACTCCCAAGCACTGTGCCACCAGGGAAGTCCCAGAATTCTGTGCTTTTGATGTGAGTTGCAAAGTATTTCTTTGTTGTTGACTTTTTTTTTTTGCGGTACGCGGGCCTCTCACTGTTATGGCCTCTCCCGTCGTGGAGCACAGGCTCCGGACCCGCAGGCTCAGCGGCCATGGCTCACGGGCCCAGCCGCTCCGCAGCATGTGGGATCTTCCAGGACCGGGGCACGAACCCCTGTCCCCTGCATCGGCAGGCGGACTTTCAACCACTGTGCCACCAGGGAAGCCCTGTTGTTGACTTTTAAAAGGGTGTAAAACTGATAATTTTTGATGTTAACGTAATTGAATATTCAAGAATCCAGACTTTCAACTTATTTCATATCTCTGAGGCTCAGTTTCCTCCTTTATAAAATGGGTATAATACTATCCTTAAATGAAATGTGAGCATTAATGGAATCATGTAGTATAACTCAAATCCTAGGCTGCATGTGAACTCTTGCTATGGAAGTCTGTTAATTTGCCCGGGAACCTCTCCTCATTCGCCAGAAACGCATGGGGCCTGGCACGGTCCCCTCTCCACTGCTCCCTCTTCCCGGGCCGCTGCCGTGGGCTCGAGCAAGCCTTCCTCCATCTTGGTGCGCTGTGCCCAGGGTTGAAATGTCGGTCCTAGTTCTGAAAGCCTGCCTTCAGACATTTATACTTTCAGACAAACTAATCAGGCTGAAATGTCTCATGCTTATTTACAGCTAGATGAAGCAATCCATTTAGTTTCTTTGGAATTACCCAGGCGTGGAAGAAACTGGTTTCTCAGCCTTGAGAAATTCTGCGGATAGCGAGGAATTGACAGGCACCAGGGCCGGCCTGGTGAACTTGGAAACAAGGGCGCCTGGGTGTGGCCCTCGGTCAGGACCTCTGTCCATGGCTGAACTGGCGATCCCCTCGGACCCCACCTCCGCTTCAGCTCTCCCTTTGGCCAGTGTATATCATGATGTGATTCCTCATCTCCTCCTTTGAGGAGCTCTGAGCTTCTCACTGGGAAAGCAGGGCTTTGGTTTCCTTTTCCTTCTAGTTTCCTTGTTAGCTGATAGAGATAGACATTTGCTGATTCTCTTCATCCTTTTCCTGAGGGAGAGACCCGGGGGCCCTTAAATACAGAGTTGCTTTCTGTTGAAACCCCAGCGATCTGGCCTTTGGGCTGTCACTAAAGGCCGTGGGGCAGGAGAGCTTGGGCTGAGTTTGGGATTCCAGATTCCACAGTGTGTACTACCTCCTGTACTCAGTCTTCACTACCCGGGAGATAGGAACAGACCGGGAGACTGAGGGATGAAGAGGAACGAGCCCAGAGACATGCAGCTAGTAAATGGCAGAACTGGGATTCAGATCCTCACAGAGTACGCTTCCATTGTTGGTGCTTGTAACCACCACATGATACTGTCTTTCAACAAATACCTGCTTATCAGCACGTGTTTTGTACCTGTCTGCACTATGGGGCTTATCATTCACCTGCCAGTTATGCCATTATCGCATAGGAGCTTGCAGAGACAAAATGATACGGTCCCTGTTCTCGGAGGAAATTTTCACATAATCATATAAGCAACAAAATAACTGTTATTATATGAAAATAACCCACCTGCTTGATATATAGATCTAAACCCCAAAAATCTCTGAAGAATTTTGTTCTGAATGATCAAAATAGACTATCCTTACGTAATATGCACATACAACCTTTATGCCGCATCTCCACCCCAGCTCTTACTTAGTGTTTGGGTTCTTTGCGTTACTGAGGATCCTGGCATGTTGGGTTATGGGCTCTGTAACTCTGCAGTTCACTCTGTTTGACGTGAGGAGGGAAACCATGACAGACACACGCCGCTTGGTGTTTTTTTTATCCCCCTTTTCGAGGTCATGCCCTTTCGTCATGAATATAAAAACTCCAGCCCCACTTCAGAGATTCTGATATGCTTTCCAGGGTGGTGTATTTGCTCACCATTCCCCACCCATCCTCCGTGAGGATCGTTAAATGTGCAAAGAGGGTTGTGTTTCTTTTCTCTACATCCCATCAGCAAAGGTTAGGTCAAGCTTTGCTTCCTGTCATAGGTGTTGAGAGTTTTAATTTTAAACTATGAAATTATATTCTAATACTAAATATTCTCCTTTCATCTACACCCACCGCTGTGAGCCTATCCACTTTACCGAGATGTGTCCTCTCTGGGGTGCACCCCTTAGTTAAGAAACCACTGTTTCAGTAACAAGGGAGAAGGCGGGAGACTGATTAAAACAAACCCCAGGATCCTAAAAATCCTAGGATTTAAAAAATCCCAGGATTCTAAAAGTAGGATGATTCTGGGTAGGGAAAGAGAGCCCTACAAACCTCAGTCAGCCCTGACAATATTGTTCTCTTATAGCTTAACCGTTGATTTTCCTGACTCCATATAGAAGCTGTTAAATGATGCTGTTAGTAATAATGAAGCTGATGGTAGTAGTTACCACTGAGTATGTGCTAAGCATTATGGGAGGCACTTTTCATATTTTTAATTCTTACAGTGATCCCCTGTTACAGGTATTTGACCCCCATTTTAGATATGAGGGGGACTGGCTTATGGAGGTAAGCTTTTCCCATGTCTCACAACTAGCTAGTGAGGTGCTGGGGTTTTAGCCCATGTCATCTGAGACTGAAGGCCTGTGCTTCTAACCGTGACATCCTGCTGCAGCTTCACAGTCCTTACATCAAGTCGTGCATGCTATAGTCCCTTACTGCTGCTCCATCACAGAGGTTTTACTCACTTGAATTGTCCTGTATTGTCTTTGCTGTCACAGACCCTTTCTGGAAGGAGAGCTGGGTGTATGTTAATGCATGTAGTCTCGTTCACTAGATGGTAAGGTGTTCTGGGGTCAGAGCTGATGACTTTTATCTTTGTAGTAGCAGTTAATAAAAGTTAATACCAGCTTAGAGTTCCTGCTTAGGTGGACAATGGCTGGACCTTGGCCAAGACTGAGTTCTGGGTCTTACCTGTTATTAAGTGGTTTTAGGACTTTGGGAAGCTCCCTTCCTGTCCACCACTAACTGGTTATGGTTCCCTTCCCTTTCCTCCTTTCTTTCCCTTTTTTTTCTTTTTCTTTTTTGCTAAGCCTCACATCCTCTGCCAGTTGATCAGAGCTGGCATGTAAGACAGAACCTGCTTTCTGCTTCTTGACTTGGCGTCTACAAGTCCATTTCTAGAGCTCTCATCTGATTATGTAGCCGGTGAAGCTTTGATAAGCTCTTTCTCGCTAGCCGACCAGGTTGTCCCTCTTGGACAGTGAGTTACAGCATGTTGGGTCATGTGCTATGCATGTGGCAGGGGTAGGATCCTGGAGCTGTGAAGTCCGGGAGGGCTGGAGGGGAAGTGGAGCCGTTCACATAACGAAACCCTGCTCTCGATTGTGCTTTTGCATCTGGGGTTTTCCGAGAGGCCTCAGTTGACACGTGGAACAGATACACTCCCCTTGAGCAATTGTTCCAGATATTTCGTTGAACTAGCACCTAAACGCTTTAAAGTGGGAATCATGCTCATGCTTTCTCTGAAAGGCAATAGAGCAGAGTGGTGCAGAGACTGCTGGGGCTTGAACCCCAGCTCTGACATGAACTGTAAGACCTTGTGCAGGTTCCTCAACCTCTCTTGTGCCTCCAGTTCCTGATCTGTAGAACCAGAGATGATAATAAACCTACCCGATGGGGTTGCTGTGAGGATTCAGTGATTTCTACATTATGATACTTTATAAGCACTCACAATAATTCCTGGGACATAGTATATGATGGATGATACCATATTGTTAGATCACTTGATTCTCTAAATCGAATGAGAATGCTTCGTAAGTTGGAAAATACCATTCAAATACTCTTCATGGCAAAAAAATGAAGCAGTGGAACATTCTAGCTTAAGCTATAGCTGATAATCGCAGTTCATTCAGCAGCAGTCAGATTGGCCAGTTGGAGATGATGGGGAGCTCACAGACATGACGGAGCTCCCTGGAGCAGTGATGCCTGGACTTAGCTGTGGATTAAAATCTCTGGGGAACTTCAAAATCCACAGCGCTTGGTTCCTTTCCAGACCAGTAGAATCAGAATTTTGGAGGGCAAGGGGAAGGGTGGACCCAAGAAGTTGTCGTCATTGTTTTTGTTGTTATTATAATTTTACAAAAAGCTCTCCAGGTAATTCTGGTGCAGCTGGTCTGTAGACTGATGTTTGGGAACCTCCGACTGGCATGGTCTAACAGAATTATATTGGTTATATTTGGTTGTATTTAATGGGGTGCAAGACAGTTTGGTAGAGGGTCTGATAGCAGGCATCTACATTTAAATAAATGTTCAGTAGGTAATAAGGGAGAGGCTACACAGGCAGGCTTGTCTGAAAGAAATTCTAGACATCTAAAGACACCTGAAGTCTGGCTCTGTTTCTTATCGAGGTCAGTGTCCACTGGTTCTCTTGCCATGGGGGTAAAGTGGTGATGGAGACTGTTACCTGGGTTAGGAGTGGGAAGTGAGTGTAACTTCGAAGATGTGGGAGTGGGCAGCTTTTGCATCTTGGTTTGCGGAAGGCACACTGGTTCTCCACGTCTGAATGTGTAGACGAAATGGCTCTGTGGGGGTGGGATTTTGCAGAAGGGGAAGCTGCAGGCAGAGGGCACGGTGCAGAAGATGCAGTGAGCAGGCATTTGGGTGACTGGCCAGAAGATGGGGAGTTCGCCTAGTCATTCCAGACTCATTAGTCTGGGAGCAAAGAACAAGCTGGAGGCTGTGTGTTTAATTAAAACAGGGGGCTGGCATATCCTTGAGATGGAGGGTTAGAAATGGGGGGCTTTTTGAAGGGTCTTCCTCATCTCCCCACTCTCCTCTTCTTCCTGTAGCTAAAAAGTTCTTTAAAAGCTTCTTAATGAGGAGATCATAAAAACTAAGTGAGATGCCAGGTTGGGTCAGTGATAGCCCTTGGACCAGCATCTAGCAGCTGGTTTGCTTTTGCTGCCCCTGGCTATGAATGGGGATAAGCATCCTTACTTTGCTGAGCTGCCATAGAGTTGGAGGAAATAGTGGTTATCAATGGTGGTTTTGTTGGCTGTAAGGTGCCATTCACACTGTGATGTGGACATGGCATCCCTCTTAGTGTTATGAGGAGAGAACAGTCTCTGCCCCTGGATGGAGGTGGGAGTACTTGCTAGGGAGGGTTGAGCCCCAGATCTAAGGATCTAGAAACATGTACCATCGCCCTCATTTCATGGTCTAAGATGCAGGAGTATCTCCCTCCTAAGGTGCATTGCAGGGCAGGGCACTGTGCTGACTCCTGTGATGCAGCTGTAATGGCCTGACTGTGATGGTTTCTCCCTGTGGCTGTTGCAGTTGGGTGGCTGGTTATGCCCAGTTCCCAGAGCTCTGCTGTGCCTCCATTTCTTTCTCTTTTACTCTATTGCTACATGTGAGCAAGGGTGAGACCATTACAGGTAACCTCGAATCCACCCAACTGACTAAAAAAACCCCAAAACAATAGATCAGGCACAGATTTTGCTGCTGTCCTGTTAGAAATACATGTGATACCCCACACAGCAGTTATCAAGATAAGAACCACCACCCCAGGTAGGGAGATCCTTCCAGACGTCAACTGTTTCCACACACTTGAGACCACCATGGTGGGCTTCCCCATGTGTCTGGTGCTTTGGAAGTTCTTGGGGAGACAGATGGTCTCTCGTTTTTCTGGCCCCTTAAAGTACTTTAGTCCAAATGAATGGTAGGCTTTTAGCTCCTATAGGAGTTATTCAGAGAGAGAAGAGATCTCAACATAATTGAAGTGGTGTAATTGATCAGCATGCTGGAGGACAGGCAGCCACGGATCACACGAATCAAGAGTAATAACTTCTGTGCAGAGCGTTTTACATGTTATATAGTTGTCTACGAGGATTGTGAATTCCGATGCCTTCAGGAGCCAGACAGGTAGCAAAAATCAGAGAAGCAGTTAGGATGGCAGGGATTGTGCTTTAGAAGACAGCAATCCAAAATTTAGAGCAGAAGCATAACACACTGTTTCTGATTTTCAAAGAACATTTATAAATATGATCTCATTGAATGTTCATAGCATCCTGATGAAGCAGGACTGTTCTTCTCTTCCAAGGATAATAAAGTGTCAAATACAGTCAAACCAAGGCAAAGATAGCTTGTGGCCTGGAGCCTGCAGAGCTTTGTGGTGCTTCCCGTAGAGGCCTGGGCCCTGCGGACCGAGCCACTTGGGAAGAAGGTGTTGTGTCTCGTAGTGTCTGCCCTGTCCCCAGAGCTGCTTCCATCGTTCTCTGAGCATGGCTCTGGGGAGATGGGCCCCTGGGCCTCTTCGTGTCTACTCTCAGCCAGTTTTCTAAATGGACCCAGGAGTAAAAAGCCAGGAGATGCCAGCAAGGCTACACAGGAATCAGAGAAAGCCATCAACCGAGTCAGTACGCAGGTCCCTTTGGACATAATGACAGGCCCAAAGTGCTGAAGTCAGCTTTGCTACCACATCGACCTGGCTGACTTGAGCTTTCCCAACTGTCTCTTCCTTTTTATCTTTCAACCATCTTAGCCATTTTTCACTGAAAGAAAAAGAGACATTGAGAGATCCAGTTGGGGTTAGTTGAACCCAAAGCGAAGAAACCCCAATACTGGGGCTGGATTCCCCTGAAGGAGGGAAGAGGTGTCAGTTACAATTAATGTGAGCAGAATCTGTGGCTCCCAAGACCTCTGGTTACAGCAATTGTGATAGCATAGATTACCTTCAGTTACGGTGAGCTACATTTAACTACATTATTACCAGTACACCTTGATGGGAGCTGGCTGCTTTAACATCCCTGACCATGGAAGAAAAAGACAGGAGGGGAGACATGGGAATGGCAGATGCCTAGGATCTGGGCGTGGGGCACAGTGACAGGCCAAGGAATGTAGACCTTCTGTACCATCCCAGAGGTTATGGATGGTGTGGATCTGGTTCCCACAAGTGCTTGAGGAAGGAAATTACTTGCTTTATTGAGGTATAATTTATATACAGTAAAATGTATACTTTACACTGTACAGACTGATGAGTTTAGATAAATGTATACACCTCTGTAATCACCACCCCAGTGAAGATACAGAACAGTCCCATCACACCATCAGGTTCCCTTGGGCCCTGTCTGGTCAGTCTCCACCCCAATTCTTTTTTTTTTTTTTTTTTGGCTTTTCATACATTTACTCCTTTAATCCTCGAAACAGCCCTTAGTAGGTGTGTTCTCATTTACTGCTGTCAGTTGGAGAGGCTGTAGGTGTGGTGGTTAGGGCCTGGACTCCAATCTGTGTTAGAATCTTGGCTCTGCAGTTTACCAGCTGTGTGACCTTGGGGAAGTCACTCAACCTCTCTGTGCCTCAGTTGCTTCATCTATAGTTTCTTCCTCTAGGGGTTGTTGTAAGTATTAAGTGAAAAATGATGCAGGTAAGCACTACAGATGTGTTAGCTATGATTAGATGTTATTTTACAGAAGAGGAAACCAAGACAGAGAGATTGACTTGCTCTAGGCACACAGCTGCTAGAGGCCGTCAGGATTCAAATCTAGGTCGGTTTTATGCCAACATCCACTACCAGCTACACTAACACATCCATGGCGATTGCAGAGTGTCTCTCAAGTAGAGACATTTTCAGTGGTTCTGTGAGCTAAGGGGACAACAGAGGCAAAGAAGGGTTAGGAGTGACTTGGCCAGAGTCTAAGAAGGATTTTGAGAAGTTAAAAAAAATTCCAAATTTCTCCGTTTTCTCTTCTTAAAGAGCCATATCAGTAATAATAGTGAAAAGGCAGCGTAGCAGTCCATTAGTAGAAGACATCCCAGGTACACAGTTGCTTTTAGGCTTGTATAGTTATTTTCTACATTTACTAACACACATGATGATAAAGGATCCTTTTCTAAAAGGCATTGCAGGGTTTAGATCAAGAGGACTTGTTCTACCTATTTATGAAACAGACAGACAGACAGAGAATATACTTGTGGTTGCCAAGGGGTATGGAGAGTGGGGGAGGGATGGTTTGGGAGACTGGGATTGGCAGATGCAAACTATCATATATAGAATGGATAAACAATAAGGTCCTACTGTATAGCACAGGGAATTATATTCAATATCCTGTGATAAACCATAATGGAAAAGAATATGAAAAAGAATGTATATATGTGTATAACTGAATCACCCTGCCGCACAGCAGAAACCAACACGACATTGCAAATCAACCACACTTCAGTTCCACCCCAATTCTTGACCCAAGGCAAACACTGATCTGCTTTTTTTTTAACTATTATAGGTTAGATTTGTCTTTCCTTTTTTTTTTTTTTTTTTTTTTTACTATTATAGGTTAGATTTGTCTTTCCTTGAGTTTCATAGAGATGAAATGATTCAGAATGTACTCTTATGTGGGTTATACAAAGTTTGTCCTTTTTGTTGCTGGATGACTTTCTGTTGTATGGATACAGCACAATTTATCCACTTAACTCCTGTTGGACATTTGGGTCCAAACATTGGAAACGTCATTTTGGCTATTACAAATAAAGCTGCTTCATAGCTGCATAAAGCTGCGGTTTTATACAGGTCTTTGTGTGGACATATGCTTTTGTTACTCTTGGGAAAAAGAGCAGATTGGAATCGATGGATCATATGGTGTGGGTGGGCAGAATTTTGGGCCCCATGATCTCTGCCCCCACTCTGGGTGATACACCTGTGAATATGTTATATTACAAAAGGGACCTTGTAGATGGAATTAAGGTGGCTAATCAACAGACTTTCAGATAGGGAGATTACCCGGGGTCAATGGGCCGGTGTAATCACATAGACCCTTAAAATCAGAAAAGGAGGGCAGAGGAACCAGTTATAGTGGTGTGGTAGAAGAGGTTAGATTAAAAGAGTGACAAGGACTCAATCCAGTGCTGTCGCTGACTTTGAACGTGGACACACTTGAACTCCTATATAACAGGATGAGGACTGAGGACTTTCTATCTAAGGAGATACAGCTGACTTTGTTGCACGAGACGTTCTCACCCTTAACCCCAATGAGGAGACACACAGTCCCAGGAGCCATTGTATTCCTGTCTGGCTTTGTTAATTACTACTCACAGTCAGTCACAATCCCATTGAATACTCTGTCACCTAAAGACTAAATTGTTGACTAAGTTAACTTCCAACAACTTGTACATAAAAGCAAAATGGGAAGGAGAGAGAAGAAAATAATTAACATGTAGAAATAAAAAATAAACCTATAACAGGCAAGTAGAATATATGCCAGTCTGCTACAGTCCTAATTTCTGTAACTGATCACATGACCACAGTTGCCATCAACGGCTTCCTTTTTCTGCTACCCATTCTGTATTTGCCCTGCGCTCAGCCGCAGTATCAGCCGGTCGGGATTCTTCACCTGGTGGAATGACCCACACCTTGCTTCCTGAAGGGTCCGAGTCTTCCGTTTCCTGCCTGGTTTGGTTTGCTGGAGTTTTCTATTAACCTTTATGGTAGGGCATGGAAGTACTAAGAGGCGCCCCAGAGAATCACCTGGTTTCTGGACTGCCTCCTGGCCTCCGTTGTGTAAAAGCAACCCAGTTCCCCCTTGCCAGTCAGAATCAGTCACTATAGTCAGTAGATTAACCCCCTTCTCCCTGCCCATTGGTTCAGTGGCATAAAGGGACCCAAATGTCCAGGTGGTATTCTCGTGTTCAAATTCATGCACCCTGGTGGAATTGTTCCTTCTTTGGGGATGGAGGTCTCCAAACCAGCAGATCAAAGTTGCTGAGACGGGAATCAGATATCCTGTGAGTTGATTGTTAGGTGTAATAGTGAGAGGAGCCTCGCTCTCTTCTACACCTTAAATTCTGGATCGTGTGTTCTGGCTACGAAAGAGACCACACCGTGTGTTGGTTTCCCATTCAAAGCGTAGGCTGCCTCCTGGAAAACAGAATTCTATCCTTTCAGGGTATTCTGTTCCACCTGGTGCCATAATGGAGCCTTTAGAAGCCTTTCCACCTTCAGCTGGCCAGCCACTTCCAGGGACAGGGCACTGACAGTTCTTGACATTATACTGATACCAGGTTTCCTGCAGTTTCTATATTCTTGTTATAGCTGGCTTGTTGATTCTCAGGTTTCCTATCTCATCTGCCTTCTATCATGACTTGATGTGCAACCCTAGGGAAATCCTTTCCTCTCTCTGGATCTTCAACTTTCGATCCAAAGAGTGGGAGTTTTGGATTTGATCATCCTTTGAAAACCTTCCACTTCTAGTGTGTTCTTACTTGAGTGACCTTGCAGGGTTGTCGTGAGATCACTTGGGACCGTGTGGGTAAAAGTGAGCTGTTGATGCCAGGGGTTGTCACGTAGTGGGCGGGTTGGGCTGCGATGCATCCCCATCATCATCGTGAGTGTCCAGGGCTTGACTTCCATTCTCTCTGGAGCTGAAGGAAGGGCACTGGCTCTCCAGCATCATATTACTGTGTCTCTGTCCCAGGGCTCTAAGATCGGTGCCCCTTTTTGCGGGTGTGGATTGGGACCTGTTGGCAGGGATGGGAAAGGGCCTCATTGTGGAGAGATGGCCGGAACAGGAAGGTGGAGGAATTTGACATTTCCAGGCTGTGCCTCCTGCTTGCCTCTCCTCATCCCCCGACACAGAGGTGCACACGCGCACATTCTCTCTTTTCCAAACAGATACAGATGCTTTGGAGTTAACCAGCCTTAATGAGGAGATAGCCATTCCAGTTCCTTCCGCCTGCCTGCCCCTGGCCTGTGCTGTGCTTGACAGTTGCAGCAGGCCTGTGAGGAAATACACTATTCTCTCCCTGGTGGTTGGGTTGTTTTTTTTAATTTTTTTTTTTTTTGAGATGAAGACCTAAAAATATTCTACTCTATAATTGGTTATCCAATCAGCCATGCAAATAAGCACTATGCCAGAGCCTATAGGAAATGAGGCAGGAGGCCTGAAACTTGGAATCATGCCAGATTTGCCTTTCCTTTTTTTTTTTAATGTGCTTGGGATCTGAATTTGGGGGTCGAAGGAGGAGGATGTACTGGGCAGGTTTCCCTGGAGGCAGGCACTGGACGCTGATTTTGTGTCTACCTGCTGGGTTGAGGGCAAAGGGGGTAGGACTCGGTGTCATGGGGAGTTTTGGAGCTGGTGTTACTGAATATAGTTGGACAGTTTGACCTGCTGTGCCTTGAACATCTCTTCCAGCCTCTGGGCCTTTCTTTTATACGACGCCTACCTCCCCCAACGCAGCTGCCTAGAACGCCCCCGTCCTCTTTTCTGCTTCTCCAAATCCTGCACATCCCTCAAGGCCCAGCACGCACTTGACGCTGTCAGGACCAGCCATGCATAGCGAGTGCGACCTTCAATACTCTCCGTCTGCAGGAGAAACAGCCGCCTCCCCACAGCTCTGTGTGGCGCTCGTGTGTGCACCGTTTACTGTGTGCCTCGTGTCTCCCCGGATTCTCCCAGAGGCCCTCTGACACCATTGGGGGTGGGGCTGCAGGGAGGAATAGTTCAGTGTTTGGGCTCAAAGCACATGTTGGAGTCGCATCCTTGCTACTCTCTGTGACCCTGGTTAAGTTACTTTGCTTTCTAAGCCTCACTTTCCTCCTTTGTAAATCACTGAGAGTGATACTTGCAATTTCATAGGGTGTAGGGTTATGACAGTTGAATGACACAATGGCTGTGAAGGACTCGGCAGAATGGCTGGTTCGGAGGCAGAGCTTCTGAATGCTAGGTGGTGGAGGTATACTTTTGTAGTTGAGGGAAAGGAAGTGAGGGGAGTAGGCGACTTCGTCGGGTTGCATAGTCAGCCATGGCCACCTAGCACGGACTGTGGATGGTTACCTCACTGGATCCTTCAGTGCTGCCTCCCAGCCCAGCCCCTGGGCGCTGTGCCGGACTGGTGGCTGGTAGTCGGGGGCGCAGTGGGGCGGAAGGCTATTGGCCGTGAGTACCCAGTATGTTAGGAGAGGTGAGTGGAGGTACCTGCGTGCAGAGGGGAGAGCAGCTGACCTGAGCACAGAACAGAAGCTCCGTGAGGAGAGCGCCCCCAGCACCAGGACAGGTCCAGCCTCATCATAGGTACTCAGTCCTCCTCTGGGAAGGAATGCCTAGGATCCCTGAGCTGCAGCGCTGGCTGTCCCCCTGACCTGGGTTACCCTGACAGCTCCCGTGGCCCCAGAGTCACGGGGACCCCCAGTGCAGGAGGGGCTGGGCCTTTAGGGATGCAGTTCTCTGAGGTCTCCTGGCAGCCGCCCTCCACCCAGCATGCGCCTTACCTCAATTGTGCTTTTGGAGAACTGGGTGGGGAGGCCAGAGCACCAAGGTCCGACGGGGCTGACTGGCAGGGAGGGCGCCAGGTGCCGGCAGAGCTGCAGGCAGCATGGGGCTGTCCTCAGATGGCCGGGCTGGCTGGGCTTCGCAGGAGTGCTCAGCTCGTGGACAGCTTGGTTTGTGCTGACACTGAGGGACTTTCCTGACAGCCAGATTTGCTGCTGTTGCTACTGCCTCGTCAGAGTCAAGAGCGTTCTGACAGTGGGCCCTACTTCACTGTCCCTCTGGTGGTCGGAAGCCTCCAGGGTCTGGTCGGCCACAGGATGAAACCTCTGAGCATGGCGTTCAAGGCCCTTGCGGGGTTCTGGCCCCACCGGCTTTTCCTACGTCGCTTCCTGCTCGCTCCCAGTTGGCAGGCCCCAAAACCCGTGCTTTGGCCACCTCAACTGTTTGCTCATCTCCAAGTGTACCCAGAGCCCTGTTTGTCCACATAGGCATTCATTGTGCCTGCCTCTGCCCTGTGCACACCACGCTTTTCCAGTTTCCCCTTCCCTGCTCCAATGTCGTCCGTCTCAAGGCGTCTCCTCCCCTTGGTTGGGGTGAATTCTTTCCTTCCAGTTTATAAGCCTGTAGCACCCGGACTGTCCTTGCCTCCGTCTGGCACTTTTCGTCTGCACGGCAGTACACTCTAGCGGTGCAAACGTTGGCGTTGCTCTCGAACAGACTGGGATTCCAGTTCTGGTTCTGCCACTCTCTAGCCATGTGACCTGGGAAAATCACGCAACTTCTTGGGCCTTCACAGTATCGCTGGTGAAGTGGGGTTAACAACCCTGACGTGACAGGGTTTGTGAGCTACTGTATTCGTAGCCCTTTGCAAGTGACTGCTGGTGGGCCCCAAGGGAGCTCCTACCAGCACCATGTCTCCTGTGTTGGTTCGAGCCTGTTTCTCTGGCCAACTCCACCTCCTTCCACGTGGAAACCATGCCTATGAAGTGTCAGCGTGACAGCAGGTCCGGTCGGGATGCAGAAACCACACCAACATCGGGCACCGGGCCGTGTGGCTCTAATTTCCACCCCCTTCCTGACCCCATGGCCACTGCACCTCACACGGGGCTGCTCGTGGACCCGGACTTCGCAGAAAGAGGTGGGATTTGATTTTGAACTTGCTCATACCTTATCTCTTTGGGCCCTCAGAAAATTAATATTCAGAATTGGCATTCGTCACGGAAATTTCTCCATTCTCTCCCCTCTCCTTTCTCTGTGAAGATCATAGTTTCAGGTTATTTCCTTGAATTAATTAATTCTGGCAAACCTTTGTGAAGCATTGGTAAGGTGCCTGGGTCCGTGAGGTGCTGGAGAGGATGACCAGCATTCTTAGATGGGTGTGCGTCTTCCAGGGACCTTCACCGCTGCTGCCTTGGTCTGCGGTGCCAGAGGTGTCTGAGGGGCCCTTACTACTATTCCATCCCCATTGTGCAGGGAGCTGGGGATCAAGCCGTCATCTTCAGGCACTGAGTCAGGTGTCCTCTCCCTGCCCTGCCGTAGGAGCCTAGGCCCCAGAGCATGGCGTAAGGAGCGGGAAGGGCACCTCTTAAATGAGGACGGGAATATACAGTTGCGCACAGAGCCTCTGACGCCAGGCTGAAAGGCCACTTCCTCTTCTGCACGGCACCCTTCCCCACACCAATAGTTAAAAGCTTAGCGGATACCGTTTTATTACAAATGAAAACAAACGCACCTTCAGCACTGGGATAGAGACCTGTGAATGCAAGTAAAGGAGAAAAACAGAATGAACCACTGTTGGGAGTTCATGGAAAGCGACATGCGTGGGACTGGGGGTACTGCTCCCTCAGCTTCTCCCCCCATTGGAGGCTGAATCTAGGCAGCCCTGGGTCTTGACTAAGTGTCTTTCTGTTTTTTTCAAAATTTCTGCCCTGGAACTAAGCCGGAGGGAGCTCCGGAGAGAGTGTCCAGAGCCCGCTTTTCCGGCTCCTCCACAAGCTGACTGTTGCGGGCTGGGGTGAGGACGGTGGGGGGTGGGGGTGGGGAGGAGAGCCAGGTGTGTGGTGCTCAGCAGTTGCCTTGGGAGAGGAGGGAGAGGAACAAGTCAGTTAAATCCACTCATGCCAAGTCCTTGATTTTCTTCACATAAGCAAAGGTTTCTAAGACAGGGCACAGGAAGCAATAACTAGAAGAAAGCACTGATACGGTGACTTCATTGAAATGACAAACGTGTGCTCATTAGAACATGCTGTAAGGAAAATGAATAAGCAGCCCCCACATCGGGAGAAAACATTTGCCAAACATGACGGATGAAGCACTTGTATTCAGGACGTGTGAAGCACCCATACAACCCAGTAATAAAAAGACAAACGTTTGCATTTTAAAAATTGGCAAACGATTTAACAGATATTTTTAATAGAAGATACAAATGGCCAAAAGGCCCATGAAGAGATGTTCAGCATTAGTGTCATCAGACAAATGCAGACGCACCATAATGACTTGCCATTCCACACCCCACGGAGCGTGCACGTGAAAACGGCGATAACGCCACATGTCGGTGAGGCTGTGGAACAACTAGGAAGTCTCACACATTGTTAGCGGGATTGGATGGTGGTACAAGTGCTTTGGAAGAACCTCAGGCAGTTTTTTTAAAGGGCTATGACACAGCAGTTTTATTCCTGGATGTTTACCCAAGAGAAATGAAAACATGTCCACAAAACGATTTATATACGAATGATTATAGCATCTTTATTCATAATGGAAAAAAATTCTAGATACTATGTAGGTGTCCATCAATAGGAGAATGGATAAACTGTGGTATATTCATACAGTGGAATACTACCCAGCAGGAAAAAGGCATGAATTACTGGTTCCTGTAGCATCATTATGCTGAATGAAAGAAACCTTTCATGAAAGAGTCACCACACTATGAATCCATTGAAATGAGGTTTGCCTGTCCGAGAACTAATTTATGGTGGTAAGAGTCAACAGTGGTCACCTCTAGGGAATGTGGGGTGGGAAGTGGGAAGAGGCTCAGCGCAACTTTTCTGCAGAGGTCTGTACCTTATTTTAAAGTGTATCTAAAAATAAGATGCATTATGGGTGTGTAGAGTGGTGGCTTAGATATGTGAGAAAGCATGTACAGCAAAATCCTACTTGCAGAATTTAGGTAGTGGATGTAGGGGGATTCACTGTAAAATGCTTCCAGCTTTTCTGTGTATTTGAAAATGTTTATAATAAACGTTAGCATAAATTTGCTCAAGTAGAGGATGCAATTTGCAGCAATATGAATGGAAAATAATTGTGATTTATTGCCCTTTGTTACATGGGGCTATTTTGCTTATCTTCTTCAAAATTCCAGTAAAATCTGCCACAGGAGCGTCTGCAATAGAGCTGATTTATCAAATTCAGAAGAATTCTTCCATCCTTTCTGATTCATTTGTGTCACCTGGATACCTTTGGGTTAGTTTTCTCATCACATGATTCTCTCTCCCGCCTTGAATGTGAACTCCCGAAGGTGTGTTTCCCTCAGTACTAAGGGCTTGGAGTAGTTTCACAATTGTTTTCACTGTCTGTTCGGAGAACAAAAAACCAACGAGTAGAAGGAGATTGGGAAATAGTGATGGGGGGAGACTCAGAGTTCACTAAGTAATTTGAAAGATACTCAGGGACCAAAACAAAGTTCTAGCTTTTCAACAAAGATTTACATAAAAAGATGAACTGGGTCATTCTTTCCCCTCTGTCACCAGTGACCCACCTCCAGTGTCCTGGTGAATGTCGTGTGCAAGAGCTGAAATGGCCGTCTGTTGGAACTCTCAGGGCCTGAGACAAAAACGCCTGAGATGCTGTTCAAGTTAGCGATACCAGGCCAGCCGTTGAGTGGGGACCGGAAGTTACAAGCCACCGCAGATAATCACGGAGTGAGCTGAGGACAGATTAGATCAACACTCATTCCTTTTTCTGTTTTACTGGAGTGAAGTCAGAGCAATGTTGTTCTCATTTTCATCTGCAATGAACCCAGTTTTTGAACTGATCTGTGTTATAATAAGTACAGGAAAGGCAAACTAGAAGAAAGGAGTCAGCACGCTGGCTAGTTAGGTCTTGCACGATAATTAAAACAACAAAGGAAAGTGAACCCAAGCCCTCTGGCCAGTCAGGTTCACTCTCCTTCTTTCCTGGCCCCTTCCCCTTCTGCCATGCTGAGCTTTTCCCACCCAGGTACGTTTTTGGCAGGGCTTTGCTCTCCCTCTTCCTGCCAGCTGGAGCCCCGCTGTAATCACCCATCTGCAAGGTGTGTTCCCCCGATGTTTGCCTCCCATTATATGGTGCTTCACCCGGGAAGGGCTCTGGTGAGGCGCTCTGCTGTCTCCCAACAGGCTTTTAGTTGGTATTAGTTATTAATCCTTGAGCTGTGGCTTTCATGGGATCAGTCATCAGAAATGGAACCTCTGTGAGGTCCTCGGCTGATAGACCCAAGACTGGACTTGTCCAGCTAGTGCCAGTGGGATTGTGTAGGGGCATCTCAGAAATGTACAGTCCATTGGTACATTGAGAAACTCTAAGAAACTCGAAGCATTCTGGTGACAGTGACAATTGCATTGATAGAATAGGGGTGTAAGAAGGCTGATCAACTGATTTTTTATAAAGCACTATTTTTATAAAGGGATAGAGAGGGAAGGGGAGAAAAGGGTGTGTGTCAGTGTGCAAAGGAGTGTCACAGTGGCCCGTGGGTTTCTTCCATTGTTCTCAGCCCTGAGGAAAGAGGGCTTAATTTGTCTCCAAATCATGGGCAGTGGACAGAACTCAGTACGGTGGACTCTGGGTACAGAGCGTGAAGAGGCAAAGACCACATTTCATCCATGTCTGGGTCTCCATGTCCCAGCATTGAAAGAGTGGCTGGAGGGAGCCCCAAGGGCAGTGAGGGTGGCCGGATCTGAGCACTGGTGCAGATGCCGGCGAGATGGACCCTACGGTCTACCCATCCTACGTTTGGCAGTGCCACATGGTTCCAAATGTGTCCATGGCCATGTCTCCGCTGTGTCTCCTGCACTTTCCTCTTGGTGGTTTAAAAGTGCTGCTTTGCTGTTTTCTTGCACCCAACATCCGTCTCTTGTCTCCAGCACTTTTTCAAAAATTTATTTTTATCTTTTTACTAGTATATAATTTATTTCCAATATGTTCTTTCTCCATTAGTAATATTTATTTTTTATTTTATTTTTAAAATTTTATTGAAGTATAGTCGATTTGCAATGTTGTGTTAATTTCTGCTGTACAGCAGAGTGACTCAGTTATAGATATATATATCTATCTATTCTTTTCCATAATGTTTTCCATTATGCTTTATCACAGCATATTGAATATAGTTCCCTGTGATGTACAGTAGGACCTTGTTGTTTATCCATCCTATATATAATAGTTTGCATCTGCTAATCCCAAACTCCCAATCCTTCCCTCCCCCACTTCCCTCCCCCTTGGCAACCACAAGTCTGTTCTCTCTGTCTGTGAGTCTGTTTCTGTCTTGTAGATAGGTTCATTTGTGTCGTATTTTAGATTCCATAACTAAGTGATATCAAACGTGTTTGTCTTTCTCTTTCTGACTTACTTCGCTTAGTATGATAATCTCTGCGTCCACCCATGTTGTTGCAAATGGCATGATTTTATTCTTTTTTAGGGCTGAATAATATTCCATTGTGTATATGTACCACATCTTCTTTATCCATGCATCTGTCGATGGACATTTAGGTTGCTTCCAAGTCTTGGCTGTTGTGAATAGTGCTTCTATGAACATAGGGGGGCATGTACCTTTTCAAATTATAGTTTTGTCTGGTTATATGCCTAGGAGTGGGATTGCTGGATCACATGGTATAGCTGTTTTTAGTTTTTTGAGGAACCTCCATACTGTTCTTCATAATGGCCGCACCAATTTACGTTCCTACCGAGAAGTGTAAGAGGATTCCCTTTACTCCACACCCTCTCCAACTTTTATTATTTGTAGGCTTTTTAATGATGGCCATTCTGACTGGTGTGAGGTGGTACCTCATTGTAGTTTTGATTTGCATTTCTCTGATAATTAGTGATGTGGAGCATCTTTTCCCGTGCCTATTGGCCATCTGTATGTCTTCTTTGGAGAAATGTCTATTTAGGTCTTCTGCCCATTTTTGGATTGGGTTGTTTGTTTATTTGTTATTGAGTTGTATGAACTGTTTGTATATTTTGGAAATTAAGCCCTTCTTGGTCGCATCATTTGCAAATATTTCCTCCCATTCTGTGGGTTGTCTTTTTGTTTATAATTTCCTTTTCTGTACAGAAGCTTGTAAGTTTGATTAGGTCCCATTTCCAGCACTCCTCTTGAAGACAGTTGTTTCATTCTTTAGCTGTGTGAGGGCCGTGGTGGCACCATTCACGCTTCCACGAAGGCTCACTGCTCTGGGGTTCGGGGGCGTTCTCTGCATCGTGCCTGTACCTCCCCTGACCTGAGCACTGCCATCTCTGCCAGGTTGGTGCCCTGATTTCTAATAATAAACAACTTTAATAAGAGGGTGGGCACATTTGTTCATTTATTTGTTCGTTAATTATTAAGTGCCCATTTTGTCTCAGGTATAGACAAAAGGAATTTGCTAAAACTACAGACAATTTGTGACCACTGGATTTCTGTTTGACCTTCACATCTGTTTATGAGTTTGCAACAAATTAAGAAAATGAGTCCTACAGTAGGGCGGCTGGTCCCCTGCTGACTTGTTGTGGGGGAGTGGCTGACTGGGTGTGCAGAGGTTCAGGATGCCCAGTGCAGAGAGAACCTGGGGACACGTGGGGTCACCTGAGCCAGCTCCCTGCCTTTGGGGCAGGAAGGGGAGCCAAGTGAGAAAATTCACAAAGTGTGGAGGGAAGGGAAGAGTTTTGTTTCTAGTGCTGCTGCTTTGGGTTTTTCTAGATGTGCTTAAATGCTGGGCATTGACCAATAAGATACACAGCATTAGTAGAATTCTAGAGCAGAAGGGTCTGAAGCTCACTGTATTCCCCCTAATTAAAAGCAGGGCTCATCAGAGATGTTTCCAAGTCTGGACTCTGGCTGGCTTAGTGCAGTGGGCTTGATTGGTCTGTACTGCCCTGGGCCTATACCCTCATGGTCAGAGGGGTGAAGAGGGCATGGTGGCTGATGGCCAGGTTCCAGAAGGGCCTGCTGCAGAGTCATGTCCTGGTGGCCCTGATCTAGAAACAGCCTGGAATAGTAATCGAGACCTGAGTATTTGGGGACAACGTGGCCGAAAGTAAGATCCTGATTGTCAAAACCAGTCAGATGGAGGGGAAAGTGGGGCACGTATGGCAGGTGATAAAGGCCATCTGTATGGAAGATGGGAGAGAGACCAGAGAGGGAGAGGCTGAGTCGTGACATGGAGAGAGAGAAGGAAGCTCTTAGGAAAGCCCTCGAGGAGGGAAGAGCTGTAACCTGACCCAGGCCCAGAGCCAGTTCCTCTAATTTTTTTTTTTTTTTAAGTCAAACATGGATAAAATCACACTCCAGTGTCATATCGCAGGGGAAAGTTTCAGCATAGCTACTGTTGTGGTTTATTTTTATTTATTTATTTTAAGAATTTTGTTATTATTATTATTTTTTATACAGCAGGTTCTTATTAGTCATCAATTTTATACACATCAGTGTAGACATGTCAATCCCAATCTCCCAATTCATCCCACCCCCTGCCGCTTTCCCCCCTTGGTGTCCATACATTTGTTCTCTACATCTGTGTCTCTATTTCTGCCCTGCAAACCGGTTCATCTGTACCATTTTTCTAGGTTCCACATATGTACGTTAATATACAATATTTGTTCTTCTCTTTCTGACTTCCTTCACTCTGTATGACAGTCTCTAGATCCATCCACGTCTCTACAAATGACTCAATTTCATTCCTTTTTATGGCTGAGTAATATTCCATTGTATATATGTACCACAACTTCTTTATCCATTTGTCTGTCGATGGGCATCTAGGTTGATTCCATGACCTGGCTGTTGTAAATAGTGCTTCAGTGAACACTGGGGTGCATGTGTCTTTTTGAATTATGGTTTTCTCTGGGTATATGCCCAGCAGTGGGATTGCTGGATCATATGGTAATTCTATTTTTAGTTTTTTTGGGAGTCCTAGCCATGGCAATCAGAGAAGAAAAAGAAATAAAAGGAATACAAATTGGAAAAGAAGAAGTGAAACTGTCACTGTTTGCAGATGACATGATACTATACACAGAGAATCCTAAAGATGCCACCAGAAAACTACTAGAGCTCGTCAATGAATTTGGTAAAGTTGCAGGACACAAAATTAATGCACAGAAGTCTCTTGCACTCCTATACACTAATGTTGAAAAATCTGAAAGAAATTAAGGAAACACTCCCATTTACTGTTGTGCTTTATGACGTCCAATAAATTCTTTCTTCTCTCTGAGCCTCAGTTTACCCCTCTATTTCACAAGCTGAGGCATCTCACATTTGGACGTGACGTGGTTTGATGTCTCTGGTCGCTGCTTTCACCTGGGCTGTGGTGGCTCCTTCGCCCCCCTTCTTCACAACATCCTGGGCTGACCCCATACCTTCCCAGTCACATTCAGTTATTGAAACTTCAGTGTCAGAACCTGAGTTAGGCTTCCCCCGGCCCCAGCCATTGTAGGAAGGGAGCAGGACCTAGTCTTCCCCTTCCTGTCCTCCATGCCCCCAGCCTGCACCCCCTGATATCGGCTCCAACTGCTCCACTTTTGAGGAAGCAGTTAGAGGGCAAATACCTTTTCACCTAACGGGGCTCGACTGAGGGTTTCTTCCTGGTTGGTTTGCAGCTTCCGTAGCTGAAACTGGCCGGGTGGCAGGCCCTCCATCTGGCCAGGCATCCACGCGCAGGGGTCTCCGGGGTTCTGCGGAGGGTTTGCTGAGCCCTCCCCACCACAGAGGCCCTGACCTGGTACTCATGGCTCTGGCTCAGCCCCCCTGATCCCTACTGCACTGCCTGTGTCGCTAGGCTGACCCACCTCCCTTGGTGACCATCCCCCTTGGGTGAGGCCCCAGAGATAACTGAAGCCTGAGACCCCATGGAGAAGCTCGTGGGAAGCTCACAGGAAGCTCGCAGGTCCCTGCCGGGCCGGAAGGCAGCATGGTGACTGCCCTGCCTCTTTGCTTCTCCCTGTTCTGGGAAGGGGAGTGGCCGTTCAGGACTGTGGCTGACGCAGAGTCGCCGGGGGATAAGGAGCCAGTGTTTCCTTCGTTTGAGCATGACCATCTTCATGCCTCTCTTGAATTTAGGAAGGGGCCCCCCTCTAGCTTCTCCTCCCAGATACTGCGATCGGCTCTCTGTCTTCCCCTCAAACCTTATTAGACTGTAGCCCTTGGGGTGGCAGAGGGCTGGCTTAGTAAGCCCTGGGTGGGGAGGCGTTGAGTCCTATTTCTTGGTTACTTAGAAAATGAGATGCTTAGTATTTCTTGTTTTCAGCGGGGAGCCCTGTCCTCTGATACCTGGGTAACAGCACACATCTCAGCCAACTCCTTTTTAAGTACAAAGTTAAGACTTTGATCCTCACGCACACGGCCTGCCTCTCTGCACCCATGCGTGAGTGTCAAATGCAGAACCTGCACCCTTTAGGTGAGGCTGTCTTTTCATGGTTCTGGTTTTCTCTCTGTGACGGTGGTGTTTCTCAAAGTCTGAAGACCGTTTCTTGTAGAGGATGGATGTTAAGTCTTATTTAAGGCTGTTATAATGTCACCCTGGCCCCGCTCCCTAAACCTCAGAGAGTCAACACGCGCTGTTCTGGGTCTGCTGTACGCTGACATCAGTGCTGACAGGCCAAATTATAGTACTCCCTAACCCAGTTCTAAAGGATGAATGCCATGGCACTTAAAGTATTTGGCAGAAACTATTATTTTAACTCATTTTCCCAGTGGCTGTGGGTTTTTTATAGTCTCGTAGGAACTTTGGTTAAATACAGAGTAAAAACTGAAAGCTTCTTGGGGAATAATGGGGAGTCAGGTCCTTCAACGTCTTTTAAAAAATATTCCCTAAGCAGCAGCTTCTTTTGTGGCTGCAATTCTGAATTGTAGCGTGTGCCTCCAGGTGACGAGAAGCACCATATGTCGTGGTGCGTGTGTGTGTTTCCAGAGCCTCGGTGGTCACTGTAATTTTAGTGCCTGTGTGTTTTCACAGGAAACAGTAAGGAAGGACTGTCAGAACCTGCTTTTAAAAATGTTTGTGTTTGCAAAGATTTTTGCTAGTATTTCACACGTATCTTAGCCATTAAGCAAAAATGTTACACCCTTCATCTTAGCAGAAGGATCAGGGCTAGATAATCACTAGCATTCTCCTTTTATTTATCTTGCAGGGAAGCGAAACCTAAAGGCATTCTATCTCGTGGGCACTAAGGGTCCAGAGCATAGGTCAGCAAACTTTTTCTGTAAAGAACCAAATAGTAAATAATTTAGGCTTCGCAGGCCATGCAGTTCTGGTCACAGCTGCTCAACTTTGCTGTTGTAGTGCAAAAGCAGCAATAGACAGTACAGAAGCGAATGAGCCCTGCTGTGTTGCAGTGAAACTTTGGTTAGAAAAGTGTGGCTGGTGGACCAGACTTGGCCTGTGGGCCGTGACTCACCAACCCCTGGTGTAGTGAGAAGTATGAGTTTTGAGTTGTCACTGAGAGTCTCATCCAGCCCCAGAAGGTAGTACTCCTCGCTTGATGGCCTGTATATGAACACAAGTCTCCTGCTGATGGTTAATGAGGACGTAAGACCAGGCTGGTCTTCAGTCTTCTCCTGAGGATGTGATCACACCTGCAGAGATTTATGTAGACTCCCGAGAGAATGCCTCATTTCCCCTCTTCACTCTACCTCAGGAACTGTGCATCACACACAAGGAAATAGAGAGTGAAAGAATTCTTGACAACTTAAATGAAGTCATGGTTAAGGTGAGGGGTTAGCAGTCAGCACCTGGATGATTTTCTGGGCAATTCTCACCAGTTGTGAATTTCTACCAGGGGCTGCCAACCTCCTTTCCCATGTGTGATACTGTGCAGGTCTTTCTTGCTCAAATGCTTTCTCAGTCATGCTCACTGACATTGCCTCCCTCCTTTCCTTTTTCTTGACCCAGCACATAATGCCACTACCAACACACACACACATACACATGTGCGCGCACACACACACACACACACACACACACACACTTCCCATACTCTGGCACACAAGAGGACAGAGGTGATGACATGGATTCAGCTCTGGAAAGTTTGCCACCATCAAGCCCGAGTCCCTAGTGGGTGGTACTTGGTGCTGTCTCAGTGCATCGCACAAGTGGTCAGGTCACCAGAGCAGTAAGATATCCTTTTAAGTATATCCTCACCAGTGACCGATGATGCACTTGTACCCTATGATGCACTTTCTAGAGACAAACTCATGGTGAGCATAGTCAAATGCTAGACCTCAGATGGGAACTGAGGACAAGGTGAGCCCTGGTTAGTCTCTCCAGCCTCTTCCTTCTCCTGCCCTTTAATCTGACCTGTAACTTGGTTATTCTAAAAAGTCAGTTATAGGGAGACTCATTTAAAAAGTTAGAAACACTCCTTAGAGATAATTTTAACCTAGACTATATAACTGAACATTTATTTGCCAATATTTTGGAGTCGGGCCAAAGGCTTTTTTTTTTTTTTTTAAATATTTCTTTATTTTTGGCTGCGCTGGGTCTTAGTCGTGGCACATAGGATCTTTGTTGCGGCATGCATGAGGGATTTAGTTCCCTGACCAGGGGTTGAACCTGGGCCCCTTGCTTTGTGAGTGTGGAGTCTTAGCCACTGGACCACCAGGGAAGTCCCCAAAGGCTTTTTTGAGCATCATGCATCTACTGGTCAGGGTGCCCATTTTCTTTCTTGCATAAGCGACACCTGTAATATACCTACAGTATCTGATTGTGTTTTATTTGAATCAGAGTAAGAACTTAAAGATACATGAGAAGAGAGCAGAGAGCGATTCTGAAAGTGTATGGTTTTCCCTTTTCCCTTGCTGTCATCTGACCTGTATCTGACTCCACAACAAACCCTTCAGCAACATTTCTTATCAAGTACTTCCAGGGGATTCAGCTGAGTTTTTGTGTAAGCAACGACTCTTTTTGCACTCATGTTTCATCATTTCAAGCACCATGCAGTTAAGTTAGGTAGTTACAGTAACAAGCATACAACTCAAGTGTTGAGGACAAAAATGTATAATCTTTCTAGAAATTAACTTGGGAGCCACATGGGTTTGGTATGGCATGGCCTTTAGTCATTATCTTTTATCCAGAAGAACGTCAGTTCATCTGACCAGATGGTTAAAAGCAAATCAATTTAGAGAGCTTCTGTCGTATTAGAAAAGAGGTCAAGACCTGAACTTCTACCCTCAATTCCCAGTAAAATAATAACCGTTTATTGTTAACAAGCACTGGGCATTGCGCGTTAGTTCATTTATTCCTTTGACAGGACTGGCACTGATGAGGAAACCAAGGCTCAGGAGGGTGAAGTTCTTGTCCCAGGTTATACAGCTGGATCAAGTAGGAACTTTGAACTCAGGCTGTCTGACTCTAAAATTCCCTGTGCTACCAAGCTTACAACTGGTAGTCAGAAGTCATCCAGGTAGATTTCGGTTTTCCTTATCCTACCTTGAGGGATGTCTGGTTGTTTAAAAGTCAGTAGCAAACTGGTGGATTGTAGGCCCTACAGAGGTGATACAGGACCTATTTACCTTTTACTGGCTGTAATGAGGGAGTGGACTTACCTCACATCTTTGCCTCTCTCTGTGCTCTCATATGTCTGGGCTGTGAAAAAAATGCACGACTGGATGTTACAGTTGAACATTTGTTCTGGATCTGGATTTTTTTTTAAGTTTGGCGTTTGAGCAGAATCACAAGTTGTAGAAAGTGGTAATCTCTAGACACTTGAGGTCTGATTCACCAACGCTATTGTAATGAAAGAAAAACCTGTATTTGTTTGCTCCATTTTATCCTAACTCACTAGGATGTTTTTATAAATAATGAACCTAGATATTTAGCAAATAGCATGTGTCTAGCTGTTGAAGCTTTCGTGGGATCTTCTGTTCATATGTCTCAAAGTTATCCTAAAGATAGGAGTTTGCCTGAAGTGACTATGGAAAGTGAACTGTGCTGGCATATAGAGGCAGCTTTCTGTACAGAGTATAGAAATTAAGCAGCTTGACAGTTCTTTTAGGAGGTACGCTTATGAAGTGTTGAGAGCCTCAAGCGTGATGATTTCACTTGGCCACAGAGTGTTAATGAACTTTGAATTGAGGCAGTTATGATTAAGCCTGTTGCCTTTTGCAACACTCATCACTATTAAAATGATGATTGATCTTAGTGATTATGAAGCCATTAAAAAGGCATCTGCCTATGCCTGAATTAACAGGATGGATGTAGGTTTTGTGGTTGTAGCCAAACAGGACTTCAGTGATTGTGATTTCAAGGTGCTTGTTTGTTTAGGCTCCTTCCCGTGTTTTCGGCGCCTGCAGCACTGTTTTTTCTCACAGGGTACAAACAGTGGGGTTGAGGGGTAGCGCTTGGTGCGACCCCTTGGGCCTCATTGTGGCATGTAAAGTGAAAGGAGTAGGGTGGTTTCTCAACTTTCCAGAACCCCACGCTTGACTGGGGAGACGCTTGTGGAGACCCTTCCGTGGACATTCAACAACACAGCCACGTGATGACAGCAGCCACGTTATTGAGGGCAAGCCATGTGCCAGGCATTTGCGCCGTCAGTATTAAGCCTTAATTCCCCCAGGGTGGTGGTGGCCCCGTTGAGAGGACGAGGAAACTGCTCCCTGAGAATTTCAGCGCTTTCCCTCGGGCCACACGGCTGGTCCAGCAGAACCGGGGTTTGAAACTATTCTTCATTATCTACAGTCCTGTGCTTCCTTAAAAGAGTGTTCTTTTGGGAGATTGCTGCAGTCTTAAGAAAGCTGGGGAAAGACTTCATCGCCTCCAATGAATGAAGACACAAAAACATGATTCGGAAGAACAGCCTCAGGCTCTGTAGAGCCCGCCCAGCTCAGAGGGCCTTTTACCCTAGCCAACCACCTTTCCCATAAAGCAGCTAGGGAAGAGGGACCCCATTTCTCCCTTGTGTCCCCCCCTCCTGTGTGAATTATAGACGCCCCTGCCCCGATCGCCCTGCTCCCACCTAGGAGGTGTGTGTGCCTGACGGCAAGCAGCCCCGGGCCTGCCAGGGGATACATGTGACTCCCGTTGGCCTACGAGCTCCGGTCTTGGGTGGGGACCATGGCCCAGGTCTTCACATGCCCCCATGCTCCCTACCCTGCTTCTGTGACCTGATGCCCCACTTAGGGCCCAGTGTGGGTGTCATTTCACTCCCTGTCCCGGTCTGGTTTTTATGAGCCATCCCTCATGTGGACTCGAGGTGGATCAGGGAAGGTGGGCAGGCTGTGGGGTAGATCAAATATGCTAGAACCTTCTCTCCTTTCTACGTCCAGCACCCAGGCGTCCTCTGCTGCTTTTCCTGCCCCTGGTGCTCGGCGTGCCGGTGCTGCCCTTTCCCTCTCTGGGTTTCAGTTTCTCCATCTATTGGAGGACGGTGCTACTGGGGCTCTGGAGTGGTGGTTCAAAGCCTTCCCCACCCTGTCCTCTCTTCAGTGCCCCAATGAGATGCCTGTATCTTCTTCCTTCTCATAAAAACTCCCATCTTGGTCTCAGCTACTCTCCTTTCCTTCCTCTCCAGGTGACCCTAGAGACAGCTGACTTCCAAGATGGCCCCACTTCTTCTCCTAGGACAGGCAGGGAACTCACTGCCCAAGCTTGTCCTGCGTCTCTGGTTCCTTATGTGGAGATTCGGTTCTTCCTCCAGAAACACACCTAGGATGTGTGCCTCATTCCCATCACTTCCTGGGTTGACTCTTTTTGACTGTTTGGTTTGCTTCTTGGGTGTTTGGCCCTGTACACAGTTAGGGATTCTTTAAATACCTTTTAACTTCAGGGGTTTTGTGGATAGGTGTGTGTGTGGAAGGGGAGAGTGTGTGTAACCAAGAATGAGGGTAAGAGAGTGGTTATTATTCCCCACTGGTGTCCAGTGGTCGGTCCAGATTATTGGCTTCTAGAGCTCTGTTTGTCAACATTTTTTTTTGAGAGGGTGGCAAAGGTAGTATATACATTTTACATTGTAGCTCCCAAACATCTATGTATAAATCATCTGAAAACATGACTTTGATGAAAATATGCTTACTCTCACTAAATTCTCATATTTGCCATGCATTGCGATAGTTTCCATTCTATTTTATCTCATTTTTCAAAAATTTCTGGATGTAAACCACCAAATGAACTTCATATTCATTCCACTTTAAACGTCTTCTCCATTACGGTATACATTCCATGAAGATAGGCAAAGATTAATCGAATTCCTATAATTAATGCTCAATTCATATTGTCAGCGGATTCCTCTAAGCAAATCCTCTGGAGAAATATTTTTGTTCTGAGAAACAATTTCATTCAAAAGATAAGGTGACTTGTGTCACTGGTCTGCTTTCCTTCCACATTAGCTGTTAGAAATCTTACAGACACATTAATAAAAATGTGTTCATAGTGCACATCTTCGTCATGATCTTATTCCTGTTTCATTTTATCTTCTTTTCCTTGTTAATTTTAATTTCTCATCTTATGATTTGTCCTAAATATTTAGACTTCCAGCTGATTTTAAAGATGCTCAGTGAGAAAACCACAAATCAGACATACCTAAAAGTAGAGACAGAAAGTCCCCCGTGATCTTGCTTTCAGAGGCAAGCCTTTTCATTTTCAGGTGTCTGTGCTGCAGACTGGCTTATTAAGAGACTTCCTCAGACATCAAAGGGATCATGTTATTCGCATTATTCCTGTAGTAATGTACCATAGACATCCTTTCCTGCCCTTACATGTAGATCTCCCACTTTCTTTTAAACAGCCATCTAGGATTCTCTTACTCATTTACTTCAAATTTTTATATTCTTGCTGCCTAGAGTTCTTTTTCGGAGCGAGGCAGATACTAAATAAAAAGTTACCTTAAAAAGAACAGTAGAGGTTAGGAACTAACCCTAGCCACTTGACAAAACAGAATCCCCTCTAGTGACTGCTTCCGGAGCCACCAGTTTTTCTGAGAATGGAATTGCTCGTAGAAAGCCTGTGCGGGTCTGAGCTTGGGGGATGGTGGCAGACACCCCTGCTGCACCCCCTTGCTGGCCACCCCAGCCCCGGCTTCTGGGAGCTGGTAAGTGACAGAAGAGGGAGAGGTTTGACTGGCAAGGCCAGATCAATGCGAGGAAAGCTTGGAGTGGGTCTGCAGACACTCAGTTCTGCTTAGTCATGGCCTTGGGTATTGATTTCTACTTCAGGACCACAATTAGGTGGTGCCTGGTTTTTAACCCACCCCATGTCTTTTAAATTGACTTCATTTTACTTTCTAATACTAAAACAATGATGAATTATAGGCATGGAGTAATTAATCTTCTGAGTAAATGTATCACGTATTTTATCTCAGTTATAGACTCCACACTTTATGTATTTTTAAACACTGATTCATGACTTTATGAATTTATTCAGAAAGAAATGATCTATGTTCCTATGGTCTCGTTACATTTACTGGAGAAAAGCTGACTGTGAATGAGGGTTGTTCATCCCAAAGACTGGTTTTTATGGTGGAGAGACACACCTGGTGAGCTGAATGGTGCCTGCTCCCCCAACCCACCTTTGCTGGCACGGTTGACACGTGGCCTGGGAGCTGGGCCCTGTTTCACCTCCTGAGTGTCCTGTTCTATGATGGGCCCCAGGCAGACTTTGCTGGACAGTCCAGGCGGTGTAGGAGCTGGGCTAGATGGGCGTCTGTCTCCCTCAGAGAGGAGCAGGTGCTGACCCCGGGCTGGCCCCCTCGGGGGGCGGGGAGATGCCTGCCCTGGGGGTGTGCAGACCTGCAGGGTGGGCAGCGAGCTGGGCCCTGGACCCAGTGCCCATGTAGCGAGTAGTTAGCAGGTGCTCTGTGCCAGGCCCTGTGCTGTTCCTGGGGCGTGGCCAGGCCAGGGCAGCGTGTGACACAGACGCACCAGTAAAGTGAGCCAGCGTCCATGGGTGTGTGCGCCACACGGACCCTGGCTCACGTGTTTTACTTGTGTTGCCTCATTTACATTCAACAACAAACCTGGCCCACTTCTGCCCTTCTTACTCTCACTTTATGAAGAAGCAGCAGCAAGGAGGGGGTCAAGTCACTTGCTTGAGTCCACAAAGCCAGTAAGGGGCAGATCTGGAAGCTGACCCCAGGCTCTTTGTCCTCTGGACAAGGTCAGAGTGCATCTGAACAGGTGACTGCAAATGTTCTTAAATGGGGCAGCACTGCCCACCAGGCACCAACACTATTACAGTCGGCAGCTCCGCCCCCAAGGTGCGTCCTCAGGCCCCTCCGTCCAAGTTGTCTGGATGACCCGAGGCTGAGGTCCTGGTGGAGCTCCATAAAAGCCCAGGTGAGACTTGGCAGCCATGGGACTGGCAAGGAAGTATGCTTCCCCACCAGGTGGGTGCAGTAAGGTCTCTTCAAACCAGAGGGCACGGTTACTGCTTTCTGTTGTTCCTGTTGACTGTGACCCTTATACATGAATGGAAATAGTAATCCCGTCTTTGCCTGTCTTACTCCGTAGTTTGGAGAATCAGTTGAGATGAGAGATAGGAACATGTTTCTTTTCTTAGATACTGTGTGCAGGTGTGCACATGGTGTGTTTATAGGGGTACAAGTGAGCGTCGGGGGCGTGAAATGAGATTACACTTAGAATTCAGATGTCAGGAAATTTAACCATAGACAGATGTGAAAACCTCTGTTAATGGAGAAAAGGAATGACTGCTTTCTTGTCAGAATGAAGATGTTTGGTTTTAAACTTACTCAGTTCCTGCCATTTTGAAATGTTTGCCCATTTCTTTTCAGCCAAGGAAGTGGACACGTGGGAGCATTTGGTTCGTGTCAGGCAAATGAAGCAATACTAAGAAAAGACTTCTTTTATAGAATGATGGGGCTTGGCAGTTTTCACATGACCTGGGCCCATTAGATCCCAGGGAGGCCCCAAGCTACTTTGATCAGCCCCACGCAGGGCACATAATCTCACTGCCGTTTACCTTGACCTGAGCTGTCAGAAGGGGATGTAAAGGCCTGGCTCAGTTAAGAAAGAAAGACTAGCTCTGTACTTCCACCTAGGAGAGGCGAATGGATCTGGGCCTGGGTGTCAGAACTGCTGGTGGGGCTCCCTGACAGTGAGACAAGGTCTCCGCCCAGGTGCTCAGACATGCAGCTTCGGGCTCTGCTTTTTTTCTCCTTTTTTTTTGTGGATGATGCCATGTTGGCATTTATTGAGGCTAAGTGCTCATTTCTCTGCTCTGTACGGTGAGAGGGTCTGCAGAGGTAGATGCAATGGATCTTGCCCTCAAGGTAGTGACAATCTACAAATTATACAAGACGACACCTCATAGGTTCACCTGCCCAGTTTAGACCAAGAGCTCAGGAAAGCAGGGCAGTGCCTTGCCTCTCTCTGCTTTCTTTCATGGCCTCCTACGTAGTTGGTGCTCAAGCATTTTTTTTTTAAACATCTTTATTGGAATATAATTGCTTTACAATGTTCTGTTAGTTTCTGCTGTATAACAAAGTGAATCAGCTATATGTATACATATATCCCCATATCCCCTCCCTCTTTCATCTCCCTCCCACCCTCCCTATCCCACCCCTCTAGGTGGTCACAAAGCACCAAGCTGATCTCCCTGTGCTATGAGGCTGCTTCCCACTAGCTAGCTATTTTACATTTGGTAGTATATATAAGTCTATGCGACTCTCTTACTTCGTCCGAGCTTACCCTTCCCCCTCCCCATGTCCTCAAGTCCATCCTCTACATCTGTGTCTTTATTCCTGTCCTGCCCCTAGGTTCATCAGAACCTTTTTTTTTTTTTTTAAGATTCCATATATATGTGTTAGCATACGGTATTTGTTTTGCTCTTTCTGACTTACTTCACCCTGTGTGACAGTCTCTAGGTCCATCCACCGCACTACAAATAACGCAGTTTCATTTCTTTTTATGGCCAAGTAATATTCCATTGTATATATGTGCCACATCTTCTTTATCCGTTCATCTGTCGATGGACACTTAGGTTACTTCCATGTCCTGGCTGTTGTAAATAGAGCTGCAATGAACATTGTGGTACGTATCTCTCTTTTTTGTTTTTTACATCTTTATTGGAGTATAATTGCTTTACAATGGTGCTCAAGCATTTGTTATGATTTACTTTCATGATTAACTGCAGGTGGTGCAAGTTTTAACTCTGGGGTGGCAAATAGTTTTGACTCACATGCCCACTCCAGTCTGGGGGTGATGCCTGATTGGGCACCGTGTGAAGCTGCGTTAGGGTGCAGTCGGAGGAGTGCTGGCTGGAGACCGGCGAGGGGTGTCTGCTGCAGGGGTGCCTGGGGAGCAGAGGCAGGAGGCACACAGCGGTCATTTGCCTTCCCCGATAAGTGCATCATGCTTTTGAAAGGGGGGTGGGCAGAAGAGCACTCAGGGGAAATGAAATGCCCCAGTCTTCTCTGAAAGGGTGGAGCAGGATTTAGATCAATAGAAAAAAAATGCTTTCAGGGACGGAGAAGAGCAGTGACAGAGACCAGAGGGTCCAGTGAGTGTGACGTATATGCAGGGTGTTATGGGAGCTGACAGACGGGAGCAGAGGGGATCGTGGAGGAGGAGAGGGAGCTGGGTGGAACAGAGGCCCTGTGCCCGGCGGGGTAACATATCAGCTGTTTGTTGGTACGTAGAGCATAGACAGATTGTGTAGAGGTCCTTGGGGATGCCAGATGGAGGAATTGAGATGTGATACTGCCCTCTGCTTTTCAAGAAGCTTTCCCAAATGCTCCACACACAATTAGTTGCGCCATCCCACATCTCCCCACAGGAGATTCCCAGTCCTCGGCTTTAGCTTTGATTGTCGTCTGCTCTGTCTAGAGATGTTTATGTATACATCAGCTGTCCTCCACCAGGACATGGACACTGTCTTAGCCATCTTTTATCTCCAGTGCTCAGGACCGCACCTGGTATGGAACGGATACCCAGTGAATATGGTTGAATTAAACTGAAATAGGGTGCCTGAAGTCCAAGCAAGGTGGGGTGGAGGTGGGCAGTGCCTTCGTGGTGAAGCTGGGTGAGGAGGTGTATGGCTGCCAACCACAGAATGTACCCACTACCAAGGGGTCCCAGGATGAGTGGGATGGGAAGCAAGCCAAGTCTGAGGCATCAGGTTTTCAGGAGTGTGTAGAGTCCCAGAAACCAGTTGGAATTGAAGACAGCAACAGAGAATGGATGAGATGGAAGGAGGAAATCTGGAAAGCTGAGCCTAGATGAACTCCCAGAGGCAGTGACTTGCAGGGCTTATGGGTCCTGTGCACAGAGAACCATCGCTAAGCCTGTGGGTCAAAGGGAGTCATCCAAGGAGTTGAATCTCTTGAGAGGTGAGGAGCTGCTGAAGATTCTCTTAGGTGCTTTAACTTTCAGAGAAGCAGAGTGATCCTGTAGGCCCCCGGTATCTAGTTAGGACTTTTGTTTGCAATTGACCAAAAACCGAACCTAAACTGGCTCAGTTTATTGGCTTTTGTAACTGAAAAGCCCAAAAGTGGGGGGAGAATTTTGCCTTCAGGTTCAGCTTGATCCAGGGGCTCATACAGTAGCATCAGAGCTAGGTGCTTTCCTCTGTCTGAGCTTCTCTGTCTTTCTGTTTGGCTCTCTCCTCATCTTTTGGCTTGGCTTCCCTAGGTGTTGGCTTTTCATCTTTATGTCCCCCTGGTAACTCTAGGCTTATAGCCTCTGAGAGCTAAGTCAAGCCAATGACAGAACTTCTGGCCTAGTGGCTGAGTGAAACCCAGGATTAGCTTTAACTGGACCTGGTTGGTGGGCATTGGGACACATGCCTATCCCTGAACCAGTAACCTGGGTCACATGCCGACCCCTGTGGCCCCTGGACTGAAAGTAGGAAAGGAGCAATTCTCAGAGGGAAGTCAGGGTGCTGTTACCCTGCGAGCTTTGCTGGGTGGCAAGAAGCATAGTGAGCCACCCCCTGCCAGCTGCTTGCTTTACCCCTGCAGCCAAGCAGCAGCTGCGTCGGTGCTGCCGGTAAGTGAGGCCACATACAGCGAGAGTGCCCTGTCAGCTTCCTCCGCCCTCTTCCCATGGACCAGGTGTCTTTGAAGTTGGTCTCCATGGAGTGGTCAGCCAGGCCACCTTCATTTGTTATCTCGGGTACATTCTGGACGGCATCCGGGGCAGTGGCCCTGCTTGGCCTGGGTGGTCATGGGATCGCTGGGCTGGCGACGGTCCTATGAGGTTTCTGTCCCATCTCCTGGTCCTCCTACTGGGACTCCACTTCCAGAGCCCGGGAGTGCGGCCTTGCCCCTTCCTGTCCCGGTGGCCTTTGATGGTGAGTTTCTGATGGTTCACAGGGCTCTTTCCCACTTCACTTAATCTGATCACCGTCACCTGAGTGGGCAAGGGTGAGTATCCTGGTTTTATGGATGAGGAAACTGAGAAGCCGAAGGGGCAAATAGCTTAGCCGAGTGCCACAAGAAATGGGCTCGCTCACATGTGCTCTACAATTTGTACTTAGAAACCAAAGGTGAAGAAGAAGGAAGGCATGCTGCCTATTCCAGCCAGTCTCTTCATGTGAATGTGGCATCAGCTACCCATTGGCGGCCCTCTAAGTACATACTTCATTAATACCTGCAGAGGAAAGCATTACCTCTGTTTTCATCCCAGCACTCTGAGCTGAGGCCGCCTGCTGCTCCCCGTCCCGTGATCCCCGGTAGAGCTTACTGGAGGTTGAATCACACATCAGAACCCTGTAAGAGTGGCCACAGCTTCTGAGGGCACCTCCTGGAATGTGTGAGGCAGCAGGTGGGAGGGTCCCTCGGGCAACCTCGGGTGACCTGGTCACCTGACAAGGCAATGGCTGCTCTTGGGTCTTGCTGCTCCTGGTTGGCTGTCCTCCCTGGGGTCCCTGGTCCCTCACACGGCTTCCCTCTGAAGCCTGAGTCTGGACATTGCTCATCAGGTCATAGAGAATTGTAATTTCACACTGGAAGACATCATCCATTCAGGCTTCTTGTTTTACAGGTGAGAAACAGAGACCCAGCCTTAGAACCTGACCTCCTCTCACTCCCACCCCCAAGTCCATGGTGTCCCTCGGTCCCTTCATCCTCCCCCTCCCCTCACACCTGTGCTCCTGCAGCCCTGGACCTCTCATCACGCTTGACTGATTTGCCCTTGTGGGTACTCCTCCCTCTGACTAGAGGTGGGGAGGCCGTGGGTGCAGAGCAGGAGCTGTGAGGCTCTTCCCAGGTGTTTAGCCATGGGCGTTTTCCTGGGACAGGGCCTGCAGTATTGTTATGGGTGGGATGTCTGTGTCCCGCCCCCCCTCCCCCCCCGTGTTCATGTGTTCAAAGCTCAACCCCAGTGGGATGTTGTGTGGAGGTGGGGCCTTTGGGGAGTGATTTGGGTTAGATTAGGTCTTGAGGGTGGGGCCCTCATGTTGGGATTAGTGCCCTGAGAAGAAGAGGAAGAGATCTCTCTCTCCGTGTGTATATTTCCACCAAGGAAAGGCCAGATGGGGACATCATGAGAAGTCAGCCATCTGCAAGCCAGGGAAAAGGCTCTCACCAGACGTCAGATCAACTGGCACCTTGATCTTCCCAGCCTCCAGACTGTGAGAAATAAGCCTCTGTTTGTTTCAGCCACCCAGTCTATGGTATTTTGTTATGGCAGCCTGAGCTGACTAAAACAATTATGGAATGTCTTAGCAGGAAGGGCTATTGAATAATGTTTGGTCAAAACTTCTCATTTTGCTCATTTATTTCTTCATTTATAAATACTCAGTATCTATTTTTGTGACAGACTTGGGAATACAGTGACATATGAAATAGAAATGGTCTCTGATTTTATAAGAAATTATCATTTATTGGGAGAGACAAGTATCAAAGAGGTAGTTTTTTTTTTTAATTAAAATTTTCCATTGTGAATAGGGCTATGCAGAAATATGGTGAGCTTTGACAGTGGGCCCAATTTTGTCTGGGAGGTCAGCAAAGCTTTTGCTGAGAAAGTGTCATTTAAGCTGAGCCTCAAAGGACAAGTAGAACTCAGCCTGATGAAAAGGCGGGAATTGGTGGGGGTTGGGGTGGGGGGAGGCATTCTACAGCGAGGGAACCGGATGTGGACCTGAGTCAGTCAGGGGCTGAGCTGGGGCCAGCAGAACACAGATATAGCTCCAAGCCCTGCGTTCTCTCCACAGCCCTGTGCTGGGCTTGTGCTACTGCCGTGTCAGGGTTGTGTGCTCACCAAAGAGGGGAGTGGACACACACGGGGGTAGGCACACCAGGTGGGTGAAGCAGCGTGGGCAGAGGCATGGAGAAGGGAAAGCATGGACTTGGGAACACAGTGGGAGGGAGCAGCTCGGCCCAGGATTTGGAGTGGACACTCCTGCAGGAGAGAAGCAAGCAAGCCAGAAGGTACAGGAGGGTGGAAGGTGAAGGCGTTCACCAGGGGCTCAGGCTGGGATTGAAAGAGAGGGCCTGTGAGATGTCGGGATCAGCTATTTATTGTCTACACTCTGACCGTTGATTCCAGGTGTGTTATAGGAAGGGTTTTTGGTAACTTAGAAAGATTCCTACCCTGCTTGTTTTGCTTTTTGGTACATATTGCTAGAATCCCAAGTTCTCATGTTTTTATAGTCCCCTTTCAGTCTGGCTTTGTTGCTTAATTCCTTCTCTTTTTTTCTTCTCTACCTCCTATTAGCACCTGTGAGTACTTTATGTGTGCCCTGTATGGTGCTGGATGCTGGGGTTTCAAAGACAGTAAGAGATGATCTCTGCCAATGGGGAGCCCGGGACTGCAGGACACAGAAGGGATATGTGTGTGGAGGGGAGACTCTGTACCTTCTGCCAGGGTGTACGCCAGGAGACCACTGCAAAGACTTGGGCCCTGTGGGTGGATGAGCAAAGCAGAGAGGTGAACCTTACATGGCTCATCAAGCCTTTGTTGATCTTTTGACAGCAGGCCGGGAGCTCTGTGAGGGTAGGGGTCAGGCTTTCTGAGGAGGACCCAGGTGCTCAGGGATAGATGGGTAGATGATGGATGGGTGGATGAATGGATGAACGGATGGATAGATTGATGGTGGATGCATGGATGGATGAATGGATGGATAGATTGATGGTGGATGGATGGATGTTAGTACCACAGCACTAGTAAAGGGATGCTTAAAAATAGGACAGCTGCCAACCAAGTACAGTCAAAGATCCTGGCATCTCCTATTCCCTGCCGGTTGACACTTTCTGTTTCTCAAGGCTCTGTGAGGGGTTAACTGGTTTAGAGACTGTTGGTTTAGAGCCTCTCCTGTTCGGTGAAACTTCACTGTTTAAAGAAGATAAATCAGGTTGCAGAATTTGATTTTAAGCCTTTATTTCTCTAGTGACTTGAGTCTCATGGGGGACTTTTCATCCACATAATAGGGTGGTCTCTGGTGAAGAACTGGTGCTTTCTTAAAAGATGGTTTGCTGGCCCTGCCCACCCAGGATCCCTTGCTAGTGAGACAGATCCCTGCTGGTGGCTGGTTGAGTGTGCCTGGCAAATGCAGGGAGACTGGGGTGCAGGAATCATGTACTCTTTTTGTTTAGCCTGGGCTAGGGCTTTTAAGGTGCAGTCCCTGCCCAGGGGCCACCTCATTTCATATTCAGTTCTTGAGGGCCCTTGCTCGCCTCTTTTCATCCATCCCATCCCTTCATCCTTTCTTGTGGTTTCTTCCATCCCAGCTGCTGACTCCATATCTTTTCTGTGTGACGTCTCACGGTCCTTCAGCCAGTTGCACGTTCCCACCCCACCCTGCAAGGAACCTGACTTTTTGGTGGCTTCCTTTCAGATCACTAACCCAACATTCTTTTCTCAAATGAACAATCCTCTTGTGAAGTAATTACCTCCCCTTCCCATGATTGTTGTTTTGCAAGATTTTTTTTTTAACACTACATTTGCTTAAATGTGGAGGTGTATTTGTTTTACTGGAGTCCTTTTTTTTTTTTTTTTTTGTGGTACGCGGGCCTCTCACTGTTGTGGCCTCTCCCGTTGCGGAGCACAGGCTCCGGACGCGCAGGCTCAGTGGCCATGGCTCATGGGCCCAGCCGCTCCGCGGCACGTGGGATCTTCCCGCACCGGGGCACGAACCCGTGTCCCCTGCATCGGCAGGCGGACTCTCAGCCACTGCGCCACCAGGGAAGCCCTGGAGTCCTTTTAAATGGCAGGACTGGGGACCAAGATGACACTGGCTTCTGGGCAGACTGGTCTGTCATGCTCTCCAGGCTGTGGTTGTTCACCTGGCACCATGGTAGAGCCTCTGTAAGGAAGAATCATGTTACAGCAAGGTTATATTTCTTATAGTCAATTCCATCAAGTAATGCACTGAGGATTTTGGAAAGAGAAAACAAAGTCTTCAAAAAGGAGACAGAGGAGGATGAGAGAAGGGGATAAAAGAACCCTAAACAATTCAGTTGCATGAATGGTCCTTGTATTATTGTGGCAAAATTACTTGTAAGTAAACGCTAAAGAGGAAAAACAAGCTGTGTTCGGTAGGTGTACTCTCTGTTCCCTGTCTTGTTTGTCTGCTCTGCACTATAGCGCTGTGTTGATATAGGGATATAACTGCTATGAATATTGATGGCAGCAAAAGCCTTTTTTTCCCCGTCTGGCCCAGTAAATAAAGCAGAAAGGATAAAACGGGAAGAGGAATTGTAAAATCCACGTGCTGTTTCCAGCTTACCTTGTTCCCTTACAACTCTAACTTGCAAAAACATGTTGACGATCTACCTTTGGTGGTCAGGGTCTAATTTGAGTACAGCAGATTGGTTTATTCAGGGATTTTTTGCTTCTTGTTAAAGCAACAGAGTTGCTTTTCCTTTTAGCTCTCCAAGTTAGCGTCACTGCCTCATTGAAGCTTTCCTGGATCTCTCCTCTGTAGCTAGTAGCAGAGTCAGTCTCTATTCCTCAGAATATCCACAGTGGCCTGAGTGCACCTCTCGTGGGAACCCACCACACAGGGATGTGGCAGTGAACGGGAAGACGAGCCCTTGCTCTCACGAGGCTCACAAGGAGTGCAGAGAGTAAACAGAGGAGTCCTTGGAGGTCTGCGTGTGGCACGAGGGGGCATGCGCGCTGCTACTCTGGGAGGTTTCAGCGGCTCACCCCAGCCTGGAGGGTGTGGCTGGCTGTGCGGAGGGAGTAGGTCATGGTCCGAGAAGGCCTCGCAGCCTGCTGAGGGGTGCGGGGTGCATGGGATGAGATGAGCCAGGCTGAGAGCAGGACCTGATGGCAGATCTGGACGAAGCGTGAGTGTGGAGGTTGGGGATGAGCTAGGCTTTTAAAATTGAAAACACATTGACTCTGGCTAAGTGACACCACAGAGGAATTTATTAGACTGCTAGGATGGTGATCTGAGGATCAAGAGGTGCTCTGGGGGCACGTTAGGAATGACAGGGACGTGGGGGGGAAGAACCGATGAACTGGCTTTTCAGTGTGACCAGTGGGGAGTCGATAATGGGGGTAAAGCCTGGGGTGCTGCCGGGGTTAGATGGTTTCCCTGCTGGTAAAGAGGAAGGATGCAGTGGTAAGACTCAGTGAAGTCCCACCCGGGACTGGGACTCGTCTGCGATGGAGGGGTGGCACTCTGGCGGCGGACGGCTAGACCCCAGGGTGGCTTAGGCAAAAAAGTGCTCACATGGAACAAAGCAAGTCCTTGCAGGGGAGGAGTGGTCTCACCCTTTGGCCTTATCAGAGGGCAGAACTGCTTATGAAGGTGCAGAGCTGCTCTTTGTTAGTTCCCGCTCCTGGGATGTCCTCTGTGTACCACAGTTGAACCCCTACCTCTTGCACCGGACTAAACCTTTCGAAGATAGGACCACAGTGGAGCCATTTTTCTTACCTTGGCTCCTGGTGTGGGGCCCATCGCGCAGAAGAGGTGCTCACTAAGCATTTCCTGAGCCAAATTTATTCGCCCCCTTGCACCAAGCATCTTAATAAATGAATTCTGTGACTTCCATTTTCCTGAGGCATTCGTAACTTTCCTCGGGTCTCACAGAGGGGAATTAATATCAGCAGAGGACTTTATGGCCTGTATGGGACAGTTTTAATTACTTACGAGTTTTCATTTAGTTATTATTTCAGTAGCTTTTTGCCAGCAAATGCCTCTTGTAAAATTAATCGCACACATCTCAGTGGTCTATATTTCTATTGAAACCAAAGCTGTATAAAGAAAACCTTTGTAAAAGACGAAAGAGCCAACATTTTTAGACCTGCTGATGGATGCATTTTCTCCAGCTCATGGAATCGCATGAGATGGAACTGGAAAGGTCCTAAGAGCCCTCTAGCCTGAGGGTGGCATCTCGGAGGTCTGTGGCAGTCAGATGGGAGTGGCTGCTGAGTCTGGAAGAAAAGGAGGATTCAGGGGCTGAGTCCAGGCTCCCTGGGAACGTGCGTGGTGACCCATCAGTAGTGTCAGCCGGGAGAGGCGGCACGCCAGCAAGGAGGCTGTGGGCTTGCCGTCCTGAATCCCCTCCCCTTACTGTGCAGGTGAGGAAACTTAGGTCCAAGGGATTGGAGGGACTTGCTGAGGTCACCTTGCTGCTCAGTGACAAAGATGATCCTGACTTAGAAGTCAGATGGAAACCCGAGAGGAAGAGAGGGTCAAAGCAGACGCAATTTGCTTTCTTCCAAAGGATATTCTGTTCAAAGCCCTGTGGGAATCTTTGTTGCATCCTTGTGCTTTTCTGGGCCTGATTTGGCAATCTTGGGAGGAAAACACGCTGTATTTTGCAAATGTGTGCAAATAACAAACGTGCTGTTATGTCCTAGGCAGAGTCACTGCACACACATCAAGGCAGGTTGCAAAGTGCAGTAATATAGCCACTGATGAAAAGTGTTTTACACTTAGTTGCTTATGAGAAATTCAGTGTTAGAATTAAAATGCCTTCTTGCTCCAGGTGCAGTGTTAATTGTTCCATTTCTCATAATAAAACTTTGCTTGGAGAAAAATGTTTATATCTCTGAGATACTGATCTAATCCCTGTTTCTTTTCTTCTTCCCCATGCCCCCGCTTTTTAAAATTTCTTTGTTTCTCTTCACAGGAAAAAGTAGAATATGCCTTCCTGATTATTTTTACAGTCGAAACATTTTTGAAGATTATAGCGTATGGATTATTGCTACATCCTAATGCTTATGTTAGAAATGGATGGAATTTACTGGATTTTGTTATAGTAATAGTAGGGTAAGTCCCTTTTATTTGAGGAGTTTTTTTTGGGGGGGGGAAATGGGAGGTGGGGAGTAACAGAAAACAGTATTTTAAAGGAACAGGGTTGGTCCTTCGTGCCAGTGATTGTTGCCAGAACGTGTCAGGAGTTCTTTGAAGCCTGATGATGCTGCTGTCCGTCTCTGGGCAGAAACCAATTTGAAATTCTCTTGTTGTTACTCCCTCTTTCAGTAACGTGTTAAGGAAGGAAGTTTAAGCTCAGCTTGTGATGTGACAGGGTTCATCTTACAGGGCCTTGGGCCTCCACAAATAGGCCAGCCCTGCTGGTGCTTTGAGTCCAACATGTACAGCTCTTATGCTTAACACCCCATTAAGTTAAAAAACCAAAATAAAACAGTAAAAAAGTAATAAATCCTTCATAGCAGTGAGGTACTCTATTTAACATCCCTTGAGGAAAGCTATTAATTTTTTCTGCTGAGTTGGGAGAAAAGATGTGGCAAGCTACTATCCCATTTCACATAACAAAACAAGTGTTTGAAAAATATCAGATATCCGACATGAAATGAAATAAACCAGAAAATGCAAAGAATCATGCCTTCTCCCCGAATCCTGTCACAGGAAGAAGACACCAACAGTTTCAGTTAAAGGAGAATGTTAAAATAAAAAACAGTGAAAAAAAAAAAAAAAAAAGAAAAACAGTGGCCTGTGTTATTCTGGTTCTTCAACACCTGGAAATGTTTCCAGCAAGAGAAAATGAATCAGTGTCGGAGGAATGCTGGGTCTTTGGACCAAATACCCACATAGGGAAACAAGATCTATTCCTTTGCTGAGTCTTAGCTGCCTAGCTGTAAAATGGGTTGCTCCTAAAATTATATTTTCTCCTATCTAGAGAGAATGTTAAATGGCCTTTCTGTTTTTATCTCCATGACTTCACTCAAATGGCTTCTGCAGTTGAGCAAGGTGATTTTTCTTTTGGATTATTCTTTATCATGAATCCTTTAGCTTTTCATGGGAGACTAATACTGCTGGATATTGGGAGAGTGAGATAAATTTTGAGCCTGTTCTTTCAAGCCTAGGGAGTTAAAGTGGGATCCAGAGTGGTAGCCCAACAGGATGATTAGACTTACGGAGAAAAATGTTAACTTTCGCAAAAACCACCCTAGTACATTGGACTCTAAGGTATTGTGGCAAAGGTAGTGCAGCATGAACTAAAATGAAGATATGTATCATACCTTCCTGTATTTGATGAACTTTAACAAGGAGTGGCAAGCAGGAGCCTTACAGGTCTCTTGGTTCTGGAATAATCTTGCTGTGACTCTCCTGACTCTGGACTTCCTGTTCAGCTAGAGTATGGAGCTGCTTAGCTCCATTTCTTTTGTCTCTACCCTAGAAATCATCTTTCTGTCTGGAGGCGTTTTTCGGATTATCATACAGCACAAAGACAGGGAACCAAGAAGAGTGCGGTAGTCTCACTGAGTTGAAGAGACAGAGATGAGTTCAGGGAGGCTGAGGTGGCTGAAATTTGAGAGGCATGATATGGGAGCAGCGAGGGAGATATTGAGAGAAAGAGGTCTGTAAGTATGCCTTGGGGTCGTCTTGAGTTTTGGCTAAAGACTAAGCTACCCTACGTGGGATGATAGTCCATAAGGCCAGGCAAAGATTACGACTAGGGAAAAAAGAAAATCTGGGGGGCTATAGCTGACTAATAACTAGGACTCACATAGGTCTTTGAGTTGTTCAAGTTATGACCAACCAGAGTGGAAAGACCTCGTTGAACACCCTGGACTGTCAGTAGAGACCCCAGAAGGGCCATTAGTAGTACGGGCTAACTAACTCTAGAACAGGGATTGGCAAACTGTGGTCAGCGGGCCAAATTCAGCCTGCTACCAATTTTTGTAAAGTTTTATTGTAACACAGCCACAAGCATTTGTTTACATAGTTGAGTTGTGTGGTTTAGGTCCACAAAGCCTAAAATATTTACTGTCTGGCCCCTTACAAAACAATTTTGCCAACTCTTGTTCTAGAGTAAAAACCAGCTGGAACCCTTACTAATAATATTTGAAAAGAAGCCTGAAAAGGAGCAAACTGACATGCAAGTAACTTAAGTGCCTGCCAAAGCAAAACTCAACACTCTTTAAACGAAGACAACAAAATCCAGATAATTAAAGTGTTCAGCATCCAGTCAGAGATTACTAGACATGTGAAGAATTGTGACCCATAATCAGCAGGAAACTCCATCAATAGAAACAGGCCTAGAAATGACAGACATGGTGGGATTAGTGGAGAATTCCTTTACAGGACTTTTAAAACTGCTATTATAAATATGTTTATGGACCTAAAAGGAATATATGACTACAGTGAGAAAAGATGGGACAATGTAAAAAAAAGAACCAAATGGAACTTTGAGAGCTGGAAAACATATCTGAAATGAAAGATTCCCTGGATTGGCCTAACAGCAGATTAGACTCAATAGAAGAAAATAATCAAGGAATTTGAAGACATAGGAGTAACACAAAAAATAATGATGGAAAATAAATGAATTCCACCTTGGTGACCTGTGGGGCAATATCAAGTTATCTAACATACATATATTTGGAGTCCCAGAAGATAGGAGATAGAAGGGAGACAGAAAAAAATGTTTGAAGAAATAGTCCAAAATTTCTAAATGTGATGAAAAATATAAACTCACAAATTCAAGAAGCTCAACAAAGCCCGAGCAAAGTAAACATGAAGAAAGCTACATCAAGGCACATCATGATCATAAATTGCTCAAAAGCAAAGATAAAGAGAAAATCTTAAAAGTAGAGAAAAAGCCAAGCAGCTCTGCAAGCAACTGTGCAAGCCAGAAGACAATTGACATTTTTAAAGTGCTAGGGGACGATGTCCACGTAGAACTCTTATTCAATGAAGATATCTTTAAAAATTGAAGAAAGCAAGAAAATTTCCAGACAAACCACAGCTGAGAATTCATCAGGAGACCTGCACCTTAACAAATGTTAAAGGAATTTCTTCACACTGAAGGAAAATGACAATAGATAGAAGCGTGGATCTATACAAAAGAAATGAAGAATGCCAGAAAGGATGAGTGCATGTGTAAATATAAAAACATTTTTCTCATTTTAAAATCTTTTAAAAGTAATTGATTATTTAAAGCAAAAATAACAGCAGTGTATTGGGGGGTTTATAACATCTATAAAAGTAAAATATATGACAACAGTAGCACAAAGGACAGAAACAAGGAAATAGCCATATACTATAGGAAGGTGCTTTGCAGTTGGTGGAGTTATTTGAAGGTAGACCATGAGAAGTTAAAGATGTATATTGTAAACCCTAGAGCACAGGCCAGCAAACTTCAGCCCATAGAACAAGAAGAGTTTATTGCCTCCCCTGCCCCGCAACGCTGACAAAGTATTTTATTGTCTGCTTTAGCATATTAAGTTTTATTGGAAGACAGGCACACTCACTAATGTTTATGGCTATTTGGTGTTAGGATGGAAAAGTTGACTACTTGTGACAGAGACCCTATGGCCTGCAATTCCTAAAATAGTTACTATCTGGTGCTCTACAGAAAACTTTTGCTGACACTTGATCTAGAGGAGACGCTAGAAAAATAAAGTGGTATGGTTAATAAGTCTGTATTGGAGATTAAATGGAATTTTTTAAAATCTCAATTTTTTAAAAAAGCAGGGAAGACAGGAACAATGGACAGGGAAAATAGAAAACAAATAGCAAGATGGTAGATTTAAACTCACCCTTATTTAAAATCCACCCTTACTTAAAATCCAGAGGTTATCAGATTTTATATGCGTATAAAAACAACACTCAACTCTATAGTGTCTGTAAGAAACATAATTTATAAAGACATAAATAATTTGAAAGTGAAAGGACAGAAAAATATATATCATGCAAAACTAATCAAAAGAAAGCTATATTAATAACCAACAAAGTAGACTTCAGAAAAGGGAATATTATCAAGGATAAAGAAAGACACTTTATGATGATAAAGGTGTCATTTCATGAAGATGATGTAATAATCCTAAGTGTGTATATATATACACACACACACATGTGTGTGTGTGTGCCTGTATCTATGCATACATACACACAATAGCAGATCTTCAAAATATACGAAGCAGAACCTGATAGAACTGAAAGGGGGAATAGACAAATCTTCAGTTGTACATTTTAATACCCCTCCTTGAGGAGTGTTGATAGAACATCTAGTCAGAAAATCACTAAGGATATAGGGAGATTTGAACAGTACCATCAACCAATTTGACTTAATTGACTTTTTTAGAACACTGTACCCAACAAGAGCAGAATACACATTCTTTTCTCATGCATATGGAACATTCGGCAAGAAAGACATATTCTGGGCCATAAAACAAGTCTCAGTGAATTTAAGAAGATTAAAATCATATTAAATTATATGTTTTGAATGAATTTAGCAATGTTTCTGGATAAAAGGTCAGTATAAAAAAGCATGTGAATTTCTGTATATTAGTCATGAACAATTTGAAAATAAAATGTTAATGACATTATTATTTACTATGGCATCAAAAACCATGAACTATTTAGGGATAAATAGTACACTGAAAATGACTAAACCTGCTGAGAGAAATTAAAGAAGACTTAAATACATAGAATGATGTACCATGTTCATGGACTGGAAGACTCAGTATTGTTGGAATATCAGTTCTTCCCAAATTGAGGCATAGATTGAATCCTAATCTAAATCCCAGTGAGATTGTTGTAGAGATGGACAGATTTATTCAAAAATTTATATGGAAATTAGAGAGGCTCTAGACTAGCCAAAGAAATCTGTAAGAACAAATCTGGAACCTGATTTTAAGACTCCCTATAAAGCTACAGTAGTCAGGACAGTGTGATATTAGAGTAAGGAATAGACATAAAGATCAATGGGACAGAATAGGGAGTCTAGAAATAAACCCATATGGATGTGATCAATTGTTTTTAGACAGAAGTGCCTTGATGACTCGATGGGTTGAGGAAACATTTTTCAACAAATAGCACTGGAACAACTATTTATCCATACGAAAAAGAAGACTCTCCATTCTTACCTCATACCGTATACAAATATTACCTTAAAATGAATCATAGCCCTATATTTAAAACTATAACATTTCTAGGAGAAAATCTTTATGACTTTGGGGTAGGCAGAGATTTCTTAGGACCCAAAAAGCACTTGGCATAAAAGAAATAATTGAAATTTTGAACCTTATCAAAATTTAAAACTTTTCTTCAAAGGGGACACTGTGAAGAAAATGAAAAGATAAGGCACAGATTGGGAAATAATATTCCCAATACATATATTTGTATCCCCAATACATACCAAGGACTTGTATTCAGAATTTATAAAGAACTCTTATAACTCAAGGAGATGACCCAGAACGTAAATGGGAAAAAAATTTGAATAGGTCTTCACAAAAGAAGATATGTAAATGGTCAACAAGCACCTGAAAAGATGTTCAATGTCATTGGTAATTAGAGAAGTGCCAATTAAAACAACAGTGACATAGCACTACATACCCACTAGTATTAGTAAAAAGACCAACGAAACCAGATTTTAACCAAAATATGGAGCAACTGGAACTCTGCTTATAGAAATGGAAAATGGTACTATCACTTTGGAAAAGTTTGCCGGTTTCTTACAGTGTTAACCATACACTAACCATATGACCTATTACCAGGACTATCCTGGGTACTTACCCAAAATAAATGAGAATACATGTTCACAAAGAGACTTCATTCATAAGAGAGAAAAACTGGTAACGACCCAGGTATTCCTCAACAGGTGAATGGATAAACTCATTGTGGTATGTTCATACAGTGGGATATCAGTCAACAATAAAAAGAAATGAACTGCTGATAAATGTAACAGCTTGGATGAATCTCAAAACCATAGAGAACAAAAAAAGATAAACAAAAAGGAGAACATGTTGTATGACTCCATTTAAGATTCTAGAAAAGGAAAAAACAACCTAAAGTGATAAACCAGATAAAGTCAGTGGATACCTGAGGCTGAGCTGGGGATTACTTTAGGAGGCATGAGAGAACTGTTTGAGATATTGGGAAGGCTCTCTGTCTTGGTTGTGGTGTTTGTTACTGGGGCTTATGCATTCATCAAAACTCATCTCATTGTACACCTTAAATGGGTGTATTTTATTATGTATAAATTAAGCTGCAATAAAGTTGGTTTAAAAAGTAAAAAATCATCTAGGAAACTAAAGTCGAACTGGACTTGGTCTTTTTTTCTCATTAAATATGAAAAACTTTAGAACATCAGATTACCTTTTATCTAAAATACGTACTAAATTGTAGTCAAAGAGCAGAAGAAAAGTTCAAAAAGAAAAAGAAAAATTAAATTATTATGTCTTCCCTTGAATCAAACTCCTGCTCACTGAAGTTGCCAACTGCCAACTCTGTCTTCATCCAATGGATTTTCCGTTCCAAGTCAACCATGACCTATTGCTTTTGTCAAGATTCCCAATAACAGAGACATCAAGAAAGTAATTGATATTTCTAAGATGTTAACTGTTAATAATGTGACCACAGGAAGGTTCAGCGTGTCTACCGGAGCTGATATAATTCTCTTATAGCAGAGTTTGATCTGAGTCAACTTTTATCCCACTCCTCTAAATTTCTCAATAAACATGTATTTCAAGCATTCAAGCTCATCGCTTAAGCTTTTGTGAACATGGGGGGCTCATTCTGGTGCTTCTAATTTGTGTCAGTTTGGGTAGCTCCTTGCCTTTTCTTCCTGTCTTGGGGTAAACTTTTAATAACAGTCTAGGACCAAATACTTTCTCCTCTTGCCCACATCTCTTCAGGCACATGGTACTTATTTTGTTCGGGTGGGAGCAGTGAAAGGAGTAGAATCACAGAATATTAGAATGGGAAGGGCGGGGCTCTGGATCATTTAATCAGTTTTCAGAGTAGGAAACTTAGGCCCACAGGAGGAGAGGGACTTTCCTAATGCCTCCTAACTCTTAGGAATGGAAGCATGCCCTGACCCCTTGAGCCCTCCAGCTGTCTGGAAACAGCAGCCGGCTTCCCTCTCTGAGTCAGGCTCCTCTGTGATGGGAGAGACATTGTTCACCTGTTTTCAAGGCATCACCGAAGAACAGGGGATAAAAGGGCCATAAAGTGTACATTGCAAAGGTACACTGATACTTGAAAGCAATCTTAAGTTACCACCTGCATAAATTATTTTCCTAACCCTTTGGGATGAAAATTCCTGTGGCTGCTGCATTTCAGAAGAGTTTGAGGTTTTCTTTCTTCGTTTTGCTTTGTTTTTATGACACTGTGAACTTGTTTTGGAGGGGAGACTTTTAACTTTATTTAGCCTTGCTGCAGGGGTTTATAGTAATTACAAAACTATGCTAATGAGAGAGACCTATCATAAATCTGATATATTTCCCCAGTCATAACCAGAAAGAGCCCACCTTCTGTAGCTTTGAAAAGGTAAAGACCTGACTTATTCCCTCCCTGTTCCCCACCCCCCGCCAGGTTCATTGCTAATTGCGGTACTGTTATTAAAACAAATGACCTGTCTTTAAACACCCCAGAATGACATGACTGTGCCCCATCAGGACTGTAATCAGACCACCCTGTGTTTTATGGACTTAGTGTCTTGGCCATCCAAAGGCACGCCAGTGGGTGCAGAGTTTCTGCTTTCGCTGCTAATTAAACTTTGGAAACCTTTTCTTTGTTGCTGGGCCAATCATTTCCACGATCTGATTGGCCAGAGTTGATTCTATTTGAAATGGGCAAATTTCTATTTATTCTGAAAAACAAGCAACAATTCCAAAGAACAAATGTTTATTTGAAAGAGCAAAAAAGTAACTGTCAAATGAGCGGATTGCCTGAAAATAGCTTTATCCGAAAAGCCTTCTGAGAGTAGGGAAAAATTTGTCGTGGCTGCCAGATACAATATTATTCACATTTCAAAAGAGAAAATGACGATCTTAATACCTTCTCTTAGGTTCCTGCTCTTGGCCTTTGCACAGCTCCTTAGTATCTTGTGATTTACATCATTCCCTGAACAGCCCTTTGGAGGTGGAGGTGGGGGTGTGTATGTGTCAGTGACTGTATTGGAAGTGGCACAACATATCGTTTAAGATTTGGGACTCTGGAGCCATTCATTCATTCATTGTTTATTCATCACATATTTTTTGAGTGCCTCATGTGTGTCAGGAACTGTTCTAGGCACTAGGCTGGAACAGACTAAATGAACAAATGAACACACAGACTACAGTTCCCTGCACTTACGGAATCTAAGGGCGTCAAACATACCTGGATTCAGGTTTTATTTCTGCCACTAGTTTGTGGCCTTGGGCGAGTTACTTGTTCTCGCCAAGTTTGTTTTTTCACGTGTAAAATAATGTTCATGATAACTCCCACTGCCTAACATTTTTGAGGATTAAGGAGATAATTTAAAGTGTTTAGCACATGGTGAGTCCTCATAAATGGCAGCTGCTGGGGCAATTCCACTGTCATCGTTGGAAGAGGGGATTCACCAGGGAGCCAGGGCGCTGACATGCTAGGATGCTCCATTGGCAAGAAAACAGGTGAGCTCAGTCCCCATCCCTAGTCCTTCTAGATGTAGGGATCACGGCCAGTAGTCACAGCCTGGTTCTTACCTCTGCTTTGCCTTCCCTTTACTTGAGCAGCAGCCTTACAGAATTGGCCCTTGTTCAGAAGTAACTACTCTCACCGTCCTGTCTTGCTTCCCTGGGCGACAGACTCTAACATTTCTTCCCCTCTTCTCCTTTCAGATTGTTTAGTGTAATTTTGGAACAATTAACCAAAGAAGCAGAAGGCGGCAACCACTCCAGTGGCAAATCGGGAGGCTTTGATGTCAAAGCCCTCCGCGCCTTTCGAGTGTTACGACCACTTCGACTAGTATCAGGAGTGCCCAGTAAGCACGTTTCGTTTCCTAAAGCCAGAAGTTTGTTGATTTTTTTCCTTCTGGGTGGGTCTCGGGATTATGAAACAGGGTGCGATGAGGTGAGTTGCTGTGCACCAGCCAAGGGCTCAGCAGGTGACCATGGAGGCCTTCGCCATTTACAAAGCACTTTTGCTTGTATTGTCACTTCGGGTCCCCGTGACAGCCCCGACCAGGGGTGGAGGGGGTGGAGGGGGTGGAGGGGGGCAGTAGTGATTGTTGTCTTCCTGATTTTATATTAGAGAGAATCTTCTCTCGTGCAGAGACCAAGTGGGTGGCGGCAGGAGACCTTGAGTTCAGGCCTCCTGATTGCAGTCTGGTCTTCGTCCTCTGACATCTGCTGCCATCAGCTCCTCCCACTCTCAGGCCTGTCCCTTTGAACGTGGTGGGTTATGGGAATGAGGGTGTTGGAGGCCTCAACTGACTGCCTTTTTTCAAAGTGAGAGCAGTAGGGGGCTGGGATCCTGAAAGTCTATTTAACTCTCCCACGGAGGGACTGTGTCCGTCTCACTCGGGGGTGAAGAGGTGAATGCTTCTGTGTCCACCCTGTATGTAGGGCACAGTAGCACCTGCCTGAAGGTGGTTGTTAGGTCTGAATGCAGTAATGCAGGGAGAGCCTTCAGCGCAAGGTCTGGAGCACAGAGAGGGCCCTCAGTGTGAGAGATGCTGTATCACCCACTAGCCTACTCTACCTGTCTGTGCCAGGCCCTAGTTTGCTTCTTGCTCCAGATCTCCAGGCCAGGTTCAGTGCCACCTGAGTTGGAACAGATGCCCCGTCTGTGCCCTGGCCAGGAACTTCCGTAAGGAGCGTGGCATATGCTTCTCTGGGCTCTACTCATGATAGGACATCCCTACTGGGAACTTCAGAGGGTGGAAGTTTTAGTGCCTCTCCAAGGACTGTGGCTGTGAGTTGGCTGCCTGCTTCCAGCTGCAGGACAGATATGGGATTGCAGGCTGTGCCTTTTTTTCACAGCTCATAAAGCCATCAAAAGAGCACAGATCATGTTTTTGCCTCTCCAGAAGTTCTTCATGAAATTTTATTAAACCTGTTGGCACTCAGAACGCACCAAAAATTCTCTGGAAAAAAAAAATTTCAAATTTAACATTTTAAAATGTAGGAAGTGGTGTTTTATGTGTACTTGTTTTTCCAGATTGTTCCTTTATTTTCATTGAAAAAGATCAGCACAAGTCAAAACCACAGAACCTTCTGGAAGCAATTGAGAAAAATAGAAATACCTTGGAAATGACTGGCCCTGTTACTTGTAACATGATTAAATGAGAAGTTCAGTGAGCAAACATGAGGTTTCAGATTCAGTTGTTACAGCTTAATCTAATTTCACGGTAACCACGGCAACTTTTTTCCCCCAAGGAGCAAATGACAGGCCAGCCTGCCTGCAGTATGTGCTGTGAGCAGACATGCGGGTGCAGTGGCTTTGTGGGTCTGAGTCATATGTGAGGACTTTCTCAGCTCATGTTCATTAACTGCCTTGGAGCATCCAAGTTTCTCATCAGAGCCAGCTGGGCTTTGGGGAGATGGGTCAGGGGCTCTGCGTCATGCTCTTTCTCATGCAGTCGGCAGCTGTGGACTAGTGATTTCTTATATACTTGAAGTTGTTAAAAATGCCTGGGAAGGTGTGACTGTTTATACTTATCTGGGAGTTGTCTAATCCCTTCTCAAGAGAACTCAGACTGTCCTACAAGACATGATTTTGTGTGTGTATGTGAATATATGTTCATTCATTGGAAGGTAAACATGTGTTTCAGATAGAGTCCTTCAGATGTTTGTGAAGCTCTTAACTAGCTCCACACAGGTAACTGATAAATATATATCAGAATCCTAGACCATCAAATGGGAAAGAACCCTCAAGATCATCTGGTCTACGATCACCATCTTTTAGATGAGGAAGGTCATCGAAACCTTGGGCAGCTTCTCGTGGCTAGTGGGTGGCCAAACAGGACCAGACCAGCGGCCTCCTAGTTCTGGCCCACTGTTCTTTCTGCTCCATTTCACTGCCTCCTTGGTTAGAGTCCTGTGAGATCTGTTGTACACATTGGTTGTATACAAAGGAGCCTAATGTCATGAAAGTGTACACATTCACAATAAGATACAATGTCATTATTTCATAAATGTGGCCAATCTGAAATATAATAGTTACAATAAACATAGACACACTTATGAAACATAGGACTCACTGCCATACAGCTGAGAAGAGCTAACTGCTGGATGATGATTTTGGATGGCCCATCCATGTCTTAAAAAAAGAAACACAAACAAACCCAAATGAAAAAGCAAACAAAAAACCCCTTGCCCAAGTAGATTAAAGCGTATGTTTCTTTTCCCCTCCATCTTTTCCTTATAGAAGGCAGAAACATTAAAAGTCATCCTATTGATCATTTTTTCTCCAAAAGAAACCATTTGAACATTTAAGTATCCGAAGACAGTATGTAGGAGTTTTGTCTTAATGAAAGTCTGGAAAGAGGTTCTTTGCGAGTCTGAAACCCTCTTATCGCCCTTCCCTCCCCATCCCATCCCCTAGCTCTTCCCATGTGCTTCTTATCAAGGCGAACTTTTGCTGTTATCGCTGATAAGTATTTTTTGCTTGGTGCGTTCTGACTTCTAACGTATTTAATTCTAGCATCTCAGCCTCTTCTGTTCTTTCATTGTTTGAATATGTATTGGGAAAGTGAGAAGATACTAGAAAAGGGCAGTTTGGAGGAGGGAGAGACAGCAGGGAGAGGAAGGGAAAGAGAAAGAAAAAAGGGGGAAAAGAGTGAGCTAGTCGAGTGGGAGCTGAGGTTGGTTGCGGTGGTGGGAGGAGCGCAGGGCACGTGCAGGGGTGTCAGGTGGCCTGGATCTAGTCCGGCTCTGGTTTCCTGCCAACCGCTCTCCCTGCGGCTCCTGCTTCCCTCCCCCCAGTCCAGAGTGTTGCCCCGCTGTCCCTGTTCCCATGGTCTTTTCTCTTCCTGTACCATGGCTCTCAGTGTTGCTCCGTGGGTAGCTCCCATGTCTCCACGTCCCTCCCTCATCTCTCAGGTCCACGTTTCAGCCTCAGGGCGCTACCCCCTTCATGTTAAGTGATCAGACTCACCAGGTGGACAGTTGCTCTTACCCTCTCCTTCCCCCGCCCCTCATCTCCCTCTGCCACTCCAGGGGACCCTCCTTTGACAGGCTTGTCTTTGTTCAGGCACTAGGATTAGCCTCTTGACCTTGCCCTGCCTCCCTGGGCACCTTCCTCTAACTCAGACTCACTTGCTGAGTTCTGATTTCATCCAGCTCCTTACCCTGTCCTCCCTGGAGGGCCCAGCACCCTCCAGCTGCCTCTCTGCCCGTCTTGCCTATTGCTGCCCCACTTGTCTTTCTAAAAAGGCTGCCTTTTGAGTTTTCCCGGGTCTCTCCCATGTATACATGCTATTAAACTTTTGTTTGATTTTCTCCTGTTTAAAATAAATAAAGAGGCTGCCTTTTGCCGATGGACTAAACTCTGGCCCTGTGATCTGAATTCAAAACTCAGAGCTACCCAGCTGCAATCTGCTTGTCTTTCTTGTTACCCTTTTCCACTTCATGACCGCCAACCGAGACTCACCACCCCCAGCCCACGTGGCACTAGCTCACTTCCGTGCTTTTGGTACTTTCTTCCACTGCCTGGAGTAAGCTGTCTCCTCTTGCCTGTGGAAATCCATCCTCCTCATGCTTCAGGTCCTCCTGAGAGGGAGGCTACTGCCCAGTCCTCTTTCTTCTCCCCCACTCAGAAGCGATGCCTTTCATCCCTCCTTAATTTTAACTGTGTGATATTACTTATTCAGCATCTGTGTGCTACCTTAGAGTAATTTGTGTTTAATTCTTATGTCTTCTTCTGCAGCATAACCTCTTTGAGAGGAGCCACATTATTTAATACATCTTCATATCCCCCAAAGCACTAAACCTTATGTTTGCTGCACGGTAGATGTTCAAGGAATTTTGTTGAATGGATGAACAAATGCATAAAGGAATGACTTTCATATCTGGCAGTGCCCTCTCTAGGCCTTAGTTTTTCCATCTTTCAAGTTGAGGGAGTTGTATTAGATGGTCTTTAAGGTTCCTCTTTGACTTACCTCACATCCAGGCTTAACGTTAATTAAAAGCTATGAAATACCTCTGAGTTTTATTACTGTGTGTCCTATACAGAGCAAGCATCATTAGGAATCATATCTGTGCATCACTGAAATATCTTCCTGGCTCACAAACTTATTTTTCTCTTTCCTAGGTTTACAAGTTGTCCTGAACTCCATCATAAAAGCCATGGTTCCCCTCCTTCACATAGCCCTTTTGGTGTTATTTGTAATCATAATCTATGCTATTATAGGATTGGAACTTTTTATTGGAAAAATGCACAAAACATGTTTTTTTGCTGACTCAGGTGAGTAATAAAAGATGACAGCTAACCTAACTATTTAAACATTTGGCTTTCCCAAAAACAACTTTTGTGGTTTGGGGAAGATCTAAAACAAAATGAGAGAGAGAGAGAGAGAGAGACAGGGAAAAAAAAAAAAGATAGCCGAATACACTGGTGACTCTAAGACAGTTCTTAGTGTGAATTATATTCAGAATAAATGAGAATTTAGTTCCCTTTTCTATCTTGATTTCCTATGTAATGTGCTCTGGTAAACGAGATGGGGGGACCCCCTGAAACTGGACCGTGAGGTGAATCAATAGTGTTGCTCTGTATAGGCTGAGGAAAGGTGCTGTTAGAGTGGGACAGAGGAGAGAGGGGTGGATTCTGAGTAGAGGAAATGGCAAATTCCATGGAGGAGGGAAAGTTTGAAGTGAACCTTGAAGGACAGTAGGAATCCGAGATAGCATAGCTGGGAAGTAGAGTGTTGCAGGCTCTGGGCAGGGTACTTGGCTTCTGCAGCTTGGTTTCCTGATGTTCATTCCTCCCTTGAGTGGTCAAGCCTTCCTCTGCTGTTTGCAGATATCGTAGCTGAGGAGGACCCAGCACCGTGTGCGTTCTCAGGGAATGGACGCCAGTGTACTGCCAATGGCACGGAGTGCAGGAGTGGCTGGGTTGGCCCCAATGGCGGCATCACCAACTTTGATAACTTTGCCTTTGCCATGCTCACCGTGTTTCAGTGCATCACCATGGAGGGCTGGACAGACGTGCTCTACTGGGTAAGCCGCTTGAGGAGAGAGTTGATGGAGTATGCTTTCCTCAGATAAAAGTGTTTCATTAGCCAGAGCCATTGGGGAGCTGGCTGAAAAAGACCCCCTGGAAGTGAGTTCTTTGGGAAGGGAAGCAGGCCCTCTCGTCACTCAGTAAGACCTATCATCTCTCCATGTTGGGGCCTTGGTTTCAGCTCTAGAAAGCTGCTATAGGAGGTGGACTCCCTCGCATCCCCAGTGCCGCCTGGGGACTTACTGCTGAGCGTGCCCAGTAGTCCCCTGTGTTGGAGGAACTCCAGAGGGCCGGGGCTGTCCTCATTAAACTCTTAAAGAGCCAGAGGTCATTCCCCAGGTTAAGAGGCTCCTGGACTTCCATGGACTAAAACTGACCTTTTATACCTGAAGGCAGGTTGCTCTACCAGATCCTAAGTGGAAGATAGGGAACATTAATTGAATTCTTGTCATGCTTTCCACAGCTTAGTACAGCCTCAAAGCCCAAATGGGTTTTTCCCCCATTAAGTATTACTACTGATCAGCCCAGCATAAGCCTTAGCTCTCTCTTCCTTCTTCTGTGGAGCTACAGAACTCTGGCAGAGAGGGTAGAAATGGCATATAAGCCTTCCAGGGCTGGTGGACCTGTCCATGAAGACAGTTGGACACTCTTTGTATGGCTCAGGGCTGGCTCTCCTTGTTCCTGACGGAGCCAGAAAGGTTTGCTGTAAATGAAGAGCAGTCATATTTTAACAGCCGTTTCTCAGAGCTGGGTTTGTTGGTTTACTTCTGTGTTTGATAGAATTTGAAAAAGCTCGCAGAAGTTTAGAAATTATTTTCCATGACACAGAGCTGCTGGGAAAAACAGCTGACTTGCAGATTTTGAGCCTAAATCCAAGTCCAAATGGGATTAACCAGGATTCCAATAATGATTTGTTAGAAGACAATGGGTAATAACATACTTCTTGAATGGTCAGTCTCTAGTTAGAAGGCCTGCAAGTTGAGTAGCTTCCGACAGGATCTAAATTTCAGACACTTTATAGGATTTCCCATTACTCTGTAACTTCAGGGAACATAGCGTATAACGGTTGTAAATAGGTTTTTGCTTCCCTTCACAAGTGAACTCCATGCATGCAAGATTGTAGAAGTCCCTATATATGTTCAGTGTTAGGCAAAGAAGACATGTTTTTATTTTCATCCCCAAAGTGTGAGTCTAGTTTGGTAATAAGGTTTTTAAAACATCACCAACATGTTATATCTTGTTTTTCTCTCTCTCTCCTTTTTCTGTTGTCATAGGGGAGTGTGTGTGTGTGTGTCTGTGTGGGTATGCACATCTGTTATTTATATCCATAACACAATGCCTTTTGTGAAGAGGAAGAAGGAGGGAGATTATATTGGATGAGCCAAGGCCATGGCCATGCAAGGGGACCCTCTAATTAGGTAAAGGGTTTGTTTTCAGTATTATCTTCTAAGCTGTAACTCCTAGTTAGATTAGCAGAGGGCTCAATCCAAGTCTTCCCTTGAATTTCTGATAAATAGGAAAAGCGTCATCCAGATAGCCCAAACTCTGATCCTTCCCCCCAAAACAGTACAGAAGACAACATTTTGATTTAAAACAAATAAATGAAAAACCTGTGACTCCTCTCAGCTCTGTTCTCCCTGTTTTCACGGTGAATTGCCATTGCCGATCCAACATGCCCTGACTAATGGACAATTTTATACTTTATGTTATGTTTCTGCACACTGATTGTCTCATGACAGTCTTCCTATCGCTGAGCTAGTGAAAACTCTGGGAGCGTGTGATTAAAGGAGAGAAAACACGTACCCAGAAACAAAAGTTTCTACTTGCTTTCCTGAGAACCTCTAAGTATCACCTAGGATGATATAATTATTACCTCTGTTTTTCATATGACAATCACAGAGGTAATAATTTGACAACATAATAATTACATTCTCTATGAATTACATGGCATCTTTATTCTGATGGAGGAACTCCAGTAATTTATCAACATTATTCCAGTCTATATCCCATTATAGAAGGTCTGGGAAACAGTGGAATATAGACTCCTGAACATCCCCGAGGTCCTACCGCTAGAGCAAGTGGTACTTGATTTAGAACAGGGGTCTACAGACTTTTTTTATAAGGGGCCAGATAGTAAATATATTTGGCCTTGCAGACTGTAATGTCTCTGTCACAACCACTCAGTTCTGCCCATGTCGCTTGGAAGCAGCCGTAGACAACATGTAAACAAACGTGGCTTCGTTCCAATATTTATTTATGGACGCTGAAGTGTGAATTTTGTATAACATTCCTGTGTCATGAGATACTCCAGATTTTTTTCCTACCATTTAAAAATGTAAAAGCCATGTTTAGCTCACGAGCTGTACAGAAGCAGGTGGTGGGCTGGTTTGGCCTGCAGGTCACAGCTTGGTGACCCCTGGTCTAGACTAGAACCTGGTGCTCTTTCCTTGGCATTTTTCCACTGTCAGAGGTTTTCGAGCCCTTCAGAACACTAGGGGGCAGCTCAGTGATGTCTTCCAGAGTGTTCACTAAGACCTTAGTCTCTGAAACACATCAGCAGGTTGCTTTTAATTACTTGTTTATTACACTTACTGTCTCAGCACAGAGGTAGGCAGGAGCCAGGGCCCCAGCCTTCTTCATGCTTTATGGGCCACAGTCAACGGGAAGCCACACAGCTGTGCACAGAACAGAACATCCCTGCCCAGCACAGTGCCCGGCCCAGACCAAGTGATCAGCAAACGCCAGTTACTGTTACTCTTTAAGTGCATGATCCCATTGCCTCACTATAGATGGGCCATGTTTAAGTGCCTGTTTTTATCCGTAGCTAGAGTGTAAAGGGAACATCTTGAGAGAGAACTGAGATTTTATTTTAAATATTGATGGCAAGCAAAATTTTCAGTCCTTTAGGCGTTTGTATATGGTGGACAAAGTCTTTGCCAGGGATGAGTTTGCATCTGGTCAGGTTTATATTCAGTCAGTGTTCTCAAGTTCAGGGATGCCTCAGTTCCCAAGAGTGCCTGGCAAGTGGTGGCAGGGTCTTGAAAAGGGACGTGCGGGTGGGCCCGATATGCAGAAAGACACGCATAGAATAGGGCCATTTGGATGTGTGGGGAATGGGATTATTAGTTTCTGGTGAAAAATGACTTTTTTTAGTACTCTTTTATGAAGTGAATTCCATAAACATAATTCAGGTGCCATCTGACCTACATGCATCTGTTGTCCACAGAGGCAGAAAGGTGTAGTGCAAGGAAAAAGCCTTAAGGCTGGAAAGGGCTGGGCGTGTGACCTTGGGTAGGTCACCCAAACTCTCTGGGCTTTCATTTTGTCCACGAGATGCAGAGTAACCCTACATGATCCTATTGGTTTTTTCTTCAGCTCAGAGGAAATGTTTTTAGATGTAGGAAATTAACGAAAAGAGTATTGATTTCAGAAGAGAGCTATCCATATAAATCATTTGTGGCCTTTTGCCTTAGTGCCAAGCTCTTTTCTCAGTGAGCATACTTATGGCAGCGCTGGCTGTATGACTCAAAGGGGAAGTTCCCTTGGCCAAGCTGTCTGTCTCACTCATTCAAGGTGCCAGGGAAATCCCTCTCTAGTTAGCCAGCAGCTTGCGTTTCTGCGCCTTTCTCTGATTCCATGCTCAGGGCAGCGACAACCAATATATCAAGTTTCCAGTGGTAGTTGCAACAGCTAGAGAAAAACAAAGAGCCTAGGTTGGCCCTTGCTCGGAGATATGGATGTGCGTCTCAGCCTTGAAGTGAGGGGAAACTGAGACTAGGTTATTTCCTGAGGACCAGATGACACCACATGATGACTTTGATATAAATATTTTAAAAATCTAAATTGAAATGCTTGCGCTCCTCCCGATTTTTCCATTGCTGACAAAGACCACTCAGATAAAATCCCAAGCAGAGTCTCTATCTTCCTATGGGTATTTCGGAGACCAGCTTGCCAGTTCTCGCTTGTTCCATGTGTATGGTAAGCCTCTGAAAAAGAGACCTGGGTTGAGGAGATTTCTTTGGGAGAAAGACTGGCCCTTAAAGCTTAATTTTGGTTGCTCTTTCCCACCCTCTGGAGATTTATAGAGTCTCCTGTGGCCTTTGTTTTCCCCTTGGCCCCTAGCTGTTATTCCAGGTGATATTTCTGATTTGAGCAAATGGGAGTCTGTTGCACACTTACTTCTAAGAAATTAAAAGTTTCTTTACTTAAAAAAAATGTTCCCTCCCAAGTTGGAGCAGACAGCTGTTCCTGGAGCCATTCTCTGGAACATGGGACCGAGGCCTCAGAGAGGATGGGTGGGGCAGGTGCTCGGCTGACGGCTGGCCCACTTTTCCAGAGTTGTGGGAGAGCGGGGTCTCCGGTGGGAGTCCTGGACGTGCACATCCTTATTCCCCGTGAGCAGGCCCACTCACCCCTGTCATGTGCACTCCTCTGGCTACAACAGAGGGGAAGCAGGCCCAGAGAGGTCTCTGTGGAAGGCCCTGGCTCCAGGCTGGGCTCTGGTCCCTCCACCAGGCAGCCTGTTTCTTCTCCTCCACGTCTGGATTATTAAATATGTTTAGCGGTGTAGTTGCTTTGGAAGAATTACCCTTGGCCTTCCTGCTGAAATTAGTTTATCCAACTTAATGAGATCAACAATTGCAGCCACGGCCCTGCCTCATTCATTACTCTAATTGCCGATGTAAGATGTGCAGACTCATAGCAGTTCTACTAAGCACATCCATTTTCATGTGGCCAAACAGGTGTTTCGTAAGGGATTTAATGCCCTCTCCCTAGACTTCAGCAGCAGATGTTAGGTAATTGTTTTTCTTTTTTTTTTTTTTATGTTCTCTTTTTCCGTTTGGTTTCTGCATGAGGCAGACAGTGAAATGCTTGAGCTTAGGTCTGTAAAGCTAAAAATCTAGCGCCAGATAATGTAAAGGAAAGCACATGCATAAAGGCCTAAGGGCCTGACCCTGCAAGGCAAGAACGATGAATCAGCCCAGACTATATACTGTTCTATTAGCCGAAGATTCTGGCTGTTCCAACAAAGTCAGGCCCGGGGTCATTCATTCTGTCCCCTCACCAGTCCTTAACACTTCCTCCCTGGAGAAGCGTTTGCCCGATTTAACGTGATCTGTGCTGCCGGAAAGTTCCATCCAGCCGTGAACCTGAAAGCACTTGTTTGCTCCATCATGAAGGCTGCTCATGATCAGACCTCTCCTGGGAAGGTGTATCCGGGAGGCCATGTCTGACTGTGCTGCTTCAGCTTGTCCTAGAAGCAGGGACACCAGGTTCCTCTGGAACAGCTCACAGCTGGAGCCAGCTCCCCCAGGGTGGGTCATGTAGGTTCAAGCTAGGTGTGGAGGATAAGGGCTTCTTTCCTTCTCCTGGGTCCTTCCTATGGGTCCAGTTATGGAAAAAAATGTCATTCCCCAAAGCACCCCTGAATGTGTCAGCTAGGTGACTTCTGAATACTTTCCTTCTTTGCATTAATTTAGCTGTGCTTGCACTCGCTGATAGCAGATAATCCAGATTTAAAGTGGGTTAGGTTTCCTTGGATTGGTTGGCTTCCAGTGGAAAGTTATTATTTTAGGGTTTTTTTTTTTTTAAAGAAAAGAATTTATAGAGTCAAATGTTGCAAATTTGTCTCTATAACTAAGACTTTTCCACCATCACAAATTTTGAAAGCAAAAATAGTACTGACAACTTGGGCAGAGTAGAAAATAGTTTCCAGCTAAGCACTAGTTTTGTCTTCTGTCAAGATCTTTTCTGAAAATCCCTTACCAAGGCAGTTTCCTGTGAGAAGGAACCAAATCCCAGCTGATTGCCCTAGCAGTGGCCAAAGTTTGCTTAATTTACCCTGAGAGCTTTGATGGCCCTGTGTGCGTGTGCGTGTGTGTTTTGGGAATATATAATGAATGTGCATTGGCTACTGTTGTCTGATTTGAAGCTAAGTAAATGTTTAATTAAATGTATAGAATGCTGTCTCTAATGTAACCCTCTCTCCTTATTAGATTCTCTTATTAACCCACTCCTATGAGACCATCTTATTTCTTACAGATGAATGATGCTATGGGATTTGAATTGCCCTGGGTGTATTTTGTCAGTCTCGTCATCTTTGGGTCATTTTTCGTACTAAATCTTGTACTTGGTGTATTGAGCGGGTAAGCTACACCTCTTTCATCTTGAAAGCAGAGTCCCGAGGACAGTTGCCAAGACCACACAGGCTTTGCTAGATGGGGGCCGCCGGGTGGGTGCCAAGCATTTTGTGTGTCCTCCAAGATACTTTCTTTTCTGCTGAGGCTTCCCAAATCAAGATGTTTCCTGGAACCTTACCAGCCTTCATGAAAGAAAGCTATAGGATCATTATTGACCAGAAATTAATCAGCGTTGTCACTTGGGATTTAAATTGTTGGCATTGCTTGCCCATTTGTCCTAAAAGGAGATACATCTATAATTGTGTTATTGGCCTGGATCCAGATATAACGCAGATTAATTGGTACAAAACAGTAGCTAAATGATTTTGGGTAGGTCGCATTTGTAGGCTTCAGCAGCAGAACCTGTCCTTATTGAAAGAACAAAAATGGAAGGCCCTTGGCGGCGTCCCCTTCTAGGAGCACCAGTCTTTAATCAAAGCCCTAGTGGTCCAGCAGCTGTTCTTGGGGCTCTGCTCTTTGGCAAATGGATAACTGATAACTAATCTCCTTACATTTTACAGGTAAATGATGCGATAGGATGGGAATGGCCATGGGTGTATTTTGTTAGTCTGATCATCCTTGGCTCATTTTTCGTCCTTAACCTGGTTCTTGGTGTCCTTAGTGGGTAAGCAGTTGGATCCGTGTTCCACATTCTGCTGCTGCCGTGTGTCGGGCGGCTCTGCGTGTCCCCCAGCTGCTCCCTGCGGCTTTCTCTGCATGCATGTGGACTCTGATGTCCCCTCTGTGTGTTGCTTTTGGACTAAACTGTGATTCTTTCTGCTTGTGTCTGTCTGTGAGATTCTGTGTTTCTGATGCTTGCCAAACACTATTAATTTAATGGAACCATGTCTCCGAAGCCAGTCACGTTAATATTGCCAGTGTGTAGAAGTAGATTAAAAGTGAGTAAAAGGATTCCCAGCCTTGGTCTCCCCCAGGAAAGGGCCTTTGTCTTTTGTGGTTTTCTTCCCATTAGTACATAACCTGGCCCTTTTTACCTGCAGTGTATCATGATGATTTCAGATTTCATGGTAAAAGAGAAATAAGCCTAGATTAGCACATAAATACTGAATAGTTTCAAACTCTCACATCCTTCAGATCGGGATCGTTTCTTAGCTTGGTTTTCTGCTGCTGTCACTGTGAGAATGCTCCCTTCAATTCATTTTTAATCTTAACTTGTAGAATCTGTCTTTAATGCAGGGTAGTAATCAGCTTTTGCACCTAAATTGCCTATGGCCTTATCATCGTCCATGTCACTCAGTCACCAGTTTTGAAATTTCATCTTGTTGACCCCCTTGGCTCGGTGGATTGACAGGGTGTTCGCTGGAGACTGGGTCAGGAGGGGGGCTTCGCCCTGCCTGTAGTTGCCATCCCAGAGCCCTTCTGGGCAGCTCTGCGTCCTCCCCATCCCACAGACACCCCAGATGGGGGAGTACCCCAGAGAAGGGAACCAGGGCTCTCCAGACTCTCAGAAGCAGAGCCAGTATATAGCCATTGCCGGGGCGGGGTCGGGGCTGGGAGTGCGACCGAGGCCCAGGAGGTGCCCATCTCCCCAGAGGAGCGTCTGTCGCGCCCTGAGCTCAGACATCCTCAGGAGACACTGCTGATAGGCTTCATTCCCAGTGAGTTCATCTACTCCTCACTCACTCTATCTGTGCCTTTCCAAGCTTGTATCTTGGGGGAAGTGATGTCTTCGTGTAATGCTGAGTCACTGGAGAGACCTTTATCGCATTTTTCTCAACACTGCCTTTTCCAGAGCAGAAAGCAGAGCTAGTGATCCATCTCTGCTTCCTTTCCTCATCTTCCCTCTAACCTACCCTGCCTGTTTTCAGGGATAACACGTTCAGAATTCTCCTTGACCGAGTGTGGTCACTTTTACACCATGGATGTACACTGTCCTGTGAAGCCCTGTCTAGAAATGGCCCTGGAGCCCGTGCCCCACACTGAGGGGAGTAGGGACTGAGTTGGGGGTGTGACAGCTTACCCCCTGCCCCCCACCTCAACCAAAGCTTCCTTCTATAGATAAATGGCTCTTCGAGCCTCATGTTCTTTCACCTAAAACCTTAAAAGTGCCTTCCTCCTAGTGACCCGCCACGGCCTTAGGTTAGTGTCGGGATGGTAAGGGTGGAATGTATCCCTGGAGAAACAGCATCGTGATGACTTTACCACAGAAACGGCCCGTACAAGGGTAACAGCGATTCTGTTGTGAATTCCTGGCACCCCGTGCCTCCTAAACCCAACTAAACTGAGGCCGTGGAAGCGATTGATTTTAACAGTGCCAGTGACATGCCTTATCCCTGCGCTCCCAGAGCAGGAACATCACCCCTGCGTGATGAGGCAGCTTAAAAAGGAAAACCGGAAATGGGAGGGAGGGACTCCTTGTTACAATGGTGGGTGTTAAATATGCACTCCGAGGGGGGTGGTGCCCAAAGCTGGAGGATAAAAACAGGCACACACCATGGTGGAACAACCAGTGTACTAAAATATACTTTGGGGAAAATAGTAAGTAATTTAAAAACAGTTTTGAATCAGAACAAAACTAGATCCCTTATGAAGGAGAGCGCAAATGACACGTGAATTTTTACAATAAAATCTGAGATTTCGCAGCAGTTTTCAGTCCGTTCCATGATGTGGGGCTGCAACTGACTCTGCGCCACCTGTAAGGCCACTTGGGTAGGAAATGCTAAGCCGTGCTCTGTGTACAGGAAGAGCCACGTCTGCAGAGCAGAGTCGGGCATCCGCGTTCGCTAATTTGGTCAGCTTTTCCTAAGTTCCTGTTGAGTGCCCGGCTCTGGGCCAGAAGCCGCGGTGCCAAGATGTCGAAGACACAGATGGGGGCCTTGTGCTCAGACAGTCATTGTCTCGGGCGTGGGGAGGAAACTGTTGTCAGGCAGTGCAGGATGGCCAAGCTAGAGTAGAGGTGGAGACGGAGTGGCTGTGAAAGCTGCATGTCTGTGAGCTGGATCTTGAAAGATGATAAGGTGTCTCTGGGGGTGGGGGTGGAGAAACCGGAGAAGGGGCTGCTCCCACCTCCCCTAACAGTTAGTTACCCAGGCTTCTCTGCCTGGGTTCTCCTCCTTGACTTTCCCCCAAAGCAACACAAAATCCAAATGGGTCATTTGTATTCATTTTCTTGTTAAAGAAATGTAATTTTTTTTTAAATTTTAGTTTTAGTCTTAGGGTTCTTCCCAATTTTTTTTAGGGGACACTGGAGGGAATATAAAAAATGTTTTAAATGTTTTAAATAAATGTTAAAAGGAAGACAACTTATGTCGCATAGCCCCTTAGGGACTATCAGACCAACACAAATGTAATTCCGAAAGGCCCAAATTAAAAAGTTCTCCTGTTTTAGACACTTAAGACCGTGCTGCTGCTTTCTAATGAAGAATCATTATAAGATGCTGTGTGTCTTTAAGTCTGTTAACCATTTGGAAATATTTGTTGCTCCTCCTTTTTTTTGCACACTTGTTTTGGTGTTGGTACGTTTTTAAAGCATTAAGACTGATGCTTTGGAAAAATCTTTGCTTTTACGCAGACCGTTCTTCTCAAGGTGAGTGCGAGGTTCGCGAACTGCATGCCCGGCGTAGCCAAACGTGATCCTGGATGAAGATGTTTTTCTCTGGTGCTCGTGCTCTGTGGGAGGAGCCGAGAATATCTGTAACTAGAGTTGTGATTTCACATTAAGTTGTCATTAAGGAGATGGTCCCATTTTGACAAGGCATTAGAAAGACTGTCTCGATTAAGTCTACAATTCAGACTATGTCTCTTCTCATGGTGGCTTTGATGATTTTTCACTTTTAAAATTGTTCACTTAACCCTTGTCCCCGTTGAGGTTTTTGTCTGTAGATAGGTAAAATAAGAGAACACAGGTGTTTCCGCGCTTTGTTTCTTTAGAATCACTGCCAGATTCCCGGGGGGAAATGGTGGTCATGGACAGTGGGCTTGTGTCTTCACCTGCAGGACCCACCTGATGCTAGGCACACCTGCGGTAAGGTACAGGGCCCTCTGAGCCCCTGTGGTGTGGGTCAAACCCCCAAGAAGGGACTGATCGATGAGAAGGGAACTGGAAGACCTTGGTTCTGGTCCTGCCAGTGTCACCCGCTAACTCTGGGACTTCACTTAGGAGCTCTGAGCCTCTGTCTCTTGACCCCTCAAATGGGGAAGATGCTCCCGTGCTGCCCCTCCTGCCGTAGGGTAGGTGGCTTTAGGTCAGCTCATGAATGTAGAAGTGCTTTGAAAAATATGTACTATAAAGAATTTTACTCATTGAATCTATCTTTCTCTTAAATCCACGGACCTCCTCCCAGTCCCCTCCCTGGGTGAGGTGGGAACAGCTGAGGGGCTGTTTGGAAACTATCTGAAGCGTCCCATTTTCTGGATTTCCCAGGAAGTGACCAAGAGAAACGAGCTATGTATGCAGAGTAATACTGTACTCGGTGCCCCCCCCCCCCAAGAGGAGGCCGTGGGGGTTCTTTGTCAGCTATAAAGTATGATGCAGCTGTAAATCATGATTGAGGTTATGTCTGACAGTGATTTCTTTGCACAAATAGAGGGGCATGGCGTTTCTGTAACATACGGTTAAACACTGGCTTTAGAGTCGGATAATCAATTCTTGACTCTTTGCTCTACTTTTTACCAACTGTGAGATCTGGTGAAATGACCTACCTCTTAGAGCTTCACTTTCCTTGCCTGTGAAATGATGTTAATAATATTCACCGTGTGGAGTTGCGTGAGGATTCAGTGAGCTGAAGAGTGTAGAGAGCTTGGGTATCGTTATGGCGATAGCTTGAATAAGAGTATATAAAACGGGATTTGATGCAAGAAAAATCTAATCAAGTCAGTTCTTTTAAGCTAATTTTTTTCCCCTGTGACCAGGCCTATAGATCGGGTTTAATTTGCATGACTATTTTACTCAGGAGTTAATAAACGAAGTATTCTCTACTGCTCTTTGCTTTTACAGGATCTAATGTTCAAAAATGCTATCAGAGGTGCGGGAAGGTACAATGAAGATGAAAATATTTAGAAGCTGGTAAATCATAGGTCCTTGCTGAGGAAGGATTTGATCTGCCTTTGTCTTTGTTTCTGCCAAAGAAAGGCTAAGGACCCACGATGCCTAGACAGGTTTTGATGTCTGTTAGATGGATTTCTCCTCAGAAGTTTAGATAATCTCTGATATTTATTATAGTGGCAGTCATATCCCTGGTACTTAGCAATGGCCAGAAAGAGATTAGATAGAAGACCCTTAAGAGATTAGTGTAATATAACCCAGACTTCGATGCATCTGTTCTCTGTCGGCCTTTGAAGTCAGGCCCCACATGCCATTTTTCATAGTAAATCCCAAGGGCAATTTTAGGATCCTATGCTATGAATATTTTTTCTGTTCAGTTGTTTTTAATACTGTTGTCTTGGTGCCTGGATGTTCCTTGCCAAAAAATGTTTAAAAACTCTATTTTCTTTTATAAATTCAGTATCATACTATGAAGGCTCTTGAATTATTTACCAAACTATGACCCATGTTGAGATGGACCTCTTTCCTAATCACTTTTTTAAAGGAAAAAAGTGATTAATTTCATCTCCTAATCCTTAGACTCGATTCACATTTGTCCAGAACATTCCATTTCTCTTCAACCCATTTGGTTTCTCTTTAATCCACAATAATTGGGGGGAAAGGATGCTTGGTGATTGGTTGAAAGTGTTGGGATAAAAAACCTAGACAAAGATTCAGGCATGAATCTACCTGTGTTACTGTTGGTATAGAGGAAGTGGAGAGGGGTGGTGTTGGGCGGGGCACTGTACTGAATAGGTTCAGGTTTGGGAGGGCATCATAATTTACACCCTGGCCCATTAACTGCACACCATTATGAGCCATGGTCACTCGGAGATTGCCTCTAATTTCCTCCCCTTGAATGCTGGCTCAGCGGGCAAAACATACCAGGTAGATGGTGGTTGTTTGCTTGAGGAGACATACCTTCTCGGAATAGGCATTCATATAAATTATTCATGACTGGGATTAGAATTAGCTCTCATTAAATATTTGACCAGCATCTGCTGACAAAAAATAAACAGCAGAATTTCTTCCTGTACATAAACATATCTACATCTTAGAAGAGTAGTTGAATTGCTTGCAAAGTTGAAAGGGGTATAGTTAGGTAATGGGATAACCAGGCTCTCAGCATGGTTGGTTACCACTGTTTTACAGAATAAAATTATATTGAGTTAATGAGTTCATTCCATATCTTGACCAACAGACTAAGAAAGCACACCGAGATCTAGTCCAAAAACAAAGGGACAGTGGAGGGTATTTGTAGATAGTTCTTACAATTAAAAAAAAAAAAAAAAAAAAAAAGATTTTCCTGTGAATAATTAGTGATGATCAGGCTACCAGAATTCCAGACACGTTTAGCTGGATTTGTCTTTGATTTGACTAGACTCATAGGTGAAAGAGTTGTCCATACAGTTGGGAGGTCTCTTTTCTTGAATTTGGAAGTAATGTTGGGAGTGGGGTTGAAAGCTGAGGGAGAGATCTGTGGTCCTTTAGTAACTTCACATGGTTTGGTTTTGGTAGAACAAGAAATTAAGCCCCACTTCAGCTTTACGTGGAAGAATGCTAAATTTCCTTTTTCTAATAAAGAACTGTGTTAAACATTTATATATACTTTTAAGCACTGAACTTCCCTGTTGCAGAGTTAAGATGCTGTCGGGGGTGGCTGACAGGTGGATGCGGGTGCTGTAGGTACGGTGGTACCTGAAGCGCATAGGCTGGTAGCCACACCTGACATTAACAAGTGAGTGGTAACCTCTCCGCCGCTGGCTCGAAGCGACTGTTTCCATAGAAATGGCTGTTGGGATCAGTGGAAATTAGGTAAGTAAAAGTTTTCGCTGATCCTTGTTTCCATCAAGCTGACGCCTGTTCCCCTGGCAACAGCAGTGGACAGCAACCAGGCACTAGCAACAGATTCAGGGGAGCTCTCTCACTTGTCAGCTGTGGCTATCATCTATTCCTAACCGAATCCTTTTTTATAACACTTGGCAAAAACCTCTGAGGACCCAGGAGGCATCTGTGGCCACGTGTGCCCTCCTGAGCACCCACTTTGCCGATGGAGAGCTCTGTACTAAGCGAATTCATCGTAGTGCTCTCATGCAGAGCTCAGCTCTTCATTAAGCCTCTGGTACCTTAATGGTTGAAATTAAAGCCATAATTTTCCTGCGTTCCCTATTCCGTTGGCGGCATTAACAATCACTGTTACTTCTGCAGTGAAGGGTTGTTTATGAATTTAATAATTTGACTTCTGTGATTGCCCTAAGGCGCTACTGTCAACCTTAAGCCAGTCTTTTTTTTCCTTCTGTGTAATACCTCTTACAGGCTGGTAAAATTGCTTACAGAAATCAAATATTGGTATAGCAGGACAGCTCAGTATAGCAAGACCTTTATGTCTGGGATATAGGGAGCTCTTCTTTATTAAAGTTCAGCAGTTGTTCCTTTCCTGGAACATTTTAATATTTAAGCAAATTATGCACCCAAGGCGAAAGTATCCTTCTCCCGTATGAGACAGTGTTTGCAGGTCCCACAAAACAAAGGAGAGCTGTCATTATTGCCCTGGTGTGTAAGGTAAGAGTGTGTGCGGAGAGGCACAGAATGAGGTGTTGGGTGCTGTCTGGTGTTAAACCCTTAAAGATACTATTTTAAAAATATTTTCTCTGAAACAAAATGAAACTCTGAGACTCAGAGCTGTATCTCTGAGAATCAAATGAAAATATGGATCCACAGCGTTACGAGAATTTAAATTGGCTGTGTAAAAGAGGACTGAAAAAATGGTGAATTTCCTGTCTTGGAGGGCTTTCTGAATGACTTTGTTCCCAAGAATCTGGATGAGGGCAACTATAATAATTGGCTTGGAGGCGATATTTAGGACTAACCCTGTACCACTGGATCGGGTTCAGTGCAACAGACTAATAAACAGAAAATCTTGCTCGATATTTTTCTCTCTCTCTTAGACTTCTTAAGAAAAAAGGACTTATTCATTCAATGAATATTTTTCGTGTGCCTACACTGTGGTTTCAGTGGTGAGACAAAGCAGAGTCTTGTCTTCATGAAGCTTGTATCTCATGAGGGAGACAAAAATTATAAACTTTTATAAGTTCTTTGAAGGAAAGGTGCATGGTGCTGTGAGAGTGTTTAACAGGGAGAACAAATGTCTAGGGGAAGCATCCTGGAGGAAGAGAAGGATGAACGAATAGCCTTCATATCCAGGCAAGATGGGAGAATATGCTCAGGGAGGGTATTACAGTCAAGGAGAAACCCATGCAAAGGCCCGACAGTGGGAAGGAACAGAGGGCATTGGAGAAACTGAAGAAAGCAGGGTGGCAGGCACTCAGGGGGCTAGGAAAGGAGGGTGAAGAAAAGAAGACAGACTGGTCAGCAGAGCCCAGATCACAAAGGTCCTTCAAGATCACATCACAGATTCTGGTCATTAGCTGAAGGGTAAAGGAACCCACTGATAAAGTTCAAGCCCAAAGTGATGTGATTTATATTTGTGTTTTATAAAAATTACTCTGCTTTCTGATGTCTTCAACTTACCTTAAAATACTTCAAAAAATATAAGATAACTGGATGGATAGAGGGATGGATAGATAGGCGCTAAAGAAAATGCAGCAAATGTTAATTATGGAAACTAGGTGGTAGGCATATGGCTGTTCACTGTGTAAGTCTTCCTACTTTTATGAACATTTGAACTTTTTTCTTAACGTTGGAAAAATTCAGCACATAAAAATCACTCTGGCTGCAGTAGGATGAATGGATTGGATGGATGCAAGACTGGATGTGGGGAGACCAATTTAAGGCTATTGTAATCCTCTTCCAGCCACAATATAGTAACAGTGCCAGAATGGACCTTTTACTATAAACAACTATAAAACTGGCGAAAATATATGAAGCAGTGTTTTTTGTTTTTGTTTTGCAGAAGATGGAAATAGGCAACGCAGGGTTGGGTTCCTTAGGAGAAGGGAAACACATCCAGTAAGTGCCACAATTGTCCTGGCTGTCTGCCCAGAGATGCTTTTAGAATTGTGGCACAGGAGGCAGAGCCCAGAGGAGGACAGTGGTCTATTTGCTCGAGAGGCAAAGAGCAGAGTTTGAGAGGCTGAGACAGCTGGGATTTTCAGGGCAGGGTACTGGAGAGAGAGAGGTATGCAGAGAAGGGGCTCCGGAAAGCTGAATAGGGAGTCTCTGAAATCTTTGACTATATACTGAGCTGCTATGTGCCAGTTGAATTTATTGGTAGAGAACAGCTACTACAAAGCTGTGAGCTGCTGGAAATCTCAGTGTTGGGAAACAGAGGGATTCTGACCAGCTGGAATAGATTGACATTGATGATACATTGAACATTCAAGTGAGACCTCGGAAAGGCCAGGCATTATGGGTAGGGTTACCTTAGCCCTGGAGTAAGAGCCACTCTAGACCTACCCCAGTCTAGACCTGCAAATCTTATAAACAAGCTTCAAAAGGATCAGGACAAGTGGCTAACTTAACACCTGCCAAAACAAGTCAACACCCATTAAAGGAAGACACCCAAACCCCAGATGTTCCCCAAATGTTTCCCCACATCATTAAAAGTTACAGGACATGAAAAGAAGCAGGAAAACGTGACCCATAATCAAGATGGAGTGGGGGCGTCAATAGAAACAAATTGAGAGATGACAGATAAGGCAGGAAAGGAACAAAGAACATATGGGATGAACAAAAAACCAACAGCAGGATGGTGGACATAAACCCAACTGTATCAGTACTTGGATTGAATGAAATGGGCACAGTGTTTTAATGAAAAGACAGAAATTGTCAGAGTGAATAAAAATGCAAGCTACTGTAAAGACACAGATTAAAAATAAAGGGATAAATATATTAATACAAAATATATAAAATAGACTTCTATACAAGGAATATTTGCAGAGAGAGAGGTTTCAGAGATAGAGACATTTCATATTCCTGGAAGGGTCAATTCATCAAGAAGACAATGATTCTACATGAGTTTGTACCTAATAAAGTTTGAAATACATGAAGGGAAAGCTGTCAAAATTAAATGGAGAAATCAATAAATCCACAAACAGATGAAAATTTTATAGTTCTTTCAATAACTGAAGAGCAAGGGGGTGAAAAAACTAAATATAGATAACATCTGAACACTACCAACCAGAATGACCTAACTGGTACTTACAGGACACTATATCCGATAACTGCAGAATACTCATTCTGTTCAGGAGCACGAAGATAGACCACATGTGGACTGTATTTTTTTTAAAAAGTCTCACTAAGTATCAAAAGATTTAAATCTTGCAGAGTACATTTTTTCTAATAGCAATTGATTTGAAATAGAAACCGGTAACAATACGCTGTCTAGAAAGTCCTTCAAATACTGAAAATTAAATGATACATCTCTAAATAACTTACAATTCAAAAAAACATTACAATAAAAGTGAGAAGTTTTTTAAACGGAAAGATAATAAAAATACAACATCTCAATTTGCATTATCCATCTAAAGCAGTGCTTAGAAATTTATAGCTTTAAATGCCTATATTAGTAAAGAAGAAAGGTTTACATTCAGTGGTCTGTATTCCCATCTAAGAATCTAGAAAAGAAAAGCAAATTAAATCCAAGGAGAGTAGAAAAAAGAAATAAGAACATAAGTCAGTAGAAGAGAAAATGCAAGAAATAGGTAAAGTTAACAAAGACAAGAGTGGACTCTTTGAAAAGCTTGCTAAAGTTAATAAATCTTTAGCAAGACTAATCAAAAAAGAAAAATCGATCAGTATTAGAAACGATGGAGGGTATGTCAACACAAGTATTACAGACATTAAAATGATAAGAGACTAGGACAATAAATTCAGTAACTTAGGAGAAATGGACAAATGCCTTGAAGAACACAGCTTATTAGAACTGACTCAAAAAGAAAGAAAAGACTGAAGAGCCCTATATTCGCTTTTCAAATGGAATTCAGAATCATAAACCTTCTCTCACAGAAAACTGGGGGCCTCAATGATGTCAAAAGTGAATTCTGTCAAACAATTTAGAAAGAAAGAATATCATTTCTAGAAAAAAATCTCTTTTAGATAATAGAGGAGGAAGGGGACATTCCCTAACATATTTTTATGAGGCCAGAATAACCTCAGTACCAAATGCAACAGACAAAAGAACAGTAGTTTTCATTAATCTAGATGTAAAAATTCTCAAATACTAACAAATTAAATCTAGCAATTATTAAAAGAATAATACCTCCTGACCAAGTGGGGTTTATCTAGGAAACACAAGGTTAGTTCACCTTTGGAAAATCAAACAATGTAATTTACCATATTAACAGAAGGAAGGAGAAAAATCATATGATCATCTCAGAAAATGCCACCAACAGTATTCTGTAATATTCATGATAAAAAGCTCTTAGCAAACTAGGAATATATGGGAACTTCCTCAACCTGAAAATGGTTATCTACAAAAAACCCACAAAAACTGTAACTGACAACATACTTAATGGTGAAAGGCTGGATGCTTTTTTTTTTTTTTTTTTCTTTGCGGTACGTGGGCCTCTCACTGTTGTGGCCTCTCCCGTTGTAGAGCACAGGCTCCAGACGTGCAGGCTCAGTGGCCATGGCTCACAGGCCCAGCCGCTCCACGGCACGTGGGATCTTCCCGGACCGGGACACGAACCCGTGTCCCCTGCATTAGCAGGTGGACTCTCAACCACTGTGCCACCAGGGAAGCCCACTGGATGCTTTTTTTCCCTGAGATTAAGAACAAAGTAATCACTCCTCTCTCACCCCTTTTGTTCAACATTATACTGGAAGTACCGGCCAGTACATTAAGGCAAGTAAAGCATATAAAAGGCAGAAAGATTAGAAAGAAAGCAAAAGCTATTTCTGTTCACAGAAAACATGATTGTCTACTTAGAACGTCCTAACAAATCGCCGGAAAACCTACTAGAATTAATAAGTGAATATAGCAAGGTCTCAGGATACAAAAATCAATTTTATTCCTATACACAAGCTGCAAGCATGTGGAAAATGAAATTTGAGAAAATACGATTTACAATAGCATTAACAAATTAAAATCCTTAGGAATAAAGATAAGAAAAGATACGGAAGACCTCTGCACTGAAAACTACTGGTTAGTAAAATTAAAGACGATCTAGGTAAGTGATGATGGCCCATGATCATTTGGTCTGCATTGGAAGATTCAGTCTTTTTAAGATGTTGAATTTATCTGCATTCCTCAAATCTATCTATTAAGTGCTGTCCCATTCATAAATGCTAATGGCTTTTTAAAAAAAACTGACAAGATGATTTCAATATTTATATAAATTGCAAAGGACCTATAATAACGAAAACAATCTTGACAAAGAACAAAGTTGGACGACTTACACTACCTGATTTCAAGACTTCCATAAGGCTACAATAAATACAGTGTCGTTTTGTCATAAAGATAGATACACAGAACAATTGAATGGAATAGAAAATCCAGAAATATGTGTATATGGTCAATTGCTTTTTGACAAAGCTGCTAAATAATTCAATGGAGAAAGGGTAATTTTTTTTCAGTGAAATACTGGAAAAACTAGATATGTCTTTAAAAAAGAAAAAAAATGAACCTTGACCTTTAGGTCACACTAGACACAAACACTAACTTGAAATGGATCATAGATCTAAGTAAAAAGCTAAAATTTAAATGTTTTCTAAAAACACTTCTGCCCTTCATAAATAAGAAGTTGAAAAGAAAACCACACAATGGGAGAAAATATTCACAATACGTATATCTGACAAAGGGTTTGTATGGAGGATATACAAGAACTCTTAAATAATAAGATAAACAGTAAACAATACAATAAACAAAAAATAATTAAAATTGGCAAAAGCCTTGAACAGATACTTTGCAAAAGAATATATACAAATAGCCAATGTACATATAAAGATATTTAATATTATTTATCATCTGGGACATGCAAGCTAAAGTTGCGGTGAAATTCTACATATGTAGACTAGTAGAATAGCTAAAATCAAAAAGACAGTATCAAGTGTTGCCAAGAGTATAGAGCAACTGATAATGCTCACATGTTGCTCGTAGAAACATAAAATGGTACAACCACTTTGGAAAAGCTTGTCAAGTTCTCATAAATGACTTGTATGTCAGCATTCATAGAGCATTGTTCATAGTAGCTTCAAATTGGAAAAACCCAAAGGTCTATCAGCAGGTAAAACAGATAATCAAATTGTGGTATCCAAGTCAAACTCTGGAATACCATTCAGCAGTAAAAATAGAATGAAGTACTAGTACAACATTATCAATGATGCTCAAAAACATTTTGCTGAGGGAAAGAAGCCAGGTACAAAACAGAACATATGGTGAAGTTCTGGAAGAGGCAAAATTAGTCTATAATGTAGAAATCGGGTCATTGATTTTCTAGGGTGGGAAGAGGAAGAGTTTACTGGGAAAGGCAATGAGAGACCTTTCTGGGAGGTGTTATAAATGTTCTTTATCTTGATTGGGGTGTTTTTTACGTGGTGTCAACCTTAGCCAAACCATCAACTTAGATCCTGTGCATTTTATTGTTCGTGACTTGTGTCATGATAAAATTGATTTTAAAATAACATTAAAATAGATTTAAGGGGCTTTCCTGGTGGCGCAGTGGTTGAGAGTCTGCCTGCCGATGCAGGGGACACGGGTTTGTGCCCCGGTCCGGGAGGATCCCACGTGCCGCAGAGTGGCTAGGCTCGTGAGCCGTGGCCGCTGAGCCTGCGCGTCCGGAGCCTGTGCTCCACAACGGGATAGGCCACAACAGTGAGAGGCCTGCGTACCGCAAAAAAAAAAAAAAAAAAAAAGATTTAAAAGAGTTTTCTGCTTCTGGTTAAGATGGAGTAACAAATACCAGATTTACCCTACCCTCCCACCTGAAACAACAACAAAACCCAAAACAGACAATATATGTAAAACAACGGTTTTCAAGACACTGGACGTCAGGCAGTGAGGGACAGTGATCCCTGAGAACCAGGAAATAAACTAAATAAGCTCCATAATTGTTCCAGTTTACTGGCTTAAGAGAATTCCTGGGCCACGGCACAAGGAGGGGGAACCCAGGCAGAGCCCTGTGGTCCCCCTGGGTTTAGAAGATGAAGCTAAGAGTCTGCAAAAACTAAGGTGGCTAAAGTATGCAGGACAGAGTACTGGAGAGGAGAGAATTTCATAGAAAGAGAACTCCAGAAGTTCCCCCTTAAGTATTCAGCAGAGTACTTTTCAGCACATGTGTGTGAAGAAGCTGGGGAAAGAATATTTGAATGGATTAGAAAGGATGGTGTTCAGTGCTCGCATAGGGCCAGGAATATTGCCTGTTCCCACCAGCCAGACTGGAAAAACTCGTAATTCACAGGACGTTGGGTAGAGTACTCAGAAAGGATTTGCCTCAGTAGTGGAATTACTAGTCCTAGACTAAGTAGTGTTCCAGATTGACCTAACAGGTTATTAAAGCAAGACCTGAAATGATCAATCAGTTTAGTCCAAGTTACTTAACTGCATCCCAGAACAAAGCACTGGCATATTTGTAGGAATACAAAAATATCTACCATCCAACAAGATAAAACTTAAAAATGTCTGGGATTCAGAAGTCAGTAGGCATGCAAAGAAGCAGATAAACGTGACCCATAATTAGAAGATTTAATCAATCAGTTGAAACCAACCCAGAACTCATTCAGATGTTAGAATTAGAAGAAAAGGACACGAAAGAGTCATTATAACTATATTCCATGTATTCAAAATGTTAAGCAGAGACATGGAAGATGCAAAAAAAAAAAAAAAGCCTAAAAACGTCAAGATCCCGGGAATAAATCTAACGAAAGATGTACCAGATCGTGTCTACGCAAAACTTTGCCGAAGGGAATTAAAGAAGACCTCAAAAAATGGAAGGATTGGAACACTCAATTTATTAGGATGTCAGAAGACAGGTAGTATTAAGAAAAGGAGGTTTTCTTTGTCATGAGAAGAAAGGAAGAGAATATGGGGCAGATACGAGTTTGGTTTGATCGTAGGAAGCTGGGAGTGTTCCTGCCTGATTCCTAGCTTCTCTGAAGCAGGGGGCAGGGTTAACTGCTGGCGGCCAGGGGGTGGGTGGCAGAGTCCTGTCTGGAGAGTCGGGGAGGTTCAAGATGGTGGTTGCAGGGAACTGGGGAGTGAGTGGACCAGAGAACTGACGTAGATGATGGGTAGCGTGGAGGTCCTTTTTGAAGCTGGCGATGACAAATCCATATTGATGTCAGTCTGTCTCATCGTATGACTCTTCTGTAGCCGTGTTTGACTGCTCTTACCCAGGTATGGAGAAAGGGAGTATCTGAGGTCATCTGGGCTGAGGGTTTTGCTCTCTGTATAGTAAAAGGATGCAAGAGAGTTTAGGGTAACAGCAAGAACATCACTAAATGGTTTACTGATGGATCATGAAATCTAAGGTAGATTAGGAGGGAAGGGGAAGCCTAACAGACTGAGAGAAAATGGGGGTGGTCAGTGGACTGGATGTTCTGAAGAGGTTAGTATTGTTTATAGTGGGAGGAGTGAGACAAGTCAACTGATCTGAGAGGAGATTGTGGTCAGAGAGTAGAAAGCTTGAATTCGTGATTAGGGGTGGTAAAATTTGGGGATCAATAGTCATGGAGATTAATATGTCAAGGGATTGAAAAGCCAGGTGTTAGCAGGGTCAACCAAGGGCTACTGGAGTCCCGCAGGAAGATGGTAGGGCTTGGGGTAGGGAGGAAGGCTGGGAGCTGGGAGCCTAAGACTTCAGTCTAGGGGGCAAGTAGGAGACAACACGGAGGAAGGGGAGAAGGTCACATAGCGTACTGGCACTGTCCTGAAAGGAGTAGGGTTTTTTGTTTGATTTTTACAGCAGGATGAGGGAGTATTGGTCTAGATGTGAAGAGGAACAGAAAAGCAAGGAGGCTGTCAACGCCACCTTGAGACCCCAAGGTAGGTGGGGTCTGGAAGGGCTACAAGGGAAAAAAAGCAGTAAGCTTGAGGATGACCCAGGTTTCCATCAAAGCAAGGAGAAGGGGTGGGGTCCCTTTGAAAAGGTTGAGGATACAGGAGAATGTATCCTCTGGAGCAGCAATTCCAGAGTAAGAGGGGGCTGAGTCAGTGACGGGGAAGTTCAGAGGACCTCAGGATGACGACGCACTGGGCAATGGGGACTGGGCCTTGGACATGTGCCTTGCGCTTTGCTTGGTGACTGCCGGCATCAGTGAAGAGAGCCGAGGCTGGGCTTCCCTGGTGGCGCAGTGGTTGAGAGTCCTGCCTGCCGATGCAGGGGACACGGGTTCGTGCCCCGGTCCGGGAAGATCCCACATGCCGCGGAGCGGCTGGGCCCGTGAGCCATGGCCGCTGAGCCTGCGCGTCCGGAGCCTGTGCCCCGCAACGGCAGAGGCCACAGCAGTGAGAGGCCCGCGTACCGCAAAAAAAAAAAAAAAAAAAAAAGAGCCGAGGCTTAGTGGTGGTGAGGTCTTCCGATGGGGCAGGGTCCTCAGCTGACGGAGACCCTGGCTCACTTGGTCTGGGGCGACGTTGTCCAGCTCCTGTGGTCTGGGCTCACCTGGCCTGAGATGTGTGCCAGAAGCTTCAGTCTCTGCAGAGGCAGCCTGGGGCTGCTGGTAACTCCGGCGGGTGTATCCACAGCCGAGGGTTGTGGCAGTGCTGTGGCTGGGATCCCTGAGTGCTGCCCCGCCTGCGGTGGCTCCTTTGGCCCAGGGGATTCCTAGTTGCTGTGGTTATTGGTTTCCACCTGTCGTAGTGGGAAGAGCTCAAGTTCAGAGGTCGGAGTCCTGGCTGTTGTCCTGGCACCACATTTCCTGACGACGTGACTTTCATCAGTATACTTCACTTCTCCAAGTCAGGGTCTTCTTGCTCCTAAAGTTGACGGCCCCATTGCCATGTAGTTTTTCTTTTCTTTTTTTAAAAAATAAGTTTATTTATTTATATATTTTTGGCTGTGTTGGGTCTGCGGGCTCTAGAGCGCAGGCTCAGTAGCTGTAGCGCACGGGCTTAGTTGCTCCGCGGCACGTTGGATCTTCCCGGACCAGGGCTCAAACCCGTGTCCCCTGCATTGGCAGGCAGATTCTTAACCACTGCGCCACCAGAGAAGTCCCCATGTGGTTTCTCTTACAATGCTGTCCTGAGAGCCAAGGAGAGAAATGGATGGGAAGGGACCTTGTAGACTGGAAAGACCTTTGCAAATGTGAGGTGTGGTCAGCATTGGCTGTTCCTGTGAACAAGGAACAAGGCTGTTCCTGTGAATTTGAAAAGCCTTCTTGTTTGCAGTCTGAATACTCACGTGCCAGCTGTTGTCTCCAGGGCCCCGCCTCTTTCCAGGACCTGGAGTGACACTTGAAGACCTAACCTAATTTCTCTAAGTCTGATTGTCATAAGAGTTTGTTTTGGATTCAGGGATAAAATATTAATCCACTCAGAACTAGATCATTCCCTTGAAATTCTGCTTAAAATAAATCTTGGTTTAAGTTTTCTGCCAGCACCTTCAGAGCCTCCAAGCATTTGGGGCTTTTCGGCTTCTGAGTCTGGGAGGCTTTCACTGAATCTGAAGGATTCTAATCCAGTGGGTGATGGCACACCGCCTGCCCGGAGGTGAGCTGTTCCCAGAGGCCTACCTGTCCTTGAATCATATGCCGGTACTTACAGATAGGCTTACGGAGACATACGGAGGAACTCCAGGGCACTCCCTGTGTGCACACCAGCACCTGCACCCTCTCCCCTCCGGCTCTCAGTCAAGTGTACTTGAGCACAACCTGTACCGAGCCGTGTGCCCTGGGAGAGCAGTGGAGGGCTGGCAGGTCAGAGAGGGCTCTCCTGAGGAAGCCGGACTCAGGTGGGGCGTTGAAGGAAGGGCGTTTGTAAGGATGTCAAGGAAGGAGGATGCATCCCAGACGCCAGAAGCGGCGAGGGGAGCAGGGCCTGGTGTGGCACGCACTTCAGGAGCCAGTGAGTTGGCCAGTGGGGCCGTCGTGGTGCTGTGTGCTGTCTGGGAGTCGTGCGGCAGGAGGAAGTGCCTGGTGACGGAGGCGGGGTTTTGTCTTTAGTTCATGGGAGCTGTGGAGGCGTTTGAGCGGCAAGGTGATGGAGGCGGGCCGGGCCTGGAAGGTAAAGCTGTGCCTCTCTGGGCCGAGCAGAGTGAGGAGAGCTCTGGGGCTGGGAGCTGTGGCAGAGGGAGCGGGGTGTGAGGGGGTGTGAGTTCCGGCTGGGGTGGGAGTGAAGGAGACCTCGTGGAAGATGGTTGAGGGTCAGCGTCTCTCAGATGAGGAGAGAGCTGCGGATTTGTCAGCTCTGGGGTATGGATCACGTGAGGGAATTTTTCTTTATTATTGTTGTTAATATGTCAGTTATGTATAGATCTATGCCCGGCGCTGAGCTAGGTGCCTATATAAAGTTTATTTCATTCAATCTTCTCAGCTACTTTAGTTGCTGTGTCTTTTGCCTCAGTTTTACAGATGAGGGAAGCGATGCTCAGAGAGGGTTTGTTTTTCTCAAAGTCACACAGCTAGTAAGGAAGGAATTCCGGGTAAGCTAGGGATGAAATCTGGATCTGCTCGACTCCAGAGCCCAGGCTGCTTTCTCATCAGTTGGAAGCTCTTTCTGTGTGTGATGAGGGGGTGCCCCTGGGGGATCCCATCTATCCGACTGGCTCTGTGCTGATACATCCTGAGCTGTTCCATTTTCATGCTCTGCCAGTTTCTTTCTCTTCCCCCAAATTAATTACTCAAAGTAAAGGGGAATCGTGGAATATTGAGACTTCAGAGAAATTGGGGTTTTTTATCTCTTAAAACTCCTGTGAACAAGTCCCAGTCTATCTCAAGAGGTCCTCTGGGATTCTGTTACTGGGGGGGGGGGGATCTCTCTAAGTCCCTGAGTCTCCCCTATAATAGGATGCTCTTCCCTTTTTCTCAAGTAAGTCTGATGGTTCAGAAAGGACACTTCACCCATCCTGTCCTTCAAGGAGAAGCTCCTCAGAGGGAGGACCCCATCTCCCTTAGTGCCTCTCACCAGGTGGTCTGCCTTTGACGTGACCAGTGAGAGGGATTTGGGCTGGAATTCCTACAGGGATTGCTTTGAGAACTTCGCAGCTGGTGGGCTCTGTTGCAGCTTTTTCCGTGGGCCAGTGTGGCTCATCTGTGGTCAGATCCCGCAGCTGCCCTTTGAATAGGTGGTGCAGCCCTTTGTCCATCTCAGGCTCTTTAACCAGGCCCTTAGCAGCGAACTGTTTTGGTGCAGAAGCAGGACAGGACCTGGGCTCGCTGGTCTCTTCCCACATGTTAACTTTGAATGGTTCTGCCACCCTCCCAAGTCAGACTTCAGATACACATTTTTCTCATTTTTCTTTAAAAGCCAGAATCTGACAAGTCAGATGACTTCTTAAGGAGCAGTATTTGAAGCTGTCATGAGAAGATGTGATAGAGTTGTCAGGCCTCACTTGATTGATACATTTCACTTGGAGAAAGTGATGTCAGGCAAAAGGCCCATGTTTTTGAAGAACACCTCTTAAAACATGTTTTTTAGAAAACAGATTGAAACAAGAAGTCTGTAACTTTTAGCATACAACCCGGATTTTTATCATTTGGGGAAATGCCTTTGGTAGCCATGGAAACTAACTCTTCAAAGAAAAAACAGCTCTTCTGTCCTCAGACAAGGGGATGTGGTGAAAGGAAAGTGTATTTCATTCTAAGAGGCTTTTTCTCCATGGATGACTTCTTAGACTTGTCCAGGACTCTGACTGGCTTAGTTTTTGTTTTTTGCTTGTGACAACGATGGGTGCGGTTCTAGGTGATAGAAAGTTACAGGTACGTCCCATGCAGAGCCCGCAATCATGTCTTTGACATGATCATCATTAACGTAAGGCCTGAGCCTATGAAACTATATATTTAATTCAGCCTAATCTTATCGAGCAAATACTAATGACCGGGATTTGTGATAAGGAACCAACATACAAAGATAAGACAGACACAGCCCCTCTGTCACAGAGCTTACAGTCTGGCGTGTAAGAGGGAATATTAAATAACAAATTGCAGGGCAAATTGGAGAACTGTTTTTGTAGGCTGACCCAGCTGAGTGGGGTGGTATTTGGAAGAGTAGTGAGTTGAGCCTCACTTCGGGAGCAGCCTGGAGCTGAAAGAGTTCTCCGTGCCTTGGAGAAAATGAGGGAACTTTAGGATGGCCGGAGCACAGGGTTCAAGCCAGGGGAATGGTCAGAAAGGACTGGGAGAGAGAAAAGAAGACTGGACAGATCAGGCATTTGTTCTCTCCGTCCATACCCCCCTTCCTCTTGGGCAGCATAAGTGCCACCCTGTCCCTGAGCTTTGGTGTGTTCAGGCTTCCCTGCTGTCGTTCACAGAAGATAACTCACCCTAGTTATTAAAAGCTAGGAAACACCTACTTTGAAAATGGTTCGTCTTCCCAAAAGACGGCAACTCTTTTCTATATAAAGCATCTTCACAGACGTTCATGTCAATAAAAGAAGCGAAGGACATGAAAAGGGGAGGATTGCTTTGAGAAAATCTCTTAATATTCCCCAACCGTCACAAACAGAAAAATTAGAAGGCACAGGATCCCTTCACACAAGGATTCCCCATGGAGTTTGTTTCAGGAATGAGCTCCCAAAGAATAGTCATAATGTAGTCGGGTGATTGGAAGTGTGATTGTTAAACATTTTTCTCAACCTGCTTGCTGTGTAAACAAGGGTCCTCCATTTGCTCTTGTCTCTGGCTCGCCGGTGACCCCCCTTCACTTCTTGGTGGCCAGTGCCTCACTTCCGTTAAAAGAGCACTGTCATCCATTAGCCCTCTTCCACTCCGTGGGAGTTACCTGCAAGGGAGCAGATCTTATCGATGGGGTGCTGCAGTCCAAAGCCCTCCCCCCCATTCTGGCCTATTTATTTCATGCAGAGGGAACACATTTTGGCTGCCCCTGGCTTTTTGTGGTTGAGGGAAAACTGGAACAAAGCCAGTGATTTTGATGAACTTTGAACTAAACCAGTACCAACAATTTAAAATTTTCTTGTGTGTGAAGCATCACACACTATTGTTGATTTTTTTTTAAATAAAACACCCAATTTCCTCAAACTCAGACTGAACTTATGTGCTTTCCAAAACATTAAATTTAAGCAAAAATGTTTTTGAACCAAACTGCTCTTTCATCCTGTTTTATTTCCCTTATGTCTGTGTAGGGGAAATAATTTAGGTCTAAAGAAGACTGGCCTCTGCTGATAAAAATCAGTGGCTTATTTCTTCCACTTCCCCCTCCTCTTAGCCTTTTTGTGGGGGGTTTGTTTTCTTTTTTGGTGAATTTCTGAGTCTTTTCTGTAGAAGTCTGAGTCCTAATGATTCCGTTGGCCTTGTTCACTGGAGGTTTTTGGGCTTGTTTGTGTTTGTTTTCTCTGTGCGTGTGTGTATAAATTTCAAAGCATTTAGCTTGTCTGAATTTTATTTGTGTGGGTTTGGTTAAAATAAACAGTACTACAACCCAAGAAAAAGAGCCATCTCTAAATCAACACGATTTCCAGTGGCCCATTTATTTTATGGGGCATTTGAGAAATAACAGATTCCAGAGCAGACCGTGCGCCGTCCTTCTGCGTTGGTGGCAGTCACGTTTGACCTGCGCTGCCATTTCAGGGCAATGGTTTGCTTCAGGCTAAGTGCTCTCTCTCCAGGAGTGTTGACCGAGCCAGGGCTCGCAGAGCTGGGGATGGCAGGGCCTGTAAACCCTGGTCAGTGTCAGGGTTCAGGGAGTTGTCTGCAGAGCGTGAGGCACGTGCCTGGCTCCTGGGGCGGGGGAAGCTATGTAGGGGCTCCCGGGAGGGAGGCTGGCTGGTTTTGGGGAGTGAAGGTCAGCATGTGGGGAGATGAGCAGGAAGGGTGCTATCACCTTTCTCTAAGCCCGAGATGGGGCTCTGGAAGAAAATCAGGATGCAAGGGTAAACGGTGCTTTCTGCCCTGCCCCTCCCTTCCTGGTCCTGTCTAGTAAGTGTCCAGCCTACGCATCTTCTGAGCCAGGAGGCGGAGGGATCGGGAATCCTTTGAAAAGAGCCCTGGGTTTAGAGCCTGGTTCAGAGCCCTTTGTCCTGTTTACCCGGCATGTGACGTGGGAGCAGTAATGTCACCTTGTTGAACCTCGGATTGGGCCTTTGTGAGACGGGAGTGAAAATCTTGGTCCTGCCTGTGCCTTAGGAGGCAGTGAGGCCTGTGGGCAGCGAATGTAAACACACTCCGAGGGCTCCGTTCCTGCCGGGGGGGAAGAGGGCCATGGCCTGATGCGCTCCCCCGCGGGAAACCAAGCCAGCCCGCAGCCGTGCAGACGCAGACCCTCTGGAGCTGCTGGAGGTTGGCTGGGGCCCACGGCCAACGTGCTCGTGGGTGAGGGGCTGCTCAGGGCGGTGAGGGCTGAGGCTGCGCCTGTCTCGGAGCTTCCGCTTGTCCTCTTCTTTGTGTCGCTCCATCTGTGTGAGCCCCGTGGAGGCAAGGAGGGAGCCGGGGGCAGCACCGTTGCTCTGCAGGCAGCACCCCTTGTGACCCTTTCTTCTGAATGCTCTCAGCCCTATCTGCTTCTCGGCTGCCAGCACTAAGAGAGGGCTCCAGGCTGCTGCCCAGGGAGAGGAACAGAAAATGAGGAAGGGACCACTTCACAGCAGTTGGGTGTCCTGCATCCCTCTGAGCCATTGAGGAGCCTGGGGAGACTCGAGTTACCGCTACGGTCAAACGCAGCGCAGGGCAAGTGCTGTCCTGAGCGGGGACAGGGTGATGAGGTGGGGCCTGGGGAAGACAGACGGCAAGGTCTTCACCACGTCCTGTGTGCCAGTTTCTCCGCCGAGGACTTAGTCCTTCTACCAAAGGTCCCTGTTGTACCCCTCGAGGGAGTTGCTGCTTCCAAGGCTCCCAGTTCCCATTTTTGGTGGACTTGGACTATTAGAAATTTTTTCCTTCTGTTGTGCTGAAAGCAATCTTCTGAAACGTCCATCTACTCCCTGGGGCACACAGTGGGTCTGCTTCTTCTTTTCCATGGCAGCCCTTCTAGAGGTTGAGGATCAGGGACATGGCTCTTCTGTGACATCTCTTTTCCATCTGACCTCCCGTTTGCCCTTCCTCTGCCCCCTGCCCACCCTGCCTTTCTTTCCTGAACACTTAGGCAGGTAATGTTCACCTGGTAGGTGGTGTATCACCTGGCCCTGCAGGAAGGTCCATATTAGCTGGGAAGACAATGGTGGATGTGCCAGACCTCGGGGACCACGTGGAAAGGGTAGAGGTGAAAATGACCAGACTGTAAGGTGGAGGGTGGTTGGAGGGGCAACAGTGTCAGGCTTCATAGTGGCTTTTCCAAATGGTGTAAGAAAGTTGGGAATTGTATCAGGACCCTGTTATTTTTTTACTCGCATTTTTATTGATGTTAAATCTAGTCCATCACCCAGGGTTTACTGAATACCTTCTGACCTCCTCACCAGATTTTCTCCTTACATGATCTCATCTTCACACATCGCTCCTAGAAAACAAAGCTGATGGTGACGCTCTCTTATCAAACTACTGTTGGTTCCCCATTGCCTACAGGGAAGCACGTCCCTTAGTTTGGGATTTAAGGCCCTTCCTGGACTGACTATAAGCTGATTTTTTTTTTAATCCTTATCCATTCCTATGTTTACTCTCTTCCTCCTCGGCCTCCTGTGTGCCCATGTGGAGGTCCTTAGGAGGGTGGATTTAGGAGCTGGATGGGCTTGTGTGACCAACTTCCCTGACCTCAGTTTCTGTGTAATGAAGGTGATGCCATCCTTGCCTCACCGTTCACACACTCCAGTGAGGATGATGTGCAAGGAATTGTGCTGGGCTCTGTTAAGGACACCGCTGAGGAGGCTGCAGGGAGAAGGCACGCGTGCAGATCCATGACTGGTGTCGATGAGGAGAGTGCTCTGGTGATTCCAAGGAGGGCAGGGCTCTTTGGCTGGGGTAGCCAGGGAAATCTGGGTCTCGACAGATGAGCTGGAATTGAAAGACGGGAGAAGGCTGCTCAGGTGGACAGAGTTCTGTGGACGAAGGCTCACAGGGTTGGCGAAGCAAAGAGGAGTGTAGCCAAAGCGCAAGGTGTGCATTTATGAGAAGGGGAGATAAAGCTGGAATAGCAGGTCGGGGAAGGCTGGGAGGCCTTGAGTGCTGGACCAGGGTGTTTGACCTTGATTCCTGAGGGCAGCAGTGAGGAGCCCTGAGGCATTCTGAGCAGGACGACACCGTGGGGGAGTCCAGGTGTGCAGTGCTGGTGACCAGCCAAGAGGGAGGCAGGCCCTGAGGAAGTGCTCCAGCTACAGCCCCTCCAGCTGCCTCGATGGGTGAGGTGTGTGCAGGCTGGCCAGAGTGAGACCCTGGGGAGTTGTCAGGTCCAGCTGGCAGGGAGATTCCTCCCTGAGAAATCGCTCCTTACAGGACATAGACCTGGAGGGAATCTAACAACCTGAGACAGAAACTCTACCCCGTAAGCCTGGAAGTGACTAGGGAAAATGGCAGGCTGGTGGTAGAGGCTGTTCCTGATGCTATCCACAGGCTCAGACGCATTCGTTTCAGGCTTCTGGCCAATCCCAGGAACCGTGGGCTTTCTGTCCTGGTGCTTTCTGGCCTCTTTAAGGAGTAGGGCTCGTTTTGTTGTGTGTTGTGTCTTTTTGTACCTCGTCTCCTGTGTGCCTGCTTGAAGAGGGGCTCTCTCGGAGGAGAGAGATGTGGAAAGAAAGAAACGGACAGCATTGTCCATTCCCACAAGGAGCCTGCAGTCTACCTGGTAAGCGGAAATGAATGTAAAACAACATTGCATTTGATTAGAGCGGTTACATTTTCCAAACATTTTAACAAATTTTTTATTTGGAAGTAATGTCAAATATACAGAAAAGTTGCAAGAATAAGAATATCTTAGTAAGCAATCCAGGTACCCTTTACTCCAATTCACTTCATGTTCTATTAATATTTTATCTTGTTTGGTTTTTAATTTGTCTATAAGGGGTGTGGACTGGTTTTTTAAAATATTGTAAAATTCCTTACTGTTTTTATTTTTATTTTATTTTATTTTTTTTGCGGTACGCGGGCCTCTCGCTGCTGTGGCCTCTCCCGCTGCGGAGCACAGGCTCCGGACGCACAGGCTCAGCGGCCATGGCTCACGGGCCCAGCCGCTCCGCGGCACGTGGGATCCTCCCGGACCGGGACACGAACCCGTGTCCCCTGCATCCGCAGGCAGACTCTCAACCACTGCGCCACCAGGGAAGCCCCCCTTACTGTTTTTAGCTATTCGGGGCTCACATTATCCCAGATTTGGCCCGTGAGGTGCTTCTCATGCTCCCATCATGTTTGTTTTGTTTTGTTTTTTAAGCACTTTCTTACTCTCTTAGTCCTGTGTCTACCCTGCCCCAGCCCTGGAATCAGCCATTTCTCCAAAGACTACTGGTCCTTTTAATGGGAAATGGTAATAGAGACCGAGATCTGGGTGCCAGGTATGCTCATAACTACTGGGTGTGGGGGCATCTTTGTTTCTAGATCTTTCCAACAGAGCTAGGAGGTATATGCATTTACATACACTTACCTACCTTTATACATGTAGTCATATGCATACATCTTTAGAAATCATGAGTTCACATCAGTATCCCAGTTGCAGTCCATCCCCAGAAGGCTCTTTTTAATGGTCCCCTTCCCGACTTTCTATATCCGTCCTTCCACAGGGAGAACACTGGCTCCCAACAGCATTTACGCGTTAACTCGTTTGTGAAATCCTGTAATACGTCTAAGATAGTTTCAGCATGGTTTCATCCCTATCACTACAAAAAACCAAACTGACTAAAAAGAGTTGAGCATTTGTCTGTGGTTCTGCCCTTACCCCAGTCCTGTCCAGGATGGAGAGGATGCAGTCAAATGTTTATAAACTACTTGAACTAGTTTTGTCTTTCTCCTTCAGGGTGGTTATGGTATTCATTTGAAGTACAGTCAGACTCATTTGTTTCAGTTCACTTCCACTTTAGGGGTATTTTCCCTCCTTCCTGTCCCTGTTGATTTAATTAAAAATTTAATGTGTAAAACGTTAACATTCTAAAAGTCAAAATTATAGAAAAAGTGTCACTCCTCCTTCATCCCCTCTGCTCCCTTTGTCCTCATCGCTTATTTTGTGCTCTATCTTTCAGATACATCCTACCGTAGTGTTTGTTTCCTTATTTCCTCTTCTTTTGCATCCAAAGGGTAGCACAATATATGTGCTTTTTTGTCCAAGCACTTCTTAAAATCTTTTTTCTTGTTTTTTCCCCTTCTGATCTGGAACAGGTAGGCTTCTATCACATGTGAGTTGTCAGATTTCTAAGTCACTTGTGAAAGTCTGACGGTTCCTACCAATAGCTTTGTTAAATTAACTTTTATAATAGTGACTGTTATTTAATCCCTTAGTAATAGGCTTCTAGAATGACAAATTCTTAAGTGAAAGGAAAACTGTTTTTTTCATCATCCACTGAGGTTGATAAAGATTCAGTGGACTCAGGTGAGATTTCCTGGGATGCAAGGTTTGTTGCGATGGGAATGAGTTATTTTCCACTGGGCAGATAGTGGTACAGGTTGATGGGGCACTTGCTGGCTTATCAGGGTCGCTCTGAGCCCACTTTGATCCCATGTGTCCTTTTGTGCTTCCCTCTATTCCACTGGCATCATGCAGCTTAGAGCCCATTCATGGCGGTTTGCAATTTTTCTCCTTTTGGTACTTGAGAAACCTCCTCCAATTGCCTATTATTATTCCCAGATTCAACAACTAAATGTTATACATTTGAACTTCACAACTGTACAGTGCTTTGTGATGTTCACAATAGCATCTTATTGAATGTCTGACTTAATCCCTATGAGACAGGAGAACAGGTAGCATGTCTGTTTTGCAGGTGAAGAAACTGAAGCTCAGAAAAGGAAAGTGACAGAGTGGGGACTAGAGTCCAGGTCTTCTGACTTAGAGCCCAGAGTGGTCTGGGAGGACCGATGGGACAGCTGAGTTTATCACAAAGAGCCCACCTCCCTTCACTTCCGCCATGTCTCAGAGCCAGCAGAAGGAGATTTATGCCTTGTCAATCTCAGTTCTGTCCAAATCAGTAAATGTTACTTACGCACCTGCTAAGTATTAGGCCATTCAGAACTGTCTAAAATCAGTTCAGAGCGTTTATATTAACAGTTTTCTTACATGGACAGTTATAATAGTGATTACTATTTAAAATAAATGGGCTACAGGCCAGGACTTTGCAGCGTTTTTTTGTTTTAAACATTTAAAAAAATTATTTCTTCGGCTGCATCGGGTCTTAGTTGTGACACGTGGGATCTTTCGTTGTGGCGTGTGGGCTCTTCGTTGCAGCTTGTGGGCTCCAGAGCATGCGGGCTCAGTAGTTGCGGTGTGCAGGCTCTCTAGTTGTTCACTTGGGCTCTAGAGTGCATGGGCCTAGTTGCCCTGTGGCATGTGGGATCTTAGTTCCCTGACCAGGGATCGAACCCACATCCGCTGCACTGGAAGGCAGATTCCTAACCACTGAACCACCAGGGAAGTCCCATCGGCAGTGTTTTGTATTCTCAGAAATTTTAGTCACAGTAGGATTTTACCTGTGCACGCTTTGCTGTGTCCCAACAACCAAGAATGTGCAACAGTGATGCAGTTGTTAGAGAGAGGGCTTTTGGATTTCTAATGTAAAAAACCTTAATGAAATATGATATTAAAGCACAATCCCCTGTGAAACTTAAGGGTGACTCTTTTGCTATCGTAGTAATTTTCTTTTTCAAGAACTCCGATGATATATGTAACCAAAATAAGAATACCCTGCTTGTATATAATCACATGAATTGAATACTCTCAGTTCAGAGTCAAAATATGCAGAAAGATTTGTGCTGCGATACTTCTGGTAAACAATAGAATTGAAGGCCCACAGACTTGCTCTTTATAGTGTATTTAAGAGAATGGATTACATGATGCATTTTCATATTGACACGTGACACTCCAAGGCCTCCACTTGTTCAAGAATGAGATTCTGGTTCAGGTGTGACATTTTCAAAGCTCAGATTCATTTGGTGGGCCCACCCCGGACTAAGTTGTGCATGGCCGGTATCTCAGGAAGCCAAGGCTGAGAAGCCCCACATCATTCTCGGTATGGTTCGCGTGAGCAGCAAGATGCTACCTGCAAAGGCCTTTCTGTTTTGAGAGGGAAGGTGTTCCCCGCCGGAGGAAGGGTCCTGGGCTGAGAGTGCAGGAAGCTTCTCTGGTCCTTGATGGGCTTCGGCTCCCCACGCGAACCCCCTGGAGTCAGCTCCCCCGCGAGCCGGGCTCGGGATGCCCCGCAGCCTTGCCGCCTTCTCACTTGCCAGTGGGTGAAGGTGGGACAGACCAGCCCTAACAGAGCCAAGGACAGATCCCAGGGCATCTGAAAACTGGGTGATGTGGTTGAAGGGCGATGAGGTTGTCCTTTCTCACGGGACGGGGGGAGAGGGTGGCAGCTTGGTGAGGGTTCTGGTTTCTTACCTGAAGCGTCAGTGTCACTGGGTGTTCAAGTGTCTGTTCAGCCCATCGACAGTCCGGAGTTGGGGGGTGGGGAGAGATAGTAGAGGTTGGCTTTTTAGGTAAGCAGGTCACCTTCCCTTCGTCGCTTGGCTTGGGCTGGGTTGGGTTAATGAGGTCCCTGCAAGGGAGATGTGCTGGCTTTGGGCTGGAAGGAAGGCAGTCGTAGAGTCCGTCAGCATTCAGGGGTCTGTGTGCAGAAGCTGCACTGCCTGTCTTCTCATCTGCTTTCTCAGCTGCTTTTTAATCATACTTCCTAAATCCATAACACGCACAACTGGCTCCTGTAACAGTTCACGGTTGGAAACGCAGATGGTTCCTTGTATGTGAGAATTGGGTAATCATCCACCTGACCTCCTGACTTGCCTGAGCAAATGTGGGATTCTGTATATACGCAGAGATCCAGGCTTGCAGACGGGAAAGGTAGAGTAAACAACGAACAGTTGGGAACATTACCATGTCTGCCAGAGCCTTTCCAGGGCAGGTGTTCCCATAAATGGGCAACAAATCATACTGCCTTTTCCCCTTCTATAGGGAGGACTTCTGGGGAAAAGATCATGGCAAGGAGCGAGGGTTAAGAAAGATAGCAGTGCTTCGTGGGTGCTCCATTCCCTGTCTGGGAAGGGGGAATGGGGCTGTGAGGTGGGTCTGCTCTGACCCTGTCCACCGCTCTGGCCAGAACTGCAGCGGGTGGGGAGCTGAGGTCTCAGGACTCTTGGTTTGGACAAAGGGGCCAATACACATTAGGAACACGGAGTGTTCCCTCCAAGTATGGAAGAAGCCCTCTGTGACCACAGCTTGGCCCTCGTGAATCCTTTCTCTCTCAAGCGTGATGCCGGCTATCTGAGGAGACTCTGGGGAGGTGGGACATCTCTGAGTCCAGGCCCCTGGTGGGGGGTCACGGGCCTGCCGTGACGGGCAGCTCGTGGTGTCTGGGGACTCGGCTTGTTGGGAGCACGGAGCTCCTGAAGGGAGTTCGTTTTCTGAGGGACGGTGCATGTGCGTTGGTGTGGTCTCTGCAACTCTGACCCCCACAGTCTTGCTTGGGAAGGCACTGTCGTGTGTCCCGTCCACGTGTGTGGCCCCCGTTGCTGTGCTCATGTGGCTGCACTCGGTGCCGTGTGTCCTGCTGCGGCACTGCCGTGCAGCAGGGCAGACGGCTCTCGGCGTGGGTACCCGGCGACGTCCTGACCTGTGCCTGTTCTCTTTGCCTCCCCCAGAGAATTCTCAAAGGAAAGGGAGAAGGCGAAAGCGCGGGGAGACTTCCAGAAGCTGCGGGAGAAGCAGCAGCTGGAGGAGGATCTCAGGGGCTACCTGGACTGGATCACCCAAGCAGAAGATATTGATCCCGAGAACGAAGAAGAAGGAGGAGAGGAAAGCAAACGAAATAGTAGGTGGCGCCCCTCCGGCTCGGGACCAGACAGAGCCTGTGTGCCCTTCAGGTGCCCGCCCACGCAGGGGTCTCTCCCTCTGACCTGGTCTGAGGCTGAGGCCTCCTCCCGGCCCTCCGGTTCCCTGACCTGCACATCAGCGAGAGCTGTGCATTTACACCGACTCTGGATTTCTGCCTGGGGTGTGGGCTTTAGATACGTATCTCGTCTTGTGGCTTTGTGGTCGGGGCGGGTCAGCCGGATGTGCCGTTTGCCCCTCTGGAATGGAGTAAGCCCCTGCTCTGCGGCAGGGGTGCAGTAAGACACCCTTGCACCAGAGGAGACGAAGTTGTGCTTCCTCCAATTCAGAGCGAGTTATTGGAAGGGGCCTTGAAGAGCAGGACGCCTTCGTCCCTTCTGCTCCTTGCAGTGGCTCCCACCTGCACCAGCCGGGGGATGCCACATGCTTAGCCCATCACCGGCCAGGAAGACAACAATTCACTGTTTAGGGCGGTGTTAGGAGGCGTGTGAGTCAGCGGGGCCGCTCCGGAGCCCACCCCGCTGGTACCCCACACGGGGACGCCGGGCATTGCTCGGTCCACCACTGGAATTCATTGTCATTGTCAACCACAGCATCTCTTTCATCGTATGCTTTTCTTGCTCTTACTCTTCCTGAGGCCATCTGTGCCTCACGTAAAAGTGGAAATTGAAGTTCGGCAGTGGAGTTGACTAAGGTGTTTGTGATGTGTTTCAAATCTAGACTAGTTGATAGTAAAGACCGAGGGCGCCGGTCCATTGAGAGGCCTGGGAACGCAGGTTAGGCCCCGCCCCGTGGAAGATAGCTGGGTAGGTCCCCCGCCCCGCCCCCCGGAGCGATGCCCCTCCAACTTCATGCAGTCAGCCCTTCGTTCAGCAAGGCTGGGTGCGGGATGCCGGGCGGACTCGTGACGGGGGAGGACGTGGTTTGCTCCTTCTGGGGAGGGCGGGCCCTCACACAGGTGAATGCGGCACGAGGAGACGGAGATGCGGTCCGGCGAGGAGGCAGGCAGTGTGCCCAGAGGAGGAAGGGATGGCCTAGGGGTCTAGGGCATAGCTGTGGGCTCGCAGGACCTGGGCCTTGAAGGACAAATGGACCTGAGATATGTCAGGAAAAGCAATCTGAGTCGAGGCAGTGGTGTGAGAAGGACGTGGAGGTGGGCAGACAAAGGCTCGGGGAGGCCGTGATGGGCTCTTTGTTCAGCTGGAGCCCCGAGGGTATGCAGGTGAGGGTGGGACGAAGCAGGGAGGGTGGCCAAGTGGAAGCTGCGGCTGAGACCCAGGGTGGAGGGGATTCTTGACCAAGACGGCCTTCGCGATTCTCCAAGCCTGGGATCTGTGAGTCTGTGCTTCCGTGGAGAATATTTCCTGTCATCAGGGATGCGCACTTGACTCAGTCCTGTGTGCTAACGGTGGGGGGAGGCCGGTGCACGCAGGCCCCCTGCTTCCCAGGCTGCACGACTGCCTCCTCAAGGAAAGCCTGGGGGTCGCCCCCTGAGGCCGAGGGAACTGGGGAGATCTCTAGACTAGGTTTGTCGACTACTGGATGAGAGTTTCTAAGTGGACGTTCATTGAGTTCCACACCCGTGACGTGACCGCTGTGTGATGAGGTGTAAGGAGTGTCTGCATGTCTTTGGCGCAGCTCTTGCTGGGGCGTTCGCACCAGAATCCCATGGCCTTCGCAGAGCTTCTGCCCCTGCAGCATGGCCAGCACAAGGCCGCAGCTCAGGGCTGCCTGCCCCGCTCTTTCCCTCTTCGTTCCCAAGCTGCGGTGTTGACGCTGACCCGCAGAGGACCACCAGCCCCCTGCCCTGCTCTCCTAAGCCCAGCCCGTCACCTGTTATGTGTAAATGGGCAAAGGTCTTGTCCTTTCTCTGGAGCAGAGCACCTTGCTCTGCCAGCGTAGGTGTGTCCTGTAGGGGCTGAGCAGGGCCCTCTTTTGTAGGTGGATGTCCTTTCGTCTTCTCATTGCTCCACCTCTAGAAACAGACAGGGGTCTACCTTAGTGGAGCCAACATCAGTTGTGCTAGAACTGTTTCTATGGCCCGTGATTTGAGGAGTAGGGATTTTGGCTGGACTTGAGCCATTGTCTCCCAGTCATCCTGAGGGTCCATTCTTGTGTCCTAGCCCATTTCCTGTGTCCTGCCACTGCCTGTAAGGGAACGTCTAATGGCAAAATCAGTGCCTCTACCTTTGGAGACCTTGCTGTGGTACCTTAGTGTGAGACAGAGGGGAGAAACTGGCATCTTGACCCAGGGCCTGCTGTCCACTGTGGGAGCCCAGAAGGGCACGGGGGTGCGGGCTGTGGGGGAAGCAGGGAAGGCCCTGCGGAGAGGCCGTGTCCCTGCTGCGCTCTGAGGGATGAGCAGCCTTTGGCTGTGGAAGGTTGGCGGGGGAGTGCTTTTCAGGCTGAGGAAATGGCATAAACAAGGTGCAGAGGTATACTTGTTCAAAACCCTTAAGTGCATTACTTAGTAGAGTAATCAAGGAAAGAAATAAAGCCCCCTTAAAAGTTGCAGAGCCTCAGAATTCACTGTGCAACTGGTGCTCCAATGCCCAGAAAGCTGCGCCGTGTCTCAGGGACGTCAGCATCATGGCTTCTGCTCTGCGCAGTGATGTCCAAGTGAACGTGCAGGACCAGCTTGGTGCTTGGTCCAGAAAGGCACCTCCTTCCAGTGCCCCCTGGCTTTCCATCGGCTCCTTTGCCAGGTGCTGGGGTGTCCGGTGGAGCGAGGCTTACAGTATTTCCCCAGTTGTCAGAGTCCCAGAGCCTTGACGGATGACGGTTGGAAATGAAGACGTAAATCCCAGGCTGTGGGAACCATGTTGAGGTTTAACTGATTTGAGAAGAGACCCCAAGCCTCCTCCCAAGGAGCACATTCCCCGCAGCCTAGACCTTCTGGAGGAGCAGTGCTGTCAGGGTTTCCCTGGGGCCTCCCGTGGCTGCCAACCGTTTCCTCCTTGCCACAGCCAGAAACACAGGGGAGAATGGCTCACCTCGGCCCACGTGGTCCTCCTCACCAGCGAACAGTGGCTGACTTACCACCTGCACACACCAGGTCTGGTCTCTGTTACCTGTTGGCAGGCAGTGAAGTGTGGGCATTGCCACTGTCCTCCCCGAGTGTGTGAGACTCACCCCCGACCCCAGCCCTGCCCTGCATTCTCTCTGGAAAACAGGTGGGGCACTCGCTCGGGCTCCTGACTGTGTCCACACTGTCTCAGGATGCTAACTCCATCGACTGTCCTTTTCAGTTGGGTCATGGATGTGTTGGGACAGTTTCCTCCCAGACATGCAGGAATTAACTGACAGTGTGAGAAGAAGCCTCCCTGATGGCTGAGGCTCAGCCTAGACAAAGGGGACTCTTGGAAGCCATTAATAACAGCAGGTGTCATAAGCCCAACGAAGGCAGGGGCGGGGCCAGGAGGCACGTTGATGTCCCTTCTCTGGAGTTGGCTGCAATTGAGTTTGGTGACTTGGAATTTGGACTGGAGTATTAGGCACATCACCCAACATCTCTGAGCCCCAGTTTCCTTGCCTGTAGGAAGGGGCAAAAGCTATTTGCCCACAGAGTCGTCATGAGGGTTAAATGTTCGATAACTGGTGAGAGTCGTCATAGCTGTCACAGTACTTGCTGCTGCTGTTGTCATTAAACTCCAAGAAAACTTGACCTAAACAGAATTCTTTTTGGAGAAGTACTAGATCTCTACTCAACCTGAGGGTGAGGACCCCTTTTCGGATCATCCCTGTACTTTCGTGTTGAAGAACTATAAGGTTCTCAAGTATTGATGGAAAACAAATCTGTCGACTCGGTCACTTTCGAGATATGGTAGCATAGCCTTCTGGCCCTTGAAGTCCATTTCTAGTTTGGTGATGCTTGGTGTCAGAGAACAGATGTCAAATCAGATGCTTGGAGATGCACTCATATTATCTTTTCTCTCTGGTCTACTGTCTGCATCTGCGGTACCCAACTCTGCCTGTACTGGGTTGGCCGAAAGGTTCGTTCGTTTTTTTTCTGTAAGATGGCTCTGGTAGCACTTAGTTGTCTTCAACTTCATTCAAAACAATTTTGTTAGACTGTATGTGACAGCTGTCATATCAGTGTGCATTTAAAAAAAGACATCAAAATTGGTGAATTTTTGTGTAGCCATTTTAATATTGAGGATGGAAGAGAGAAGCAACATTTTCGGCATATTATGCTTTATTATTTCAAGAAAGGTAAAAATGCAACCGAAATGCAAAAAAAAGATTTGTGCAGTGTATGGAGAAGGTGCTGTGACCGATCGAACGTGTCAAAAGTGGCCTGTGAAGTTTCACACTGGAGATTTCCTGCTAGACGATGCTCCACGGTCAGGTAGACCATGAAGTTGAAGTTGGTAGTGATCAAATCGAGACATTAATTGAGAACAATCAATGTTATACCACGCGGGAGATAGCCAACATACTCGAAATATCCAAATCAAACATTGAAAATCATTTGCACCAGCTTGGTATGTTAATTGCTCTGATGTTTGGGTTCCACATAAGTTAAGCGAGAAAAACCTTCTTGACCGCATTTCCACATGCGATTCTCTACTTAAACGTAATGAAAACGTTCTGTTTTTAAAACAAATTGTGACGGGTGTTGAAAAGTGGATACTGTACAATAATGTGGAACAGAAGAGATCGTGGGGCAAGGGAAATGAACCACCACCAACCACACCAAAGGCCGGTCTCCATCCAAAGAAGGCGATGTTGTGTATATGGTGGGATTGGAAGGGAGTCCTCTGTTATGAGCCCCTTCTGGATAACCAAACGGCTAATTCCAACAAGTACTGCTCCGAATTAGACCAACTGAAAGCTGCACTTGATGAAAAGCGTCCAGAATTAATCAATGTAAAATGCATAATCTTCCATCAGGATAATGCAAGACCGCATGTTTCTTTGATGACCAGGCAAAGACTGTTACAGCTTGGCTGGGAAGTTCTGATTCACCCACCATATTCAGCAGACATTGCACCTCGGATTTCCGTTCATTTAGGTCTTTACAAAATTCTCTTAATGGAAAAAATTTCAGTTCCCTGGAAGACTGTTAAAAGGCACCTGGAACAGATTTTTTGCTCAAAAAGGTAAAAAGCTTTGGGACGATGGAATTATGAAGTTGCCTGGAAAATGGCAGAAGGTAGTGGAGCAAAAGGCTGAATACATTGTTCAATCGAGTTCTAGGTAAAAATGAAAAATGTGTCTTTTATTTTTACTTAAAAACCAAAGGCACTTTTTGGCCAACCCAATACGTGACAGTCACCTAGGGAGTGAGGACGCATCCTGGTGCCGTGCCCCACCCCACACTGATTCACTGGTCTCTGGTGGCACCCACGCATGGCTCCCTGGAGGTTCCAGTGTGACACCAGGGTTGGGGACTCCTGAATGCCAGCACGCTGAATATCACACTTGGAAGAAGACAGAAGGAGAGACATTCCTTCCTTTATGCCTGTCTGGTAGCTACGGTGACAGGTAGCTCTGGCTTTGTGCATCTACAGATTATGTACAATGCCATTTCCCTAAATTTCCTGATAGAAAGCTGGTGTTACACAATTAACTGAATGGACAAGATTCCCTTGGAAGTTAGTTCCTCAGCTTTTGGGAAATTTTCAAGGATAATTTATTTAACTTTTTGCTGAGCTTCAAGTTTCTTAAGAAACTCTGCCAAATCTCAAAGTGATTTTTTTAGACGTATGCAGCTGTTTCTGAGTTAACAATGGAGTTTTGCTGGGACCATTAAAATCTGAAAGCCTAAAATTCTATTTTAAACTCTTCTCATTGTCAGCGATTAGTTTTTTTAAAAAGTAGCATTAAAAATAATGTAATCCTTTTCAATGAAGCTCATTCTAAAATTCTGGCCGGGAAAGCAAGGCATTTTACTGTGGGAACTATGAATGATCAATAATCCCTGTAAGTGGGAGTATTTGCTGCCCAAAGAAAGAGAGGGGAGGATACCTGAAACTCCAACTCTGACCACTGGGGAGAGCCTCTGTCTTCTCTTCATCAGATCAGCTGTCCTGGAGGCTGTGAGCATTGTTCCTGCCCGCCTCGCACTGGGAAGCTGCCCCCTCAGTGTACAAGGTTGTCATAGCTGGCACCTCCCTTCTGCACATGCCACCTTGATGCCTTTTACTGCAACGTTTGATTTGCAGGGTGGGCAGAAAACCAGAGATGCCATAGCTGTTTGCAAGCACAAGGCATGGGAATTTATTGGTCCTGTTTAAAAGGTTGTGTCTTCAAATTTTGACTTATAAAACTGCTTTCAGCACAGTCAGACCACCTCAGGGTGCAAGTTCAAAATGAAAACATTCAAGTAAAAGGTGTAAAGCAAACAGCAGCAGTTAGAGCTGCATATGGTAACCATGCATCCAGGACAGCCACCCTCTCTGGAGAGGGCCCAGTGCTGGAGTTACGGGAGACACCCGCTCCCCTGGGCGGTACTGGGAGCCGTCGTCTGCCAGGGGCTGGCCTCACAGGAGCTGGTGGGAGACGGACTTGGGGATGGTTGCCCCACCATGATAAGGAAGGCGGGCACTCCAGCCAGGTTTGTGGAGTCCCAACTCAGGGTGGTGTTTGTTTTTAATATACTTTGATTACATAAGCAATGTTTGCCCACTGTAAGGAATTCATATAATATCAAAGTTTAGAAAATAAGACCATTCTCTCATCCCTCTCCTTAGAGGGAAGCAGGTGTGGCAACGGGGGCCTGTTCTTTCCGGCCTCATCTGTGCACACGAGAACCTGCATTTGCACAGACAGAGCACGCTCACTGGTCCCCACCGTTAGATCGCCCAGCACAGATGGTCCTGTAACTTGCCCCTTTCACTGAACCGTGTGCCGTAGCCATCTTTCTGTGTTTTTTTAAACAACATTTTGGCTATTTTCAATAAGTGGCCAGTTTAAATCTGTCGCAATGGACTGGGTAGTCTATAGAGCACGTGGAGTCTACAGCAGTTGTCAGAGTTGGAGTTTTACGCTTGTTTGTGTGATTGTCTGGTTGCTCTCTTCCTCTGCCACGAGACTGGGAGCTCCGTGGGGGCAGGAATGGGGTCTGCTTCTATTCTGCACGGGGTGGCTGGCCCCTGGCACAGTCTTTGTCACACGTACAAGCTCGCAGTGGTTACTTGTTGAATGAAATAGCACCAGATAATCTCTATCACAGGCTTCCTCTGTGCCAGACACTGCTCTAAAGGCAGTGGGTACGTGAGTCTGTTATTCCTCACACAGCTCTGAGACCAGAACTTGACAGAGAGGGAAGACGAAGCACAGGAGAGTAAGCAGCCTCCCAGGGCCGCATGCCTGCTAAGTGGCAGAGCTGGGATTCCAGCCAAGGTTTTGCCACAGTCTGCATGTTCGCCGCCACTCATCCCCCCAAATGCAGCAGTTGTGCGACCACCCGTGCCCTTCGTCCCATGGGAGCGATTACCAGGAAGCGTTTTGCTGGGGCCCAGAGGAGGCCCGTTTCCGAAATGTACGTGTTATGCCGAGTGGCCCCACTTCCCGTTCCCACCAGCCGTGCGTGCAAGTTTCCCCCATGCCCTTGCCCACCCGCCATTCCTTTCGCTGCCCTTGCACTGCCCAGGGGCGTGTGGCCTCTACACCAGAGTGGCCATTGTATCACAGAGCTGCATGGGGCTGGAGACCCTAGAAACATTTTCTTGTGACCCAGTGGCCACAGGGGAGTTGTCATGGTTGACTACGCCTCGCCAATGCTCGTATCACTGTATTTCACCATATTTACGATTCACCTCTTAGAACAGCTCTGTGAAGTGCAGGTCCAACTGTTGTTAACCTGTTACAAGTGAAGAAACTAAGGTTTCACCTTCGTACCACCATCAGGTACCACGTCTCCAGTCATTCAGCCAGTAAGTGGCAGGGCTGGGATTAGACCTGGTCTGTCCAGGTCCAGAGGCCACCACTTGAACCCCTAGTGTCCTGCCTCATATAGTGTTGCTGGCTGGACTCACAGAGCCAGTCAGCACCCAAGACTCCTGCTGAAGTGCCCTCTCCCTAACGCCCTTCTTAGAGGGGAAGCCAGACCTTGGGAACCTTTGTCCAGAGTGGGTTAGTTGGTTGTTTATTTAGGACAGGTTTTCGAAGACCGGCGTTACGTATACTAGCTACAGAAGGTGCACGTCCGCTCTCCCCGTCAGATCCTGAACTGTAGGTTTCTCCGTGCAAGGGGGGTAGTTTGGGGGTTTGTGTATCAGAGCCCGTGGATGGGGCCACCTCTGGCGTCCTCGGGCCTGCTGGCATCGCTGTTGCTGCTCTCTACTGAAGCATAATGGAATTGCCTGTGTTCCACCCAAGGGGTCACATTGGCCGACCTACTAAAGGAGGATAAGAAGAAAAGGAGGTTTTGCGGCTTTCGCCAACACAGGGCTAAAGATCACGGTAAAATGCTGAGATTGAACTTTCTCTTTGGGAGACTCTTCTCCCCAGTTCTGACGCCTTTTCCTTACACACGGGCATGGTGTGAGGTGCATGTGCTGTGTGCTGTGTTTGTAAGATGCCTGTGTTTTCATTTGATTTCTTTGAAACTTGGCCGTGTTGTTTTCCTCTTGTCTGTCCCCCAGATGTGTGACTTAGCCAACACAGCATTGCAGTTTCCTCACAGAAGCAGCTGAACCAACTCAGAAAATGTATTTAGTTCCGCACGAATATTCTTAGACTGGAAGACAGACTTTTTAAACACTTTCCCCCAAATGATGCTTTTTAATCTAAACTGTTTGGAAATTCCAATGGTGTTATTTGATTGATTTTTTTCTTTTCCAGGTTACATGTTTCACATGGCCTCTGGGTCTTCCAATCTCTGGCTGGTTTGCCCAGGACCAGGCTAAAGCTAGTAGTGTCAGTTTCGAGAATGAAGTTAAAAGCAGACTTCTAGGATGCTACGATTTGGGGGCCCTTGCCTTTACAAGTGGGAATGGGGAAAGGGCTCATGTAGGGAACAGCTGAGTATCTATCTGTGCTCTAGACTAATGCTTAACGTAGCCCCTCATCAGAAGCCCTGGGGTTGGCGTCAGGACCATCCGCATGCAGGGCAGTTATGCAAACAACTGGTGTCCTGCCCTGCCTGCCCGAGCCACCCCTGTGGTCCCACAGCAGCACAAGGCTTTGCCTGTGCACACCTGGTTAGTGTCACCGAGGTCAGCCCTGGCCAGACGACTTTGGAGGAATCTGTGTGAGAAAATTCAGGCTTAGGGACACAAAGCCAGCCGCCAGGAGAGCAGAGGGTTCACGTTGCCCTGTTTGCTGAAGAGTGGCCTCAGCCACTCGTGGGAATGCCGAGCGCAGCGGTGATGGGAACTGGACTTGAACAAGTCCTGGATGGTCCGAATGAAGGTTGTATTAGATTCCTACTCTCTTCAGAAGGCCCGAAAGTGGGAAGGGACGCTGAGTGTGAGATAGGAGCCCTTCGTCACTCTGAGAGCATGTGGTGGCCCCGAGAGGAGGAACTTGCCTGGGATTGGGAGCAGGTCTGGGGGCAGAGGCAGAGCTGACTCTCGCAGCTTTAGTGCCTGCAGAGGTCTGTGAAGAGCTTGGTGTGGCTCTGAAGGCCTCCGCAGGAAAAATGGGCTTCAGCTAAGCAGGAAATATTGTGATGGCCACGAGAAATAAGTTTTCAAAGACTGACGCCTACAAGCTCCGGTGGGTTATCACGAGCAGATGACTGGTTCCCGTCCTAGGGGAGCAGAGACCCCTCCTTGGGCACATAGATGCCCACCGTCCTTAGCGGGGGCTTGGGCCTCGTGGCTTTTCAAGGATTCTTGAGGCTTCTGGGTGAGCCTTGAGGTCTGCAGGAAGAGGAAGCAGCCTAATGTTTTCAGGAAACTTTCTGTATTTTGTTGGGGTCGGGGGGGTCTTTTATTGACTGAGCTACCTAGGAACCCTAAAGAAGGCCCCTGACATTACTGGTGGTGCTAGTGGGGTTGGGGCCCTTGTCGGGATGCTGTGTTCCCCATGTCACTGGTCATACAGAAATAGTTACTATCAGGGCATGATTCTTGCTTTAGACACAGAAACCTTGGTCTGGCCTTGACCCACATTCTCCAACACGAGTCTGGCTTCTTTACAGCAACGAGAGTCCGTTACCCTGTGACGGCTGAGCCACTAGCAAGCACAGGCACATTCCTCCAGGGGATGTCGTGGCACTGCCCGTGCTTGTCATGAAAATAAGATAAAAACACAAGATCTTGGCTTTGGAGCCCCTGTCCCCAAGGAAGGCAGCCATGATCCTGCCACTGCTCAGTTGTCTAACCTCACCACCGCCCCCTGCCTTTGAAAGGAAAGAGTGAGAAGCTTTAGGCTGCTGGGGCGTGGAGGGAAGTGCTAGAAGAGACCCGTGAGACTGCAAGAAAGCCTGTCCCGTGGAGAACAGGGGAGCGAGGGTCCTAGAGGCCCAGGACATGTGTGAGCGAGGCTGTCCCAAGAGGAGGCTGGCAAGCTCCAGGCTCACTTGGCAAGGGTCCCCGTGGTTCCTGGCCCCGTGGCTGGCAGAGGTCTCTCGGGGGCTGCTATCTCCTGTGCTGTTCCACTCTCCAGGGCGCTCTGCCCGGAGGTGACTTGGACCCAGTTCTCATGGGCCAACTGCTGGCCTCCTGGCCACCCTCCTGAGGGGTGGGCAGCAGCTTCCCAGTACTGCTCGTGTCTTGCTCTCCTTGCTGAGCTGTGGGGGAATGCAAGGGAAACCCCCTTGGTGCTGGGAGTGAAATCAGACAGCCTGTGGGTGTCTCCTCTTTACAGCAGTTCTGTCAGGTCAGAGGTAAATTGGTCGTAGAGGTGCAGTTGCCCAACAGCTCATTTATAGATTCGGTAACTAAGCCCCGGGAGGAAAGGGGACTTGTCCCCGTACCACCGATGACAGAGACCAAGCTTCCCTGACATCTGTCCTAGAGGCTTTGGGCCCAGTAGCCTCCGTCACTCAAGGAAGTTAGTCTGAGATTTTGCTGTGCCTGTTAGTAGTGAACATAATTTGGGGGCTGCCTATTTGGACCCACACAGAGACTCATTCAGACCCCTGAGCGTGCGTACCCATGCACGTGTGCATGCGTGTATTTGTGTGTTGACTTCCCTCTGAATTCACAAACCAGGCAGATATAGTTGAGAATTACGTCGTCCTTCAGAGAGAAGGTAGATAGAGGAATGTTTACACGTTGGTGAAGATGGTGTTGTGCTAGCCTGAGAAACAGCGTGTTCCCCTGGTTTATTTTGTGTGGCATTACCCATGATGGCGTCCAGGCCCTACAATTAGATCCTAAAGAGAAATAGTGTGACCCGCTATCCACAGAGAGTGCTCCCAGCGGGGGCCGAGCCCAGGCTGCCTGGGTGGCCCTGGCAACTCTCACTTGCGGTCCAGGGTGTGCTGGGCTCCTGGCTGGCTGGCACCATCCCCTCGCCGACGGCAGCACCTCTGGGCCCCTTCTCAGCGCGCACACACTCAAAGCCTGAGGGTCTGCCCTGGAGCTCTCCCCAGAGATCCCAGTACCTGGAATCAACTGCAAAGCATAGGCCCTGAGCTACCCCAGATTTTCCGCAGGCAGATTGCAGGCAAGTCAGCATTCTGGCACAGGCGACAGGCTTGTTCTAGTGCCTGGTTTCAGCTGGAGTCATTGAAAAGTGTTTTCAAATTCATATTTTAAAAATGAAAACTTCCTCAACAAAGCTCTAAAGTTTCCTGAAAGGTGTAAAGGAAAAGGACTAATAGCCTCTCTGCGTGCAGATGACCCCGGCTTCTTCTGCAGGAGGGTCTGGTGCCTGCAGGTCTGAGGGGGTCTCTCTGTTGCAGCCCTACTTAGGCCTAGCTGCTGGTCATCAGTGAATGCTGACTCCCTGCTCAAGGCGACAGAGAGGTCACCCTGAACGGGGCAGATCTGATGCTGTGGCAGCCGGTTAGGGAGAGGGGCACCTGTTCTGATAATTCGTCCTTGGGTTTACTTACTTGGGCTTTTATAATTCTTTCTGTTTGCATTTTTATGAAGTCCCAGTAGTCCCTGTGCCACCTGCATTTTTGTACTCCCCACATTTGCTGGGCTGATCTCCTGGAAGTGGTCTGGCTAATTAGGACCAGACACCAAGGCTGGTGGGTAACACGCTTGCTTGGTTTTTGGAACTTTTTGATTTATGGAGTTTTAAGTATATACCCATACACGTACCAACATGTACCAATACTGAAACATACACCAGTATATTTAAGGATGTACCAAAGCCACACGGGTGGTGTGGTACAGTGGCAGGGACTCAGGAGAGCTTTCTCCTCACACATCTGAGCTGCGTGTCCCAAGGCAAGTGGGTCAGTTCTCTCATCTGTGAAATCACAGCGTTTGTTCATGTCATCTCAGAAGCCCCTTCCAGTTCTAACAGTCTGTGATTCTCCTGTCTTGATTTTTTAAAACGTAGATGGGATCCTTTTGGGGCTAAGTGAAGTGAAATCCATATCAATTTATGAACATTAAGAAAATGAATGCCTGGTGCAAGTGAAGGGTGAAATGTTTTAATGTACAAACAAGCTCCTTGGTTATGCCCACTGGGCCCTGTGTCTTCTATATGTCTGGAAAAGGAAACACTCCTTTGGCTGCAGGGAGAGGCTGGAGTGGACGGGAAGGGTGCCAGGGCCCCAGCCAGAGCCTGGCTCCTCGACCTGGGGGGAGGGACTGGATCCAGATCCATTTCCAGGACCAAATGAGGTCACTACGTTCTAGAGTGGTCACTGCTCTCTTCCCCCACCTGCCCCTTCTTCTCCTCCTCCTGAGCCCTAGGGACGTGATTCTGGAACAGATTTATTTATTAGGGACCTATGGCTCCGTAGGTGTCAAACAGTGATGCCAGAAAAGTTGCTTTCCATACAACAGGCTAGATTAGAAATAACTCAGTTTAAGACAGAAAAGATACAAACCACGGGTGTTGGCCGAGGCTGGTTCAGAAGTGCGGAAGGCTGTTCAAAAGAGAATCCTCTGTGCAGTAGTAGAAGTGGGCAGGGCGAAGTGACGCTGGATTTGGACCAACTAGGGAGTGCCGCCTTGCTACCAGGGAGCTCCAGGAAAGCTTTTCTGAGATGATGGATTCATCATTTATGGGCCTCACTGATGGCCCGACACTGCAGACCCACTCTGTATCTCACCTCTTACAGTTCTGCCAACAGCCCTGTGAGGTTAAGTACTCCCCAGTTTACAGATGAGAAAATGAAGCCTTGGAGATGTTCGGTCACAAGTGTGGAGTTAAACTTAGACCCGGCCAACCTGAGAGCCCGCCTTAACCACTGTCCCATCCCACCTGAAGGATGGAGCCCGCTTGGCAAGCGGGAGGATTCTCTCCCCCAGTGCAGCCTCAAGTTTCTGCTTGCGGAGTTCAGTTTTATTTCTTATCTCCCCACCCCCACCCCTAGTCCAGGGAGCAGCTTGTACATTTCAGTCAATAGTAGTTGACATAGAGCCAGAAATGCAAAATGATGCCCCTCCCCCCCCCACCCCCCTTCCCATAGGCAGGGTGGTGTAATTTATCTGTTTGGATCAGATCATTTGAGAAACAAGCTTTAGGAATGAAATGCAGCAACTCATGATGTCATCACGGGAGTAAAAAGCCGCAAAGCTCTAGCCCGTTCAGGAGAAGTTTGCTCTTTCGGAAATAGTGGCTGAAGTTACAGTATGATTAATAGTGGTTAATATTAGAACCATGAAGTGGCAAACTGTTAGAGATGGAAGTGACCCTCAGGAGTCTAGAGATAGTGTCCCCACTTTACAGGCAGGACACTGAAGCCTGAAGAGAGGTGGGACTGCCCAGGGCAGAGCCAGGACCTAACTGAGGCCGAGGGCCCTCACCCACCCACCCCACCCCCGCCCCATGCTGCTCTCAACTTCTGTCCTCTTAGTGGTGGCACTAAGCACCAAGAAAAACATTCCACAAAGACGACTCATGCTCACGTTTGTAAGGGTCTCCCACCATGATTTTCTTTGTGCTGTTCCTGAAGATAAGGGTGACCCTGTAGGAGGAACCTCTGACAATGAACTTGGCTGACTCTTAGGATTTTTTACTCTTTCTGCTGAAGTCAGAGCATGGAACAGTGATGGAGAAGTGAATTGCATGAGCAGCCTCCTGTGTATGTGTGTTTCTATCTCTTGATGGAGCTTTTTGTTAAAGGTTTTCCTGTGATTGGATTGTGGGCTTTCTTTTCTTGCGGGCGGGCAGTGTTTTTGTCTGTTTTTTGCATGGAATGGTGAGAGTGAGTCAGAGTTTGTAGCTGGTTTCTTTCGACCTAACTAAGGAAGAAAAAGGTTATTCTGTGAGGATACCAGCTGTGTTATATGGGTCTGTAATGATCATTTTGTCTTCACTTTTGAAACCTTTGCCTAAATGTGCCTGGAGGTAGCTATTGAGCCCCACCCCTCGCAAGCAGGCTCAGTTCCCTGGGTGCTCACAGAAGGGAAGGGGTCTTCTTCGGTGCCTCAGAAAAGATGTTTCTCAGCTCTCTGGGCCCTTCGAATCAGGTCTGCGTCCACCCTTGCCATTCACACCCTGTCTCCCTACTGAGCAGGGTCCGCAGGCGTGCACTGCACAGACAGAGCTCGCTGGTCCCGCACCTTCGCCCTGCGTGCCTGAGCTGGTCTCAGACTCCACCCCACAGCACTCCAGGCACCACTGCCGGGTTTTACAGCTGAAACCAAGGCGTCTTTCCTAAGAGGAACCATATGGGCAGAGCTTGCAGGGGGAAAGGGTTTCCTGTTGGCACCGTTAGGTCTATAAAAACCATAAGGTCACTGCAGTTCAAAGTTATGCATCAAGGAATAGAAGAAGTGCATGGGTTCGGGTGATTCTCCTGTGTTTCAACCTTTGACCACCTCTCCTAACCCCAGAGCAGAATTAGTCGTTACCGCACTTGCTCAGACCCCTGCGGTAGCTCTTGTCACAGTAGGTTGAAGTCCACCGGGGGGCTGCCTCTCCCACGGGCCCTCCAGGGCAGGTGCAGAGCCCAGTCCCTCTCTGCGTCCCGCACCTCCTTTGCTGCCTGGTCTCCAGCACACGTCCGTGATGTTTCTAGGGTTGAATCAAGTGGAGGAGAAAAAACACCCGTGTGCCAGATGGTGGCTCTGGGTGGGTCCCAGGGCCACATGACACTAGCAGGTGCATTTCAACATTTCTTTCACTTCTGCTCAGGATCGTGCTATGGGGGAGGGAGATGTGCCCAGAGACCCTGGTAGCACGGGGACCACAGGCAGCTTTGCCTTCTGGTCGCTGGCTGGGAGAAAACCTTCTTCTCCCCATAAGACTACTTCTTGGTGCTCTAGTGCCGGTGTCTTTGGTCGGCACCTTCTGCATCTTGGCTTCACAAGCTGGGCAGAAGAACATCAGATAGATTAACGGAAAATGAGTCAAATTCTTAATTTTTTAAAAAGATTTTATGCTTGGTACCTTCATGCACTCCTCCCTCTATAATACCTCCTCTCCTTCAGTATATTTAAAATAAGAATTTGTGAAATATTAGGTTTGTTTACAGATTTTCTCGAGTACTTCTTGTTGGGACAAGAAAAGATGTAGCTGTAACTGAGATGTTTTGATGGCCTCTCAGCACAAACCTGGAAATCAGAAGAATAAGCTGGCTCCAGGCACAGCGGCAGGATTCAGTTTGGTCCCCAGGCTTCTTCTCTTGGGAAGTTGGATGGACAGGATCTCTTCCTGTCGGGGGACTTTGTGGGAAGTCCTCGGCAGATCACGGAAATGAGGGCTCCCCGCTGTGGAGGCGCCTGGCTTCTTGGCATTTCCTTTTGCCAGTCAAACCCCTGAGGACCCTTCATCACCCTCCTCGCCCTCTTGCCAGATTCCCCAATGGTCAGCCTGGAGGCAGAGATCACATCTGTCCCGTCCCCGGGCGCACAGTGCATCCGTGGCACCACTTAAAGCGTTTCTTCTCCCCACAGCCAGCATGCCCACCAGTGAGACGGAGTCTGTGAACACGGAGAACGTGAGTGGGGAAGGCGAGAACCAAGGCTGCTGTGGGAGCCTCTGGTGAGTGGGGTGGGAGGGGGGGTGCCCTGAACTCTCAGCTCCTCCTGGCTTCTTAGAGAAGCAGATATGAGGAAGACACCCAGATTTCAGGGGAGCCCTGGAGCCATGGCCTCAGGTGCAAGAGGGGTGGGGCGGGCTCACCCTGGACCCCTTGGTCCTCCCCCTAGCCCAGATGCCCCAGACCCCCAGCATTTCACCTGCCTCTTCCCTCAGAGCGGTCTGTCCCGCTGAGGTGGAGCCTGCCGCGGGCTGAGCCAGGTAACCCAGCAATTCCCCTGTGTCTACTAGGTGCTGGTGGAGAAGAAGAGGCGCCACCAAGGCCGGGCCCTCTGGGTGTCGGCGGTGGGGGTAAAAGGCCTGATTCTCTGAGCCTGGTGCTGGCGTCAGTGCTTTGAAGGGCTTGTATGGCAGAATAGAATGTGCTACGTATTTAAGTTTCCTTCACTCACGGGGTCTCCCAACCTCATGTATAGTGGCTGGATAACAAGACCCTGGCTGTCCTCGGCTCACGCACTTTGTCTGGAGCCCTGCACCGCCCTCTCCTAACCGTGGAGGATGCCATCACTTTAACACCCACTGGCTTTTTTCTAGACGAGCTGGGCGGCAGCAGCGGGTGCACCAGCAGCGTGCAGAGAGCATCGCCTGCTTTTGGGGGAGGCCCATGCGGTTTTGTCTGCTTTCTGCTGGTGTCCTTTGGGTCTTATGTCTGTTGAGTACAGGTGTCGTCTTTAAGAGAATCTGATCTCCTTGGCAGAGGTTCATAAAAACGATGTGTTAGGAGCAGGAAACTCAACAGTTTCTGAAGTAGATTTGCCTCCTCTCTCTTGCTCTGCCCTCCTACGATAGCATGAAGTAGGCGGGGAATGGGTCTGTCTCGCCGCTTTACAGATGAGCGCAGTGAAGCTCCAGAAGGTGCGCTGCTTGCCCAGGCTCTCGCAGTGAGTGACGAGCAGAGCCAGGACTCCGAGCCCAGGGCTCCATGTGCTGCTGTTGAGATGTGAGGCTGAGCCGTGGGCAGGAGAGGGCCTGCTGGCTGCAGTGTGAGGAGTTTGGGTGAGGGGAGAAGAACCCCTGGCATCACCACCTGTGCCAGGGCTGCTCAGGCAGCTAAGAGTCTTCTCTTGCTTGGCCCCCTGCTCGGCGCTCACCCCAGCTGGCCCGCTGCGGGAGCCGGGGGTGCTGGATCCAGGCTTCCGTGCATGGCTTTTATGATATCTCTGCTGAAATGTGGGGGGAGCGTATCCTCAAGACTTCCTAACAGGAATCATATTCTTTTTTGTCTTTCTTTCAGTCAAGCCATCTCAAAGTCCAAGCTCAGGTCAGTATCTTCTTTCTGTACTTAAGCCTGTGTGGGTTTTTTATGTGCAGACTTCCGAATTTTACATAGAGTTGCTCTAGACTTGGTGTATCACTCTGTGGGCGCTAACATTCATGTAGAAGATCAATCTGCCCAGTAAACAGTAAGTACCTGCCTTGGAGAACAGTGTAGTAGGTGCCAAAGATGCCCCCCTCCAAAACAGACAGACCAGTAAGATGCAGCAGTGAGCAACGTTGTGCCTACTAATGAACCCTTTGCATCCCCTCCCAGCGTCCTTTGTCTAAGAGGGACACTTCCTGTCACTTCTCTGCTTAACGCTTTTCCATGGAAGGAAGTTCAGGAGGTCTTCTGAGTTGCTCGTAATGTTCTCTTTCTCGCTCTGGGTGCAGGTTACACCGCCTGTTGGTAAAAACTCGTTGAACTGTATACCAATGGTTTGATACTTTTCCGTATAAGTATTATTTTTCAGTTAGAAATAGTGTTTTACCACTATATGCAAAACTTAACTTGAAATGGAATAGAACTACATGTAAAACTTAAAACTGTAAATATTCTAGGGCTTCCCTGGCGGCGCAGTGGTTGAGAGTCCGCCTGCCGATGCAGGGGACACGGGTTCGTGCCCCGGTCCGGGAGGATCCCACATGCCGCGGAGCGGCTGGGCCCGTGAGCCATGGCCGCTGAGCCTGCGCGTCCGGAGCTTGTGCTCCGCAACGGGAGAGGCCACAACAGTGAGAGGCCCGCGTACTGCAAAAAAATAAATAAATAAATAACTACTGAGAGATCAACAACACAAATGAATCACAAATGAATTTTTACTAAGTGAAGGAAGCCAGTCTTAAAAAGCTATTTATTGTATGATTCTGTTCATAGGATTCCAGATGATGCAAAATAATAGAGAAAGAGAACGAATCAGTAGTTTCTGGGGCTGGGGTGAGCAGAGTGGATTAACTGCAAAGTGCCATGAAGGAACTTTATTGAGTGATGGAAATATTCTACATCTAGATTGTGGTTACAAACTGTAGAACTAAATAGAGTAAGTTTTACCATATGTGAATTAGATCTCAGTAAACCTGACTTTAAAAAAAAGGGACTTCCCTGGCGGTCCAGCAGTTAAGACTCCGCACTCCCAATGCAGGGGACACAGGTTCAATCCCTGGTCAGGGAACTAAGATCCCACATGCTGTGGGGCGCGGCCAAAAAAAAATTAAAAGCCCTTTCATGGACTTCCTGTTGCCAGAGGGCATTTAAATTCCTTCATAATTTGGCCCCCAGCTCACCAAAACATGGTCTCATGTTTTGACACCCTTCCCAGACTCTGCACTTCGTTATTCTGGACTGCTTTCAAGCCATCAAATGTACCACACACTCCCGTTCTTCCCATCCAAGTCTCTTTGGGGGAGCTGAGTGGAGTGCCCTGCCCTCTCCCCCCGGCTAACTCTTACTCAGCTATCGAGAGCCAGCCCAGACCTCAGCTTTTTGAAGAAGCCTTCCCCGACTCTTCCAAAGATCCCTTGCAGCTCCCTTCTCTTTGCTCCTGTACCCAGTACCCTGGGTGTAACACTCGGTGTGGATTTATAATTACCTGCCACAGCCCAGTATACTGTTCAAGGACAGGGGCCATGGACCATGCCTTCACCTCCACGTGCCTAGTGCAGGGTTTGTGGGGGTGAGACAGTCCCCTAGATTTGGGAGACATCTGTGACTTGTCACTGCAGCGTGAATAGACCCACCAAGGCTGGATCTTGTTCAGGCCACCTTGCTTATGTGTACTGAATTATGCATCACAGGAGAAACCCAGTCTTGTGGGGACAGTTTTTAGTGTCCTCAGTGGACTTCTTCTATGCTGGTTATCATGTTTCCAGCTGCCATTACCATCAGAAACCACATAGGAAGAGCAGTAACCAGATGCACCTTGCCTGTTCCAGGTCTTGCCAAAGAGCTGGCACAACTCTTTCTTTGGCCCCTGGGTTACAGTGTTCTTAGCAGATCGGTGCAGCTGAGTCGGCCAGGGCTACAGCCCTGGACACAGCCTGGAGATTCTTCTGACTCAAGCACCTAAAGGAAGCGCCCACCACCCCCCGTCACTGAGCACAGGCTGGACAGAGCTGACACTGCCACTCGGCCTGCCCTTCCCTGGGACCCCCTTCACCAAGCCATCCTGTGGCAGGGAACGTTTCCTATAGGGAGACGGGCTAAGGGAAAGAATACTTTCTCTAATTACGTACTGCAGCTGCGAATTGGTAGAGGACATGCTACTTGTCTTTTTGGCTCAGCTCATTCTATTTGTATGGAAACATGATTCAATATTAGCTTTTCTCCTGAAGGTATATTTTGAGCATCCCTAGTTAGAAAGGGCACCTGATGACTCAGGAGTACTCAACGTTGACAGCTCTCTCCGGCTCCAGAGGAACCTCCAATTTTAAGAAAGGACTGAAAGTTTCCCTAAAAGGAAAACTCGGGTTTGGGAGCACTTCGCTGCCTGGTAAATTCCGCATGATGACTGAGGTGCTGCGAGAGATGTGTGATAAGCTGGTCTCTCTGCCCTGAGCGCTCGGACAGATCCATGTGCCTCGAGGTGGGCACGTGAACTGCATACGTGTACGAACTCATGATTCTGTGAATATCTAGATTTCCTAACTGGTTTGAGGACTGCATATGACAGATTATGGGGTTATCTAAAGCCATAGGAAGGAAACTGATAGCATGATCATCAAGTCAAGACTGCGCTTTTAAAAGTTGCCTTTTAAAACCAAAGTAATTTGTCTTACGAGGTCTGGTCATTTCTATGCCATTTGTTCTCATCTTTCCTCCCTGCACCCTGAGCCCAGCTGGGACCTCCAGAGTGCAGTTACTCCTCAGTGATGTTGATAAGGTGCTGCCTCTGTCATCCAGGGAGTGACATTTGCTTTTCTTTCAGCCGACGCTGGCGCCGCTGGAACCGCTTCAGTCGCAGAAGGTGTAGGGCTGCCGTGAAGTCTGTCACGTTTTACTGGCTGGTTATTGTCCTGGTGTTTCTCAACACCTTAACCATTTCCTCTGAGCACTACAACCAGCCTGACTGGTTGACACAGATTCAAGGTATAAGCAGAAGCCATTCTCTTTCTGTTCCGAATAGGGGATCCCTGAGGCTGTCTGACTGCAGTCTAGTCTTTTCTGATGGACATAGGGTAGCATCCAGGACCATTTCCAGTGAGCAATAGCTTGGAAGGCGGCAGAACCAAGCACAGGGTGCACCTGGAGAGGGGGTGCGGTCTGTGCCATGTGGTGCGTGAAGCACCTCGAAGCTGATAACTCCAGAGCAACTCGTTGTCTTAACCCTGTGACAACCTGGGATCAAGGAATCAGGCAGCTGGAAGGGACCTCATCATCCCTTCTCCCCGTCTCCACTGGAAGCTTTATTTTCCTCTGTAGTTTTCTTGACAAGCGGTGGCTGTTCACCTACCTCGAATGCCCCAGCAGGGAGAATGGGAGCTCATCCCATTCTGAGTTCGACAGTTTTGAGCCATTGTGAAGCCCTGCCTGACATCAACCCAAATCTGTTTCTGTCTGACTCTCCAGCCTGCTGGGTGGCATTTTCTGAAGTAACCCTGATAGGCAACTGCTTCTTAGATCATGGCGCTATAAGGAAGAGCCAACAGATTTTTTTTGTTACTGATTGAAACAAACAAACAAAAACCACGTGATGACCTAAATGCAGAATTGTAGGCTTTCAGGGCTCGAAAGTATCAGAGATTATGTGGTAAGCTGCCCCTCCCCACTTTACAGTCAGTGAAGCTGAGGCCCAGAGAAACCAAGGAACTTCTCCAAGGGGCACACGTCTGGGTAGTAGCCAGAAGTAGGACCAGAGCCTGACAGACGAGCAGACCATAAGCGTTCTTGCTGCATTTCTGTAATTGGGGCAAGAGCAAAGACAAGGGCAGAGGTTCTTGGGGCACTTCTAGCAGTGGCTGGTGAGAGGGAGGTGGGGAGGGAGAGGTCAGAGCCACTCCCATGATGAGATCCCGAGGACATGTGCCCCTTTGTCTTTCTAGATATTGCTAACAAAGTCCTCTTGGCTCTGTTCACCTGCGAGATGCTTGTAAAGATGTACAGCTTGGGTCTCCAGGCATATTTCGTCTCTCTTTTCAATCGGTTTGATTGCTTCGTGGTGTGTGGAGGAATTACTGAAACGATCTTGGTGGAACTGGAAATCATGTCTCCTCTGGGCATCTCTGTGTTTCGCTGTGTTCGGCTCTTGAGAATTTTCAAAGTGACCAGGTGAGGACGTGCGCATCTCACTGCAGGTGTTTTCTGAACGTGGGTGGTGGTCAGCCCTGTCCCCGCCTGGGGGACCTTCTGCTCCATCCCAGGTGGCGCTCTGGGCTCACCCCCTTGTCTTGACTTGCAGGCACTGGACCTCCCTGAGCAACTTGGTGGCATCCTTGTTAAACTCCATGAAGTCCATCGCTTCGCTGCTGCTTCTGCTTTTTCTCTTCATCATCATCTTTTCCTTGCTGGGGATGCAGCTGTTCGGCGGCAAGTTTAATTTCGACGAAACGCAAACCAAGCGGAGCACCTTTGATAATTTCCCTCAAGCGCTTCTAACGGTGTTCCAGGTGGGTCCCCCTCCATCCTTTCCCTGGGCTGCACCTTAGGGGATGCCTTCTCATCTGTCCACGAATCAATAAGACAAAACACTCCATTGTTATTGTATTAGTAACCTCTGCCCTAATAACACTCTGATTAATTTGGTGCCATTTAAGTCATTTGTTTTGCATCTCACTCCCGATCTATGTGCTGTGATTTCACGTTTTTGTGAGACCACTAGTTGTATTCCGAAATAATCAACCAAAAATTTGTGTTTGATTGTATGAGGTTTCTGAGGTTCCTGTGACATAGGCTCTAAAATCCTCTTCTTGTCCTTTGCTAATTTTTGGCGGCAGGCAAGTTTTGCAATCCTGGTTATAATGGATTTACGCAGAGAAGTGACTTCTAAAGCCCTAATGCCTTGGTGTATAGTCAGAGGAATCAGGGTAATTAAAGAGTTGTGACAGCTTTCTGGCCCTTTGTTGTCCTCCCTCGTGTGATGTAATGGGGACACACAGACTCAGGATGTCTCTGCCGTTGGGGCCTTTGCAGGCATCGGGCTGAGAAGGGAGCAGCAGTGTCAGAGGTTCACAGGTGGCCCTGCACTCAGAGACCCAGCCTCTCCACCCCACCTGGCTGTAAGCTGAGGTGTCCCAAACCCCCACCTTGTGTGTTGTGAGCTGAAGCCCTTCCTTAGAGCCTGGCAGGTAGATTTAAAAGACCCATCTGGGGCTTCCCTGGTGGCGCAGTGGTTGAGAGTCCGCCTGCCGATTCGGGGGACGTGGGTTTGTGCCCCGGTCCGGGAGGATCCCACGTGCCACGGAGCGGCTGGGCCCGTGAGCCATGGCCACTGAGCCTGCGTGTCCGGAGCCTGTGCTCCACAACGGGAGAGGCCACAGCAGTGACAGGCCCGCGTACCGCAAAAAAAAAAAAAAAAAAAAAGACCCATCTGCCTGGGAATTCCCTGGCAGTCCAGTGGTTAGGACTCCATGCTTCCACTGCAGGGAACGTGGGTTCCATCGCTGGCCGGGAAACTAAGATCCCACAAGCCACGCAGCGCCCTTGTTGCCCTCATCTGTCCTTGTTGCTTTTCACATGCGATGCCAGCAGTAAGTCCTGCGGGAGAGGGGGGAAGGCCTGGCGGGAGGGGCAGTGGACATGGACGTCCCACGGTGGCTCCTCCAGTGCTCAGCTCTGTGACCTTGGAAAGTCACTATTTTCTGAAAAATGAGAGCCTAGGGAATGATCTCTAAGGTTCTTTCCTACTTGGACGTTTCGAAGTGAATGGAATTACTGTCACTGCTCTAGACCTGGCCTGTAGCAGTAAAGTACAATATTAACTCGGTTTTAATTTTTGGCCACTGATGAGTCTTTTTTTTTTGGTACTTTCAGAGAAACCTGCATGGTGGCGGTGGTTTTTGTAGTACGTGTGCACGGCACAAAATTCAAATGTTAAAAAAGCGTATACAGGGACAAGTCTCCCTCCCACCCCGCCGCCATTTTCCCGCTGTCGGAGGCAACCACCATTAAGCAGATTCTTCGGTGTTCTCCCAGTATATTCGCTCAGGTGTAAATAAACCTACCTACCCGCCTATCTACCTACAGATGGTAGCTCATCCTACGTGCTTTTTTTCATCTTTCCTTTTAACACCTAACATGTCCTTAAGAACCTTCTTTACTGGTCCGTAAAAAGCTGCTGCCTCCTTTTCAATGCTGCTCTGTTTTGTGGTGTGGGCGTGCCAGGATTCATGGGTCCAGTCCCCTGCTGATGGATATTCCACTGTGTCTCGTCTTGGCTGAGTGGATGACCTTGAAGATACACCACGGGGCACGTGTGTGACAGTAGGTCTGTAGGATAAATTCCCCCAAGCTGGTTTAAAGGGTGTGTGTCCATTTTTAACTTTGACACCCTTGCCCAAGTATTGTCTTCAAGGCTGTGGTAGTTCATCCTCCGGTGATGGGGTGTGGGGACTGCCCATTACCTAACTCCCTTTCACCATAGTGCGTGTTCAGACGTTTCGATCACTGCCCGTCTGGTAGGTGGAAATGGTATCTCATTGTAGTTTTAATTGATATTACTGTTGTCAGAAGTGATGTTGAATGTCTTCTCAGGTGGGCAGGAGCCAGTTATAGTTCCTTTTCTGTGAATTGCTTCGCCTTGTCAAACCATTTGCCAAATTTCTATTTGGTTGTACGGCCCGTTTTCTCTGGGTATGCATATACGTGTTTAAATGCACAAAGGTCCTGGAGAGACACACCAACAGCATGCTCCTGGGGAGCGGACCGAATGGGCAGGGGTGTAGTCAAAGGGTACACAAGTCTTACATGGAATGCTATTTTATTTTCACCAGAAGAGTTAACTCATGTATTTATGTGATTAAGCATAACATTTAAAAAACTATAGGATAACAGATGCATTTGTTCAGTGCAAACTGAACTGTGAAAGGCAGGTTACACCAGACACGGGCAGCCCCCAGGAGCTCTGGGAGAACCGTGGGAACTGTGAGTCCACCTGCCCGCTGATCCCAGTTTTGGCTTCTTAGATTCTGACAGGTGAAGACTGGAATGCTGTGATGTACGATGGCATTATGGCCTACGGGGGCCCGTCGTCTTCGGGAATGATCGTCTGCATCTACTTCATCATCCTCTTCATTTGTGGTAACTGTATCCTTCAGCCTTCAGGCTGGCCCGGGCCGCCTTGTTGTCCCTGTCGTGTTTGCTGTCTTCCTCTCTGAGTTTCCCTGTGGCAATGGTGGTAGCCGTGGTGGTGGGGAGGTGAGTGCCCTCACCTCACCCTTGTGCCCTCCTTCGCTGTTGCTAGGGCAGCACAGGAGAAGCAGAGTCTCAGTTAGGCTTTGAGGAATGAGAGCAGCCATGGGAGGGGGCCTGAGACGGCACGTGGGCTGCACCAGTGGCCACCCACTCGGCATGACGTCCCATCTCCTGTACAGGTCCCAAGGCATGGCTTAGGACAAAGCCCTGTTGTTCTCCGTGCCATCGCCCTTGAGGGTGTAGGGAGGAAAAATGTCCCTCTAGCTTGCAGGTTCTTTTGGCTGGCTTGTAATCAAATTGAGGTAAGACAGATTAAGAGGCGGAAAACAGATTTAATTTCATACAACATCCCTTGAGCTGTATGTTCTCTAGCTTGTTAGTGAATTTTCTTCAGGGTGGAAACCCCAGTGCAAACCTATGGGGACAATGCTTTGTTCTTCAGTGTATTATGTGGAAGTCCCTCTTTCAACACAGAGAAATCCTAGGAGTCTCTCATGCAGCTCCAACAGCCCTGCTGCAGGGAACCACCCTGCTCCCCCTGCCCGGAGGGCAGCTCTCCTGCCCGGCTGTCTGCATATGCCTCTTACTGCCTGTGGGTCCTGCTGGAGTTTGGGGTGGCATTTCTCCATCTTCCCGACTAGATGAGAAGCTTCTTGAGTCAGCGATCTCTTTTTGTATTCACGTGTCTCGTGGCTTGCACCACAGGGTCCTGCACGCACAGCCCTTGGTCAGTGTTTGTTAAGTGAATGATCAGTATTTTCTTTTTCTGCTCTTCTCGTGATGAATTCTTTAGGCCACAGCTGTATACTGGCCCTAATCGGCAGAGAAGTATTCCCTGGCCACTTTCCAGTTAGATATTGTGTTTTCTTTGTAGTACCTGTGTCACTCTCTGAAATCCTTAAGTAGTTTATGTTCTGTCCCCCCCAGCTAGAATAGACGCTACTTGGGAGCTTGGACTCCAGTCTGTCCTGTTTCCTCCCATGTCCCCAGCACCCAGAACGGTGCCTGGCACATCAGAGGTGCTTGACAGATGTTTTCAAATAGATTCCACAGCACACCACTGTTTAGGAGGGCCTGGTGGGTAATGCTTCTAAAAGCAGATAATGGGTATTTGCTCTTGGAAACCACCCGTTACAAACTTGCGAGATTTTCCTGTGGTTTATTACTCTGCGTTTTCTTTCTACTACCCAAAAGAATCTGGTGTCATTTTAAGACTAGAGATGCAGTATTTGTTCCTTGCGATCATTAGTAGGGATTCTCAGTGCAGTTATTCCCAGCACTAATCGTTTTCTGAGCCATGATTACCCCACGTCTGTCAGAGGAGAGCTCGTGTTGCCAAGCCATCGCCAAGCCCAGGACAAACTGCTTCCCCAGGCTCATTGCCGCTCTGTTAAAAAATAATCCTACTGTATCAAAGGTGTTTTGAAAGCCTTCATAGAATCCACTCACATTTCTGTCCTCTTTAAAGACTTGAATAGGTCAAGCATGACATCCCCTGGAAGCCTGCTCATTATCAGCGCCTTGTTAGGTTATGTTTGTTGACATGTTCGGCAACCTGCCTGAGAGTTCAGATTGCAGGGGGTGTGTGGGACTGTGCTGTGCCTCTCCCGTCTTGGGGTCCCTGGGCTCCCGTTGTCTTGCACGCGGGTGGCGGTACGTCAGCTAGAGGGAAGCATCAGTCAGAGAACGGAGTCGTCTTGACCTATTTATTGCCCTCTGATCCCTGTGCTTCTCCAAAATGTACTTAACTGCTAACAAGTAAGAAACAGGCATCGTCTGATTTGGGAACCTTATTCAGCATATTTTTTTCAGTCATTCAAGGAAACCACACATAGGACATTATAGTAAGAGCCAAAAACCTGATAACTTGTTCAGTCACCTAACTTTTTACTATTTGCAAAAATGAAATTCAACCACAATAGTCTAAGATACAGCCACCGGGGGACAGTGCAGAGGAGTGGTCCAGCGCCATCGGGCAATAAGGCAGGCGTGCTGGAGTCAGTCAGTGTTTGTGGAATGAACGAATGAACGAGGTATTCACAGACTCGGAAGGTCATTTCAAATAAGAAAGGCTCCGGCTGCCTTGTGCGACGGGATCATCATTTGAATAATGTGTAGCCTTTGCGGGGTCTTATTTGGAAAGGACACCCCAGATAGATATGTTGTGGGTGTGAGTGTTTTAAAAGAAAGAAAACAAAAGGCATAAAGCGAAATGCAAAATGCATAAAAACAACACGCTTATGTTATAGATTGTTTTATGCAATGTGTGTCATAGCCATAGACCCCTAGATGTATAGACACATACGCACAAGCACATACATGCACACGCATGAAGGGGAATGTTGGCGTTTGTAGGTTTTCATGGGTTTTGGTGAATCTTAATTTTGTTTTTGGCCAGCTCATCTTCTACAGGTTCTAGTTCTTTTTGAAAAAAAAATGGGACTCCGGTCTCCTAGCTTTACCAAGTGAACATAGCACTAGGGGACAGTTACCTGTCACCAGCCTCCTGAACACGGGGGTGTTTCATTGCCATTATTGACCGTGCGTAGCTGCATTTAGAACCGTGTTGCATCCTTAACGTTTTCAAATCAGATATTCTACTGAACGTCTTCTTGGCCATCGCTGTAGACAACTTGGCAGATGCTGAAAGCCTGAATACTGCTCAGAAAGAGGAAGCTGAGGAAAAGGAAAGGAAGAAGATTGCCAGGTAACCCCATTTCCACCTGGGCGGTTTGCTGAGGGGTTTGCCCCGAGGAGCCGTTCGCAGGTGGGGCCTGCCGGGGCGCCCGGCTGCACGGCAGCTGCAGCTCCTGTGCTGCTGCTTTGTGGCGATCCTGGCTGGTCCTGTGAGGCCGACCAGAGAGGATGGACTCCTGGGCAGAACCCAGGCCCTCGGCTCTCATCCCCTCGGAGCTGAGAGCAGGAGTCACGCGTCCCCATGCTTCACGAATCACTGCAGTTAGTTTTGGCGTCATAAAATAAATGATGCGTTCAATGCTGATTAGCTCTTGGATGAGAATTTTAATAAGATGATCTGTGTAATGAATCCAGTGCAGTGAGGTGAACAGGAAGCTCTGGGTGTGGGTTGTGCTACGTTCTTGCTATTAGGGTTGTTTCCAATTAACTTCCGTCCTTCCCTGGGCCACTGTTGATTCAGAATCCTGATTAGCTTTTTTATACAAAGCAGTATGGTTACGTGGGTTTTTTTTTGTTCTCTCCTCTTCTCTGTAGAAAAGAAAGCCTGGAAAATAAAAAGAACAACAAACCAGAAATTAACCAGATAGCCAACAGTGACAACAAGGTAGATGTTACATTCTCCACTTTGTTTCAAAATGATTCTGTTGATATCACCGTAAATGTACCCTTTACACCATGACAGTGTTGTGTGTGGTATTTTGGAGTAGTGAAAGTGTGGCACCCCGTCATAGACACTGGCTTTCCAGGGGTGTCAGTGAATTAAGGCGCTTAGCTGGTTGTTAACGGTATTTCACCAGAGAGCTGGTATGATGCATACTGAACTGGTCTGACTGCTTATTTCTTCTTGATTGGAATGATGTGGTCAGGCCTGACCTGTGTCAGTATCTTCTCAGTGGGGATTAAAACCAAGGATTGCTGAAAGATGTCTGTCCCCAGAGTGCGGGTGTCTCAGGATCAGAGGATCTGGGCGCTTAAGGCCCTACTGTGAAACTTTGTGCACCGTGTCAGCCCTGGATTTCTCATTAATTTGTTCATTTATTCACTGAGTCAGTAAATACTTTTTGAGTGGTGACTGTGTGTCAGATACTGGGAACCGGGAACGGCCAAGACCAGCGAGGTCCCTGCGTGCGTGGGGCTCTCAGTCTGGCGGGGTGGCAGGAATCCGTAAGGCAGTTCTCATGTAGCGTGGGTGCCAGTGTTGGGAGAGGAGGAGGCATGGGTGGGGCTGGCTGTCCATGGCTGGGTAGGGGTTACACCAGTTTACTCCTCTTCTGCCCTCAGACCTTCTGTTTTCAGCAGAGTCACCATCTGGGGGCACCAGCTGTCCCGACACACTTACATACAGTGCACACTCTGGAGACAGTTCCTCTGCCCCTTGCTGGACGGCAGGGTTGAGCCTTTACTTGCCCCTCTCGAGTACATTTAAGTCAGTCTCCGTTCCTGCCAAGACCTCTTTGTCTTCCCAGGTCACCATCGATGACTACCGAGAAGAAGATGAGGACAAAGACCCCTACCCGCCTTGTGATGTGCCAGGTATGTGGCGGAGGCCCGAGACAGGCTCTCAGCGCGTGAGCCATGTGTCTTTACTCTCAGTCTGATCAGCGGCTGAGTCTGTGGCTGGCTGGCCCATCTGGGCGCACGCGGGGCCGCCGAGGCCGCCGAGGCCACGGGTGCAGTCCCCTCGTGGGCCGGTTAGCTCTGCTTTTCCTCGTGGTTGCAGGCGGCTCATGTAACCTAGGCTCCAGGGGGTGGGGAGAGAACGTGCAGGTGGAGCGGGGCAAGCCCACACTGGGCTGGGACATCTCTCTAGGAGACGGCCAGTTATCAACATTCACCTGATACTTTCACCTCGACTGGGGCCTTTACTGGCTGACGTAGGAGGGACCGTGGAATCAGGGAGCCTGGGGGCCTGTGTGTGACTTGAAACCCCACACAGCTTTTCAGGCTGAAGCTGAGCACGGAGGTTGCTGGGGAAGCAGCAAGGTGCTGGGGGGATGGGCAGTGAGAATCCCACAGCTGCCACCTTCACCTTCGCTCAGACCTTAAACTGCTGGGGCCTCATTCCCACAGCTACGCATGCTCACCAGACGGCCGCTTCTCAGCCCCTCCCCGCCCCCATATACTCTCCGTTCGGATTTGGAAGGGTTTTGATTAATGTAAGCTGATAGACGATGTTAACGTTTAAGCCAAATATTCATGTGAAATTGAGGACGACCGTGGAAACCCAAATGCAGTCTTTGTTTATTTCACGCCGAAAAAAAAAGTGTCTCCTTTAAAGTAGGTGAAGAGGAAGAGGAGGAGGAAGAGGATGAACCCGAGGTTCCTGCTGGCCCCCGTCCTCGAAGAATGTCTGAGTTGAACATGAAAGAGAAAATCACCCCCATCCCCGAAGGGAGCGCTTTCTTCATTCTTAGCAAGACCAACCCGTAAATATCCCCTTTCTAGTTGCACGGCTGCCCCGTCTCCCCCAGGACCCTACAGGTTGCTTGAGGGTGGCTGGGGATGGGGTGAGGGAAGATGGTTCTCAGCCCCTTTCTGCGCCTGAGCGTCGGGGCCCCCAAGCCCCCTCGGACCCCTGTCCTGCTCCAGCCTTGCCTTTGCCCTCTGTGCATCTCTTCCTAGCCTTCCTGTGCCTGGACCAGGGGCTTAGGGGTGTGACCCGGTCCTGGGAGAAGTGCTGTTCCAGATTCTCCTCCCCACCAACCCCTGCACTGGGCCAGCAGTGGTGCAGTACTGTGGCTTGGTCAGAGCCCACGGCTCTGGTGTGCCGCGAGTCGTCACTTGTGAAGTGTTTTCCACCCAAAGGACCCTTTCTTCACGAGGGGGCCTCTGTTAAGATGCTGTGGGGGATGAGGATTTTGACCAACTTCTGCAGAGTATCTTCACCCAGAGATCCAGTTTAGTTGATTACTTTTCCCTATTGAGTTTGATGGTGATAAAGTAATAATCGCTCAGTGATATTGTATAGATGGCAGCTGTTCAGTTCAGCTCCCTGATATCCTGCTTAAAATGCGTTTCTCTTGTTGAAATGATCATGTGCTCACCAGGAACATGGTAATTACTCACAAGTACTGTAAGAGGAAGATGTGTATTTACTAGCTGGTTTCTAGGTTTCAAATGATCTGGGATGGAGTGAAGTGCCAGGGGGAATCGATGGCTCCCGGAAAGGTTTCTAGAATTGCAGAAGCAGTTCTGGGCTGTCAGCAAAGAACTCCATAGATTCACAGGCTCCAGGGAGACATAGGCGGGAAGCAAGGGGGGCCGCAGTCTTACAGACTTGAAGACTGGATGGTAGTCTTCATCACTCATCACCGTTGACAGTTTGGGTATCTCTTTTAAAAAGTTATTCAGCTGAGTCACTGACATCTACAGCTCATTACGTCTGCCTATATTGGAGGAATGGATCGATTTTCCCCCAAAGCTTTGAGCACTCCTGCCCTCACAGCACTGGAAGGCCTTCCCTAGCTGCTGATGGCTTGCAGGCCCTCCAGGGACCACATCCCAGCATTAAGCAGCCCCAAAAGGGAAGATTTGAACCAAGGGGTCACCTTCATATAAAGTGGACTCCAGTTTTTAAAGTGAAAAAAAACGTTTCAAAGGAAAACCTACATGTGTTCTATAGACAAAAATAATCTTTAAATTCTAAAGTCAAACATTGAGGCTAAGGGAAGTCAGGCACTAACTAACTAGCCCATGGGACATCAGGGGCGTCAGGAAAGGCTCTGATGGCCTGGGGAGCCATTGTGAGAGCCGGGGCTGGGGGTGCTGAGCACACGCGGTAGCATCCTTCTGAGATTCTTGCATGATGGTGTAACTTTCACTTGACTTGCTCAGAAGTACTTGTTGTGGGTCGACTCCCCCTCCTCCCTGCAAAAATAGCACTTACGACAGAATCTCCGCGTAACAGGAGACTGCACCAAGCCTCACTTACCGTGGTCATGTTTTGATACAGCCCAACTGCTGGGATTGCTTCCATTCTTTTTGAGCTCTTGGCATGAGCTCTGACCTTGGTCTCTGTTCCAAGGCAGGGAAAGGGAGCAGCTGGGCTTCATGTTATGGTGGGGATATGTCACCCTCAGACCTGGATTGGAAATCTTCCCCTGGTCCCTACTATCTGGGTCACCTTTTTTTTTTTTTGGCCACACTGCTCGGCTTGTGGGATTTTAGTTCCCTGACCAGGGATCACACCTGGGCCCTCGGCAGTGAGAGCGTAGAGTCCTAACCACTGGGCCGCCGGGGAATTCCCATAGCTGGGTCGCCTTAAGAACGTTCTTTCACAGGCTGAAGCCTCAGTCTCTTCACCTTTAGAAGGACAGTGTCCACACTTTTAAGGACTCAGTGAATGGTGTCTGCAGTGTGTCCATACAGAACACTTGGGGTCTGCCATCCTGGGGTTTCCAGGCGCTGATGGTCTGGTGGGTCCGTTTGCTGGGTCGGGGCTTGGGCGGCACAGGGACAGCTGTCCTCCACCTGGTTCGTCAACGCGGAGTGGCCCTAGTGTGCTGAGGGCCCGGGCCCTTCTGGGGCTGCGTCCATGCGGCGGCTTTCCCCGCAGGATCCGCGTGGGCTGCCACAAGCTCATCAACCACCACATCTTCACCAACCTTATCCTCGTCTTCATCATGCTGAGCAGCGCTGCCCTCGCCGCCGAGGACCCCATCCGCAGCCACTCCTTCCGGAACACTGTAAGCCCCCAGCGAGGACGGCAGGGCGGGGCTCCCCGGGTTGGTGCTGAGCTCTTGGGCAGAGGCCGCGTCCGTGCAGGACCTGCAGGGGCCATGAGGGCAAAAGCTCAAGTGGGCCTCTTGTTCACCTGCAGGCATTTTGTTTCAGGTTTGTCAGTGCCAGAGAGGTTTTGTTTTATGGGCACAAACCTTTATTGAATCATATATTTTATACCTCGTTTCAAATATTCTGCAATAACTGAGTATTTTCAGGGGCTCGGCTTCTCTACCTCTCCGTTCCTCGCTGCCAACATTTTGGTCCCTCTTTCCCCCTCCCTGGTCCAATTCACATGCACACCTATTTTGAGATTCCCGCCTGGTGGCAGCATCCAGCAGGAGAGAAAGTAAAATTGAAACCAGGTGTGTCACATGCCCGGGAGCTCTTATGTAGGGTTGGCAGGAAGACTTAAATGCGCAAAGCTACTTGGTTCTGTTACTGACAAGAAATACAAGTTAGGGAGATGACACATGTGGACCTGAAGGGCTCAGTGGAGAAGAACTAAGTTTTGGTTAGTTTGGGGCAGGAGGTGCCTTTACGAAGAAAACAAGCAGAGGGTTTATTCTTGTATTTGTAATCAGTTTCGTAATTTAGGGCTGGCTCCCTTCCCCAGCATCGATGTTGGGCAGAGACTGGTACCTAAAGCACTTCCTGCCTGAGAAATTCAGTCTCAGCAGGTCAGCTGTCAGCACTGAGAACAGTCCAGAGGCAAGACAGCTTCAGAGGACGGTAGCCTGTTGACTGCCCGGCCTCAATACCGTAGCATAGTTTCAGATGATCGCCCAGAAAGCTGCCCGGGGAAGGAGGCCCGCAAGTGTGCGAGGCCATCAGGGGTCGCTGCCTTGCCCGGCTGGTACCTCTTTCTGTACTAGAGATTTGTGGATTTAGACGAATCACCAGATCAGTGTCCCACGATTTCAGTTGTGACAACCAAGCCCTGTGCTGTCTTTTCATTTCCAGTGCTCTTGGTTTGAAGCCTGGCAAACCCAATCTATCAGATTGCTGAAACTCGAGCACCCTGATACAAAGATTAAAGGATCTTCCCCTCAAAGCATGTGTGGGTGATGTAAAGATGAAGGCCCTGAGCCTGTCGCAATCTGTACTCAGAGGTTAGGGCTTTTGTTAAGATTCTCGAGGCTGTCTAAACACTCAGATGCAACAAGGCCCTCAGTGTCACTGGTTCCATCCTAAAGATGAGACACAAGGGGGGAAAGCTGTTTGGGAAAAAAATACCATTATGTGATGGACTAGGTCAGAAGCTAGTCCTAGAACACAGATTGACAAAGAGTTAATTTATATGCGGGCCTCATGTTCTAAGTTTTTATTGTAATTACTTCCCCGTGGGTTCATTTCCCTGCAACTTTTCCCAAGAATGTTATTGTTCGTTTTTAATAGATGTACATATGTATGTGTGTCTTGCTTTTAAAATACCACGGTGTTTTTATTTGACTGTAGTCAGAACACTTAACATGAGATTTTCCTTGACAAAATTTTAAGGATACAAGACAGTATCCTTAACCCTGGGCACCATGTTGGATGGCAGATCTCTGAAACTCACTCACCTTGTATGACAGGAACTTTACCCATGTCCACCGCCCACAGCCCCTGACAACCGCCATTCTGCTTTCTCTCTGCGAGTTTCACTACTTTAGATACGTCATATAACTAATATCATGCAGTGCTTTTTTATTTTATTTTTTTTAAAAAACCTTAGCTGATGCATTAGTGAAAAAGAGAAAGGAGGCAGAGTGAGGAAAGAACAACCTGCATCCAAGAGCTTTGACCCTGGGTACCAGGCTGAGTTGTTGGCTTGTCGGCAGCTGTGTCATTCTTGGCTACCCACGTGCTTTCAGCAGGCACAGCCCTGCTGCGACCTCGGAGGGGCTAAGGAGGAGGGGCGGGGTTCCCTGTGGGCAGCCTTGGTAGTGTACTGGGAAAGACCTTTCGTCGCCTGGCCGGAAACACAGATACACAGAAGGGTTCCAGTAAAATTTATAAATCCCCAAGTGGAAACACTTTGGGAAATGAATAATACTGTCTGGAGAGGACTCCAGCGAGGAGGGCTGCCTTTGAAACGAGGCCCTGCCTTAGTGTAGCAGTAGTAAGGACTCCCCTGGGGTGGGTCCCACACGGACACAGCAGGGCCCGCGGCTCTGGACTGACACATCGGAGGCCTGGCTTCCCGCTCAGCGACGCAGAGACTGGCCGAGTGGCCTGAGCAGCGGCCCGTTTTCAGCATCCACCTCTGTGAAATGAACGGAGTTGGCCTGGGTGGGCTTCACGGGTTATCTTCCAGGGCCACTCTCTTCAGTTCCCCCAAACCACAGGGCCCAGTTGTCATGCAGATAAGCAGCCCAGACGGCCTCTTCCAGTGGCAGAGTCTCGGCTGCTGTGTTTGTGGCCGAGGATTCTCTGTGGGCAGCCTTAGACAGCTCCACTGCTGCCCACCTGCCCGCCCTTCAGCCCCCATGGCTCTGAGGAGAAGCAGGGACCCCAGAAGGGGTTAGCAGGACTCCACTGCTTGGAAAGGAGACGGTATTCTCAGGAATGCTGATAAAGTGGCCTGGACCATCATTCAGAGGCCAAGTCAGTCCGTTCTTTGAATGGGCCCAGCAAGGAAAACACCTGCCTTGAGAGAGAGCGAGCAGTGTTAGATGCAGAGCAGCTGGCAGGAGGAAGATGATAAGCGAAACTCTTCCTTGCAGGTTTCTCCAGCCCGGCACATCGGTGGGGGAAGGATGTTTGCTCCCTGATTGAATGGGCTGGAATTGGAGGGGACACGTGGCCCCATTTGGTGCCACTAATACCTTTGTTTACATTTTCCCTCCAATCCAAAGTTCAGCTGAATGACAGCATATTTCATTCTACCAAAAAGGCAGTTAAAAATCTAGAATGTGTGTGAGACTAATTTATCTGGCGCCACAAGTTACTTATCAGCATAGTGCTTTCATAAGTGAGCCTCTGTCTGCCCAGAACACGAGGCTGGGCCGGGGGGCGGGCGACGGTCACCCGGAGTGCTTACAGGAGGTAAGTATCCCCAAAGTTCTTGGTTGGACCAAGGTGGGGCCCTTTGAGCATGTCTGCACTTTCCTCCAGGGTGGCAGGCATATCCCGGGAGCACGGGTCTCTGACCGCTTGTGGGCGTGTAGCTGTTGGGGTTTGTCCAGATGCCTTTTTCTCATCTCCACGTGTTGTGCCTTGCAGATACTGGGTTACTTTGACTATGCTTTCACAGCCATCTTTACTGTTGAAATCCTGTTGAAGGTAATGGCTTTTTCATTGATCCTCGCATACTCTGAAGCAGCGGTAGCAATAACGGTGGCAATTCTTTGTTTACCTTCCAGATGCTAGGTTATGCAGATTATGTCTTCACTGGTACTTTTGCATTTGAGATCGTTTTGAAGGTAACAGGTGCCACAGGAGTGTGTTTCAGGGGCCTGCTCCTGTGTGTGACACACGGCCAAGACGCGTGGCGTGCTTTTGGCTGTTTTCAGTTTTTGTCCTCTGTGATCAAGCTCCGCTTTTCTTTTTTTTTTTAACCAAAGGATTTTTTTCCTGTAACCATTCAACTTGTTTTTGCTGTTTCTTTTTAACCTTTGAATGCATGTAGGAGCTACTTTGGCTTCCTAATAGTGATTGGGAATTATATTTTGCTCCTTTTTTAATGTCCTCTGAAATGTGTCAACTGATAACAGATACAACACTATGTGTGAACTTTCTTCCACCCTTCTTGACATCAAAGTCGGAGGAAAAGCATTTCTCCTGCGAAGGGAATGTCTCTCTTCTCATTTCTTTGACTGCATTATGTTTTCAGTGCCCTAAAAGAGTAACACACTATTTTCTTGCAACAGGATTTGCAAGATAATGTGGGTCTCTTTGTGTTAAGATATATCTGTTTTAATGGATGGGCTTACATTTACACAAACGGAAAGCGCACCCTCTGGACGGGGGGCCCGGAATGTACTGCCCATGCATGAGTTGCCAGTCGCCATTGCTGCATGTGGTTTGTGTCCTGGTTGGGAAGCCACCCTGGGGAGAGCTCGTTCCTATGTACTCAGAGGTCTGGAGACCCACAGCGGAGAGCCCAGAACCCCAGACTTGCTGAGGGGCATGCGTCCTCGCAGTGCTGGGACAACGTGGCCTGGGACAACTGTCAGGGCAGTCATCTCCTAGTGGAGAGAAAAGCTGGGAAATGAGGTCTTGGAACCACAGTTTCTTTAAACCATGTTGGGGATTTTGTGTGTGCATCTCAGGACAAAAAAAAGAAAAAAATACGTATTTTAAATGTACCGTGGAACTTGGGCTCTTTACAAAATCTTCTGTAAAATGAAACCTCAGTTAACATTCCAGGCAATAGGGTATTTATTTTCTCTCTCTCCTTTTTTTTTTTTTGGTTAATGAAAATACTAGCACAAAACCAACCAACCAACCTCTGTTTAAACCCTTGCTAAAAATCTTCTAGACATTTGAGTTCATTTTTTCCTGCCTTTAGGCCAGTAAATTTGGTTGACGGTTGTCCTAAGTGAGATGCTGCCTCGGTCAGTGAGCAGATTCTACCTCCGTCTCCACGGTGACGGGCATTGGAGCAGGAGGCCCAGGGCGTGGGGTGCAAGTACGCTCACCTGGCCTCTGCTTCATCCTGAGCTGTCTTTTTTTTGGCAATTTGCCTTCTCCTCAAACTGAACGGGAAAATGTTATCTTTAGCCTGTTAGCCTGGTTAATTGAGGTTTTTACTTTCCACATTTTTAAGTTGTTCAGTGCATTTAGTTCCTCTTGGGCTTCAGGGCAAAGAGATACAGGTTTATTTAAAAGAAAAAACCCCACAATTATTGCTTTTCAATTTTAATATATTTGCCTCAGTGACTTAAATCTTCCAAATCAATTCTCATTTTGAAAGTATCTCATAGAGTGGAAAATGAGCTAAAACAAGGATTCAGAAAATGCAGAATCTCTGAGAAGCAGCTGACATGGAAAGAGTGGTTCCTGGTGGCCTGGGGAGGATTTGGAAGGCTGTTTGGATACTGGGTTAAACCATCTGAAGTGGCCTTTTTTTTGTAGGTTAAAGAGGGTTAATTATTGGCAGTTCAACATGGGCCAGTAGAATTAGCTCCCAGCTCTGCCTCTCCTCTCCTGTACTTATCTGAAACTTCTCCCATCCGTTTTTCTAAAGAAGCAGTAACTCCATGTATTTTGCAGTTTTTATTCTGGAGCACTTCCTCACTAAGCTCCTTATTCAGGAAGTTCAGTGGGGAACCTGCGGTGTGGGCTCCGGGTACTCGGGGCCGTGACTTAGCAGGTGACGGCTTCTGAGCCACACCTGGCACATGCTAGAGTAGCTGGGCTTGGAGGAGCCTTTTAAATGGGTGTATCAGTAAGGGCCCTTAGGAGCAATACGGGGCCTGGGAAAACCATGCACGTTTCTATATCAACGGAGCATGTGAGCCCGGGGCTCGGGCACTTCTAGCCCCACTTGGGAAGTCTGGGTTGGAGCAATGTGGGCTCTGCTGGGGTCTCCGAAGGGCCGGAACTGGCGTTTTGTGGGGAAGCCAGGTTGTCTGGGCAGTGATTACATCCTGACAAACCTGGTCAAGTGGACTCTCTGCTGAGACAGAGCCTTTGGACGTGCCAACGATATATTCCTAATTGAAATTTGTTTTCACTGTGATAATGTCCAGTGAAATAATTGCTCTCTTCTTTTAAAATGTATAGGAAATCAGCTGCCCCTTTTCCATTTTTGAACAAAGCATTCAGTTGCTCTGCCCTGTTGGTTTACATTTCTGGCTTCCTAATGCACACTTGTTCGTAAAGTCATACTTTGCTCAAGCTTTTGTAAAGAGCCCAGGTTTCTTTTCCTTTGCAGAGAGAAAAGAAAAACAAAACTCTAAATCACTCATGATTCTGCTTATAGATGACGACTTTCGGAGCTTTCCTCCACAAAGGGGCTTTCTGCAGGAACTACTTCAACTTACTGGATATGCTGGTCGTTGGGGTGTCTCTGGTGTCATTTGGGATCCAGTAAGTATTCTGGGGTGTGTGTGAACGTGTGTGTACAGGACTGTTGGGCAGGAAGGTCTGTGTGAGGAATCTTAACATAATTCATAAAGCCTAGGCATCGTTTTAATTATGGCATTCGGTTATCTGGGGAAGCTTAATTTGTGCCCATGCCAGAAAGCATTGGGACAACTCATCCTTTCTTGTGTTTCTGTTTCTCTTTTTATGCCCTCTGCTGGGTTGTGCTCATTATTCTCTGTGATCTTTTTTTCAAAAGAGGGTGAAAGAAGTCTAGACTAGGAGGGAGGGCAGCTGGACTCTACTCTGGGTTCTCCAGGGGCTGGCCCAGGGCCCGGGGCCGGTGGGGGCTCCTCTCCCAGGATCTCAGTTCCCCATCTATACAGGAGAGGTTGGACGAGGTGGCCTCTCAGGCCTTTCCAGCTTGGATATTGAAGGCTGCCCTTACTCTCCAGGATAAATCAGCTGCTATGACCCTTTTCTTTTGGCATCTAAAATTTTATTTGTTTGTTTTTGGTTTTGGTTGTGTTTTTGCGGTACGCGGGCCTCTCACTGTTGTGGCCTCTCCCGTTGCGGAGCACAGGCTCCCGATGCACAGGCTCAGCGGCCATGGCTCACAGGCCCAGCCGCTCCACGGCATGTGGGATCCTCCCGGACCGGGGCACGAACCCGTGTCACCTGCATCGGCAGGCGGACTCTCAACCACTGCGCCACCAGGGAAGCCCGGCATCTAAAATTTTTAGCTAGAAGGGGCCAAAGCTGCAAGTCAGAGCCCCAGGACCTTTCCATGGCATTGAGGGATTTCTGGTGGGGAACAGCCCCAGCTGTACACTGCCTGCCTGCCGTACCTGGGGGTTTGGGACAGAGGCTCCAGTGGGAGCGTCCAGGGGTGGTCTTGCTTTCCTGCTGACTTTGAAGCACCTCTGCTCAGGTGCTGACCATCAGTGCCCCTCATATGAGAGCACATGTGTGCACATGGCCTCTGAACTAAAGGGAAATGAGAGGCTCTATCCCCTTCAGAAGGGGGAGGACCCCTGCCTGAAACTGCCCTGTGTTAAAATCCTCTTCCTCACCTCCCATCAGTACCCAGTGAGAGGGAGCCATGTAGTCACAACTCGGAAAGGCATTCTCACGAGTATCTTTGCAACGCCTGTAAGCTCGCAGCTGTGCCTGCACCGTCCAGCTGCCGCCCCCCCATATGCTAACCCCATACCCACTTGGGACTCACCTGATATCACCTCTATGGGGCCTTCCCAGACTCCCCAAGGTCTTTTCCCCTGGCTGCCTTCTCTCTGTTGTCACACCTACATGCTGGCTTGCGGTTGCCCATCTCTCCCACCCAACGGCGGACTCCTTGAAGGCCAGAGAAGCCCAGCACCAGGGCACTGCAGCAGGCCTCCAAACTTGGAAAACCAACCAAACCAACGCAACTCAGCCAAGTACTGCCTAGCATTTACATCAGGTGGAAAGAATAAAGCAAACTCCTAAATTGTGTCTCTGCTACATTAGTTGTGTGCCTGTCAGGGTCTCTGAGAGTGCGGGGGGCCTGGCTTAGGAGGTGCCATGGAGCGTGGGCCGGAAGGAGGAGACCCACCCTCGTGTGTGGTTCATGCGGAGAGATTAGCTCTGCTCCACGTGGCCCCACCATAGTTGTACTAAAGTGAAATCATCTCACAGCATTTTACCCACTGTAATACATTCTGCTTGCTTGATTTCCTCTGCTCTTTCCCTTAGATCCAGTGCCATCTCTGTTGTGAAGATCCTGAGAGTCTTAAGGGTTCTGAGACCGCTCAGGGCAATCAACAGAGCAAAAGGACTTAAGGTTTGGATTCCTCTCCAGGCTGGGCTGGCTTCAGTTGGGGTTAGCTGTCATCACTGATTTTTCTGGGCCGGGACTGGGTTGAGGCCTGATGGATTTTCCAGTGAGCTTTGCCTTTGAAAAGGACATTTCTAACCAATGAAGCTGCCTCTGCTAAGTGCTGGCAGTGTTTTTCAAGTTATTATTTTCCTCACAGACTTAGAGAATGATCTTATGGTTACCAGGGGGGGAAGGGTAGGGGGAGGGATAGATTGGGAGTTTGGGATTGACATGTACACACTGCTATATTTAAAATAAAAGGGCTTTCCATGAAAAAAAGTTATTATTTTTTAAATTTTTTGTTCATTTAAGATGTTTCTCTTTATTTGATTACTGCTCACACTTCATTACTTTTTTCATTATTAATAGTGTTCCTCTGGGTTTCTTTTAGTCTTTAAATCTATTCTTGTGCAGTTTGTACAAAAGGCCAGAGGGTTTACATTTTCCTAAGTCGTCTTATGGGGTACAGGACCCTTGTGCCAGGCAGTGCTGTACCCCATGGCATTTCTTCTGACTGAGCTCACTGCTTTGGAGGAAGCCAAGGAGGAACCTCCTTACAGGGCGTTCCTCCCAGGGGGCCATAATGCACTGGGGGTAACTCCATAGATAACCACCTGAAAAACGAAGCATAAGGGACTGTCAGGTAGGAAAATAATATAAAATTGCATATAATCATAGAAAATCTTGGCTGGTATTAGTTCACCTCGTGGCTGAAATAACACAGGGAACTAACACTCCCCTGTCCCCTCCCCACCCCCTCTCCCTAGCACGTGGTCCAGTGTGTCTTTGTGGCCATCCGGACAATTGGCAACATCATGATCGTCACCACCCTCCTCCAGTTCATGTTTGCTTGCATCGGGGTGCAGCTCTTCAAGGTACAGGGAAGGGCCTTTAAGCATGGAGCCCAGCCCGTCTTCTTCAGGCGGGGCCCACATTTGACTGTCTGTCTGTTTTGTATCCAGGGAAAGTTTTATCGATGCACAGATGAAGCCAAAAGTAACCCCGAAGAATGCAGGTGAGTGTCCTGAACGTGGGAGTGGGGAGTTTGGAAGAACAGATAAAAAGCTTCAAGAATCCGCTCATGCTAGCCTTTCAGAAGTTTTTGTTGTGGAGGACAAGAGGCCTGAGAGCTCAGCCCATGGCTGGAGACGTGGAAGGGTTTTGTTTTGAGGTGAAATTCACATAACGTAAAATCAACCATTTCAAACTGTACAGTTCAGTGACATTTCATACAATCACATTGTGGAGGGAGCACCACTTCTGTCTAGTTCCAAAGCTTTTCATCACCCTTAAGGCATGGACAGATGACTTCTGATGTTTGGTATAGAATCAGTAAACTGGGGGAGAGAGTGGGCACTAAAACCTAAAATAACAATTATGAAATGCTCCCCAAAAGCTCCCCCTACAGCCACGTATCCAATTATTTCCTCAAACCAGAACTTGAAGCTTAACTTCCTGGAGTTCAGGATCTGGCGACCCTCTTCTGACAGGTCCCAGGACGCTTCTTTCTCCTTGCTCCCATCATCCACATCTTGGCCATATGTTCGTTCACAGTAATGGGCAGAGGAGAGAGCAGGTGGCATATACTCATTCCTCTTATCCCAATGCATCCAAAAGACTATGAAGGTAGACACGGAGGCCATCGCCTGAAGTTCTGAGACCTTAGAAGCATAGACGTCCCTGTCCTTTTGAGATGTCACCAGGCAAGGCTGGCCTGCTTGCACTGTGTTCACTGAGGGTTTCTTTTCAGCAGAAGGTGCAGTCAGAGAGCACCAAAGGCCATGTGACTGTGGCAGTGCACCTCAGGGGCCCCGTTCATGCTCTGGGGTGGGGGGCGCCCACGGAGTTGACAGCACAGCAGCCGTGTGAAGACGCTTTCCCTTCCGTTGCTAAGTTGGCCTTCTCATCTGTGAAATAGAGGCATTCTAGGAGAAATACTGTGTACCAGCGATTATAGAATTGTTTTGGAAAGAAAACTGGGAATATTGTTAGTATGAGAGAAGGAATTTGATTAAAACTAAAATGTAGAGAAGGAATTTGATTAAAACTAAAATGTAGATTAGAGGATGCCTGGGCTTGTTTCCCAGAGCTTGTGGAATTCTGCATGGCCAAAACTTTCGGTTCTTCATTGCACACTTTGAGGCCATTGTATGAGGGATGGTTCTTGTTCGGTAGTTTTCATTTGTGATCAGGCTGGGTGTCTGCCTGGTCACTCTGGAGGATACTCATTGAGTCATTGCTGCCCGGTTATTCGAACCGTTGAGTAGGCTAAATGGAGAGCATGATATGGAGAAACGCAGGCTGTGCCATGCTCAGAACGGTGGCCTGGCCGGGGGAGGGATCGGGCAGTGTGACAGATTCCACATCCTGCCAGGGTGACCGCCCACTTCCTTTCCTCTCTAGGGGGCTCTTCATCCTTTACAAGGATGGGGATGTCGATAACCCTGTGGTCCGTGAGAGGATCTGGCAAAACAGCGACTTCAACTTTGACAACGTCCTCTCAGCTATGATGGCTCTGTTCACGGTCTCCACGTTCGAGGGCTGGCCCGCGTGAGTACCGAGATCGTGTGTCTCCCAGGGATGCTCCTGCTGCTTCGCGGGCACTCTGGGCTGAGCCGTGTCTCCTGGAGAGTGGGTCCTGCTGCTTTTCTCCAGTTTTGTAGGCCTTTTCTATGACTTTTTAACTTTGTACCACTTATCGCTCACTTCCTGGCCCACAGGGCTCCTCTGTCTGATTAGGCAAAGGATTAACCCCTGTGGGCAGCCAGGACTCTCGGATTTGGGAAGCTGGGGTCTTGGAAGGGGGGTATCTCTCAGCGGGCTCCTGGGGGGCATTGCTGGATGTGGATGGGGAGTCCCCAGAGGCATTTTTCAGGCCAGCTCCTGTGTCACCTCATCAGTAAAGCTGCCACTACACTGTTCCTAAAGAGGCCCATGAGAGTGTCCCAGACCGTGCACTCATTTGTTCATTCACTCCTAGTAATGTACCAGTACGTGCCATTGTGCCACGTCTTTCACTGCCGCGCTCGCTGGCTCATTCATAACGTGTGCTCTTGATACCAGCTCCATGCAACATGCTGTACTACACCCTGTGGAAGAAACAGAGCTGTCTAGATGTGGTTTCCCCTCTCAAAGCCCACGTTTAGTCAGTGTCGCCAACCAAGCCAAGCAGGAGGGTCCTGGTGTGTCAGAGACATGCAGCATAGGGTCCTGAGGAATGGCTAGGATTTTGATGGGTGAGGTAAGAAAAGTGGAAAGGAGGAAGATGGTAGAATACGAAAGGAGCGCTCTTGTACCTCTGTTGTGCTCTGCTCTCTGATGGCCCCCCAGCTCCTGCCGCCAGAACATATATATGTTGATAGAGTTCCGAATGTCAAGTTCTCATGCCCAGAGGAGGGTGGACAGGCTGGCAGGACTCTCTGGGTGTGTGGGGTGTCTGCGAAGTAGAAGGACAGTTGGGCGGGGCTTGTTCATTGGTGGATTGGTCCTGTGAGACGAGGAGCATAGCGTGAGAGCCTGCACTCCACAGAGGCGCTAGCTGTGGTCTCAGGGTTTAAACACTGCACTTTAGTAAACCTGGGTGGCAGCTGCCACCAGGGATGGCAGGGAAATGAACAGACTTGGGGCTTGGGGCTCAGGGGAGGTGGGCTCAACTCCTGCTCTGTCCCCAGGACTGTGACCTTGGCACTTAGATCCCTCTCTGAGCTTCCGTAAGACAGGGACGACCGTATGTCCACCTTTCCAGATGGATGTGAAAGCACCTAGCACAGTGCACGCCTCGGGTGGGTGCCTGGAAGGGCTGAATCTGCATCAGAACGAGCATACGTTGAATTGGAGGCTGTTGCAGTAATTGCCCCTCTTTCTGCTCAGAGTTCTGCCTGGGACATTTAATTTTAGTGCTTGTTTCAGTTTGGGGAACCTCTCGTAGTTCTTTGGAAATGCCCTGGCTGCTCGCTCGTTGTCTTGCGTTTACTGCTTTCAGTTCCGCCAGTGTCTTCCATGTGACGTCCGTCCTGTCTTCTGTCTGTGACTAGAAAGGAGCATTATTGGATGTTTGTAAAATCTTTTCCAGTCTTCAGAGCAATCAGTCAACAAATATATCCCAGGTGTTCCCTCCGCCAGGTGCCGGGCTGATTGGCCTATCGCTCAAGAGGCTTCCTGAGGGACCTCCATGTGTCCCGGGGCCTTGGGGTGGGCTCCCAGCGAGGGGTCCGACCGTCAGTGCCCACAGAGGTGGTCAGAAGCCAGCGGGGCTGGGCTGCTGGCTGAGCGGCGCTGGTGCTCACTGGATCCTCTGCTCTCCAGGTTGCTGTACAAAGCCATCGACTCGAACGGAGAGAACGTCGGCCCCATCTACAACTACCGCGTGGAGATCTCCATCTTCTTCATCATCTACATCATCATCGTAGCATTCTTCATGATGAACATCTTTGTGGGCTTCGTCATCGTCACATTTCAGGAGCAGGGGGAGAAAGAGTATAAGAACTGTGAGCTGGACAAAAATCAGGTTAGAGTCACACACTGTTCGGGCTTCTGTCCCTTGAGCCAAAGAGGACCGATTTCTCTTTTGACAGCTTCCCGCATGTACAGAGAAGGGTGCCCACCTGCTCTCTCTCCCTGGGGCTTGGGCCCTGCTCAGAGCACACCCTCAGCCACTGTGAGTCATCAGTGTGGAGAGTTAGTTTCCCAGATGCAGAGTAGGCTGTAATTTTGAAATTTACCCCCAGACGTGTGAGTGAGAAGTCAGGATACCTAGGCCACCTTCTGTGGTCATGACCCACTAGTGACAGCTCAGAGTCACGTAGGGTGGTGTGGCCTGGGGCCAGGAAGCACCCAGTGGCACTCGCACAGTCCCTCCCAAGCCTTTTATCTCCTCAACCTCGGGACTATTGACATTTGAGGCTGGATAATTCTTTGTTATGCTTGCGGTGCATGGTTGAGAAGCCTCCCTGGCCTCTCCCCACTAGATTCCAGTAGCACCTTCTGCCCCCCACCCTCATTCCCGCTCCAGAAATATCTCCAGACATTGTCAAATGTGCCCTGGTTGAGAACCATTGACTTAGGAGGAAGTACCCTATCACACCACCGGGAAAGTCGCTAACTTTAAACTTGGGACTAAGGTTACACTGGCATCACTCTCTTGATCTAGCACCTTGTTTTAACCAGCCTGTTAGGCGCAGGGGCCTTTGGCTCTGATCGTGTGATGATGCGAGGGGGCCAGGAGACCTGTCTGGTCCTGTTCTGCCTGCACCTGCTCTGTGACTGTGGGTGCGCCTCCACCTCCTGTCTGGGCTGTCTCCCTAAATTGAGGGCATTAAGGAGTCACTTTTAAAGGTCTTTCTCAGCTGTAAAAATAGCCTGTGAGATGGAGACTCTGTTCTGGGAGTTTCCCCCAGGCCCTCTATCAGAAGCCATCTCTGTTGGCCGATAACATAGAGAGCAAGAATCACTGCCGGCCTGGGCTTCCTGGCGGGAAGTCGCCGTGCACGGTGAGGCCGTCTGTCTCAGGCTGCAGCGTCTCCACTGGGGGAAGCACGAGCACAGCTTGGTTTATAGGAAGACATTGCTGTGAGTTGTCAGGGCGTCCCTGCAGATGTTATCAGTGACGGTCTGAGGGAGGCCTGGTCCAGCTCTTCACCCCTCCTGACCCCCGCCAAGGAAGAAGAGTGTCAGGGCAAGACCCAGGCGGAAACAGAGCTGAAACTAGGTCACCACGAGGTCCAGGATAGGCTCCAGTCAGGGGTCCCAAGAGTCAGCATGTGAGGTCACAGCAGGGCCAGGTCCTGGACAGAGAGAGCCTGTGGTTGGTCTGGGCCTAGGAGCAAGTAGGGTATGATGCTGAAAAGGCTTTCGGGGCTGGAGGCTCCTTCTGGGCTTGCTGCAAAGGGTGGACCGGTCTCGGCCCCAGCATCAGTGGGCGGGGCAGTGCTCTGGCCATCATCACGGACCATGTCCTGGGGGTTCTAAGATGAACACGACAAGCTCCTGAGCCTCTAAAGCTCTCAGACAGACACACAGCTCACTCACCATTAGACACTTAGGGTTACCATGCTCGTTCTGGCTGCTGGTAGGCGTCTTGTATGGGTCCATCCCGGAGCAGCCATGGGACCTCCAATCTCAGGGAGTCAGCCCAGCCCCTCTGGTTCTTGAGGATTTCCTTGCCTCTCGTTACTTGGCTTCCTTCCCTGGGCAGGAGAACTACAGATGTGCTCCACCAGCATCAAAGAAGGGCAGGGATAAGACACGGGTCAAGGCTTTGCATCTCTGCTTAATGCATCGCCGGACCTCAGTCTTTTAATAAGCGAAATGGAAGCAAACTGGGTGCTCTGCTTACCCTCAAAGGCTGCTGTGAGGACCAGATGAGGTGATGGAGCTGGGGGCCCTTTGTCAGTGATGCTGAGTGGTACCTGTGCGGGTTGCGCTGGCGGTTCCCCCTTGTTCTCGCTCCCTCCCAGTAGGGGTGCGCCAGCTTTTCAGGGCAGACGAGAACTGTGTCCTTCTTCCATAGACGTGCTCAGGATCCCCGTTGCTCTTTTCTGCCATTGCAGCGTCAGTGTGTTGAATACGCCTTGAAAGCACGTCCCTTGCGGAGATACATCCCCAAAAACCCCTACCAGTACAAGTTCTGGTACGTGGTGAACTCCTCGCCCTTCGAGTACATGATGTTTGTCCTCATCATGCTCAACACACTCTGCTTGGCCATGCAGGTAAAAATGGAGACAGCCGCGTGGATCACGCCTGGGCCTTCGGTGCAGCCCCATGCCCCAAATCCTGAGGGTGGAATGCCGCCCCCTCACAGGAGGAAGGGTTTGATTACCTGATGAGTCCGGGCTGTAGTTTGGCCAGACTCCCATTCTGGCTAACAGTTGCCATGGCAGGAGTTTACAGTCACTCTTCTGCATAAGAGACTGTACAGCGTGACCATAAGTGCCATTTCTCTGGAGCCCTAGCATGGCTTGCAGGCCTGTGAACCTTTACTGTGGGCTTCTGTGGCCAGGGAGTGGTTGTGGACTAAAGCTCTGTCTGTGTGGAAATGAACAGGCGGGGTCTTCAATCCTGACTTGACTCCTTAGCAGCCGGGTGACCCGGGGCAAGTTATTTAAATCCCCCGAGCCTGGCTTTGTCGATTGGTAAAGTGGGAAACGAAGTTTATGCTGGGTAATTTGTGTCCGGCACTTTGCTCTGGGCCTGTCCCAGAGTGTCATTCCCGTCCTCAAGTCACTCTCAGCGTGGCAGTGGGGAGTCTTCTGGTCCGTGGAGTACTGAGTTTGACCTGCCTGACAGCGACTCTTGGCTCACTGGGGGCAAGGAAGGCAGCTCACTTCAACTGGCCACACTGGATTACAGAGCGGTATTGATAGTGAGCGTTTCCAGCCCTTGTGCTGTCTAGTGGATATTGCACTAGGACAAGAGTGGCCAAGGTCTAGATTCAGTTTCCCACTGGCTCTAAGAACCTGAGCAAATCAAACCAACTCCCAGTGCTGTCTGGGAGATGAGTGTAAAGACAGCCAAGGGTACGTTTTCTGGCCCTTTCCTTAAATTTACGAATTCCTTATGAATGAGGACCCTCTGCTGATGTAGGGAAAAGCACGAAGGCAAGATGATAACAGTGCCTTTGATTGAATATAGGCCTAAATGGCGTATAATGTATCCTAACCGAGTCCTACCTTTGTCCATAGACCTGTGGGCGTGTTCTGCATTGTGCCTGGGTCAAGGCCCTGAGTAGAAACCCTGCTGGGAGGAAGGGTGGATTCCCTTTATTCCGAGCAGAGGAAGTGGATGTCTTTCCCCTTCATCGTTTGGTCACCCTCATCTTGTCAGGGCCCCCTGCGCTTTGTGGGGGGCCTACCACGTGCCCTCGCAGGGTCAGTGGAATCACTGGGAGAGGGTGCTGGACCGGGGAGGTTGCCTCGCTGCCCGTGTGACAGGCGGACGGATGCCTGCAGGGGGTGGTGGGCTGGGGAGCCTCCTTTTGCGAGTCCGGAGTGGACCCCCGAGAACCGTGCCTCTGCTTCCGTCCACAGCACTACGAGCAGTCCAGGATGTTTAATGACGCCATGGACATCCTGAACATGGTGTTCACCGGGGTGTTCACTGTCGAGATGGTTTTGAAAGTCATTGCATTTAAACCTAAGGTGAGTTGCTAAACCCACTGTCAAAGGCTGTAGCTGAATCACTCCAAAGAGTCACCCACTTCCCGTTAGTCTTGTGTTATTGGATTATGCTGAATTGTTCTGGCCGTTAACTAGGTTATCGCCTGAGAACGTTAAAATCTGATGAGGGCATCTGTGTACACATGAGAAAATAAATCTGCGAAAACAAAACCTCGCAAAAACAATTCTGAGAAAAAGAAGAAGAGAGAATTAGGAATTTGCAGAATGGAGATTGTTTTGAAACCTGATTTTCTGTTTCTAGAAGAGCGTGTGTCAGACTGTCTCAAGGAAACTCGCCTCATTACTTGAGCATTGGAGACATTGTTTTCACATAACCCATCAGGAATAATTCGGCCCTGATTTTACTTCTACATTGCCAGCATAAAGACTTTGGTTTTCTTTGTTCTTGGTCTACAGCATCTTTTTCACCTTTTATGGAAAATTCTACCAGCTGCAGACCTCTCACAGCCATACCATCTTTCGTTTGTTTAATTTAGAAAAATTTCACTTGACTTTAAGACAAAACAAGACACGAGCATTTTAAACTGTGTTGGACTGCTCTGCGTGTTATGTCTCCTTTAGGACAGACTGAGTCCAGTCCACAGTTGTCAACGTCTGTAGCGTAAGAGACAGATAGCATAGTGTCGAAGAGCACGCACCATTCTGGGACCAGACTGAACTCAAATCCCCAAGCAAGCTGTCGATACTTCACTGCTCTGGGCCTCCATTTCCTCACCCATGGAATGAGGGCTCTAGTAGTCCTACTTCGTAGGGCAGTTTGGAGGAGTAGGAATCACTCTGTGTGCCACGCTTACAAGAGTGCTCGGCGTGTAGCCCCATGCTGTAGACGTGTCAGGACTGTTACGGTGACGACCACCATCCCCAGCATCAAGTGGTGATGTTTCCTCGTCCTAAAACCCTAGACAGAGGAGCAGATCCTGGCCGAGCTGTGACACATTTGACCCTCAGTTTCTTTTCTAGCAAAACCTCCACCCATCAGAGTTAGAGAATAAGTTCAGTGACCCCAGTGTCTGTTCATCAGGGTGTGAGGTATCTGACAACACTAATTTAAGTAAGACTCGGATTATGAAATGATGGGTTCACATACTCCATCCGTAAGTGAGATTCTAATTTAGAACTGTTCCTATCTTTAATTTGAATTAATTCCTATGCAATCTTTATCAGCTCTTTGTGGACCAAAAAGAAAGGACGCTTGTAAGTGATGGATCGGGGTGATTGCAGTGGGGTCAAACCTGGCATTTTTGCATGGCCAGATGCTAATTACTGTGACTTGTCCATATCTCCACACATGCACCTTCTTCCCTGCCCCCACCAAACTCTTCTGAATATCCTTTGAGATTTTTGGTTTGCTTCCCTTTCCCCTTTCCGTCCTTGATCAACATTTGTCTGGACTGATGGAAAGGTTGCAGAGTAAGAACTCCAAAAGCACTTGATCAAGGCAACATGGCACGTATCTATGCAACATTTCCTAGATCCCCTCGCCATGTCTTGCCCTGCCTGGTGATTAAGCTCTGAGAAGGCACATTTCCCCCGGCATGTGTGTGAGTCCGTGTGTGTCTGCGTGTGCACTGTCAGCGGCTGTGTCCGGTGAACCACTGTTACCAAACCTGGGAGGAGAGTTCAGTGGTGTGTGAACAGGCTGGTGAGGCCGAGGGGAAATGAGTGGCTAAGTTATAGTCAGTACTGATCGATCGGAGTTTTTAAATGAGTGATTTCCGCTAGAAATTGTGCCGCTTCGTAGTTTTCCTCCACAAGGTATTTTCACAGCAGAAGATAACCTCAGATTACAAGTGAGAGAAATTTTAAAACAGCAATAGCAGCGCCTCTACGCCTGAGGGGCACCGTCACTGCATTTGCGAAGCAGATGGATTTGGTGTTGTGACGGTGTGTCTGGAGGAGCCGGAGAGAGTCATTTCACCAAGAAGCAAAGCTCTTCTTAAAACGCTTCCTGACTCTCCTATCTCCTCTTTGGTGTTAGCAAAGCAAGGCCAGGCGAGTAGTCATCCACAAAGAAGTCAGTGAGGCCCTCCTACCCGTCAGAGGGGCAGTGGGGCTGAGGAGGCGTGTTGCAAAGGTGGCAGAAGGAAGCCTCTCTGTGAGGAGATGGCCAGAGGGACAGAGGGCTGGGAGCCTGGCCCATAAACTTCATCTCAGAAGGTCTGCGTCTCTCCTGGGGAGCTCTGTCGCAGGGTCCTTTGGGGCTGTGTTCTCCACAGTGAGGGGCGCGTGTTCCGGGAGAACTTGTCAGCCTCTGTCAGGAGAGACAGGGTTGCAGCTGTTTTGTAATAGAAATACAGAGGGTGAAGTTACAATCCTTCCTGGGAGGTGAGAAGGCATCATAGGAGGAAGGGTTCAAACGAGTGGAGGAACCTGACTCCTTTTATACTCAAGGGCCTGACTGGTAAAGGGGGCCTCCTGAGTGAGAGCACATTTAGAGGGATGTGGTCCGAGCTGGGAGCTTCCCTGGTGGGGAGGTGGGATCACTCCAGGAGAAAAGTTGTTTTGAGTGTGGGTTAGGCAAGCATGGAAGGTGGTGAGACGCCAAAGAGACAAGGAATGAGAGCCGAGCAAACAGGCTGCTCAGTGGGTCGTGTCGGCTCCCCAGGGTAGACCCACCCATCGGGCATCGAGCTCGTGCACTTGGAGCGACTGAGCCGCCCTAGGGTTTTGAAAGGTGGGCCATGATGTAGATAAGAACCAAGTCCTGTTCCCCGGCCTTCCCCTCCAGTACTCCCAAGGGGCAGCCGCTGGACTTCTCAAGTGAATTCTCTCGCTGCAAGGAGGGAGATTGAAGAAGAAGGGCTTTGTCCAAAGTACTGGCTCCCGTAGGTCTAAGGAGCACTTCTGATTTGTCTGAGGTTCCTTCTTTGTGCTTCCAGAAGCCGCCCATCTGGTGTTTTGTCCAGCACCTGTTCAAGTACGTTACCTGCCTCCATGTGGGCTTTTCCTCAGGGAGCCACACTTTGTTCCCAAGGCTTAGACCTCGAAGCGTTTTGGTCTTGGTTCTACACTTGACCCTTGAACAACACGCGGGTTAATCTGAGTATTGCTTAGAGCCGCCGCTCCCTATCCGAGGTTCCTCTGCACCCATTGATTCATCCAACCACAAACCACGTAGGGCTGTGGTATTTACTCTTGAAAAGCATCCATGTGTATGTGGACACGCACAGTTCAAAGCCACCGTGTTCAAGCGTCAACTGTACCTTGAAAATGTCGAATTTACCTGCCTAGCCACTTGAGCTTGGAAAACGTTGAGAGTTACTGGGTTTGGGGAAAGAAGAAAGTGCTTTAGTGCTGTCCTCATGCTTCTGTGCAGAGCGGATGTGTCGTGGACACTGGGTCACCCGGTCCCATATGCCTCCCAGGACAGCACTCCCTCCCCCAGGGTCCCTGGCAGCAATAAGGCTGCTTTACCAGCCCCAGCAGTTTTCCTGGAGCACCTTCTGTACCTCCTGGGAAGAAACCCTGACGCTATCTTTTCAGTTCTTCAGTGATCACACACACACACACACACACACATATATATATATATATATATATCTCATAAATGTATCTCAGTGATTTATTTTAATGCCAAATAACGCTTGAGGAGAAATATTAACTCTCCTTAACTAGAACTTGATGTCAGACTCCTTCATGGGCTCAGCCTGTCCTTTCAAGGCCGGGGTATCCCGGAGCTCCCTCCTGGTCCCCTTCTCCCCTGGTAAGACGCGTGCACGCCCAGGGCCTCAGTGGCCAGCTCGTCTCACCCCAGCCTCCGCGGCCCTCCTCCCTCTTGCGTTCCTTGACTGCTGAACCCATCTCCTGCCTCTGGCCTCAGCGCCCCCCTTCATCTTCCACACACTCCCTTTGTAAACTGAAAGCTGACCGTGCCACCTGTTGTATGAAAAAAAAAAGGTAATTTCATAGTCGAATATTCAAAGTTCTGCACCAAACACTAGCGCACTTACATTTCTGCCTCATTTCCGGCCGCGTGCTCCCAGCCGTTCCTCCTCTGCACCCCATCCCCACTGTTACCATGCGGGACCTTTCCGTGGCCTGTGCTTCTGTGTCTGGAAGCCCTTTTTCCACCTTGTTATCTTTTAAGGCCTGTCTGGAATGTGGGCTCCTCCGTCACAGTGTCCCCCCAGCCTAGCCAGGGTCGGCTCTCCCCTTCACATGTGCTCCTGTTAGATGCTCACTGTGCATTGTCAACATCAATACCCTCCATGTCTCCCTCTCCGTTAGCTGAGCAGCTGCTCAAGGCTGGGTTGTGTTTGTCTCACGCGATGCCTGCTACATGCTGGTTACTCCATGGGAAGTGGTGGAAGGGAGAAAGAAAGGAATGGATGGATGAACCTGTGGGTGCAGCCCCTTGGCATCAGGCCCTACCGGCTTTTCTATCACAGGAGATGTGGGCAGAGCAGAGTGGCCAAAAGTGAACGTATTTTTCTTTAAGCCTCCACTTGACCTTTGGAAAGGCTTATGCTGGTTAGAAAGCTGTCAGTTACAGTTTCCACCCAAAGTTGGCACTGTGGGCCATCCCTTGGGTCAAATGCTTCCCAGACAGTCCCTGGCAGAAATTGGAAAGTGATCCGGCTGCCTCAGTAAACCCCAAAAGGCCGGGCAGCGAAAAGATCCTGGACTTGGGCTGCTTCTCTTGTTTGCATTGCATAGACCTTGCTGCCCACCATGTGCCAAGCCCATGCTCTATCCTGGCTGGGGGTCCAGCTCTCCTTCCAGGAGCCTATAGTCTAGCCGGAGATTATGTTAATGGACAATCAAGATAGAGTTCTTAGAAACAAGGGAGCTTCCTGGCCCTAAGCCCACGTTAGTCTGGGTTATGATTTTAAATTCCCGGAGTCAGAAGTGTTTCCGAGTAATAAATGTTATTGCGTGTGGCTGACTTGCTTGATCCTTTCAAATGGGTGAGGCTGTTCAAAAAGTAATACGGGCCAACTGTGGCCAGACTGGTAGGGACTGCTGGTTCCATCTGAGGGGCCCTGACCTCCACATTCAGTTGTAGGAGACCCTCTTGTGACTGGCCAAGAGGAGAGAGCATGCAGGTGGGCGCCGTGCTAGAAGCCCTAACCTTCTGGTTACCCAGACGCTGCGGTGGCTTTGGGAAAGGGGTGGGGCTGAGTCATACTCACTTGACGGTGATTTTATTACCTAGGAGGCTACTAAACAGGGAAACAGCATGTGGGAAGAAGGCGGGGGGGGGGGGGGGTTGGCATTTTCTGCCTCCCTGGGGCCCCTAGCAAGCCATCTGGCCAGAGCCTGTGATTCCAGCCACCTGCAGCAACTCAAGCCTCCTGTCGCCTAGACGAGGGTGTCAGTCCAGGAACCCTCTAGAATTTGGGCACAACTCTGTGAGTGCAGTGGACCCTCCAGAGAGGGTGTTGATGAGATTACCAAAGAGTTCCAGGACCCCAAACATCAAGCCCCTATCGTGTTGATTTAAAGTGACTTTATACACCGCAGGGGGCCAGGATGGGCCAGTTGGAGAATAGTTTGCAGGCTGATAGGAATGATCCACAGGTGAATACGGATCATTCTGGAGAGACAGAGACACAGAGACACACAGAGACAGAGGAGCCATTCAGGAATAAAGCCTCAAGTAGGTAAGAGGGGCATTCAGTGCCCTGAATGGTGGTGGGCTTGGCCTCCGGGAAAGGATGTACTGTAGCAAGAGGGGGGCAGGGCCCGTGGTGTGGGACAGGACAGGAGGGACAGTGGGTCTTCACTGCTCTCTGTGCCCTAGAGCCCCAGTTGTTACTGATGACCACGCGTTTCTAAGGCATCAGCTCCTCTCTAGAGGAGAGGGGAAGGCTCACCATTGTCTCTGCAGTTCTGAGTTGCTGTTAAATCCATGAGGAAGAGGACAGGCTCTGCACCTCAGAGCGTGCTCTGTGGCCAGGCCGCCAGTCAGCCCACTGTGTGTTACCATTCGCAGTGATGCAGATAATTTAAGAGCAAACGCTGTGTTCTCCCAACCCGGGTACAACGGCGGCACTCAGCGCACCACGTGATCCAGCTGACTGTCTGGTTTCGCGTTGTCCTCGGGGAGGGAAGCAGAATGTGCCTTTACGTCCTGGTGCAGGCTCTGGGTCTCCTCTCTGACCAGCACAGCCAGCTTCCTGAGGCGCACCAGTCGTGTCCTCACCGTGGCCTGCCTCTCCTGTTTTGCCAGCCAAGAGCCCCACATCTTGAGAAGAGAAGCTGTAAGGAGTGAGACGTTGTCTTTATTAAGCAGACGCTCCCATTAGACGTTTATCATAGATCATCAGAGCTGGTGCAGGCGAGCTTTTGTTTACTTGTTAGAGGGCTAACAGAGGGGCCTGGGAGGGTGGCAGTCAGTCCGTGAGGGTAAGTAACTATGAGAGAGGTGCTGGGATTGTGGGAGAGGAGGAGAGAGGAGATGGCGGGGGGTGGGGGGGGGCGGGGGCAGGGTCAGAAGTCGTGGCAGTTGGTTGGGAAAGTCTTACATTATTTAAGATGAAATTTTTTAAAAATCTCAAACCCTAAGTCAGCGTTACAGGTCCCCCATAAATGCACCTGGGGTGATCAACAGTGATTAGAACAAACATCCCTCCTCCGGTTGTTGGAACAGCCAGCGTGTCCACATTCTCCATAGTGTCGTAAAAGGCTGGGGCTCTGCAGTGGCTTCCTCTGGGCCTGCACTTGATCAATTCATGGGACCTGACACTTCAAAGTACCTTCTGTTCTGGTGTTCTTGATCCAGCACTAAGTGTACCCCGTTGTAAGCACACTGGGCCCCTTTTTATATGATTCAGACCTGAATTTTTATTTCCACAACACATCCTGGCTTGTCGAAAAGATGCAGTTGATTTGCAGACAGTCGTTGACCTCGCAGCCAGAAGCCTCTGTGTACTGTTCTCCCCACCACCCCCTCCGATTGAGGGCTTCCTGGGGGGTATCAGGAGACAGCAGGCAGTCATTTAGCACCTACTGTGCTGAGCCCAGAAGAGGATGCGAAATGTATGCCATGTATGTACAGATTTGTGAGTCACAGTCGTAGGGATGTTGTACCTTCAACAAGATACAAGGACCTGAAATAACAAGAATAGGGCAGAGCTGCATGACCAGGAGGGTGCAAGTTGGTGGAAGGAGGAGGCCTTGCCACGTGTCAAGCACTATGTGGGCTCACGGCTCCGGGCTGGGTGGTGGGATTAGTGGAGGAGGGGACAGAGCAGTCAGCACAGTCCTCTACCCTCATTCCATGGGGTAGACCTGCGGGCAGAGGCCCCAGATTCAGTGACCAAGACCTGAGAGACATTCGGAGTCCCCAGGATGGGAGGTATGAGTCAGGAGGATCTGAAAACATGCCATCAGGGCGTTGGCATTTGAGCTGAGCGTCAAGTGGACGTGGGCAGGTAGAGTTGGGGTGGGGAGGCCGGAATCACAGAGGCCTCAGGAGTTGGGCAAGAACCTGGTGGTGGTTTGAGGGATGGAAAGGAGTCCGCTCAGCCTGGAGGATGCAGAGGGAGGGGAGGGAAGCCAGAGCTGGAGAGGAAAAAGGAGCCTATCAGGAGATAGGGGCTGCTCTGGGGGACAGTGGGAGCACTCGAGCATCATCACCATCCCTGAGCGCTCCTTCCCCGTGAGACCTTCTGTGCACTGATCCCGCAGCCCTACAGGCCACACCTCTGCCTTAGACGGCGTGCATCGCTGGCCTGTCTCCCTGTAAGCCTTCGTGTCCCTTTAGACCGAGAGCTCTGTGAGGACATCCTGCCACGGGGCACACCCTTTGCAGTACTTGGACTGTCGAGGAGGGGCAGGGATACTGGTTTGTTTCAAGGGCACAGCAGTGAGAAGGTGTGAAACGCCGGTCATAGTGGTCTTGATGTGGAAGAAGAGAAGGAGGTGACTAGGGACCCCATACGGGGAGTAGGAGGGCCTTCTCCTCCCTCAGCTAGTGAGGGGTTGGGGTTGTGACCTTGGGTGCCAGGGCAGGGTCACCAAGTGCCTCGCTCTGTCCTGCAGGTACTTGGCTTGGTTCAGTGCTGCCCAGGGCCACGGTCTGCATCGTGTGGTGTGTGTGTCGTGTGGTGTGTGTGTGTGTCTGTGCGTGTGGTGTGTGTGTCTCTGTGTGGTGTGTGTGTGTCTGTGTATGGTGTGTGTGTCTGTGTGTGTGTGGTGTGTGTGTGTGTATGTGTGGGTCCATGCACCCGTGGCCTCTCTCACACATGCAGGTGCCCCACCCCGTGTCCCTCTGCACCGGTGGACGGTATGGTCGCTTCCCTTTGGCCCTCCCGCCCCCCCTGGTTGCCGTGGTTGCTGCGGGGCCTGGGTGTGACCCCATGCGGTCAGCGTGGCTTCTCCTTCCTACGTGCTCATAAACATCTGCCCCCGCCCGCTCTGTCCAGGGGTACTTTAGTGATGCCTGGAACACGTTTGACTCCCTCATCGTAATCGGCAGCATTGTAGACGTGGCGCTCAGCGAAGCTGACGTGAGTATGTGCCCGCCCGGGGCCACCTCCCATCCTGTCTCTGTCTGCACACCCGCCCGGCCCTGCACTGCATCACCTGGACAAGTCACAGAGCCCAGTCGTACTTGATTGAAAACCAGGAGTCTTCTAACGAGAGCTGCAGAGAAGAGGCCTTTTAGCGTAGAGCTTGATCCCCAGGCCTTTAGACACACATCACCTTTTGGAGGACTGACTGTTTTGCAGCGTTAAGCCGAGTCAGCGGTAGGCAGGGCAAGATAGGCGTCTCTAACTGTTTTTATTTGCTGTGTCAGAAGCACTACCCGAAGTGATGTACCTATAACATGTTTGTTTTAGGGTGATTTTTCAAGTAGCCAGGTGGCTTGATGCTAGAATGTTCCCCTTTTATAACACTGTCCTTTTCTTCTTTTTTTCCTGTTGTGCTTCCTCTCTTCTGTGGCTTCTGAATGCTTGCTCTAACAGCACTATTTCACTGATGCATGGAACACTTTTGATGCCTTAATTGTTGTTGGTAGCGTCGTTGATATTGCTATAACTGAAGTGAATGTAAGTAGCAAATTTTGTGTCCTATAACCTCGTTAAGTCTAACACAGAGGAGACCAGAAACCCTCCCCACGGATCTCTGTACACTTTAGAAATTCAAGCACGCATTTACCGCAAAAGACTAAGAACATTTTGTCCTCTTCCCTCCCTCCCCCGGCCCCCCCATCCCCTTCCCCTGAATGAGAGTGGGGAAGTAAATGTAGAATTGCCATTTTGGAAGGAAAACATTATTTTTAAAGAAGACCTTATTAAAATGTTAAGGGCTAGGAGTTAATTGTGTGGGTATGTGAACATTATCACTCAGTAGCTGGGTGACCTTGGCAGGGCCCCCGGCTGCTTCGTGCCTCAGTTTTTTGAGCTGGAAAGCAGAGTTCATAACGTGTGCCCTGGTACCCACTGTGGGTCTGTGAAGGCACAGGAGAGAAACCCCACAGCCGTGCCCTGAGCACACGGCCACCGCTGCGGGTGTCCTCACCTGTACGCTGTGTCTGCTGAGCCCTACTGGTGACGCTGGGGAACATGCCTATCCTAGCTCCCCGAATAGGGATGCAGATTGAAGGCTGCCCTGGGCCAGGGGAAGGAGGGCCTCGTGTATATTAGGAGAGGGTGTCAGCGCTCCTTTGTTGCACCCAGTTGAATCCTTTGTTGAGGAGCAGTGGTAGGTGGAGTGAACACCCCACCCAACCTTTAGGAAGCATCCTGAGAACCTTCCTCAAAATACAGAGGCTGCAGAAAGGGGAGCACCGCCTCCCACTGGCCCCTTTCAGATCTGACCCATGCCCAGACCGGGAGGGCCTGATGCGGGCAGAACTGGCCCTGCCCACCTGGTCTGTCCCCAGTTCATCAGCAGGCTTCCGTGGGTGCCCAGCTTGTGTGGAGCCCTTCGCAGGGACAGGTGGAGCATGGGGTGGGCTGCCGTGCTGTGCTGGCTTCCTGCTGCCCGGTGCCAACCTGGCCCTCCTCCCCCCATGCCTGGCTGGGCAGGGGTTGCCACGCTCTGCCTGTCTGACACCTGCGGGCTCATATGGTCCATCCTGGTGCCCAGTCAGCCTGTGCCAAATAAGAATGATGAGATCTATGCCACCATTTTGGGGGCCAGGCTGACTGTGGAGTGTAGAGTAGCAGGACAGCGCTAGCCTGGACCTGGGCCTCAGTTCCCTCGTGGACCACTGAGATGAATGATGTCTGCCCTCCCTGCTTCATAGGTACGTTGCAATGATAAAATGATAGGCATATTTGTGAAAATACTTGTTTAAACTCCCAAAGTGTTAGGGAGATACAATGGTATTATTTTAAATATAGATTTTCCTTGTAACAATAAGCGAAATGAACTGTAAGACATTACCATGTCCGTGAGGGTGTGAGTTAAGCCTCATGACACTCAAATTCATGCCAAGACCAGGTACTGAAATGGTATTTTACTAGACTTAGGCACATAGATCTGCCAACCTCCATAAGCCCAGACTTACATAAATTCCACGTTATGTGAAATATTCCACAAGTCAGGTATAAAATTGCCATTTATAATGTGTGAATTATGCTTGGTTATAAAATAATCTGATGCTAATGGGAGAACATAGGACCCTCCCTGGGCTGCCAGGGGCTCTCTCCTGAGTTTATGACCAGACATCTGCCCGCTTAATCATCTCACCACGTAAAGCACTTACAGCCTCCATCAAAGTACACTTACGTGAACAGTCTGGAACCAGACCCCTATGTAAGTCAGAGGTGGCCTATAATGGAAGTGAAAATATCATAAGTGACAATTTGAGCAGGTCTCCCTGGAGCGCTCCGTGCTTCACGTGGTGTGTAGGTGGTAGGGTCCATGCTTAGCTTCTGGGCACCAGGATGTGGCCAGGGTTTGTTCACCAAGCAGACAGCCCAGCTCTCTAATGCCTGACTCCCCGCGCTGGTGCACCACCGACAGTACGCGCGGCTTCCTGGCTGCCTCGCCGCGTGCTGGGGCTGAGCCCACTGTGCCTTCCCTCTGGTTCAGCCCTGCCCAGCAGTGTCTCAGACACGTCCGCCTTCACCTTCCATCAGTCAGGAAAGCCACAGGTCTATAAAAGCCCACGCGAAATTTTTTAGTTAGCATTTGACTTTGGGGTTTCTGTATAATACAGGCTTTCCCTGGCATTCAGTCAGACTCGAAAACCCTACCAGTCAGCATCCTCGTACTGTTTTTCATTACGTGACCTTTCCCCTGGTCAGATGGAGCCTGAGACCAAACCTTCCTGAGCCGGGAGCAATGCGAGTTCAAGGCCCTGGCCCAGTAGAAAACCACCTTAGGGGACCTCAGCCTTTCTGTGCTGGGCCTCAGTGAAGAGGGGATGCTCAAGGCCACCTTCTCATCTATTCAGTCCTTCATCACATCTTTATTGGGCATCTACGACCCTCAGGCCACAGCACAAAGACAGGAGAGACTGGATGTCCTTAACCTCCGGTGACATAACTCTCTGAGTGTAGCCGGTGGTTCCTCTACATGCCCCGCCCCCATGCCGAATTCCCTGGGAAGCAGCACACATCATTTCCCTCGGTGGCCCTGTCCCCCGCACTCCCGACTCAGCTGAGCGTGAATACTCTTGGTCCATTGTTGGCTGTTTTTAGCTGCCATAAGTCATCATTTTTTGCAATGTTTAACTTGCTGTGCTGTCTCTCCCAACCTCTGTTGCTCTTTCTTTTCTGTTGCCTAATCGATTTTCATGTTGGTTTTGTTTTTAGAAAATTGTAGCGGCAAGTATATATAAACATATATACGGTGAAGTCATTGTTAAAGCAAAAGCACTCGAAAGACTGTATACTTGTCTTTCCCACCTTTGGTTTTCGCTGAGTTGCACAGGAGTGCTGTGGGTCGTGGTCATCTAAATTGTTTGCTGTGCCCTATTTCGTTGTCTCCAGCCTGGGGCCTGAGCTGGGGCCATCTTGGTCAGTCACGCTTGGCTCTGTGACACGGCAGCCTAGTCTTCAAGAATGAACGATGTGGCCTGGAAATGAGAAATTGAGCTTGCGTTTGTATTCTTCGCAAAAACATTTTGGATGGCCCTTTCTGTTGTCCTGCTTGCATGCTCACCTGGCCCTCTCCATCCTGCCGCCCCCTCCCATGACCCCTACCCTGCCACGGTCATGGTTTGATAGCTGTCGTGGACTTGTCTTCATCACAGTTGGTCATAATGTCATCAAGCTGCTAAAATGTCAGATGAGGACTGGCAGGCTCGGTTTTGCTCCTTCTTCGATGCCTGTTTGTTCCTTGAATGGAGAAATGATCCGGCATCATATTCTCCCTAACCTGGGAAATGGCTGTTGCTAACGTTTAGTCTTTCCGATTAGCATTATTGGCGGGGAGGCAAAACACTTGTTTAGCAGCCATGTCTGCATTGTTATTACTTAAGAGCATGTACAAAGTCAGTAGGGAGGTCACTCCCAGGGACCTAAGAATTGTCCCTGACCTGTCGTGTACCCAGGGTGGACCAGGTGGCCCACAGCTACACTCAGCCTCTTGTTCTAAATCCACAGTCAGGTTGTACAGCCCTCCATGCCGTATGCTAACCCTTTTCTAGGGACCAGGTCGCTGGTTTCTGGAGACAAACTCAGCAATCCCAAATACAGAAGCCTTCCATCCCAGAGGTGTTACATACCAGGTCAGAAGTAGTCAGAGAGAGGCTCCCCGACAAGAACTCTCCAGGACGCCTCAGGGCAACTGGTTTGCCTCCTGTCTGAATTGGAAAACTGCATCCTTTCAGCTTTTCTAGGAAGAGATGGGAATTAATGCGTAAAAGCAGACTGATCCCTTTGCACTTGGGCAACTCAGGGCTCATTTGCCTTCCGTAGTCGCAGGGGGTTGGCCCAGAGCCTACACGGCAAGAGCCTGCTTGGGAGCCCTGTGGGAAGGAGCTTTCCAGACTCTGGCACATAGTTTGGCTTCCTAAGGCTGAGGGTCCATTTCCCTGTAGGGTTTCCAGATGAAGACTGTGGCATCTCGGGAAGGAGTTACCGAGGTCATCTAGTCCAGGCCCTGGGATGACACTGGAATTCCATCTCTTGAAACATCATTCAGCCCCTAGTGCTGTCAATGGAAAGCTCCCTGGGGAGTGAGACCTTCCCTAGTCCCGCAGCCTCTGGGGGTGTCCTGCGGTTGAACCCAGGAGTGGCAGCTTGCTCACGGTCCTTTTCCACCCTTCACCAGCTCCCTGTGTTTCTGAGCCTCCTCCACCCACCCCTTGTAAGGAAGATGGGGATGGCAGCTACTCTCTTTGCATCCATCTGAGTACTGAAACCCCATCAACTCCAGAGGAACCCATTGCTTAGCTGTAACAGCCGGAATGGGCTTTCCCGGCGGTCGCATTCTGTGTGGCCCCTCCAGACCTAAAGGGAGTGAGCTGCTGTGGGTGACCAGCTGAAGACATGGCCCAGCTTTACCCTGGCCTTGGGCTGCTGCTCCTGGCTCTGGCTGTATGTTGGAACCACCTGGGAAAGCTTGGGGCCACCCCAGATCAATTAAGTAAAAAGCTTTGGGGTGAGAGCCAGGCATCAGAGTTGTCAAAGATCTCCCCAGGCCGTTCCAGTGGGTAGCCCAGGGTGAGAGTGGGCCTGCCCTTTTCATCAGGCTGGCGTTTGTAGTTCACGCAAAGCCATCCTCGGGGTCCCTCCATTTGTAAGATATTTTAGCAACTTGTACTTTCCCCCGGTGCTACCAGTGACACCCTCCCCTGCCCAGTCCTCCCTGCCCAGTGAGGCATGTGGGGGGGTGTCACAGGCTGCACTGGGGGTGCACGCAGCCTGGTGTGCCATTTGCTCTGTCCTTCCTTTCTTGCGTGTTGTGCTGCCTTGTCCCTCCACAAATGCTGTCTTTTCCTCTTCTTTGTCTTTTTGAGAGAAAGACTACCCATGGTTTCAAGTTCATAGGCCAAGATTTGTCATACTTCAAAGATAGCAGTTGAAAAAGAGATGTGCCCTTCAAAAGTCAGTTTGGCTACTAACTTTCTCATGTCACAAGGGGAGTGTAAAAGGTCTGTCAGACTTGGCGTGGGCTAGGGAGGGGCCAGCAGAAGAGGCTTGGGCCAGGTCATGGCCAGAAAGAGTGTCTTCCCCGACCACCCAGCCTCCTTATTCTCTTGTAAGTCCAACACACAAGTTATGGACATGGCAGAAATATACTATAGAGTGTTCTGTCTTATGAGCACTCTCGTCCCCTTGAGCGTAGGCAAGTGCGCGCGCACACACACACACACACACACACACACACACACATACACATACAGACACCCCCTCACACTCCAGCTGTATGGGTCAGACTGGAGCCTCCTGCACACAGCCCTTAGGCAGTTGGTGTGGGCAAGCATGAAAACTTGGGAAAACAAATACCTTCATTTGCTAAAGTCATGAGTTAAAAACCATCATCTGTCCTTTTAAGGAGATGTGATCCCTTTTGAGATGAGATGATAGAAGGGATGTAAAAAGAGTGACCAGGCTTTGACCAACCCATTGCAGAGGTCACGTTCCGAGCACCCCAGGCGAAGCAGGGACTCCTTTTTAACCCCATCAGAACCCGTTAGTCTTGGCTGAGTAATCTCGTTGAATTTCAGTTGTGATGTGATGTGCCCAGACTCCTTCTATTTTATGAATTTTATAGCGTTTTAGGTTTGACCTCAGGAGGCAGCCATTGACGAGAGTGAGACTCCAGAACGGAGTTTTTCCCTTCCCTGTATCTCCCGGGAGGAGAGCCCATCAGATTAGGGTGTGCATCCATGCGCACACACACAACCCTTAGCTGTACAGACCCACTGTGCAGAGAGGCTCCCTAGGGCCCTGGAGAGCACCCAGGAGTTCTGGGCCCCCAGTCAGAAGAGCCTCCTTCCTTTGTTGGCTTCTGGGTCGACCAGCTGCTTCAGCAGAGGTGACCCCGCTGAAGGGGGAAAAAAAAAAAGGCCGTCATTTCCTGACTCTTGTTCAGCCTTTACTGTTTAATTTAAAGATGGCTCCTGATACAACCTCTTTGCATTCTCATAAACAGTTATTGAACCTCTAATGAGTGCCAGACACCATGCTGGGCACTGAGTGGAGTGAGGCAAGGTCCCTGCCCCCTGGGGGCTCACAGACTGAGTGGGGAGGCCGGTGACCACAGGGCGACGAGGGCTGGGATTCTGCACCCTGGGGCCCAAGTGACAGGAGCCCAGCCAGACCTCGGGTGAGACAGCACTGCGGAAGCTCAGGGAACGCTGGTGCTAAGCTGCTTCTTCCCAAGAGTCACCCAGAGCTGAGCCTTCTTGGTGGGGCAGTGAAGGCTTCTGGAGGGAAACCAGCCCCTCTCCTGCTTGCCCTGACTCAGTCTGCCCAGCTCCTCGGCAGCCCCACCAGTGAGGGCCCATCGGACGCATGCCGCCCAGCTGCGCGGCCCCAGGAGTAGAGTGGGGCAGGGGAGGTCTGTGGAGCGCAGGCAGCTGCCACTCTGCCCTGCTTGGTGGAGTCACCCTGTTCCTCAGGGTTAGGAATGGCCTGCCTCAGAGCAGTTAGGTCCTCAGACCCACAACCCTGACTAAAACAAGAGAACCAGTCTTCCCGTGAGAAGCAGAATCCCACCCTGCATTTCTGTGCTTGGGGACAACTGAGGTCTTGCAGCGTTGTCTTTTACTAGATGTCTTTCAGTCTTGAAACATCATGTCCTGGGGTGTGAATTAGAAAGTCGTAGTGTCTGAGCCTGCATCAGTGGCTGCCCACCCTCAAGTCCAGTTGCAAGCAGTTCCTGTGGCATTTCCTCAGGGAGGGAGCAGATGTGTTATCCTCAGACATGAACCACAGATTTTTTTTCTTTTAAATGGGGGGACACCCTCCTGAACCCTTGCTTCCTTCCAAGTTCATTAATACATGTTCAATCTTTGATTTCTTAAAGCCAACTGAAAGTGAAAATGTCCCTGTCCCAACTGCTACACCTGGGGTAAGACCAGTGACTAGTCTCCAGGGGCTGGGCCTTTTCCTTCAGTTTATTGGGCCATGTCGAGTTTTCCACTAGTTGTTCTGTATTCTCCATGATTGTCCTTTCAGAACAGTGTCTGCAGTGGTTTGCATTCATTATCAGTGTCCAGTACTCTTGACCAGACCAGTGTCCTCCTCTTAACACACTAGACCACGTGGACATGCATGTGCTGTGTGGACCCAGGGTTTCCCAAGCCCTGTGTTGTTAGCATGTAACTTTTCCTTTCATATCATGCTTTTTGAGGTGAAAAGGCCCTAGAAACACATCTTTAATTCTTACCTCTGCCACCTCTGTTTGCATCTGTTGCTGTTTTTATGAAAGTGTTGCATGTTCTACTTTCCATTGGGTTTGACCTCTCCATGATAACCCTTCAGAACTCTGAAGAGAGCAATAGAATCTCCATCACCTTTTTCCGTCTTTTCCGAGTGATGCGATTGGTGAAGCTTCTCAGCAGGGGGGAAGGCATCCGGACACTGCTGTGGACTTTTATTAAGTCCTTCCAGGTAAGAGCCATGCCAAGGGCTTCTTTGTCTTTGAAGATCATATGTAAGTCAGTGGTTGTCCCCTGTTGTGGAGGATCCGGACTCCTTTCTGCAGGACCGCTGTGATCACCTAGGTCCAGAGAGGACCTGGAATGCTGAGGAGACGGGCCCAGCATTGCTTGGATAAATCGAATGGGATTACTTGCTTAAGGAAGCAGAAGAGAAAGCAGTAACGCCTGCAGCTGAGAAATCTGCAGCATTTCGGAGATGGATAGATGTACGGGGCTCCCCGCACCTCAGTCCTGCCCAGGATGCCCGGGATGAATGGTGATGTCTGAGAGAGGGAGGGTCCCAGCCGACCCCTGGAAGCCTCATAAGGCTGCGGCAGTCCTGTCCGTTGGCTAATCTAGATACAAATCAGAGACTACTTGGCCTTGGCCAGCACACCATCCCCCGTCCTGGGTTACCCAGTGCCTGGGAGGATTACAGAGTGAAGGGCACCTAAGTATAAGCCAGGTCCCCTTTGTCATCTATGGCTTTCCAGCCTGGTGCAGCCTGGTTCTTGGCTGTTCCAAACAGAACCCAGCTTCTCCTGTACCTTCCAGCACCCCACCCTAGATGTTCTGGTCTTCTGGACTTACTCCACTGGGGAGGGGGGCACAGATTCTTATTAAGAGGTGCACTGCATGGGGGACTTTGTAGATGTGCCACGAACTTTAGAAAATGAGTCATGGATCTTCGTTTCTTTATCTTTTGACTTTTTAATTCAAAAGTAGTAAATGCTCACATTAACAAATTAAGTTATTCGAAGCTACACAAAGAACAACCCCATCGGCTCTGAGGAAACTGGTGTTAATATCCCAGGAAACATTTTTCCACAGTGGGTAGAATTTTAACAGGTAAAGAGGAGAACGGTTGGCATCTGGGGAAGGAGGTAGATCCAGAAACTCAAAGAAGGAAAATCGCAAGTCCTGTTGGGGAAAATGAGACTACAGGAGGAGCCGGGATGCAGCTCTGAGAGAGGCAGGGCAGGTGGGGGGCCTCGAGCAGGTGAGCCTCGGTCCTGGAAAGGGATTAAATCCTAGACGGTTGTTATTAATACAAAGTACCAACATTTGTGAATGAACTGCTATAAAAATAGAATGATTCATGCAAATGTCATTGTTACATTAAACTTTTTTAAAAAAAGTTTTGGTCACTATAAGATGAATTCATGTCACAGAGACATGACCATACATGACCATTCATGTCCATAAACATTGAGAAACTATGCCAACAGAATTCTTAAACATTTGCTCATCTAGGGAGAAAACGCATACTGCTATGGCAAGGACAGCCTGAAACTAGCCCTGTGGGACTCTGTTAACCAGTCCAGTTGTCAGGATGGTGCTACTGCACTGGGCCAAGCTGGCAGTCACAGGTCCAGAGCTGGCACAAGTCGGAAGGTTTTTTAGCCACTGGCTTTCTGATGACCTTTCTCAGATAGGAGAGCAAGCGGAGGCTTTATGCATGTGAGCTTGGCCTTAAGTTTAACAATATGGGCACTCCTTGGAGGCGTGCCAAGCACACAGACATCTTCTGTCACCTGAGATGAGGGAGACAGCAGTTGAGGAGCCTTGGATTAAAAGACCAGTGGTGGGCTTCCCTGGTGGCGCAGTGGTTGGAATCCGCCTGCCATTGCAGGGGGTGCGGGTTCGAGTCCTGGTCCGGGAAGACCCCGCATGCCATGGAGCAACTAGGCCCTTGTGCCACAGCTGCTGTGCCTGCGTTCTAGAGCCACTGAGGCCCGCACACTTGGAGCCCGTGCTCCGCAACAAGAGAAGCCACCGCAATGAGAAGCCAGTGCACCGCAACAAAGAGGAGCCCCTGCTCGCCGCAACTAGAGAAAGCCCGCGCGCAGCAACGAAGACCCAACGCAGCCAAAAATTGAATAAATTAAAAAAAAAAAACCAGTGGTCTGACCCAACACATGTGCTTATATTTGATGTTCCTAAGGAGAGCCCAGGCTTGGTGACCACACAGCTAGCTCCTTTTCTTCCCTGGCCCAGCCCCCATCTCCGCGGTTCTTTCGGAAAGAGTGCATTTTAAGAAAGGTGTCTTGCTTTCTACAGCCACAGCCAGAAAGTGGTTCTTCCCCTCTGACCCAATAATTCCACTCCTAAGGCTTCACCCTAAGGAAGTACTTAAGCAGATGCAAGGTGATTTTGCATAAAGATGTTCCTTCCCGAAAGAGCCCCTTGCCCCCACCCCAAACACGCCCACAAAGAAAGCCGAAGCGATCGAATTGTCTAGCACGTTGGAATTGTTTCATCAATTACAGTCGTTTCTGAGAGCGACACTGTTTAGGATTAGGACGCACTGTTAACAACTGTGGAAAGCACGTCGTGCCTGCAGCTTCGTAACCCGAGGTGTGCATGGGCTGCTGTCCTCAGGGCTGAAGCCGGGCTGCCGGGCTGGGGTTTAAAAAGCTCTTCCTCACTATTGATGTCCTTACAATATAACATGGAAAAGAATAGAGCCTGTGCCCCATGCGGGCCTTCAGTCTGCCCCCAAGCCATCCAGGGGGACAGGATGCTCGCGCTGAGCCAAGCACTGCTTCTCTTCCAGGCGCTCCCGTATGTCGCCCTTCTCATCGCCATGCTGTTCTTCATCTACGCGGTTATCGGCATGCAGGTACGCTCCAGCACCTCTCCCCCGGGTCCCCTTTGCTACGTCGCCCCAGATCTCTGGCAGGCTGTACCTTGGCCAGGTGGACTGGACAGACAGGTCATGCGTTTTCAGCCGGACGCCTTGGCTGCTGAAGAGCTATAAAGATGAAAAAGACGTGGCCCTGCAGGAGAGAGCCTGTGCCAGCGAGAGCCGGGCTCAGAAGGAATATGTCAGAGGAAGCTGGGTTTAGGGCACTCCCCACCCCCAACCTGTGTCTGAGGGGAGCCAACTGATTGAGAAAACCCATCGTTGATTGTAGCAACAGCAAATGCTGTACTGAAAAAAGCCATAGTTGTCCTATTTTCTGCATCAAAGTTGCTAAGAAGATATGAGTGATACAAAAGCCTGTTTATCATCTGAAAGCATTACAAACTATTTCTAGATGCGGGGGCTGAACTGGAGCCATTATCTTGCCTCAGAAGCGCCCCTCTAAAAAGAAGCGTGAAACCAGGCTCTTCTGTGGCCTGGTCCTGGCTGAGGGGCTGTGGGACGCTCCCCAGCTCCTCCTGAGGTGGGGAAGGGGGCATAGGAGCTTCCCTAACAGCTGAGCCCTAACGCAAAGTGGGCGGGTAGGGGGCAGAGCCCCCTGGAGGAGAGGGAGGTGGAGGACCCTGTGGCCCTGGACCTCCCCGGGGTCCCTCTGCCACGCTCTCTGCTGGTTCAGGTGCAGCCTTTCAGGTAAGGGAGGGCTGTGCGTAAAAAAGAGGTGAAGTATTCCCGCAGCAGAGAAATGGTGGTACGTGCTTTTTTATTCTGAAGGCAGAGAAGCATTTGCAAGTGACTAGGACTTTTACCAGGGGTTTTGAACAAAGAGGCAGTGTGCTTGAGCCCCTGTAATTTAGTAGCTTGTGACACCATGGGCCCCAAAGGGTCTTTTATGCCATAACGTCCTCATATAAAACTTAAGTGGTCGCAGAGAACTGGAAACCGCATCTCGCACACCACCCCGGCGTTCACTCAAGAGTCTTTGCCGGCCATCAGGGTCTTCGAAAATGTCAGTCTGCTTCTGTATTCCCCACGAGTGAAGAATTTACTAACTTCTCCTGGCCCTTAAGGCAAAGCCAGCCCTCCTTCCCATGGCCCACCGGCCCCCCATCCAGGCTTGTCTGCAGCCTGGTCCTTGGGCTGTTCGTCACACTCACGTTCTTTCCATTTCCTGGAGCACCCGGGCCACGTCGCCTCTGCTCCTTTGCAGGTCGTGCTCCCTCTGCCTGGAGCATTCTTCACCCTCCTTGTCACCTGGCTGGCTTCTCCTTCCCCTTCAGTTCTGGGCCTTAACCTCGCTCTCCCTGGAGGCCTTCCCTGACCCCAGCCCCAGCCTCAGGGATCCTGTGAGCCTATTCTGTGCTTCCCCGTCGGGCTGGACCAGCCCAGCTCCCATCTGAAGAGGCTGCCGGTCTGGTTACTTTTTGCATCCCTTCCCCAGGCTAGGAACTCCTTGAGCTGAGAATGTGCCCAGCGGTTAGCACCGAGCCCAGCATATCTTAGTGGGATGAATAAAGTTCCAGGGACTCTGGGTATCGACCGAACTTGAGTTCTAAATTCACATATGGAGGGGTGTGCTTTTTTTCTTTCTTTTTTTTTTCGGTATGACAAAATCTTTTCTTTTTTTTCCCCTAATAATTTCTCTCTCTAGATGTTTGGGAAAGTTGCCATGAGAGATAACAACCAGATCAACAGGAACAACAATTTCCAGACCTTTCCCCAAGCAGTACTGCTGCTCTTCAGGTGACTGAGTCCAGCCCGGAGCAAGTCTCTCTGGTTCTGGGCTCCAGAGCAGCAGAGGACCCGGGTTCTTAAAGCAGTTGGTCGTGGTGGCCTTTTGTATTTGTTGGTTTTGTACTATTAAACAGACACGGTAGCATTTTAGTCACAGAGGAATTTTGCAGGCTTTTGGTCATTCCCATTGTGATTGGCTTAAGGTTTTCCACTTGGGAGTGAGTAGGTCTCCTGAGCCGCCGAGAAGGTATGGGGTGTATGCTTACACATGGGCGCGTGTGCTCAAACAGCCGGGAAAATGAAAATTTAGCACGAATGTAGAGGCCTTTTGCACAGTCAGTGGGGAGCATCCTGAGATGTGCAGTTTCAAACTTTATGGGATTGTTTTAAACTCCATTTAATAGCTTTGTAAACAAAGCGCCTTAAAGTGAGAGAACTTTCTAGAAACCATACAAGCAAGTCCTAATGACTGGAGAGCAAGTTCTTTGTAAGTTAGTTTCCAGTTCTTTGCTTTCAACAGAATCAAATGGGGATCTAATCAAGTTGTCAGATGTTAGGTCATTAAAAATAATAATCGTTTAAAAATTGTAACGTAAGTGTTTAAAGGAGAGAAGACCACAAAACATCCCTTTATACAAAAAGAATTGATGTGCTTTTATCAAGTGACTGGTATAAATCAAAGGGAGTTGCAACAGGGCCTCCCTTACTGATGTAAGTTGCATTTGAAAATAAGTAGGAATTTTCACTAAATCAAACTGGCTTTCCCCCCAAAGTACTTAGGTTTTGGTCTAATTAAAAAAATTTTTTTTTCTTAAAATTTCTTAAAGATCTAAGCCTCAAATGCCTTCTTTGTTTCTTTGCTTAATCTAAATAAAGGTGTGCGACGGGGGAGGCCTGGCAGGAAATCATGCTGGCCTGCCTCCCGGGAAAGCTCTGTGACCCCGAGTCCGATTACAACCCCGGGGAGGAGCACACCTGCGGGAGCAACTTTGCCATTGTCTATTTCATCAGTTTTTACATGCTCTGCGCATTTCTGGTAAGTGATCAGAATAGCCACCCTACCACCAGTGGACCCATATTCATGTAGCATTTGGGATTCAGACCAATGACGTTGCCCCGTCAAATAGCTGTGGGTTTTTTATGCTGACGAGCAGTCTAGACTCCACTGGGCCGTCGAGGTTTTGCTGAGCGAGGCCTGTGTTACTAGCACCTTTGGTGTGAGCAGGGGTTGGGTGCTCGCTAACAGGCTTCACCATCCCAGCTTCTTAGGGCTGCTGGTTCCTTTATAATAAAAAATCTCAAAGCCACTGCACATAGTAGTGACTTACGAGAGTGAGTTATTTGGTGGCAAATTATAACACTGCAGTGTGTTTCAAAAGGTCAGACAGTACATTCCCCCCTGCCCTCCCGTGGGCCTATACCCAAACCATTTTGGAAAGCTAGAAGTCTGCCTTTTTCTTAAACGTTCTCCAGAGTGAAAGATTTTCAGCCTCTCTAGGAGAAATGGGTCCAAACGTCTTGTGACCCTTATAATTAGGAAGCACTCACTAGGGTTGAACCCAGCTCATCCCACTACAGCTGAAACTCCCTCTTGATTGGCTTTTACAGATCATCAACCTGTTTGTGGCTGTCATCATGGACAATTTCGATTATCTGACCCGGGACTGGTCTATACTGGGGCCTCACCATTTAGACGAATTCAAAAGAATATGGTCCGAATATGACCCCGAGGCAAAGTAGGTTGAAGAGAATTCCATCTGGCTTGTGGGGGCTGTTTCTGGGTGTTGGGTGTGCTTTCCTGTGGAAGGTGGGATGGACCGAAAGCCCCGGCCTGCTGGTGCTGCCCTGCGCCTCATGCCGTACTTTGTCTCCAGGGGAAGAATCAAGCACCTGGACGTGGTCACTCTGCTCCGCCGCATCCAGCCCCCCCTGGGGTTCGGGAAATTGTGTCCACACAGGGTAGCCTGCAAGGTAGGTGTCCTGTTGGCGTCCCTGACGGCCTCTCTTGGCAGGAACTCCCTGCTTTAGTCAACAAACCCTTACTAAGTGATGTTCTGTGGAGCCTGCTGTCAGGCACTGGAGATGCCGAGGTGAATGACATGTGGTTGCTGTCCTTGAGGAGTCCGCAGCTGTGTAACTCTTAGGTCACCCTGTCAGCCAGCAATAAGAATAGGAAGGGAAGTGTGTAATTTGTCACTGGGTAGAAGGAGGGGATGGAGACATTTGCATCAGGTCCAGCAGGAGAGAAGTAGGAGTTCGTCACGGGGGAAGGGCATCGCAGAAAGGGAGCCCAGGGAGCCCAGACGTGGAGGCAAGAGAATGGAGAGTCGGTGTGGCTGGAACGCAAGAGGAGGTGGCAGAAGGCCTCAGGACCAAGCTGAGGGTAGCTGCGAGGAGCCTTCTGTGCTATGCTGAGTCCCATGGAAGAAACAGGAGGAGACGTCCATTCTAGAAAGTTGACTCTTGGCAATGGAGAAGTGAACTAGGGCCAGGCGAACACCCAGGAGAGCTGTTGCATTATCTCACTGTGAAGTACCGAGAGCCAGAGGGAAGTGGGCGTGGAGAGGAGGGGATGGCTTAGGGATCTACTTAGGGAGTAGAGTGGAGAGGACTTGGTGGCCTGGACGTTTCCTAATTTGTGTGATGGTGCACACAGTGACGTGCCCCTCGTGTGCATCCGGCGGTGGCGTCTCGGGGATGGATTCAGACAGATCTCCTGCTGAAACCGCACTCCTCCTCGGACGGGACTCGAACCCGTCCGCACCTCAGATTGAGACTTGAACCCACGACTCCTGACTTAGGAGGGGACTTGAACCCACTGTCTCTTAGTTAAAACCACTCACCTGGTGTCAGGACTTACTGAAACTCAGGCTCTTTCGTCTCGATGCAGAAAGATTTCAGCGTGAGGCCGGCAAAGAGTGAGTTTCTTAGCATAGGATGCTTGTGAGAGATACAAGCGGGCAGGCAAGGGAGCGCAGCCCCGAGGACGAAGAGGGCTACATTTTTATAATCAGAGAAAAACGGGGTAGGGGAGAAGATCACCTTCTTCCTCATTTTTGGCTAGACGTCAAGGCTTGTATCCTTAGTTCCTCTTTTAACCCTTGGTGGTCTAACCAGGACTGTCATGGCTCTCTTTACATGATATGTATATTAGCAAAAGGGTGGTAACATATACTAAAGCATGGTAGTTCATCTCAGGTTTTGGTATAATGTCGCCTTTCACCTAGTTTCTTTCCCCTCTCATCTATATTCCTGTCTTGGCTACACACAGGAATGTAACTCTTCAAGGACCATTAATTCCCTGACTTCATATAACAAGATTCAGATCTCATATCTATTGTCTTGTACTTTAACTACATATGTAGATTGTTGCTTGGTTACTGGATTCTTTTCTTGAGTTGTCTCCCACTGTTTAAACAGTCTCCCAAAGTCCCTTAGAATTCCCTTTCTGACTTTAATCCCCTAGTGGGATTTTTTTTTTATTAATTTATTTGGTTGCGTCGGGTCTTCATTGTGGCATGTGGGATCTCTCGCTGTGGTGTGTGGGCTCTTCGTTGCAGCGTGTGGGCTTCTCTAGTTGTGGCGCGTGGGCTCAGCAGTTGCGGTGCACAGGCTCCAGAACGCATGGGCTCAGTAGTTGCAGCGCACGGGCTTAGTTGGCCCATTGCATGTGGGATCTTGGTTCCCCGACCAGGGATCAAACCCACATCCCCTGCATTGGAAAGCAGATTCGTAACCACTGGACCACCAGGGAAGTCCCCCTGTAGTGGGATTTTTAAGCTATCTATTTAATTATCCTACTCTATCCCTGTCACCATCTTACCCCATTCCTGAAGTTTTCACATCAGACCATGCTCTCTGCGAGCTCTCATTGAGATTTGTTTTCCTTTCATAGAACTCGCACTGAACCACCTTGAGTCAGCTGTAGCAATAGAAAAGGATCCCCCTTTTTAAAGGAGAAATGCAAGATTTGCCTGTTGAAACTCTGCCCTATAGAAATCCAGCCAGTCTGTGCAACAACTGGTCCCCTCTTCCCACAGATATGAGGGGATTCGGGGTCGGGGGTTCACCCTACCCCCAAAGGGATGCTGGGCTAGCTCTAGACAGAACCCACAGTGAAGAGTGGAGTCTACAGTGTATTTCAGGCTTTCAGAGAAATCCGAGCCAAAACTCATTGTCCCCTGGGCTGGAAGTCCAGTTGGCAAGTCCTTGGGGTCCTCGCCGAGTCTTTGCTTCTCCTCATCCTGGACTCTGGATGTAGGCAGAGAATAAGCCACAGATGTTGACTTGTTTCCCATAAATTTCCCAGTATCAGCCTCTTTTCTGTTTCCAAGAACAAGATGGGTTCTGGCTCATGGCTGTTATTTTGTGTTTGCATTTCCAGACCCTTTTATGTAAAGGATCTACGTGTCCTTCAGGCACAAAGTAGTCCATTTTGCTGATTCAGGAACTTGCCAGGAAAAGCAAGTTGACTGTGCAGGCTCTCCTAGGACTAGGAATTTAGGCGGGATGAATCATGTGTACACAAGACTCCAGTCCATTAATAGGGAGGAGGAAAAGTGTTTTAAAATCTTTCTCTTGGGACACCTTGTCAGCCAAAAGTAAGAAATTTGAAACTGTTAGAAGTTCTAAGTACCACTTATTTAGCACTTACCACGTGCCAGGCACCTGGCTGGAGTCTTAAGTGTCTGTGAGCTCCTTTAACCCTTGCACAGCCCTTTGCTGTGGGCATGGCATCTGCAGTAACTGGGGCCACAGACAGTTTCACTCACCCAGGTCCTCTCCAACTCTCAGTGGTGGTGTTACAGGGGCGAAGAGAGAGAAAAGAGAAGCAGGATGTGGGGATCCAGCTCTGAAAGACCAAACACTGGACTCATAGAACCGCATGGACTTGTACAAAACACTCCACAGTGGTCTCACCAGGGCAGGGTCCTTGAAGGACACTCCCTGCGATAGGAAAAGTAATCGACCCTGTTGGTTCAGGACCTTTGTCCCAGGCTCTGTGCCTGGCTCATCATACCTGGTACATCACTTTAACCCCAAACAGCCTTAAGGATGTGCCCAGAATGGAAGCCTGACCCCAAGACACAGGGAGAGCCAGTTAATGAGAAAGGGAGAGGAATGCATGGACAGTAGGGAGTCTAAAAAACAAACACAATGCATCTTCTGAGTGCCCGCGTTTGCGCTTCATGACTCGAGCTTTGATCTTCGTCAGCTCGGATCTCCTCAGATAGTAGATGCCCCCCCAAATGGCTGTTGAGTTGAATCGAGGGTTGATTAGAAAGGAGATGAGGGATAAACAGAGAACAAACGAGGAAAAGGGCTGCAGCTGTCATCATTCGTTTGCGTTCTATTAAGGGACTTTTCTTTCTGTTTACAGAGACTAGTTGCCATGAACATGCCGCTCAACAGTGATGGGACAGTCATGTTTAATGCAACTCTGTTTGCTTTGGTCCGAACGGCTCTTAAAATCAAGACGGAAGGTGAGCCCTCCCTGGAAGCAGGACAGGTGGGAGAAGAGGAAGGGGAGGCCGTATCCCACCTTGATTCCCATCTGGGCCTCTTCTTGTCAAAGGCGGGGCAGGGAGGGGACACCCCCCCCCCCCCGCCCAGGGGATGGGGCGGTATGTGAAATGAGAACATCTGTGCTGGCCCCACTGGCTGGACCTGCTTCCCTCAACCCTTCTCCCCTCCCTCCGTGCTTCACCTTATCCTGGAAGGTTGAGAGGTGAGTCGGGCCACCAGCAGCCCCGGTGAGAACAGAGAGGCATTGCTGGGCAAAAGAAACAAGGCTTGTTCCCCCGCTCCTTGCTTTTTGAATTCAGGGAACCTAGAACAAGCTAATGAAGAACTCCGAGCTGTGATCAAGAAAATCTGGAAGAAAACCAGCATGAAACTACTTGACCAAGTTGTCCCTCCAGCTGGTGGTCAGTGCAATTTTTTTCCTAAGTAGTTCTTGACCAGCACATTGGTTTCAATGCTAGTCTCTAGGAAGCCCAGCGTGTTTGCAGAATGCTTAAGGTACCAGCCAGAGCATTGAGGCCAACAGCTAAAGGCCCTTCAGCCATTGGTGTAATGATTTGGGGTAACGTGAAGACCACTGCAGACAAAGGAGAGGCTTCAGTGAGAAGGATATCAAGACCCACATGGTTGAAGCCGGGATTCTCTTGTGGGTGGAGGGATTAATATTAGGAGAACAAGCTTGCTGCCTCAAAACCAAAAGCCTGTATTTTTTTTTGCCCAAAATGAAGTGTTTAAAACTAGTTTTCCTATAGCCTTCAACATACTGTTGAAAACTTCTCACACAAAAAAAAAAGCTTTCAGAAAATGGTGTTTTTGAAATGTTCTTAAGACTGGATCTGCTACCATAATTACCAAAAACATCCCTTTGTTTAGAATTTAGAGATGGAACTAACAGGCATGCTTATTTCCTTTTGCTATCATAAAATAACTGACTAAACTTTTCTCAGATTTTTATATATATATAGATATAATACATATCTATATATATATATAATACAGATACTGTATTTCCATTTTTGTCTAAGTATACATGGACTTACAAGTGGAGATGATTGTGTTTTGACTTTTATTTTCGAGTTTTAAAGGTGCAGGATCCGTTTGCTCGGTGCCAACATGCCTGCACTTTACCCCCTAGCCCTGGGCACGTAGGAGTGTTTGGTGTATTTTGTAACCAACTGAAATCTTATAGTGTCCCTGCTCCTGCGGCCGCCAGACTGGGCTGGCTCAGGTCCAGAAGCTGAGCCAGGACGGTGGCCTCTCCTTTTGAGAAGGTGACAACCTCTGGCTCTCGGGGGCAGAGAGAGCAGCATGCTGGCCAGCTCCGCTCCCCGGCATGAATCCAGAGCTTTTTGTGGCTGGAGGGAGCCGCCCGGAGCTGGCAGGGCCACCAGCTCAAAGCTGGGAAAGATGGCCCACAAAGAAACGATAAAGGGCTACTGTGCAAAACAAAACACTGAAAGAACAAAACCGAAATGAAGACTCCCGCCTAGAGAGAGAACCCTGGCTCTCCACAGGAGAACGGATGCTGCACGCTTAAAACGACCCTTTGGTTTTCGTTCTTTTCTTTTTAGCTGCACACCCAGGTGCTCGCATGGCTGAGACGAATTGCTTTTTCCAATCGTTGTAACAATGTGCTTGAGCTTTTTCTGCAGCCTCCATTCCTTTCAAGTATCAGTCTTTCAGAATATTCTGAAGCAATTCTGTTTTAGGGTGGTGGCATGGAATCGGAGTTATCTCTTGCCAGTTGTATTCCCCTACATGTTTCTCACGATGCAGATGCATGCCTCAGAGTAGCGGGCCCCACCTGTCCAGGGGGTCCTGCCTCAATGGCACGCGCACCTCCCGTCCCTCTTGAAACGCCAGCCTCATTACAGCCCAGTCTCTCTCACATCAGCGCCCATCCTGGCAAGGCTCGCCTGGAGAGAGTCATTCGCATTACTGTGAAACTTCCTTTCTTTTCATTTCACCAGAAGAAAAGTCCAGAATTTGGCTCCCTTCCTTGGAAAAGCTGATCAGCTTTTAGCCCTACTGGCCTTCTCACGAAGGCTACGTAGCCTTCCGCTTTCTTGGTCCAATAGCGGGCCCTGGTTTTCTCTCTGTTATTTCTTAGCATGGATTGGGGGGTTAGGATGACAAGGGTTAATCTCTTCCAACATGGCAGTAAGACCACTGAGAAACCTGGGACAAAAAGAGTGCCTCAATAAGGGCTGGAAAACTCCAGAAGTGCCATGGCATGGGTTGTGGATGTGCTGGAGCTTATCCAGGTTGAATCTCAAATAAGTGCTCTCGTCACTGAACTTCCATAGGTGGTAACTTCAGGCTTCGGTGGACAGACTCTGGTTGAGTTGCTGCGCAGGGTTGTAGCATCTGCATTCACCCCTTGCCTCTTTGTTTTTCCTCTTTTACCTTCCAGTAGACCACTGGGTCCCAGCCTTTCCCACACCGTGGAGCACTTAGAAAAGGAGAGCATATTTACGACCCGCTGGGCCAGCGGACGGGTAGCACCCACGGCCGAGGGGCTCGGTGTCCCGCCCACTGTAACCTGGTCAGAGGGCAGAAAGCTGAGCCAGGCCAACCGTGCACCTGTGACTGGTCGACGTGGGTCGCTCGGGGGCCCCTTACAGCCCTGGTGACATAGCAGAGTAGGTGCCCACCTTAGAAGGCTTTGCCAGCACAGGGGTGATGTGAGCCCCACTCCCCGCCGAGGTCATCATGAGCTTGATGAGGCAATACTCAGGAATGAGCCTGGAACCCAGGCCAGAATTCCGGGCTCTCGCGGCACCTTTGGCCGCGGTGACAGCCTCTCTGCTCCCTCCACGCTGAGCTGTCTGGTCTCGCATCTGGCTCTTGCTCGTGTTCTCACCTCCACTGTGGAGTCTCCTGCCGTTTCGTGGATCCCCCCCTCCTTTAGAAGCCCCTCCTCCTCCCAGGGGCGCTTCTTTGTCTTTGGGCCTTTGCCCCGGACCTGGATCTTGGGCCCTTTTGCCCTGAGAAGCGCTCAGAGCCGACCCCGTCGCTCTCTGCAGTCCTGAGCCCAGACGGCCTCCCTGCGCTCCTCTTCCTTCCTTTTCTGACCTGCTGTGGCTTTGAATTTTCCTGTTCTTAAGATTCTTCCTGGGCCCAGTTTCAATAGCTCAGCATCTCAGTGCAGAAGGCCAAGTGACCCTTGAGAGGCCTGCCCTGTAGAGCCCTAAGTGGGCACCTCTGCCCTGGAGCTGCCCCTTGGGCAGAAACCTGATCTGCCCTCTTCACTGAGTACACTGCCCCCCAGGTTCTGGGCCAGGGAGAGCCAAGACCCTCCCACAGGAGCCCCCTTGGCCCCTCTAGGCTAGCACCATCCAGGTGGCAGGGAGAGAAAGGTTAGGCCTGCTTTTGCTGGAAGCATCCCAGCATGGGATGAGATGGGCCTTCTGTGAGTACAGCCAGTGTTTTTTGTGGGAGCCCACAGAGAAGACTGGAAACCCTGGCCGGCAGAGGCTGGCTGCCCCTGGGATTCTCAGGCCGCAGTCGGTCCACCTCCTGCATGTAGCCCGGTGGGGAGGTAGACTTGTACTCTGGGAGAGGTGGCCCCAAAGGAGCAGGTGGCCCTTGTGGTGGAGCAGGGAGGTGGTGGGGTAAAGAAGGAGAGCCCAGGCCCAGGGGTCCCACATCCCAACTCACCTGGCCTGGGGCAAGTCATGGAACCTCTGTCCACTCCCCTCTCGCCTTCCTGCCTCTGGACAGTGCGTTGTTAGACCATTTGGACCAGCCCGAGACTGATGAGGGACCTGGTTTCACATCTACCCAAAGCCCTAGGTTCACTTTGGTGGCCCCTACACCGTTCCCAGACTTGCCGGGCTCGGGTTTAGAAGGAATGCAACACACTTCTCAAGGCTGACCACCGCCAGGCGTCTTCTCACACTGTAACACTGAGTAGCTTCTGACAAGGAAGCTGGGGGCCGTGGGAAGCCCAGAATGGCCCAGCAGTGTCCAGACAGGGATACCCCCCTCACGGCCACAGGATGTACCCCACCCAGGAGGGTCCCCCACCCCATCATGCTCTATGATCCATTTCAGTGGATGCCACTGTTGGCAGTTTGTAAAATAACGGTGACTCTGCTGGCTCACCATCCCCCGCCCCCTGGCACTTAGGACCACCCAGAGTGCTCTGCGGGGCCTCTTCTCCCGTAATCCTCACAGCTCCTCCTCCGAGAGGCTTAGGCCTGTTTACGGGTGAGAACGCAAGCCCAGAGAGGCCGAGCTCCTTACCCAAGATGGCACGTAAGTTGCGAGGGCAGCCTGGCCACAAGTGTAGCTGTGCTAAAGCCTGAGGGCAGCAGCCGTTCCTCCTCCCAGCCTCTGCGAACCGTGGTCAGTAGCCCCTGGGGGCCCTGGACAGATGTGGGGGTGAGCAGGCCTTGTGGAGACCCCTGGGCACACAGCCACTGCCAGGGTGGTTTCCCAGGAGACAGCCAGAGCCCCTATTCTGCCTCATGCATCACCTTTAATCACGCTCGGCAGAGTTCCAGCTCCCCAGCCACACACGATGGGGTTGTTTCTGAACAAAGCAGAAATAAGTCAGCTCAACTTTGAGGTTAGTTGGAGCTGTCACTTGCAGTATCGAAAACAAGCAGTTCTGAATTACAAACCAAGAAATGACATGTGGAGGCTATTGGCAGAGAATTAAGGGGGCACATGTAAATCTGGGTCTGCAGTCACTTTTCAGAAATGTCCTCTCCTTCCAAGCCTGTCTGTCACCTTTCTGAGGTCTCTATCTTTATCTCCAGGCATTGGGATTTGGATGGTTAATTGTCCTGGGTGTTCGTGGTAATTACACATGCAAATCCCTATGCGCAGGGGTGAAAATATGACCCATGAAGCCTTTTTTTGTTTTGTAATTTTTATTTTGAATCAGTAACCAAGGCGGCACTTCATAGTGTTACTAATATGTTGCTCTATTAAACTCATGACAAGTGTATTATTTTCTGCAATTTTGAGCATCAGTTTATTTAACTGACTCTAATTTTGAGCCTTAACTGCTTTGCACAACCTTGCTTTTCGCTAGATTTAGTCTCCCAGTGTCCTAAGCGAGAGCTCAGTGCCTCATGCCCCGTCTTGCCCTTCCCCCAGCCCCAGCCAGAAGTGAGTGTTAAGGCTGTTGCTGCAAATATGCTGATTCGGGAGAGCTCTGTCTGGTCTCTCCGTTTAGATGATGAGGTAACCGTGGGGAAGTTCTATGCCACTTTCCTGATACAGGACTACTTTAGGAAATTCAAGAAACGGAAAGAACAAGGACTGGTGGGAAAATACCCCGCGAAGAGCAGCACAATTGCCCTACAGGTGAATTGTTGTTTTGTCTTTTTCTCTTTTTCACTAACGATTTTACGAGCTTATTTGAAATACTAGAGAGCTGACTATTCATGGTTGAGCAGTACCACCAGGATTTTGTTTAAACTGAGATACTGCACACTCCCCCAAATGTGGACTAGCCATTTCTGGGCCACCAGGTAAGTGCCTCCCCCTCCCTGCTTTCTCTGGCGTGCCCCTGCATCCGCGTCCACTGTGGCCCGGCCCCGTGGGGCAGGGCCTCCAGGACAGTGGCCGAGGCACATCCCTGGCGGGAGGGGAGCCAGAGCTGCCCTCATGCCTTGTCTCCCCCAGGGCTTCTCCAAAGGCAGCGTCCTCCGAGCAGGCACCCACCTTCCCCCAGCCTCGGGCTCGGGCCCTAGCCGCCCACGAAACAGCTTTCCATCTGAACGCAAGTGCTTTGTTTTGTTTCTGTTTGTTCCTTACCCCACTGCTTGTTGGTTTTCGGTCCATCTCAGTAACATCCATCACCTCCTAGTGCATGTGTGCGTGTGTGAGTGTGTGTGCGAGTGTGTATGTGCGTGTGTGTGTGCGTGCGGTGTGTCTGTCTCTGCGTGTCGTCTCCTGATGGCCGTGAGGCTTGCTGTGCAAATGCTGTTCTCTCTCGACCCAGCCAGCCTCTGGTCCCTTCACCTGCCCGGGCCCCGCCCAGGCACCTGGAGGGGGGATGTGGTTTCAGGAACCTCTGGTTCTAGCTAGGGTCCATGCATTCAAGGGTGTAGAATCCTAGGTAAGCCCAAAGCCCTGGTGGGAAGCAGGTGTGTGGGGAAAGGGAGTCCCAGTGGAGACCTGCACGGAGAGGGGCTAGGAAGGGAAGTCTGTGAGTGCTGTGACTGAGAAAGCAGAGTGGAGAAGGAATGAGGAAAAGATGCTAAGGACTACAAAAGTGGAACTACAGAGGTTGGCAAGCTGTCAGAAACAACTGTCCAAATTGGTCAAAAGCCCTGTCATCTCTGCTGTCCGGAGCATGTTGAGTCCATTATGCATAAGATAACGTTTTCCTTTTATGTCCCTGTTATCACCATTTGTCTTAAACTGGGCCTTGTTGGTATGGGTAAGGTTCAACATGGAATAGTCTTTTGCTTTTTTTCTGGGGGAAAATGCCCTGCATTGTCTTGTGTTCTCAGTGATGGTAATTACCAAAGTGAAGGCTTGTCTGTGATCTCCCTGAGAGAGAATGAACATGAATGACAATGAATGCGTGAAGGAAGGAGGGTGGGGTGTGTGCATATGGCGGGCTAGGAGATGACCTTGTGTGACAGTGACCTGTTGATTCATGATGCAACCTGGGCTCTGCCCAGACAGCGCTGGGGGGGGGGGGGGCGGGGTGGGGAAGGATGGATGCTGAATCTGACCAAAGACAATTTCTGATCTTTCTTCCTCTGATCACATCTCCTAAAGGGAGTTCAGTGAATCACAGGCTTCAATAGCTGATTGCCATCTCAGCCTGCAGAATTTGAGTAAAGTTTTCACCTCTGACCCATCCAGTTTACGAAAGTGACAGCCTTTCTCCTGATCACAGCTCACAAGTAGCCTTAGAGAGAAGCAAACTGAAAAGATGTGTTTGCAAACTTTGAGCAGGTCTGGTCCATACGTTCTAGAGGGCGGTGTGACCAAACTGGGTGCAAGGGCAGGGAGAGATGATCATGTTTCTGCAGGCTTTTCCCTAAAGCAGCGCTGGGCCTGGAGGACTAGGGGGCCAAATTCCAGAGTGTCGTGATCCCCCTCCTTGTAGGGAACTGCTTGCTGTTCTCAGATTCTAGTTCTTGGGGCTTGACGACTTTTCTGGAGGGGGAAACATACTCTTTCGTGGATGGCTGTGTCGTAGTTCGCAGTAAGCAAGGTAGCGCTGCGCTGAGAGCCTTCTGTTTTCTGCGGAAGGCATGTATGATGACCATCTGGATACAGGCTTATACCTTTGCTGAGCCCCCAAGGCTTCCCAATTAGATGGCTTCAGGGCTTGCCCTGGTGGCTGGATATAGTGTTTGGATGTTTTAAAAACCTGAACAACAACACATGGCTACGTAATTAATAATCACATTTCCTGGGTGGGTTCAAATGATGCTGAAGCTACATGTATACATCATGGGTTAAAAAGACTCTGTTACATCGTGTCACAATAATGTTTTGCCCCTGGACATTTTTTCGTTTCGTTGTTTACAGAAAGTTTCCTTTCCTTGGTGAAATTAAAATATCTCCGGTTAGATGCCAATATCAACACATTTCCACACGGTTCCATTGGGAGTTGAGGCTGTGACTATAATTTATGTTGAGTACCCGGCCTAGGAAATTAAGTTGTGTTCATAATCTTGACAGATACGTTCTGAAAATGCATTCGATTCTGCAGCAAACATTAAAAACAGAAAATTTTTGTTTCCTTGAAGGATAGCTCTCGTTACATGTTTGGTCTCCTGTGCTCTAGAAAGGGCTTCAAATGTGATTTGTCACTCTTCATTTAATTAGCACGACGAGGCACTTCCTTTCTGCATTGAGGAAATATTACGTGACGATGTGGCAGTTAGGGAAGCGGAGTCAGATGGCAGTGGGAGGAGAAACGGATCAGCCATGGCACTAGGATGACTACACAGATCCTCAAGAAAGCTCCCCAAGGTGGGCGCGGCCTGTCGAGAAGTGGGATGAATTGCTCCTCCCTGTGCCAGGGGCGCCAGGAGGCTGAAAGCCCAATTACTAATGAAAAATGGAGTGTGGGTGTCAGGTGAGCACAGGAGTCAAGACGTAGGCCAGTGCGTGCTTGTGCGGCGTAGGGTGCAGTCTGTCTGAGCAGGATCAGAGCTGGTCCACGTGCTCTGTCCCCCCCCCTCCCCCCCTCCCGCATTGGAATGGTGTCGGAGGGCGCACAGATGCACTCTGGTTATCAACTCTGTGGGCTCCATCTGGTCTTCCTCTGTTCAGACCAACTGCAGGGCCCCTTCTACATGAAGGGGGGTGGCTTGAGGACCTCTTGGATCCACTTGTGGGTAGGAGCTTGGCACCTGGTGTCCTCTGGCCTCTGTGGTCTGAATGAGTGTGCAGTTTCCATCCGCCCATCCATCTTCATCATTAAAGCCAGCCTTCTCTCCAGCCCCTCTCCAGAGGGAATCAGAGAGAAGCTGCATCAGGCTTTTTTTTTTTTTTTCCTCTCACTCATCCCCTACGTGCCATATTCACTTTAGTTTGACTCAGCCTTTGCTCTTCATCCATTGTTGCTGCATCCCAGTGACCTGCAAATTTCCACAAGGAGCAAGTAAATAAAGGAACGCAGCTCTGCAGCCACGAAAACTCTGTCCCCTTCCCAGCAAATAGTAATGCCTCCTCAGGTCTTCCCGATGAGGACTGCAGTATACAGACACTCGTTAGTCCAGTATTTCACGGATTAGAAAAAGAAAAAAGACCCCAGAGTGGGGAAAGTTTTGTTCATTTCTTTTTCTTTCAACGTTCGAGGATTTCCTTTTTGCAAAAGACACTCCGGTGGACTGAGGGGAGACTGTTCCCCACTCATCCCAGATGGGAGCCTGCCCATCTTCAGGACAGGAGGACTTGAGAGGGATAGATTTTTCTTTTCTTTTCTTTTTTTCTTACCTGTTTGGAAGTTGGGTTTAAGGAGGAGACCGTCATTTCCGGCTTGCAAAGAATTAGGTGGTTAGGTTTTATAACGTGAAAGCCTGAGCCCCCGCTGGCAGGTGGTGGTGTAGGTGGCCCAGTAGAAATGTGGGTGGTGGACCGGAATCAAATGACTCTCAGTCCCTGATGTGGCCCCCTCGGAGAGGCTCGGGCATAAAGATAGAGGAGAATGGGATACTCCACAAACATTGAACCTGTAGAATACCCCACACCTGTTACCTAGTCACCTCAGTCTAAAAATGAGCAAGAAATTTTTGTCTTTTTTTTAAAAGCATGATTCCATCTAAAGCCGTAAAAAGGCTTTTTTTTTTTCTTTTTTCCTCTAAGGGAAGAACAGATGCTAACAGATGAGATTTCACTGGCTGATTCGTTTGTTTCAGATGCTTGAACGGATGCTTTAGAATTTTCTGCCTGAGCTACAGCACCACGCTCGTTAGTCGGAAGGCGTTTGTGGCTAAGGCCTTGAAAGGGAAAAGTCTCAAGTGGGCTTATTTCTACTGAAACAGCATTTCGGGAGAAATGCAGGAAAAAGCAAACCCAAGGCCCCAGAGAGACCCCTTCCAAGCAAAGCACTCCTCCGGAAGGTGGAAGCAGGGCCGTGGCTCAACTGCGGAGCCGTGGTCTCCTGTCACGGACGCTGCTCGTGGTGACTCCTTTTCATGAAAGGGAACGAGCAAGGCTTAACAGTTTTCCCTTCCAAGCAGAGACTCAGAGAAAGGGAAAGAGTGAGAGAGAGCAAAGGAGGGGGGCAGCCGCCCCACAGAGAAATGAAATGAACACAACTTCCTGATGCTGGCCAGTAAAAAAAAAAAAAAAAAATTAATAAAAAGATTAAGCAGACCTGCGTAAGGTGGGCAGCTGACTCCGTTCCAAAGTCCTGCATCCCTAGTTTACCTGAACTACCAAAGACTGGCAGGCCCCTTGGCACTGGGCTGACAAAGTTCCTTTTATGTATGCCAGTCCATCATGACCTCCTGACCATCCAGCTCCACTCTCTGCAGTGACCAGTGCAGGATGCAGGGAGATGTGGACAGGACAGGAAGCTCAGACACCCCCATTTAAACTAACACATACACCTGCATGCCCAAACCAACCCAGGCGACACCTCAGGTTCCATCTTAACGCGTCCGCGGGAAATACCACCACACCCAAACCTCATCCGACATTGTCCGTCTTTAATTCAAAGCCAGTCTGGGGATGCCTCTTTGGAAGCAGTGTGGTCCAGTTTCAAGGACACTGGGAGTCAGGGAACCTGGGTTCTAGTCCCAGTTCCAGCGTTCACTTGCTGTGTGACCTTGGGCAAGACACTTAACCTCTCTGTGCCTCAGTTTCCCCATCTGTAAAATGGGGGTAATAATGTCGACCTACCTCACAGGGCTGTTGTGAGGAATAGCTAAGTGATTGTAAAGCACTTTGAACGTATAATTGCTTATTATTAAGACTACAACAATAATAATATCATATGCCTGTTTACCACCAGAACTTTAAGAAATTCTTGTTTTTCTTTGACCTCTTCTCTGTTCTGTAGTGATCCATCGAGAAAGAGAATTCTCCCCTTTTTGAGATATCTAGGAAATGCATAAAGATGTAAACAGAAGTAACTCTTCAGGTTGTTTTCTCACATCTTACAAAAAGTAGATTCTTTTGCACAAGAAGTTGCTTCGAGGCGGGGCGGTGCGGGGGGGGGGGTCCCCTCTGAAATTCTCAGCTGTTTCCAAGCAGTAGCTGAGGAGTCAGTACACCTGATGCTGAGCCCAAGATACCCAGAGGTATTCAAAAGTTTAGTGCAAAACCTTGAAGCTCCTGAAATGTCTAGAGAAGAGAAGGGTTCCAAGCCCTGGCCTGTGCAGACTGGAGGCTGCGTGCGTGTGCGCGTGTGTGCAGGGCGTGGAGAGGCCCAGGATGTGGGGAAGCCCGGCTCCTGGCTGTTCTCACCCTCAACCAGGCAGGGTGGGGGCCGGGTAGCCAGTGGGAAGAGTGGCGCTGGCAGAAGCCCCCCAGGCCCGTCCTGTGCGTGACTGAGAGGCTCCCTCCCAGCCTGGAGGGCTGCTCCAGTGACGCCTTCTGTGCTGTGACCTCTGTTCCACTTGGGAAACAGGCCTGGCCCCCAATTCCGTTCCCATGTGTGCAGACTGTCTTAAGTCTAGGAGCTCGTGGTGGGTTTCTGGATTCTCACAGCAGAGTCCATGGGCACAGAGAACAGGGTTGACCTCTTCACACAGCACCATGGGTGGTGACGTGGGCATGGGGGTGACCCCTGTGAAAATGTTGAAGCACAGCTGTACCTGCTAGTTGACAGCTGTGGCCCCCAGCACTTTGAGTCTCCTCACCCCCTGCTAACATCCCAGCCCTGCACCAAACCCCTCTGTGATTCAGTAACTAAAGGGCGAATGCCTGGTGTAGCAGGGACCTCTGGGAGCCTATTCTGGTCTGAAGGCCCACCTCTGCTCTGACTGGGTAGTGCCCGGGATAAACCAGTTATTAAGTATGTGGTGTATCATCCCTGAAAAAGAAGCTGGTCAGCTCTATGGGCACAGGTAAGGAGTTTATCCACCATCACAAACGATCCCTCTGTCCCTGACCGACCCTGATGTCGTTTATTAAATACTAAAGGGAGTGTATGTGCTCACCCCCGCCCCCTGTCTGTGTCACCCCATCTCAGAGGCCCACAGTGACCATCTGTCTTCTAGATCTAAGCCTCTATACACCGGAGCCTCAGCAGAACAGCTCTGAGCAATCCATGTGGCTGGTGTCTCCACATGCCTTTCTGCACAGTCCTTCCAAATACGTAGAAACTGGAAAACAGTGACTTTCTAGGTGGGATTTACGGAACGGTCTAAATGGAACGTGAGAATCTTGCCCCACGTGGGCCTGGCTGTGTGCTGAGTGACGGCCCTGGTGGTGGCTGGTGGCTGAGACCAGTTGGTGAAGGACAGCCAGAAGTTGTCGGGGCCACCTCCTGCCTCGCTCGAAAGGGAAACAAGGCTTCCCTGGAACCTGGTTCACAGTCAAACTGCAGATACCTCTGTCCTTTTCCCTAAGACCTTAAAAGAAGAGTATAGCTTTAAACGTAGAAAAGTTGTAAGAGACAAGTCATGTTTAATATGTCAGATTGACAGACGCAGCAAACTCGGTGCCCAACACCAGAATCCATGGTGCTAAACTCTTAAGCTCCTGGATGGAAGACACAATGCAGGCCAGGATCCATCGCAGGGACACAGATGTAGGATCGGGCCTCAGGATCTTCTTCAATAGCTTATTCTATGGTGTGACCTAATTAAAAATTCAGTTGATCCACAGGATTATTGGGTACTGGATTCTCTACTCTTAAAGGCCGGAGATCGTTCCTCTCTAAGAATAGTAATTATTATTTTCAAAAGTCTTTGAGACGATAGAATTACTGAAAATAAGGAAAGTTAACATTATGTCATCGCAAAAGGTCTTAATTACTGTGGCATGCTATTGACTAACACCCACCTAGTAGCCCTCTTTAGCCCAAATGTATCACGATTTGGTTATCCACTGGCAGGAGCTTGCGAACACTCATGGTTCCTTGGTTGGGTAGGTACCTGCACGAATTAGTTCTCCCTGGCACACCGTAGCCCTGAGAGAGGTGGCTATCTGGGGTAATGGGAGGGCACATCGTTCTAAGGCACAGTGAAGGCAACCCATGCCAAAGGCTAACTCAGAGAAGCCACGAGAAGGATGTTTCTTCCCAAAGTAGAGAAAGGTCGGGGGAGATCACAGGAATCCTGGATGGGGGAAGAGCCCAGCTCCAGGGAAAGATGGTGTTGCCTGTCTGAGGGCAGGTTATCATCAAGTTCTACAACTTTTTGGTCTCAGGAACCTTTTATGCTCTTAAGAATTATTGAGGACCCTTATGTATCAATATTTACTACATTAGGAATTAAAGCAGAGATTTTTAAAACGCAGACTATGCAAGCACAAAGATGCCAGAGAGATGAGATCCCCAAGGTTTATGCAGCCTTTGAAAAACCCCACTGTGCTCTCAGGAGAGGATGAGAGCGTACAAGGCCGAGAGCATCCTTGTCTTGTTATGCAAAACACAATGACCTCTTGGACCCTTTAAGGTGTCTCAGAGGGCCCCAGGGTCCTTGGGCCACACTTTGAGAACTGCTGCTCTGGGGGATTGATCCCATATCCCCCCCTAAAGGAAAAGGGTGCTGGAGCCTTTTTCCGATCTCCTGCCCCTACCTTGAACTGTCCCCTAACTCCCAGGCCCGTCCCAAATCCCGGCCCGCTCACCTGTACACGGAGCTGCCTGGGCCCCCAGCGTCCAGCCCGCATTCAGGCTGAGAGTTGTAGCGCACAGGCCATGTCTCACTGCCTGTGCTGACCTGGAGGAATGGTGGTGTGAATTCGTGTGAGAGAGAGAAGTGTCTGTAAGGATCTCAGCTCCTGAGAGTGGCACGGCGGAGACAAGGGTATGTGCTGAGTGTAGGACCGGTTTTCGCGATACCTGGTGATTTCTGTCATTGCCGTGATACACGAGTGCTGCTGAGTTAGTTGTAAGAAGTTTCACCTTGATTGAGTGGCAGCCACAGTCATGTGGGGTTGCAGTCATGAGTGAGCGCATGGTGGGAACTGGATCCTGGCACTCTTCCCCGTAGACCCAAAAAGGCGGGGCGGCATGGTGTCATTGGAACAGCAGAACTGCGCGTCGCGATCCCTAGCTGAGCCATCACTAGTGTGGGCAGGTCACTTAACCAAATGGGAATAATCTTGGCTCTCCCCTCCCCGGCCCGCCCTCCCAAGATGTAGTGGGATAAAGTATGTTACATTGCAGTGACAAAGATGCTAGCAGAATAGGTCTCGATTTGTGACTTCTGCTAAGCCCACATTTTAAGTAAAACTCTCTCTGTTATCAGGAAACTGGCAAGCATTTCTCCAATGCTGGTGTTAAAACTACAACCAAGAATTAAGGTGGAACTAAAACAGATAGCTCTGTCAGATCAGAAGAAATGTCACAGATTGCTTTAGATAATTTTTTTTTAAGTCGCAGGGAAATGTCATAGATCACTTTAGGTAATTTTTTTAAACTTCCCTTTATCTTTCAAAATGAAGGTAACAAACTCCACGTACACAGCTGAGTGCCACCCCCAGGGTAACTTACCTGGTAATGTTACAGCTGACTTTGCAGGGAGGGTCGGAATCACTGTGCATGACTCACGGGGGGCGTGCCTTCCGCGTAATTCTAGCTCTTTATGTTTATATATAACTCGAGGACTGTTCATAATGGATGCAGAGGCCACACCATCACATTTTCCCTGGTGGAGAGCAATGACAAAAGAAGGGGTGTGCCTGTGTGTGCATGTGGGGATGCAGGGGAGGTGGGATGGCTTACAGATAAACAGGTGTATGCTGTGAGAATTTAATCTCCAGTTCTTTGTGCCGAGGGAGCTAGTCTAAAATGATCCCTTCTAATTGGGTAGGGGCAGAAGCCTGCTAAAGGGTTAACCAGAACTCGCCTTTAACGAGATGACCGAGCAGGGCCGGCCTTGGCTGCGGGAGACCTGCCTGTGATAGAGACCGGGCTCTGCTCTTTGGCTGGAGCCTGAAAGCCTGGCACTCATACCCGAAGATGGATGGCCTGGCCCAGTCCCGACTGGAGACTCACATCTCTTATCTGCACTGTTACAGTGTAGGTTCAGGAGGGGTTCCTGGGCGTTTCTACGTGCTGAGAGCTGGCAGACGACTGGTGTGAGTGATGGTGCTAGCTTAGGGAGACAGGCAGTGAAAGCATTTCAGATGCACCAGGTAGGAAAAACTTAACCCTGAAAGTGGGCAAGAGTAAGGAAGGTAAATGAATGTTCCTACTTGAGGTTAAAATATCATACATTTATGCTATTGCTTCAGAAATATTTACAGAGATTTTATAGTTTGGGTTTTTTTTTTTTTTTTTTTTTTGGTGACTTAATCATTCACTAGAGTAAATATCTATAAAATTCCAATTAAATGGTGTCTAAAATTTAAAGCAGCGGTCTACAGGCAAAGCGCCAACATTTCTTTTTTTAACAAAAATATTTATGAGAGCATCTAGCATTTAAAAATCAACCAGAAACTAGGCTTGATTCTGTTTTTTATATGATTGGACATCTTAAAACAAATCAATAATGTTTATATTTTATAGAAATTCTGTGTTTATTCAAAACCATAATTCTACTGTGATGTTAATGGAATGACTTTATATGGCTTTAATTGTGTTGGTTTAAATGCTAATGACCACATTTCAAATTAAAATAGTATTTTGCTGATGGGGTAGACACAGATATGACATATGAAAGAATAGATAATTTTACTGATTGTAAAGTGTTTATTTCCAGAAAAAAAATGTTCTTTTTTTTTTTTTTTAAGGGCTGTGAAAAAAAGTCATTTTTTCAAGGGTTTAAGATAGACTTCTGCCCTTTGGGAATTGGAACTTGTGCCTATGGAATTTTTGGAGCAGCCTAAGCTACCTTTTAGCTTGATATGTGTGTGCTAGAAAATTTTTCATTATCATGTTTTGTGATATGTAATAAATTCAGGGTGCTGTGCTTAAGCTTCGTTTCAATTCAAGTTTGGGAACATCTGTTTCCCTCATTCCCAAGCCTGGCAGACACCCCTACTCCCCATAGTACCTCCCCCCTCCCTCCCCGTCTGTCCTTCCTCGGATCCCCTGTGAAAGAGTACAGTCAGTCTCTGACTCTTAGGAGGTGTGTTCCTTCCTGCGTGGAGCAAAGCAAAATATAATCATGATTTCTGAGCCTCTGCTCTCCTGTCTGGGAAGAGTGATGCTTTCTCTCCTCCTTTGATGTCTCTTTAATAAATATGTTGTCCTTATTTGTCTTTGGATGTGGCCTCTTGGGCCACCTCTCAATTTCCTCCATGATTTATGTTGCAAACAAATTCTCTGTCCTGTGTTTGTTCACTGCTCTCTCCTAATCTTGTGTATCACTGAAGACATGCTGGAGACAGTTTTTGGTTTTATTATGCAATTATGTCATATGTGTATTTCAGTGAAATGTCAACCCGTCAACAGAGGATGATGTTAAAAATTATCCAAATAAATAGTTTTCTATTTCTTCTAATCAGACCTAGTCCAGTCAGTTGAATGACAGTGAACAGGATTATCTGTTGTTATTTAAACAGAGTTTTCCTGGCCCACACTGCCTTGGGACATGGATTAAGGTACATAATTTACCTGGGGATGTTGACTCGGTGCATTGTCACCTGTGTGTGTTTTGTGGCAACGGAAGCAGCGGGTGTCTCAAACCTGGTGTCTTGTTTGCGAGCCTCAGATATGTAACAGCTCTTTCTTTCCAGTGATCCAAAATCAGATGGTGAAACTCTGGCTTCGTTTATCTTCCCTTGATAACTGTGCCCTACAGAACACTGCCTGGATGAATTGCAGGCTGTTCAGTACTACTGGGCTCAACCTTGCTGCCCAGGCCTGCAGCTCTGCTGTGCAAGAGCTTTTCATCCACTTGGCATTAGAGTTGCCTTCCTGATGTTTCCCTGAGAATGGTGTGGGTCTGCCTCTAAGACAGATGATTTCCCAGGCTCAGATGTGCCGGAAGCGGGGTCCTGAGAGAGGAAAAGAGTGAGCGTGTGTGTGTGTGTGTGTGTGTGTGTGTATGCGTGTACATGTGTGTGCTTGTAGGTGTACGTGTGTGCACGTCTGAGTGCGTGTGTCTGCTGCCTGTGAGCAGAGGGACAGGTGAGTGAGAGGCAGCCTCACTGCCCACACCACAAACTGTTCTGGCTTTGGCCCTGGGACACGTGTGTCCTTCCCCTGCGAGACCACAGCCTTCTTAGCCGGGAACCTTAAGGCTTTGACTCCAGGCAGCTCGTTCACCCCCACAGTTCATAAAATGGAAAGGTCTGGGGCTCCTGTATGCAAAGAATGGTTCAAACCAGACGCAGCCTGGTGTGCCATCTTTAAAAGGATCCTCTCGTAGGCTGAGGGCTATTACGAACGAAGCCATTTTCACGAGAGCCTCTTGGACGGTTCCATATGACTGCAGAAGACCGGTCTGAGCGTTCCCACACTCGTGGGCTCGGTCCTGCCGGATCTGGCAAGATGGGGGCCGCCCTCCCCTCCTCCCCTCCTCCCCTCCCTCCCACCCCCTCCACTGCCGGGCGTGTCTCAAACGTGGTCATCATGCTTTGTCTGTGCCCTGTACCACCCGCTGCCGGGGCTTGTGGAGGAAGGACAGGGAAGTGGTCCCCCCCCTCACACTGGGGGGTGTTAGCTGCAGATGGAGACCCGCACAGCCAGTGCCTCAGATGTTCTCCACACCTTTAGTGGCTACTGAGGTGCAGGCAGACGGCCGGCAGGTGAGGGGGTACCACCCGGGTACAGGACGGGTGACCTTAGACCGGGGACGGGGAGGGAATGCCTCTTTCCGATGCCAGTCTTTTTGTGTCCAAGGATAGAGTAACTGCACTCTCCCTGTTAGCGTGCCATTTTTCTTCAAATTGTTGGTCAAAACATCATAATTTTCTCAGAGCCAGCAACCACCCCTCCCCCATAGGTAGTCCATAAGCATCTCGAATATTTCCCTAGAGAAATTAAGTACAATGGGAGGGCTTCTCCCAGGCCCTGTCCCACTGGAACCCGGGGCCCAGGGTGAGGAAGGCCGGCCGTGAGGGCCTCGGGGAAATGCAGAACGTCCGTGAGGGGCCTGAAGGGGTCACCTGGCAGGTCTGGCGCCGCCTCCAGAGGCTGGAGCCCCTTTCAGTGTGTTGTGGTCTTCAAGAGGATGACCCAACCATTGGCGAGTTCTCCACCTGAACACAGGCTGCAGGCCCAGGTGCCAACAGATGGCCATGGAGCCTGGCCCTGCACGGCAGCCCAGGTCTGTGCGTGTCTGTCCATCGCGTTCTGGTCCTGAGTGTGCTGGTGGCTGCAGTGTGTTGTGTCCTGCCCTCGTTCCCATGGCTTTGAAGCAGAAGCAGTGGCCCAGTTGGCTGCCTGGTCTGCTGGCCCTCTGGCACCTGCACTAGGCTTCTCATCCTGGACACAGCCAGCGAGCGCGTGCCACCCTCTCTGTAAAACAGCCGCGCCGTGCTCCTCGCCCCGTCCGAGGCTCCGGGAGATGGCGCTCTGCAGGCCATCCTTCTGTAGACAGTCATTTAGACATGGGCCTGGGCTCTTGGCCATGGCAGACCCTAGTACTAGTAAGCAAGCACTGTTCCCTGCGAGTGGAGGTACTTGAAAAGGCGGTCACTGGCCTCAAGCATCCCAGCCCAGGGCCATCTTGAACTCCTGACCACACCCTCCATCCCTGAGGCTGCAGGGGCACCATCAGTTACATTCAAACAAGTGGTCAGTTCCCTGGACTGTCCTTTGGAGAAACCTTCCCCTCCCACAACTGAATCAGGCAGGAGCAAAGCCAGGACCCAGGCTGGGCCCAGGCCACCCGTGTTGTCTAACCTGTTTTGCCATTTTCATTGATCTAGGCGGGATTAAGGACACTGCACGACATTGGGCCAGAAATCCGGCGTGCTATCTCATGTGATTTGCAAGATGACGAGCCGGAGGAAACAAAAGGCGAAGAAGAAGAAGATGTGTTCAAAGTAATTATTCCACGCCTAGCTACACACTGGCCACTTGGAAATAGCGGGGCAGGAGTCCAGTTGGGGCAGTTAACGATCTGCCAAAGAGCCTGGAGGATGCACACCAGCCCCAGGGCCTAGAGGGGCTTGTGGACCATGCCCTCCCCCCTGCAGACCCTCCCCGTTCAGCAGCACCCCTTCTAGGGCCAGGCCTGCTCCTTCCCAGAGCTTGCTCCTCTGCCCCACACTGGCCACTTCGGAGGAGCTTGGTCACGACCACTGGCCGGCGTGGATGAGCATCCTGGGTCCTTCTAGCAGCCGCTGGCCCTCCCTACCCCTCCTTCCCCGGGCCGGCTCTTTGATCTGCCAGCGGGCCCTCCACTTCCCAGCCCCCGGCCCAGAGACCTGCCTGCCGCCCAACCTCGGCCACTGGGGCTGCCGACAGCCCTGCTGGGCGAAAGTCAGCTCACCTTGGAGCAACCGGAAGAGTGCACTTGAATGACAGCCGAGCGCTTGCTCCCCAGCTCAGGAATCGGTAACCTTCCTCATTTCAGGGGGACCAGCTGACACACACAGTCACCCTGGTCACTGAGACACTCAGATTGTTTTACAGGGATTCTATGGAGCTTACCTAGAATTTGTTTTTCATGTAGAAAAAAAATTACCTAACATAGCTAGCCTGCATCAAATATTTGTTAAATTACCTGGTGTTGTCTCCCATTATTTTGCAGAGAAATGGTGCCCTGCTTGGAAACCATGTCAATCATGTTAATAGTGATAGGAGAGATTCCCTTCAGCAGACCAATACCACCCACCGTCCCCTGCATGTCCAAAGGCCTTCAATTCCACCTGCAAGTGATACTGAGAAACCGCTGTTTCCTCCAGCAGGAAATTCGGTGTGTCATAACCATCATAACCATAATTCCATAGGAAAGCAAGTTCCCAGCTCAACAAATGCCAATCTCAATAATGCCAATATGTCCAAAGCTGCCCCTGGAAAACGGCCCAGCATTGGGAACCTTGAGCATGTGTCTGAAAATGGGCATCATTCCTTCCACAAGCATGGCCGTGAGCCTCAAAGAAGGTCCAGTATTAAAAGGTAACGTTTAAGATGTGTTTGCACTTGGTAATGTAGTGTCAGCCCAAGGCAGGTTTTTCTCCCGTCTCTGGCACAGGTGGGAGGCTCCCTGCGGGCATTGGTGTTAGGACCTGTGAGTGCCTCCAGGTCACAGCTTCTTCAGGAACTGGCCATGTGATGAACCCAAACGATAAAGGGCCACCTGCCACCCTGCATCCTGCTCTACGCGATGCCCCTTAACACAGGAGCAGCTGCAAACTCTACCTTCCCCGACTGTACCACATAATTAGGGACTGGCAGACTTTTCCTGTAAAGGGCCAGAGAGTAAATATTTTAGGGTTGGAGCCTCATACACTCTCTGTTGTAGCTAGTCACCTCTGTTATCTTAGCAAGAGGCCAGCCATAAATCATATGTAAGCGTACAGGTGCAGCTGTGTCCCGATAAACCTTTATTTGTGGACACTGAAATGTGAACTTCACGCGCTCACGTGCGATGAAATATTTTTCTTCCTTTGATTTTGCTTCAGTCCTTTAAAAGAATAAAAACTCTCTGTAGCTTGTGGGCCATGCAAAAATAGGTGACGGCCTGTATTCAGCCCATGAACCATAGTTTGCCGACCCCTGCTCTAGGGAGTAGCTTGATATATTTGCTTTTTAAATTTTGCTAGAAATATTTAACTTTTATCTTCTCCCTCCCTCCCGTGTTATGCCTTTCCTGGATAGAACGCGCTATTATGAAACTTACATTAGGTATGTGCTCATTGCCTGTATTTATGTGTTAAATACTGTGTGTTCTAAGTGGGACCAGATGGGCTCTCTGAGTGCTGAGAGATGAGAAAGCCCTGGGAGCCAGCTAGCCTAGTGCAGGGCATTACAGCCCAGGGCTGTGGATGCAGAGCTTTCAGATCCATATCTGCACAGACTGTGTTAACCATCCAAGGACCTAAGTTCACATGCAGCGTGCCCACAGCTATAGCCCCGCAGGCCTCAGTGCGGTGCTGGGAGAGCCCCCGGCCTGTGGAGCTGGGCAGTCGTGCTGCTCTCTGGGGTCAGGCCTCTTGTGGAGGCTTTGTAAAAGCGTGACCCCCCCCCCCCACCTCCTGAAGTCCAGGAGCCAGGCCTTCTCCTTTGTCTCCTGGGCATCCCCCTACCCACGGGCAGTATACCCTGCTCCCTGTTTGTTGAACCCAGTTGGACTGTGGGTGGGACGGTCATGGTGTTGGGGACAGGGAGGACAGATGTCCTGGTTTAATGATCTCAAGTTAGAAGTTACCTGAGCTGGAGGAGGGTGGGACAGAGTGAAGAGCTTGCAGGAAGCACAGTCCTCTGTTTGGAGAGCAGTGATGCCACAGAGCCTGGCCGGCTTCCCTGAGGGCCGAGGCCAGGACATCTGGGTTTCAGGGAGACCTCACGACAGTCCTGGGGCAGGGCTGTCTTTGAAAACGTGGTGGACGTTGTCCTGGAGAGTCTCCCTCCCCTGGGATCCTGTACTCAAAAATCCTGTCACCTTTCCTGGGTCAGATGCCCCAGGCTCTGAGGGCACCTTCGGCCGGGGTAAGGAGGCACAGGGATCCGAGCAGGTGGCCTGGGAGCCCATCACTGCAGGTCTCTAGGTCCATTTTCTTGATCTACTCCCAAACTACATCTACTCTTTCGGTTCTCAGGCCTCTGGGGGTAGTGGTGTGGCACTAGCATCATCAAGGCACTAGGGGAGAAACCCCTTCCTGGTACGTGTGTGCGCACACACATAGACACACACACACACACACAGCACCGTTGCCAGAGGCATCAACGATCCAGCCCCACTTGAGGCAGGAGCACCCAGGGAGATGCCAGAGCACCTCGGGCAGGGCTGCCGTGGCCACCGCCGAGGCACCGCTGGAGGAGCAGTCTGCCGCCCGCCCAGCCGCTCAGGCCCCTCTCTCCCAACTGCAGGGCTGACTCAGGAGACGAGCAGTTCCCAACTATTTGCCGGGAAGACCCAGAGATACACGGCTACTTCAGGGACCCCTGCTGCTTGGGGGAACAGGAGTACTTCAGCAGTGAGGAGTGCTATGAGGACGACAGCTCGCCCACCGGGAGCAGGTGAGGGCTCTGTGGCTCGGGATGACCTTAGGAGGCCTTGCTGTCTCCTGGCCCTGGGGCCGTGCCTGCTCACGAAGCCACGGGCCACCTGCTGCTGCCCTTGGGACTGTCCTGGGAAGCAAAGTGGGAGCACAGCCTCCAGGCCACAGGAGAAGTCGGGGCAGGAGAAGTAGGACTGGAGAGAGGCAGAGTGGAGGCTGTTTTTTCAGGCCTGTTGACTTATTTCCACCAGGGGCCCACCCGTGAGGCTTTAGTATAGGCTCTAGAAATGAGAGCCTTTGCTGAACGCTGAGCGCTCTGGGCTGGGGGTTCTCGCTGTGTAGCGGCTCGCCAGCCCAGAGCTTGGTCGGTCTTAGTGGACAGCACTCCCATCAGGGGGTCTCTCCTAGAGGTGAGGGGACAAGAGGTCAGAGTGGCACCACTCAGCAGATGTGCCTCTCTAGGCTCCTGTCCTGAAGAAGGCAGGTATGAGGTTAAAGTGGACACTTTGCTTTAGGACAGGTAGCAGGCAGTGCAAGGGGACAAAGGCCACCTCCCACCCTCTTCTCTGTAAACTGCATCCCACTGTGACCGGTGGCCCATTGAAGTGGACGTGGTTCTGTGGTGAGGTCACTTCTGGTGTCTGAGATGTTGTTAAACCTCAGCCTCGTCTTTCAGGCCAGCCGCAGCCGAGCCTCCCTCACCCTGCTCTGCGCCACGGCCTTCCGCAGGCCTCCCTGGATGCCTGACTTGCAGCCACTGGTTCTGAGCCAGCTGCATTCTGACTTTCCGTCTTCAGGGCCTTTGCTCACACCACGACCACCCCTTGGATGCCCTTTCCCCACCTGTGCTCGCCTAATCCCACCTTCCCTTCAAGGGCCTGCTCCTCCTCTGACTGGAATTGAAATGCCGCCCCCACCCCTGCCCCGAGAACCCACGGAGCCCCACCCTGAGCCCCTCTCTTCCCGCGCCCACCTTCGCCAGCCTGCGTTAGAATTCCACGTGCATGAGGTATTTGCTAAGCTCCTTGACCGCGCTTCATGCATCTTCACGTCCCAGGCGCCCCGCTCAGCACCCGGCCGAGGGCAGACCCTCGGGAAGAAGCGAGCAGGTGATAGTCAAGCTTGCAGGGCATCGGCGGTCCACATCTGACCGGGGCCTGAGGCTGCCCCAGGGAGGGAAAACACCAGCACCTCACTCATCGCAGGTCTGCCGTCCTGAACCTTCCTGTGGCAGCCCTTGCCCTCCAACTAGGATTTTCCATGGAGCTGAGGGCTGCCTTGTTCTACTGTGTCCAAGGCGGTGGGGAGAGGACTGTGACGTGGGCTTGTTAATTAGGCTCTCATGTGTCCCTTGCTCTCTCTTCTGGCCTTTTCGATCACCAGGCAGAGCTACAGCTGTGGCTACTATACCCGATACCCAGGCAGCAGCTTGGACTTCGAGCAGCCTCGAGGCTACCATCACCCCCAAAGCTTCTCGGAGGATGACGACTCACCTGTTTGCTATGATTCCCGGAGGTCTCCAAGGAGACGCCTGCTCCCTCCCACCCCAACATGTGAGGCCAGATTTTTTGTTTGGGAGCAAGGCTCACAGAGAACAGTGTGCCTCTCCCCCTGCCCCAGCCCGGGGGTGGTGACGGACGTGGTCCTGCCATGTTGGGGGCCTCCAGTCCTCGAGACCAGCCCCCTAGTTGGAGATGCTGTTGGCTTTCTTTCCCATCTGTGTGCCACGTGGTAGGGCTTAAAGCGCTTCCTGCTGAGAACAGAGAGAGACAGTGTGAGGCCCCACAGTTGCACGGTATGTAGCACCTGACGGGGGGTTTTCTGTGCGCCTCATCGCTGCCTTTGAGCTTGGGATCTGCCCTGACAGGTAGGCAAGACATGCACCATGGCGTTGATAAGCCCACTCCCTAGATGGGGCAGTGACCCCTTAGAGGGCGGAGGATGGGCCCACGCACAGAGTGGACTTGAGCCCAGGCCTCTTACCAAGGCCTATGCCTCTGAGGAGCACCTGGGGGTTCTTGGTATCCATCCTTCCTCCTCTCCCCCACCTTTGCCTTGGTCTGCCAGTGCTCTCTGCTCATGGTAGGTTGTGGCCTTGGTGGTGACCTCTAGGGTAGGCACCTCACCCTGGGGCCAAGGAATCCCGTCCTGCAGAGAAGGGGCAGGGGCTGGCTGCTCCCTGACCTGGTTTTCGTGTGCGGATGGCATCAGTGGTGCCACCAGGAGATCTGGGTCACCCCCAGTGAGGAACTTGAGCCGGGGAAGGAAACAGAGCAGTGGCCCCTGCCAGTTCCTGGCTGGGTAGTTTGATTTTGGACACGTGGACATTTTGATGCTGGTTAAAGAATGTCCACTTCTGGCGTTTCTGAAGAATGAGGCGTACTTTGGGGTAGGACTCTAATCAGTAACCAAAACTAACCAAGACACAGCGGCTCTGAGTCTGCCGTCTAGTGCACAGCAACAAGTGCAGTTGGGTGGCACCCAGGTCCTGTCTCCCTCCAGCTGTCATAGCCCTGCTGGGAAGTGTAGTCAGACCCATTTCCGTGGTTAATATTTAATTTCACAGCCCCAAACGGAAGCTGCTAAACAGAGCAGCTCAGGGGTCCATCAGTACCAGGTGACGCACATGCAGGCGAGGCTGGACAGAGGCCCCTGGCCCTGTGAGTTCCACTGCCCTCCTGTGACCCCCCCTTTCTCCCTTTGGTGGCCATGATAATCACCATTCGTGGGCACCGCCTCTGTGAATCAAGGACCCTGAGCGGGCAAGAGTGGCTGCCCTCTTTATTTTTAAGGGTGAATAAATTAAATGCATCTTATTTGCTTTGCTGCCCATCCCTTCAGACCTCAGGCAGGGAGAGCACGGAGCCCCTGTGTTCTCAGCCACAACGGGATTACTTCCCCCATTAGAGACGGTGGTGCAGAGCAAAAGAGAGGATCCACTTTCAAAACTGAAAGGCGCTGCCTGAATGACAGCGGTGGTAGTTTTCCTTTCCTGGCTCCATCCTCTGGCACCACCATCTGACCCTAGGAGGGTCCGAGAGGTGGTGCTGACCAGGGAGGCCCGTCCTCCTCTTAGAACACTTAAGTTCGGTCCCGCGTGGCGCGTGGTGGGAAGGCTGTCTGATGCGGATGGCAGGTGCCCGTGTCCCATGTCGGCAACTGGACGAGGAGGCCCAGCAGGCCCCACGGTGTGCGTCGGGCCCGCGAAACAGGGCTCGTTGTCTGTCTGGTCCCTCCCTGGTGGGCAGTGGCCGGCAAGGGCTCGGTCTGGTCTCCGTGCGCTTTTGGAGCCTGGCCCCCAGAGAACGGGCTCTGCAGCTTCGTGTGCGGTCCCAGGATGCCGGGGGCCTCCCCAGGCAGGTCCCTGCAGTTTTCCAGTGCAGGAATTAGGGGAGTGTGGAGTGTTGCCGGGGCATAAGAAATGCCCCGTGAGCTTAGAAAGCAGAGTTCAAGAAAGGACTGTTGAGGTGACTCAGCGCTGCCTCGCAGGCCACCAGTAAGGCTGCCGAGGCAGCTCCACGGCGGCAGCGCCTGAGGGGAGGTGTCCTGGGGAGGCCTCTGGCCGGTGCTCGGGGCCCAGAATTCAGACTGATCTCCCGGGCCTGGTGCCCTGTGAAGCCACAAGTTCTGGATCATCTTGTCATCACTCGACCTGTTTATAAGCCTCTATTCAAAGTGGCTGTTAACAGGGCAGCCAACTGCATTTTTTAAAGTTCAAGGTATCCTTTCTTGTTTGTTCTGTCTTCAGGGCTAGGGAAGCTGGGCCTTTCCCCACAAAAGGATCTGCTTATTACCTGGTTGAGCTATTAGGGCAGGTAGCAAACAGAATTGTAAACATAACACAGGAGCACCAGCAGGATGCTCCAGCCCCCAGAGACACTCAGGATGTCTGGAAGGTGAAAACGGGGCAGTCAGCAAGCGTCTCTGGGATTCTAGAATGACGTCGTGTACTTGACCCGGAATGCTGTGTCCCCACCGCGTGCAGGGACCGGGGCCTAGGGTCAGAACAGCCACCCTCTGGCTGCTTCTAGCTCCTCCCCCTGAGAACAGGTGTGGCAGGGAGGAGAAATTGACTTGCTCTTTTGAAAACATCCCTTAGTCGGGCTGCTTCTTCCTCCCTCCCAAAGTTCTGAGACACCGCCCCCCCCCACCCCGCCCTGGTGCCCAATGCTTTTACTTGGATGCCTTGCTTGCTTCCTCCTGGGCCCCCTGCTGAATGTCCAGGGGGCTGCCCTGACCCCAGAGCCCCGGGGCCCTGACGGCCGGTTTCACAGCTGCACGGTGTGCTTTAACTTCTCAGCCCCCCGGAGATCCTCCTTCAACTTCGAGTGCCTGCGCCGGCACAGCAGCCAGGAGGAGTTCCCGCCATCCCCCGCCTTCCCCCACCGCACGGCCCTGCCTCTGCACCTGATGCAGCAACAGGTGAGCCGGCACACCTGGCCCTGCCCCCAGGGCCGATGGGCACCCTGTCCCCCTTGGCTGCCAGCACTGGAGGGAAGGGGGACCCTTCACAAACACTCTGGTTCAGTCCTGTGACCACCTCGCCAAATAGAAACTATTGTGAACCCTGTCCTACGGACGAGCAAGCATCGCAGAGGGAAGGTGACATCCCTGAGCTCACACAGGAGCTGAGTGGCCGAGCTGGCATTTGAGTCCCAGGCTGCCAGCTTCCAGAGCCGGGCTCTCAGCCTAGCTGCACACACCCTTCCTCGGCACTGAAGGCAAGGCCTGGGACAAGCCACACTGCAGGGAGTGGCGGCCGCTTGACTGACCCTGAACAATCGGTGCTGCCCTTGGCTCTGAGAGCTTGTCCCGTCATTTACGGAGCCCTCTGGGGGCCGGGCCCTGGGGTCACGAGGGTGTGTGAGCCTCCGACCTGCCTGCAAGGGGGGTGTAGTCCAGGGAGACCGGCCTGTCAGGGTGGCCGGACAGGAGGGAGCCCAGGGCCTGGAGGGCCTGCGGGGCTTTGCCTCCAGGACAAGGATATGGTACTTTGTCTTCCTGAAAAGAGCACATCAGAGCTGCTGTCCTCTTGTGTCCGTGTGTGTCTGGGTCAGGTGGGAGCACACACGGTATGGTATGCTTCTTACCCTGAGCGTCCATTTCAGAGTTTCTGTTCAGGTCTGCGAACCTTTTGCCTTTCTGTCTTCCTTTTTAAGAAAAAATTATTTATTTATTTGGCTGTGCTGGGTCATAGTTGCAGCATGCAGGATCTTAGTTGCGGCAGGCGGGATCTAGTTCCCTGACCAGGGATCGAACCCGGGCCCCCTGCGTTTGGAACGCAGAGTCTTAACCACTGGACCACCAACGAAGTCTGCTGCCTTCCATTTTTTATGTTGTTTTGTGTGCTGCTTTGTCGTGGACGGAGGACAAACCTCTAGAAGGCCCTGGCCGTCACATGCCACACACCGAGTAGGCATGGAGGTCTTTGTGGGCTTGTGCGTGACCGTGCCCTGTCCCCTGCTGCCCCGCCCTGCCTCCCCCAGGCGGTCCTGGCTTCCGACTTGGCCACAGGCCTGTGCTGTTCATAAACCCGGCCTCACCGTCCCCCTCTGCAGAGTGGGTGCCAGGGCAGACCTGCCATGGCGTCTCTGGAGGTGGAAGAAGCAGGCTTGTGCCTACCTGGTGCTTCTGAGCAGAGTGCTGGCCGCGGGATGAGTTGCCCTAAAGAGAACCAGCCTGTTTCCCTACGAGCGCTGGGCGCAGTCAGCTTGCCCTGAATGCACCTCCCTATTCAAACCCGGAGTGAACCGGGTGGCATGTTCATACCCCACAGCTTGTGCGTCTTCCCTGTTTCTTCATGCTTCTAAGCAATTTCACCAACAACTGATTCCTACCTGGGAAGAGTCACAGGAAATATATTATGCGTTTGGGGGAAAAGAAAACATGGTCTGCTAGAAAGCCAAGTTTTTACGGCCAATTCATTGAATTACTCAGTGTGCTGTGTCCTTCTGAAGCCCCTGTAAAACAGCGCCTCCAGCCTGGTCTGTTTTTTTTTGTTGTTGTTGTTGTTTTGTTTTTGCGGTACGCGGGCCTCTCGCTGTTGTGGCCTCTCCCGTTGCGGAGCACAGGCTCCGGACGTGCAGGCTCAGCGGCCATGGCTCACGGGCCCAGCCGCTCCGCGGCATGTGGGATCTTCCCGGACCGGGGCACGAACCCGCGTCCCCTGCGTCAGCAGGCGGACTCTCAACCACTGCGCCACCCGGGAAGCCCCAGCCTGGTCTGTTTTGAGGGGGCCCGAGGCCGGAACCTCTGAGGACCTCTGGTCTCCCCACTTCCTCTTTCTCCTCAGATCATGGCAGTCGCCGGCCTAGATTCCAGTAAAGCCCAGAAGTACTCGCCGAGCCACTCCACCAGGTCGTGGGCCACCCCGCCAGCGACCCCGTCGTACAGGGACTGGACGCCATGCTACACCCCACTGATCCAGGTCGAGCGGTCGGAGGCCCCGGACCAGGTCAACGGCAGCCTACCATCCCTGCACCGCAGCTCGTGGTACACGGACGAGCCCGGCGTCTCCTATCGGACGTTCACACCAGCCAGCCTGACCGTCCCCAGCAGCTTCCACAACAAAAACAGCGACAAGCAGAGGAGCGCAGACAGCTTGGTGGAGGCGGTGAGTGTGGCCGCGGAGTCTGCACGGGAGAGTGGAACTGGGGAGAACCGCGCGCAACAGGAACGGGTGGTGGTTCTGAGGGCAGGTGGGCTCCGGAGCCCAGATGCCTGGCTTCTGAACCTGGACACCGCCCACTTCTTAGCAGCCAGGATGGTACTTAAAGCATGAATATAAAAACAGCACCCCTGCCGCGTTTCATCAGCTAGCTGTACCTAGGATTGTGTGTGCTGTTCCTGCAGATACGACTAGCTTATACTGAAGTATCTGTCCCCGGTGGGTTGCACTCTTGTTGGGCCACGTGCAGTGTTTGAGGTCCTTCAGATCTTCAAAGCCGTTCACTTTCCCTCTTAGTTACCACGTATGGGGGCTAGCAGACATGATTGGCTGAGTCCCCAGAGCACATCATACAGTCACTGCTTGAGGTGCTTTTTCTGTCCTTTTGCATTTGTGCCACTGATCCTCTTTCCTGTACAGGTTCTGATATCCGAAGGCTTAGGACGGTATGCGAGGGACCCAAAATTCGTGTCAGCGACAAAACACGAAATCGCTGATGCCTGTGACCTAACCATCGACGAGATGGAGAGTGCAGCCAGCAACCTGCTGAACGGGAACGTGCATCCCCGGGCCAATGGGGACGTGGGGCCCGTCTCACGCCGGCAGGACTACGAGCTCCAGGACTTCGGGCCCGGCTATAGCGACGAGGAGCCAGACCCCGGGAGGGATGAGGAGGACCTGGCGGATGAAATGATTTGCATCACCACCCTGTAGCCCCCAGGGAGCGGCCGACTGGCTCTGGCCTCAGGTGGGGCGCCGGAGGGCCAGGGGAAAAGTGCCTCGTAGTTAGGAAAATGTAGGCACCAGTGTGGAGTCCCTATTCAATTTAGACTTTTGTACAAGTGATGTCATGCCTCAAGGAAGCCATAAATCTGGTAGGGGACAGCCGCACCCACACGCTCAGCCCCAGCTGTGGGCAAGGGCAGGTCCAGCCCTCCTGGAGAGGACCAGCGAGGAGGGCGGACAAGCCCTGCCCGCTTGTCCAGAGCGCTGGCCCGCCACCCGCGGGCATGAGGGGAAGGTTTAAAGGTGATAACGATCACCTTACCTATGTCATTACCTCAGCCATCGGTCTAGCATATCAGACGTTCACTGGGCCCAGCGTATCCATTTTTAAACCTTTTCCCCCCAAAACACACTGCTTCCTGATTCCTGTTCGGCTCTTCTGAAATACAGTGTGTAAGTCAGGACCTACCTACCAGCCGTCATCCTGAGAGGGGAACGGGACCCTGTAAACGGGGTTTTCTGTGACGTGACGCCAGTTTACAGGAGAGAGCATCACTCTGACGGTTGGTTTCTGACTGTCAGGCAAAGGGCAACTGTAAACTGGAATAATAATGCACTCGCAACCAGGTAAACTTAGATACGCTCGTTTGTTTAAAAATTCTAGATTTACTGTATATGACTTGTAATATACTATAATTTGTATTTGTAAAGAGATGGTCTATATTTTGTAATTATTGTACCGTATTTGAAATGCAGCAATATCCATGGGTCCTAATAATTGTAGTTCCCCACTCAAATCTAGAAACTATTAGTATTTTTACTCGGGCTATACAGAAGTAGAAGAAATAGAGCCAATTCTCATCTATCCAGTGGAAATCTTCTGGGGGTAAAATTTTAAGTTCAAAAGAACTTGGCACTACAGAGATTTTTCTAAACTATTTTGAGTCACTATAAATCTGTCTTTACACAAGAGGTACCAGATGACTATTTGCAGTCTCTTTCGGGGCAGGGGTTCTATGATTTGATGTTGCACCTTCTGATCCACCATGGGTTGCAGCCGTCTTTTGTTTTGCTTTAGTAACTCTCCGATGAGCACACTGCAGCCTAGGTCGAGCTGGTTACTCTGACCCGGTGGCATTCATAGTTGTGGTTTTCTCAGCTGCCCCCACAGGACATTTCCGGCGCAGAAATAATCGCACAGGTGAATGAAGTCCTTCTGCTGTTGTCCCCTGGGGACTGGTAAGGCTGCTTGTCTTAGGAAAGAAATAAGGAGTGCTGGGGACAGAGGGGGCAAAGGATGATCTATAGGACTAGACGTCGGGCTCTGTACAAATCGTATTGTTGCCTTTTTACAAAACATTGCTGTACTGTGTGTTCTCTTTGAGGGCTTTTATATGCAACTGAATGAGGGCTGAAGTTTTCATTAGAACGCACTCACACTCCAATTGTACTTCTCGATGAAAACCCACTTTTGGATCATTAGACCCATCAAGGCTTCCTTTTCTGTTCACAGAATTATGCCGACTTTGTCAAGTTACCTTGGCAGGGATTCCCTGCAGTCAAAAAGACTGGTAGCGATTTTTGGTTCAAAGTTTTAAAGTATTACATAACCTGTTAATGTTTTTTTTTTGTTTTTTGTTTTTGTAAATAACACTTTGTTATGAAGACCTTACAAACCTCTTCTTAAGACATTCTTACTCCAGATCCAGGCAAAAACACTTCAAGGTTTGTAAATGACTATTTCCTGACGTAAATCCTTTTTTATTAAAATGCAAAATGATCTTCAGAATAAAGCTGTGTTAATAATTTTATTGTACTTGGGAGCCCTCCTCGCAAAGAGCTGGTGTTCGCCAGTGAGAGCTTCGGGAGGGGCAGGTGCTCTGTGAGGGCACTTCTGTAATTATGTAGATGTTTTTCTTATCCTCTTGGCGCCTTCTCCTTTTTCCTTATCCTCACGCCGATGGCAGCTTAAGTCCAGCTGCAGAGAGAGAGCACTGTTTCTCCTGAAGGGCTAACCCACTATCACCGTCATCTCAGACTCTGTGTCTCTCCACCGGGCGTTGGTCTTTCTTACCGTGTGGCTTGGCTTACCGTCATCAGTCCAAAACTGCCGTGACAGGACTGAGTTTTCTGGTATAGTCGGTGATCTTTTCTGGTCGGCACTTAACTGGCATTTTTACAGGCTGCACCACTCCTAATATCTGTCTGCATTAAGCCTGCTTCGACTGCTCATCTAACATTAAATTTTTCTTTGGAAGAAAAAATTGAAGTTGTAGGGCATGGTTTTTTTCTTTCAGGAATCTTTTAAGATTAAATGTCTCTCCTTTTTAGTTCCCCTCCCACTCCCTAAAAAAAGTCATGTTGTTGTGTCCCCAGGAATAGTACATTTAGTTTCTTTCATCTTGTGTTTTCCATAATATCACGAAACAGAAATGGCAGCAAGAACCTCGTTAAAATGGTCTCTGTGATTTCCATCCAGACGACCGGGCCACGCAGCACCTCCCAGCCTGATTCTGAGATGTTTCAGAATCAGCCAGTGGCTGGGAAGGGTGGGTTGTGAAGGCCCCAGAAGCTTCTCCAGTGCAGGATGGGCTTAACCTGCCTGATGAACTCACTTTACGGCTGATGCCACGCTTGTGAGAGAAACCAGAGCAGTTTATTCTGTGGTGTTTATGTTTTGCAGCCCTAAGTGTCTTTGCCCATTGCCTATTTTCCTGCAAAGGTTTTTACTGTTCGGCTGGGTGGTCAGTTTGTCCTGAAAACTGGTTAGCATCACACACAGAGTTCTAACTCCTTTACTAGCCTCCCCGACTCAAAGACAGACTCCAGCTATGGCCTTCATTTGTTGAAAAAAAGTTTTTACTTCTCTAAAATGATATTCCTTCCCTACTGGGGACCTAGGGGGGCAGGCGAGGAAGAGGAGCAGGCCTGGGGCCCTTGCTTCTAACCAGAGAACGAGAGCCAGAATGGCTGGGAGGGCGCCCTGTGGGGACAGTGGCAGGAGATGCGATGGGAGGCTGGGTCTCAAGACGGGGCCAGCGGAGAAGGGTGTGTGTTTTTTCTGGGTTTTAAGAGAAAGGCACCTAGGCATTTGATCTGATGGTAAGTCGTGCTGTGGAAATCTGAAATGACCTTTGGGCGGAGGAACACAGTTTGGCTGGAGAGAAGACTCTATTTGAATCTGTGGAAGTGGCTCCTGCGGCCTGCACAAGGGCCGCACGAGGCCGGACGTTAAGGCGCCAGAGTCCCACCTCCGGGACCTGCCCTTTCCTGGTCACCTGCGGGCAGGCTGCTCCTCTAGCTGTGTGCTCTGGCTCTTACTCTACCAGGAAGAACCCTGATGCAGCAGCTTAAACACTGGCTTCTTCGGAGGGGTCAGTGTTCTGACCACTAGGCACATTTGCAGCTTTCTGTTAGGCTTTTTCAACCATTTTTGGAAATGTACGTTTTTCCTTTTGGGGAGTACTGCAGGCTTTTTGCTAAGGGACTTAAACGACGTCTTCCTGGTTCTTCAGGAGGCTGAGCGCTGGCCGGTCTCCATGCCCCTCGGGCTGCCAGACTATGGCTCATCCTCCCCAATTCCAGTTTGCACTTTCCTCCCCTCTCTGGCTTCCTTGGCCAACAGTCCTCTCTTTCTGAGGTCGGAGCTTTCTTCGTGGTGGTGGACCCTTCAGGTTAGGACACGGGCCACTGGCTCCACCCTGCCCACGTGGCCACAGCACTCAGCTGTCAGGGTTCGAGGGAGGAACCACCTCAGATCAGAATATTCTGTCCTGGGTCTGAACTCCAATAGCAGTTTTCTGTTGGGTCCTGGATATACGCGACACTCACGCTCTCCTCCTTTGAAACGTGGGGGGGGGGGGGGGCAGTGTCATGTGATCGCATGGAAGGAGGCCCCGTAGCAAGGGCGGGAGAGGGGCCTGGGTGCCATCCACCGTACAGGTTCCCCTTACACACTTCGCTTTGCCCATTGACACACGCACACTAGCGCATCAGCCACTGTCTCAGAGGCCGAGGGCACCACAGTACACAGAGGTGACCGAACTGAATGGCCATCTCACCTGCCATACTGGCGCCAGAGGAGGTCAGCGCAGTCACACTCAGGCCTGGGACCCCCCGCACACCTGACGTGTCACTTCGTGGCCCTCAGAGCAGGGGGCTGGCACCTGCACTCCTACTGTTCCTTCGCCCCCGCAGGCAGCTTCAAGACCCAGAGGAGGCCTGTGGGCAGGTGGGGACCTCTCTAGGAGAAAGACATCTCTTGGCAGATGTAGAATTTTCTTTCTTGACCCTCCGTTGGAACCGAAAATAAAGCAAGATACAGGTAAGATGAAACAAGGTTTGCTTAAGGAATTTTAAAGGAAGGATGGTGTGATGGCTTTCTTCTTTCCACCCTTCTGGAAATCTTTCTCAGAAACGTTAAGTTGCAGCTGTTGGGCCTCCAAGGCACCTCAATCCACTGTGATCCAGGGTGAAGCCAGGAACGCTCCATTTTCCTCCCCTCCTGATTCTGGGTCCAGCACGACAGGTTTCCATATAGCACTTCCATTCTTTCTCGCCATAGACAGTGGCTTTTGGATATCGTCAGAAAAACCAACCCAAAATGCATTCAAGTTTTCATTACCTTGTAGAGACAGGCTGGATAATGACAGTCTCAGTTCAAAGATAAGTTACGGGATTGCATTATTGAATTATAAGAAGTTTAAAGATCAGAGAGCTGTCTTAAATGTTACTTTGTATCTGTTTCCCCCGCCCCCACCCCCGCCTCGCAAACTCAAATCTTTGCCAATTTATTTTTCTTTCACTCAACTGCGTTTTTTTTTTTTTTTTTACAGGATCAGGATCATAGTTTTACTTGACTGCTTTTTCCGTCAGTCTGGCTCCCGCCTGGTCTGTTGCCGTGGACGTCTGGAGAATGTGAATGAGCCGGCCGTGGCCACTGCTGAGCCCTCCATCTCCCTAGGCTGAGAGGGAGGCTTTGCATGGAGCGGGCCAGGGATGCAGGTTTGCTCTGGGTTTCTAGGTTTCCTGGCAACAGGAAAATCTTTAAAAATGCTAAACCCTGAAACCTATGGTAGTGAAAAGGCCCTGTAGACTCCTGAGTCCTGGAAAAAGTCCCAGAATTCCTCTCATCGGGCTGATGGTGTTAATAAGAACCAGAGCATCAGCGAGGTGGGCTGCAAGCCCCTCAGAGGTACCCAACTGAGCATCAGTTCCTGCCTCACTCTGGGAGTGAAATCAGGAAGCGGCAGAGAAAGGAGAACCCTGTTTCTCCCAGCAGGCAGCTTTCCCTCTGGACACTGGAGGCTTGTGCACACATCCCAGCTGAGCTCCACGCTCCCTAACTCCTGTGGGACCCTCGGCCTCCGCTGCAGCTTTCAGCCTGAGAGGGAGGATGCCCCGGCCTCTGTGCAAGCACCCTGCTCTTGGACGGGCTTGCCTCCAGAGGGAGCCTGGGAGAGAACCACTTTCCTCAAGTCCTATCAGGACCCAGGAACACAGCAGGACCCGGGGTTGGAGAGCACCGCGGAACACAAGACAAGGACCTGGCCAGAGTTACCCATTCTCCACCGGCCTCCCGTCCACTTTGCTGTCCTACCAGGAGGCAGGGAGGAGGGGCCCCAGCCAGAATGCCGGCCTTCCCCAGAGGGCCCCCAGGGACATGCTGGGAAGAAAGAACCCGATTCACTGACCAATCCTGGTTTCATTTCTTAAATTATCCAATTCTTGGCCATCAAATTGTAACATTCTAGAGAGATCCAGGAAAGCACATTTGGCGCCAAGGACTGTGCTGAGCCTTCTTACTCAGGGACAGCCTCAGCGCTGGGTGGCCAAGGTCCTGGGCTTGTAGACAGGGACAGCCTCGTCCCAGAGAGCTGGCCGCCCCTTGATGATGTCGGCTGCCTTCTCTGCGATCATGATGGTGGGGGCGTTTAGGTTGCCACTGACCACACTGGGCATGATGGAGGCGTCGACCACCCTGAGGTTTTCCACCCCGAGGACCCTGGTCTGCGGGTCCACCACTGCCATGGGGTCGGAGGGCTGGCCCATCTTGCAGGTGCACGATGGGTGGTAGGCGCTGTCTGCCTTTGCCCGCACAAAGGCGTCTATCTCCTTATCCGACTGGACGTGGCTTCCTGGCTGGAGCTCCTTCCCCCGGAACGGTGCCAGAGCTTTCTGTGCAAAAATTTCTCTGGTCAGCCTCACACACCGACGGAAGTCATCGATGTCAGTTTCTGTCAAGGAGAAGAAACAGGTTACATGCCTCCTCTTACCGTGCTGGCCTCGCTGGAAGATTCGCCACTGGGAGAGGCTCAGGAAGCTGCCCATGGGGACACGGTTCAGGGACATGGAGGTCCAAGCCACCAGGTTGCCTGTCACCTACCCATCAGCAGTTACAGTGCAACCAAGCAGAGTCCCACGAAGCCCAAACAGACAGCATCCTAGACGGACACAGCTTGCCCCGGAGGCCCTACATTTAAATCGGAGATCTGAATTTTCTTATCTATAAAATAGAGATAAGACTACACGTCCTGCCTCTGCCACAGCGTGAGTATTATTGGGCAAAACCTGCCCAGTGGGGACTGTGCAGTTTTGCTGTGCATAAAGAGGCAGGCCCAGGAGTGTAATTTGCTTTTATAAGATACTCACAGGAACAGTAAGAAAAAGGTTCTGTGAGCTATCTATACACAGCCAGATCTCCTTGTGTCTCTTGGTAGATTGTTCTGGAAGCTGCAAATCCTGCCTACTGTGCAAAATGGTGTGTCAGGGTTACTTCAAGTGACCGAGGGCACTACATAGCAACACGTGCACGTCTACAGCCCAGGATAATGGGGTGGCGGGGGGACAGAATGTGACTTGTGTCTCAAAAATGGGGTCCAGGGGTGAGATTCAGGGACAAATATGAACCCCATAAAGGCATTCATTCATGCAGTCAATCCATCAACGACCCAACAAGCCCAGGTCTGGGAGGGACAAAGGTGGCTGAATTACCTGTTGACAAGTAGTTGGGTTGGATCACAGGGTGGTCATGGGGGTTGGCACTTCTCAGTTTGAGCCAGCCCACGCTCGTGCCCCGCATGGTCCCCACATGCACCTGGAAGAGCCCAGAGAGGCGGTGACCCCTGTTAACCCCCCAGCTTAGTCATTTAGAGAGGCCCCGGGTTTCCTGTGGTCCCTGGGACTCAACACCCAGAGTCAATTAAGAGCAGATACATTTTAAAATCTACCTGCATCTTACCAGCCCCACCCCCAACACACACAAAAGGCATCAAAACCACCTCAGTCCCTCTCTCCTGCTTCCTGGCTTTATACCTGATGCCTCATGTTCAGGGGCTGGCGGTCCCTGGGCAGAGCCGGCTTCATTGTCCATTTTTAGTACTCAGGACCCGGTGCAGCTGCCCCGAGCTGGGTGCGGGTGTGGCCTTGCTGTGCACCACGCAGTCTGCTTCACTCTACCTCTGGCTCCCCACCCCCCTTCCCTCCCCTCAGACACTCCGGGCAGCTGGAGAGCAGGGCACCGCCTTCTGGGCCGCCCACCCCGGAGGCCCTGCTGCAGTGGGGAGACGACCTGCTCACCTGGTAAGCCTCCTGCTGTGGGGGGACCCGCCCATGGTCGATCACCTGGGAAGGGAGGAAGTGGAACTGGATGTCCGGGTGGGGGACCCCAGGCTGGCTCCGGATGAACCCACCTGTTTCCAGATGGGCCGTGGCTCCATCCCCTGAGGGTCAGAAGACGATGAGGCAGAGGAGCAAGTCCAGGCGTGGCAGGTGGGCCAGCCTCCTCTCTCCTGGGCACTTCCTCCTCCTCTTCCTGGCCTGTAGTCTAGTGCCTGGACCCAAGTCCTCGACTCTGTCCTCCTTCCCCGAGGTGGGCTCACCCAGCACCAGGGCTTTCGATATCAGCTCCATGCCAAGGGGCTTCAGCTTTGCCCCTTCCCCTGACTCCACTCCTGCCAACTGGACTGTGGGACCTGATGTCCTATGGGCATATCCCAAACCTACTGCAGCCCACCCTTCACACACAGGCCGTGATCCAGGTCAAGGCCCCCTTCCATCCAACCTCCCACTGTTGCAGGAAGGGGAACCCCTTCCAGGGCCCGAGAGTGGGCTCTTCTCTAATGCTCGGAAATGAACTGTCCGAGGAGGCACACGTGCTGACAAAGCAAAAGACTTTATTGGGAAGGGGCGCCCGGGCAGACAGCAGGAGGGTAAGGGAACCCAGGAGAACTGCTTTGCCACGTGGCTCACAGTCTCAGGTTTTATGGTGATGGGGTTAGTTTCCAGGTTGTCTCTGGCCAAGCATCTTGCTTGGCCCATGGTCTGACTCAGGGTCCTTCCTGGTGGCGTGCGCGTCTCTCAGCCAAGATGGATCCCAGCGCAAAGGATTCTGGGAGGCTGGTCGTCTCTGCCCTCTTTTGGCCCCTCCCAAATCCTCCCGGTTAGTTTTCACCAGCAGCACCATGTTCTTTTTCAGGACCTCCTGTTGTGAGACACCTCAGGCAAGAGGCTATCATCGCGCCTGGCCAAGGCGAGCGGTTTTGGTTAATGGTTCCCTAAGAACTCGAGAGCCCACTCTCGGGCCCTGGAAGGGGTCTCCCTTCCTGCAACAGCTGGCGACTCCGGTGGAATCTCTTCTTTACCACGACTGACATCCTGACTGCTCAGGTACCAGCTCACCTACCGACGGACCAGACCCAGAGGCCACCACTGGGACCCTCTTGTCTCTGATCTCCTCCTGACGCAGATGACGGGCCAGAGTGCCCCGCCCAGGTAAGGAACAAGAGACGTCGCTGATGTCTTTGCCCTTCCCTTCCCTCTCCCCTTCCTCTTCTCAACCCCTCCTATCCCACCCTCCTTTCTTCTGGATGCAGGAGTCTGGTGGAAGGGCTTCAGTTATCTGAGCGCCAGAGCCTGATCACCTCCGGTGGGCAGAGAACTTGAATTATCTGGTATCTAGTTTCTGGTAGGGCCGAGTTCCTGTCCTCCCTTCCTGGAAGCCCAGAGAAAAGTCCCGTAACACCTGGCAGGAGATGTCCGTAAGGCCACCCCTTTTGTCCGCCCCCCCCCCCCCCGCCCCGTCCTTCCCCTCTTCTTTCAAACTGCCCTCCTTTCCTCCCTTTGAAATCTCTGAAGACCTGAGATAGTTCCATTTACTCTGTTCGGCAGTACTTGGAGCTGAAGTGCTCTGTCTCTAGGAGGTTTTCTGAGAGACTGCAACCTTGTATTTAAGGGGGTGTCTGATTAGGACAGCGGTGCCTGTGTGTGTTTCGTACTCTGTGTCCTGTGCTGTGATTTGTGATGGCCATTCTGCCTTATGAAATGGGAAACTCTGGTTCTGTTCCACTGCAGAGCCCTCTTGGGAGAATTCTGTCTGACTGGAAAGATTTTAGCTGTGAGCCTATGACTAAGAAAAAGATGATATTCTATTATAACACTGGGTGGCCAGAATATTCTTCAGACTCCAGAGAAAACTGGTTTAGGTGAAACTCTTGAAAATTCCAAACTGGTTCTTTTTGCATATACAGTTAGAAAAGGGAAGCTTGATAAAACGTCTTTTCAGAATTCTGACCCTGAGGGAACAACTCCTTCTGAGAGGACTTGCTTTTCTCGCCCTGTGCCTTGAGACCAGGGCTCTCAGGATCACTTATCTGATCTAGATCATCTCTAATTCCTGAGATCGAGGGGAAAAAAAACAATGTGGAAGGAAAGCTTTCTAAATTTTACTTATTCCAACCATTATTTATAAACTAGTGAGTTTTATAATACCTGATTCATAACTAACTAAGTTTAGAAAATGAAGCTTTGAGATCTCTGGTTGTGTTTGTCTGTATATCTGTGTGCGTTATATATATGTCCTTACCTTTGGATGTTATTACCAGACCTAATTTTTTAATGAGCTCTATTTAATTGGCTTAAGGGAAATTTAGTGCTTATATAAATTTTCAAAAATACAGAAGGTAACTGGTCAGAATTAATTTCAGGTTCATGTAAACTGGGAAATATTCAGTATTAAATTAATATCTGGTATTAAACTTAGTTTAAGTTTGTTAATTTAAATAGACATGTCTTTGTCATCCACATTAAGTATAATACCTTTATTGTACCTAGGTTTAATAGAAGTCAAATAAGATCTTATTATATCTGTTGTAACTTTGTCAGCAAGGAACATAACTTGGTGTGATGAAATTTTTTAAGTGAATTAAAATACAAGTGAGATCAGAGCTTTTGGGTGAACTTTTTAGGAATAATTATATTTTAGGAATGTCTACGTGAGAATAATCTCTCCAGATACTTGGAAATATACTTGAAATTTAGAGTTGTTCTAAATTAAGTGATGGAAGTTATTGAATAGCTAGGTGGTTCCCAAATAAAATAAGATACTGTGACATCAATTACTCAACAGAGAAACTAAATGTATTTAGGACTACTAATGAACATGTTTGGTGCCACCCTGAGATGTTCTCTATAAGAAAGCAAATGTTTTTAGAAATTTTCATTAGTATTTATGTTTACCAATCTACAGAATGCTAATGTAAAAGTTCATAACTGCTGGGACTTCCCTGGTGGTGCAGTGGTTAGGATGCCACGTTCCCAATGCAGGGGGCCCGGGTTCGATCCCTGATCAGGGAACTAGATCCCACATGCATGCTGCAACTAAGAGTTCACATGCCACAAGTAAGGAGCCCGCCTGCTGCAACTAAGACCCGATGCAACCAAAAAAAAAAAAGTTCACAATTGCTTACCTCTTACTTTTCACTAGAAATTAAGGTTTTTAAGAGTTGAGGGCTCTAGTTTAAACATGTAATTAAAGCTAATAGAAATAATAAAGGAAGCATTCCAGTGTACAGCAGGAAAGTAGGATGTGTATTTGCAGTGAAGAAGGTATGAGAATGGAATTGCGTTTTATTAAAGGAAAAGAAAGTGAGTCTGTCTTAGAGCTGGTTGTTTCTCAGTGGAGAAGAGAATGGGGGGCAGACTAATATGGATACAGAAAGTGATGGAGGGTTTGTGGATGGTCAGGATTGGCTAGGTATAGAGTACAGTTAATTAAGTGAATTTTGTTATTAAAAGCAGGCTGGTACAAGACTGGATCTGGTTTTCTCTCTTTAGTAAGAGGACAAAGTTTCCTTGGAATGCTGCTTTTGATAACAGATTGTGTGAGTTTCCGTGCCTTTAAGTGATCTGTATTTGCTTTTGAGATCTCTTGTAACTTTGGTTAAGGAATAAGCATTATCTCACAATGACCTATGATCTTGTTTGACCAAGTGTTTTGAGACCTTTTGACAAACTTCCCAAATACCAAATTTTAATTAAAGTTCTTTTGACCTCCAGCTAACCTGGGGACACTTTAGAGGGTCTCTGAGGCATTTCAGAGAGAAATATTTAACTAGTAGTATTTGGTATGTTAAATTACATGGAGAGCATTATCACACTAGTGATAAACCTACTTAGAATATACTGGATGGATAAACAGTATTAATATACACATTCTAGAAATTATATAAAGTTTCTGAAATTTGGATATGTCCTGGTATTGTTATAATATTAGTTATCTTAAAATGTTGTATGTGACAGAAACTTGGTTAAGCTTCTTTGTTAACCTTGCCTTTTTAAGACTTTTCGTCATTCACAGGCAGTTAAACTGATGCTTTGCAAAACTGCTTCATCTTCAAGAAGATTCACAGAAAGGGCTTTAGACAAGTAAGGTTTCTGATAACTTTTAAATCATACTACTAAACTAGGTAAGACTTTTTCCTTTTGAGTAGCTATTTTATTTATGTCTTTTATTTATTTATTTGTTTGTGTATTTATTTATTTATTTTATTTTATTTTTGGCTGCACTGCGAGGCATGTGGGATCTTAGTTCCCTGACCAGGGATGGAACCCTTGGCGTCTGAACCACTGGACCGCAGGGGAAATCCCAGGTAAGATATTTTTAACAGTCTAATGGAAACTGTTAACAAAAAGGATTAGTTACATAGGATTGAGTAAACTGATGAACGTGGTTATAATTTTTATGGTTTCTGTCTGAAACATTACTAGCTTTTAATCTGTGTTTTCCAGCTATAAAGAAACCCCCTCAAACTAATTATGACTTGTAGCAATTTGGTAAATTGTACCTTTGTAAGCAGAATTGAAACACTTCTCTTTTCTTTCTACCTGATCCCTCCAGAGATTGCAAACTCTTAGGTTCCCAGCAGCTGTATAAGATAAATTAGTAAAGCCACCTCCTAACAGGTGCAGGAATCTCAGGTTATTTTGCGGACCTCAAAAAGGGAGGGATTCACCTAAATCTATAAGGCAAAATCTGTGACAGGCCCTTGGCGTGGCTTTCCTGGCCTTGGGAGGCCTTTTATCAAACTTAATTTGCAGACAAATTAATCTTGATTTGGAGATATCTGATAAAAATGAGGGTAATTTTAGGGAGAAAGAGACATTTCAGGGGATATCAAATTCTAATTCTGTTTATTGAGGTCTGTATTCACTAAGACTCACTTCTCAGATAGTTCCTTGCTGTTATGTTATATTGTTGCAAAGTTTAATTGAATTATTAAAAGGACACTCTAAATTTGTTTCTGAAGCTTAACTCAGTAATCTATCTTTGGATTAAGATCAGATGCTCCATGATCTGCAACCGGAAGGTTAACACCAGGCTATGGTCATTTAAATTTAAAGGCTCCCTTATGTTGGGGAAATTAAACTGTACTAGGGATAACCAGCCTAGTAACACTAGGAAATTGGGCTGGGTGCCTTGTGGACAATGCCAATATATAATGTCCCTTCAAGATAAGAACTGGTATACAACAGACTAAGTCAGATGAACTGGGATATACTGGGCTGCACCTAATGGAAGTTCTTGACTTAAATTTTTACATATGACCTTACTAATACTGCTAGCTATATTATTTTTTATATTGCCTGTTTTACAAAATTGTTGTTTCTTGCATTACCAAATGTGTGACTGAGCCTCTGATGAAATGATGATATATAGTTACATGAGATCAATGATTGTTATAGTGTAACTAACTCTAGATATGGGAAGAAGCATATCAGCATCGTCCCTCCTAGATTTAATCTAACTAGGAAGTATTTTACCAAAAAACTACCTCCCTCATTCAAATAACATTTTCTACACTAGTATCAGACCAAAAAGGCCTAATCAAACTATATTTTCTCTCCTTCCTCTTTACCCTCACCCTAAGCATAGTTCTATTTAATTACCGTGAGTAACCTCTATAATAACTACACCACCAATAGGCAATGACCAACCAGTGACAGTTACTAATCAAGCACCATAACTATACAACGCCACAATTCCTATAGCCTCTTCACTAAAAAATCCAGAATCACCTGTATTATAAGTCACTCAATCCTCTAGCCTGTTAAACTTGAAATACAATCTCCACTTCCTCATCTTTTAAAACATAAAATACCATTGAAAATTATATTATCAACCCTGAAAGAAATATACCTAAAACAGTCTTCTTAGAAACTCAAACCTCAGGATACTGCTCAGTAGCTGTAGCTGTCGTATAACCAAACACTACCAACATCCCCCCTAAATAAATCAAAAATACTATTAAACCCAAAAATGAGCCACCAAAATTCAACACAATCCCACAACCAACCAACACCACCACCCACAATCAACCCAAGTCCACCATAAATAGGCAAAGGTTTTGAAGAAAACCCCACCAAACTAATTACAAAAAATAGTACTTAAAATAAATACAGTGTATGTTATCATTATTCTTACATGGCCAATGACGTGAAAAATCATCCTTGTTATTCAACTATAAGAACACTAATGACCAACATCCGAAAATCACACCCATTAATAAAAATTATTAACAGTGCATTTATTGATCTTCCAGCCCCATCAAACATTTCATCATGATGAGATCTCGGTTCCATTTGTTTAGTATTACAAATCTTGACGGGCTTATTCCTAGCAACACATTACACATCAGACATAATAACGCTTTCTCATCAGTAACACACATCTGCCGAGATGTAAACTATGGGTGAGTTATCCGATACCTACATGCAAATGAAGCATCCATATTTTTTATTTGCCTATTTATTCACATAGGACGAGGCTTCTATTATGGATCCTATACTTTTTTAGAAACATGAAACACTGGAATCATCTTACTATTTACAGTCATGGCCACAGTATTTATAGGCTATGTCTTACCTTGAGAACAAATACTCTGAGGGGCAACAGTTATTACTAATCTCCTCTCAGCAATTCCATATATCGGCACAAGCCTTGTCAAATGAATCTGAGGTGGCTCTTCAGTAGATAAAGCAACTCTTACACGCTTCTTTGCTTTCCATTTTATTCTCCCATTCATTATTACAGCACTAACAGCTGTCCCCTTACTATTCCTTCACGCAACAGGATCTAATAGCCCCACAGGAATCTCATCTGACGTAACAAAATTCCATTTCACCCCTACGATACAATCCAAGACATCTAGGTGCCTCATCACTACTTCTAGTACTAATAATGTTAGTGGTATTTTCACCCGATTTATTAAGAGACCCTGATAACTACACCCCAGCAAACCCTCTCAAAACACCACCCATATCAAGCCAGACTGGTACTTCCTATTTGCATATGCAGTCCTGCGATCAATCCCCAATAAACTAGGAGGAGTACTGGCCCTAATCTTTTCAGTCTTAATTCTACCACTCATCCCAATGCTCCGTACATCTAGACAACGAAGCATAACATTTTGACCTCTAAAGCATAACATTTCGGTCTCTCAGCCGATACCTATTTTGAGTACTAGTAGCAGACCTATTAACACTACCATGAATTGGAGGACAACCCGTGGAATACCCCTTCATTACTATCGGACAACTAGCATCTATTTTATATTTCTTTTTAATTTGGGTACTAATGTCAGTAACTAGCATCACTGAAAATAATCTCCTGAAATGAAGAGTGTTTGTAGTATATCTATTACCCTGGTCTTGTAAACCAGAAAAGGAGAATAACATTCTCTCCCTAAGACTCAAGGAAGAGGCTCCAGATCCACCATCAGCACCCAAAACTGAAATTCCACTTAAACCATTCCCTGAAACTTTGTTACGGGACATTTACAAGATTATTAAGTACCATGTCAGTATTAAAATAACCTCTTTTTACCACAAACTACTATGTACTTCGTGCATATATGCACTACCACATTACTATGTACCTATTACCATATCGTACATAATGCATTATATGTATAATGTGCATTATTTACCCCATGCTTACAAGCATGTACATTATCTTACTGACAGTACACAGTACATTATATGTACAATCGTACATTAATTATTTACCCCACGCTTATAAGCATGTACATTATCTTACTGACAGTACATAGCACATTAAGTCAAATCAATTCTAGTCAACGTGTGTACCATATCCAGTAGATCACAAGTGTAACCAGCAGGCTGCGTGAAACCGTCAACCCGCTTGGGGTGTCCCTCTTCTCGCTCCAGGCCCGTAACTTGTGGCGGTTTCTACTAATGAACTTTATCAGACAAGTGGTTCTCACTTCAGGGCCATCTCACCTGAAAGAGCCCACTCTTTCCTCTTAAATAAGACATCTCGTCGGACCAACGACTAATCAGGCCACGCTTACACATAACTGTGATTTCATGCATTTGCTAATTTTTAATTTTTAAAGGGATGCTGTGACTCAGCTATGGCCATCTGAGGCCTTAACACAGTCAAATAAATTGTAGCTGGACTTTAATTGAATATTATTTACCAACATCATCAACCATAAGGTGTTATTCAATCAGTGGTTACAGGCCATAAGGAAATTACGGACACACATGCACACACGTACACGTACGTACACACACACATGCAGTAAACAGATGAATGACCTGTTTAACAAACCCTCTTTACCCCCCACTAAATCCCATGCTCTACATGCCTATAATGCCTTGCCAAACCCCCAAAACAAGGCTAAAACCTATAAATACATGGGACTTAGCTGTCTATACTCGATAAACATGAACTGAATGCTCAGAATTAGATAGACCTAGAAAATAAACCCCAATCATACCACCAATCAACTACTTAGATATTTACCATTTATACAGACCACTCCTATCAAAATTTTAACACGAAATCCGACATAAACCAACCACATACATATTACTTCACTATGTAAAAACAGCTTGTTAGTGTAGCTTAAAACCTAAAGCAAGGCACTGAAAATGCCCAGATGAGTTTACCAAGTCCGTAAACACATAGGTGTGGTCCCAGCCTTTCTATAAATTTTTAATAAAATTCCCATGTAAGCATCTGTGCCCCAGTGAGAATGCCCTCTAAACCATTAAGACGAAACGGAGCAGGCATCAGCACACTCACATGGGCGGCCCGTCACGCCCTGCTTAACCACACCCCGTGGGAAACAGCAGTGAGAAAAAATTAAGCCGCAAACCAAAGTTCGACTAAGTTGTATGAACTAGGGTTGGTAAATTTTCTGCCAGCCACCGTGGTCATATAATTAACCCCAATTAATGGAAACTCGGTGTAAAGTGTGTTAAAGAGTGATATAAAATGAAGTTAAATTTTAACTAAGCTGTAAAAAGCCATAACTAAAATAGACTACGTAGGTGACTTTAGTATTTCCTGACTACAGGACAGCTAAGACCCAAAATGGGATTAGATACCCCACTATGCTTAGCCCTAAACCCAAATAACTACAAGAACAAAATTATTTGCCAGAGTTCTACTAGCAACAGCTTAAAACTCAGAGGACTGGGCTGTGCTTCCCACCCTTCCAGAGGAGGCTGTTTTATAATCGATAAACCCCGATAAACCTCACCAACCCTTGCTAATTCAGTCTATATTACCACCATCTTCAGCAAACATTAAAAAAGAATAAAAGTAAGCGTAATTATCATACATAAAAACGTTAGGTCAAGGTGTAACCTATAGGATGGGAAGAAATGGGCTACATTTTCTATTTCAAGAATATATTTCTCACGCATGAATTATGAAAACCAAAGGAGGATTTAGTAGTAAATTAAGAATAGAGTGCTTAATTGAACAAGGCCATGAAGCACGCACACACTGCCCATCACCCTCGTCAAGTATTATAATAACTTCCTATAATCTATTAGCAAATACTAATCATACAAGAGGAGACAAGTCGTAACAAGCATACTGGAAAGTGAGCTTGGATAAATCAAAGCGTAGCTTAAATAAAGCACCTAGTTTACACCTAGATTTCATAATTTATGAATACTCTGAATGAAATCTAGCCCAACACCTCTCCCCATATCTACTAATATAAGCAGACTAAATAAAACATTCACTCAACATTTAAAGTATAGGCGATAGAAATTTAAAATATCCTCTGGCGCTATACAGAAGGTACTCTAAGGGAATGATGAAAAAAGCATTAAAAGTAACAAAAAGCAAAGTTTACCCCTTGTAACTTTCGCATAATGATTTAACTAGAGAACATCTAACCGAGAACTTAAGTTAAGTATGGCGAAACCAGACGAGCTACTTATGAACAGTTTATTAGAACAAACTCATCTATGTAGCAAAATAGAAGATTTATAAGTAGAGGTGACAACCCTAACTAGCCTGGTGATAGCTGGTTGTCCAGGAAAAGAATTTCAGTTCAACTTTAAAAATTACCAAAATAATTATAAATTTTAATGTATTTTACAATGTTATCTAAATAGGTACAGCTTTTTAGAAATGGATACAATCTTATCTAGAGAGTAAAAACAAACAACACCATAGTTGGCTTAAAAGCAGCCACCAATTAAGAAAGTGTTCAAGCTCAACAATAACTTTAATACCAATAACAAGCAAATCGACTCCTAGATTTGTACTAGACTAATCTATTGACCGACAGAGGCAATAATGTTATTATGAGCAACAAGAAGTATTTCTCCTTGCATAAATTTACATCAGTAACTAATAATATACTGATAATTAACAGTAAATAAATACAACTCAACATTATTTATTAAACACTGTTAATCCAACACAGGCAGGCACTCAAGGAAAGATTAAAAGTAAATAATACAACTCAACATTAAATTATTTATTAAACACTGTTAATCCAACACAGGCAGGCACTCAAGGAAAGATTAAAAGTAAAAAGAACTTGGCAAACGCAAACCCTGTCCGTTTACCAAAAACATCACCTCTAGCATAACTAGTATTACAGGCACTGCCTGGCCAGTGACAACTGTTAAATGGCCGCAGTATCCTGACCATGCAAAGGTAGCATAATCATTTGTTCTCTAAATAAGGACTTGTACGAATGGCCACACGAGGGTTTTACCGTCTCTTACTTTCAATCAGTGAAGTTGACCTTACCGTGAAGAGGTGGGAATAACAAAATAAGACGAGAAGGCCCTATGGAGCTTTAATTAATTAAGCAAAAAAACCCTAATTAAACCACCAAGGGATAACAAAATTTTACATGGGGTGACAATTTTGGTTGGGGTGACCTTGGAACACAAAAAAGGCTCTGAGTGATTAAGTCTAGACTTACCAGTCAAAACATATCATCACTAATTGATCCAAAAAATTGATCAACAAGTTACCCTAGGGATAACAGCTCAATCCTACTCTAGAGTTCATATCAACAATACGGTTTATGACCTCGATGTTGGATCAGGACACCCCAATGCTGTAACCGCTATTAAAGGTTTGTTTGTTCAGTGATTAAAGTCCTACATGATCTGAGTTCAGACCGGTTTCTATCTACTATATAGTTCTCCCAGTATGAAAGGACAAGAGAAATAAGGCCCACTTTAAAAAGTGCCTTAAAACCAATTAATGGTATAATCTTAATTTAATTAATACATATAATATATTACTCAAGACCAGGGTTTGTTAAGGTGGGGCAGAGCCCAGTAATTGCATAAAACTTAAACCTTTATAACCAGAGGTTCAAATCCCCTCCCTTAACAAAATGTTTATAATTAATATCTTAATACTTGTTATCCCCATTCTTCTAGCCGTAGCATTCCTAACACTAATTGAACGAAAAATTTTGGGTTATATGCAACTTCAAAAAGGGCCAAATATCGTAGGACCATGTGGCCTATTACAGCCCATTACTGAGGCAGTCTAATTATTCACTAAAGAACCACTACGACCAGCTACCTCCTCCATTTCCGTATTTATCATTGCACCAACCCTAGCCCTAACCCTAGCCCTAAACATATGAATTCCCCTACCCACTTATTAATATAAGTCTAGGAGTATTATTTATGCTAGCTACATCAAGGCTAGCTGTATACTCCATTTTATGATCCGGATCAGCTTCCAACTCAAAATACACATTAATTGAAGCCCTACAAGCAGTAGCACAAACAATTTCATATGAAGTAACACTAGCAATTATTCTTTTATCAGTCCTCTTAAGAAACAGGTCTTTTACCCTCTCAACCTCCATCACAACACAAGAGCATTTATGAAAAATTTTCCCATCATGACCCTTAGCTATAATATGATTTATTTCCACTCGAGCAGAAACTAACCGAGCTCCCTTTGACCTAACAGAGGGAGAACCTGAACCTGTATCAGGCTTCAACACAGAATATGCAGCAGGCCCATCTGTCATATTCTTCTTAGCAGAATACGCCAACATTATCATAATAAACATTTTCTCAACAATCCTATTTCTAAGAGCGTTCCATAACCCCTACATACCAGAACTATACAAAATCAACCTTATCATCAAAACACTATTACTAACAATTTCTTTCCTATGAATTCAAGCATCCTACTCTCGACTCTGATACGATCAGCTAATACATCTACTTTGAAAAAACTTCTGACTACTAACACTAGCCATATGCATATGACATGTCTCACTACCTATTATAACATCAGGCATTCCTCCACAAACATAAGAAATATGTCTGATAAAAGAGTTACTGTGATAGAGTAAGCTATAGAGGTTTAAATGCTCTTATTTCTAGAATCATAGGAACTGAACCTATGCTTAAGAATTCAAAATTCTTCGTGCTACTACATTACACCATAATATATAGTAAGGTCAGTTAAATAAGTTATTGGGCCCATGCCCCGAAAATGTTGGTTTATATCCTTCTCGTATTATTAAACTCCATCATCTCGGGGACCATCATTGTAATAACCAGCTCCCACTGACTACTTATTTGAATCGGTTTTGAAATAAATATACTAGCCATTATTCCCATTACAATAAAAAAGTTTACCTCATGAGCTATAGAAGCATCCACTAAATAGTTTCTAACACAGCTACCGAATCCATATTACTTATAATAGCCGTTATCACTAACCTATTATACTCCAGCCAAGGAACTATTACAAAAATCTTTAATCCAACAGCATCTATAGTAATAGCAATAGCCCAAACCATAAAACTAGGACTATCTCCATTCCACTTCTGAGTACCTGAAGTTACACAAGGCATCTCATTAACAGCATGCTTAATCTTATTAACATGACAAAAACTTGCACCCTTGTCAGTATGATACCAAATCTCACCATCCATCAGCCTAAACCTAATATTATCCATATCCATACCATCTATTATAATCGGAGGATGAGGTGAACTAAACCAAACCCAACAATGAAAAACTACAGCTTATTCATCAATTGCTCACATAGGGTGAATAACAGCCATTATATTGTAAAACCCAACTATAACAATCCTTAACCTACTAATATATATCGTAATAACACTTCCCATATTCATACTATTCATTTACAGCTCAGTCACCACCACACTACCACACACAAAATAAAATACCCATTATTACAACCCTCATTCTCATCACCCTATTATCAATAGGAGGTCTTCCTCCACTATCAGGACTTATGCCTGAATACTCATTCAAGAAAAAACAAAAAAAAACAATATTATTTTACCCACACTAATAGCTATCACAGCGTTACTCAATCTGTACTTCTACATACGACTCACGTATTCTACAGCACTAACTATATTTCCCTCTATAAATAAAAGTAAAATGACAATTTGATTTGACAAAACAACTTTCCTACCAACAGTAACTGTAATATCCACAATACTCTTATCCCTTACACCAATCCTTTCAGTATTGGACTAGGAATTTAGGTTACACAGACCAGGAGCCTTCAAAGCACTAAGCAAGTATAAGTTACTTAATTCCTGCTCAATAAGGATTGCAAGACTATATCCTACATCAATTGAATGCAAATCAAACACTTTAATTTAAGCTAAATCCTCACTAGATTGGTGGGATTACATTTCCCACGAAACTTAGTTAACACCTAAATACCCTAGTCAACTGGCTTCAATCTACTTCTCCTGCTGCAAGAAAAAAAAAAAAAAAAAAAGCGGAATTGAAGCTGCTTCTCTGAATTTGCAAATTCAATATGTAAAATTCACCACAGCACTTGGCAAAAAGAGGACTCAACCCCTGTCTTTAGATTTACAGTCTAATGCTTACTCAGCCATTTTACCTACATTCTTAAACAGCTGACTATTCTTAACTAACCATAAAGATATCAGTACCTTATATTTACTGTTTGGTGCTTGGGCTGGAATAGTAGACACTGCCTTAAGCCTGTTAATTCATGCTGAATTAGGCTAACCTAGAACACTGCTAGGAGATGATCAGATTTACAATGAACTTGTAACAGCCCGTGCATTTGTAATAATTTTTTTTATAGTTATGCCTATCACAGTTGGAGGCTTCAGAAACTAACTAGTCCCACTAATGCTGGGGCACCCGATATAGCCTTTCCCCATATAAACCATACAAGCTTCTGATTACCTCCACCCTCCTTCCTACTACCACTTGCATCATCAATAGTTGAAGCCAGTGGCGGTGCAGGCTGAACTGTATATCCACCCTTAGCTGGAAACCTAGCCCATGCTGGAGCTTCAGTAGACCTTACCACCTTTTCCCGACATCTAGCAGGTGTCTCCTCAATTTTAGGTGCTATTAATTTTATTACTACAATTATTAATATAAAGCCACCCACTATACCCCAGCATCAAACACCACTATTTGTAATGATCCGTTTTAATTACAGCTGTATTGCTGCTATTATCATTACCTGTATTAGCAGCCAGGATTACTATGCTATTAACAGACCGACACCTAAACACAACCTTTTTTGACCCCGCGGGAGGGGGTGATCCAATCTTATATCAACACCTATTCTGATTCTTCGGACAACCTGAAGTCTATATGCTGATTTTACCTGGATTTGGAATAATCTCACATATTGTAAATTATTATTCAGGAAAAAAAAAAAGAGCCTTTTGGATATATAGGTAAGTATGAGCCATAATATCAATGGAATTTTTAGGATTCATTGTATGAGCTCACCGTATGTTTACAGTAGGTACAGATGTCGACACACGAGCATATTTTACATCAGCCATTATAATTATTGCTATTTCCGCAGGAGTAAAAGTATTTAGTTGACTAGCAACCCTTCATGGAGGTAATATCAAATGATCTCCCACCATAATATGAGCCCTAGGCTTCATTTTCCTTTTTGCAGTAAGTGAATTAACAGGAATTGTCCTAGCTAACTCATCACTAGACATTGTCCTTCACGATACATATTATGTAGTCGCACACTTCCACTACATATCAACAGGAGCAGTACTCACCATTATGGGAGGCTTCGTACATTGATTCCCACTATTCTCTCAGGTTATACACTCAACTCAACATGAGCAAAAATTCACTTTGTAATTATATTTGTAGCTGTAAATACAACCTTCTTCCCACAACATTTCCTAGGTCTATCTGGAATACCATGACAATATTCCGACTACCCAGATGCATACACAAAATGAAATACTGTCTTATCCATAGGCTCATTTATTTCACTAACGGCAGTAATATTAATAATTTTCATAATTTGAGAGGCATTAGCATCAAAACGAGAAGTCTCAACAGTAAAGCTAGCATATCTCCCAGGAGAATTTGGGAGGGGCAGAAGAAGGAGGAGAAGACCGATCTACCAGAGTCCTTCTCGCTGGAATCCATCTTGGCTGAGAGACGCACGCACCACCAGGAAGGACCCTGAATCAGACTGTGGGCCAAGCGAGACGACTGGCCAGAGACAACCCAGAAACTAACCCATTACCACAAAACCTGAGCCTGCGAGGCACGTGGCAGAGCGGTTCTCCTGGGTTCCCCCAGGCTCTCTGCCTTGGGGTTCCTTCCCAATAAAGTCTTTTGCTTTGTCAGTACGTGTGTCTCATCGGACAGTTCCTTTCCGAGTGTTAGACAAGAGCTTACTCTCCGGCCCTGGAAGGCCCTGCAACACCTGCACCGCCTCCTCCTCAAGGTGCTGCAGTCTCCCTGGCCCAACAAATTCATTCTTCAAGCACACCCAATGCCTAGCCCCGGGGCCTTTTGCACGTATTCTTCCTGCCTAACAGACCCCCTGCCACCATTCTCCAGTTTAACATCCTAATTATTCCTTCACTGTACTTAAAACTTAGCATGTTTACTTAGTTTCCTTCCATTGTCTCCACTAGAGCGTAAACTCCCTAAGAAAACCTGCCTTATTAGCACTTCTCACCATGTAGCACAGCACACGGTAGGTGTGCGAGAAATGCATGCTGAGTGAATAAGATTTCGAAGCACTACTTCCTGGCCAAACTCAGTACTCTGAGACCCAGCTAGAAACCGCATGGAAAATGCTGAGAAATAGAAGCTGTAGTCCACCATCAAGTGCCCTTTCTCTGCATTTTCTCCTGGCCCCTTGGGCCCCAGGCAGTGTCCAGGATGAGGCCATCCCTATCCATCCATCAGGAAGGGCAGCACCCAGTCCCTGCAGAGTCACCCCGGGCAAGCCCTGTGTATCGCGTCTGGTCCTCACACCAACCTGCCACACGGGAACGGCATACCCCATTTTGCAGATGGGAAAACTGAGGCTCAGAGAGCTGAAATAAATGGCATAGCTCAGCTTTGAACCAGCAATCTGGAGCCACAGCCCGGGCTAAGCACCTCAGGAGGGAGGCTGTGCCGCCCACAGAACCTCTCTCCCAAAATCATGGATGAGCACACCCACCTGTGAACTTCCAGAGCCACTCCAGGCCAATCCGGACCTTCCTCAGGGGCTTTTGTGCTGAGTGGAGGGTGATGGGGGAGGTGCACGCCTGCTGGATGTATATCTCCAGGTGGTCTTGGAGGTTCTGGCCAACTCCTGAAACCAGAGGGGCTGGTTAGGAAAATGTCTCCCAAAGGGGCTTAGCTGGCCTCTCAACATCCCCTGGTTTTGAAAACTTTTCCTCCACCCACTTATCTGCCAGGCCAGCTCCTGCTCATTCCCAGGGACACCACTCCCTCACTCCCAGCCATGTCTGGCCCTCTCAGATGCTGCCAAAGCTGCCTGCCCTTGACACTCGCTCCCAGGGCAGCACCTGTAACCATCCAGGTGCCTTCCTGCTAAGCCAGCACCCTCCACCGGGGCAGTGCCCACGCCTCCAGCGGGCACTACTCAGTGAGCTGTCCCGGGACGGCTGACCCTGCACCCTCACCCCTGGCCTGGGGAAGGAGGGAAGCAGGCCTGTCACGCTGTGCAGACCCAGCATGAGCCCATCCAAGCTCAAGGGGACACTGGGCGGGTCACTGTCATGGACCAGCACTTTCAAAGACCTCTTATGATAAAGCTTCAAGCTCTGGGAGCTTGAGTTATAAGAGAGGGCAAGAGGGACAGGGACAGGCTCCAAAGGGCATCAGAAACAGTCTATGAAATAAATATTAGGCCGGGAGAACCATCTGAACATGAACAGCATGTCAGGGTAGCTAGTGTGTCCTGAGGACGGAAAACACAAAGGCCCCAACCCCTCTTGCCACACGGCTGCCCTGTTGACCTGCCTGAGCCGGGCCCAGTGGGCTTTACGGGCAGACGCTCCCTGCTAGAGGTGCCTCGCTGCTGAGAGGGATGGGATGTCTGGGGAAGGGAGGAAAACGACACAAAAGCTTGGGGTTTCGCTGGGGGTAGGAGTCCAGCGAGGCCTGGGGGACCTTCAGGCTCGTGGGAACAATGTGACAGTTCTGAGGGGCCCTGACTCCTGTCCCCTCCCCACTCCATGCTAATAAAGTATAATAAACTTTTATTTAACAGGGACACCTCTGGGGCGCAGTGGGGAAGGGAGCTCACCAGGAAGGTGGCACACCACCGGGATGCCCAGTTGCTTGAGGTCGTCGGCATTGCCCACGCCCGACAGCATGAGCAGCTGTGGAGAGTTGATGGCACCTCCACTCAGGATCACCTCCTTGCTGGCGAAAGCCTGGAAGAGGCGAGGGGCCAGGCAGCTCACACTTTCCCAGAAAAGCCAGTCAGAACCCCAAGAATACGGCCTTGGCATGACGCACCCACATGGTGGGTGGGGATCCTGCCCACAGGCTCCAGAGCAAGGAAGAGGATGCTCTGGGCGCCACTAGGTGAAAGTAGCCCACACGTGCAGCTGTGGGTGTGTGTGATCATAAATCAAGTGTGGTTCATGCTCTGATATATTCTGCAACAGCCTGACAGTAACGATGGTCTTAAAAACAGGACTGTAGAGCTTAAATGAGATAAATGGAAGCAGGCACTCAAACAAGCAGTTTAAATAAAGCACATGGTGAGAGAGATCTTCACATGGGATGCAGAACAATCCCCACATGCTCCTAAGTGGAAAACAGCACAGTGCAGAAATAGGGAGTGTGATCACAGGTATGGTTTTTAAAGCCTCTGATATAAACCTATCAATTTCTGGACAAGTGTGGAAGGCAACAGCAGAAAGAGGTTCATGGGGGCACTCATGCCCGGGCACCATGGGCCCTGTGCAGGTGGCTAGACTGGGGCTTCCTCACCTCTGCCAGGCCACCACCTCCTGGGGACAGTCTTTCAGGCTGTTGCCACCAGCCCCTCACTCCTTATCATCATGTTGATGGCGATAAGGACATGACTCCTGCCCACCCACACTGACTGAGCATGACCACGGGGTCACTGCCCACTCCCTCCCTGCCATGTGAGCTGCCCATGTGGTGGTAATTCACTCACCCTGTGGCTCTGGCCGTTCTTGATGTACTCCACACCCACTGCACGGGTACCTTCAAACAGCACCCTGCTCACAAATGTCTGGGTCTCAGCCGTGAGGGTGGGGCGGCTCAGTGCCGGATGCAGGTACGCACAGGCCGTGCTCCAGCGCTTGCCTGCAGGACAGAGCAAGGAGATCAGTCACAGCCCCAGCCTGTTCCCTAGGCACCTATCGTGGAGGGGGAGGTAGGGAAGGACTGCAGAAAGAGGGAATTTGTCCTTCCCCTGACTGTGCAAGTTCTGCCTTCAAAGGAAGGCTGAGACCAAAATACCCTGTCCAACTGACATCCACATCTACCTGGGGCCCCCGGATGCAGGTGGGAAAACATCCCTCACCCTTGACAGGACGACAGAGACCAGGAGTGGCTGATAATGAGAGCCCTGGGTCCACCCGGGCCTTGCCTCTGCCCTGCTGCAAGGCCCGTCACTGCTCTGTGCCTCAGTACGCCCATCTGTGAGGCTTTAAAACTCGGGGCTGTGTGGCCGGAGAGCTGCCTCTTCATTCCACACCAACAGGGGCCAGAGGATGCCCAAGGGGTCACCATCTCCGAGTCACTTCTCATTGGCTTTGAATGGTATTCTGTGGCCTGTCGCCAGTGTAATCTGTCATATCCCCTCCACCTCAAACCAGTCCCAGTCTGTCCACACTTACTGACCATGACAGGTGGGGGCAGGAGGGTCGGGACTGTGATAGAGCAGCGTTTCGTTTTTAGAGGAGGAACCTGGGAGATGGGGAATCGGAGGCCTCGCGCTACCTTCGTGGATGGTCATATCCATCCAGCCGAAGCCCTCTTGCTGGAAGCCGTTCATGTCCTCGGTGAGGGGGTAGCCGGCCTCCTGCGCCGCCTCCAGGAACGCGCGGTGCAGCGGGTGGCCGCTCTTGCCCCGGGACACCCGCAAGGGGCCGTCGCCGCCGCGGTACCTCCCGGCACCCAGCTCGTGCGCCTGCGCCTTGCGGAAGTAGGGCAGGCAGTGCGCGTAGTCCCAGCCCGCCGCGCCCTCCCGCTGCCAGCGCTCGTAGTCCTCGGCGTGCCCACGGATGTAGACCATGGCATTGAGCGACGACGAGCCGCCCCAGACCCGGCCACGTGGCCAGTACAGCACGCGGCCGTCCAGGCCCGGCTGCGGCTCCGTGTGGTAGCACCAGTTGTACCTGTCATCGCACAGGTTGGCCACGAGGGCTGCGGGCATGTGGATCTTCCACAGGAGCCGCTTGCTCCCCGCGTACACATCCTTGGGCCCGGCCTCCAGCAGCAGCACTCGCTTGTCGGGGTCCTCCGTGAGCCGGCCGGCCAGCACGCAGCCAGCGGAGCCCGCACCCACCACCACGTGGCTGTACTCACCCCCAATCCGGGGGCGCTCGCTGGCCAGAGCACGGATGCCCCGGGGCCAGTGCTGCCTCAGGGCTCCCCATGGGCCCAGGCTCCCTCGCCTCCAGCCTCGAAGGATGCACCACATGCTTCCAGCCCAAGTCCTCTTACTTCCACGGGGCGAATGTGATGATTCACTTCCCCTAAAACAGAAAAAGAGGCTTTGAAACGTTTAACTCAGCATGCACTGCAGAATCAGCCCAAAGCTAGGGCAGCAAAGGGCCCCTGCAGGCCCGCCAGGTGCCTGCCGGGCGCTGGGTGGGGCAGGCCTGGCTGGCACGTCACTGCCCGCCCTGGGGAACCAGGAGGAACGAGCGGAAGCACAAGCAGGAATATCAGTCCTGTGGGACCGACGAGCACACGGCTGGGGGCACTGGAGTGGGGAGGTCCCCAGAAAGGCTTCCCTGTGACATCTGTGCATGAACCTGGAGGCCGGGCAGGAGTCTACCTGCTGGAAAACAGGGGCTTTCCAGGTTTACCCTCACTCCTCATCTGTTCAAGACAGTAAGACAGTTGCTGAGTCCCTACCACGTGCCAGGCACCACTTCCTCTCCAGCAATACTCAGAAAACAAGGCATCTGCTCTCAAAACTGATGGTCTGGGACTAGGGAGACAGACAAGACTTACATAAATAACCAAAGGAAGGTCATGGTGAGAGGCTGGAGACTAAAGAGCTCAAAGCCTTTGACCTAAGGGCCCCCCAGAGTGCATGAGAGGGCTTTTCAGCAGGTGATGGGGTCAGAGCTACAATCTTTCAAGATCACTCTGTTGAGTGCTGGAGTTTTAACAAACACCAATAACTTCTGGAGGATCCTTTCCCAACAATGTTCATATTAATCCCAACATGCTCAGTGCACAGAGGTGGAAAAGAGTCAAGATATCCCACCAAGACCTCCACTGACACAGGAACCTCTGAGAAAGCCCCACCCATGAGGCTCAGGCACACAAGGCCCACTCAAGACTGAGGTTGCAACAGGAGAACTGGAAAACCTCAGCAAAACCCTGATAAATCCCTCGACCCCTTCCACGAGCCTATATCAAGTAACAGCAGCAGCCTATCACTGGAGGCAGACTAAGAGGTGAGAGTGGAGAGAAAGGTTCCACCCCACTCACCCCACCCCATTCCTGCAGGCACAGGAGAAAGAAGCAGCAAGGCCTCCTAAAAGCTAAATCTGAAGCAGGAATTCTGAGAACCTTCCAGCACTCCAGGCCTCGTGCTAGCACAAGGCAGCAGCAGCCCACAGCACAACTCCCAACTGGGTTGACTCAACACTCCACACTAATGACCTGATAGAATAAAAGGCATGCCCTTTTCTAGGCATAAACGCTATTTACCTCAGTCCCTACTATCCTGGTACACACAAGGTCACGCATTCAATAAAAAAATTAATAGACACAGAAATAAGAAAAAGAAATGAGTCATTATAAAGAGAAAAGTAGTTAACAGAACCAGACCAAGGGGACCCATCCAGACGTTAGAACTATCAAACAAAGACTTTAAAATAACCAAGTTTAACATCTTACAAGATTTAATTGAAAAGGTGGACATGTTGAACAGATAGGCAATTTCAGCAAAAAGTTGGCAACTATTAAAAAAGGCACAAACAGAACTGCTAAAAATTAAAAAACAATTTTAAATTACCAGAAATGAATAAGTTGACTGGACACAGAAGAGCAAAGAATAAGTGAAACCGAACATTAGGTTAATAAAAATTATCCAAAAGGAAATAAAAAGAGAAGAAGGCACCTATCGTGGCACCTCGAGGTGCCTCTCTCAAGGGAGAGAGAGAGAAAAGAGCAACTGAGAGCATGGGATGATATCAAACTGTCTAAAGTATAGACAACTGGAGTCCCAGAAGTAGGAAAGGGATGAAGGGAAAAAAGAAGAGGGGGAGAGAGGAGAAGCAGAGGGAGAAGGGGAGAGAGAGGCAGAGAAGGACAGAGAAAGAACAGGGGAGAAAAGCTATCGGAAGAGATAATTGCTAAGACTTTCCCAATATTAATGCAAGACAAAAACACCAGAGATTCAAGAAACTTAGAGCATCTTCAGCAAGATCAATACAAAGAGAAACACATCTAGGTACATCACAGTCAAATTGCGGAAACCCCAGAAAAAAATCATCAAAGCAGCTGCCCCCCCCCAAAAAAAAACATATGTACAGAGGAATAAATTTAAGAGTGGCTGCAACTTCTCATCAGAAAATTTACAATACAGGATTGGATCTAGATGGTGGGGGAGTAGGACAGGAAGCTCACCTTCTCCTGCAAATACATCAAAAATACATCTACATATGGAACGATTCTCACAGAATACCTACTGAACGCTGGCAAAAGACCTCAGGCTTCCAAAAGAGCAAGAAAATCTCCGCATCAGTGAGTAGGACAAAAGAAAAAAAGAGAGAGAGAGAGAGAAAGGAATTGGGGCAGGACCTGTGCCCCCAGGAGGGAGCTGTGAAAAAGGAAATGTTTCTGCACACTGCTAAGTCCCCTCACTGGCGGCAGGGACTGAGGGCTGAGGCTTGGGCTTCAGAGGTCAGACCAGGGAGAGGACTGGGATTGGCTGTGTCAAGGAAGCCTGTGGGGGCCAGGGTGTGCTCACCACAACTGAGGGAGTATGGGAAGAAGCCTGAGCCTGCCAGAGAGGCAAGGCGCCACTGTTGCGTGGCGTGCAAAGAGAGGGGCAGGGCCGCCATAGGAGCTTCTTTCTCCATGTAGGGCACCGCCTACTGGAACTCTGAGGGCAGGTGCGAGCCACCGTTGCCACCTTGGACTCCAGAGACGGGCATGGACCGTTGCTGCCACGGAGGATCCCTTGACTGGGCACCAAACACTGCCCCTGCCTTCCTGGGAGCCCGCGTGGACCACACACCTGCACACCCCCTGTCAAGGGGATAACGGCCAGTACACGCTGAGGAAACAGACAGCAAGCATCCAAACCAAAAACAGCCCTCACACCAAAAAAATATTAAACCCACACGTGCCACATAGGGATGCTCCCGCATATAAATAGCCCTCCAAGACTACAGTAGATAGCTGTTTCTCCTAAACTCACAGAGTAAGAGAAATATAAGCAAAATGAAGAAGCAGAGGAACCACTCCCAGTTAAAAGACCAAGAGAATTCCCCTGAAGGAACAAGCAATGAAACAGACCTCTTCAGTCTAACAGACACCAAATTCAAAAAAGAGGTGAACTAACACAACATTGTAAAGCAATTAAACTCCAATAAAGATGTTAAAAAAAGGAGGTGAAAATGAAAATACTGAAGGAATTAAGAAAGGCTATCAGAGAAATGCAGATTACTGTAAAAAAGGAACTAGAAACTATAAGGAGAAGCCAGGAAAAATTAGAAAATTCATTTGCTAAGATGAAAGCTGAGCTGAAGGCAATGAATAGCAGAATGCACAATGCAGAAGAAAGAATAAGTGATCTGGAAGACAGAATAATGGAAATTACCCAATCAAAACAGCAAACAGAAAGCCAAATGAAAGCAATATAAGATAACATAAAGCGTGCCAATCTACACATAACAGGGAAGAAGGAGAAGACAGAGAAAAGGGGATTGAAAATGTATATGAAAAAATTATGGCTGAAAACTTCCCAAACCTAAAGAAGGAAACAGATATCCAGGTACAGGAAGCACAGAAGATCCCAAACAAGATGAACCCAAACAGACCTACACCAAGACATATGATAATAAAAATGGCAAAAGTTAAAGATAAAGAGAGGATTCTAAAGGCAGCAAAAGAAAAACAAAGAGTTAATTACAAGGGAAACCCCATAAGGCTATCAGCTGATTTCTCTACACAAACACTGCAGGCCAGAAGGGAGTGGCAAAATATTTTTAAAGCCTTAAAAGAGAAAAATCTGCAATCTAGAATACTCTAACCAGCAAGAATATCATTTAGAATAGGAGAAAAATTAAAGAATTTTTCAGACAAGCAAAAACTAAAAGAATACAGCAATACTAAACCTAGCCTAAAAGAAATATTGAAAGGTCTTCTTTAGATAGAAAAGAAGCAAGAAGATATATAAAGAAGGAAATCACAATTGGAAAGTAAATCACTTAAAGTAGCCAGTATACAGATCAAAAAGGAAAAAACAAAAACAAAAACCTATTTGTGAAAGTGATGATAAACAAAAGAACAGCAAAAGGATAAACATGAAAATGTAAAAAAGGACATGAAAATCATAAAACGTGGGGAAGGAGAGTAAGAAAGTGCAGTTGTTTTATTTTTAAGAATGTGTTTGAACCTATAAGGCTATAAGTCAAAAGCAAGAAGATACAGGAAGGGGTTAACATACTTGAAAAACAGGGCAACCACAAATCAAAAACATACAATAGATTCACAAAAAACAAAAAGAAGAGAACACAAGTATAAAATAAAAGGCAATCATCAAACCACAAAAAGAAAAAGGAACAAAAAAGAAACATAGAGTCAACTGGAAAACGAGATTTAAAATGGCAATAAATACATACATATCAATAATTACCTTAAATGTCAATGGACTGAACCCTCCAATTAGAAGATGTAGAGTGGCAGACTGGATTAAAAAAAACAAGAGCCTACAATATGCTGCCTAAAAGAGACCCACCTTACAGCAAAGGACACACATAGATTCAAAGTGAAGGGATGGAAAAAGATATTTCATGTAAACGGAAATGACAAGAAAGCGAGAGTTGCAATACTCATATCAGACAAAATAGATTTTAAAACAAAGGCCACAGAGAAAGATAAAGAAGAACACTATATAATGGTAAAAGGATCAATACAAGAAGAGGATTTTACACTTGTCAACATATATGCACCCAATATAGGAGCACCCAAATACATAAAACACATACTAACAGACATAAAAGGAGAAACTGATGGGAATGAAATAAGAGACTTTAACACCCCACTCACATCAGTGGACAGATCTCCTAGACAGAAAATCAATCAGGCAACAGAGATCCTAAATGATACAACAGAACAGATTTAATTGATATTTTCAGGATATTACATCAAAGAAAACCCCACATATTTTTCAAGTGCACATGGGACAGTCTCTAGGATTGACCACATACTAGGGCACAAAACTAATCTCAGCAAATTAAAGAGTATAGAAATTATTTCAAGCATCTTCACTGACCACAACGGCATGAAACTAGAAATCAACCACAGGAAAAGAAATGAGAAAAAAATAATTTCATGGAGACCAAACACCATGCTACTAAAAAACCAATGGGTCAACAAGGAAATCAAAAAGGAAATTTAAAAATACCTTGAGACAAACGACAATGAAAAGACAATCATACAAAATTTATGGGATGCAGCAAAAGCAGTTCTTAGAGGGAAGTTCATAGTGATACAGGCCTTCCTTAAAAAATAAGAAAAATCTCAAATAAACAACCTAACACACCACCTAAAAGAATTAGAAAAAGAAAAACAAACAAAACCTAAAGTCAGCAAAAGGAAGGAAATAATAAAGATGCAGAAGGAAATAAAATAGAGATTAAAAAAATAGAAAAAAAATCAATAAAGTCAAGAGCTGGTTCTTTGAAAGGGTAAACAAAATTGACAAACCTCTGGTCAGGCTCACCAGAAGAAAAGAGAGTGAACCCAAATAAACAAAATAAGAAATAAAAAAGGAGAAATCTCAACTGATACTGCAGAAATACAAGAAAGAAAAAAAAAAAAAAATAAGAGAGGGAATTCCCTGGCAGTCCAGTGATTAGGACTTCACACTTTCACTGCTGTGGGCCCAAGTTTGATCCCTGGCTGGGGAATTAAGATCCTACAAGATGCATGGTGTGGCCAAAAAAAAATTTTTTTAATTAAAAAAAAAACCCATAAGAGAATACTATGAACAATTATATGACAACATATCTGACAACCAAGAAGAAACGGACAACTTTCTAGAAATATACAGCCCACCAAAATTAAATCAAGAAGAAATAGTTAATTTGAACAGACTGATCAATAGAAATGAAGTAGAATCTATAAAAACAAACAAACAAAACAAAACAAAACAACTCCCTATGAACAAAAGTCCAGGCCCAGATGGCTTCACAGGCGAATTCTACCTAACATACAAAGTAGAACTTATAGTGATCCTTCTCAAACTCTTCCAAAAGATTCAACAGCAGGGTACACTCCCAAAGACATTCTATTAAGCCACCATCACCCTGATACCAAGACCAGACAATGATACCACCAAAAAAGAAAATTACAGATCAATATCTTTGATGAATATAGATGCAAAAATCCTCAACAAAATGTTAGCAAACCAAATCCAACAACACACAAAAAAGGTCATACACCACAATGAAGTGGGATTCATCCCAAGTTCAAAAGGGTGGTTCAACATATGCAAATCAATCAATGTAATACACCACATAAACAAAAGAAAATTCAAAAACCACATGACCATCTCAATAAATGCAGAAAAGCATTTGACAAAATTCAACATCCAGTCATGATAAAAACTGTTACCAAAGTAGGTACAGAGAGAACATATTTCAACATAATAAAAGCCATTTCTGACAAACCCACAGCCAATATAATACTCAATGGTGAAAAGCTGAAACCCTTCCTGCTAAAATCTGGAACAAGACAAGGATGCCCACTCTCACCACTTCTATTCAACATAGTATTGGAAGTCCCAGCCACAGCAATCAGAAAAGAAAAAAGTAAATAAAACGTATTCAGATTGGAGAGGAAGAGGTAAAACTGACACTATATGCAGAGGACATGATACTAGATATAGAAAACCCTAAGAACTTCAACAAAAACTACTAGATCTAATAAATGAATTCAGCAAAGTAGCAGGATACAAGATTAACATTCAGAAATTGTTTGCATTTTTTTCAACAGCAGATCCTTGTTGGTTATCTATTTTAAATATAGCAGTGTGTAAATGTCAATCCCACACTCCCAAACTATCCCTCCCCTCCCCACATTTCTTTACACTAACAATGAAATATCAGAAAGGGAATGTAAAAAAAAAAAAACTTTTAGGACCTAGAAGAACTAAAGAGCAAACAAACAATGATAAACAACACAATAAATGAAATTAAAAATTCTCTAGAAGGAATCAATAGCAGAATAACTGAGGCAAAAGAATGTTTAACTGACCTGGAAGATAAAATAGTGGAAATAATTACCACAGAGGAGAATAAAGAAAAAAGAATGAAAAGAATTGAGGACAGTCTCAGAGACGTCTGGGACAATATTAAATGCACCAACATTCAAATAATAGGGGTACCAGAAAAAGAGAAAAAGAAAGGGACTGAGAAAATATTTGAAGAGATTATAATTGAAAACTTCCCTAATATGGGTAAGGAAATAGTCAATCAAGTCCAGGAAGTGCAGAGAGTCCCATACAGGATAAATTCAAAGAGAAACATGCCAAGACAAATATTAATCAAACTATCAAAAATTAAATACAAAAAAAAATAGTAAAATCAGGAAGGGAAAAACAACAAATAACATACAAGGGAATCCCCATAAGGTTACCAGCTGATCTTTCAGCAGAAACTCTGCAAGCCAGAAGGGAGTGGCAGGACAATTTTAAAGTGATGAAAGGGAAAAAGTTAAAACCAATATTACTCTACACAGCAAGGATCTCATTCAGAATAGACAGAGAAATTAAAACCTTTACAGACAAGCAAAAACTAAGAGAAATCAGCACCACCAAAGCAGCTTTACAACAAATGCTAAAGGAACTTCTCTAGGCAGGAAACAGAAGAGAAGGAAAAGACCTACAATAACAAACCCCAAACAATTAACAAAATGGTAATAGGAACATACATATTGATAACTACCTTAAAGGTAAATGGACTAAATGCTCCAACCAAAAGACATAGACTGGCTGAATGGATACAAAAATGAGACCCATATATATGCTGTCTACAAGAAAACCACTTCAAACCTAGGGACACATACAAACTGAAAGTGAGGGGATGGAAAAAGACATTCCATACAAATGGAAATCAAAAGAAAGCTGGAGTAGCAATTCACATATCAGACAAAATAGACTTTAAAGTAAAGACAATTACAAGAGACAAAGAAGGACACTACATAATGATCAATGTATCGATCCAAGAAGATATAACAATTGTAAAAATTTATGCACCCAACATAGGAGCACCTCAATACATTAGGCAAATGCTAACAGCCATGAAAGGGGAAATCGACAGTAACACAATCATAGTAGGAGACTTTAACACCCCACTGTCACCAATGGACAGATCATCCAAAAGGAAAATAAATAAGGAAACAGAGGCTTTAAATGATACATTAAAAAAGATGCACTTAACAGATATTTATAGGACATTCCATCCAAAAAAACAGCAGATTACACTTTCTTCACAAGTGCTCATGGAACATTCTCCAGGATAGATCATATCTTGGGTCACAAAGCAAGCCTTGGTATATTTAAGAAAATTGAAATGGTATCAGGTATCTTTTCCTACCACAACGCTATGAGACTAGATAGCAATTACAGGAAAAAAATCTGTAAAAAATACAAATACATGGAAACTAAACAATACACTACTATATAACCAAGAGATCGCTGAAGAAATCAAAGAGGAAATCAAAAAACAGCTAGAAACAAATGACAATGAAAACATGATGACCCAAAACCTATGGGATGCACCAAAAGCAGTTCTAAGAGGGAAGTTTATAGCAATACAAATCTACCTCAGGAAACAAGAAACATCTGAAATAAAAAACCTAACCTTACACCTAGAGCAATTAGAGAAAGAAGAACAAAAAAACCCTAAAGTTAGAAGAAGGAAAGAAATCATAAAGATCAGAGCAGAAATAAATGAAAAAGAAATGAAGGAAACAATAGCAAAGATCAATAAAACTAAAAGCTGGTTCTTTGAGGAAGATAAACAAAATTGATAAACCATTAGCCAGACTCATAAAGAAAAAAAGGGACAAGACTCAAATCAATAGAATTAGAAAAGAAAAAGAAGTAACAACTGACACTGCAGAAATAAAAACGATCATGAGACATTACTACAAGCAACTATATACCAATAAAATGGACAACCTGGAAGAAATGGACAAATTCTTAGAAAAGCACAACCTTCTGAGACTGAACCAGGAAGAAATAGAAAATATAAACAGACCAATCACAAGCACTGAAATTGAAACTGTGATTAAAAATCTTCGAACAAACAAAAGGCCAGGACCAGATGGCTTCACAGGCAACTTCTATCAAACATTTAGAGAAGAGTTAACACTCATCCTTCTCAAACTCTTGCAAAATATAGCAGAGGGAGGAACACTCTCAAACGCATTCTACGAGGTCACCATCACTCCGATACCAAAACCAGACAAAGATGTCACAAAGAAAGAAAACTGCAGGCCAATATCACTGATGAACATAGATGTAAATATCCTCAACAAAATACTAGCAAACAGAATCCAACAACACATTAAAAGGATCATACACCACGATCAAGTGGGGTTTTCCCAAGAATGCAAGGATTCTTCAATATATGCAAATCAATCAATATGATACACCATATTAACAAACTGAAGGAGAAAAAACATATGATCATCTCAACAGATGCAGGAAAAGCTTTCGACAAACTTCAACACCCATTTATGATAAAAACCCTCCAGAAAAGAGGCATAGAGTGAACTTACGTCAACATAATAAAGGCCATATATGACAAACCCACAGCCAACATCATTCTCAGGGGTGAAAGACTGAAACCATTTCCTCTAAGATGAGGAACAAGACAAGATTGTCCACTCTCACCACTATTATTCAACATAGTTTTGGAAATTTTAGCCACAGCAATCAGAGGAGAAAAAGATATAAAAGGAATCCAAATCAGAAAAGAAGAAGTAAAACTGTCACTGTTTGCAAATGACAAGACAGTATAACCTAAAGATGCTACCAGAAAACTAGTAGAGCTAATCAATGAATTTGATAAAGTAGCAGGATACAAAGTCAATGCACAGAAATCCCTTGCATTCCTATATACTAATGGTGAAAAATCTGAAAGAGAAATTAAGGAAACACTCCTATTTACCACTGCAACAAAAAGAATAAAATACCTAGATAAACCTACCTAAGGAGATAAAAGACGTGTATGCAGAAAACTATAAGATACTGATAAAAGAAATTAAATGTGATACAAAGAGATGGAGAGATACACCATGTTCTTGGATTGTTCTTGGAAGAATCAACACTGTGAAAATGACTATACTCCCCAAAGCAATCTACAGATTCAATGCAATCCCTATCAAATTACCACTGGCATTTTTCACAGAACTAGAACAAAAAATTTCACAATATGTATGGAAACACAAAAGATCCCGAATAGCCAAAGCAATCTTGAAAAGGAAAAACAGAGCTAGAGGAATCAGGCTCCCTGACTTCAGACTATAGTACAAACCTACAGTAATTAAGACAGTATGGTATTGGCACAAAAACAGAAATATAGATCAATGGAACAGGATAGAAAGCCCAGAGATAAACCCACACACATATGGTCACCTTATTTTTGATAAAGGAGGTAAGAATTACAATGGAGAAAAGACAGCCTCTTGGATAAGTTGTGCTGGGAAAACTGGACAGCTACCTGTAAAAGAATGAAATTAGAACACTCCCTAACACCATACACAAAAATAAATTCAAAATGGATTAAAGACCTAAATGTAAGGCCAGACAGTATAAAACTCTTAGAGAAAATCACAGGAAGAACACTCTATGACATAAATCACAGCAAGATCTTTTTTGACTCACCTCCTAGGGAGATGGAAAAAAAGCAAAAATAAACAAATGGGACCTAATGAAACTTAAAAGCTTTTGCACAGGAAAGGAAACAATAATCAAGATGAAAAGACAACCCTCAGAATGGGAGAAAATATTAGCAAATGAAGCAACTGACAAAGTATTAATCTCCAAAATTTACAAGCAGCTCATGCAGCTCAATATCAAAAACAAACAACCCAATCCAAAAATGGGCAGAAGACCTAAATAGACATTTCTCCAAAGAAGATATACAGATTATCAACAAACACATGAAACGATGCTCAACATCACTAATCATTAGAGAAATGCAAATCAAATCTACAATGAGGTATCACCTCACACCAGTCAGAATGGCCATCATCAAAAAATCTACAAACAATAAATGCTGGAGAGGGTGTGGATAAAAGGGAACCCTCTTGCTCTGTTGCTGGGAATGTAAATTGATACAGCCACTATGGAGAACAGTATGGAGCTTCCTTAAAAAACTAAAAATAGAACTACCATACGACCCAGCAATCCCACTACTGGGCATATACCCTGAGAAAACCGTAATTCAAAAAGAGTCATGTATCACAATGTTCATTGCAGCTCTATTTACAATAGCTGGGACATGGAAGCCACCTAAGTGTCCAGCAACAGATGAATGGATAAAGAAGATGTGACATATATACAATGGAATATTACTTAGCCATAAAAAGAAATGAAGGTGAGTTATTTGTAGTGAGGTGGATGGACCTAGAGTCTGTCATACAGAGTGAAGTAAGTCAGAAAGAGAAAAACAAATACCGTATGCTAACACATATATATGAATTAAAAAAAAAAAAAGGTTCTGAAGAACCTAGGGGCAGTAAAGGAATAAAGACACAGACATAGAGAATGGACTTGAGGACACGGGGAGGGGGAAGGGTAAGCTGGGACGAAGTGAGAGAGTGGCATGAACATATATACGCTACCAAATATAAAACAGATAGCTAGTGGGAAGCAGCTGCATAGCACAGGGAGATCAGCTCGGTGCTTTGTGACCACCTAGAGGGGTGGGAAAGGGAGGGTGGGAGAGAGGCGATATGGGGATATATGTATATGTATAGCTGATTCACTTTGTTATAAAGCAGAAACTAACACACCGCTGTAAAGCAATTATACTCCAAAAAAGATGTTAAGAAAAATAAATAAAAGAATACAGGAATTTAAAAATAAATAAATAAATAAAGGAATAGAATAGGAAACAAAAATAACTTTTAGAATAGCACCAAAAAACCCAACAACAACAACAAAAAAAAACCCCTAGGAATAAACCTGACCAAGGAGGTGAAAGACTTATATGCTGAGAACTATAAAACATTAATAAAAGAGGATTCAAAGAAATGGAATGATATCCCATGCTCTGGGAGTGGAAGAGCATGTTAAAATGGCAATACTACCCAAAGCAATCTACATATTTAATGCAATCCCTATCAAATTACCCATGACATTTTTCATAGAACTAGAACAAATCATCCAAAAATTTATATGGAACAATAAAAGACCCCAAATTGCCAAAGCAATCCTAAGGAAAGAAAACAAAGCAGGAGGCATAACTCTCCCAGAATTCAGACAATATTACAAAGCTACAGTAATCAAAACAGTATGGTATTGGTACAAAAACAGACATACAGATCAATGGAACAGAATAGAGAGCCCAGCAATAAACCGACACATCTATGGCCAATTAATTTTCAACAAAGGAAGCAAGAATATAAAATAGGAAAAAGATAGTCTCTTCAGCAAGTGGTGCTGGGAAAGTTGAACAGCTCCATGTATATCAATGGAGTTAGTACACATCCTCACACCATGCACAAAAATAAACTCAAATGGCTTAAAGACTTAAACATAAGACATGACACCATAAAACTCCTAGAAGACAGCATACACAAAACATTCTCTGACATAAATCATACCAATGTTTTCTTAGGTCAGTCTCCCAAGGCAAAAAATAAAATAAAATAAAATAAAATAAACAAATGGGACCTAATCAAACATACAAGCTTTTGCACAGCAAACAAAACCATAAACAAAACAAAAAGACAACCTACAGAATGCGGGAAAGTATTTGCTAATGATGCAACAGACAAGGGCTTAATCTCCAAAATATACAAAGAGCTCATACAACTCAATAACAAAAAACCAAATAACCCAATCAAAAAATGGGCAGAAAAAAAAAAATGGGCAGAAGCCAAAGCAATATTGAGAAAGAAAAGCGGAGTTGGACGAATCAGGCTCCCCAACTTCAAACTATACCACAAAGCTACAGTACTCAAGTCAGTATGGTACTGGCACAAAAACAGAAATTTAGATCAATTGTACAGGATAGAATGCCCAGAGAGAAAACCATGCACACATGGGCACCTAATTTACAACAAAGGAGGCAAGAACATACAATGGAGAAAAGACTGCCTCTTCAATAAGTGGTGCTGGGAAAACTGGACAGCTACATGTAAAAGAATGAAATTAGAACACTCCCTAACACCATACACAAAAATAAACTCAAAATGGATTAAAGACCTAAATGTAAGGCCAGACACTATCAAACTCTTAGAGGAAAATATAGGCAGAACACTCTATGACATACATCACATCAAGATCCTTTTTGACCCACCTCCTATAGAAATGGAAATAAAAACAAAAATAAACAAATGGAACTTAATTAAACTTAAAAGCTTTTGCACAGCAGAGGAAACCATAAACAAGACAAAAAGACAACCCTTAGAACAGGAGAAAATATTTGAAAATGAAACAACAGATAAAGGATTAATCTCCAAAATATATAAACAGCTCATGGAGCTCAATATCAAAAAAACAAGCAATTCAGTTAAAAAAAGGGCAGAAGACATAAATAGACATTTCACCAAGGAAGACATACAGATGGCCAAGAGGCACATGAAAAGATGCTCAACAACACTAATTATTAGAGAAACGCAAATCAAAACTGCAATGAGGTATCACCTCACGCTGGTCAGAATGACCATTATCAAAAAAGTTAGAAACAATAAATGCTGGAAAGCGTGAGGTGAAAAGGGAACCCTCCTACACTGTTGGTGGGAATGTAAATTGATACAACCACTATGGAAAACAGCATGGAGGTTCCTTAAAAAACTAAAAATAGAACTACCATATGACCCAGAAATCCCACTGCTGGGTATATACCCTGAGAAAACTGTAATTCAAAATGAGACATGCACCACAATGTTCACTGCCCCACTCTTTACAATAGCCAGGACATGGAGCCAACCTAGATGTCCATTGATAGATGAATGGATGAAGAAGATGTGGCACATATATACAATGGAATATAACTCAACCATAAAAAGAAACAAAACTGAGTTATTTGTAGTGAGGTGGATGGACCTAGAGTCTGTCATACAGAGTGAATGAAGTAAGTCAGAAAGAGAAAAAGAAATACTGTATGCTAACGTATATATATGGAATCTAAAAAAAAAAAAAAAAAAGGATCTGAAGAACATAGTTGCAGGGCAGGACTAAAGAGGTAGACATAGAGAATTGACTTGATGACATGGGGTGGGAGGGCAAAGCTGGGGCAATGTGAGAGTAGCAACGACATATATACACTACTGAATGTAAAATAGTTGGCTGGTGGGAAGTATCAGCATAACACAGGGAGATCAGCTCGGTGCTTTGCGATGAATGAGACGGGTGGGATAGGGAGGATGGGAGGGAGGCTCAAGAGGGAGTGTATGTGGGGACTTGTGTATGCATATGGCTGATTTGCTTTGTTGTGCAACAGAAACTAACACGGTATTGTGAAGCAATTATACTCCAATAAAGATCTATTAAAAATAAATAAATAAATCCTGTAAATGATTTTTAAAAAGTGGGCAGAACACCCTAATAGACATTTCAACAAAGAAGACATACAGATGGCCAATAGGTACATGAAAAGATGCTCAACATCGCTAATTATTAGAGAGATGCAAATCAAAACTACAATGAGGTAACACCTCACACCAGTTAGAATGGCCATCATCAAAAAGTCTACAAATAATAAATGCTGGAGAGGGTCTGGAGAAAAGGGAACACTCCTACACTGCTGGTGGGAATGTAAATTGGTGCAGCCACTATGGAAAACAGTATGAAGGTTCCTCAGAAGACTGCAAATAGAGTTACCATATGATCCAGCAATCCCACTCCTTGGCATATACCCAGACAAAACTATAATTCCAAAAGATAGGTGCACCCCTATGTTCATAGCAGCACTATTCACAATAGCCTAGACATGGAAACAACCTAAATGTTCATTGACAGATGAATGGACAAAGAAGATGTGGTAAATATATACAATGGAATACTACTCATCCATAAAAAAGAACGAAATAATGCCATTTGCAGCAACATGGATGCAACTAGAGATTATCGTACTAAGTGAAGTAAGTCAGAAAGAGAAAAATACCACATGATATCACTTATAAGTGGAATCTAAACTATAGCACAAATGAACCTATCTACAAAACAGAAACAGACTCACAGGCATAGAGAACAGAATTGTGGTTGCCGAGGGGGGAGGGGGGAAGGAGAGGGATGCACTGGGAGTTTGGAGTTAGTAGATGCAAACTATTACATTTAAAATGGATAAACAACAAAAGTCCTACTGTATTGCACAGGGAACTATAGCCAATTTCCTGGGATAAAGTATAATGGAAAAGAATATTAAAAAAATAATGTATACATGTGTTTAACTGTCACTGCTATATACCAGAAATTAGCATAACATTGTAAACCAACTATACTTCAATACAAAATTTTTTATTAAAAAAATAAAGGAAATATACAATCCAGAAGATAATGGAGTGACAAATTTAAAGTACTGAAAGGGGAGGAAAAAACCCAAACAACCAGTAAACAGAATTCTCTCTATGCAGTAAAGATATTTCAAATATGAAGGAGAAATAAAGACATCTTCAGAGAAACATAAGCTGAGAGAATTTATTACCACTTGGATGTGCACTGCAAGAAGTTCCTCAGGCAAAAGGAGTATGATACCAGATAAAAATTTCAATCTATTTATACAAAGAAAGGGGGAGCAATAGGAAATGGTAAAAAATTGTGGGTGTATTAGTTTCTTATGGCTGCTGTAACAAATTACCATAAACATGGTGGCTCAAAACAACACACATTTATTCTCTTAGTTTTGGAAACCAGAGTATGAAATCAGTTTCACTGGGCTAAAGTCAAGGTGCTGGCTGGGCTGGTTGCTTCTAGAAGCTCACTAGAGGAGAATCTGTTTCCTTGCCTTTTCTAGATTCTAGGGGCCACCTGCATTTCCTTACTTGCAAGAAAGTAGCCCCTTTCTTGCATCAGTGCAGCCTCTTGTTTCTGTCATCACATCTCCTATTTCTGTAGTAGTATCTACCTCTTATTAGGATACTTGTGATTACATCATTGGGGCCACCTGGATAATCCAGGGTAATTTCTCCACCTCAAGATTCTGAATCTCATCTGCAAAGTCCCTTTTGCCACATAAGGTAACATTCACAGACTCTAGGGTTAGGACATGGATATCATGCGGGGCCATTGTTTAAGCCTACCACAGTGGGTAAATACAATACACTTCTCCCTGTATTTTTAATCTCTTTAGAATATAATTGACTATCTAAAGCAAAAGTACTAAAATATACTATAGTGTTCATAATATATGTAACATTAAAATATATATAACAACAATAGCACAAAGAATGGGAGAGGGGAGAAATATAAGTATACTTTTATAAGGTTATTATACCAGAAATGAAGTGGTATAATATTATTTGAAGGTATGCTAAGTTAAAGTTATATATTGCTAAGTTATATATTGTAAAACCTTACACAATCACTAAAAAATTAAATAAAAAAAGAATTGTAGCTAATAAGTAGTGGTAATAAATAAAATAAAATATTCAAAAGAGGTAGAAGAAAGTAGGAAGAGATGGGACAAATGAGCAAACAGCAAAATAGTAGATTTAAATCCAACCATATCAATAATTGTATGAACTGTGAAGAGTCTAAATACTTCAATTAAAATGCACAGATTGCCAAATGGGATTTAAAAAAATAAAACAAGACTCAAATATATGCTGTCTGCATAAAAAGAAAACCCACATTATTTTATTTTATTTTTTTGGCTTTAGACCATCAATTTACCTAAATATTATTTTATTCTTTATTTATAAGCATTTATTTTTGCATTTTAACTTAAAATTCTCAAATTAAATTGGCAATCATATATGTCCCCTATAAATTAAAAACTATAAGGAAAAGATGAATTTAAAGGTGATTATTTCTTTTAACTATTGGGTTTTTTTACTTTATTTTTTTACAGCAGGTTTATTATTTATCTATTTTATGCATATTAGTGTATACATGTCAATCCCAATCTCCCAATTCATCCCACCACCACACCCCATCCCTGCTTTCCCCCCTTGGTGTCCATATGTTTGTTCTCTACATCTGTGTCTCTATTTCTGCCTTGCAAACCGGTTCATCGGTACCATTTTTCTAGATTCCATATATATGTGTTAATATACGATATTTCTCTTTCTTTTTTTTAATTTTTATTTTATTATTTTTTAACATCTTTATTGGAGTATAATTGCTTTACAATGGTGTCTTGGTTTCTGCTGTATAACAAAGTGAATCAGCTATACATATACATATATACCCATATCCCCTCCCTCTTGAGTCTCCCTCCCACCCTCCCTATCCCACCCTCCCTATCCCACCCCTCTAGGTGGTCACAAATCACGGAGCTGATCTCCCTGTGCTATGCAGCTGCTTCCCACTAGCTCTCTATTTTACATTTGGTAGTGTATATATGTCCATGCCACTCTCTTACTTCGTCCCAGTTTACCCTTCGCCCTCCCCGTGTCCTCAAGTCCATTCTCTATGTCTGCGTCTTTATTCCTGTCCTGACCCTAGGTTCTTCAGACCATTTTTTTTTTTTTAGATTCCATATATATGTATTAGCATACAGTATTTATTTTTCTCTTTCTGACTTACTTCACTCTGTATGACAGTCTCAGGGTCCATCCACCATGCTACAAATAACTGACTTTCATTCCTTTTTATGGCTGAGTAATATTCCATTGTATATATGTGCCACATCTTCTTTATCCATTCATCTGTCGAAGGACACTTAGGTGGTTTCCATGTCCTGGCTATTGTAAATAGAGCTGTAATGAACATTGTGGTATGTGATTCTTGTTTCTTTTTTTTTTTTAATTTCATTTTATTTTTTTATACAGCAGGTTCTTATTAGTTATCCATTTTATACATATTAGTGTATATATGTCAATCCCAATCTCCCAATTCATCACACCACCACCCTCCCCCCGCCACTTTCCCCCCTTGGTGTCCATATGTTTGTTCTCTACATCTGTGTCTCAATTTATGCCCTGCAAACCGGTTCATCTGTACCATTTTTCTAGGTTCCACAAATATGCGTTAATATACGATATTTGTTTTTCTCTTTCTGACTTCCTTCACTCTATATGACAGTCTCTAGATCCATCCACATCTCTACAAATGACTCAATTTCATTCCTTTTTATGGCTGAGTAATATTCCATTGTATATATGTACCACATCTTTTTTATCCATTCATCTGCTGAGGGACATTTAGGTTGCTTCCATGTCCTGGCTATTGTAAATAGTGCTGCAATGAATATTGGGGTGCATGTGTCTTTTTGAATTATGGTTTTCTCTGCGTATATGCCCAGTAGTGGGATTGCTGGGTCATATAGTTATTCTATTTTTAGTTTTTTAAGGAACCTCCATACTGTTCTCCATAGTGGCTGTAGCCATTTACATTCCCACCAACAGTGCAAGAGGGTTCCCTTTTCTCCACACCCTCTCCAGCATTTGCTGTTTGTAGATTTTCTGGTGATGCCCGTTCTAACTGGTGTGAGGTGATACCTCATTGCAGTTTTGATTTCCATTTCTCTAATAATTAGTGATGTTGAGCAGCTTTTCTTGTGCCTCTTGGCCATCTGTGTGTCTTCTTTCAAGAAATGTCTATTTAGGTCTTCTGCCCATTTTTTGACTGGGTTGTTTTCTTAATATTGAGCTGCATGAGGTGTTTATATATTTTGGAGATTAATCCTTTGTCCACTGATTCGTTTGCAAATATTTTCTCCTGCTCTGAGGGTTGTCTTTCTGTCTGGTTTATAGCTTGCTGTGCAAAAGCTTTTAAGTTTCATTAGGTCCTATTTGTTTATTTTTGTTCATACTTCCATTACTCTAGGAGGTGGGTCAAAAAAATCTTGCTGTGATTTATGTCAGAGTGTTCTTCCTATGCTTTCGTCTAAGAGTTTTATAGTGTCCAGTCTAACATTTAGGTCTTTCATCCATTTTGAGTTTATTTTTGTGTATGGTGTTAGGGAGTGTTCTAAGTTCATTCTTTTACACGTAGCTGTCCAGTTTTCCCAGAACCACTTACTGAAGAGACTGTCTTTTCTCCATTGTATATCCTTGCCTCCTTTGTCATAGATTAGTTGACCATAGGTGCGTGGGTTTATCTCTGGGCTTTCTATCCTGTTCCATTGATCTAAATTTCTGTTTTTGTGCCAGTACCATACTGTCTTGATTACTGTAGCTTTGTAGTATAGTCTGAAGGCAGGGAGTCTGATTCCTCCAGCTCCGATTTTTCCCCTCAAGATTGCTTTGGGGGCTTCCCTGGTGGCGCAGTGGTTAAGAATCCACCTGACAGTTCAGGGGACATGGGTTCAAGCCCTGGTCTGGGAAGATCCCATGTGTCACGGAGCAACTAAGCCCATGCACCACAACTACTGAGCCTGCACTCTATAGCTTGTGAGCCACAACTACTGAGCCCATGTGCCGCATCTACTGAAGCCCATGTGCTCTAGAGCCCATGCTCTTCAACAACAGAAGCCACCGCAATGAGAAGCCTGTGCACTGCAACAAAGAGTAGCCCCCTCTCAGCGCAACTAGAGAAAGCCCACATGCAGCAACGAAGACCCAATGCAGCCAAAAATAAATATAATTAATTAATTTTTAAAAAAAGATTGCTTTGGCTATTCGGAGTCTTTTGTGTCTCCATACAAATTTTAAGATTTTTTGTTCTAGTTCTGTAAAAAATGCCACTGGTAATTTGATAGGGACTGCACTGAATCTGTAGACTGCTTTGAGTCGTACAGTCATTTTCACAATATTGATTCTTCCAATCCACGAACATGGTATATCTCTCCATCTGTTTGTGTCATCTTTGATTTCTTCTTTCATCAGTGTCTTACAGTTTTCTGAGTACAGGTCTTTTACCTCCTTAGGTAGCTTTATTTGTAGGTATTTTATTCTTTTTTTTGCAGTGGTGAATGGGATTTTTTCCTTAATTTCTCTTTCTGATCTTTCATTGTTAGTGTATAGGAATGCAAGAGATTTCTGTGCATTAATTTTGTATCCTGCAACTTTACCAAATTCATTGATGAGCTCTAGTAGTTTTCTGGTGGCATCTTTAGGATTATGTATAGAATCATGTTACCTGCACACAGTGACAGTTTTACTTCTTCTTTTCCAATTTGGATTCCTTTTATTTCTTGTTCTTCTCTGATTGCCATGGCTAGGACTTCCAAAACTATGTTGAATAATAGTGGTGAGAGTGGACATCCTTGTCTCGTTCCTGATCTTAGAGGAAATGCTTTCAGTTTTTCACCACTGAGAATGATGTTTGCTGTGGGCTTGTCGTATATGGCCTTTATTATGTTGATGTAGGTTCCCTCTATGCCCACTAGGAAAACCCACTTTAAATATAAAGGCATAAGTAACACATAAGAAAATGGAAAAATATATATACTACACAAACACTAAACAAAAAAGCGAGTGACTACATTAATACCAGACAATGTAGACTTAAGTATAAAGAATATTAACCAACGTTTAGAAGACATTTCAAAATGATAAAGAGGTCAATATATCATAAAGAAAAAACAACTGTGTGTGTATATGTGTCTAGTAGAGCTTCCACAGCATGAAGCATAAATTGATAAAACTGAAATGAAAAATGAATACACAATTACTCTTGGAGATTTTAATACTCCCCTCTCCATAACAGATAAAACTACTACATAAAAAGTCAGTAAGAATATACAAGACTTAAACAACATTATGAACTAAGTTGACCTAATTAACACTTAGTATGAACACCCAAACACCAGCAGAATACATGTCCTTCACAAGTGTACATCACCAAGACAGACAGTATTCTGGGCCATTATAAAAATCTCAACAGGGGCTTCCCTGGTGGCACAGTGGTTAAGAATCCGCCTGCCAATGCAGGGCATACGGGTTCAAGCCCTGGCCCGGGAAGATCCCACATGCCACGGAGCAACTACTAATGAGCCTGTGCTCTAGAGCTCGCGTGCCACAACTACTGAGCCTGTGTGCCACAACTACTGAAGCCCGTGTGCCTAGAGCCCATGCTCCACAACAAGAGAAGCCACTGCAATGTGAAACCCGTGCACTGCAACGAAGAGTAGCCCCTGCTCACCACAACCAGAGAAAGCCCGTGCACAGCAACAAAGACCTAGCACAGCCAAAAATAAAAATAAATAATAAATAAATTTTTTAAAAAACTCAACAAATTTAAGAGGACTGAAATGCTACAAAGTATGTTCTCTACCCACAAAAGAACTGACTTGGAAATAAATAATAAAAGTATATCTGAAAAAAATCCCTAAATATTAAGAAATTAAACAACACACTTTTAAATAACCCATGAGTCAAAGAAGAAATCACAGGAGAAATTAGCAAATGTTTGAAGTGAATGAAAATGAAAACACAACAGACAGAAATGTGTGGGATGTAGGAAAGCAGTGCTTTGAATGAAAAATACATCATTAAAATGCTTACATTAGAAAAGTCAGATCTCAAATTGAGGATTTATACTTTCACCTTTAAAAAGTCAGAAAAAACGAAAATTGGTCCCATGGTGATCAGAAGAAAGTAATAAACGTAACAGTACAAATCAATAAAACTGAAAACAAATTTAAAAATGGAAAAAATTAATAAAACCAAAATGAAGTTCTTAAAAACAATTAATAAAATTAATAAACCTCTACCCAGGCAAAGAAAAAAGGAAGGATAACACAAATTACCAACATTAGCAATGACAGAGGGAACATCCTTACATATTATACAGATAGTAAGACTATTATGACAACTTTACGGCAATATATTTGATAATTAAGATGATATGGATACATTTTTTGAAAGATTATCAAAGTCCACTCAAGAAGAACTATATAACCTAAATAGCTGTATATATTTATTTAAAAAAATTAAATTCATTAATTTAAATTTTTCCCACAAAGAAAACTCTAGACTACATTGGTAAAAGCTAAGAAACATCCAAGATGGAATAATACCAATTCTATAAAAAAGTATGAGAACACTTCCCAACTCATTTTATAAAGTCAGCAGTATTCTGTTACCAAAACCAAAGATATCACAAGAAAACTATAGACCAATATGCACTATGAACAAAGATGCAAAAATCTTAAACAGAATTTTAGCAAATCAAATCCCGCAAGAAACAAAAAACATACATCATAACCAACTAGAGTTTTATTCTAGGAATGTAAGATTGGTTCAACATTTGAAAATCAGTCAGTGGTTTAACACACCAAAAAAGAAAAAACATACAATCATCATAGTTAATGCAGAAAGCATTTGGATATATACAACATCCATAAAATCTCTGTGTACTTAAAGAATGGAAGAGAACTTCCTGATAAAGGGAATCTATGAAATACCCACAGCTGACTTTGTACTCAATGGTGAAAGACTAAAGCTTTCCTCCTGAGATCAGAAACAAGGCAAGGATGTTCACTCTAATCACTTTTATTCAACACTGTTTAAAGGTCCTAACCAGGGATTTAAGGTTAATTAATTAATTAAAATTAAAAGGCATATAGATTGGAAAGAAAGAATTATAAGTATCCTTATTTGCAGACATGATGATCATCTATATAGAATTCCCAAGTAATTTACAAAGAAAGCTACTGCAATTAATAAGTGAATTTAGCAATATCACAGGATACAAGGTCAACATACAAAACTCAATTGTATTTTTTTTTTAAAGGGTTACACCTGGGTTTACTTTTTATTTACTTATTTATTTTTCTTCTTTGCTGTACGAGTGCCTCTCACTGTCGTGGCCTCTCCCGTTGCGGAGCACAGGCTCCGGAGGCGCAGGCTCAGCTGCCATGGCTCACGGGCCCAGCCGCTCCGCGGCACGTGGGATCCTCCCGGACCGGAGCACAAACCCGTGTCCCCTGCATCGGCAGGCGGACTCTCAACCACTGCGCCACCAGGGAAGCCCCAATTGTATTTTTATATACTATTAATGACCAACTGAAATTTTAAATGTAATAAAGAGTTTGAGTCCATTTTTTATGTTTGGTCATTGACAGCTTTCAAGCTCCACCCCTCCCTCTTGCCCTACATCTGAGCAAGTCAGTAAGAAGGCTCTGAATTTCTGCCTTAGGTGTCAGTTGGTAAGTTCAAATCATACAAATCCAACCCATATGTAGGAATCCTCACCTTGGTCCCACTCCCTAGGGCCACTCCCCCTTTCTGTCACTCAAGCTATCCCAGACTGGCTTGGGTGCCTGCCCTGCTCTATCCAGAAAGCCCCATTATGTGAGTAATAAACTTTTTCATAGCCTCTTGGTACATGTGTGGTACCATCAGTCCCAACATTCAAACAAATTATGGGTGGGAGGGGGTAGATCCCACTCTCTGTGGGGCAACCACAAATCAAAACAATACCACTTACAAGAGCATCAGGAAATCTGAAATAATTAGTATTAGATTTAACAAAATATGTGCAAAACCTATACACTGAAAACGACAAAACATTATTGATAGAAGTTAAAGATGATCCAAATATATAGAGAGAAATACCACAAGTAGGAAGACCTAATATTGTTATGTCAGTACTCCCCAAATTGATTTATAGATTTTCATGCAATGCCAATCAAATCTCAGCAGGATTTTTTTTTTTAGAAATTGACATGCTGACTTCAAAATGTATATGGAAATACAAATGACACAGAAAAAGTTCAGTACAGACAAAAAGAAACCCCGCGTGGCAGTGAAAATGAAGGAACCACAGCACCTCATATCAGTATGGTTGAATCCTAAAAATATATTCAAAATATACAAAGCAAATAAGATGGTATGACCTGAATGAGACCTTTATTCAAATAAAGTTTTTGTTTTTTTGTTTTTTTGTTTTTTATGCGGTGTGCGGGCCTCTCACTGCTGTGGCCTCTCCCATTGCGGAGCACAGGCTCAGCGGCCATGGCTCACGGGCCCAGCCGCTCCGCGGCCTGTGGGATCTTCCCAGACCAGGGCACGAACCCGCGTCCCCTGCATCGGCAGGCGGACTCTCAACCACTGCGCCACCAGGGAAGCCCTAAATAAAATTTTAAAACATGTAATTCATTTATGTACCCAACATCAGAGTCCCAAAATACATAAAGCAAACATTGACAGATTTGAAGGGAGAAATAGATAGTCCTATAGTAATAAATGGAGACTTCTATACTCAAATTTCAATAATAGAAGAACCAGACAGAAAACCAGTAAGGAAATAAAGAACTTGAATAACATTACAAACCAAATGGATCTAACAGACATTTATAAAATACCCCACCCAACAACAGCAGAATACATTTTTCTCAAGTGCACATGGAACATTCTCTAGGACAGCCCATGTGTTAGGCCACAAAACAAATCTTAATAAATTTTAAAAGACTGAAATAATACAAAGTATCTTTTCTGATCATAATAGAATAAAACTAGAAATCGATATCAGAAGGAAAACTGGAAAATTCACAAATATGTGGACTAAACAACACACTCTTAAACAATCCATGTGTCAAAGGAGAAATCACAAGGGAAATTAGAAAATATTTTAAGACAAATGAAAATAAAATCACAGCATGCCAAAACATATGAGATGAAGCAAAAGCAGTGCTAAGAGGGGAAATTTATAGTTGTAAACGCTTACATTAAAAAGGAAGAAAGATTTCAATAAAAAACCAAACTTTACATCTTAAGGAACTAGAAAAAGAAGAGCAAACTAAACCCAAAGTTAGCAGAAGGAAGGAAATAATAAAGATTAGAGCAGAGATAAATGAAATAAAGAACAGGAAAACAACAGAGACAGTCAATCCAAAAGTTGATTCTTAAAAAAATTTTATCAAAAGTTTAGGTAGGTTAACTAAGAAAAAACAGTGAAGACTCAAATTAGTAAAATCAGAAATTTAAGGGGGGCCATCACTGCTGATTTTACAGATATAAAAAAGACGATAAGAAAGTACTGTGAACAATTGTATACCAACAAATTGGACAACCTAAAGGAAATAGACAAATTCCCAGAAATATACTATCTATCAAAACTGAATCATGAAGAAAGAGAAAATATGAATAAACCTATAATTAGTAAGGAGATAGAATCAATAATCAAAATCCTCCCCCAAAAGGAAAACCCTGGAGAAAATGGCTTCACTTGTGAATTCTACCAAACATTTACAAAATGAACATCAATCCTTCTCAAATTCTTCCAAAAAATTAAAGAGGAGGGCAAGTTTCCTAACTCATGTGAGGCAGGCATTAACCAGATAGCAAAGCCAAAGACACTAACAAGAAAACTACAGACCAATATCTCTTATGAGTAGTGATGTGAAAATTCTCAACAAAATACAAGCAAACTGAATTCATCAGCATATTAAAAAGGACTGTTTACCATGACCAGGTGGGATTTATCCCAGGAGTGCAAATATGGTTCAACATATGAAAATCAATCAATATAATAGACCACGTTAATAGAATGAAGGAATAAAAATCACATAATCGTCTCAACTGATGCAGAAGAAGCATCTGACATAATTCAACACCCTTTCATGATAAAAACACTCAGTAAACAAGGAATAGAATGAAACTTCCTCAAAATGATAAAGGTCATATATGAAAACCTTGGGGTAACATCATACTCAGTGGTGAAAGACTGAAGTCTTTCCCCTAAAATCAGGAACAAGACAAGGATACTCACTTTTGTCACCTTTATTCAACACAGTATTGGAAGTTCTAGCCAAAGAAATTAGGCAAGAAATAAAAGGCATCAAAATTTTAAACAAAGAAGTTATCTCTGTTTGTAGATGACATGATCTAACATGTAGAAAATCCTAAAGATTACACAGAGATGCACACAATAACTATTAGAGCTAATAAGTAAATTCAGCAAAGTTGCAGGATCCAAAATCACAGAAAAATCATTTGCATTTCTAGACACTAACAGTGAACAATCTAAAAAGGAAATTAAGGCAACAATTCCACTTATAATAGTAGCAAAAAGAATAAAATATTTAGAAATAAATTTAACCAAGCAGTTGAAAGACCTAACGCTGAAAACTACAAAATATTGCTGAAAGAAATTAAATAAGGTATAAAGAGATGGAAAGACATCCTGTGTTCTGGATTGGAAGACTTAATATTGTTAAGATGGCAATACTACCTATGGCACTTTACAGATTCAATGTAATCCCTATCAAAATCCCAACAGTGCTTTTTCAGAAATAGAGAAACCCATCTTAAAATTCATATGCAATCTCAAGGGACCCCAAATAGCCAAAACAATCTTGGAACATAACAGGTTGGAAGACTGACACTTTCTGATTTCAAAGCTTACTACAAAGCTCCAGTAATCAAAACAACATGGTGGTGGCATAAGGACAGACATATAGAACAACAGAAAAGAGAGTGCAGAAATAAACCCTCACATAGATGGGTAGTTGATATTTTACTAGGGTGACAAGACACATTCGATGGAGAAACAATCATTTTTTAAGCAAATTGTGTTGGGGAAACTGGATATCCATATGCAAAAGCATGAAGTTTGACCCTTACCTAATACCGTATACAACAATTAAAATAGACCAAAGACCTAAATGTAAGAACTAAAATTATAAAACCCTTAGATAAAAACATAGGGAACAATCTTCATGAGACTGGATTTGGCAATGATTTCTTGCTTGATGATGATGCTTCACCAAAAGCACAGGCAACAAGGGAAAGAACAGATAAATTGGATTTCATCAAAATTAAAAACTTTTGTGCAACAAAGGACCCCATCAAGAGAGTGAAATAACCCACAAAATGGAACAAAATATTTGCAAAACATAGCTCTGTAAGGGATTAATGTCCAGAATATATAAATAACTCCTACTACTCAATTACAACAAAAAGCACACAACTCAACACACACACACACACACATACACACACAAAAGGGCAAAGAACTAGAATAGATGTTTCTCCAAAGATATACAAATGGCCAATAAACATGTGAAAAGATGCTCAACATCACTAATGCAAATTAAAACCACAATGAAATACCACCTCACACCCATTAGAATGGCTATTATCCAAAAAATGGAAAAAAACAAACGTTGACAGGAATGTGGAGAAGTTGGAACCCTTGTACACAGTTGGTGGGAATGCAAAATGGTGCAGCCACCGTGGAAAACAGTTTGGTGATTCTTCAAAAAGTTAAATATAGAATTACCATATGATCTAGCAATTCCACTCCTAAGTATGTACCCAAAATAACTGAAAGCAAGGACTCAAACAGATATTTGTATGACAATATTTTTAAGCAGCATTATTCACAATAGCAAAAAGGTGGAAACAACACAAATGTCCATCAACAGATGATTGGATAAGAGAAATGTGGGATATACATACAATGCAACATTATTCAGCCTTAAAAAGGAATGAAATTCGGGACATAGCAGTGAGTGCCAATCGCTGTCCCTCCTATTCCAGGTCACCACTGCCGCTGGGAGACCCACAAGCAGGTGCCAAACGCTGCCCCCGCCACACAGGGAGCACTCATGGGACACGAGCAGGTCCCAATCACTGTCCCTGCTGTCCCTGGAGTGCACGGGCTGTCACCACCACTAGGAAACCCAGGAGCAGGTGCCAGTCACTGCCCCCGCCACCCGGGGAGCATGCATGGGCAGGGAGCAGACACCAATCGCTCCTCAGGGGTGCATGGGCTGCCAAGCTCAGCTAGGGGACATGCGAGCAGGTGCCAAGCGCAGCCCCTGCTGTTCCAGGGGTGCACACTCCACCACCACTGCTGGGTCACCCACAGGGTGGGCACCAATCACTGCCCACACCGTACAGGGAGTGCTCACAGGCCAACACATCTACACACCCCATATCAAGGGGACAATGGCTAGCACACACTAAGGAAAGAGGCAGTAAACATCCAAAATAAAAGCAGCCCCTCGATTCTGGACAAGATGGAAGAGTAGAAGGACTTGGGCTCACCTCCTCCCGTGAAAACACCAAAATCACAACAAACTGCTGAACAACCATGGACAAACAAGAGTGGAACCTACCAAAAATGATATTTTACATCCAGAGACAAAGAGGAAGCCATCATGAGATGGTAGGAGGAACACTTTCACAATATAATCAAAGACAAAGAGGAAGCCGTCATGAGATGGTAGGAGGAACACTTTCACCATATAATCAAATCCCATACCCACCAGGTGGGCGACCCACGAACTGCAAAATAATTATATCACAAAGGTTCTGCCACAGGAGTGAGTTCTGAGCCCCACATCAGGCTCTCCAGTGCGAGGGCCTGGCAATAGAAGGAGGAGCCCCCAGGGCATTTGGCTTTGAAGGCCGGTGGGGCTTGAGTGAAAGAGCTCCACAGGACTGAGGGAAACAGAAACTCCATTCTTGGTGGGCGCACACAAGATTTCACATGCACTGGGACCCAGCACAAAGCAGTGACTCCACAGGAGCCTGGGCTACCCCTGCCTGCTGGTCTCAGAAGGTCTCCTGGGGAGGTGGGGGTTGGCTGTGGCTCACTGTGGCGGCAAGGACACTGGTGGCAGAGGTCTCAGGAAATACTGATTGACATGAGCTCTCCTGGAGGTCACCATTTTGGCACTGGGACTTGGCCCCACCCAGAAGCCTGTAGGCTCCAGTGCTTGGATGCCTCAGGCCAAACAACCAGCAGGTGGGGGAACACAGCCCCACCCATCAGCAGACAGGCTGTCTAAAGTTGTACTGAGCTCACAGCCACCTCTAAACGCACCCCTGGACGTGGCTCTGCCCACCAGAGGGACAAGACCCAGCTCCACCCACCAGAGGGCAGGCAACAGTCCCTCCCACCAGGAAGCCTGCAAAAGCCCCTGGACCAATCTCACCCACCAGGGGGCAGGCACCAGAAGCAAGAAGAACTACGATCCTACAGCCTGTGGAAAGGAGACCACAAAACCAGAAAGTAAGACAAAATGAGACAGCAGAGAAATATGTTTCAGACAAAGAAACAAGATAAAAACCCAGAACAACTAAGTGAAGTGGAGACAGGCAATCTACCTGAAAAAGAATTCAAAGTAATGATAGTAAAGATGATCAAAGATCTCAGAAAAAGAATGGAGACACAGACCGAGAAGATACAAGAAATGTTTAACAAATACCTAGATTTCAAGAACAAACAGAGGTGAACAATACAATAACTGAAATGAAAAATACAGTAGAAGGAATCAATAGCAGAATAAATGAGGCAGAAGAACGAATAAGTGAGCTAGAAGACAGAGTGGTGGAAATCACTGCTGTGGAACAAAATAAAGAAAAAAAGAATGAAACAAAATGAGGACAGTCTCAGAGACCTCTGGGACAACATTAAACACACCAACATTCACATTATAGGGGTCCCAGAAGAACAGAGAGAAAGGACCTGAGAAAACATGTGAAGAGATTATAGTTGAAAAATTCCCTAACATGAAAAAGAAAACACTCAAGTCCAGGAAGCACAGAGAGGTCCATACAAGATAAACCCAAGGAGGAACATGCTGAGACACATTAATCAAACTGACAAAAATTAAAGACAAAAAATATTAAAAGCAACAAGGGAAAAGCAACAAATAACATACACAGGAATCCTCATAAGGTTATCAGCTGATTTTTCAGCAGAAATTCTGCAGGTCAGAAGAGAATGGCATGATATATTTAAAGCAATGAAAGGGCAAAACCTACAACCAACAATACTCTACCCAGCAAGGCTCTCATTCAGATTCGATGGAGAAATCAAAAGCTGTACAGACAAGCAAAAGCGAAGAGAATTCAGCACCACCAAACCAGCTTTACAACAAATTCTAAAGGAACTTCTCTTACAGAAAAGAAAAGGCCACAACTAGAAACAAGAAAATTATGAATGGGAAAGCTAACCAATAAAGGCAAACATAAAGTAAAGGTAGGAAATCATCCATACACAAATATGATATCAAAACTAGCAATTGTGAGAAGAGGAGAGTACAGATGCAGGATATTGGAAATCCATTGGAATTAAGAGACCAGCAACTTAAAACAATCTTGTATACGTATAGACTGCTGTATCAAAACCTCATGGGAACCGCAAACCAAAAATCTACAATAGATACACACACACAAAAGAAAAAGCAATCCAAACACAACACTAAAGATAGTCATCAAATCACAGGAGAGGAGAACAAGAGGAAGGGAAGAAAAAAGACCTACAAAAACAAATTCAAAGCAATTAATAAAATGGCAATAAGAACACACATATCAATAATTACCTTAAATGTAAACGGATTGAATGCTCCAACCAAAACACACAGACTGGCTGAATGGATACAAAAACAAGACCTGTACATACGTTGTTTACAAGAGACACACTTCAGATCTAGGGACACATACAGACTGAAAGTGAGGCGATGGAAAAAGGTCTTCCATGCAAATGGAAATCAAAAGAAAGCTGGAGTAGGAATACTCATATCAGACAAAATAGACCTTAAAAAAAGACTGTTACCAGAGACAAAGAAGGATACTACATAACGATCAAGGGATCAATCCAAGAAGAAGATATAACAATTGTAAATATACATATGCACCCAACATAGGAGCACCTCAATATATAAGGCAAATGCTAACAGCCATAAAAGAAGAAATCAACAGTAACACAATAATAGTGGGGAATTTTAACAGCCCACATTTTAACAGTCCACATTCATTAACAGATCATCTAGACTGCAAAAGTCTACAAAATTAATACACAGAAATCTCTTGCATTCCTATACACTAACAGTGAAAGATCAGAAAGAGAAATTAAGGAAACAATCCCACTTAGCATTGCAAAAAAAAGAATAAAATACCTAGGAATAAACTTACCTAAGGAGGCAAAAGACCTGTACTCTGAAAACTATAAGACGCTGATGAAAGAAATCAAAGATGAGACAAACAGATGGAAAGATATACCATGTTCTTGGGTCGGAAGAATCAATATTGTCAAAATGACTATACTACCCAAGGCAATCTACAGATTCAGTGCAATCCCTATCAAATTACAAATAGCAGTTTTCACAGAACTAGAACAGAAAATTTTAAGATTTGTATGGGAACACAAGAGACCCCAAACAGCCAAAGCAATCCTGAGAAAGAAAAATGGAGCTGGAGGAATCAGACTCCCTGACTTCAGACTATACTACAAAGCTACAGTAATCAGAACAGTATGGTACTGGTACCAAAAAAACCCCAGAAATATAGACCAATGGAACAGGATAGAAAGCTCAGAAATAATTAATCTAATTAATTAATAATTAATTAATCTATGACAAAGGAGGCAAGAATATACAATGGAAGAAAGACAGCCTCTTCAATAAGTGGTGCTGGGAAAACTGGACAGCTACATGTAAAAGCATGAAATTAGAACATTCTCTAACACCATACACAAAAATAAACTCAAAATGGATTAAAGACCTAAATGTAAGGCCAGATACTATAAAACTCTTAGAGGAAAATATAGGCAGAACACTCTCTGACATAAATCACAGCAATATCTTTTTTGATCCACTTCCTAGAATAATGAAAATGTAAACAAAAATAAACAAATGGGACCTAATTAAACTTAAAAGCTTTTGCACAGCAAAGAAAACCATAAACAAAATGAAAAGACAACCCACAGAATGGGAGAAAATGTTTGCAAATGAAGCAAACGACAAGAGATTAATCTCCAAAATATACAAACAGCTTGTGCAGCTCTATATAACAAAACAAAACAACCCAGTCAAAAAATGGGCAGGAGATCTAAATAGACATTTCTCCAAAGAAGACATACAGATGGCCAAAAAGCACATGAAAAGATACTTAACATTGCTAATTATTAGGTAAATGCAAATCAAAACTACAATGAGGTATCACCTCACACCAATCAGAATGGGCATCATCAAAAAGTCTACAAACAATAAATGCTGGAGAGGGTGTGGAGAAAAGGGAACCCTACTACATTGTTGGTGGGAATGTAAGTTGGTACAACCACTACGGAGAACAGTATGGAGGTTCCTCAAAAAACTAAAAATAGAACTACCATATGATCCAGCAATCCCACTCCTGGGCATATACCTGGACAAAACTATAATTCCAAAAGATACATGCACCCCTATGTCCAGAGCACAATAGCCAACACATGGAAGCAACCTAAATGTCCACTGACAGAAGAATGGATAAAGAAGATGTGGTGCATACATACAATGGAATATCACTCAGCCATAAAAAAAAAAATGAAATAATGCCATTTGCAGCAACATGGATGGACCTAGAGATGATCATACTAAGTGAAGTAAGTCAGACAGAGAAAGACAAATATCATATGATATCACTTATATGTGGAAACTAAAAAAAATGATACAAATGAACTTATTTGCAAAACAGAAACAGACTCACAGACTTCGAAAGCAGACTTGTGGTTGCAGGGGTGAGGGTGGGGGAAAGGTAGGGGGGATAAATTAGGAGTTTGGGATTAGCATATGCACACTACTATATATAATATAGATATTTAACAGGGACCTACTACTGTGTAGCACAGGGAACTCTACTCAATATTCTGTAATAACCTATATGGGAAATAATCTGAAAAAGAATGGACATATGTACATGTAACTGAATCACTTAGCTGTAGGCCTTAAACTAACACAACATTGTAAATCAACTATACTCCAATATAAATTAAAAATTAAATTAACATAAATAAAAATGAATATCAACCAAAAAAAAAAACATGCTACAACATGACAAGACAGATTTCCATGTAATTTTGAGTTTGTGACCAATTGCACAACAAACTTGATAATTCTGGCAAAGTCAAATTGCAAAAGAACTGTGCCTAGAATAAAATGCTTACCCACCACATCTGGAGTACCCATGCTTGGGACAGTCTGTCTCCAGAGTTGCAGAGCTGGAGGGCTGACAAAACTTCCTGAAACGACCCTTTGAACAGGGTTCTCCACAATTTCTTGGCATGCACACGTGTGTGTGTGTGTGTGTGTGTGTGTGTGTGTGTGTGTATTTCCTTTCTAGCTCGGAGCCAGCACAGTGTACCAGACTAGAATCAGATCCTTGGGGCCACTGAGGTCCTGGCTTTTGTCAGTTACCCAAGAAGAGATGACAGAACTCTGGAGAGGGGCCAGCAGTCTCAGCCAGGCCTGCATGTGAAATAGGGCACAAGACCTGCTTCAACCTTTGAGAAGCTCTGCCAGGCAGGGCCAATGGCAAATAATGATTCTGCTTTGGGCACAGCCGGGTAACGTGTAGACCTTTTCTGAAGGTGAGGGATGCATCAGGGTTCTAAAGGTGCAGCCCTCTGTCTCAGCAATCCCACTTCTTCTAACAATTTATCCGAAAGAGGGACTTCCCTGGTGGTCCAGTGGTTAAGACTCTGCGCTTCCCAACCTAAATGTCCATCAACAGAGGAATGGATAAAGAAGATGTGGTACATATATACAATGGAATATTACTCAGCCATAAAAAGGAATAAAATTGGGTCATTTGTAGAGACACGGATGTACCTAGAGACTGTCATACAGAGTGAAGTAAATCAGAAAGAGAAAAACAAATATTGTATATTAACGTATATATGTGGAATCTGAAAAAATTGGTACAGACAATCTTATTTACAAAGCAGAAATGGAGACACAGACATAGAGAACAAACATATGGATACCAAGGGGTAAAGTGGTGGGGGTGGGATGAATTGGGAGATTGGGGTTGACATGTATACACTATTGATACTATGTAGAAAGTAAATAACTAATGAGAACCTACTGTATAGCACAGGGAACTCTACTCAATGCTCTGTGGGGACCTAAATGAGAAGGAAATCCAAAAAAGAGGGGATATAGGTATACGTATAGCTGATTCACTTTGCTGTACAATATAAACTAACACAATATTGCAAAGCAACTATACTCCAATAAAAAACAATTTTTTAATTAAAAAGAAAAGTAAGACATGATGCAATAGGAAAACTATTGACTTGGGAGTCAGAACAAAAGAACAGCAAAGCCACCTGGGAAAAAAAAAAGACTCCGCACTTCCAAGGCAGGGCACATGGGTTCAATCCCTGGTTGGGGAACCAAAATCCCACATGCTGCATGGCGCAAGCAAAAAAAAAAAAAAAAAAAAAAAAAAGAATTTAACCAAAAGAGAACTCTGCACAACTGTGAAAAAACAAGCCTAGAGGTCTGTCCTGAGTTGTTGTTTATGCTGGCAAACAATGGTGAAAACCTTACTGTCCACCCATGGGGGACAGAGCCATAAAAAGGGCCCAGTCACAAGAAAGGATGCTGTTAACCATTTACATAGTGGCTGGGTAGCCCTGTCACTACAGACACGGCTTGTGCAGACCGAGGCACAAAGCTCAGCTGCTCGTGGGCACTAAGCCCCTTGGTGCCCCAAGGTTGGCACTGTCTCTGAGCCCATGGGCCAAGGTGGTGCCGACAATCCTGAGAGAGAACTGCAGAAAGTGGGGCAGGGGGGGAGGGCGCCGCCATCCTCGCCTTTCTGGGGGTCTCTGAGGGGTTGCTCTCCAATGGAGGATTCAGAGCAGGCCACCTGCCTTTGATCTGGCCTTCTAGTCCCGGCTTTGACCTGCTCTCCTGAGAGACCTCTGACAAGGTTCTCAACCTTCTAGGCTGGGCTTTGTGGGGGTCAAATGAATAATGCTCCGTAGCTGCCACTGTCTGTTCACGGAGCTCCATTAAGCCACGAAACCAAACAGAGTTATGAGTAAAGTAGTCATAATAGGGGCAGCCACCCATCCTGAGCGCTTCACGTGGGTTATCACACACTGAATCTCCCACAGACACTGGGGGAGTGGGCTTCATCACCACCATCATCACCATCACCATCACCATCAGTCCCACATCACAGAAAAGAAAACAAGCCTGAGAGGGGAGCCCCTGTCCCTTTTCAAGTCACAGGCAGGACCCGCCCAACACAGCCACATTCTGGGAGCTAAAAAGTCACCCGAGTCAGCACATGGAAAGGGTACAAGGCACCACCCAAGGCTGTAGAGGCCAAGAAGTGGTAAAGTTCAGCTGCTTCCCTGCAGCCTGGCAAAGCCTTCTCAATGGCATAGCAGCCTGATCGCCCAGCGCTGGGGTGGGAGGAGGGGAGTTTGGGGTGGTGGCCCAGGTAGGAAGGGTCTGGTCAGAGAGGTAGCCGGGCTGGGGAGTAATGGTCCAGCGAAGAACCCTGGGCAGCTGCCCCCTCCCCGCATAGGAACCTCACTGCCCACCTCCAGCCCAGGCCACCCATCCTCCCAAGATGGTGGAGCAAGCTTCCTCACAGCCCCAGGAGCCCTGCCTCCTGCCCCCGCCTCACCCATCACCCCTCACCCAACCATGAGTCTCACTCTCTGGGTTCCAGGCACCCAGACCACCTACCCTCCCACCCACCCTGGTCCTTTGCACGTGTGCTCCTTCTTCCAGGTATGGGGTCCCCACCTCCTTGCACCTGGGTCACTTCTCACCTTCCCTCAGACCCTGCTCAGCCAATGCTCCCTCTGAGAAGCCTTCCTCAGCCACTGGCCACATCCATCCTGGGACTTCTCTTTGTACCACTTACTGAGACCTCAACCCTAAGAGTGAAATGAGCTGTCAAAGGCCCATCGCCCCAGCCAAAGGCTCTGTGGCCTTGCCCCCAACGCGGAGCGTGGCACTCTGTAATGCTAGCTGAGTAGACATAGGATGGGGACAGGCCGGCGTGCAGCCTACAGCTCCCACACCTGGGCAGTCTGAGGTGCGGACACTGAACTGAGACATCTGTGCTGGGGCAGAGAGAGGTGCCACTTAGATGGGGCACAGGGAGGGACTTCCGTGGTGGTCCAGTGGTTAAGAGTTCGTGCTTCCACTACAGGGGGCAGGGGTTCGATCCGTGGTCGGGGAACTAAGATCCTGCGTGCCACAGCAAACAAATAAAGTAAATTAAATTAAATAAGGGGCACAAGGAACATTCTGGATCCTGACCAGGTGATGATCACCTGGGTGCATATACAGATAAAAATTCACCATCAGTACACTTTACTGTATGTTGTAGCTTAATTTTTTTCATTAAAAAAAACTCATTTTCTTCAAAAGTCAAGTTTCTCTTCCTAAAACTCTCATCTCCCACATTTTGGCGCAGAATAAACAAATGAATCAGAAACTCTCCCCTCTTCTCTTGAATTAGCTAATCAGTTGCTACCTCGGAGATAACTCCAGCTGCTTGGGCAGGGCCCACTTGTCCTTGCACCCTCCTGGTGCTGAGGGTGGGACACAGGACAGGGCAGAGACTGCTCAGAATGCCAAGAAAACCCCAGGGAGGAGTCCCAAGTATGATGCCAACCACAGGCCAGGCTTTTGTCCCCAGCTCTGCCAGGACTTCTGTGTGACCTGGGCCGGGGGTTTCCTGTTGGCAACAGTGGGTGCCAGCCTCTGCGGGGGCCTCTGATGTTTGCAGCTCCTCCCTTCTCGCCTCTGCATATGTCTGAATGAGATATGTGTGAATGAGAGAACACAATGAAATATCCTCACCCAAAACTCCAGACCTGAATCTGCTCACACTTCTAAATCCACCGATTTGGAGGAAATTCAAAGATCAGAGGAACGTGGGATCCCACACACAGAATCCAGGCCAAGGGAAAGCCCGACATTTCTTCAACAAGTTCAAGTGAAAAAGAAACAAGGCAGAGAGAGATGGAAGGAAATCCACAGATCATGAGAGAATGACGTGTGGATCTCACTCAGGTCCTAGGAATTTGAACAGTGACTGGATATTTGAGGACATTAAGAAGTCATTGTTTGTCAGATGTGACACTGGTTCTGTGGTAACGTTGTTTAAAACGACAGTTTCAGAAATACCTACTGAAAGATGGACAGAAAAAAAAAGCAATATTTGGGATTTGGTTTTAAAAATCCCAGGGATCTGGGGGGCAGACAAAACAGGTTCACCCATGAGGGGATGGGATATGGAATTCAGTACTCTCTTCTGGCTAATTTTGTGTGTGTTCCAAATTTTCCACAACAAAAAGGGCTTTCGTTGTTGCTATCTGTTTTAAATCTCAAATCTCTCTGCTAAAGGACTGAGGGAATGAAGGCAGAGTGGGAGAAACTGGAGGCCAGGAGCCTGATCTAGGCTGATGGACTCCACCCTGTTCCACAGAAGTCGGGGCGTCCAACAAAGGTTTGCTACCCGCTTCCTCCTTCAAGCACATTTTCAACCAGCTTTTAAAACCTCGATTAAAAAACACCACCTCACACCCAGATGTGAAGGATTCAGGCTCTGTGGCCAGGGCCAACCCACATGCTATTTTCGACTGTCTGCGGAAGATAAGCACAGAATCAAAAGGCAGGGTTTAGAAACGTTTCCAGCAATCTGACACAGTGACTTGATGTCTGCTGCATCTCCTAATAAGATAATGAGCTTCAATGTGATGTATCTTTGTTTTTACTGTAACAACTTTTATTACATTTTTTAAATCAACCCATGTGAGATTAAAATTTAAAAACCAAACATGGTCTTGCACCACAGGGAGTGTGAGATGCACTATTATGGACTGGACATCAATCCCCTAGAGGCCCAGACCCGTGCTCTGAGGTGACTTGTCCAAGGTCCCAGGACAAAGCGTCCCTTCCCACCATCCGAGGCACCGACTCTGGCATCTGCTGCAAACACAGGGCTAAGCAGAGGGCAGAGAGCAGCAGCTGCCAGGACTGCTTGATCTTTTTTTTTATTTTACTTTTTATTTTTTTTAACATCTTTACTGGAGTATATTTGCTTTACAATGGTGTGTTAGCTTCTGCTGTATAACAAAGTGAATCAGCTATACATATATTCCCATATCCTCTCCCTCTTGCGTCTCCCTCCCACCCTCCCTATCCCACCCCTCTAGGTGGTCACAAAGCACCGAGCTGATCTCCCTGTGCTATGCGACTGCTTCCCACAAGCTATGTTTTACATTTGGTAGTGTATATATGTCCATGCCACTCTCTCACTTCGTCCCAGCTTACCCTTCCCCCTCCCCATATCCTCAAGTCCATTCTCTATGTCTGCATCTTTATTCCTGTCCTGCCCCTAGGTTCTTCAGAACCTTTTTTTTTATTAGAGTCCATATAATATGTGTTAGCATATGGTATTTATTTTTCTTTCTGACTTACTTCACTCTGTATGACAGACTCTAGGTCCATCCACCTCACTACAAATAACTCAATTTTGTTTCTTTTTATGGCTGAGTAATATTCCATTGTATATATGTGCCACATCTTCTTTATCCACTCATCTGTTGATGGACATTTAGGTTGCTTCCATGTCCTGGCTATTGTAAATAGAGCTGCAATGAACATTGTGGTACATGACTCTTTTTGAATTATGGTTTTCTCAGGGTATAATGCCCAGTAGTGGGGTTGCTGGGTCGTATGGTAGTTCTATTTTTAGTTTTTTAAGGAACCTCCATACTGTTCTCCATTGTGGCTGTATCAATTTACATTCCCACCACCAGTGCAAGAGGGTCCCCTTTTCTCCACAGCCTCTCCAGCATTTATTATTTGTAGATTTTTTGATGATGGCCATTCTGACTGGTGTGAGGTGACACCTCGTGAAAGGATGCTCAACATCACTAATCATTAGAGAAATGCAAGGCCTGCTTGATCTTTAATCCGTGTTCACTCAGGCACTACGACAGGCTCGGAGACACACTCCTCCGAAGGCCAGCAAGGTCCTGGAGGTGCTAAGCGACCCCCTGTCGAAGCGCCATCCAGCCACGGCATGGCAGGGACAGGGACGCCAGATCACACCTGGGAGCAGCCCTGCAGGTAGCCAGCTCATTTTCTTTTATAAACCAGCGGCGAGATATGAGTCAGCCAACTTTCCCACACATGCCCGCTACTGTGTCCCTTTCAAGCTTCTGGAGGGGCTTAGCGGCAGAGGGCCTTACGGACTGCCAGGTGAGCTGCTTAAAAACGCCCACTGCTTCCCTGTGTCAACTACGAACAGCTCCATCACTGAACGAAAGTGCAGGAATCAATCAGGCACCAAGACTAGTGTAGGACATCAACCAGCATCCACGGACCCTGGTTTCAAGTATCACTGATGGAGAGATAGGTGGCTGCCCCTTTGCCATGAGTCCCACACATGCCCACAGCTCTACCCCCTGACATCTCCAGTAATCCTCCCTCAAGCTCTGGGAGGCCGACTCTGTCACCCACATACAGATGCGGCTTTGAGAGAAAAACAGAACCAGCCTCCTCTCCATTCTGGACCTTCTTCCAGGTGCCAGTGTGACAGCGCATGTGAAGATTGGTGCAAGTACACACGGGCTGTGGCCTCATGGGGTTTCGCCCTAGGAACTGGCAGGGGTAGTGTTAACATGGACTTAACACCGTGGCCTGCGTCTGTGGGCCTTCCTGGGCCAGCCCTCCTCACTGGAGCAGAGAAACCGTTTGCGGCTCCACGGCCCCACTGAGAGCAGGGGGCAAGCTCTCAGTGTGGCCTCAGGGTCCCTGGCTCAAAGCAGGCATGGCCACGGACTCTGCAAAACTCAACCAGCTGGAGCAGAACACTGGGTGGCGGGGGGAGGGTGGTACCGAGGGCGGGGTGCTCCCAACAGCACCCGTCCCAGCTCGGGGGGGCTTCCGGGGCCCTGGGAGGTGGCCAGTGTTTGCCAGAAACTGCTTGCTCTTCATGAGACAATGGGTCCACTGTGGACTGGCTGGGGCCTTGATTAATATTTGAAAAAACAGAAGAAGTGGAAAATTCCACCTGTGTGGGTGGAGACTGGGCTTGGGACATGTCAACAACCCTAATGGTCTTGTTCCCTTGCTGACGCATAGGACAGAGAAACAAAGGTCTGACAAAAGCGACAGCCTGCGGGCATCGCTGCACTTGGGTCCAAAGGAATTTCCCTATTTGGGCCGTGGAGATCATTTGTTTATTTCTTGTCCCACCTCCCCTGCCCCTAAATTTACACAGCACTTTTAAGTCCTTCAGCTTTTTCCCACCTCTTCAGAGTCTCCCAACAGCCCTGCCAGGCCACGAGGGCTGATGTCAGCTTCATGTTATGGATGGGGAAACTGAGGCCCCAGGACAACCAGAGCCTCATCCGAGGCTGGCACTGGGGAGTAACTAGCACGGCCAGGGATCTGGAACCCTGGTCTCTCCACCCCCCAGCAGCGGCACAGAACCTGTCCCAGGGGTTCTGGGGTCACAGCCATGGGTACTAGACAAAGTGGTCTTCCAGACTCCAGGAGAGGTGCCCTTCACCCCACCAGAGGAGGAAGAGGAGGAAGAGGAGGAAGAAACTCAAACCAGCTCTCCTGGGCAGGCAGGCTTTGGTGCCGGCCTAGGAGGAAGGTACGCACTCATTCATTCGTTCATTCAAGCATTTCACAAGCGCCTCCTAAATACCAAGACTTGAAGGCACACTGCACAGTGGCTCTTTCAGAAACCTAGACCCAGCAGAATTCATGGCCAAAGGGGGAAGATCAGAGCATCTGCACTTCCCTCACGGACTTGAGTCACCTCACTGCCATTACACTGTCTCATCCGCCCACTTTACAGTAAAGGAAACTGAGGCTCTGAGAAGGGCAGTGACTTCCAGAGGTTACAGACAGAGAGGAAGCTGAGACCTCCTGACCCGCAATGGCCCTGCCTCCTGTTTAAAGCCACGACACTATTGGACTTAGGCATTCAAACAAATGGTGTTCCTTCCAGCAGGCCACCTCGGAGGCTGCATGCTTAACCAACAAGGCCCTCTTGTGGAGGGACACTTTTTGGAAGGAACTTCTGAGCCAGAGCAGACCCCTTCCCCCCGAAAAGACAGGCAGGCACACCTCGCTGGCCCACAGAGAACACCAGCTGTGGCTGAAGGGCTCTCCTTGGGACTGCCCACTCTGCAGTTCTGCCGTGGGCATCAGAGAACCAGGGCCAGGGCAGTGTCACCTCTGTGCCCACACACACGCAGCCCTGGACCCAGGGCACTGGGGGATCCCTCAGCCTGTGTCCCAAGTCAACGGCCAGCACCTGCTGCCCAGGTTCCCTCCTCCTACCCGAAGCCCAGCCACCTCGGCACCATGCTGGCCTCACATTTCCTCTCTCCTTTGCCCACCAGCTTCTTCCCCTGGAGAAACGATCTTAACCTTGCCCTTTCTTGAAAGAAAACCACCCCACTCCCACCTCCAAACTCCTCCTCCCCTGCCTGTCTCACCCCTTTTTGCCAAGGACCTAAGCCAGGGGCCCACCTCAGGCCAGGCCACCCCTGGCCCCTCTGCCTCATCTGACACCTCGGCTGCCCCCTCACTCTCGGGTTTTCCTGGTGCAGGCCCTCCTAGCCTTCACCTCCAGGGAGTTCTCCTTCCCCGGGGACCTATCCTCCTCCCTTCTCTACCACCCCTATAAATGTCTGACTCACAAACTCTATCTCCAGATAGAGGACTAACCTCTGCATCCCTGGTTGTCCCCAAAGCCCTCACACTCAACAGCCCAAGCTCCTGCAGCAGGGCCTGCTTTGGGGCCAGCTGTAGAGCTGGCACAGCTCGAAGCCTGGCCCACAGGGACTCGGCTATTTGTCCAGTGAACGCATTTTGGTTAGCACCTGCCTCCTCGCTGGTCTCAGAGGGACTGGCCTCCCACAGCCTGGCATAGCCACCCAGGTGGGCTTTCTAAAACTGAAAACTGACCACCACCAAGACGTCTGCCGTGGTTCCTCTGCACCATGGGATAAAGTTCACGATCTCAAGAGCTGGAAAATGAGGCTGTCTGCATCTGCGCTTCCACAGCAGGCTGGGCACATGTGCCCTGGAACATGCTCTCACCGCCCTCCTCCTCAGTCCAAAGGCACCTTTGCACCCCAGGGCTGGCACCCTGCACGTGTTTGCTCAGAAGAAAGACAACTATTAGAGCTGCAAATGATCTCTGGGACCCCAGGGCTCAAAGCAACTCAGAGAGGTTGAGCGAGGGGCCCAGGGTGGCCCAGCCCCAGGCATGGGTGAGGCAACAGCCTCACCTGAGCCACTCTCCTTGGTTAGAAACCAGACCAATCCTCTGGAAGCATCACCTGAAACCTACATGTGTGCATGCCACAGCCCCCAGCTCTAGCTGGGCCCACTCCATGCTGGCCCAAATCTTACTCAGGCAGGTGGGCCAGGCCTGGTGCACAGGACCTCAGCAAAAGAGCTGCTTGACTAAGTCAACCTCGCACCAGCTGACAATTTCATTCCTCCTTAGGCCTTGGTCTCATGTAAAGAATGAAGCTAACTTGGCCTACAAGTTTAAGGGACCTTGAGTTGGTCACCCCCACCTTGTCCTTTGCAAACCCAGGCAGCTGAAGCAGCAAAGTTCCAAGCACTCTGATCTGCTGTTGGCCCAGCTGATTTTTATTAACCTTCCCCCAAACCACCGTGCCTCAAAGGATGGTCCTGGTCCACCTGCGCAGAATTGCCAGCCATGTCAAGTTAAATGCAGATTCCGGACCCTGCTGGACCTGAGGGGCTGGGCTGGCTCTCTGAAAGGCGGGCCCAAAATTTGCATTTAACGCTGCTCATAAATCCTGAGCTCAAGGAAACTCAAAAACCCGCCTCCAGACCCAAAGGGTGAAGGCTTCCGCCTCCGGAGACTGAAGTGTTAGTGTCAGGCCTCATTTTGTGAAAACATACGTTGACCAGAACACCCAGGGAAAGGGAGGGTTTCTGTTACACGAATTACATATAACTTAGTTCCTACGAGGAACTAACTCCCGCGAAGAACTCAGTGAGGCTTTGCTCTCCCCGTCCCACTGTTTTAGTTTCCGGGGGCTCAGCCGTAGCGTCAGGTGGAGCCCCAGCCTCGGCGTCCGGCCGGGGTCCTCCGGACCCACCCGACCTCTCGGCCCGAGGCCGCTGGGGCCTCCGGGCTGCGGCCGGGGCCGTTCGGGGCGGGTGGACCCGGGGTCTAGCGCGTCCCCGCTACTCACCGTGGGCAGCTCGGCCAGAGTGCAGGGACGGTCGGCGGCGGCCCGGCCCCGCTACACTTTAACTGGCGGCGCCGGCGCTCCGCGCGCTCCGGGCGGCCAGGAGGGGCACCGCGGGCCTCTCGGACCGACCTGCTCCGGGAGGGGACCGGACGCCAGGCGGGCCCGCCGGGCTCGGGCGAGCGGGGCGTGCGTGCACTCGTGCACCTGGCTCACTGCTCGCACGGGTGCGCTGAGCCGGCGCGTGCGCGGTTGCTGGAGAGCCGCTCGGACCCAGGCATCCCTCACGGCCCCTGCAGGCCGGGGCACTTCTTTCCCTACCCAGGAAGGGCGCCAGGGGGCCGCCCCTACCTGGGCGGTGCTGGGGGAGGCGGAGCCCGGAGGTGTGGCCCCGGCCGCCGGGGTAAGAGCTTGGCCGAAGGCTGGCAGGGACTACGAGCGGTGGCGGGCAGTGGCCCCGCGATGCGCTAGTACTGCTGAGCCTGGCCGCGCTGTGCTGCGGTGCCATGCCTCCGGAGCCGGTAAGCCCACATCCGCGCCCCCTCCCGCTTTCCCCTCCCTCGAGCCCGGACCCAAATTCGTCCCACCCGTCAGCTCATGCTTCTCCAAGGCGTTCGCGGAGGGCCGTCTGTAGGGGACGCGTGTGCATGCTCTGGGGCACCGGGCGTCGGGCTGCTTGAGTCAGGGGCAAGGGAATCAGACAAACCTGGGTTCGCATGCCACCATGTGCTCTTGATTTAGCCATTTATGCTCACGGAGCCTCTTGTCCTCATCTGTGTAAGGAAGGGTCATACCTAACTTACCAGGATCTAGTGAAGGACAGCGATAGGGCCTGCAAGGCAGCAGCAAAGAGCCTGGCACATAGTAGGTTTTCACTATTGTTATTGCCTGGGGTCTTGAGGTCTGTCCTCTTTGGGGGCACAAGAGCTCCTTCTCCATTCCACTCGCCTTTTTTGCCCTGTTAATTTCGCTGTACTGGGGCCCTTGTCCTCAGAGCTAAGCTCCTGAACTCTACTGCAGGTTTCTTTTCATCCCCTGTGCCTTGAAGGACTGAGAGAATCTTCTGGGTCATTAAAGAAAAGCTCATCTGCGAAATAGCATTTGAAGCTATATTGCTGCCCTTTTAGCATAGCACATAGCATAAAAGCCTGGTGTTACTTGGTGATGGAAAGACAAACCCCATTCCCTGCCCTTATGTCTTCAGCTACTCTCCTTGTCCTCTGTCTCAGTTCGGAGCCCATCCCCTCACTCCCTGGCCTTTTCCACTAGAGGAAGAATTCATTGCCTTTGCAGTAGCTGCTGTTAGGCCAACAGCTTGAACTCTGTAAAGTTTAGAGCCGTTGCTTTGCTTCTTCCTAAAATTTGTCTCACCAGCCCTTTGACAAGAACGTAGCTCCCAGTATGGTGGCTCATTTGTTTAAAAAGCTGCCTGATGATATCCCTTGGAGTTCAGCTTTAAAAAGACAAAGATGAGCGACTGAGAATTTCACCCAACTCAGGCTACTCAAACTATCAAGTCTTGCCTTCTGTCATACAAGGTGTTTAGACATGTTGAGGCTGTGAAGGATCAGGTTCCAGAGCTGGTGGACTTAACCACGCTGTGTCATGTCACTGGAACTTGCAGCTGCCTTTTAGGTCCAGTATTTTATTACAAAACCAAAGTACTAATTATTTTTTCTTATAAAAAGACATGAGCAGTTAACTCCAAAGGATTTAATACTGGCCTTTCTTAGACACTGATGATATCATTTATTTTTTTAAGTTCTCTTTATTATTTTTTAAAATAAATTTTATATATTTTATTGATTTTATTTTTGGCTGCATTGGGTCTTCATTGCTAGTGCGGGCTTTTCTCTGGTTGCAGAGACCGGGGGCTACTCTTCATTGCAGAGCATGGGCTTCAGTAGTTGTGGCACGCAGGCTCAGTAGTTGTGGCTCACGGGCTCCAGAGCACAGGCTCAGTAGTTGTGGCACGCGGGCTTAGCTGCTCCGCAGCATGTGGGATCTTCCTGGACCAGGGCTCGAACCCCTGTCCCCTGCATTGGCAGGCGGATTCTTAACCACTGCGCCACCAGGGAAGCCCTAAAAGTTCTTTTTAAAAGATAACATGATGAAATCATAGTTGCGTTATGATTTTGTAAATATCTCAGGTGAGTCCTTTTATATTAGAAGAAGAATTTTTTAAAGCACCTGGGAAAGGCACCATGGACTGCACTCTTCTACTTATCTTCTTGGCATAGCCAGTCCTTAACCTGGGAAAACTCAATAAATATTCTAGACTGTCCTGAAAGCCTGCAGTTAAACATTAGAGTGTGAAGGGACCTTCATGGTGGTCTAGAGTTATCCCCTGCTTGTAGCAGAGACGGCTGAGGTGTAGAGAGGGGTAAAAAACCCACCTCTGGTCTTTAAGGGAGGTGATGGCCAGGCTTGAGGGTCAAGTGTACTAGTGGTTAATCTATGGCCCATCATAGCCTACCATGGGGCCATGTAGTCTCCCTCAAACTGTGAAGTGGAACCAGCTCAGCATTCATCCCTTATGTATGCATTTAAGGAAAAAGATGGTGTTTTGCCTAATTGGCAAATGAAAGCTTGTGGTTTGACCGTATTCAACATGGCACTCGGTTTCTTTTCGTCCCCTGTGCCTTGAAGGACTGAGGGAATCTTCTAGGTCAAAGTAAGCACTTGGAGACACTTGGCTAATTGCCACTAATCCAGGTCCTTTGTTGGGGGTGTGGATGTTGTGCTCACAAACAGGCTGCTGAGAGCTACAACCTGGAGCCTGAAGCAGAATGCCTGGGTTCAAATCCCATTTGGGGCCATTTCTCTGCTGTGTGCCTTGGGCAAGTCAGCATCCCTGGGCCTCAGTTTCCCCATCAGCAAAGTGAGGGAAGCTGAACTTAAATTACATCCTGGCTCTAGAATTTTACACTTCTCTGATTCTGTGAGATACACTGGCAAACAGTGTGGGGTCCATTTCCTTAGCAGACGTTGACTAGAGACATGAGTTTCAGCAGTAGGTTAAGGAATGAAATTATAAATGAGAAGAACTTGGAAATTCAGGGCTTCCCGCTTTGCCTTGCAGTGGACGTTTTCCTACATTGGCTTTCCTGTAGAGCTGAACACAGTCTATTTCATTGGGGCCCATAACATCCCCAATGCAAATATGAATGAAGACGGCCCCTCCCTGGCTGTGAATTTCACCTCACCAGGTACATTTCCTCACTCTTCTCTTACTGTCTTGCTGGGACACCTGTTTTGGTATGTGGTTTGGTACAGAGAAGCCAGGTACCCTGGACAAGGCGTTTGGCCTTGCTGAGTCTCGGCTTCCTCGTGTGTAATATGGACATGACAGTAACCGCACCTCACTCACAAGGAGAGGATTAAGTCAGGTGAAATGGAGGGGAAAGCCCATTCCTGTGTGTCAGGCACTGATTGAGCACTTGACACGCATCATCTCACTTAAGCCGTCAACAATCCCAAGGTTGGGACAGCCCCGTTTTACAGATAAAGAAACTGAGAACTTAAGTAACTTGCCCTGGTTACACATGCAGAAGTGAAGCTGACAGTCAAACTCTGGTCCTTCTGGACTGATGCACTTTAGCCATTCTTTGTTGTTGATGCAAAACGCTTGTTCCAGCCTCAGTTGCCTGGCAGGCTGTGTAGTCTGACAGCGTGCGGCTGGTCTCTGAGGATGTACAGACTCCAGTACGTTTCTCCCCTGAGCTGCGGTGAAGAGGCAGGTGGCACCGAGTGCTGGGTTCTTTCCCTTGCTCTGTGACACACAATCAGCTCTCTGGTGTCACACCTGCAGTATCACACACGGGGTTGGGGTGAGGATGAGATGGGATCATGGGTGAGGAAGGTCCAGCATGGTGCCCGGCCCCAGCAGCTCCCACACGTCACCCCCACTCGGCTGGGTCACCTGTTCTATATCCCATGCCTGTCCCTGTCCCAGGTGTAGCATCGAAGCCAAATGGGGCAATTTCCAATCTGTCATTGTTCCTTGGTCGTGGTCCAGTGTATTCTTGGCATCACATCATTTACTACACAGTAGTGCCCAGCTTTCTTGATGAGACTAAATCTTATTTTTTAAATTATATTTTGGAATAATTTTAGATTTATAGAAAAGTTGCAAAGCTAGTACAAAGAGTTCCCATATACTTCTCACCCAGTTTCCCTTATCATTAACATCCTACATTACCGTGGTCAATTTGTCAAAACTGCGAGTCCAACACTGGTACATTTCTGTGAACTAAACTCCAGACTTTATTGGATTTCACCTGATTTTCCATTAATGTCCTCTTTCTGTCTCAGTGGCATTTAGTCCCCCATGTCTCCTTCATCTCATCTGATCTGTGACAGTTTCTTAGTCTTTCCCTGTGTTTCAAGATCATGACAGTCTTGAGGCATGATGGCCATACATCCTGCAAACCCAATCTGGGTTTGTCTGGTGTTTGTCTCATGATTAGACTGGGGATATAGGTGTGTTTGGTGAGAATTCCGCAGAGGTGAAGCACTCTTCTCATGACTCTATCAGGGGTGGGTGACATGCACAGGACGTCACAGGTGGTGCTCACCTTTGTCACTGGTTAAGTGGTGTCTGCCAGGCTTCTCTGTGTAATCTAGTATTTTTCCCTTTCCCAAATTTTAGTTTTTGGAAACAAATCACTAAGTCTACCCCATCCTGGGGTGGGGATATAGGGTGGGATTAAGCTCCACCTCCTGGAAGGGGCAGTATCTACACATATTACCAAATCTCATTTTTGAATAATGGTTGGTTTCTAAGTCTTCTCTTGGGGATCACAGATAGTTTTGATAAAGGCTGTATTTAAATTAGACTCTGGTTATCACTTCCTGAATAATCTTCTGTTTAACAGTATAATGTTAGCATCTCATTTAAATCTGCTATCTGACCTCATATCTGAAATGTCTGACAATTCATTACAGGTGTGGTAAGCATATGTGTATGCACACTTGTTGGCAAGGGGGTGGAGCAGAGATACCTTCTTCTAAAATGTAAAAACTTTCATTCAAATTTCCAGGCTGCCTGGACCACATAATGAAATGCAAAAAAAAAAGTGCATCGAGGCAGGTAAGTAAATACAGCATTTGCTTTTGTTATTAGAAGAAATTCATACCGTGAGTCAGCGCAGCTCAAGCTTTTTAAGATGAAGGAACTGAGGCCTAGAGTGGGGCTGTTATGTATCCGAATTGCTCAGACTGTGAAGGCTGATCCTGGCCAGCGCCGTGCCCACTGAACCCAGGGATGGACAGACTCTTAGTAGGTTTATATGGTGAGCAAGTCACAGAAAAAAAAACACCCTGCTCCCTTGGTTAAAGTAACATTTTAGCCCAAACCAAAGGCCCTTCCTGCCTGGATGGGAATCTGTAAGTCCCCCACCTGCTCAGACACCAGTACCACTGAACTGTGGTCACGGGGACTCTGCACACCTTCTGCTTGGACGTGCAAACATTCAAGGTGGGAGCGTTAGCTAAAGTAGTGACCTAGAAGCAGGCCGTCAACCTGTGACCTCACAGGGGTCCACATCCTACAGGCCAGACTGTTAGAACCTGCCCCCATCTTTCGCATTTTTAAATAAGCCCCTTCAGGAAAATCAGTCCCAACTGGCCAACTTCCAAGGGGTTTACAAGGATTTCTGTGCATTTCTGGGTAATAGTCTTAGGGTGCTAATGAGGCTAGTGGTTTTGGGGGGGATCAGTCCCTGCCTCTTAGGCACCCCCACCCCACAGGCATCCCTATGAACCCCAGCAGGCTGAGTGCACGCGTCTCCTCGCTGGAAGGCAGACTTGGAGCATTGTGCCTCCTCTCTCGCCCCCCACCAGGAGAGATCTGGAGTGTTGGAGCTCACTGGGATGTGAGGGGGTCTGAGGGCCTCGAATCAGTCCTAGAACCCAACTCCTAAAGACAGTTCTGAGCTGGGACTTGAAATGGCCTCCTGGGTGGGGAAAATAATACACGGTATTCTATATCATGTTCCTGGAAATTAACCGAGCACTGATTTGCAAGCCACATGAATGAAACCACCAGCTTTTCCTCAGAGTGGACCTGTCCGGGTACCTTCTAAGCCGTGAGATATTTCCTTATTTCCTGACATCCAGTAAAGCTGGGGCAGAGTGGCCTGATGGGTGGAGTTCCTGGAGCCCAGAGCGTTCTAGTTCTAGCTGAATTCCCTCGCTCTATAAACTCAGACATGTCTCCTAACCTGTGGCTCCTGCCCCGCATCCCGGAAAGGAGGAAATCCTGACCCCAGCCCTTCACTCAAAATGGATGTTGAGAATAGAATGGAGTAGTAAAACCCAGCCTGTGCCTCTCACCACCCTCAGCCCAGGGAAGCTGTTTTCAGCAAAGCAGTGACATGGGGTCACTAAACTTTCATGGGCAGCAGGTTACTTTGAGATGATAAATAAAAGGCACACTGTGTAGTTGAATAAGTATCTCTTGGACGTGTGCCTCAGAACGTACATCTGTTTTTGTCAAGCCCTTATGGGGACTTAAATGAGGGCTGAGTTTGCAACTCCAGCCTTGTGATTCTCTCTCAACTTACAGGAAGTCTGTGGGATCCAAACATCACTGCTTGTAAGAAGAATGAGACCATGGTAGAAGTGAACTTTACAACCAGTCCCCCTGGAAACAGATATATGGCTCTCATACAAAATACCACTGTAATTGGGACTTATGTGTTGGAGGTACTTTTTTCCCCTTCATTTCCTCAACACCACCCCCGTCCTCAACCTCCAGCTCTCCTTCTCTTGTTGAAGATGCAGATTTCCTGGACAGGCTCTCTTTTGAGAGAGCACAGGCAGAACTGTCTGCTGTACAAATATGCTGGGCTATTTTGATTAATTCAGACAAAGAAAAACAAGTCCCTGGGAGCATCCCTGGAAACATCCCTCTGACTCTAAAACCAACCAAAGGTAGAGGTCTCAGAAGTATGAAGTGAATCCTGACTCACACATAGTCTAATGAGTTCAAAGTCAGTTTGGGAAGAGTGGTGTCTTCACTGACAGTCTTTGATCTAATCATTCGTATGGCTCCTAATACCTTTTTTTTTTTTTAATGTATTTATTTTTGGCTGCATTGGGGTCTTCGTTGCTGCCTGCGGGCTTTCTCTAGTTGCGGCGAGCGGGGCTACTCTTCGTTGTGGTGCGCGGGCTTCTCATTGCAGTGGCTTCTCTTGTTGCCGAGCACGGGCTCTAGGCATGAGGGCTTCAGTAGTTGTGGCTTGCGGACTCTAGAGCACAGGCTCAGTAGTTGTGGCACATGGGCTTAATTGCTCTGCAGCATGTGGGATCTTCCCGGACCAGGGCTCAAACCCGTGTCCCCTGCACTGGCAGGCGGATTCTTAACCACTGTGCCACCAGGGAAGTCCCTGGCTCCTAATTCTTGATTTTTATCTCACTCACCTGCACCAGAAGGAACTAACTCGAACTTCCGTGGTGGTTCAAGGGACTGGGGAAAGTGAAAGTGCTGTGGTCCAGGTAAAGCTGAACAAGATGCTCTGGAGAGGGAAGGAGAAGGGAAGGGACTGAAGACCCACTGCACTGCAACTTGTTGCCTTTGAGGAGTCTTTCTAGTTGGAGCAGATGAGTTCTCTCCCCAGCTCGCTTCTGCCAGCAGTCTCGCCATTATGTGAGGTTGATGGGGAATCCCAGCTTCCACCTTCACAGTTGTGAGGTCAGGAAGCTGACCTTATCGTCACGGTCCCTTCTGCTTTTGTGAGTGGCTGTTGACTTTCCAAGGTGCTTTTATTCCTATTTTCTGTCACAGAAACACAGAGGAACTCTGAGCCATTTTATTATCCCAAGCCTCCATTTTCTCTGCAAAATGAAGTAACAAAGGACTTGAAATCAGCAGGCTTGGGTTCCCAATCAGCATATGAACTTTGAAGGGCAACTCTGTCCCCTCGGGGACTGAGTTTACTGCGCTGGAGAACAGGAAGTTGGGCTAGCAGGTGCTCTCACAGCTCTTTCCACTCTGAGTGTATGCTGTGGGGCCATGGAGGGTCCCGGTAGGACACAGCTACACCCAAGACATAAGGGCCTTTTTGTTCTTCATTCCCGGGACATACAGGCAGAGCTCAGACATGCCCAGCGGAGCAGATACCCATCAACACGTTAGGACTGCACCCCTTTTCCAGGGAACCAGACTCTACTAGTCCCAAGGGGCTTACATGTCGTAAAGCGCTGGCTTAGGTCAAGAGGAGTCCCACTGCTCTGTTTTTTGGAGGACATATTTGTATATGTATTAGGATGTGACCTAACCCTTTTAGATAAGGAAATTAACATCTTAGCAACATGTACAAAGTTTAGGTTCACAGCTCAGGAGTCTTAGAAGGTGTTTGGTCTTGAGTCACTAGTCTGTATTTTAGGGCTTTGCGACAGACGTATGACCAAGGAAAAAAAATGTCCTATTACAATGCTAGAGAGGGGTTGAAGCCAGAAAAAAAGGGAAGAGAAGTTCTGGTGAAAGTAGAAATAAGGCTGAGCCCCTCATTTCTCCTTAGCTGACTCCGTATTTCCATACCTGTGCTTCATTTATGAAATCAAGATCCGTGACCAAGCAGGATATACACAAAAGGGAAACAAAATCAACGGTGCAAAATTGATATTCAGAGTGCCGCAAGGATCTGCTGAAAAACGTCAGGGCTGTAAAGGGACTGAGTATATGAGGGAACATGCATTTCACTGCTTTCTGACTTTCTTATCCATCTCAGTGGCCCAGGCCTGGCTGTTACTGTAATTCATTGTGGCCACACAAACATTTGGATAACAAATTAGGAATAGTGGCACCAAGAGACACACGTCATTGGTGCCTGAGAGCAGCTGGTTCTGGAGAATGTCTCTCTGGATTTAGCGATGTTAGTACCTTCACTGCAGGTTGACAAATAAAATGCTTCCAGAACTAGCCCAGGGGTGGGGTCAAAAGTTAAAAGGGGACTTCCCTGGTGGCTCAGTGGTTAACAATCCGCCTGCCAGTGCATGAGACATGGGTTCGAGCCCTGGTCCGGGAAGATCCCACATGCTGTGGAGCAACAAAGTCCGTGTGCCACAGCTACTGAGCCTGCGCTCTACAGCCTTCAAGCCACAACTACTGAGCCCACGTGCCTAGAGCCCGTGCTCTGCAACAAGAGAAGCCACCGCAATGAGAAGCCCGCGCACCACAACGAAGAGTAGCCCCGCTCGCCGCAGCTAGAGAAAGCCTGCGTGCAGCAACGAAGACCCAACACAGCCAAAAATAAATTAATTAATTAATTTTTTAAAAAAAAGTTAAAAGGTGCTGGTCTTAGAAACCCACCTCGTAACAATCCTGACTGCTGTGTAGGCGCAGTGCCTATGGATTCCTGAGCACTTTCACACGCTGGAGCCTAACTGATCCTCAACATTCCCGTAACCAGGTGGCATGACCCCCCACATCTGTCAGTCTGACAAAACAGCCTTTAAAAATGCCATCTATCCATATTATGTATTAAGTAATTGCACCCAGAATAACATTAATTCAGCAAAGAAAAAAACAAACGAACGTAAACTCTGGTTACCACAGTGAAAATGTGGAGTAAGAGGCCAAAATGGTTTTAGAGGACTGTTCCTAACCTCCTGGGCCCCCTCTCCCTTTTGAGAATCTAATGAAACACCTGGACACTCTATGGAAAAACACACTGATCTGCAGACCCCCTGGAGATCTACTGACCCTTGGCTTTAAAGGGACCAAAACTTCCACAAAGCACTGAGTAAAAGTTTTAGTTTCCAAATAAGAGATAAATTTGGTTCTGTTCTGCTAAAGATGAATGAGCTTTGTTTTCTCCAGGCAGAAGTGTGCTGGGTGGATGGCTGCCTCTCCTCCTCTCGGCTCTGCTGGTGGCCACGTGGGTGCTGGCGGTTGGGATCTATCTGACCTGGAGGCATGGTAAGGGTTATAATTCAGTTCTTTAAAGAAACGCAGATGAGGAAATAACACTGATTTTTTTTTTTTTTTAAAGGAGATTCCTCCAAAGGCAATCACATTTTGGCATTACACAAGAGTCAGACATTTATTTAATGCCTCAGAGCTCTCCTAAAGACTAATATAATGACTGGACCACACCCGCTAAGGTAAAGCAGGGATTGGGACTCCAGATCTGCTATCACCTGTTTTCTTTTTACCATCGAGGCATCTACAACGAGTGTAATGGGCCAAAGATAGCTGATAACAAATCACATTTTACCTGTGATAGGTACTCTATGCTAGTTCCTACTTTTGAAAAGTAATTCTTCCAAAGCATAAGAACAACACTCATTTGGATTCATATACTCTAAGGATCTTGCCAACTCTAAAACACTGAAGACTTGAATAAGAAATCAGAATATTTATATAGATACACAGCTAGAGGGCGGCCCACTGAAAACCTCTGCTTCTCCTCCCCTCCACACATAGACAAGGAAATATAAATGTAGTCTTTGAGTTGTTTGTGATGTTGTATACAGAACAAGATTAATCCCATTTTCTTTCTTAGGTAAGCAAGCCACGTCAAACTTTGACCTTAAGAATACTTATATTAATGGCTATTGTTTGACTTGTATTCGTTAGTTTCATACCTAGTTTCCATTCCTTAACACGTATAGGACAGAATTCCAGTTGAGTTCCAGCTGAAATGGGGGTACCACTTAACCTTATGGAACTGTAAAGAAACTCTACCACCTGTAGGTAGAAGATGGAACAACTACTGAGTTGACCCAACTTAAAACGTGATGTGAAGGGCAGAGAGGTCAGCTGTCCTTGTTCACATATGGCACTAAAAATACTAAATTTACAACCACCCACCTGAAACAGAGTACCTTAAACCTGAACAGTTTCTATGAATTTATTTGCAAAGCTACGGGCTTAATCAAGAGGACTAATTCAGTGACAGGGACTTAGAAAATACATCTTTTAAGCATCTTTAAGGTTTAAGCACTGGTGTGTTTCAGATGATGTGTACAAAAGGAACATCAGGGGTATTTTCCTCTCTGGCAGTAATAACATCCCTGGTGCTCAGCTGATGTGCCCTAGCAAGGGATCATTTATCAGCGATAGTTTAGACTAGAGTAAAAGCCTGTTATTTGCTGTCCACAGATGACAAATGCTTTTCTCCCCCACAGAAAGGATCAAGAAGACTTCCTTCTCTACTACCACACTACTGCCCCCCATTAAGGTTCTTGTGGTTTACCCATCTGAAATATGTTTCCATCACACAGTCTGCTACTTCACTGAATTTATTTAAAACCACTGCAGAAGTGAAGTCATCCTTGAAAAATGGCAGAAAAAGAAAATAGCCGAGACGGGTCCCGTGCAGTGGCTTACCACTCAGAAGAAAGCCACGGATAAGGTCATTTTCCTTCTTTCCAATGATAACACCATGTGTGATGGTACCTGTGGCAAGAGGGGGGGCAGCCCCTGTGAGAACTCCCAAGACCTGTTCCCCATCGCCTTTAACCTCTTCCGCAGCGATCTGAGAAGCCAGACTCACCTGCACAAATACGTGGTGGTCTATTTCAGAGAGGATACCAAAGACAACGACACTGGGCTCAGTGTCTGCCCCACATACCGCCTCATGAAGGATGCTACGGCTTTCTGCACAGAGCTTCTCCATGCCAAACAACGTGTGTCGACAGGGAGAAGGGTGCACGCCTGCCACTACAGCTGCTCCTCCCCATAGCCCAGCCACGAAGCAGGAGACCTTAAAGCCTTCCTACTGCTCCAATTACAGGAGGAAAGCATCCGTGATGATTCTGAAGTTTACCGTACAGGCTACTTGTAGGGAGGATTACAGCTGAACCTTGAACAACCCAGGGGGTAGGGGTGCTGACCCCTGTGCAGTCGAAAATTCATGTATAACTTTACAGTCCACTATCTGTCTCTGTGGTTCTGCATCCGTGGATTCAACCAACTGCAGACTGGTAGTATGTATTTATTGAAAAAATCTACATAAGTGAATCTGCCCAGTTCAAACTTGTGTTGTTCAAGGGTCAACCATATGTATACCTGCTTTAGCAAAAGGAAGTAAGGGAGGATTCACAACTGAATACATACACCTTAGTCTAGTAATTAAAAGTTTTTATGCTAATAAAATTGTTACAAATTTACTAACTACTGTGGCATTAAAGAACAGAAACTGAATTTATAACTATAAAGCTAAGTCAATTTCACACCTAAAAATCAAGAACACTTACAAGGCTTCCCTGGTGGCGCAGTGGTTGAGAGTCTGCCTGCCGATGCAGGGGACACGGGTTCGTGCCCCGGTCCGGGAAGATCTCACATGCCGCGGAGCGGCTGGGCCCGTGAGCCATGGCCGCTGAGCCTGCGCTCCGCAACAGGAGAGGCCACAACAGTGAGAGGCCCGCGTACCGCAAAAAAAAAAAAAAAAAACACTTACCAAACTATAACCATTCAGATAATCAATGATAAAGCATCTCCCAGCCAAATATCCAGTCTTGAATAGTCCATGCTCTGCAGAGTAGGTAGAATTGTTTAGATCTATAACTTTCTAAGTTTAATTAATGAATGCCAAACCTAAGAGTCCTCACTAATTCACTCAATAACTTCTTAGGTGAAAAACCTTCTATTACACACACAAGTCCTTATTTCTAAGATAACAAAAATAGGGAATAACAAGCTGAACCTCTCTTTGCTGACCAGATGACCTACTCTATGTGGAACCACTTGTAAACTTGGTATTTGCATAGGACCCTCCCTCTCAGAACTAGATTCATGTCCTATCTGACTCTTGTACAGGTGACTTTTAACATCAACAACAAAATACATCACTTGCAGAGCTGATGTCTACTTTTGCCCAAAGTTACCTATTAGAAGTCACTGTCAGAATTCAGAGTTTTATGGTTATTACATAACTTTCCGTGTTCAAAACAAAAATAATTTGTATGTTGAAGTTAGCCCTCTTGAAGTAATTAGTCTTTTTATAAATGAATTATTGCACTGGTTTACTTAAATAAAAAACAGAATCTAGGGCTTCCCTGGTGGCGCAGTGGTTGGGGGTCTGCCTGCCGATGCAGGGGTCACGGGTTCGTGCCCCGGTCTGGGAAGATCCCGCATGCCGCGGGGTGGCTGGGCCTGTGATCTATGGCCGCTGAGCCTGCGCGTCGGGAGCCTGTGCTCTGCGGCAAGAGAGGTCACAGCAGTGAGAGGCCCGTGTACCGCAAAAAAAAACCAAAAAACAAAACAGAATCTACCACAGAATTACAGAATGTAGAGATGTGTGGCGTTTTAAGTCTTCCAACTTTTTACTTTTCTCAAAGCATCTTTTTCTTAATGCAGAGGTCACAAAAAGGTTGTTTATATTAGCATCCATATTTTTCTAGGAAAGCTTGTCTCTTTCGCACAGTGCAAGACTGCATCTGCTCTAGAATGTGGATCAGTTTCAGGTGGATGACTCTTAAATTGTTCTTGTAGATTATCCTTAAAGGACCATGCCACTCCTTCTAATACATGTCTTACAGATAAAGACCAAAATAAGGAAGGATAGAGTGTCCAGGTTCACAAGCAAATACTTAGCAATGCCTGAGGCAATACAATTAATGTGGTAAAGCTCACTTACTTGTCATGATCAGTTTTCACGGTGCTTGTAAGTGCTAGTAATAGAAGACGGCTTATGTCAAAACTTGGACCAGAAACCAACCTCCTCCGAATCAACATCTACCAGTTATAAGAGCAATATGCTATTATGTGAAAAACTATTATAAACAGAAATACATTATGCTTTTAGAACTAGGTAGCCAGTATTAAACTGTGTTGAAACAGCCCAGAAACATAAAATCAGTATTGTATAAATTTAATTATTTTGTTAAAAAACTGAAAACATAAAAGCATACAATTTTCAAATTTAAGGCAAACATCCCAAATAATACTAGCAAATTAAAATTTTGTAATACTGGCAGACTCTTCTTTGTTTCCAACCTACTGAGCAGATATGCAAAATAATCCTATTTATTTAAAATGCTCTAGTAACAGCATTTCTCCAAGTCCTAAAACTTCCAACCATCCTTTTTTTTTTTTTTGGCCATGCTGCGCAGCTTGTGGGGTCTTAGTTCCCCGACCAGGGATTGAACCCGGGGCCACAGCAGTGAAAGTGCCGAGTCCTAACCACTGGACTTCCAGGGAAGTTCCCCGCAACCGTCCTTACTGTTTCTATATTCCACTTACCTGCATCTCTTATCTGCATCTACTTTTGTCTTTCCCCCAGCCCCACTCCCACCCTCAGTTCTAGAGAAGCGAGATGGTCCCTGGCAGGGAGTGGCAGGAATCAGGCATCCTCCCCATCCTCCCAGGTCTCTGAGCCCATAGGCTGTGCTGGCTGGCTCCAGTCTCCAAACCTCCTTCCCTTCCTCTGCCGGGGCTCAGAAGGCTGCACCAAGGCCTGGACCACTGGTGGTAATAGCTGTCTGTATTTAAACTTTGGTTCAGACTGCTCACAGATTGAGGTCAACTGATCATACTGAACAAAAAGTACTCCAAGAGCTTTCACTTCATTTTTCAGGTAAAGGAAAATTGGGGACCTGATGCTTAAGTTAGAAATTACAGCAGTCTCCTTGTTTATCTGTACAACACATTAGAAAATCATTAACCTAAATCATTTCTATCTGGCTTTAGGAAGCAAATGAGTTTTCATTTCTGTTCTGTTTTGGTCAATGACTGTTTTCCTTCCCCAAGCCCACCCTAGATTATGTCAGTAACAAAAGCCAGCCAGCCCAGCCTTAAATCTTTGCCTCTGGAAATCTAGACCTGAATGTGCCCCAATATTTTTTGTAATACAGGAGAAAATTTAAAAAAAACAAAAAACTTTCTTTCCTATTTGGAATTGTAGCAGCATACACAGGTCATGACACATGTGCTTGCTGTACTAGATAAGAGGGAAAATGCGTGACCAGACATTTCTCACAATTCAGGTACACAATGACACACCCACCCCTCATGGTTATGTGAGACTGCCTGATGACTCTCAGAAGCCAACCTAAATGAAGGGCTTCACCACCTGAGAACCATTCTACTGCAACAATTTAGATCATCGGGAGTTAGAGACCCTGAAGAAGGGGCAGGAGAGTTTACCACTGAAGACTAAGTTCATGTTTATTCTCAAATGTCCTGACTACAAAAGCAGCTTATTTTTTTACACCAATGTCATGTTCTCAACATAAAAGTTAAAATTCATTTATTTTCATAAAACTTAAGCACCTAGGTCAATAAATTAGAATATAAATGTTCTATAAGAGTCTTATACCACAAGGTTATGTGTTGGTCTTCAACAGTGGCTTTTCTGTCCATTTCACCACACAAAAGCAGCTCGCTCTCGCAGCATGCGCACGCCAAAGCGCTGCCATTCTCTCTGATAAATCCACAGCTCCTGTGTCGTATCTAAACAAGCCAACACTGCCCCTCCTTTCCATGCAATCAGCCGGGGATCCATGTCCTAGAGAGGTGATAAGCAAAGATATTTCAGTGTAAGCAGACAAGACATTTACTTGAATTTGGGGGTAGAAAACACCCTGCTGAGTCAATATGGAATAAATCAGATTTTCAACTTGCATTAAAGACCCATGAAAGATCCATGAACCACAGACATCTTCTATTTCAACTCACAAGAAATTTTTTTAGTTTTTATTACTGAAAATGCTACTATTCACTATTTACTATTATTCCACAAAGAGTCCCTACAGGCAGCAACATATGTAAGGACGTAACTTATTTTGAAGTTTGACTGGAATAAATATATCCCACAATCCCTCCCTCAGAATTAAAATTAAATAAAAATATTCCCAGGAATTGTCAGTGAGAATAATAAAATACAGACACAATCTGTTTCTAAATTCCTGTGTTTATGGTTGCCAAGATAGTTCAAACCAAAAAGATCCCTGAAGATCACCTGGTCTAGGGACCAGGAGGAGATTCTTAATATGAAAGAGATAAAATGGAATTGTTCTGGCTGACAGCGTGAGAACAGTCAGTCTTCTCCTTGCCCCATCCAGTCCTTTGACAAAGGCGGAAGTCAGTCATGCTAGTTTGGAAGGCACAGCAGGGACTAAAAGCCAGTAATCTAGTCCCTAGTCCAGAGCTCCTTTCACCACATCTGTGACCTGCTGAAAGTAATTTTTCCACTTGCTCCAAGCCCTTAAGAACTCCCCAGACACAAACCCACGCCTCCCAGGATTTTCTCTGTCCAATACATTACAACTAGAAATAATGCTGTTTCACTGGCAAGAGTACAACTTGCACTGTGTACAACATACCTTGGGCCTTGTGATCACATCCACATTTTCAATAATTCGCCTGAATGAAGGTGGCATCTTATTGAGAATTCTGTGCTGCAGAAATTCTTGAGCTTTATGGAACATCAAACCGCCTCCCACCACCAGGATGGAGCTGTACATCTTCTTTTTGGCTTCATCAGACGCTGCAAAGACAGTGAAATCCCTTCCACGCTTTTTCTCCATATCCACCACCACCCCAGGCCAAGCCACCGTCATCTCTTGCTTGGATAACTGCAGGAGCCTTCTCAAAGGTCTCTCTCCCAACCCATCCTAGACAATGCTACCACGCAACCAGGGGAACCTTGCAAAACACAAATGTGAGCATGTTGCTGTCCCACCCCCGACCCTGCTAGTAGCAGGATTAGGACCAGAATCTCTAGGGGGGCCTACAAAGTCCAGTGTGGTGTGTACCCACCACTTCCCACAGCTTCACCCTACATCCTGCTTTCCAGCCACACTGGCCTTAACACAGGCTTCTTCGTCTACCTGGAATACCAAGGTAACACCTCACTCTCCCCCTAGCTCCCTCTCTCTCAAATGGCTCTTCCTCAGGAAAGCCTTCCCTGCCTGCCCGCCCTCCACAGCTCCTCCTGAGTAAAAACTCCTTATTAAGTGCCTCAATCAGACACTGTCAGTCAGAACCCTTTAGTTCAGTTTTGTAGCACCTGCACAGTTGTGATTTCACCTCTGTGTGGTAAGCTGACTTGTTTGGGTCTCTTCCACGAGGCTCCATGCCCAGCGAGGCCAGGAGCCAGACCCTAACACCCGACAATGCAGGCGCCAAGCAGATGCTTAATAGCCTTTTTTTTCTTTTGCTCAAAAGCTTTTGCATGAACATGCTGCAGGGCAAAACCACACCCTAGCCTGAACCCTGTAATTGCTCTCTCCCGGCTCCCAGACGTGCTTACAACAACAGTCTATGCTATGGAGGATGGCTTTATCCAGGCCCAGGGCTTTCCCTTCAAACAGCGAGATGGCAGTCTTCCGGGACATCAGTGCAGTGAGAGCTTCCTCAGAATCATTGCCAGCCATCAAGCAGTCTCCCTGGGAGGATCCCAAATCCACCTCCTGGGAATGCAGTCTTTCTGGAAGATCAGAGGACTGGCCACGAAGATCCCCCTCAAATCCAATGGGTTTGGATGCAGACTTTCGGTCAGCAGTAGCTTTTGCAGACTTTAAATCAATCGAAAGGAGAATCAAATGGATGGTAAGGCTATGATAGAACACGGTTGATGTTCTCCAGCTAGATCCCCCCCTTCTCCCTACCCCACTACTCTACACTCTATAAAAAGAACGTCTGTCACTGTGCTGCAGAGAGGAAACACACCATAGTTCTACGACCAAGCACCTGGTCCCCACCCCTGGATAACTAGGAGTCAGGGGTGGTGTGCAGAAGATGAGGAAGTGCTGACAATTCCAAAACAATCACGGGCAGGCAGCGCGTGAGGTAACACCTCACTCTCCCCCTAGCTCCCTCTCTCTCAAATGGCTCTTCCTCAGGAAAGCCTTCCCTGCCTCCAACCCTCCACAGCTCCTCCTGAGTAAGAGCTATAACTTTGCTATTACTGATAGGATTTTTAAGATTGAAATGTCGACGTAGATGAACCTTTTCCCCCTGAGTTTTTAAGTGTAGTAGTTCACTGGAATTCTTAGGCCACTGGCTGTTACGGGTCCTCATTTTCAGACCTTATCTAAGAACCCCACGCTCAGCTTTGGGACAGGAACAAAAACTAGAAAAGGTTCACTGCCCTCTTCTCTCCATCATGAGCTGCTGTTTCATCAGCAGATAAGAGCTTTAACTTGTGCCCCTGAATCAGACATCCTATAACTAGGATCAGCTTTGGACAAAAGAATTCAGCTCTTTGCCTGTGCCACCCAGTTTTTGCATGATAATTTAAAAATAGGTAAGCTTTTACTGAAAATACTACTGGATAAATATTCAAAAGTAGATAAAGTATTATACATAAACTACTTTAAAAATACATGCCAAAAGGGAAGTATCTTGTAGATTGGTATTCTGAAAATTGACGTTTGCTGAATAAAGAAATCTGTCATCTGGATTTTAAACACAGACTTCATCTACGGTCTTAAAAACAGTATCAGCTTTAGTATACTGTCAGGTTGCAGCCACTGCAATGATCCATTAATTATGGGCAAACTTCTCATACAGGGACAAAACTGTCTCCTCTCACACAGAATTACCACAGACCTGTTCTTGCTTGCTTTGTGTGGCCAGCAGGTAATGTTCATCATGAGGATCCTCAGGGTCACCCTGGGACCTGTGCTGCAAAGTTGTCATCTTCTGTCCAACGATTCCAAAAGTTGCTGGATAAAACAAAGCCATCGGAGCCTGTGCATGGAAGGAAAAGAATGACCAACGAAGGATACTGCCTTCTGAAAAAACTGACCCATTAAATAAATTTTGTTCTTCCAAAAACAAAACTGGCAGATCAGATCCTATAAGTTAGACCGAGTAAGCATTCTCTTTCAGAAGTAACATTATTTCTTCAGTGCATGATAGGCCAGAAAACTAACTTATCATCAAATTGAATGGGTGATATAACACCAGAAATCTCAAAGTAAATGTAAAATAAGTGCCTAGTAATCTACTTTATAATTTCCTAGTAAGAATGGTGCCTCTTTCTAAATAACAACTCATCACATACTGGCTAATTAAAATAATGGCTCAGATCTGTTCTAATCTGTACTCTACCAGTGGTTTAAATGTTGGGTTAGCAGCTAATTTACAACCAGTTGACATTCTCACCTCATGAGGTTTCCAGCAAGTACATATTCTCTCAGTCTGATTGAACATGGCTGCCTTTCTTTCTACCCATGGAAATATATACCGATGTGTTACCTGGAGTTTTTCATCTCCTAATCGAAACTGGTAAAGAAGGGCAGGGGAATCTGGATGTCGAATCTGAAACTCATGGTCCTGAAGCCCAGAGATGTCCTGATTCCAGGAAAAGATGCTGTCAGTGAATCAGTAAAAGTGCATGCAAACTCTTCAAATGCCATCTAAATCTCACCTATAAAAGGGCTGCCCTACAACTTCCTACCACTCCCACTGGAACTTAATAAAACAAGAGTTCAACTGTACCTTGATTCTCTTTCAACATTTCTGAAATTCCCACTATGTACATTTTTGTTTGCTTCATTATCAACACACACCAATACAATGTCCAAACCAGTAAGCAAACTCCCTCAATAACTGGGAAATGTTATTACCCCGTCTTAATGTTTCTCAAAAAAATTTTTTATTCAGAATTACATTACTTGAAAAATGCTTTAAAATAAGGTGGAAAAAGAAAGGTCTAAAACAAATAGCATAAAAAGGTAGCAATTCATATACAGCAATGACTAAATGTTGACTGTTCACAATACCAAGAAAGTGCTTCAAATGATACCATTTTATTAACTGTCTATACCTATGTATTTACCTGCTACTATGCATTACATCCAAAGGTTTATCTTTATCCTTTATTAAAATGATTGTAGATCCTAAGGAGAGAGACATCTGCTAAACTCTCTTAAAAATACTAGCTGTGTTTTCCAGAGCCTGAGACACATCCGTACAGCTCTGACCTTACCAAAAAACTCTCTCACTCCTTAAGAGCTTCAGCCTCAAGGCTTTATAAACTTGGGTTGAACAGGTTGCATAATACTGTTAAATTTTTAATTAGCTTTAAATATCTTCAATTTTTCCTGAAAACAAAAATAATCAGCAATTTTGATTTTGCTCCCACCTGATCTAAATGACAAAAAGTTTCTTTAAGGTGCTGCAGAAGAAGGCAATCCATTTTATTTGTTAACTGGCATTCTCTGTAAGGGAACCCAGCTCGCTGCATCAGCCAGTAAAAACATCTTGACACATCAGATCCACCATATGCCAGACAGAGCCTAGTGTTAAGAGAAAAGGGCAGATGGGTAAGCTGTCAGTTAAGAAGGTGCAAACGGTGCTCCAAAAACTCAGTTAGGCACAGTGAAACACAGCAAGTTTCAAGAAATGTTGTAGAGATAAATTAAAGCATGAAAGGACAGAATGGATGTAAGGGACAGAGAAAGGAAGCTAGCAAAAACCAGTGGTGAACATCTAGAAGCAAAAAATGCTATTTGCAAAAACTGTCCAAGAAACAGAATACACATTAAATCCAGCTCATTTCCAAGTCCATATGTGTAGCATATGACAGCTGTTTGACTGTCTGTACTCACCAACATGTAGAAATGGCAGGCAGTGACACCGTAAGACAAAGTTAAGGGAGAAAACCTTAGCGAATACTATCTACTAACAATATTTCTACGATTTGGAAAGATCGCTGCTGTGCTGTTTTAGTGGTACAAGACCTGGGTCCAGTGTTTTCTCTACACTTTGAAAACTAATGGCATTAGGTGTTACAAATGGATGAGCCCAAACAACTCAATCTGGGTTTGAGAATGCACTGTAACTTGGGGTGGGAGGTAACAAATTAACCTTTCTCATGGACTGCTTGGACCCTCTTTTAAATTTGTTTCTATGACTTAAGAGTCAAACTTCCTATGTGGGTGACAGGAAGAATTAAAGCATCCTGAAGAAGCCATCCTGGAAGCACAAAATGCTGCAGAGAACTGGTGTGTGCACTACCTGAGTGTGCTTACCTGTGCTGGGATTGTCTCAGGACAGACAAGCAGCAAACCTGCTCCTGCTAGGTATTTTATTACCTCTTCTATCAGAGATGACATAATGAATGGACTTGACCACGATAAAGTTACTCCTCACTCACCAAAAACAATTATGACGAGAAAAGCAAATACTCAAAATGCTAGCTAGCTAGAGAATTCAGACCTGAAAACCTATTCTCTCCTACATGACTTGCCCAAATAAAGCTTTGCTGTGAATGTGACTGGTATCTCTCTGCCACACCATAGTGAAAGACACAGAGCTAACATACACACTTCCTCTGTGGGAAAGCACACAACACACACTAGGGCTTTCGGGAGCTGCTAATGTGAACTCATATGAGAGAGTTCAAATGGGAGGGGTAAAATCGGCTATTTATAGCCGTGTTAGAATTTGCACTGCCACAATCTTACTAGTTTCACAAGAAAAATCTGAGTATGTAATTCCTTACAAAAACTTCTTTCTAACTCATGATGCTTTCAGTTGAACAGGCTGTGTGGGGAGAAGGAGCAGGGATGCCTCCTCCCAAGCTCCTCACCGAGTGTTCCGATGAGAGACCCCATCCTCCACACAGCACACGCTTGTCTTTTGGTCTCCAACGTCTACAATACACGTGCTGCTTAAACCACTCCCATAGGTGGCGCACACAGACTCCTGATGGACCACGATCCCTGAAAGACAAAAGGCAGAGGGGCGAACACCCGGGGAGCAGGGAAGATCCTACAACAAGTATTCAATTAAAATCTAGGAACCTCCAGGCAATCACCCAAGTATCACTGACCCTCCCAGAATAAGCATTTCAATAAAGCAGTGAATTAGATTAACTTTGTCAGGAAAAAAAAAAAAAAACAATCTCATTTATCTCATTTCAGGCAGATTTCACTGGGACATCAGACATACCTGAAAACCCCATCTTCATTAGGATCATATTCACTAATTCTTTCACATGCTGTTTATTATAGATATCAGGAATTAACAAGATACATCTATAATACTAAAAAGAACAAAGAAAAAATATAAAATGGTTAACACTCAAGTCAGGTCAAAATAAATTTCACCACACTTGTCGTCAAAGAGGATTCTCTCTAAAGCAGTAGCAGCAATGGCTAGAGGCTCAAAATAAAAACTCAAAGCTCTCTGCTATCCTTTAGGTTTTATGAAAAAAAAACAGAAAATGCTTAAGTTTTGTGGGCTTTTTTCCCTTTGAGCTATTTAACACTTGTAAAATGAAAAATAAGACAACTGATGTTTCCGAAAAAGGTCCAGAGAGAAGGCATAAACATGAGCAAGCTTGCTGATTGCAGAGCAGTTGAGAGGAACACCAAGAACCAAACAAAATGAGAAAAAAAAGAAAGCACCAGAGGGGAATTCAGTGAAGGAAAAAAGATATCCTTAACAGCTTAAGGTCGAGAAGGCTTCAAGGACACTGTCTTACAAACAACTGAGTATAGTATACTTTTATTGACCAAGAATCTTAAAGACAATCCAACAACTGGTCATTTTAGTTTACCTTTAAATCTTTCAGTGGGATTTCCAAGTATTTTTGTATCGCATGAGACCATATTACTTCAATATCTGCCAGAACAGCTGTAAGGGAGCCCCCAGGTCCTGGGTGAATATTTAACTGACCTCTTCTGATAGGCCAGTGAATATTGTAACAGTCCAGAGGATTAACATACAGGGCCTAGAAAAGACAGGGAGATGAATACATTGTTAAAACTCTTCTCTCAGGGTTTTCTAGATTCACATTCAAAAACCTAAGGCCAGAAGTTATCATTAACATTTGCTGACTGTTCTAATGTTGAGAGTGGTGTATGTAACATCTCAGGAGCCAGTGTGAATATCTGGTCCTCAGGGTAGGATTACAGAATGCTAAGAAAAACTAGAACTAGGTGGCAAAGCAAATTAATTTTATAAATAGTATCTAGGTTTTCTTCTTCCATTTCACTGTAAAGATGTTTCCTACCTCTTCTCCTACCAAAAACTCAGGGTGATGAGATGTGTTTGTCCACTTATTTCCAGAGCAATGATCTAAAATCGCAGGTCGCATCTGCTTGTTGTAGGAACGTGCCTGAAACAAAAGAGCATCCGAAAATTCTCTGAATCCATGCAAGAAAACAAAAAGGGGTTGTCCTCTTTTCTCCTCTCTCACAGACCAGATACAGTGGCAAATTTTAATCATAAATCCAAGATATGTGACAAAATATTGATTGGTCACAAGTGGATTCTCCTGCCCTATACCACAATCTTGATTTCTCCCATAATGTTAACACTTAGGCAGTGATTCAGTCAGTCCAAAATTAATCCTGTACTCTGCTGAAAGTTGAATACAGATTTATATATCGTATAGACTCATGTCCACTCCTAGCAGCACTGGTTTATCACATTAAAATGACAAATGTAGTAAGAATACAGCTTCCCATCAAGATCCTGGAATTACACACTTAAGACTCTCAGATAAATTAAATTTTCATCAACTTGACACAAGAAACACCACCTTACAAATTATTTGGCTTGCCTAGACATTTGCAACACCAATTCAGGTATTCTGTAGGTGGTTAAGAATGTTTTTTCTTCCTCTTTTAAGGAAATCCCATCTTTAATTTGCATAATGAAATAGGGAGTGCACACGAATGGTTACGACTTAATAGCAGTGGTCAAAGAATGAATCTGAAGAAAGAGTTGAGACTGAACCTGCTCAGGGGACACAGGAATCCGTCTTGTACCATTTGACATCTTTTTAGACCATATTGCTTGATCCACCATTTTAAGGCCATTTTGTCTTTGTTCATTACTTTCAGGTTTCTGGGGAAAAAGAAGAGAGATGAAGCGTATAAAGAATTTAGTGAAAAAGAGAAAGAAATGGCAAAATACTAATTTAATCCAGCAAGAGCAAATGCTCCCTCATCAACGAGTAGCATGTCCTTCACCTCTGTCACACGTATTAATCTTAAGAATTCAAAGTAATCTTCTTATTATTTATAAATAAAAAAATCAGAAAAGAGCCATCGCCATAAAACTATCTGCAAAAATCTATAACCTCAAGTGACTTTTGACTGATATCAGCGCACTGCCACTTTATATTTACAAAGTATTCGAGAGACCCTTCCATATATCTATATAATTCTCATGTTTACAATTTTATAACAATGTTTTATTCCTTCATGTGTTATTTCACTTAATTAATGAGTATTCAAGTTCTTGTGATATTGCAAAGAACACTATATTTTTATAAAATATTATTTTGTTTTCTTTCCATTTTTATTCCTGAGATTTATTCCTAAAATAGAATTGTAAGATCCAAAGATATGCGAATTTTAGATTCTTACACTGTCAAGTTATACTTAAGCTTAGAAATGGACTTAAGGAGAGTCTGCTAGTTATGCTAAAAAATGGAACCCTAAGGCTTACTATAAGAATTATAGAAACTGCAAGTTCCCAAAACTACCCTTGATTTAAAACTTAAAGCAGATTACAATGCAATACACATATTTAACACCTATCACAAAAATTTTCCTGTTAATTATCACCTGCAAAATAGGATGCCTGCTGCATCCTAAGTAAATGCTTACTCCAAGGAAATACTATTTTTTGCCTTTAAATTATGATTTGATCTAAGATTGTAACAAGTGCTTATTGTAGCAATTCAATTTGCTACAGATTGAAAATATGAGCTCAATTTAAACTCTAAGTATCTGGAAGAGAAAATATGGCAGTCAGTTAATAGACATCTGGATGCATCATTTTAAGGGAGTGACAATTCTGTATCTTCCACTAAAGATCATCTTCATCAATACCCAATTCATCCCGATGGGTTAAAAAATTAGATTTACTTTTGTTATAATTATTTCTGTACAATCTAAAATTGATAGCTCAGATAAAAAATGACATTTGTAACCCTGAATGATGTCGTTATTTTAAAATACATTAAAGCTATGAAGATGTCGTTCAAGATTATAGCATATATTGAATACTGAAGCCCTCCCAAGGAGACAACCCTGGGCTTTCTCTTTAGGTCTTACATTTCTTTTGTGTGTGTGTGCTGCGAGGGGGGGTTTGGCCACACTGCACGGCTTGTGGAAGCTTAGTTCCCTGACCAGGGATTGAACCCGGGCCCTCGGCAGCGAAAACTCGGAGTCCTAACCACTGGAACGCCAGCGTCCTCCATTTCTGACTTACATTTAGTCCCTCCCTTAGGAGCCAGTTGTCTTTGTACAGGGGCTGCCCTTGTTGTTTGTGTCTTCGTGCAATAACATGAGGAATGCTGGCAGGAAGTGTGTCTGTGGCTCGACCGATCCTCAGAGTTGTTGAACCTGGATGTATGACAACGATGAAGTTGCTCTGGATTTGCTGCAAATACAAAACATAGGAGTGTGACCTTAGTAAATAACATGCAGGTAACATGTTAAATAACACAGAGGTAACAGGCTAGACTAAGAAATTAGTTTCCTGTAATGACTATCAAACTCAAAGGTATCAAAATAATTCAGTAAAGGGAGTTCTCTGAGAGGCATCCAAATATTGCTCTCTGCCTGCATGCAAACTCTTTTTGTATCTGTGTGCCGAGGATCTGACTCAGGGTACATAGGTCAACAAATATTTGTTTAAGTGAACGAAATCCTAAGTACCCAACGCAAATCAAGCTATAATTTGGGGGCATTTCTGTGCCAATCACTGTGGGTACAATGGTGACCAGGACGAAGTCCTGACCACTAGAGAACTTCCCATTTACTAGAGAAGAGAGTTAAACAACGAATAAGAGTGTGAGGAATACTATGACTTGTGAAGTATGGGGTTCCCTAAATCTGAATCACCTAAAGATCCTTGTTAAAACAAAACAAAACAAAAAAGACCCTAAAGCTTCACTACAAATTTTCTGATTCAGAATCTCCAGGAAGAGAGAGCCTAGGAATCTGCAATTTACAAAAGCTCCTGAAGTAATTAGTATGATCACTCAGATGTGACAACACTGGTTGAGAAGGTGAGAGAAGAAGTTAATTTAAGATCAGAATCACTGTTTTGCAATGCTGGAAAGTAAGTGGACTTTATACACGGACCACTTCCAAGAATGTGCATGAACTGTATTTTCGTCATTGTTTTTTAAACACTTCACCCTTATTGGTTCTGTACTATTTACGTGATCTGGCAAGAGTCTGCGGTTAAGAAACCAGAGTTCACAATTCTATCCTCACAGGTCAGAGAGCTCTGCTGCATTTCACCATCCATTACTGGGAGACAGTGAACAAGGACTGACAAAGCAGCACAAATCAGGACAGTGGAGTAATGACTGTGGGCTTTTAGATCTGTAATTCTCAAGGGGGCAGAATATAACCTGAATCACTAGGGAACCTTTACCACGTAAACCTGTTGAGGGGCCCAGAGTTTCAGGAGGGAGTGGGGGAAGAAGGGACTCGAACAATCCCTTTGACAACAGGATGCCACTGTTGAGAATCACCATTCCAGTGTGACTCCTAAATCAGCACCTACTCTGCTCTGCCCTTAAGCTACAGTTGTGTCTTCTTGGCATGTCCTCATTTAAAATATTTCCGTAACTTTCCAATAAGATACAGTCCAGAATCTCCAAGATCAAGACCCTGCCTACTTCTCTAGCTTTACTCTAGAACCACTTACTTTTCAGTCTCTTTAATCTTCCCAATCCAGATGTCTCCTGATTTCTTAGTTCACTGTGCTGACATTCAGGCCTTCACAAACGCAACTCCCCTTGCCTGCAGTGTTCTTTCTCCCTGTTAAATCTTACTCCTCCCTTCAGGTGTAAAGTTAAATGTCATCAGACCAGGTTTATTTGTCCCCCTGCAATAAAATCTTATGGCACCCCTCCTTTTCATGACACTTATCATTCTTGTAATGATTTACTGTCTGCTCTCTCAAAAGACAAAACCTTCATGTAAAGGACTACTACTGTCTTGTTCACTGCTCTGTGCCCAGTGCACGGCATACAGGAGCCTAGTAGGTATTTATTGAATGCCCATGGCACCACTCTCACATGGCCTGGTGCCCTGCAGCACACTTCTCAAGCTTTTGCGTGCTATGGCAGACAACATTTATCTAGCAAACTGAGTTAAACAGATGAGGTGGCTTGCCATCAGGGACATCTGTACCTCATTAATAGTACACAGGCTGCAGCACACTGATGGTGAAGCTCTGGGGTAGTAAACGCAGTTTTCCAAAGTGTGGACAAGCAGTTTTTAATAATTACATATCTATCTTAACATATCAGAAAACAACTAGCCAATATATCCTACACATCATTTCCTGGACATTACTGCTTAAGATAAAATTGAGTAAAAACAGTTATTCAGCAAATAATGGTAGAGCTCTCACAGAGGATATGGAAAAACCAAAAGTTGTTACATGACTGAAGTTAAGCAAATGTTGTTATAGTGGCTAATGGCCCAGGCTCCAGATTCACAAATCTGGCTCGAAATTCAGGCTGTGCCACTTCCTTGCTCTAGATAAAGTTCCTACCTCAGAGAGCTATTGTGAGGATTAAACGAGCTCATCATGTAGCTCGGAGTCTGGCTATCTATTCCCAAGTTCTGCATTCCCTTCAGAAGAGGCCAGGCTCTGGCTTATACGACCCTCTTGATGCCATCCCTGTTAAGATCTCCAGTCTCATGTCTTGCTCCTTCTTCTTCCTCAATTCCAGACATCCTCATCTCCAACATTTCATATCCTCCCTTGGCCCAGGTCTCTTCCATGCTGTTCTCCTGCCCTCACATTCCCCCTGGCTAACTCCTAATCACCCTTTAGGTCTTTGTCCAGGTGTCACCTCCATCGAAGAAACTGTCCCAGACCGTCAGGGCTGGAGGAGGTACCTGCTGTGTGTGCCCAATACCTCCCCCTACGGTCCTCTGCACTACTCCATCCCACTCCATGCCCTAGATACTTACTGCCCATCCCCAACCGTGAGCTCCCCCTTCCCGCCAAGTGGGAGAATCCTAGAGAGTGGGAACTGGTAAGGCCCTTACACACCATCCAGTCTGCCCCCTCAAACTAGTTGGCAGGAAGGTGACAGCCCTGTGCTGGTCTCATAGCCCGGGAGGCTGGGGTTCGCACAGTGGCTGGTGTCACTGGCCTGGCCATCTGCACTGTGCCCTCGGAGAAAGCGGGGAACGACCCCCTTGCACCACCCACCTGGGTGGGCGCCCGAAGACTCCCGCCGTTCGCCAGCCTCCTCCCCCTAGCCCAGCTCCGCGGCCCCCCGCCCCGCCCGGAAGCCGAGTCCGAGGCCCGCCCCCCGCGCCTCACCTCCTGCAGCGACTCCGGCACCAGCGCGGGCACGATGGGTCGCTTCACGCCGCGCTGCTCCTTCTCCTTCTCCCCGCCCTTCTCTTTCCCATTCTCCGTGTCCCCCTTCTCGGCCTGGGTCATCTCGGCCGCCGACGCCCCTCCAGCCTCTAGCCTCAAGGACGCAACGCGACCACCAGAGAACAGGCCTCGGAACAGGCGCAACCTCTCAGCCGACTGCCCACAACCAAGATGGCCGCCGGAAGTCGGCCCAGAGCATTCCGGGAAAGCGGAAGGGCGGAGCTGCCCGGAGGAGGGTAAGGTGGGAGGGTGCACTGGCTGGATGTTGCTGTGATTGGTCCTGGCTGCAGCATGCCCGCAACCTTTGTTTTGCGTGCTTGCTGTGGAGCAGCTGATAACTGGTGTCTCATTTCGTCATCACACCTGTCTTTTCTGGCTTCTCAGACACCATACGTAATTCTAGTTCTCCTCGTACTTCACTGGCCATGCTCAGTCGGGCCTCTGATGTTAGGATTCTCTGGAGTTAGGTCTTCTCTCTACACACTCCTTGGATGACTTTATCCAGTTCCATGGCTTTAAGTATGAAGATAACTCCCAAATACGTATTTCCAGTTTGGATCTCGCCCTGATAACCAACTGCTTATTTAGTATCTCCACTTAGATGTCTACAAGGCATTGTAAACTTAAATATATCCAAAATGTAACTCGATCCCCGCCTCCCCCCCAAAAATCTACTCTAATTTTCACCATCTTGTTTCACTTGTTTCTTCAATTGTCCACATCTTCTACATGCAAATCCATCAGCAAATCCCGCAGTCCCTCAAATATGCCTTGAATGCATCCACTTCTCCACTCCTACTGCCACTACCTGGTCCGATCTCACCTGGACCACCACAACATCCTCAAAACCCAATTCCCTGCTTCCAGTTTTGTCCGCCTGTAGTCTGGTTTTCATACAGACCAGTGTTTATTAATGCCACTACATCCCCATTTCCTGGCAAACAGAGTTGAATAAATACTTATAAACGGATATAAAAGTGATTTTACTGAACACTTTGGTTTCAAAGACTGTTAAACACAAAGTAGAATTATCTGTATTATTCATTTTTTCCATAAATATTTCAGTGCCTATTACACGTAGTCACTATTCAAAGCACTGGGGTAAAGAAGACAAAATCCGTAACCTCATAGAGCTTTCATTCTAGTGAAAGAATGAGAGTTACCAGCATTCAGATGGGGTTAAAGCCAACAGGCAGTATCTTAAGCAATGGTTTAGAATTAAAATTGGTAAAGATAGCATTGAAGTCCTCGATTTTAAAGACCACCTGGCAAATCTACATTCTGTAGCTCAGGCTTGTTGGTTATGGCTTTACAAATACCCTGATAATTACATCTGGTAGCAAGTAAGACACATTGTATTAAAGATCCATGGGACAAATAGGCTTTAAGATAAAAATTAATTCAAGAGCACAGATATCATATGCATACTACTGAAATACACTGTGATTTATTTATAAAGAACAACAAAAGCAATGAACAGTATTTCAGAAGTTGAAAAGGGTGACACTAATAGTACTCAATATGCAGCCGTTTATTTTCAAATTTGGAGCCTTCTGTGTCTTAATTATATAAAGATGAGAAGTCAGTCTTGTAACCTAAAAATATTTACTTATTAAAACTATATCAATACTTTCATAAACGATACAAAAAAGATGAGACAAACATGTGCATTTATAGAACTGCCTATCAGTCATGCCAGATCCCTGCGGGGGGGAATTCCCAGCACGACCTCATTCATCTGTGAGGACACAGAGCAATCCTTGTTTAGAGTACACATTCATCTAACTTGTCCAGTGTGGTCAACACTCCATTTCTTGATGGTTTCCTTCTGCTATGAATGTGCTTGTCCAGTTGTCTGCTTCTTAGAGCAGACATTTACCTAAAAGAAAATGTTATAATAGTTACTAGTTAGTAATTTGGATCTGTATAAAAAAGCTAGTCATTACATGTTATAAAACCTTCTTCAAAAGACATTTTGATTCAAAAGACAATTTTTCAAGGGTTAAGATAAAAATATTTTTCCAAATAAGATGTCTGAATAATCACAAAATGTTGTGACTTCTGCTTTCCTAAAGAAAACCTGCCTAAGGAGGCATTTTCAAAATGAAATCCCTGCAGAATTGCAGGTTTTAAATTACCTTCCTCATCCACCGGCCATTGGAGGAGGATTAGGGCCACGCAAATGATTAATTCGACCCATTCTTCTCGGGGGGTTTCCTGGTGGCCTAAGATAAGAAAAGTTAATTTCTACTGTTTAGTAGACACTACTTCAATTGATTCCTTTTAAGCACTCAAATAGACCCTCTTCTTTATTTAAAATAGGAACTACCATTTAGGTCGCGAGTCACAAATTCAAATACTGAAAGAGACCAGATGCATAAAGCACATGAGGAAAGTGAGTCAAGCAAGGGTTAGGATAAACGGAACAGCTCCTCCTATAAATCTCCAACTGAAGCCCAGCTTCAGCTGATTTTTGCCATATAGAAACACAATCCCCACCCAGTGCTGCTGGATTGTGAGATTTTCATTAGCAGCTGGAAATCCAGATTCTGAAGTGAAACCTCTAGATTTTAATGTTGGCCATCAGTTTTCATCCTCTAATTTAGACTTTTCCCATAGGATATTTGATATACATTTTAGCTTTGTCAGATTAACTCTGATTATCAAATCAAAGGCAACTTGATTTAATTTACAGTAATACATTAATTTTGTGAAATAGAATTTAAGCCTTTAATTACCATGAGCCTAACTATGTCTGTCTGCCTATTTATCTCTAATTTAATTATATTACACAGAGGGGTAAAAACATTGTTTATCAATTTAAAAAGTTATACCCTCTTCCATCATCATATCTGGAATCAGATGAGCTTCCGTAGCCTCTTCTCTTTTTCACATCTTGCTGAAACAGAGTTCTGAAACTGAAACAAGGGGCAGAAAACAACAGAAGATCCACTTTCAACATTATAAAATGCATTTCCATGGTTCCAACTATCATCTCTGTGGAAGGATGACTACCCTAACTTAGCTCCAAACCCACATTTCTTGAAGCCAGCTGGACAACACCATCTAGCGCAAGCACAAGTCTAAACAGAGTGTGCTATGTTCTGTGCCAAAGCCACCATTCCTTGTCTTTCTTGTTTGCTGTAACTCTTCTAGACAGAGTCTAGCAATGACTCTGAAACCAGAGTCATCTCCAACTTCCTTCCTCTGCTCTGTATCAGTTGTCAAGTCCCAGAGTCTGCTTTTACAGTATTGCATGTCCATTTCCTGTGCCAACAGCCTACCTAATGTTACCTTGGGGAAGGAGGGGCTGAAGTGGTGTGCCAGAGGCACAGGGCTTTCTGGGAATCCGTTTAAATGGAATTTTATTTGTGGAGCGGGAAGGATTTAACTAAATTAAAACAATATTTTAAATAAACAATATGGAGGTGAAATTTGTAAGAGACTGCAAAGAAGTTTTGCAATGAGTAACTTAACTTAGGCCTCTCTGTCCCCTGTTGTATTTCTCTATGGAACAGTTTCTTCCATTTTACCCCGTCTAATTTATGCCACATGCAGCCATCAGATTAATCTTTCTAAACCAGAGCTACAATCAAATTAAGTATAAAGAGCATAGGCTGATTTTCAAATTTCTCTGCCATCTTTGCTGTGCCTCTTCCACCTGGAATAACCTCCTCTGACGTCCTCCTCCCACAATCATGACCAGCGCAAGGCCCCTTGTAAAAAGAAGACATTTACTGATATTAAAATCAATGAAGTAAGGAGACATCCCACATCTCTGCATATCTGCAGTTCTCTGCCCACGAGACACTCAAATGTATATTCAAACTTTGGATGAGTAAGACTTGTTAGTAGATGAACAATTTTCATAAAACAAACAGCATATGAAAGACCAAAAAATGAATTTAACTAAGAATTGCTTGAAATTATGGTGAAGTTTAAATTTTTGTCTCCTCTGTATCGATGCTAATCCTTCATTTAAAAAAAAGTTTATGCCTTGGGAGCTTTTAAAAGTCAAGATCTAATTCCCCTTGTTTACTTGTATACTATGCCATAAAAGTTGCACATACGCACTGAAGGCAGGAACAGTTGAGAGAAAGCAAAGTGCTGTCATCTGGCAGAACGAGCAGGTCTGGCCCCATAGCTGCAGGCTGAAATGGTTACCACCACGGCTAAGACATGGTTAAGCTTACTAACTCAAGGAACATATTCATAATCATAAAAGATGTTTGGGGCAGTTCTATCACTACACAAGTCTTCATCTCCCTTAGAAAAGCTATTAATAAAAATTACAATTAAAAAGTGCTTCAGGCAAGCTGAACTTAAATATCAGGGCTATTAAGAGGACTACTATACTTACAACAAAACCACAAACTCAGCTATTCCCCAGAAGAAATCCGTTATAAAAGACAATCTCCATGGGGACTGACTCCTGCTGTCCAACACTTGTCCTATAGACAAGAATAAAGAAACTTCAGTTAGTGCAACAAATCCCTGACACAAGATGCATTACATTTAATCAGTTAGGTAACAATCATAGGCTCAGTTTTCAACTTGTTCACTGTTCCAAATAGTCTACACAAGGAAAGGTGTGTTATGTGTACATCATTCTAAGGAAAGGTTAGGGAAGTGAAGTTCTGTGGTCTATAGGTCATTCCTTTAATATGTCAAATTATGCCTCCTATAGTTTGTAATTTCTGCTCGGTGACATTTCAAGTTTTTTTTTTTCTCTTTTTTTTTTTTTTTTACTGTGGTAAAATACACACAAAAAAATTTACCATTTTAACCATTTTTAAGTGTACAGTTCTATGGCATTAAGTACATTCACACCGTCATACAACCATCACCGTCGGCCACCTCCAGAACGTTTTCATCTTCCCCAACTAAAACTCCACACCCATTAAACACTAACTCCTCATTTCTCCCTTCCCCCAGCCCCTGAAAACCACCATTCTACTTTCTATCTCTATGAATTTGACTGCTCTAGGAACCTTGTACGAGGAATCATACAATATTTGTACTTTGGTAACTGGCTATTTCACTTAGCACAATGTCTTCAGGATTCATCCATATTGCAGCATATGTCAAAATTTCCTTTTTTAAGGCTGATGAATATTCCAATGTAAGTATATACTACATTTTGTTTATCCATCCTATTGATGGACACTTAGGTTGCTTCCACTTTTTGGCTACTGTGAACATGCCGCTATGAACATGGGTGTACAATACCTTTATTCAAGTATTTTGAGGAAACAAATGAGATGAGTGAATATAAAGAATGCTCACACCACTTCCATTTTCCTAAATGTGTTCTGAGTATCTCTTTCACTTGCAAAGTCTCTTGCCTATATAAAAAGACTTTTTATACATACCCTTAAAATCTTCAGGATCAGTTGTTATGTTAAAATTTTTATATATCAAAGAATTCGTGGGACTTCCCTGGTGGCGCAGTGGTTGAGAGTCCGCCTGCTGATGCAGGGGACACGGGTTTGTGCCCCGGTCCGGGAAGGTCCCACATGCCGCGGAGCGGCTGGGCCCATGAGCCATGGCCGCTGAGCCTGCGCGTCCGGAGCCTGTACTCCGCGACGGGAGAGACCCGTGTACCGCAAAAAAAAAAAAAAAAAAAAAAAAAAAAGAAAAAAGAAAAAAAGAATTCGTGGGCTCTAAGTACTAAAGAGAATTTGGCTTGTTCATTAAAATGACCACTATTTTTCTTTAACAGAATGCTGTTGAACCGAATTACAGACTCCAGTTTTATCTTACAGAAAAATGGATATATTTTTCAAACCACTTTAAATAATAGAAGCTACATCAGGAAAGCTTAATACTCTAGAGTTTCAGTCTTGCAAATCAACAGGTTAGAATATTTTGGGAGACGAGCCATCTGTCAACTACCTCTCCTCTCCATTTTCCCAAGGGCTTCAACACTCACTGCCATGCCCAGTTTACTTCTCCTCTTTCCTTGACCAGCTTACTTTCAGGTATCCACTTGGACCTGAGCCCTCACAGAGCTACTGAGAAAAAGGGGCTACACTTAAAGACAGAGTGTGAGTGATAGGCTTGGTTCTGCCTCTTACTAGCTCTGCTTCGTTGGGTGATGTGACATTTTCCTTCTCTGAGAAAAAGTATTACAAGGAGAGTCATCATATAGAATTGTTGAGAAAAAAAAAAAGTCACTTGACAGTAAGAAAAAGTTTTTATCAACTATGAAATGCTAGTACAGTCCTTCTAAGAAAATAGATCTAGGACCTCCCTGGTGGAGCAGTGGTTAAGAATCCGCCTGCCAATGCAGGGAACATGGGTTCGATCCCTGGTCCGGGAAGGTCCCACATGCCACAGGGCAACTAAGCCCCTGTGCCACAACTACTGAGCCTGCACTCTAGAGCCCGCGAGCCACAACTACTGAAGCCTGCACACCTAGAGCCCATGCTGCGCAACAAGAGAAGCCACCGCAATGAGAAGCCACTGCAATGAGAAGCTCGCACATCGCAATGAAGAGTAGCCCCCGCTCGCAGCAACTAGAGAAAGCCTGTGCGCAGCGACAAGAAGGAAGGGAGGGGGGAAACAGATCTAATTGGAACCCGTCAATTTCTTGCTTTGCGATTCTAAAGAACATATTGCATGCACTTGTACCATTCTGACTTTTTTGCGCTTTTCTTCCCAGTTTCTGAAGGCAGAAACCTCCCCTCCCAATATCCTCAGAGAGAAATAAGTTGCTTGAATGCAGTTGGCCATTTCTCAACTATAAAAGTGAGATTAGAGGCCCTAGTAGGACCTTTATGTTATTTATGTAGTTCAAAAACAACAATGCATACACAAAAAGACACACTACAAGTACAAAGAATTATTCAATAGATAATAGAAGCTGCCAGCCTTAACCACAAAGAATATAACACAAAGTCTGCAAGTGCCCAAAACGAAGATGAAACTGTGATCTTTAGTGTCCATCAACCTACTTGTTTCAAAGATTTTTAAGTAATCTTAGAAGGAACAAGGAAGAAGAGAAAGTGAGATTTTGAAAAGCAAAGAAATGCAAAGTGCACTCAGCCAGAAGATTTCTCACTACCTTCATGGTCTCTGAATATAAACAGATGACTCAAATAGAACCAGAACCTGGTTCCAGTGATGCAAGAACTAGTTAAGAGTGCACCAAGGCATTTATTTCACCTGAGTCAAACCAGTGGGCAGGCAGTTCTGACACTGTTCTGACCCAGTCATACTGTGTCTTTCCTTTCCATCCACTGTCTTCGGGGAGTCACTGAATTAAGTCTCTCTCAGCTTCTCTTCTTGAAATTAGGGCAGAAAGCTACATGCGAGACGAGCTACCCCTCTGCTGGGAGAAAAATCCTATCCAAAACTTTTCTTCAACTCTCTTACACACTACAGAAAGAGGCAGCGTAGTAGAAAACCTTAAGAACGCAGACGTCAGCCTACCTGCGTTAGAAACCCGGCTGAGCCATTAGAACTACCTTTGTGATCCTGGGCAAGCTATTTAATCCGGCTGCGCTTCAGTCTCCACCCGCAAAACATATAATAGGGTTATCACCCGGATAGGGCGACATTAAGACAATGAGCGGACAAACGAACAACGCTAAAAGAAAGTGCCCGAGGCACAAACGCTACGTAACGGCGTGAACACTGTGGTCTTTTCTAGTTAAGGACACTGACGCCCGACAGGAAAGACCACTTTCCGAGACCCACAAGCAGAAGCTCCAGAAGGGCGAGGACGCCGGGCACTCGGCACCGCCGTCACCACGGGGACCTTGGCCCCCGCCGCGGCTCAGGGACGTTCGGCCGACGAGCCGCAGGCCCGGGCGACTTCGCCCCCAGCTCCGCCTGGCCGCGGGGCGTGCCCAGAAAAGCGGCGCCGGGACGGCGGGCGAGGATGGAAGAAACCCGGGGCTCAACCTCCCAGGACGGAGGTCGCCCACGTATCCTCTCCAACTCACCATTCGAGATGTAAACCATCTTCCTCCTTCTCCGCCTCCAGAGCGACTGTCGGGCCTGGCCCCTCTCACTTTCCGTATCTCCCTCCGCGCTCCTCCCTCTGACGTCACAGGCCGCGAATAGACAAAACAGTGACTGAGGAGGGAGGTGGACAGAGCCCATTGGCTCTGGGAGGACACGCCCCCGACGGGCGTTTTGGTCCCTGCTGGTGATTTTCGATGTAAGGTGGAGGCTGGGGCAGGTGACAGGATGTGACGTTGCGGATTTAGCCTGTAAACGCGGGCTTTCCTGGCTCCTTCGGCAGTGGAGTTTGGAGAGCTCGTTTGCGCTGCCGGAAGAAGTTACGCTGCTTTCTAGTTGTTTGAAGGGCCCAGGGTTGGGGAGGCAAGGTCACGTGTGAAGTGACTTGGAGAACCGCCGGCAGGAGGAGGTTCCTGAGAATTTTCCAGAATTGTGGATCTTTCAAGGTGTACAGGGAAGTGCCTTGCGGGTGGAGGCGGTGATCAATCCGAAAAGAGCTTTACGGTCAAGACTTCGGGAATACACAGGCCCTATGTAGACAATGTACTCATTCTCTTTAGAACCGGTGTTTCTACTCTTGGTTCGCTAGAAGTGGATGGAGTTTTTATCAGCTCTTGTGAGACAGCTGAAAAATACTGTAGCGCGGGGTAGCTCGAGACCTTTCTCTGCTTGCTTTTTATTACTGGCTACTTTGTGATATTGCCAGCACTGTGGAGGTGACAGATGAATGAGAAGCTGTCTCGTGGTCATTGATTAAATGACGTACCTTGTGCTGATTGATTAAATATGGCCCACGTACCTTGTGCTGATGGGTACTTACTCGGCTCCAGCCACTGGGCTACTTTCTGGTCCTTGACCATGGTAGTCTCATTCCTGCCCCTTCGCTTTTGTACTTGGATGTTCTTTCTGCATGGAGTCCTAATTTTTTTTCCCCCAATTCTCAAGTCATGTGTTGTCTCCTCAGAAAGTTTCTAATCACCTTAACTAAAATGAAATTGAAGATTCCATTTCGGAAATAATATTTTACACTTAACAATGTGTGTTAAGATTGTATGTTCCAATACCTAGAATAAACAAATATTTATTTTCATGTTGACTTTTTCAGTAGCAGTTTTCCCCAAAAAAGCGCATAATAGGACAAAACAACATCCTTCATTTGAAATTTTTGCAGCGCAGAGGGTTTTTTCCTGCACAAATATTGGAGTGGGGTCATTAATTTTCCCAAGTACCTTCTTTAACACAAGCCATGCCACCATCATCTCTCACCTGCTCTTCTCTAGTTGTTTTCTACCTGAAATCACAGCTTCCACCTTTACCAGCCTTAAGCAGTTTTTCACACTGTAGCAAGAGTGATCGTAAAATGGAAGTCATTGCTTGCATCCTTTTAGATACTGAAATTTAGTGATTTCCTATTGCTCTTAAGATCCAGTTCCTTTTCCTGGTCTACAGGCCCGTCATGACCTGTCCATTTGATTGCCCCCTTCGCTACACCTCCTGCCACAATCCCCACCCAAATTTTGTGCTAGCAACATTGATGTTTAGTCTCAAGCATCCAAGTTCTTTCATGCCTGCAGGACTCTGCACATGCTTTTCCTTCTACCTGGGACACTCTTCCCCTGACTTCTTGCACATCCAGCTCCTTTCATCTTTTAGATCTCAGCTTAACTGTCACCACTTCTGAATTCCTTCTCCTGGCCAATCGTCTCCATGATAATTTTCTTCATAGTACTTATCACGATGTGAAAATATTTTATGTCATAATCGGTTTGTTTCTTTCCAGAAAATGTAAGATGTAAGAGGTCAGGAATCTTACCTGCTTTGTTCCCTCTTATATCTTCAAGGTCTATTATAGTCCTTGGCAGGTAGTAGGTACTCAGATGTTTGTTGTTAGAGAGGGAGGGAGAGAGAAAGAGAGAGAGATCTATCTAAAAGTTCCCTAAAAATCTCCCAATCACCAAAGGAGGAAGAGAACTAATATTGGGATCTCCTGAGTACCAGACACTGCTAGGCTCTCTCTTCCTCTTCATCCCTCTATCTAGATTATTTCTTCCTGAGATTTTAATGCAGTGATTCCCTAATGAACTACCTCTAGCCTCTCCCACTCCATTTCATGCTATGTTTAGCCACTTGTTTAATCCAAGTTTGCCTCTTTCTTGCTCACATCTTCAGTTTCTCCCTACCACCTGACAATTCACACCCCAGCCTCCATGGTCTGGCATTGAGGGCTTCCTTGATATATTTTCTTAGGTTTATCTCTGTGACTGATTTCCTAATAGACCCCTGGTTTTCCTTCCTTGTTGCTTCTGCTCATTTGTTTCCTCTTGATGGGAATTTTCCCCATCTCTTAAAACCTAATCCATCCTTCAAGGTGAGGCATGTTCCTATTAAATGAAACAACGAATAGCAAATGTGAAAGGACTTTGCAAACCGAAAAAATACATATATTGTATATAACTATATGTATATTATACTATATATATTTCAGATAGATAGATTATATAGATAATTAGTAGCAGGATGGGCCGGAGGACAAAGAACATTTCCCTCCTTTCCCTAATCTTTCATGTCAAGCACTGCATGTTAGTTACCAGCCACATGTGGCTGTTGAGCATTGAGATATGGCTTTAGTCTGAAATGAGATGTGCTATACGTGCAAAATGCACACTAGATGAAGAGATTTAGAATGACGTGATGTCCAATATCTCAATTTTTAATACTGATTACATGTTGAAATGATATTTTGGATATTGGATTAAAATATTTTATTGAAGTAATTTTGCCTGTTTCTTTTTACTCTTTTAACGTGACTGCTAGAAAATTTTAAATTACGTACTTGGCACACATTTATGTTTTGCATTATATTCCTTTTGGACACCACTGGTCTAGAGTGAAGACATTATTGGCCTGGCACAGGAAAGGTACTCAGTAAATATTGGTTGAATGGCTGAATGAATGCTCTTAATAATGGATAATATTATGCAAGGTTTACTATGTGTCAGGCACTGTTCTAAGCATGTTTTACTTATTAGTCCTTACAACAACAATAGCTAACATTTATATACTACTTACCCTGTTCCAGGCAATATTCTAAGTACTTTTGATGTATTAATTCATTTAAACCTCAACCTTATTAAGTAGGCTCTACTATTATTTCCATTTTACAGATGAGGAAACGAGTCACAAAGAGCTCAAATGACTTGCCCAGGGTCACACAGCTAGTAAGAAGCAGAGCTGAGATTAAGGCCAAGAGTTTGGCTCTATAGTTTGTGCTTTTGACTCCTGTGCTAGGGAATTCCCTGGCAGTCCAGTGGTTAGGACTCTGCACTCTCACTGCCAAAGGCCCGGGTTCAATCCCTGGTCGGGGAACTAAGATCCCACAAGCTGTGCTGCGTGACCCCAAAAAACAAACAAAAAACTCCTGTGCTGTACTGCCTCTCCACACATAAGCAGAGGTATTGAAATAGGATATAATCCAGTGTGGTACTCATAATATAGAATGGGAGGTGGTTTCTGGAGACAATTTAAATGTATCTCAGTTTTCTCAAAGTTACAAAATAGCTTCCCACAGTTTTTCTTTTCTAGATACCCTAAGCATAAAATTCCCCTAAGCATCTCTAAGTTGATTACCTAGCCATCTCAGTTCCCATCTAACCCCAGAGGGATGGGCTACTGTGAATGACAGCTACCTCTGGAGCTGGGACTGGAGTGAATCCCACCTAAACTACATGGGTGGAGAGAGGTGTTTACCAGAGTATAGAGAAGGAATGCTGGGTTACATCAAAACAATAAGATGCCTTCAATACTGCCTATAAGGAACACGGAAAACAGATGGCATTTATGTTCTTCATTAATCTTTTATGTGTTTGTTCTTACAGTTATTGCTCCTATATTCTTTATTTCATCTGGGCTCAGATACCTTAGCTGTCTCATTTTTCTACCTTATATTCTTTACTGATGTCTTTCACAGTAACTTTTTTTTTTTTTTGTATTCCTTTTAAGGTATGTAGTCTCAACTGGACATGCTGTGCAAATCAGGGGCTTACTTTTTTGCACCAATAAGCAGTTCATCCCGTCAGTTGAACTGGTGGTTTTACTGCTCTACAAGTCACTTTCTTAAACCACTTGAACTCATTTTCTGCATCAAAATGGAAAAATGTTACTAGAAATTCACAATGCTATCTTCCTGGGAGAATCTGGTGGATTAAAAAGTTTGGGATTTCATCTATAGTCTCTAAAGTATATCACAAAGTTAATGATATTATTAGTTTCATTAGTGAGCCTGTGAGGTTCAATTTAAACAGTCTATCTTGTGCAGCACGCGGGGAGCTTAGTTCCACGACCAGGGATGGAACCTGCACCCCCTCAGTGGAAGCACGGAGTCTTGACCACTGGACCGCCAGGGAAGTCCCTAAACAGTCTATCTTTAAATGAATAAGGAATATCTAGATTCTACCTGTGATTCTGTTACAGGAAGAGAAATACTGTTCCAATTATAATTTCTAACCTTTTAAACGCATGATCTGATTTTAGTAAGGTGGTAACTGTAATGGAAACTGTAACTGGTAAATGGAAGGAAATACTTGTACAGATTTGTAAAGTAAAACCATCAGAGACTTAGGTGTTGGTTGCCTTCTATCGTAGGGGCATTAACTGATTATTAAAAACAAATTTTTATTATTTTTAGAATTATATTCTATAGTACAAAAAAAGTATATTGCTTTCCAAGCCTTATGTCTAGATTCCTAAAAGTGGAATAAAATATAACAGAAATGTACATTCTAGCGCTGTGTTCATAAGTCTCAAGATAACATTGATTTTTGTATTTGAAAAATTAGAATATAGATATATGCCTGTTGACTTTAAGAAACATATGATTTATTATTTTTATTCTCTAAACGGTTTGGAGCAGGGCATTTGATAGTCCTTAGATCTTTTTGTTTTGTTTTGTTTTAATGTGATACCTCTATATAATATAGAAGTCAAAAGATACAAATGAATATTCCATGAAGAACAAGTCTCCTGTCTTCCCCTGGAAGCCGGAATTCTAAACTTCCATCCCGTAGCTTAGAGAAGCTGTTAATAGCACTGCTTGGCAAATTCCTGTTGGGCAATAGTAGCCTCAATGACAGACTCACCTCTCTGAAGTTCCATCTTCTCTGGGATCTTGGCTAAGCAATTCTTCACTCACTATCATCTTTAACGTTTTAAAAATGTTTTTCCCTCATTTTTTTATCCAGGTTTTTAAAGTTGTGCTCAGAAGAAGTGGTAGTACAGATTACTTCATCCTTCATAATGAAGTGGAAGTTGATGCATTTATCTAACCAAATCGACATGGCCATTTAGATTAGGTCTTAGATTAAGCACTATTTTGCCTTTGACTTTAAAAATTCTGCTATTTGTGTATAAATAAAATTTCCAGAACAACTGCTATCTTTTCGAATATAGTCAAAACATTATTACTTATGAACAGAAAGGATTATTGTAAACAGTAAATTAAAATGTGTGAGTGACTTAAAAATATATTTATTTTGCCAATAAACATTCCGCTTTCAATCCTTCCACAACCAAATAGATGAATAAAACCTTACTTTGGTTTGATAGTCTCGGTCTTTTAATTAAAGGCTCAATGAAAATAGATTCATTTTGTGGCCTCCTAGGGAAAAGTTCTCTATAGCCCAGTGATGACTGTTCCTTGGAGAGATTGTTAGCGAGGCTCCGAAGGATTCTGTTAGGGAGGTTGCTGTTGCCTCAACTAGGTGGTGAGGCGGGCTGTTGCTGATGCCTCAACATCACCTTATTTTTTTCATAAATTTATTTATTTATTTTTAGCTGAGTTGGGTCTTTGTTGCTGCACGCCGCTGAGCAGGGGCTACTCTTTGTTGCGGTGCACAGGCTTCTCATTGCTGTGGCTTCTCTTGTTGCGGAGCACGGGTTCTAGGCATTCAGGCTTCAGTAGTTGTGTCTCGTGGGCTCTAGGTGCGCGGGCTTCACTAGTTGTGGCACATGGGCTCAGTAGTTGTGTCGCGCAGGCTCTAGAGCGCAGGCAGTACTTGCAGCACACAGGCTTAGTTGCTCCGCAGCATGTGGGATCTTCCTGGATCAGGGCTCGAACCCATGTCCCCTGCATTGGCAGGCGGATTCCTAACCACTGCACCACCAGGGAAGCCCCACTTCATTTTTTCTTAACTAATTGTATAACACAAGCAGCTTGGTTAATATCACCCGAGGTCAAATATGGTTCTTAACTTCAAAAAAATCATCTTTCACAATTATCAGTAATCTATCTCTTTTGCTGTGAAACTCTAACTTGGTTTTGATGAGAAGTATGAAGCAGAGACTCTGAAAATGGAATCTGGCAACTGCCAAAGTGTTGCTTGATGTTATTCTCATTTCATTTTGAATGTATTTAGCTACTCGTTAGTGGCCCCCAGTCTTTCACATTCAGACAGAGACATTTCACAAGTGTGTTGGAGACCATATGTGCAGAAAAGTGGAGAAGCAAGTGGAAATGGCTAGAGTCACCTTGGGTTGCTGACCTGTTTGGTCTCTCTAGTTCCCTGCCATAGTCAGCAAGCTGGCAAGGGAGGGGAGCAGGTGTGCTGGCACACGAGACAGGCTCAGGCTTACTGCTTGCAATGGTGCTGGCAGCGTAAACAGTTCACACCAGCATTTTATAAGCTAACCGGGTACTGGGGAGCTCAGCTTTGGGACCCATCCTGCATGAGGAAGCCACCCAGAATATGACTCTAGCCATTTCAATTGAGTCACTGTTTTTAGAAATGTAAAAATTTTTTTAAAAATCCCACTAAAGTACATTTTCTGTCATAAGCCTTGAAAATGTTCATATCCATAATCCAACATTTCTATTTCTAGAATTCATTCTAAAGAAACAATGAGAGATGTTGAAACAGATTTACAAGAATATTTACCCCAGTGTTATTTGAAATGGAAAGAAAAAATGAAAGCCATATAACTGCAATAGTGGGAGATTAGCTAAATTTTGGAATACATAGCATAGTGTACATTAATATAGTGGGAAATTATTTATGATATATTGAGTGAAAGGAGCATATTATGAAACAGTATGTAAAGTATGATATCAATGCAAAAAAAATGTGTATCTGGAAATACACTAAAAATTATGGGAGCTGTAATTTTTTCTTTGTGTTTTTCTACAGTTCTCAAATTTTCTACAATAAACATGTATTCCTTTTCTAATTAGAAATAAACATCAATATTTTTTAATTGAAGTATAGTTGATTTACAATGTTGTGTTAATTTCTGCTATACAGCAAAGTGACTCAGTTTCACCTATATGTACATTCTTTTTTATATTTTTTTCCATATGGTTTATCCCAGGACACTGAATATAGTTCCCTCTGCTATACAGTAGGACCTTGTCCATCCATTCTATATGTAATAGTTTGCATCTACTAACCCCAAACTCCCAGTCCATCCCTCCCCCACCCTAAGTATACATTTGTTAGAAACTGAGGGTTTGTCTCTAGTCTCATTTTAATGGCTTGGGTAATTCTTAAAACTATTTTTTTTCTAGTAGAAGTGATAGAAAATTAATAACCAAGGAGTTTACTCAGGTAGTTGTTAACTTTCAGAGTACATTTTAAAGTCATTTTGTTTAATAGGTTGTCTTTGCTTTGCCTGATTGCTCTAGTACACACAGCATACACATGGGAACCCCACTCAAGTGAGTCAGTCAGTGCTTTTGGTTTTCTCTTAGGATGAATAGAGTCCAGTAAGAATCAAGCAAACAGTTTCAGATTCCTTGCTATTAGCTCAAAATAATTCTGACTGCTTATCAAAATCAAGACTTATGTGTTAATTTTGTGAATGGTTTATTGGCAAGGTTACTGAATAAAAACCTTCATTTTAAACGTGTGCTTTTTCAGAGAGTTCTATCATACTGCTAAATAAAATCCTTTTAAAAAGAGTTAAATAGTGATGTGGACCTTTATAGATCTTTAGACCTTCTTTTGGGCAGTTAACTGGTTGTTGATAGACGGTAGAATCATCTTACCAGTATTTTGCCCATGCTGAAAAAAAAAAGGCCCATGAAGCAAGAAAATTTATAGTATTTGATATGATGGCAAAAAAATGTTGTAAAAATATACAAACAAAAACAAATCCATATACGTATAGCTGATTCACTTTGCTGTACAGCAGAAACTAACACAACATTGTAAAGCAATTATACTCCAATTAAAGAAAAATCCAAAAAATTCCCATATGAGTGTTTCACCTAATGTGCCTTCCTTTAAAATAGAATTTAGCCTTAAGCAACTGAGCCTTATTTTCAGGGGATGAAATTAGAGTCCAACTCAATGACTTTTGCCTCCCTGCTGGAAGGCAGTCTCTGGAAATAGCAAGCAGGGAATCAATGCTGAAAATAAGTAATTTCTTTTCAATATGGATATAGTGAAGTGTACATTTGAGCTGCCTCCTATAACAGAGTGAGAAAGCCTGGTTTATGCCTAGGCTCTACAAGGGTCAGGGAAACTTGAGGGCCGAGGGGGGCGTCTGTGCATATAGGGCCCACAAGTATGCTCTGGACTATTCTCTACGGGCAATTTGTTTCCTTTAGCTCTCACTCCCAAATAAGCAGGATCTCAGCTTTAGGGATAAAGAAATTATTTTTGAAATCCAAGACTAGTAGAGGAAATGGCTTCCTTTGATCCTCTGGGTGTTATGACACCTATTTAAGAGTTTGCCTGGTTTTTATATCAGCCCAGAAAAAAAAAAAAGAAAGACCTGGATGCTTTAGGGTATTCCCTTTTCTTTTTAATGACCTGTGGGTTTCAGGAGAGAGCTTCAGAAATGTTCTAGGCACTTTACTTTTTGCTCTGGACCTTAAAGATCCGATAAACTGTGCAACAGCCCCTTGAACACTTGAATTGAATTCAGTTTAACTTGATAAAGGTTTACCAGGCTGTTACTGTGTACAAGATATCATGGTAGCAATGGCACGGATAGTAATAATAGCTAGTGTTTATTTGGTATTTTGTGCCTGGTACTGTTCTAAGCAGTTTCCATACATAAACATTGTGTTGAACAAGCAAAACTTATGGGTTGTGATCGATAATTTTATTTTTTTTCCTCCATCACTCCTTTCTTTTTGTTCAGTGGGACTAGTTCTTCTGTGTTCCCAAGTGAAAACTTAGGCAAGCCCTATGACTTCTCTGGTTTCTCACAGGTCATACGCTTGGTGTCACTTCAGTAATAGGAATGTCCAGTGCTAACTAAAAGTAAAACTCCTGATTTTGATTGAAAATTAAGATATTTTTTCCTGTCCCATGTGAATGAAAAATGTTGCCAGCCATATCAGTAAAGAAAGAATGTTGCAGCCATCAAGCCACTATAGCCACCCAGGACAGTGAGCCCTGGGGAGACTCAGGATGGGAAAGAATAGGATACTGGCCCTAGATAGCTAAGGTGCATAACAAAGAATGATGTCAATAGGCCCAGACTCTTGCATCTTCCCATACAAAGAAAAGCGTTAAATTCATTAACTTGAGATATCTAATTTTCTTTAATTAACAGTAATTTTTTGATGTTCTGACTACCTGTTCTTTTTGCAAAACTCTTATATATCCTGGTTCCTCCCTTACCCCTTGGGAGCAGTCTTTTAGAGATATCTGAGAGGCTGCTTCCCAGGCTTGAAGTCCTCAGGAAGTCCACCAAATAAAACATAATTCTCGACTTTCAGGTTGTGCATGTTTTTGAGAAGACAGTGCTTAGGGCCAATATGCTTCCTCTGTCAGAGACACAGGGGCCTGGCCATTAGCCGTAGCTTTCCAGTTAGCTTGTTGAGCAGCAATGGATTTTATGAGTGTCTTGGGAAGAGCACACTGGGTTCATAATGGGACCGTAATGGATATCACAGGCGGATGAACAATTTAGGGGTAACATACCTGTCAGTCTGGAGGTGGCATGATCCATTACCTTATGACTTGGTCTTTCCATCCTTCTCTATCCATAAAACTCTTGTTCCATTTTTTAAGAATCATATAATCCACTTATTATCTTTAACATGTCTTCGATGTTACTAATATACTATCTTTTTAACCTCCATCCTATTCATTTTTCTTGTCTTCTATAACAGAATTGCATAGTCTTAAATAATATAATAAGCACATTACAGTCCTTCCAAAATTTAGGGATGCATATTCATCTGTCCAGGTGGTTTCCTCATGACTTGAGATGAAAGTAGGATGAATGTCCTCTCTAAAGGCATTCTCCGTAGAGTAGGTGACATTCACAGAATAGCTATCTCCACAGAAGTCTTCTTTTAAAACTTCTCCTCAGTCTCTACTTTTGTATCCCCACATGAACAGCTTAAGAGTTAAGAAACTGGTTTCCAGATGGCTACTTTAAGAAAAGATACAGGTTGCTCTAGTTCCTGTTTTAAAATATCAGATCTATTTTATCCAGGTGCCTCAGTCAAGACTTCCATTTTAGCATCCTGATACACATGTATTATTCCATTGAACACTCACAATGACCCTAGGAAGTTGGTATGTTCTTGTCTCCATTTTATATATGAGGAAATTGAGGCTTAGAGAGATTTAGTAACTTGTTCACTCTTAACAAATGGTAGAACTGGGATCATAACCCAGGCAGTCTGGCTGCAGAGTCCCTGCCATTATAGAGTCCCTTTCATTCTCCACAAGAAGGAGGGGGGTTGATGAAAGCACAAATGACTAATATAAGATTGAGGGAAATCAAATGCCCTAAGAGAATCGCACGCTGAGTGCCCATGGGGTGAGGAGGAGGGAGAGCACGCAGTACCTGGAGGGAATCAGAAAAGGATTCCTGAGAAGTGATGGTTGAAGTATATCCTGTGAGGTAAAGAGTATTTTGACAGGAGCAGTAAGGAGCTAGAAATGAAATGAACGATGTAGGATGAGATTGCATCTGTCATCCAGAAATCCTTTCACTTCAGCTGAATCTCCAAATGATCACATACCTTAAACCTAGTAAGACTTATGATGGAATGAACTTGAATTGGCTGATGTTTTTGTAAGCATGCTGTTTCCATAGTTTATCTTAAGAAAGACAATTGTTTTGTCATTGACTCAGATTTGTTGTCTACCTGTTAAAACCCAGCTGGTAGACTCACATTAGAAATGTTGTAACTGGAATCAAGTTGCATAGGATATTTCCCTGCCTCTTTTCAATGCTTTGTATACTGGCAACATATTATATCTTAAGTCATTTTTGTTCTTCAGAACCAAATGGATAGCTGCACTATACACTGACTAAACTCAAATAAACTTTTGGATTATTGTTCACTGTCATCTCCTATTACCAACAAGCACTTAAAGCACAATACGGCAGGAGTGGCACACTTGGGTGGGAACTGTGGCAGACAGAGAGTACCTTTCTTCTCTAAAGGGGACAGAAAATTTTCAGCTCTAGCCACTCATCACCATGTGGGATGGGGATCCATTGCAGCCAGAGCTTCTGATGATTTCAAGAGAAGCTTGAAATCTGGATGATTATCCAAAATGTCCCTGTTTTAAAATGTTAAAATATTAGTAACTAATTCATACTTTTTAAAAAAACATGATACTGGGGGAGTTTCCTGTTGGCCTAGTGGTTAGGATTCCTGGCTTTCATTGCCGTGGCTTGGGTTCAGTCCCTGGTCAGGGAACTGAGATCTTGCAAGTCACGTGGCATGGAGAGAAAAAACAAACAAACAAAAACCCAAATCAAACAAACAAACACACAAACAAAACAAACAAAAACCCCCATGATACTAGCCAAACAAAACACGTCTATGGGCCGAATACAGCCCAAGAGTCACCTGTTTGAAACCTTTGCTTACAACATACCCACTAGAAATTGCTGAAATTTCTTACAGGCCCAGGCTTGAAGAAGCATACATTAAAAACAAAAACAAAAATAAAAACACTAACCCTTTTGATCCCTGGTCCAGGAACTAAGATCCTACATGCCACACAGCATGTCCAAAAAAAGAACAAAAGAGAGAGAGAGAGAGAGAGAGAGAACAAACCTGTGGTTGCCTAGGGGAGGGTGGGGGAGGGATGGATTGGGAGTTTGGGATTGGTAGATGCAAGCTATTATATATAGAATGGATAAACAACAAGGTCCTACTGTATAGCACAGGGAACTATTTTCAAAATCCTATGATAAACCACAATGGAAAAGAACATGAAAAAGAATGTATATATATATATATATATATATATGTATAACTGAATCACTTTGCTGTACAGTAGAAATTAACACAACTTTGTAAATCAACTATACTTCAATAAAATAAATAATTAAAATTTTAAAAATAATTAAAAAAAACACCAACCCTTTTATTATGGAAAATTTCAAACATTGACAAGTAGAATAGTATAATGAATGCTTTTGTACCCTTTGTGGAGTTTAGACAGTTAACAACTCATAGCTAGTCTTGTATCATCCATACTCCCTCCCACTTTCCCCCATTTCCACAGACTATTTTGAAGCAAATCCTAGATACATACAGTTTCATCTATAAATATTTCAGTATGCATCTTTAAAAGACAAAAACTCTCTAAAAATATATAATCTTAATGCTACTTTCTCATCAATAAAAATTAACAATAATTCCTTAGTATCATTAAATGTCGAATGTTCAAAAATCCCCTCCTAATTGTCACAAAATATTTTTACAGCTTTTATTTTTCAAATCAAGATTGAAATATACTGCAGTTGGTTGATATGTCTTGATAAATCTCTTTTAATCTGTAGAGGAACATAACATTTTAATAAAAATAAAACTTTTGAATAAAGAAGAGAAAACCAACAAAATTTGTATCCATGAGAGAAAAATCTACTGTTCTAGTGATGTGATGAATAATAATGTGATATATTTTCTGGTAACTAGGAAAGTACCAAGTCATGTAAGTGAAGTACCTTCACCATCACCTTATTACCAGAGTACCTTAAAAAATGAAATTTTTTTAGGTTAAAAAAATCATAAAAATAATACATTAGGAAAACATCAGCAAAAATGGTGGAGTAAGGATCTCCAAAAATTCTTTCCTCCAGAAAAGCAATAAGAATACTGGCAAAAAATGTCAGAATCAACTTTTTCAAAACTGTGGAAATTAATCAAAAGCTTACAGCCATCTGGATAGCCTTTATTCAAAAATGGCTGAATATCAGTAAGAATAGCAATCTTTCTGGCATGTTAACTTGCCCTATTCCCAGTCCCACCTCTCCATTTCCACAGTAGCCTTGAGAGCCAACAGCCTAGCAGAATGGTGTTGGAGTACCTTTAAAGCCTCATTCACAGAAAACTGTCATTATTTGACCTGACTGGAGGTTCCTAGAAGACACATTTGCAAGGCTAGCAGAACTCACAAAGTGTGGAAAAGATTTTTCCCAGAGGCATTTGTTGCAAACAATTAAAAGCAATTGATTAACTTTTTTTTTTTTTTTTTTTTTTTTGCGGTACGCGAGCCTTTCACTGTTGTGACCTCTCCCGTTGCGGAGCACAGGCTCCAGACGCACAGCCTCAGCAGCCATGGCTCACGGGCCCAGCCGCTCCACGGCATATGGGATCTTCCCGGATCGGGGCACGAACCCATGTCCCCTGTATTGGCAGGCGGACTCTCAACCACTGCGCCACCAGGGAAACCCAGCAATTGATTAACTTTTTGACTGCCTAAGACAGGGAATAACAGTTGGGGCCAACAATAGGGTAACCAAAAAACTTAAAAGGAAAAACTTGGCAATGAGCCCATAGGTACTTGGAAAAGCTCTGACAAGTTTCTGGGAATCTAGAAGGCCACCTGTAGGGGTAAGTGTTCTGCACATGCCTAAGGCTGTTTGCATGCTCAAGAAAGACCTTAGAAGGCCCTAAGCTTTCAACCTTGAGAACCTGCACAAGCAGTGAGTGAAGGGTAAGAGAGAATAGCTAACTGCCTGAATGAACATTGAAGGTGTGCCCCAAGACACACAGGGTGCTTCAGCATCAAGAGTCAGAAGTGTATTGATTCCAGACATTTAAAGAAATCTCTGAGCTGACCACTAAGCTAACTGGGCAGAGACTTCAGGGGCTACAGTGGCCTTTACAGAATTAGTTTAGAAAAGTCATTCAACAAACAATAAACAGCAACAATAACAAACTGGAGGAGGAAGAAGAATCTTATTTGTGGAATTTCAACATTATATTCTTTAAAATATCTAATTTTCAACAAAAAATTATAAGACATACAAAGAAACAAGAAAGTATGACTCATAGGGGAAAAAAAAACAAAAGAAAGAAACTGATCCTGACAAAACCCAAATGTTACACTTACTAGACAAAGACTTTAATAAGCTACTTAAAATATGTTCAAAAAGCTAAAAGTAGCAATGTCAAAAGGACTTAAGTATAATGTCTCAACAAACAGAAATATTAATAAAGGGATAGAAATTTTTTTTTTTTTTTGCTGTACGCGGGCCTCTCACTGTTGTGGCCTCTCCCGTTGCAGAGCACAGGCTCCAGATGCGCAGACTCAGCGGCCATGGCTCACGGGCCCAGCTGCTCCGCGGCATGTGGAATCCTCCCGGACCAGGGCACAAACCCATGTCCCCTGCATCGGCAGGCAGACTCTCAACCACTGCGCCACCAGGGAAGCCCAGAAATTATTTTTAAACAAGAAGAAAACAAATCTAAAGGTGAAAATTATGGTCACTGAAATAAAAATTCACTAGAATGTGTGACTCAACAGCAGAGTTGAGCAGGCAGAAGAAAGAATCAATGATAGATTAATTAAGATTATCCAATCTGAGGAACATAAAGAAAAGAGAATGAAGAACAGTGAACAGAGTTTCAGAGACTTGTGGAACACCATCAATCATACTAACTTATGCATAATGAGAGTTCCAGAAGGAGAGACGAGAGAGAAGCAGAAAGAACATTTGAAAAAAATAATGGCCCTTTAACACAACATTGTAAATCAACTATACATGAATAAAATAAAATTTTTAGAAATAGGGCATCATCAGAAAATGTACAAACAGCAAATGCTGGAGAGGGTGTGGAGAAAAGGGAACCCTCTTGCACTGTTGGTGGGAATGTAAATTGATACAGCTACTATGGAGAACAGTATGGAGGTTCCTTAAAAAACTAAAAATAGAATTACCATAGACCCAGCAATCCTGCTACTGGACATATACCCAGAGAAAACCATAATTCAAAAAGACACATGCACCCCAATGTTCATTGCAGCACCTAGCCAGGACATGGAAGCAACCGAAATGCCCATCAACAGAGGAATGGATAAAGAAGATGTGGTACATATATACAATGGAATATTACTCAGCCATAAAAAGGAACGAAAGTGGGTCATTTGTAGAAACATGAATGGACCTAGAGACTGTCATACAGAGTGAAGTAAGTCAGAAAGTGAAAAACAAATATCGTATATTAACACATATATGTGGAATCTAGAAAAATGGTACAGATGAACGGGTTTGCAAGGCAGAAATAGAGACACAGATGTAGAGAACAAACATATGGACACCAAGGGGGGAAAGAGGGGATGGGGGTGGGGGTGGATGAACTGGGAGATTGGGATTGACATGTATACACTAATATGTATAAAATAGATAACTAATAAGAACCTGCTGTATAAAAATAAATAAATAAAGTAAAATATATATTTTTTCAAAAACTTAAAAAAATACAGCTGTTCAAGGAAAAAGAATGGCCAAAAACTCCCTAAATTTGATGAAAATTATTAATCTATATATCCAAAAACTAAAATAACTTCAAGTAAGATAAAATCAAAGAGATCCACACATAGATATATAATAATCAATCTGGGTGTCAAAATCCAAAGTGAAACAGAGAATCTTAAAACTAGCAAGAGAGAAGTGACTTATGCGTGAGGAATCCTCGATAAGATTAACACTTGGTTTCTCATTAGAAACCATGGGCGCAGAAGGTAATGGGGTGATATATTCAACGTGCTGAAAGAAAAGGATTGTGAACCAAGAATTGTATGTACAGCAAAACTATAATTCCAAAATGAAGGAGAAATTAAGATAATATTTTTAGATAAACAAAACTGAATTCATTGCTATAAAATCTGCCTGACAAGAAATAATGAACATTGCCATTTAGACTGAAGCAGGAAAACCATAGAGAGTAACTCAAATCCATATAAAGAAATAAAGAGCTCTGGTATATTAGTTCCTAGGGCTGCTGTAACAAATGACCACAAACTGGGTAGCTTAAAACAATGGAAATTTATTCTCTCACATTCTGAAGGCTAGAAAGCCAGAATCTGGAAGACCTTCACTTCAGAGATCCTAGGGAGAACAATTCCTTGCCTCTTCCAGTTTCTGACAGTGTAAGGAAGCAAAACTTGCCACCCCAAAATGTCTCTTTGGCATACAGATTGCTTTGCACTGAAAAAAATCAAGGTCTAAAAGACTCAGTAAGAAACTTTGACCTTCCCCACAGCTGCCTAAAGAATGTTGATAGAGAGCCTGTCCCAGGAAGGGAGCTATCACCATAGATAACTACAGTGTGAACTAGGTTTGAAAACAGGGAGGAACCAGCAAAGTTAAAATTCCCATTGTCTTTGAGCAAACATTTGTTTACCAAACATTTGCTTTTTCTTCTCCATGTCAATTGCCTTCCTCCCTTTTGAAATCCCAGACAGTGACCCCCAGTACCTACCCTCTTTTGCCTTTAGCTGAGTATAGTATTTAAGGTGAGGGTTTCAGCCATTTTGGGAGTTAGTCAGTTTTCCTGGTTCTCTCCCAAGTATATATGTTATCAAGCATTTGATTTTCTCCTGTTATTTGTCTCATGTCAATTTCATTCTTAGACCAGCCAGAGGAACCTAGAAGTGTAGAGGAAAATTTCTTCCTCCCTGACAGCTTGGTGTCATGATAATCTACATGCCAGAGAGACATTTTTGGGTAGCAAATTTTGCTCCCCTACAGTGGCTGCCCAGTGTTCTTAGGCTTGTAGCCATACCACTTCAATGTCTGCCTCTGTCTTCACATTGCCTTCTCCTCTTTGTCTTCTCTGTGTGTATTATATAAGGACACTTGTCATTAGATTTAGGGCCCACCTGGATAATCAAAGATGATCACCTCTCCACAATTTAATAAAGGTAACCACATAGGTAAATATAAAAGACAGTATAAATGTATTTTTGTTGGTAATGAAACAGGAGGGAAGGGGGCAGGGCACAACCTTTGAAAGAATGACAAAGCCCAAGGACTTGACATAAACTAATTAGAATCAAATGGGTCCAAGATGGTGGACAAGTCAACTTCCACTAGACCTTGAGCTTCAGTATACACTCACTGTAACACATAAGCAAGCTAAATGACAAACCCACAGGTGCCATGACAGTTCCAAGGCCAACCATAAGGATCAAAAAGTGGGCAGTGGCCCAGTTCCTGGAAATCCCTGCCCCTTCCTAAAATAGCTGGAATACTCCTCCCACTCATTGGCCTATGAAATTACCCACCCCTATAAAAACTGACAATCCCATACCCTGGTGCCTTTCTCACCTTCGGAGATGGCCCACACTGTCTATGGAGTGTGCTTCTCTCTAAATAAATCCACTTCTTACCTATCACTTTGTCTCTCACTGAATTCTTTCTGTGATGAGACATCAAGAACCTGAGCTTCATTAAGTCCTGAAACCAGGTGTGTGATCTCAGTTGGAAGACAGTGGATTGTGGCTGGGTTTGAGTTCTGGCTGCCTGGGTTCGAGTCCCAATCTGAGTTTTGGCTGGGTTCGAGTCCCGGCCATGGGGGTTCAAGTCCCAAGCAGGGTTAAGGCTGGGTTTGAGTCTCGACACGTGGGTTTAAGTCCCAATCTGAGGTGCACAGTTTTAGCAACTCTTTCCGCCCCCCCCGCCACTTATTTAAAAGACAACTGCATTAAGCAGTAATTATAAAATCTGTATTGATGGGCAAATAATGAATAAAGATATAATTTATATGATAATAGCAGCCCAAAGGAAGAGAGGGAATGGATCTATATGAGAGCAAAGTTTTCATACACTACTGAAATTAAGATGGTATGAATTCAAACTAGATTGTTAAAAATTAAGATGTTGATCATAATCCCCATGCCAACCAATTAGAAAATAACTCAAAATATTATGGTAAAAGAAGCAACAGTGGAATTAAAATGGTATACCAGAAAGTATCTATTTAACACAAGAGAAGTTATTAATAGAGGAATAGGAAAAAAAAACAGGCATAAGACATAGAAAACAAATAATAGAAGTGTAAATCACATTAAGTATAAATGGATTAAACACTCCAGTTCAAAGGCAAAGATTAGCAGAATGGGTTTTTTAAAAACTCATGATATATGCTATCTATAAAAGACATATTTAGGGCTTCCCTGGTGGCGCAGTGGTTGAGAGTCCGCCTGCCGATACAGGGGACACGGGTTCGTGCCCTGGTCCGGGAGAATCCCACATGCCGCGGAGCGGCTGAGCCCGTGAGCCATGGCCCCTGGGCCTGCGCGTCCGGAGCCTGTGCTCTGCGACGGGAGAGGCCACAACAGTGAGAGGCCCGCATACCGCAAAAAAAAAAAAAAAAAAAGACATATTTAGAGTTAAATATACAAATAAGTTGAAAGTAGAAGGATGAAAGAAATAAACCATGCAAACAGTAACCAAAAGATAGCTGGAGTGGCTATACTATTAGACACAACAGACTTTAAGACAAAATTTGTCACTAGAGAAAAAGGACATTTTATAATGATAACAGTGTCACTATAGCAAGAATATATAACGATTATAAGCATATATGCACCTGACAGAGTCCCAAAATATATTAAGCAAAAACTGGCAAAATGGAAGGAAGAAATAGACAATTCGACAATAATAGTAGGATACTTTAATATCCCAGTTTCAATACTGGCAAGAAGAACTGAACAATCTTCTTGAATTAGTAATAAAAAATATTCCTACAAATAAAAGCCCAGAATCAGGCGGCTTTTCTGGTGAATTCTACCAAACATTTAAAGAATTAATAACAATTCTTCATGACTCTTCCGTAAAACAGAAGAGGGAGAAACACTTCCCAGCTCATACTATGAGATCAGTACTATCCTGATACCAAAATCAGATAAAGGCATCAAAAGAAAAGTACAGACCAATATCCCTGAGGAATAGAGATTAAAAAATCCTCAGCAAATATATTAACAAACTGAACCAGCCACATATTAAAGGATTATACACTATGACAAACTGAAATTTATTCCAGGAATGCAAGTTTGGTTTAACATCTAAAATTAATGTAATACACCGTATTAATGGAATAAAGGCAGAAACCATATGTCATCGTAATAGTTGCAGAATATGCATTTGACAAAATCTAAACCTTTCATGATAAAAAGTCAATAAATGAGGAATAGATGTGAACTCCCTCAGCCGGATAAAGGGCTCTACAAAACAAAACAGCACAGCCAAGATCACATTTAATGGGTGAAAGAATAAATGCTTTCCTCATAAGATCAGCAACAAGACAAAGATGTTCACTCTCACCATTTCTATTAACATTATATTAGAAGATCTAGCCAGGGCAATTAGGCAAGAAAAATAAGTAAAAGGCATTCTGATTGAAAAATAAGAAATAAAACTATCTTAATTTGCAAATGACCTGTTCTTGTATGTAGAAAATCCTAAGGAATACACACTCATGCACATGCATGTACACACATACACACACACACTTAGAGATAATAAATGAGTTCAGCTAGATTTCAAGATTCAAGATTAATATACAAAAATCAACTGTATTTCTATACACTAGAAATGAATGATCCAAAAATGAAGTTATGAAAACAATTTCATTTATCATAGCATCAAAAATAATAAAATAGGAATAGACTTAACAAAAGAAGGGCAAGACTTGTACACTGACACCTCTAAAACATTGCTGGAAGAAATGAAAGGAAACCTAAATAAGTGTAAAGATGTCTCGTTCATGGCTAGTAGGACTAAATATTAGGATGACAATACTTCCCAAATTGATCTATACATTCAACAAAACCTCTATAAAAATCCCAAATGGTTTTTTATAGAAATTGACGATTTAATCCCAAAATTCATATGGAAATTCCAGGGACCCAAAATTGCCTTTATTCTAGAAAAAGAACAAAGTTGGAGGACTCACACTTCCTGATTTCAAAATTTATTACAAAGCAACAGTAATCAAGATAATGCAGGACTGGCATAAAGATAAACATAGAGATCAATGGAACAGAATTCAGAGTCCAAAAATAAACCCATGTATTTATGGTCAATTGATTTTGACAAGAGTGCCAAAACAATTCAATGCAGAGCAAGAATAGTCTTTCCAATAATGGTGCTATATATTCACATGTGAAAGAATGTGTTGGACATATAACTTACACCATATACAAAAATTAACTCAAAATGAATCAAAGGTCTAAATATCTAAGAGCTAAAACTATAAACTCTTAGAAGAAAACATAGGTGTAAATCTTTGTGATTTTGTTTTTGGCAATGATGTCTTTAGATATGACATCTCAGGAACAGGCAACCAAAGAAAAAACAGGTAAATTGGACTTCATTAAAATTAAAATGTTTTGTGTATCAAAGGACACTATCAAGAAAATGAAAAGACAGAGAATGGGGAAATTTTTTATAACTCATATATCTGATAAGAGCATCCAGAATATATAAAGAACTCAACAATAAAAAGACAAATAACCTAATTTTAAAATGGGCAAATGATCTGACTAGGCATTTCTTCAAAGAAGATATAAAAATGGCCAATAAGCACATGAAAAGATGCTCAACATCATTTAATAATCAGGGAAATGCAAACCAAAACCACATGAAATATCTCACATACTAGGTGAGTGATATCACACACTAGGATGGCTATAATAAAAAAAAAAGAAAGATCGACAATAACAAGTGTTGATGAGGATGTGGAGAAATTGGAACATTTATCATTGCTGATGAGAAGGTAGAATGGTGTAGCCCCTCTGTAAAACACTTTCTGTTTCCCAAACAGTTAAACACAGATTAACCATATGACCCAGAAATTTCACTCCTAGGTACATACCCAAGAGAACTGAAAACCTATGTCCATACAAAAACTTGTGCACAAATGTGTATAGAGGCATTATTCATAATAACCAAAAAGGTAAAACAACTCAGATGTCCATCCACTAATGAATGGATACACAAAATGTGGTATATACATACAGTGGAGTGAACACACTCAGCTTTTGTTTATCTGAAAATGTCTTATTTTATCCCTCACTCTTGAAGAGCACTTTTGCCAGATAATCCTGTATCTGAAGAATCCTGTCTTGGTTAACAGTTTTTCCTTCTAGCACTTTGAATATATGAGTCCACTGCCTTCTGGCCTCCAAATTTTCTTATGAGAAATCTGCTGATAATCTTTCTGAGGATTCCTTGTGCCTGATAAGTCACTTCTCTTTTGATGCTTTCCAAATTCTTTGCCTTTGCCTTTCAAAAACTGGATTATGTTTCTTGGTGTGGTTCTCTTTAGTTACTCCAAGTAGTGTCCTACTTGGAGTTCTCTGAGCTTCTTAGATGCTTCTAGTCATGTCTTTTATCAAGTTTGGGAGGCTTTTGGCCACTACAAAAACTTTCATGGCTCAGTTAATTAGTATCCTCCCCTTCTTCTCCCCTTCCCCCCACCCCTTTCCTTTTTGATGATCAGAAACTCCTTTGTGATCAATTGCAGATGCACTGCAATTTTATCGCAAGTTTTTGTTTCTTTTGGTAGACTCAGCTTAAGTTTCATGGTTTAAGTGGCACCATGCATTTTCAATGGCAATTAAAAGAACAAAATTTCTCTCTCATCTGGCCTCATTCATTTATCTTGGCAGAAAAAAGTTTGGTGATTTATAGCCATATTTAACCGTAAAGCTCTACAGAATAAAGGTTCACAGGCCAATGCATTCAGATAATTTATTTTGTATCTGAACAGCTGGAGATATGAAGTGTTTTGTAGTCACTTGGAACCTGCTTGATTCCATGGGCTCCAATCACTGTTTGGCAGATTCATTATTAAGGTTCTGATAGAATCAAATTCAAATCAGGACATTTATTGTACATCTACTATATGTGAGGCACTATCATCTAGCTTGAAACTGTGATTTTGCTGAATCTAATTATGTTTATAAATAGATTTCAAAGGAAAATTTGGAATGTCTTATCATATTCCATTATTACTAAAGATGAAATGCATTATATCACTAAATGCTATATGCATTATATCACAAAGATAGTTTTAGAATTTTAAATTACTTGTTATGGGTTTAATTGTGTAGCCCCCTCAAATCCACATGTTTAAGTCCTAACCCTAGTATCTCAGAATGTGACTTTATTTGGAGATAGGGTCTTTACAGAGGTAATCAAGTTAAAGTGAGTCATTAGGCTACCTTAATCAAATATGACTGGTATCTTTACAAAAAGAGAAATTTGGGCACAGAGATACACATAGAAGGAAGATGACATGAAGAGACATAGGAAGAAGACAGCCATCTACAAGTCCAGGAGGGAGGCATGGGACAGATCCTTCTCTCACAGCCCTCAGAAGGAACCAACCCTGCTGACACCTCGATTTTGGACTTTTAGCTTCCAGAACTGTGAGACAATAAATTTCTATTGTTTAAGCCACCCAGTTTGTGATACTTTGTTATGGTGGCCCCAGCAAATGAATACATTAATTGTATGATTTTTTTTGAAGATAACCAACTCTTTAAAAAAACTATAAGGGCTCCCCTGGTGGCGCAGTGGTTGAGAGTCCGCCTGCCGATGCAGGGAACATGGGTTCGTGCCCCGGTCCGGGAAGATCCCACATGCCGCGGAGCGGCTGGGCCCGTGAGCCATGGCCGCTGAGCCTGCGCGTCCAGAGCCTGTGCTCCGCAACGGGAGAGGCCACAACAGTGAGAGGCCCGCGTACCGCAAAAAAAAAAAAAAAAAAACAAACTATAGAAGCCTACAGAAATGGGAATATTTTGTGACTGTTTACGTTTTGTGATTTTTAAAGTTTGCAAGAATTTACAGATTATTTTTATGCATGCATCTTTTCTTAGTGGAGATCTAATTTCATGCAACGAGGAAATAAATATTGCCCTGGTCTCATTTCTTCTCATTATTTAAAAAGAATCCTGTGATGTGATGCTGTCAGCTAAGTTTTCACTTTCATGTATCTTGCTCAAAGGGAAGCTCACTTTTGATGTTGTTCTCATCAAAGCTTTCAGAGGTTTCTGTACTTCATGCTTCTCGGCAGAATCACCCGAAATATAGCCAAGGTCTGTTTTCCTCACAGTGCCTTGCAGACTGATTTGTAGGTTGCTGAATGGAGCTAAATTGGAAACTGCCCTATTTGAAAGGAAATGGATGTCGTCAATCCTTCCGGAATATCAAAAGCTACAGGACAGATAACCCACAAAATATAATGACTGCCTAGAAAACCACCTGGCCAATGGCAGCACGTGTGATGTGCTGCATTTTAATCGTCCACTTGGCATGTTGGCTATGGAATCATTTAATTTTGAAAGCCTCATTCTACATTTCAGTGGCCTGTGTGGTAACTTGCATTGACAAAGAACGTGAGGCCTCCCAGCCTTGAGGAATCCCTTTAGGACACTTTTTAAAAATTGTGGTCTACCTTTTACTCGATTCCTCAGAGCAGAACAGACAGACAGACAGACAGCAGGCCTCAAGAAATTAACTGGGTCCAGCTGATTACATGACTCACCTGGTTGGCTATGGCAGTGAGCTTTCAAGTCTCCTGTATCCAGGCTCTTTGATGGAATTGGGCCTCCAAAATCTCTTGGTATATCTGAGTCTCCTGAATCCCTAAATTAATCCAGAGATATGTGTATTTGTGAGGATGGAGGTGGGTGGGTTTGTCAAATCCTTTTAAACGTATTGAGATGATTACCAAAGCTGTAGAGGAAACTTTATTGTGGGAGGACTTGTTGTTATGCAATGACTAAGACAACTAAGCCTTACATTGAAATGTCCACGATGAGGCCATGGATGTGAAAACCATTTCATCATTAGTTGAATGACTGGAGGGACACAAATACGGGTTGACATCTTTTGGGAGGACGTGGAACAGGAGTAGGAGGCAGTTAGGGGAACTTTCACATTTTATCTTACATGCTTCAATTTAGTTTGATTTTTTTGAAAATGAGAATATTTGTATTATGTATTCATTTTATCAAGGAAGATAAAAATATAAATCTTGAACTAAACTGAAAGCAAAACCCAAAATACTTGGGTAATTAACACCAAATGTTTTGGATGCTTTTTTGGAAAATGGTAAGTGGGAGTGGACTGATTAACAGAAACATAATTTTCTTGTTTCCTCCTTCCTGCCTCTCATGTTACACTTTTTAAAATGCTGTCCACACATTCCATAAAAAATAACAGTAGCCTGCATTTCCTGAGCATTTACCTAATGTGTTGGGCACCGTGTTAAGTGTATCACAAATGTCGTCACCTTCAATCCTTACCAGAATCCTAGGGATGAAAAAGGGTGAATGTTAGAGAGTTAACCATGTAGGTGTCATCTACAGCTACTGCATCAAGTGCATTATTCTCAGGAACACGTTGCAAATACCAAACTCCACAGAACACCATTTGGAGACACTGTCTTTTCATTGGATTTACTATCAATTTGATGAGTTGTTCAAGCAGAAATAAATATAACTGTCTTTTTCTCTTTGAGTCATCCTGTTGTCACTATAAAATAAATTTCTGATGGTCACATTGTGATGTCTATCAATACATCTATAGAGATAGCTGATGTTCTGAAGTTTTAGCCTGAAGATCATATCCCAGGCTAGAAGAAACAAAATGTCAAGATGTATCCAGAAGTGGGCTTCCCTGGTGGCGCAGTGGTTAAGAATCCACCTGCCAATGCAGGGGACACGGGTTCGAGCCCTGGTCCGGGAAGATCCCACATGCCACGGAGCAACTAAGCCCGTGCGCCACAACTACTGAGCCTGTGCTCTAGAGCCCGCGTGCCACAACTACTGAAGCCCAGCTCAGGTATTAAACCTAAGTTTGGAATCGTGCGCTTTAGCACAAGTGACCCCATTTTGGGCCTGTGGTTTTCCTCTTTATCAGGTGCCAGAAGTATCGTGAGTAAAAATGGTTTGGAGGTGACAAAACCATCGCAAGCTCCTCCTTCCTTTCCTCTCCATCCCATCTCTCCCTTCCTAGGCGCTATCTTTCTCCCCACAGCTGCGTCTGCTCCACTTTCATCAAGATCTGATCCCAGCTAGTTGCTGTAACCATACAAGGAACTCTCAAGGTCATCTAGTTTGATCCAATATATAAATTCTCCTTCTCATACCTGTTACCGAACAAGGTCCCTTTGCCCAACATGCAGCCAGCCAAAATGCTGAGACGCCGAGGTTTGCAGCCAAGCGACGAGATGGGAGGACAAGCCTGGGGTCCACGTCCCTGAAGACAAGAGGGCTTGGGCACTTATGGATAAAGAGGCCGGGCGGTCTGAGGCATGGGGGGTGTGGGGAAAGGTGATTGGAGATAAGAAAAAGGTGAGGCAATCATCGTTCTACGCAGGCGCAGGCGTAACTAAGCTATAGGCTTCTTCCTGGGACGAGTGTTCAGAAAATGGTGGAGTCACACGTTCTAAGGGTGGAGTTTTTAGCCTTCTGATGTCAAAAGGTCACCGAGTGGACACTTGCACATGCCCAGCTGGAGGGTCAGCAGTCTTACCCAGTCTTAACCAGCTTGAGCTCCAACTAGACACAACTGACTCCAAATTCTTGGAAAACAACTTGGGCAAACATCTGATTGCTTAGGCTCCGTGCTGCTGGGAGGATATGCAACTTTTTTTTGTAGCAACAATGAAAGCCAGCTGGATCAGTAAAGGAAGGTTACAGGTGTAATGGATCTAATTGGTGATTACCCATGGCTTCACTCCTTTAGTAAATGGTCAGTTAGTCGCATCTTTAATTTACCTTCCTTCTTCAGAATGTTAGCAAGGCTTAAACTACGACCCACGGCAGAGTTATTAGCTCTTAGTATGTGTTATTAAGGGCTGCAGAAGGTCTTCCAGCACCAAAGGAATGAGCTACAAAGTGATGGAAACCCAGGTATTGATACAGGTGAGGAAGGAAGCATTTGGGAGGCAGAGAAGTCTTTTCAGCTTCCCTAACATCAGACTAACTAGGCTGTCTCCTAGTCTGTCCAAAAGCACAGCCGTGGGGCTGCTTGCTTTAAGTGACATAGTTATTTCCAGTCTTTAAATGGCTTTCTTCAGGCTTCTCTCGGGCCTAAAACAAGAGTCATTTCTGTAGGAGAAGTGTTTTGGACAGCACAGTGTTTATTAACTTCTCACCTCTCTGCCTTATGAAATCACAAAGGTTTTAAAAGGATATAAGGCTACACTTGTTATGAGCAATGGAGGAAACACGCAAGAGACTTTAAGTTGGGCCCTGCCCACCCCAAGTTCTCTAACCTTCACAGAAATAGAGTCACTAAAAATACAATTTTTTTTCAGGCTCCTGCTTGGCCACTCCCCTTCTTTCTCCCACTAGATGTCACCACGCTACACAGTAATGAAGGGAAATGACATAAGTGATAGGCTTCTAGGATTTAGAGAAATGGTTAGCAGCAAATTGGGCCTAATTAGTTTATTTAATAAACTGTATCTTTAAGATATAAAAATCACATATAGTCAGGCCAGAAAGTAAGTTACCTCATTCATTCACTCTCTTAAAATGCTATCAGTCCTGGAAACCCAAGCAGAGAGGAGCTTACAGTCACTCTATCGGTAAAAACCTGGCTGGATTAAATCAGCTGATGACCCTGCAAAGGCTGAGTGGATCTCACCCCCCCAGGATATTAAATCTCTTTGTTGAGAGGTTGGATTACCGGTAGATCCCTTTATCACCCAAGCTGAGCTCCTATGGCTGCTGGGGATTAGACATGATCCTTCTCTATCCACAGCACTTTCACATCCTTCCTCCTCCCACTGCCTCCTTTGTGGTCACTCTTCTGTGAAGGCGGAAGATAAGATGCCACAGATAAGGCGGGAGTGAACATGGCAGCCTCTGCAGCATTTCATTCCCAACACCCCAGCTGACAAGCTGTCCCACTGCTAGTATAAAGATTCTCCCTAGTCCCCAACCTCCAACAGCCTCTGCAGGCCAGACCCGTGATTTTCAGTTTGATCTTAGATCTAATTTAGGATATCAGGATGCTCGGTGGAAAGCAAAGCCCAGCTAATTCGACGTATCTCCTAGGAAGAGTGATAAACACTTGCAAATGTATCTAAATCTAATGACACTTGGCTCCATGAGGCTGACCCCTTCCATCTCCCAGACAGGTCTCCCTGTGTACCACCATCTAACTTCCTATGGATAGTAATTTAACAACCAGGAATCAGGAAGCTGGTGGGTCAGTGATTACTCTGTGTTCTGTTCTTTGACCAAGACAAGTTGCCACTGACATCTGGCCTTCCTTTTGATGCAAGGTTTAAAGTTTCATTTCAGCTAGGTCATCGGAGATTGCTATTAAAATGTCCTGGGAGTTCGCAAGCTCTCAGAAGGAAGATTGACATTCAGGTGCAATCATTATCATCAAGCAGCATTTATAAACTATCTGTGTCAAACTTAGCATGGGGGGGTGTCTCAAAGTGTTTACCCAAAATAGAACACCTTCCCCTCCCCACTTCTCCTAAATGAAAGAGGCAAAACCAGAGCCGCCATATACAGCTGTGCACAACTCAGGGGGTGCCATTTGCGATGTTTTCTCTGTAACCATAGGTGGTGCCTGGGCAGCACCCCAAAATATAAAGCAAATAAAATCAGTATTTTATTGATATAAAAAATTGTACATTCTACTTTTGAATCTTTATTTAAAAGCCAATCAGTGGTAAATACCCTTTCGATGAAAATTAAGGTTCTAAATTGTGAGTTGTGGTTGAAAGTTGCCCTCAGCAGCATCTCAGATCATGTAGATAAGCAGTTGAAATCTCAGAAGCATTTTATTTTATTTTTTAACATCTTTATTGGAGTATAATTGCTTTACAGTGGTGTGTTAGTTTCTGCTTTGTAACAAAGTGAATCTGCTATACATATACATATATCCCCATATCCTCTCCCTCTTGCGTCTCCCTCCCACCCTCCCTATCCCACCCCTCTAGGTGGTCACAAAGCACCAAACTGATCTCCCTGTGCTATGTGGCTGCTTCCCACTAGCTATCTATTTTACGTTTGGTAGTGTATAAGTGTCTGTGCTACTCTCTCACTTCATCCCAGCTTACCCTTCCTGCTCCCTGTGTCCTCAAGTCCATTCTCTACGTCTGCGTCTTTATTCCTGTCCTGCCCCTAGGTTCTTCAGAACCTTTTTTTTTTTTTTTTTTAGATTCCATATATATGTGTTAGCATACGGTATTTGTTTTTCTCTTTCTGACTTACTTCACTCTGTATGACAGACTCTAGGTCCATCCACCTCACCATAAATAACTCAATTTCGTTTCTTTTTATGGCTGAGTAATATTCCATTGCATATATGTGCCACATCTTCTTTATCCATTCACTCAGAAGCATTTAAAATCAAACAGATCCAGACACTCATAAATAAGAGTGGCAGGAATCACAGATTTTGAAATTTAGGTAATCCCTGCGGAAGAGGAGAAGGGAATATCTATCAAATGGAGGTACTGTTTAACCCAGCAATTCCACTTCTAGGATGTTATCAGATGTACTTTCAAATATGAAAAATGATCTGTAGACAAGAGTTATTCATTGCTGCATTGTTGGTAACAGCAAAAAACTGGAAACAACCTAAATGTCTGACAGAGGACAAATCACACAAGGAATAAGGAAACTCTCTTGGCAGCTTTCACAAGGAATAAGGAAACTCTCTCTGTATAGATGGAATGGTCTGCAGATATAGGGTCCCAGGAAAACAGCAAGGTGCAGAAAAGCATGAATAATATGTTACCTTGAGTGAGTGAGCGTGTGTGTGTGTTTATTTATCTGCTTTTATGTGCATAAGAAATTTCTGGAGAAATACCCAAGAAACTAATATCACTGTTTGCCTCCAGGGCAAGATACTGACTACATGGGCAGGGATAGAGGGCACTTACTCGATATCTTTTGTACCTTCTAAATTTTGAACTACATGAATGTATTACCTAATCTAATAACAACAAAAATAGTAATATTAATAGATTCCCACTCCCCCCCCAACCCCCCCAAAACATATGATAATCACTGTAGCAGTCTAAAATACAATATTCTCACAGCATAGCCTGACCCACTGCTAATTCACTTTGGTGGTGCAGCTTCACACCAGGATCAGCTCCACTACTGACAAGACAGCATAATTTAGTGCTGAGGTTTAAATCCTGCTTCTATTACTTATTAGTCATGTGACCTACAGCAGGTCTACTTAGCTTCTCTGTGCCTCAGCTCCCTTTTAAATAAGTGATGGTAAATCCTACCTTGAAGGGTTATTGAGAGGACTGGATGAGTTGCCATCTGTTGTGTTCAGTGAAATATTTAAAAAGAACACAGTAGAATAAAGAACCCCACTGTGCCTGGCATCCATTATCGAGGTGTGCAGGGGCTGCAATGGTGTAACTCATAAGAGGGAGCGTGTAAGTGTAGCCCTTGACACATAGTAGATGCTTAATAAACATTAATTCCCTCCTCATTCATATTTAATTGGGCTGCCAGGGGCTTTATAGACTCTTTCTGAGCAGTCTAAGCAGTAATTTCCTACTGGACGTATTTGTGATCTCTCCATTTTAGTCTGCAGATGGACCCTTTGAGCTGCGTTAGACTGGGTTAGGGTGCTTTTAAAATGAAAACAACTATTTGGTTGTATTATTTCCATGTCGGTTTCTTGGGCTTATCTAAGTAAACATTTCCATATTTTTTTGCCGAAGTTTTATATGGATTAAATTGTTGCAGTGGAAACATGCCCTGCTGTAAAATGCAAAATCTGTGCCTCTGACTTCAAGCATAAATTGAAGAAAGGTACAAGGCAATTATATGAATAATTCTTAGAAAAGCAGAAATAAAACCAAAAGTAAATAGCCAACATTTTTAGAATATTAGAGGCTGTGCCCAGCACTCTACAAGCTTTATCCTTAACCCTTTGAGTTAGTTATTATGATCAGTCCCAGTTTAGACTTGAGGAAACTGAGGCAACTTATTCAGGGTTACAAGGTAGTAAATGGCAGAGATAGGATTTAAACTCATCTGGATAATTTCAGTTTCCAAATTTTGTGCATATACCTCTTCTTCTGAGGCAAATCATCATGAAACTAAATTTGTAAGCCTTAAACAGAAACTGCTGATTTTAGGATATAGTTTTCTAAGTAAGGAAGGGATCATCACCTGTTTGATTTCAATGAATTCTTGGGCCCTTGTGTGCTGTGTCTTTTCTGTTCTTACAGTTACTGTGTGAGTTAGGGATTGTTCTCATCTTTCAGGCAAGGAAACCAAGACTCAGAGATGTTAGGTAACTTGTCCAAGACAGCACAGCAAGTGGAGGAGAAAGCATTTAAACCGAGGTCTGTCTACTTCCACAGCACTCAGACTTACAGTTCTGAAGAACTTCTAGTCATCTTCAGTCTTGTCTTGTTTTTCCTCAAACCCCCTGCTTGTGCACAGGTTCAAAGGAAATTCCATAGGAGGTCCTCGAAATTTGTCTCATGGAGTTGTTTCTCCTGGTCAAATACCTATGTGACTCAAAGTAAAAAACAAACTTTCACATTAAGATAAGTCTCTGTCTCTCTGGATCTAGATTCCATCTACCCTCTCTTTATCTAATGTAACATTTCTCATTAGAACATACATTTGTGACGTGGTTCTTGTAACAGTGCAATAGTTTCCGCAATTCTTTATAGTCTGAGTTGTCAGTGCCTTAAATTAGGTGGAACAGAATTCCTTTCAGACTATGAGTCTCTGACAGGGTTTGTTTGGAGTCCTTTGACACAGCTGTTTACAATCAGAGTTTCCGTGTCTGAGAGCCCAGAACCTGAGGGGACCGACAAGTGGTAACGGGGAGACCCTCGTGCAAAGAATGCTCTGGGGAGAAGTCCCTGAAGCGAGGGAGAGAGGCTGGAACGGTGGCTGGAGCCCTGGGTCCCCCACGGTGCTTTGCCATTGCCACCTCTGGGATTCCGTGTCTGTAGAAGGAGGTCGGATCAGATGGTCTCTTAAGTAGGTATGAAACCAGGAGCTGGATTTTGACCTCTGGCAGAAGGTGGAGGCATTTTCCACATATGAGAATCGAGTGCTTACCATGTCCCAAACAACATGCTGAGCACAGCTGAGGGATGATTTGATCTAATCCTCACAACAGCCCTGTGAGGAGAGGTTCTGCTAGTACCCTTATTTCACAGATGAAAAATCTGAGACTCTGAGAGCTTCACTCATTTTACCTGAGGTTCCATAGGCAGTAAGTGGCAGAGCAGGGATTCAAACCCAGGCCGCCAGGCTCAGGAACTTGCCCCTTAACCACTTAGCTCTCCAGACCTGAAGCTAATAGAATTACCCCTCATTCTGCTGCCCAAAAAGAGCTCATTCTCTGTGAAAATGTATTCACGTGCATATTATGGTCAAAACTGGATCCTACTGTGTGTACTGGCTGGTAGTTTCTTTTCCTGTTAGCAATACACATGAAAGTTTATCTTCATTTTTAAGATAATCCCTCACTTCCCTCTTGCAGGGGTCTCCCTGTAGAGCCAGGCAGACTGAGGGATGTGGTGCTGGGAAGAGCACACGAGCAGTGTGGAAGGAATGCACTGTTAAAGGAACGAGCCAGGGCCTTTAAATGACCCCCAAAACAGCCAGATCCTATTCAGCAAAGGGAAAAAAAAAGAACTTTCTTGGCTATGTTTTGTAGCTTCCATTACCTTAACTGTCATCAAGAACAATGCTGAGTCAGGGCCTGAATGATCTTTTTCTCGGCTTGGGTTCTTGTCTTTGGCTTGCTGCCATTCTTTGCATGCTACAAGGCATGAAGACAGGTCTCCACCTCATCTATCTCTCAAGAAAGGTGGTAGATATTATACATATTTTAATAAGGAGCAACATAGCGTGCGGGTTAGGAGGATGCATTCAATCCTGGCTCCAACCCTGTCGAGCCGTGTGTCCTTGAGATTGTGATTTAATTCAGAGCCTTCGTTTCTTCGTCTGCAAAGCACGGATTCTGAGATAGCCTCCCTCCTAGGGCTGTTGTCGGCTGGAATCTGATGGGCATGAGGATACTCTGCACGGTGCCGACGCTGTGGGGGCAATTCCACTCTGTGCTCTTCACGGCCGCCTGGGATCATGTTGTTATTCCCAAGGCTCTTGGTGAGGCTACCTGGGACCTCTTTGACTCACCACTTAGTGTCTGGGGAACTCTGGGTCTTGCTACCGACCAGGCTTGCTGGGGACAGGGGCACAGCTCTCCCTTTTTCAAATGTCCAGATCTGTCCTCCTCCTCACTGGGAATTTGGCCCAGAGGGAATAGGTGCAGGGTACCTTCTCAGGGATGCATTAGCATTATGATTTTCTTTTCTTTTCTTTTTTTGGCTTCCCTTCTTTCCCACTTGCTCCTTCCTACCAAGCAGAGGCAATTATGATCTATCCTGGGGCAGGGGAGGGGGAGTTGTTGGACAGCAAATCTGTCTTCTACCACACTCTCTTGCAAATCTTTTAACTAATTTAAGGAGAGACTTTTAAAACCCAAAAGCCAAGCATTGATCCCCATATGTGTTACGTTCCCCTATTTCAAAACCGTATCCTGATATGGTAGCATGGCTTTATTTTATGGAGAATGCTGAGCAACTCAATCTCTTTTGTTGCCTGGCTAATACCTGTACAGGTTGCTCTTTCAGGATTCTTCTGTGAGCACCACCAAGACACCACCAAGAGAAGCCTGTGAGCTTCTCAGTCTCTGGCACCCAGCACGGTGTCTGTCTTGTACACAGTAGGCGTTTCATACATGCCTATTGAATGACATCCTACCTTACCCAAGAGATATTCTGCTCCAAGTTGTTAAATGTTATTTTTAAGGTCCTCACTGGTAGTTTTTGTCCACAACAGAGCTTATTCATAAGTATGAATGTTTTTGACTTCTAAATTAGTCCTTGATATTTTAAAATTAAAAAATTTAAAAAGCCTTGCCTTTCATAAGCTTTTAAGTTTAGATTACAGATCTTTTTTTTGCAATACGCGGGCTTCTCACTGTTGTGGCCTCTACCGTTGTGGAGCACAGGCTCCAGACGCGCAGGCTCAGCGGCCATGGCTCACGGGCCCAGCCACTCCGCGGCATATGGGATCTTCCCAGACTGGGGAACGAACCCGTGTCCCCTGCATCGGCAGGCGGACTCTCAACCACTGCGTCACCAGGGAAGCCCCAGACCTATGTAATTCTGTTCTCCGATATTAATAGACAATTTTCATTACAATTGTGGGATTTGGGGGAAAGCAATTGAAGGAAAGGGGATTTTCTCATCTGTAATTTGGGGATAATAATAATCCTTGCCTTAAATAATTAATTTGAGTGTTAACTGTAGTAATATATATAAAATGCCTAGCTCAGTGCCTGGCACATGGTCAGGATTCATAATGCAAGCCACTATTGTTATTAATATTTTGGAGAGGTTCAGGATCAAATTCCCATTTTTCTAGGCCTTCAGTTTTTAAATTTATGATTCCTTGTAGCATTGAAAGCAATTTGAAATGTAGAATTGGAAGTAGACAAAATCACCTAAGATTTTATTCTAGGCCATCACAGCTTATGCTCTATGCCTGTATGAGGAAGAATCCTTTGTTCATTTGGACTCCAATCGCATTATGACTCAATTATCTGATAATTTGTATTAGTCATTAAGGCAGTCTCCAAAAAGTATCTGTTCATTTCCTGAGTATAGACTTTTTAACTTTAATAATGTATATAATAACTTATATAATTTTGGACATTTTTATTATTTTTAAATGAAGCAACTTTCAACACACTAAATTTATTCCAAGAGATGACATTAGGCTGTGTTCTTATCTGCTTTCTTGAGTAGATTTAATGTACTTCCACATTCTTAAAATGTATTTATAATAGATTCATAATTACAAGTGTTGCTTTTTAAATGTGTTGTCTTCTCAGAAAACAGTGACTCTGACTTGTAGTTTTTATGAATTTTGCTATTTCCTTAATGCTTCAACTTCACCCACTCATAGGAAGAAAAAGATCAAGTTACACAAACAGCGAGTTCAGATGTAGATGTTAGGAAAGCCAGGCAGCCTTGACTCATGGTTACCATGCATGGAGGGAATGAGGCTGTTGTGCTCCTGGTCATATTTATTTAATAATTTAATTTAATAATTGAGAAAACTATGTACTTAGAAAATAATCTGCTCTTTAGTGGAGACATGTAAATAAGACATTTGTATTTAAAAAAATTTTTTTTTATTTTTTAATTTTAATTTAAAAAAAAATTTTTGGCCACAGCGGGCGGCACGCGGGATCTTAGTTCTCCGACTAGGGGTTGAACCCACGCCCCCTGCAGTGGAAGCTTGGAGTCTTAACCACTGGACCGCCAGGGAAGTCCCCAGACATTTGTTTTTTTGAAACAATTTTTTTTTTAAATCAAAGGACCAAGGATTCCCTTAAGTGTAATAATAATTCAGTACCCTCTCTCTAATATGCGTTATCGTGATTCGATGCCCGTAACAGGGTAATGTGACACCATATATGGTACAAGTGCAGCTCCTCATCGCCTCCAATCCCACTCCCACCCACTATCTATCCCCTGCCCTCCCAGCCCTTCCCCATCACCCCCACCACTGTGCCACACATCTGTGATGGGCATCACTAATCATTTAGCAAATGTTTTCCCATTGATCCTGCATGTGACCTCAGAATCCCTTGAAATACTGAGCCCCAGGTAACCACTTCCAGTTAACTGCTACAAAGGAGGAAACCTATCAAAATTCCAAGGTTTAGCAAATATTGACAATATGTCTAGTAGTTTAGGCAATTCAAAGCAGTTAGTTCAATTTTTTCAAAAGCCAGCCACATTATTTTTGGACATAATGTAAATAAGAATAGTTAATTTTTGGCTGAGATTCTTTTTGCCGTACGCGGGCCTCTCACTGTTGTGGCCTCTCCCGTTGTGGAGCACAGACTCCGGACGCGCAGGCTCAGCGGCCATAGCTCACGGGCCCAGCCGCTCCGCGGCATGTGGGATCTTCCCGGACCGGGGCACGAACCCATGTCCTCTGCATCGGCAGGTGGACTCCCAACCACTGCACCACCAGGGAAGCCCTTTGGCAGAGATTTTTACTTTTCAAACCACTGTTTCAACACAACACTGGTAAAGTTTGCACAACTAGCTCTATAACTACAATGTATAAGTAGTATTATGTGAAGAAAAGTTGACTGTGAAACTGCTGACACTTAGGCAGATTCTTATCAGCTAAGTGTGAATATGCCCCAAACTTCTCCTACTTTGAAACAGATTTCTCACTGACCTTCCTTCTTTGCTATCCTACCAGCATATAGTATAGATGCTGTTTTCTGCCCCATGAAAATTCATCACCACATCCCCACATTGTGGTAGATGGAGAGATGTGTGGCCTGGCAATTTTTTGGAGATCTTCCCTGCCTATTCGCTACTGCTGAGTAGTTTTATGACTTGGGTTCATTTAGTATGGAAGGGGAAATAAATCTGACCCTCATGCCATATACCAATCGGAGGCATAAAAAGACCTATGGTCTCTAACAGCACAGTCAATGTAAATGGCACTTGGGAGCTGTGGAGTGTGTTTTCTCCTTTTCCCCATACTCTGTTGACATTAGACAGGATTTGCAACAACTGGCAATCCCCTAGACTGAACACCGAGAGATATAGGACCCCCTCTGTCTCCCTTTTGCTGTGCCTTTCTCAGTCTCCTTTGATACCTACAGAAACTGAGCTGGGGAGAAGCAGGGGTGAGAGTCTGACCTCCCAAGCACAGTCTCTAAGACGTTAGGCTATGGGGAAAAGGCATGAGAGAAAAACAGTATGAAATCAACACATGAAATGGAGAGAAGATGTTCAAAAAATGGGTCCGTTTTTTAATGGAATCTTCCATTTTGGTAAGGCTTGCTGCCTTACCAACCACCAAGGCCCTGTCCCTGTTCCTGTTGGACCCCATCCTGGGCTTAGTCACCTTAGTCTTAGCCCCTGGCTAGGCCTCAGATTGGCCTGTGTGTGTGAATGTTCCTGCCCTGCCCACTCGTGAACTTGGGACAAGCTGCAGGTGTGGCCCAGAAGTGTGCATGGAAGCACTCAGTATGCTGTCTGTGTTCTTCTGCAAGAGCTGCCAGCTCTTTCTCTCTTGTTCATTACCCTCTAAGGTGACCTGGCAACCTGAGGCTTAAAGCCGGTACACCAATCTGGAGTTTTCAAGACAGCTCAATTCCTCAGGCAATAAATGTAATGTAATGACTAATTCATTCTCTTTTATTTTGAAAATTAGGGAAGTTTTTACTAAAGTAAATTCCTTACAACAGGACTTTTGATCCGAACTGCCTCTTAAAGTTGTGTCTGGTAAATAATTAATGGCTCACTGTTCACACTAGTCCATAATTACTAATGCCTCATTTGCACATGAAACTAACGTTCCATATGGTCGGTCCTATCATTTAAGCCTGAGCCAACAGGAGGAGGCACGTTGACTTGAGCAGAAGTTTGGGTTGCGATGGAATAAATGATTGGGTCGGTATTCGTACTTTGATACTCTCATGGCCAGTGCTGGAGGCAGGCAACGAGGGCACATTTTTCATTGTCTGGTGACACTTTTGTAAAGACAGTCTTGTCCTGAATCCCAGGTGCCATGAAGATCATTCTATCATGCCACAAATATTTGTTAGATTCCTACAGTGCATATACCACTGTGCTCAGAGCACCTGTGTTAGGTGCTTCTAATGGCTGTTAGGATTGCAGGAAAAAAAACAAAAACTTTGAACTCTGCTTTAATATGGAATTGGTTTCCAGATCCCAAGCGCAGACTATTGTCAATGCTTTGAAACCCCCTGGTTGCTTGACATTTGTCAGAATTTTTCTAACCAAGAGGTCTTTCCCCTGAACGTTTGGTGCATCATCAATTATGGTTATTAATTATGATTAAGTTCATCATCAGTATTCTATTAATAAGCAAAGAATATTTTCTTATATAATGGGAGTACCAAAGCTGATTTCTATCAGTGCAAGAATATAAAGATTAATATTTGTTTCTTACCATATTGTAGTGGAATTTCATAAATATATGAAGAGCAGAATCTGATGGTTTAGGAAGTGCATCACATAAACTCCAGCTTGGGTGTTATGCCGGTGATGTCCTTAAATGATGTTCCCTTCTTTTGGAGGTGGTATTTAAGGAGGATACTTCTATTTCATAGATAGGCCATGTACCAATCAAGGTAGGCAATATTATGTTATTGTAAGGGAGAAGAAATAATTTTCCCTCCACTCTTGTGAGTTCTTGGCTTAGGCCCCGTAATAAAAGACTAAGAGAAAAACAAACAGAAGTTTATAAATATGTACACCTCACGTACACATGGGAGATACCCAGGAAAATTGAGGAACTCTGAGGTGGCTTAGAATTCAGGATAAAATGCCATCTTAATAAAGAAAGGGGAGGAGGAATGTAGGACTATTAAGGGAGAGTAAATTATTTTTAGGAAAGTTGAATGGGCCCTTAGAAGAATAGATGGGAGGTATGACAGTTTGTGACAAAGTTTTTCTGGGCGTAGTGTCAACTCTAGTCTTCTCTCTTGTGATAAGATCAGTCTTCCCTGGCAGGGGATTTATGACAATTGAATTTGTTTTGGAGGATTTGTCTTTAGGCAGTTAAGGAGATATCAAAGAAACATTCCAGGATGTGTCAATCTTAAGCCACATCCATGCTGCTGACATGCTCTTTCGTGATCACTGTGTCAGGGAAACAGAGGACTGAAGAGTGGAGCAATGACCATTAAATGCAACCACCAATAAAATGTAGCAGAGGAGGTGTGTGCCACTTCCAGGCTCATGGAAGGTCTTCAAGGAAGTCACTTGGCCATGTTCATCTTTAAGGAAGTAAGCTCATCCTTCCATGAGCTTGGAAGCAGAGGGTGTCTGAGCATTGATGAAAAGAATGCTTGCCTGTTGGCTGACTTCAGGCCATTAGAAAATCCAGAAGACCTTTAGTCTTTCCTTTGACTAGTGAACTCGAAAAACAAATAAATGTCCCTGAATGAAATTTTCTTTAGTGTGAGGGTGATGAAATAAATGTGGGAAATGCTTCCAGATTATTGAAATGACTGTGTCACAACAATTAGAAGTAACTATTAGCAATCTATATATGTTGGTATCTTCAGAAATATGAACTTATTATATTCCTTAAGGGAGCTCATATTTGCACTTCTTCTTAGAGAACTCCTGTACTGTGGTTGGCAGAATGATGGTGCCCTAAAAATGTTCACGTCCTAATCGCTGCAGCCTATGAATACGCTGTGTTACAGGCCAAGGAGGAGTTATGGTTGAAGACAAAATCTAGTCAGCTGACTTTAAGATAAAGAGATTATCCAGGATTACTTGGCTGGGCCCAAAATCATCACTAGCGTCCTCTAAAGTGGAAGAGGAAGGTGGAGGAGGAGGTCAGAACCGAGAGACAGCAGCACAGGAAGACTTGGGCTGATATTGCTAGCTCTGAAGATGGAGGAAGGGGACCATATGCCAAGACTGGGTAGGCTCTAGAAGCTGCAAAAGGCAAGGAAACAGATTCTCCCCTAGAGCCTCCAGAAGGAATGCAGCCCTGCTGACACCTTGATTTATCCTAATGAGACCCATTTCAGACTTCTCACCTCTAGAACTATAAGATAATAAACTTGCGCTGTTCTAAGCCACTAAGTATAGGTAACGTGCTATAGCAACAGTCGGAAACTAACACATGTTCCATGCCTTCTCTAGAAGAAAGCTTAGGGCAGAACAAGTATTCAGAGGAGCGACTGATGGGTGGCTTTGGAACAGGCGACGGCTAGGTTGCTATGCTAGAGGATGACTTTGTGTATGATGCTTTATTTGGTTAAGAAAAAGAAGATTGGAATTATGGATAATGTGTACAACCAGACTACCTTGAATCTAGGGTGTAGTCAGGGTGAAGAGCAAAGTTCCTCTTTTCCAAGGATTATTGTGCTTGCCATTAAAAAACCTGTTTTTGTATTAATGCATGACTCTACAGGCCCTCTATATAAACATATATATGTGAACATATACATACATATGAATATATATAGCATATATTTCGCTCCCTTGAAGAGATCCCCAAAGAACGTAAAATACAACAAAGTTGTTATTTAGAATAACTGGCAGGTGGAACACATACAGAGAGACAAGAATTTGGCTCAGAATAAAAAACTGTTGAAGACTGTTCAATGAATGGCCTGAAAGATTACCAATGGTAGACACCCAACTAGACAGGTTGTTAACAATCATTATCTTTTACTAGATCCCCATAGATAAGCATCCTTTTCTATTTTGTTTGCTAAAATTCTGCACTGATCAGAATTAGAACTACTCCTAAGCTCCTTTGTTTCTTTGCTAACCTATGCCACTTACCATTATTCTCCTCCCCACTCCCTCTCCTTATTACCAGGAGCCGTGTTCTACTTGAGAGTGTTATATTTCGGCCATTAGTAGCTGCTTTACAATAACGATGGCAAAAGATCGCTAATAGTTCTATTATTTATTTATTTCACTCCCACCTTGTTCTAAAAAAGAATTTAAGGTGGGTTGCAAAAATGCATGCAATACAGCAAGATGAAACGAAGATCAGTATAGCGAAGAAATTAAGGCAAAAGGAAGATAAAGGTGGGAAGAATAAGAAACTGGGAGTACAAAATATGCTCCGTGAGGCTCTGAGCCCTTGCCAGGCGTGGACCCCAATTTTGGCCCTGGCTTTCTAGCAGTCAACTCAAAAGGGGGAAAGTGATCAGCGACATGAGTCACAAGTCAGTTAGTTGGTCAGAAGCAGCGCAATAATTCCTGGAATTTAGACAAGAGAGAAATGTCTCTCATAAGGCTCTGAAATGGGGAACTTTGTGGAATTCCCCACCTGGAAGAAACAAACTCCTCAGGGCTATGTCTTGTTACAGCCTTCAGTATTGGCCTGTGATGTCATCCCCCAGCAGAATTCATCAAAAACTCTCTCCCGGGGATCAAAGGGACGTATTCCAGGTACTCTGTGCATTGCTGGTTTAACGAAGGCACAGATTAAGAGTGTCTAGAGGAACAGGGTGAGCATCCTCCATAAACATTTCTTCTCAGCTGGACCCTGCTGGAGTTTAAAGTGTGTGTTCTTTCCTGTGCTTCAGTGAAAGGGTGAACAGTCAAAGCGTTTGCAGAGAACTTCAAGGTTTGGGAAGGAGCTTCAGTCTCCCTTTTTTGTGTTTGGGAGATTTAAGAAGGGAACCCCTCAGGCCCAGCAGAGACACCAGGAGGAAGGAAGGGTGCGTGAGTATGTGTGACGTGTTACAAAGGATTGGAGGTGGAGTGGTGGTGGTGTTGGGTCTCGGGCTTCTCTGGGGTGTGGACAGTCCTCTCCCAGCAGCAGAAGCAGTTCAGCTCTGGGACTTCCCTGGCGGTCCAGTGGTTAAGACTCCACGCTTCCACTGCAGGGGACACGGGTTCAATCCCTGGTCAGGGAACTAAGATCCCTCATACTGCATGGCCGGAAAAAAAAAAAAAAAAAGAAGCAGTTCAGCTCCTTATGCTGTTGCCTTCAAGGGTGCCTGGGTCCAGGAGTCACTGGGCAGAGCAAGCTCCCCTCCGTGTGCTGGGGAGCCGTAGCCATCGGTGAGGGTCTGTCTTCATCTCGGGCTCCCTCCCACAGGCAGGCCTCCTCCGGGGCTCTGCGTGTTCATCTGGCACCCTGACATGTTGTAAACAAAGATCACTGATACTGTCCCCCAGCAGCCCAGCACCTGCCTCTCAAAAACTCCTGAGACCTCAGTGAGGTTTGGGAACCCCTCCAGGCTCCAGCAGTGGCCACTCACATTTTTCTAGCGGCATTGTCCTTGTACATTTTTGGCAGGAAGAGGAAATAATGAACATGTGTTCTTCCAAAAATACTCCAATTCATTCTTCACACTACAGTCCCCGTGATCTTTCTAAAACATAAATCTCCTCATGTCACTTCCCTGATGAAATCTTGCGCATTCTTTCCATGCCCCTCAGGATAAAGCTGCAGGTTTGAGTACGGTCAACCAGACTCTCAGTTATCTCTAGAGCCTCAACCCTCCCCATTTCTCCTCCTTTCCGCTTGTCACCACTGCTTCTCTACAGTTGTCCACACTTCCATCCTTTCGGCTGACTTGCTCCTACTTCTATTTCAGGTGACAGCCCAGAAATTAATTCCTGCGGGGAGTGGTCCTGGAGGTGTGTCTGCTGGGTGCTCCAGGGGCATCCTTTGCTTTCTCCAACACAGCATTGTGTGAGGAAAATGCCAGCTGCAGAGACAAACCCCAACATTTCAGTGGCTTGATGCAATAGAATTTTATTTCTCCCTCATCTAACCATCCAATGCAGGTGCCCCTGGCTGTCAGGTGGTTCTCTCCAGGGTTATTCAAGGCTCCAAGCTCTTTCCTTATTGTTGCTTTGCCATCTTCTGGGGCCTCTGAGTCTTCAGCATGCACCTGGGGCAGGAGAGACAGGGGCTGGAAGGCACACATGCACTTTACTGCTTCAATGCGAGGGCGTCCCTTGTCCCTTCCACCCCGATTCCATTGGCATGAACATGGTGTCATGTCGTTGCCAGGGGCAGCTACTGTCCACTGACAGTGTTATAATATGGAAGGAAGAGCACAAATTTTGGTGGGCACACAGGCTCCTCAAGAGCATTATTTTAATTGCCCGTGGCTCGACTAGACTCTGAACTCAGTGAGAGGAAAGAAGGTGACACTCACTGTTAGATCGCTTTGCCAGCACCGTCACTGGCACTTTGAGGCAGAGAGTGACTTGGCTGGAGGAGGGAGTGGGTCATGTAGACAAGTCTTCCTCTTGAATGCCCTCCCCCATACCGTGAGCGCTGGGGAGAGAGAGCCAGCAGGCAGACAGGTGCTCCTTGCTGCTGCTGCCGGGCAAGCCCCTCTAAAAAGAGCCAATTCCCTTCACATAAAGGCATTCATTGTGAGCAGAGAGGTTCCGTAATCACAGGTGCCCGTCAAGGCATGAGCCTCCTCTTGGATGATGGGGCCTTCTGATTAAAGGCTTGTTATTGGTACTTTACGGGGCAGAGAGAAAATGTGCTGCTGTTGCTGTTGCCGTGATGCTGGGGTTGCAGCTCCACAGCACATCTGGCACCTGCCTCTGAGTCCAAGGAGATGGGGGGCGAATGCTTTTTTTCTCCTCTTCTTTGTAAATCAGCTACATCTTTAAAGTGTCTCTTCACAAGCCATTTTTTTGTATATGTTGTTATGAACATATAATAGTAAGAAGGCAATCACCTATCATATTGTCTGGGTAGAAAAGAAGTAATCAATAGACATGATGTCTAATTGACTTATGAAATGGGAAAAATAGAATTCACTAATCTCAAGCAGTGAGATTTTCCTGTTTCTGAAAATCCTCAGGTAGGACAGTAGTGCCTCAACTTGTGAAATTGGGACCTTCTGCTTTACAACTTGAGGCCCAAATAGTGACCCAAGGTTATGTCACAAATGAAAACACTGGAGGGTCCTATCCCCACAGTCCCATATGGGGAGGAAGTCTGGTACTCCGCTCTGCAAGGTTCCCTTCTTCTAAGTCAAGAAACCCAGGGCTGACTCAGTCCAAAGGGTTCAGTATTCATTGCCTTTGGTGTCGCTGCAGAAAGTCCAGCCATCTTGGTGATATAGCTCAGCACATGCTACCCCAAATCTGACACATTGGCATATTGAATATTTCAAGCAGGAAGGTCACTCCAACCTTCTCCCCCCCTTGCCCTTCTTCCCTGAAATAGATCATAAAACCTTCCTGTGAGAGGTCCCCTCCCTATACCTGGAGGAAAGGAGCATCCTCATCTCTGAAGACAAAGGGATGCCAAAAAGAACCTGAACAAACAAGTCTTGCTAAGTTTCCCCCAGTTTACTGCACTTATACTCAAGTTATCCTATTCCTGCATGACTGTCCACTTGCCATCAAACCTAGCATAAAAATACACAGGTCTGGGGCTTCCCTGGTGGCGCAGTGGTTGAGAGTCTGCCTTCCGATGCAGGGGACACGGGTTCGTGCCCTGGTCCGGGAAGATCCCACATGCCGCGGAGCGGCTGGGCCCATGAGCCATGGCCACTGAGCCTACGCGTCCGGCGCCTGTGCTCCACAACGGGAGAGGCCACAACAGTGAGAGGCCCGCGTACCGCAAAAAAAAAAAAAAAAAAAAATACACAGGTCCAGTTGTTTTGGGGGGTTTTCATTTCACTGTGAAGGCTCCTGTGTAAAACTTACATTAGATAAACATGTATGCTTTTCTCCTGTTAATCTGCCTTTGTCAGTTGACTTTTCAGGCCCAGCCAGGGACTCTAAAAGGATGGAGGGAAACTTTCTCTTCCCCCACACCAGGCAGCCCCCATCCAGTGCAGGGGGCATGGCGGAAGTCCAGCAGCATGTTGCTGTCTAGGGTCTTGCCAGTTTTCTCAGGGTTTGGGGGAAGGAGAAAGCCTCCTTTCCCCCTTGTCAGTGGTCCCCTCAGCTGTGGGCACTGCAGGCCAAAGGGGCAGTAGGGAGCCAGGTTATAGCTCTCCAGTGAGATGGTCCTGTTCAGGGCAGTGACGTCTCCATCTCCAGGACAGCCAGGGCAGAGCAGAATGGCCTCATTTGATGCCTCTCTGCTCATGGCCAAAGAGCCAGCCCCCTGGACTTGGTTCTGTAGACCCCGAGGGTCAAGCTGGCATGAACCTCACTGCCCCTCCCTAGCACTCAGTTTTGGCTACAGCCATTCTAGGCCTTAACAGGTGCCTGTGACTTTGAACCTCAGAGATGTTCTTGGTTCTTTTCCTCCAGGAAGGCCCAGGATATCTGACCCCTTCCAGGGACCATCCTTCTCCAAACAGTGAATTCCTATATCCCCTACTGCTAATAAAAATCACTAATATTTACGAGCACTTACTACGTGCAGGCATTGTTTTAAATCTTTTACACGGATTAGCCCATTTAATCTTCACACGCACATACAAATTAAGTAGGCCTTAATTTTATCCTATTATGTAGAAGGAAATTAAGGCACAAAGAAAGTAATTGCCCCAAATTAGGCAGTGTCCAGTTTGAACCCACACTCCACAGGCCAGTTTCTTCACTTGCTCCCTGCTCCCTCATTTACATAACAAAAATCAATTTTTCTCAGAACGGAGATGGGCCCCAGGCCATTGGACTTTCCTGCTATTGTCACCAGCAAAGCTCACTGGGGTCCCCAGGAAAAATCAGATGGAATCTAGGTCATAATGTCTAACCTTTTGGGTTTAGTCTAGTTTCACTTGCCTACAGGGGGCTGTGTACAGAGGCCTTGCACCTAACACATCGGATTAGAGTGCCCAGCACAGAACCCATGCTCCCGACACCCCAAGTTGGCTCACCATACGCAGAAGTGCTGCGCAGGATACCTCCATTCAAGGTGGCGCTGTCGTCAGCAGAGACGCTGCCCCTGGCGCTGAGATCTGGAGCCGCGAGCAACGCACCTGCACCCAACCTGTGAGAACGCTGCCCCTTCACCTGCGACCAGACCCGGTAACGCAGCCCTGCCCAGGGCCTGTTGGGCAGAGTGTGTGTTCTACAGTGGGAGCCAACATCTGTCCATTCTTTTATCAAAGACTAAAACTTGACTTTGTGTCTGAACCAAACTCAGTCTCATTCTGTTGGTGCAAGCAATACCAGGCAGGAGGAACCCAGACTTGAAAGGGTCAGAACATTACCATTATTAAAAATGTACACAATGAAGAAGTTTAAAAAATACAGAGTAAATCCCTCAACCCCCACTTAATCATCCCTCACCACAGGTGATGGCTTAGAACAGCTGGGTATGTGTCCTTCCAAAACTTCCAGCCTTTGAGAACATGCCCATGTGTTTCTACAAAACCGGAATCATTTCTACAAAGCAAAGAGTGGAATACCTGGTGGTATCTTTTGCAGAAAAGCATTTTGCAAGAAAGTTCAATCTCCGGGCACTGTGTTGTGCTTATAATTCAGAGAGGTCTTCCTGACCACCTTACTAAAAGTAGCACCAGTGACATAGATGGAATGCATGGGTCCGTCCCAAATGCGTATGTAGAAACCTAATCCCCAAGGTGATGGTATTAGGAGTTGAGGCCTTTGGGAGACAATTAGGTCACTAGGTATTAGGGTGGAGCCCTCATGAATGGGATTAGTGCCCTTTTAAAAGAGAACCCAGAGAGCTCTCTTACCTCTTCCACCATGGGAGGTTACAGTGAGAAGATGTATGAACCAGGACGCAGGTTCTCATCACACAGTGAATCCACTAGTGCTTTGATCTTAGACTTCTCAGCCTCCAGAACTGTGAGGAATAAATGTTTGTTGTATAAGCCACCCAGTCTCTAGAGTTCTGTGATAACAGCCTGAACAGAACCAGGCACGGTACACACACAGAACTAGATTCCCCATGGGCCCCTAAGTTTATTGCATACTAGAGAAAGGATTTGCTTTGCTTCATGTCTTGTGCTCTGTATGCTAGTGGAATGAAGCACGTGCTCTCTTAGGCACTGCATCAGACCAGGATACTGGAGCCATTCTCTTCCCTTTGCCCAGTCTTTCCATCTGAAGTAGGGCAGCGCCTTCTCGCTTGCATGTGGCCAGTCATGCTTTCTCCTGTGAGATGCTCCAGCCAGACCTAAAATGCTTGAAGCCAGGAGACTAAGACCTTCTGCTTTCTGGACTTTAAGACCCTAGGAAGAGTTATCCCAGCCTTGGTAGGCAGCTTTTTGGATTTCAGTTTTCCCTGGGAGGTGTAATGTGGGAGGTCCCGTGTGCTTTGGGAGCGCATGGTGGCTGACAGTGTTCTTTCGCAGGCTTCCAGGTGTTCACCGCAGGCTCTGGAGAGAGGGAGCGAGGGAGGGGTCACTGTCAGGAGTGGTACACGCTTTGCTGAAGGTGACTCAATGAGGCGGGGCGGAGCTGGCACTAAGAGCCTGTCAGACCCTGTTCTGCCCCTCCCTCCTCACATCCATTCAACCGCCCCTCCTAAGTGGTACTTTTAAATGCAGATAAGAATGCTCCCAAGGGAAAATTCCTCCTCTTAAAGTTTATTGTCCACTCCCCCACCAACCCCCCCACCCCCCCCACCCCACCCCCCACCCCCCACCCGTCCCCAATTAATGGTCATTCTGGCTCCTTAGACTGTAATATAATTGTGACCTGCTTGGTGGAAAAAGATTATTCTATTTAAGGGTCAAATTTACAAAAGAATTAAATTAGAAATTGATTTTTTAAAAACTCACCAAAAGCTTTCTTTAAACAGAGAGGTACCTTGCAGGCATGTCACATTATTTGATTTACAAACACTTGACTGGCACACAAACTTTCAAGGAAAATAACGCTGTGTAGAGGGGAAGGTAGACGAGTGTGATTTGCATGGGCACAACTTGTGTGCTGCTTCCAAACCTTGTACAGATCCTATGATTTGGTCTCTTGTACTCTATATGTTGTGACCACCTGTTTTCCTGTTATTGCCATTACAGCGTGAGCCCTCTGCTGGCGGGGAGCACATCTTAATCAGCTGTACATCTCCAACATACAGTAGGGTTGTTGACAGCTGAGCGCATGTCTTATTTTCTTTCTATCCTTGGCACCGGATTTGGGGACTGGCATTTGGGGGCACTCAGAAAATATTTATTGACTTGAAATAGCTAAATACAAGTTTCCCTCTTTGGAAGTAGTATGGATTTTTGTACTTGTAAAATTCCTCTCATTAGTATAGCCCATTAAAACAATTATTTCATGTTCCTGGCCATAGGCTATCTGTAGGAACTCTGACTTCCCACTGATGAATTCATTTATAGAATGTCTATCATGTACCAGGCACTGAGCTAGTAGGTAGGGGTACAGTGAGCAAGGCACATGGGGTTTCTGCCCCTGTGGAGCTTATGATCAAGGGGACAAGGCAGAGGGATGAGAAATAACAACAGCATGGTAAGTCCTGGTAAGAGCAGAGGGCAGGAATGGAAGCGATGTTTGCACTAAGACCAGAAGGGCAGGGAGGAATTAGGCAGGCAGTGCAGATGGGAAAGGGGTCCTAGGTACAAGGAATTGAAATTTGGCAGGGCCACAGGCTAGAGAAGCCTCAGAGAGGGAAGAGATGGTGGGGAGGTTGGCCAGGGCGGGCTGGCAGAGGCTGCGTTACCTACATGCAAGACTTTGGAGTGGATACTGAGGAGGGGCAGGGGAAACATGAAAGGTGACTCTGGCTGCAGAATGCAGGATGAATCTGAGAGAACAATACTTGGATCAGTTTGGATTTTTAATGTCCAAGCGAGCATTTATTGTGGAGATAAATGAAGACCAGCCAAATGAGAATAAGCAAAGGTTATTTTCTCTGAGCTTGCTATACAAGGGAGTGAGCCACCATCACCTGCGTTTTTTTTTTTTTTTTTTTTGCGGTACGCGGGCCTCTCACTGCTGTGGCCTCTCCCGTTGCGGAGCACAGGCTCCGGACGCGCAGGCCCAGCGGCCATGGCTCACGGGCCCAGCCGCTCCGCGGCATGTGGGATCTTCCCGGACCGGGGCACGAACCCGTGTCCCCTGCATCGGCAGGCGGACTCTCAACCACTGCGCCACCAGGGAAGCCCATCACCTGCGTTTTGGTAGAGCCTCGAAGGCAGGTAGAGGAGTGGGAAGGCTTTATAGCTCGAAAAAGGGGAAAGCTTGAGTCTCATTATCAACAGGGAGAACTACAGTATTTACAGTTGCAGGTATTTAAATTAGAGTTGCGAATAAGAGCAATCACATTCATTAATGTGTATTAAATTCCCCTAAATATTTATTCCTAATTATATAATTAGTCAATTAATTGTAATGGTCTAAGACACACTGAAACGGAGCAGGACCCTATGGTCGCGTTGCCCCCCATGTCCTCCGCCTGCCTTTTGTCTGTGGAAAAACTTTAGCCAAAGAATAAGTTTAATCAGAGAAGGGAGAAAATGCAAAAACAAAGGAAAACAGTCCAACAAGACTAAATAATAATAGTTTAGTCATTAAGCATAATTCAGGACCTTTAGTTCCTCCTCAAGGGCTATAGATAATATTCTGATCCATATCCTGTGAGCTGTCTCGTAGATACTGAAACCCCGACCAGGTGGAAGAAGTCAACTACATGATGACCAGAGTGTAGCCATGACATAAGCTGCCGCAATTCCAAGAATTGGCCTCAAAGAAATGGGAACACACCGACCCTGGAACTGAAGACTAACTGTACCTAAAACAATCAAGATGACGCTGGTCAGACCACCGATGACCAATTTCAAGATGACGGTCAGAGCTGACTGTGCTGTTTCTGCATGTAGCCCCTTCCCCCTCAGCCTGTAGAAGCTCCTGCCCACTGATTGTCAGTGGAGGGAGTCAGCCTTTGGACAGGCGTCTGCCCTGCGGCCCGCCGCACCCCTACTGGTTGCTGGCATCTGAAATGAAGCAAACTCTCCTTTCCACCCACCTGACCTCTTTCTTGGCTTTTGAGCAGCAAGCAGCCGGACCCCACTTTCGGTTACAACACTATACGACATTTATAGATTTATTTAGTATATCTGACTTCTCTAAAGCATTCCACATGCCTGACTGGGAGGACTTACACCTTTAAAAACTTTTTAAAAATCCCAAATCTGAAATAAATCACATAGATTCAGCAACATGCATTATTAACTGTTCCTTTTTTTTTTTGGCCGTGCCCCGTGGCATGTGGGATCTTAGTTCCCCAATCAGGGATTGAACCTGAGCCCCCTGCAGTGGAAGCACGGAGTCTTAACCAGGGAAGACTGGACTGCCAGGGAAGTCCCAACTGCTCCATTTTTAAATAACAAATGTACACAGGTTGTCCTAAAGATTACAAGACTTAGTTCTCTAATGACTAGTATTAAACTTAGGCTAAGGTACTTATCTGTAAACGATCTCAGTTTGTAAAGTCACTTACGCAAGTAAGAAGAGCAGTTTTGCCACCTCAGGCAGGCCAAGGGTACTAGGTAAAAAAAAAAATGAGGACCGCAGTATTGTTCCTTACCAATCATATTTGAGACTGGGACCTGGGACCTGATACTACATCCTCCTGGATAATTCCACCCATGCCACTGGAAAACATGCCAGGCCCTTGGTTAGCATCAGTTTCCATCTTCCATTGTTGGCAGATGCCTCCTGGCCATTCCTTGCACTGGGATTTATTGCAGCTCAGTGCATTCTATTTCACTGGGGAGTCTTTCAGCTATCGCTGATATTTCCCTTAATTTCCTTCAACTCTTGTCACCACTTGATTGGATTAATCTCTTTACCATCCCATTGGATTCCTTATATATTTTGCTTGACAACCTCTCCAGGGACTCATGTTAAGAGGCTGTCCTGGTGAGAGGCAGAGGGGGTGGTAGCCTGAATGTAGGGATGGAGAAGATTTCAGAGCTACTTAGGGCAGAAGACAGGTAAGATTTAATGACTGATTAGATGTTGGGCAGAGGGTGTTGAGGGGGAGAGGAAGGAGTCAGAGAGACTGCCCAGGTTTTTGGCTTGGACAACTCAGTAGAAATATGTTTTATGAAAAATCACTGACAGGTATAAAACATTAACTCCTTATGTGCGACAGATTTAGTTAGCCAAACATGGGTTACTTTGTAAACAGGCAGATGCGGCATGCTAGGGGCAATGAGATGGGGCAAAGAGACCCAGGACTAGGAGTCAGGAAACCAGGTCCTTTCCCCAGCTCTGCCAATGACTTTCTAGTTGCCCGCTGGACAGAGCCCGTCTCTTACCCAGACCTCCCTTCTCTTGTAAATAAAAACATACACTAAAAGTCTGAGTCCTATTAGCTCTAAAACACATAAATCTGCCAGATAACAGGGTTGGATTAGACAAAGGTTCACAAGTTTCTCTGATAATCTGATGAACACCAAGTACCCTCTCCCCAGGAAAATGCATGAAACGTTTACATACCCTTTCATGGGATTCCTCCTGTTTTCCATACTCACAGATTAGATGGTCTCTGAAGTTCTTTCATGCTCTTAAATTCTCTAATTTTATGATTCTTCGAACAAAGACATTTCAGCATTTTAAATCACCTTATCTCTGCCAAAGAAACAAGGATAAAAATGGTGTTGACTTTCTTAGTTGCTGTGTTCTTTCTTTTCCCTTTAAATTACCCAGGTCATCTTTTTTTTTTTTTTGGCCATGCTGTGAGGCATGTGGGATCTCAGTTCCCCGACCAGGGATGGAACCTGTGCCCCCTGCCCTGGAAGCGCCGAGTCTTATCCCCGGGCCATCTTTTTAGAATGGACTCCCTGGGGCAAAGGCTGTCTCAGTCTTTGTATTATAATGCAGTTGGATGCTTAACAATGCCTAATTATGATAATATGGATTATGCTATAATGTCACCTGTAAAACTTGAGAAGTTTAGGACACATTCATAATATTTTAAAAATCTGTAACAAATAGATGGACAACATTTAAGGGAATATACAGTGTAACTTGTGCTTTCATGTTACAATAGAGGGTTAATTAAACATCCCCAGGAATTTATCTCTAAGAAGTCACGTCTCACAGAATATCAGAATATATATATATATAATATATATATTTAATACATATGTATTATGTGTAATATAAGTCTTGTATATATATACAACTATGTTATATTATATGTAATATATATTTAATATATACATCATGTATATTCAATAATTTTTTGAACACTTAATGATAATAATAATCTTTAGGCTTAGGTAATCTTATTATTTTTTTAATTAATTTATTTATTCTATTTTTGGCTGCATTGGGTCTTTGTTGCTGTGTGCAGGTTTTCTCTAGTTGCGGCGAGCGGGGGCTACTCTTCCTTGCGGCGCACGGGCTTCTCATTGCCGTGGCTTCTCTTGTTGTGGAGTGCAGGCTCTAGGCACGCCGGTTTCAGTAGTTACGGCATGCAGGCTTAGTTGCTCCGCGGCATGTGGGATCCTCCCAGGTCAGGGCTCGAACCCATGACCCCTGCCTGCATTGGCAGGCAGATTCTTAACCACTGCGTCACCAGGGAAGTCCTCTAGGGGATCTTATTGACTATTGAAGTATATGCAGAATTGTTTGCCCTTGTACTACAGAGTTTTGGTTTTTAGAGTTATATAGGCATGTAGTTCAAAGAGACAAGTTCCTCAAGTCTGATTAAGAAAAAGAGTAGTCCCCAGTCTGCCTTGCACCCTTCTTCCCTTCCCCAGAGGAAACCACATTTACATTTTTTAACTGACTGAAAAAATTTTCCTTCCGTATCTATGAATAACATGGTCGTGTTGCTCCTTGTTTATTTTTCTCTTTTTAGCTTTATCTACTGACTTCCCACTATGGAAGATGAGGATTTAACTCTTGCTTCTTCCCGTCCCTATCACACATGGTCACTTTCCACACTCCCAAGTTGATTTATCATAATTTTAGTTAAATCAATGTTCAGTGTTTACATATTATGACCCGATATATTATTCAGAGCTTACCATGTAGAAAACAATCACTTTTCTTTTCCTGCACAATTTTGTTTTCTCTCAATAACTGTCTTAAAAAAATTTTTTTTTGCTTCAGTTTTCTGTGTATTTATTTCTGCTTCAACCCAGTAGTGCTCCTCAAGCTATCTGTGATGAAGGACTAGCTATTTTTTTTTTTTTTTTGCGGTACGCGGGCCTCTCACTGTTGTGGCCTCTCCCATTGCGGAGCACAGGCTCTGGACGTGCAGGCTCAGCGGCCATGGCTCACGGACCCAGCTGCTCCGCGGCACGTGGGATCTTCCCGGACCGGGGCACGAACCCGCGTCCCCTGCATCAGCAGGCGGACTCAACCACTGCGCCACCAGGGAAGCCCCAGGACTAGCTTTTTTTAAAAAAAAATTTCTAATCTGTTACACATAGATGCTTTTATAAAATATAATAAAAATATATTTCTAGAACGGTTCACGGGTAGCCCCAGAAAACTGATCGTATTTACTTTGGGTGGCACTGTCAGACTGCCTGTTAATACATCTAAACATATTGAGTAATCTGTCAGTTTCATCTTCTTGAAGAAGGCTCTTTGGCACTTTCTGACATGCCACTATGAATTGGTTACCTTCTGTATACCAAGGTATACAGTTGTTTAACGGGTCTGGATTCTCCTCCTTAAGCCTCAGGCTTCTCTTTGCCCTGCTTTTTTTCTCGTTCCCATGCCTGCCTCATTCTTGATTTACTCCCTTGTTTTTATGGAGCATATCCTGCAACAGCTTCCTGGAAAAAGGTGTGCGGAAAAGAAATTTCTTGAGACCCCAATGTCAAAAAATGAAAATGTTTTCACGTCACTCTCTTGACTGCTTGTTTTGCTGAGTATAGAATTCCCGGTTGGAACTCATTTCTGTTCAGAAAGCTTTCCTGTTTTCCAGCTTCCAGTGTTGTTGTTAAGAAGTGAAAGACTATTCTGGTGCCAGACCCTTTTTATGGGACCTGTTTTTATTTCTGGAAACTTGTAAGATGTTTTACATGTTGTGGATTGACTTTCATTCATTAGGCTGGGCACTTGTGAGCCCTTTCAGTTCTAGGAAATGTTCTTGAATGATTTCTTTTAGTCTCCCTCCTTTTCTTCCCTGCTTTTTCTTTCTGGAAACATTATTTGGACATTGGACCTGCTAGACAGGTCTCGCAGGTGAGGATTCTCCGTGTAAATGGACTTGGTTCTCTGCTTTCCTCTCTGTTGACTTAGGAATCAGCATTCTCTAGGCTACTAAGTTACCTGCCTCCTTTCTCCTTCTCCAGATCCTGGTAGTAATTTTTTAATAGTAAATTTAGTAGGGTCTCAGGAGAGAGCAAAAGTAGGTGTGTTCAGTCTTCCATCTTTACCCAGTGTCTGGTGTCTGCTTTCTAAATACTGCTGTCTGCTTTCCATTGTTTTCTGGCTTCCATCTGTCTCTTCCCTTCCGTCAAGTAGTGTATTCGGTGAGGATGTAGCTGTTGTTTTCCAAAGGCCTTGGTGCCAGCCCCATTGACATCATTTACCAGCCGCGTGACCCTGGACAAATCACTTCACCTCTCAGAAATTTAGTTTCTTCAACTGTCTAATGGAAGGAATAATAATACCTACCCCAAGTGATTGTGGAGAGGTAGCACTCAGTACACAAGGTTGCCGTTCCATAAATGGCACCTTGTGTTGCTGCTACTGCTTAGGCTTGACCCTGCCCCCTTCCTCCTCTCCCTCACAGTCTGTGAACTAGAAAGTTGAACTGCCATGGATGGTAGGCTGAAGTAAGACTCCTAAGTGGGCTCTCCTAACGTTAAGGGGAAACATTATTTCAGAGACTTGGTGGTGTCAGGTTTGGCTGCCCAGAGATTCATCTATTGGTTTTAGCTATTCTCCCAGCTAAAAGAATCTCCCAGTATCCTCTCTCCCAAATGCAGATCTTATCACTGAATCTCTGGAGCCTTCATGATGCAGGCGTGGTCTTTGGACAATGTCCAGGTGTCCTCCTTCACGTCCAGCCACAGGGCCCCACTCACTCGTGGCTCCCAGACCTCACGCTCTTGCCTCCATCCTTGTCCCCCTAGTTCTGTTCTTTCAGCCCTGCAGACCCCAGAGCGAAGCCTGCTTTTCCCGCAGGAATTAGGTCAGTTTTCACCCTTTTCTGGAAGCTTTTCCTGACCCCCCCCCCGACCCCTGTCTCTCAGACCCCACTCTGGGTTAGTGTGCCTTATGTGCTTCCTTATATCCTCTGGGTGCACGCCTCTGTCACAGCACTTGTGACTCTACTGTAGCTGGTTACTTATCTTTCTCATCTGCAGAATTGTAAGTGCTCTGGGGATAGAGGATGTGACATTCTTATTATCTTGTTCTTAGCATCCAATATGGTTCCTGGTGCATCTTAAGGGTGTGCAATTTTTGAAGTAAAATAAAATTTTTGAGTGAATGAATGAAAAGATCTCAAATAGTAGTTCGGTTTGTGCATACTTAAAGAATGAAATCCTTGAGTCAAGGAACTGAAAAATGCAATTCTCTTTGCAAATCTTCAGAGTTCAAAACCTTCCCCCAAATAACAATATTTACTTGGCTTTGCCCTACCAGTTTGAGTAGGGAAACTATGACTGAGGTGTTGTAAATGCTCTGATAATCCTCTCCATGCTTGCCAGCTTCTCAAGACATCAGCACAAGAGCAATCACTGTATTACAATTGTCCAAAGTACACACAGGCAGCTTTGTAACTTCCCTAATCAGCCCAGCAGTAATATTTCAGTCACATTTCTGGGTGCTCATTGCCCTTCTTAAAATAAAAACTACCTGCGTGGTGTTTCCAGCCAAATGAAGACAGGGCAAGCTTTACATGCCTAATGAAGGAACAGCTCAGAAGCTTAGGGAAAAAAAAGGATTTCGGACACTTCAACATGCACTGCAGACGTGTGAGGGCAGGGACTCCTGTTCATCTACCAGTAGGTTCCGTCAGCCTCAGCTTTTATCCTGGTCACTCCTGAAGGAACCTGGATTAACATAACGAGGGTTCTCGTGAGCCAGCTCATTATCATGTTACAAAGACTATACGCTCAAGTAGTACTAGTGACAAACATTTATTTAATGAACTATTTTCTGCTTACAGATGGAGGTTGAAGTTGTATTCACGCGCTCTAAATGTCAGCCTGCCTCTTCAGACTTAGAGAAGGGAAGAAAAGACAAAACATGAAGTGCTGAACCTTGTTATCCCAAACTTGGGCATCCAGCTTCTGGGGATAGTTTCATTCCTCTCTTGGCCTCACTGATGGCGGAGTAGCCAAGACAGGGTTTCTGTATACAGAGGAAGTTACTGAAGCAATTCACCGATCAGTGTCTGATTAGGGCTATAGTTTCAAATATAAATAAACAGCCCTCTAGATTTCAGGTGAGACCTGGACTCTTCAAAGATGGTTTCTCTCTGTGGCTGGAATGAGTGAATTGGACACTCTTGAATTGCAGTTAATTTTATATACTAAGTATATTTTTCACCTCTCAATATGCATTCATGTTTTACCAACAGAAAGTGAAGACCCATCCATAGCAATCTTTTAGGAAAGTCAGAGGAAGCTGACAAAGCAAGATCAAAGTCGCAAAACTGACATTGAGGAACAGTGATGGCATTAACAGCCTTATTATTATTAAATGGAATAAAAAGTCATTAAATGCATATGAACTCAAAACAAAATTGATCACAAGAATTAATCACCCTCACCAAGTCACATTTCTGTACCTCTGGGTACAAGTTATCACTGCCCTTGGACACAGGCTGTTCATCCCTTCAAGGGCAACAGACTCAGAGCTGGAAGCAGCCCTGGTTTTTGGTTGGGGCTGAGAGAAAGGAGAATCCTTGACCACATGGATTCCATTTATGTTGCTCAAGACATCATTGGTTCCACTGACTCCAACGAATTTGGACTCATAGATATATTAAAAAATAATCTCTGTATTTAAAGGGCTTTCATCTCACCTGGGGAGATGTAACATGTCTTGTATTCCAGGTAAATTGGATTTAGTTGTTTAGTGCTTTGAGCCACATGTGGTCAAGGAGCTTTACTGAATAACTAAATTGATTGACTCACAATCCCTTGGCTGTAAGAAAGGCACAAGAGAGAGCTAATAATGGCCAGTCAAGTGTGTCCATCCCACTCATGGCCTCCCTGGACAGGAACCGGTGGACCAGGGATCTCCTCGAGGCATCTAAAGTCCCCAGACTTGGTCTGATTTGGCTTTGCTTTTGCTCATCACCTGTAAATTGGACCTAAAGAGGCACTACATTTTACACATAAAAAATACTGGCTGATTCTTCTGTTTCATAAAACTAAGGAAAACAGTAACAATTTATCCACTGCCCGTTCTGTCCAGGCACATGCTAGTCATTTTGCTCATTTGAAATCAAATCTTCACTTCCTCAAGATACGTTTTATGATTCCCATTTTACAGATGAGGAAACTGAAGCTCAGAGAGGTGAAGTGACTTGCCCAAGATCTAGTAAGTTGTGCAGTCGTGGTTTAAACCCAGGTCTATCTGATTCAAAGGGCATCTTCTTTCCACCCTGAATCAACAAGAGATTGTGTGTGAGTGATATATCAATATTTATCAATATATCTATATAAAATTGGTACCATAATCTATAACTGGAGGAAGTCAGGATTTCTAAAAAAAATTAAACATGAAATTACCATAAACCCAGCAATTCCAGTCCTACGTATATACTCAAATAATTGAAAACAAGAACTCAGATATTGGTATACTAATGTTCATTGTAGCATTATGCACAGTGGCCAAAAGGTGAAAACAACCCAAGTGCACATTAACAGTTGAATGTATAAACAAAATGTGAGATGTCTCTATCTCTGTCTCTATCACAGATATCATTCAGCCATAAAAAGGAATGAAGTTCTGACATATGCTACTACATGGATGAACCTTGAAGACATTATGCTGAGTGAAAGAAGCCAGTTGCAAAAGGACAAATATTGTATGATTCCAGTTATATGAAGTACCCAGATAGACAAATGTACAGAAACACAAAACTTACCAGGGCCTGGGGAAGGGGGAATGTGGAGTTACTGGGTTACGGAGTTTCTGTTTTGAGTAATGAAAAAAATTTGGAAATAGTTGTGGTGGTTATACAACATTGTGACTGTACTTCCCCCTCTTTTTAAAAAAAATTTTGGCTGCACCAGCAACACGTGGAGTCTTAGTTCCCCGACCAGGGATCAAACCCCTGCCCCCTGCCTTGGAAGGCAGAGTCTTAACCACAGGGCCGCCGGGGAAGTCCCTGCGAATATACTTAATGACACGAAATGTACACTTAAAAGTGGTTAAAATGGTAAACTTCATGTTATGTATATTTTACTCTAATTTTTTAAAAATTTATTAATTTTTGGCTGCGTTGGGTCTTTGTTGCTGTGCGCGGGCTTTTCTCTAGCTGTGGCGAGCTGGGGCTACTCTTCGTTGTGGGGCACGGGCTTCTCATTGCAGTGGCTTCTCTTGTTGCGGAGCATGGACTCTAGGCGCGCGGGCTTCAGTAGCTGTGGCTCGCGGGCTCTAGAGCGCGGGCTCAGTAGTTGTGCTGCACGGGCTTACCTGCTGCGCGGCACGTGGAATCTTCCCGGACCAGGGCTCGAAACTGTGTCCCCTGCATTGGCAGGTGGATTCTTAACCACTGCGCCACCAGGGAAGCCCCTATTTTACTATAATTTAAAAAAAAGTTTGACATGATGAGAAGAGTCAAGCCGATGTAGGTGTGAATCCCAGACCTGCCTCCTTCCAGTGTGAACAGGGAGAATGACTTAAAGTCTCTGAATCTCCATTTTCTTTTCTTAAAAGTGAAGGTGATACTGCCTAACTCACTAGGTAGGTAGGATGTAAGTCATCGCGCCTGTAGTTAGCACCACGCGTAAGCACTCAATAGATGTGGCGGTAACAGTGTGGTAAGAAGTTATTCCTCTTGTGGGCTCTGAAGTGCCACACCAGAAACTTAAACACACGAAGAATATTTCTCACCACACACACTGAGGGACAGTTAAATGATAACTGAGATTTTGTTCTTGTTTTGGAAGAATTTTTCTTCAACAGAATGCCAACGAAGAACCAGGTGTTTGAAGAATGTGTCTGTGTTAAGTGAAATGAGCCTTTTTTGGACGGCAGATGGGAACATAAAGCTGTTTGAAACCCCACGGGTCTTTTCTGGTTGATTTTCATGTGACTGGAAAATTATTTGACCACAGGACAGAGGAGCTGTCCAAGTGTTCTTGCTCCCAGTTCCTCAGCTGCCATTTAAGGCAAAGAGGAGGTGTTTTAGAGCAAAAACACGGGACCCTTGAAAATAGGAGGCTTGCGCTGGCAGCCTCTGAGGAGGCCTTTAATTATGGCGTTGCTGAGGTGACGTGCCTGTTACAGGGCTCCAGGACAATTCCCTTCAGCTGAGTGTCCTTGTCTGTTGTGTCATGTATGGAGAAATTGAGTTCCATGGTGGAAGCAGTGGAAGAAACCTACCAGGTTGGAAAAGACCTACAGAAAGCATTTAAACACATCTGCTAGACTGTTCGATTTCTGTCTTCCATAAAGTGGATGACCAATCCTTGCTCCCCCTATACATGAAATCTGCTTTCAGTGCACGTTAACATTTTCTAGAATAAGTTTATGCCAAATTCTTATGGATATTGACTGTAGCTCCCTAATAAAACACAGCTATAGACCTGGAAACGTGTCCTTTGAACATGTGGAAGCAGCTCTGCAGGCCCCTTTCTTTGCTTGAGACACATATGGCCACGGAAAAATAATGGGCCTTTGTATTTAACTCTTCGTCTTTCAAGGAACTTTTTTTGTGGGGTTGAATTTAATTTATTTGGTGGTTCCCTAATGATCTGCAAGACTGAACACACTTCCTAACAGTCAACCTTAGCTCCCTCCATGTCCCCTGTACATGGTTTCTGGTCGCCTGGAAGTAAATAGATTTTTATGTGGTACTTAGTGTCTCATCCAGGGCTGATGCCTAATACCTTCCCCTTTTATGAAATTCATTAGATACTTTGTATAGAAACACAGACTAGTGTTTCACCACAGTCCAACTGCTCATAAATAACTATTGTTACATTTAGGCATATAACTCACCAGACTTTTCCACACATGAACATCAACTTTTACCTTTTACAAAAATGAGATTATACTGTACATGCTTTTAAAAACTCTGCTTTGTCAAATACCAATATATTGTGAACATCTATTCATATAGTATTATTTTAAGTGGCTGCTTAGCTTTCATCATGTGGATTCCATATATTTTATTTAACTAGACTTCAACAGTTGGATTTTTAGGTTACTAATTCTATGTATTAGGTAAAATTAGGTTCAGCTTTTTTACAGAAAACTCCAAAGAACTGTGGCTTAAATAAGATGGATGTTTATTTCTCCTTAATGTGAAATAACCCAGAGGTGGGCAGTCCAAGGCTGGTATAGCAGTCATCAAGGACTCAGGCTTCTTCTATCTTTTTGCTCCATCATTTTTCTGGATATCTTCCATTCTTAGGGTCACTTGTTGGCCCAAAATGGCTGTAGGAGCTCTGGACATCACATCAACGTTCTACACAGTGCACAACAAGGGCTTAATTTCCAAAATATACAAACAGCTCATACAACTCAACAACAAGAAAACAAAAAACCCAATCAAAAAGTGGGCAGAAGACCTAAATAGACATTTCTCCAAAGAAGACATACAGATGGCCAATAAGCACATGAAAAGATGTTCAACATCACTAATTATTAGAGAAATGCAAATCAAAACTACAATGAGGTACCACCTCACACCAGTCAGAATGGCCATCATTAAAAAGTCTACAAATAACAAATGCTGGAGAGGGTCTAGAGAAAAGGGAAGCCTCCTACACTGTTGGTGGGAATGTAAATATGTAAATTGGTGCAGCCACTATGGAAAACAGTACGCAGGTTCCTTAAAAAACTAAAAATAGAGTTGCCATATGATCCAGCAATCCCATTCCTGGGCATATACTCAGACAAAACTATAATTCCAGAAGATACACGCACCCCTATGTTCATAGCAGCACTATTTTCAATAGCCAAGACATGGAAACAACCTAAATGTCCATCAAGAGATGAATGGTTAAAGAAGATGTGCCATAAAATTATATATATATATATATATATATATATATATAAAAATATATATATATATATATATAAAACTCAGGCATCAAAAATAATGAAATAATGCCATTTGCAGCATTACCATACTAAGCTAAGTAAGTCAGAAAGAGAAAGACAAATACCGTATGATGTCATGTATAGTGGAATCTAAAATGTGACACAAATCAACATACCTACAAAACAAAAACAGATTCACAGATATAGAGAAGAGACTTGCAGTTGTCAAGAGAGAGGGGGTGGTAGGGGAGGGAAGGTATGGGAGTTTGCGATTAGCAGAGGCAAACTATTATATATAGGATGGATAAACAACAAGGTCCTACTGTACAGCACAGGGAACTATATTCAATATCCTGGGACAAGACAAACCATAATGGAAAAGAATATGAAAAAGAATATATATATACATACATATATGTATATATATAAAACTGAGTCACTGTTGTACAGAAGAAATTAACACAACATTGTAAATCAAATGTACTTCAATAAAATTAACCCCCCCCCAAAATCCCCGAAGTTCTAGGTACTACAGAGGAGAAATGAAGAGTTCAAAAGGCTCCTCCCCAAATTAGCTGCCTTTAAACAGCCTCCCTGGAAATCCTGTACAACACTTCTGCTTTCTTGTAGTTGGCCATACTCAGCTGCAAGGGAGGCTTTGAAGGGGACTTAAAATAGTTCTATTGCTAAGAAAAGGGGGAAGAATGGCTATTGGGTAGCAACTAGTGGTTTCTGCCACACCGATTTTTGCCCTTATAATCAATGCTGTCATATATCTCTTCTAGCTAAATACTTTTACACACCCATAATTGTTTCATTAGAATTTATGTTGCAGAAATAATTGTGCCAGGGGAGCACATTTTAAAATATTATTACTATTTTTTGTTATTGCAAAGCAATGTATGTTTGTTTAAAAAAAAAATCCAAAATAGTAGAAATGTAAACTGTTTTAATACATATTGCCACCCTGAAATGTGCCAATCCACATTAATTAGCAGTGAACCAAGGGGGCAATTTCCCTCTATTCTTACCAGTTCCCTCTGGCCCTGTTGTCTTATCAACTAACCTAATAAGTAAGAAATATACTAATTTGTACTTTGATTACTCACCAATTGCCTTTTGAGATCCTTTGCTTATTTTTCTAAAGGGGTGCTCATTAAAAATAACTTAAAAGGGCTCATATATTTAATAGTTACTTGATAATTACTATATGTTCTAATACTTTTTCAAGTTGTCACTTCCTTTTTTTTTTTTTTGCGGTACGCGGGTCTCTCACTGTCGTGGCCTCTCCCGTTGCGGAGCACAGGCTCCGGACGCACAGGCTCAGCGGCCATGGCCCACGGGCCCAGCCGCTCCGCGGCATGTGGGATCTTCCCGGACCGGGGCACGAACCCGTGTCCCCTGCATCGGCAGGTGGACTCCCAACCACTGCGCCACCAGAGAAGCCCGCCACTTCCTTTTAAGTTGATTTACAGTGTTTTTGTCATGTAAAAATTTTTAAACTTTATACACTCAAATCTATCTTTCCCTTTAAGGCTTCCCCTTTGGCATAAGTTCTAACACTTAACAGAAAGAAACTATTTTTTATTTTCTCAAATTAAAAATTTTCGTGTTGCATTCGGAATTAAAGTCTAAGTGCTGAGAGCCAGCTGTTAAAATAGGCAGTCAGTGAAGAAGTAACCTCCTTTCTTTTCTCCTGGCACAGAGCCTCCTGCCAATCACCTGAGGGGAAAAATCTGAGTATGAACATCAACAATAAAGCAGCAAAGGTGAATCTCACCTGCAGTGCTTATGTTTCTGATGACTGAAATGTAAATGACATATTTGTTTCAGTAGAATCCTATTTTTCCTTTTACTTACATTATGCCTAATCTTAGGGAAATATTTCACAAACTAGACACCTTACTATTAATTCAAATGGAGCCTCCCTGTGTCTGAGAAACTATGGAATCGTGGGAAGAACATGAGCCTTGAAGTCAAACAATCTTGGTTGAAATCCTACCAACATTTATTACTTACGGAATTTTAGGCAGGTTACATGACCTGGACGGGTCTCCGTGTATTGGGGCATTAAAAGGATTAGAGAAGATAATTAATGCGAAAGCACCTAGGACCATAACTAGCTCATGGTGATGAAGACCATCAACAGATGTTTCCCCAATCTGTCAAGAAACTGAAGACTTTAAGTGCATCCGTGCTTGATATTGTCCTTGGTACTAAGAATTCCTTTACAAGGCAAATAATCACCTTCTACTTTTTCTGTTTGGTGCTTCCTATTTTCAAATATTAGGGTAGCCGAAAAATAACAGGACCTCTCTGACCTTCCGTGCTCCTACCCTTCTACCTTGAACCCAGTCTTAGAATACCCTCCCTTCTTCCTTTGCCCTCAAATCTACTCCAGTTAATGGGAGGTTAGGGAGGGGTGGGGGAAATTGGTGAATAGGTGTTACCCAAGACCGCAGAGCTAGCAGGTCGGTGAGCCAGCAATCAGCCCCACATCTGATTCCTTCTCTTGACTTTTAAAAATTCAAATTGTTCAGATCTCTTTTTTTTTTTTGAGAGTTATGTTGTATTCGGAGGGAATTTTTAGGGCTTCAACTCCGGAAGGCAGCATCTCAAGTAACCCTGAGAGAACTGCTCCAAGGAGGCGAGGTGGGGAGCTAGGATATATAGGAGTTTTACAAAAAAGGGCAGGTAGTCGGAACATCAAATTGTTCAGATCTCTTAGACCGAGTGGGATCTCAATATCCTTGAGGAGGGGAGGGCCAGGGGCTTTTGTTTATTCTCTGGCTGGACCTGAAGAAACTGAGGCCCAGAGAAAGAAGAGACTTGTGTGAAATGCGCAGTCAGTGGTAGAGCTGAAACCAGGGCTGCAGCTTCTGCAGCTCCAGCCCATGCCCTCCCTCCGAGTCCTTCGGTGCTGATGACTGGACACGATGGGTCGCTCACAAGTTTGAGGGGCAGAGGTCAAGACATCATTAGTTGCAACCCGGAAAAGAGCCATTTTGTATCCAAGGGGAATAATATGCCAGATGAATAGGAACATTAGTGATTTTCATTTGCTATGAGCTAATTGCTCTCGAGAAAGGTGAGTGGACTTTTTAAAGCCATATGCTGGCAGATTTCATTCTGTGCTATTTCTGAGGTCTTGGCAGCAGAGCTGACTCTCCATCCCAGATCTCTGAGAACTCCAAAGAATACAGCGCAGGGTGTTCCTGTGAATTCAGATTTTGAAGCATCCACAGAATCTGGGTGCTATGGAGTGGAATGGGGTTGCCTGGTGAGCTGCTCAGGCCCCAAATTCCACATCGGCTTCCAGCAGATGGGCCGATCGCCAGTCTGAAGACTCAGAAAAACCATTCATGGGCCTCTTACTGCCGAGATGGGTGCGGAGGGAGCATGGAAGTGCGGTTTTCTGGGAGTGGGCGACCAACCATGTGCCAGCCAGATTCCCCCAGCTGTGGGGAATATTGTTCATAAACATCAATTATCAATTACCCATCTGGGCCTGGCAGGTTCCATGAGTTTACAAGCAAAATATCCATAATAATTTCATAGCTGGAATTCACTGATCTGGAGCTTTTGTTTACTCTCCAGGAAGTTCATATAATGCGCATTTGTGTGATAAGTGGGTGGGTTGTGGTGCATGCTGGGAAAATAGTTTGACTCACACATTTATTAATAAATTTAGAATTGAAAAAAATTACTCTGGCACTAGCAAAGCATGCTGTGGCTCCTTTATCCTCGTGGAATGCTTAAGCAGTTTAATTGGTTCAATTCATCCTGGCTCTAATACCACCCCTCACCTCCACCATCCCTAGCCCCTACCTGGGGACACATAGAGTAAAAAGCTCTTGGTAACAGTCCGGAGTTCATGTTCACTCTCTGTGTTGCAGAAAGGGACCTTGGAAACCACTCTCGCCTTGCATCCCTGTCTTCCACATTTTATCAAAGTGCCTGGCTTCACAGGTTTAGGATGTGTCTGCTGAGTTAGGGGGTCAAGTGGCCAGCCTGTGTCTCTCTGCAAGAATGAATTTATATGGACAAGAGAGACTTGCTCAGAGAGGAAGTTGTGTACCGGGGAAGAGATGGGAATGTGGCAGACAGGAGAAGAGGATATATGTTTCATGCATGAGTTCTCCCACCGGGACCCCAGACCTCATCTGAGCTCTTTGGAGAGGGCTGCAGGCACAAGCCGAACAGTAGTTTTCATCGGGATGGTGGCTTGTGGCAGCACAGCTGAGGCACTTCAGGGCCTAGGAGACTCAGGACAGCGTAGAGCGGGACAGAGGAGTGCCTCAGAGAGCTGCTTTGATAGTGAAAATTTCAGTGAAGCTGGCTCGGCCTTGGCACCCAGAGGGCACCCACTCTGGGACTGTCTTCAGACATGAGTGTTCCCATGGAGGGTGGCCAGCAGCAATGGTAGGGATGAATCCAGCCCTCACTTGGCTTTGTAGGGAGCTGACATCAACTAGGGGCTCAAGCAGAACACCAAAGGGATGACTGTGACTCAAGCAAGATACCTCAGGTTCTCTTAGAAGTAACTAGATAGGACTTTGTGTGGGACAAGACCCGGTGAATTTGGGCTCCTAATGACTGGTAAGTGCCTGGGGAAGCTCAGGCTGTTTTAAATTCTCCGGCTGTTTTGAATTCTCTTCCTTCATCGAGAAGAAGAGTAACCATTACATTTAGAATGGATAAACATTAAGGTCCTAATGTATAGCACAGGGAACTATATTGAATATCCTGTGATAAACCATAATGGAAAAGAATATAAGAAAAGAATGTACATATGTGTATAACTGAGTCACTTCGCTGTGCAGCAGAAATTAACACAGCATTGTAAATCAGCTATACTTCAATTAAAAAATTAAAAAAGAAGAAGAGTAACCAAGGATTATGTGGTACGTGGCCATGATAACAGTCTTTGGTCTTGAGTCCCCATCCACTGTCCTTTCTGGAATCCAACACCCACTCTGGAATTCTCTTCCTGTTGTCATTAAAGTGTTTCACCTGCCCCTTCAGGGCTGCTCCTTCTTTCTCACTGTCTTCCTTCTTCCTTATACACTGGATGTTTCACCTAATTGTTCTTTCCCTTTGCACTGACTCCAGTTTCTCACATCCGTGTTGGTGCTTCTGCCATTGTAGACCCTGATGCCAAACCCATCCCTGCCAAGGTAGGAGCCCTCTCTCCATAAGAGTTGAACTTTTATTTGGCTCTTCAGAATAGTATCTTTTGCTCCCTAATGTTCTTATAGCCTCCCCATTCAATGAACTTAAGAACAAGTTACTGCCAAGCATGGTTGCAGGACACGTGAACAGTTTTACAAATTGTCTCACGGAAAAGTTCTCTGTGCACTCATAGTCAGAGAGGGTCACCTCACATGACACCATAAAACTCCTAGAAGAGAACATAGGCAAAGCATTCTCTGACATAAATTATAGCAATATTTTCTTAGGTCAGTCATCCAAGGCAATAGAAATAAAAGCAAAAATAAACAAATGGGACCTAATCAAACTTACAAGCCTTTGCACAGCAGAGGAAACCGTAAACAAAATGAAAAATCCTACAGACTGGGAGAAAATATCTGCAAACGATGCAACGGACAAGGGCTTAATTTCCAAAATACACAAACGGTGCATACAACTCAATAACAAAAAAACCAACAACCCAATCAAAAACTGGGCAGAAGACCTAAATAGACATTTCTCCAGAGAAGACATACAGATGGCCAATAGGTACGTGAAAAGATGCTCAACATCGGTAATTATTAGAGAAATGCAAATCAAAACTACAATCACATCAGCCATCATCAAAAAAATCTACAAATAATAAATGCTGGAGGGGTGTGGAGAAAAGGGAACCCTCCTACACTGTTGGTAGGAATGTACATTGGTGTAGCCACTATGGAAAACAGTATGGTAGTTCCTTAAAAAACTAAAAATAGAGTTGCCATATGATCCTGCAATCTCACTCCTGGGCATATATCTGGACAAAACTCTAATTCGAAAAGATACATGCACCCCTATATTCATAGCAGCACTATTTTCAAGAGCCAAGGCATGGAAACACCTAAATGTCCATCAACAGATGAATGGATAAAGAAGATGTGGCATATATATATATATATATATATATATATATATATATATATAATGGAATATTACTCAGACATAAAAAAGAATGAAATAATACCATTTTCAGCAACATGGATGGAACTTAGATTATCATAATAAGTGAAATGTCAGACAGAGAAAGACAAATACCATGTGATATCACATATGTGTAATCTAAAAAAATGATACAAATGAACTTATTTACAAAACAGAAACAGACTCACAGACTTAGAGAATGAATTTATGGTTACCAGGGGGGGAGGGTGGGGGGAAGGGATAGTTAGGGAGCTGGGGATTGACATGTCCACACTGCTATATTTAAAATGGTTAACCACATACTACCAAATGTAAAATAGCTAGCTAGTGGGAAGCAGCCGCATAGCACAGGGAGATCAGCTCGGTGCTTGGTGTCCACCTAGAGGGGTGGGATAGGGAGTGGGGGTAGGAAGACTCAAGAGGGAGGAGATATGGGGATATATGTATATGTATAGCTGATTCACTTTGTTGTAAAGCAGAAACTAACACACCATTGTGAAGCTATTATACTCCAATAAGGATGTTTAAAAATATAAAAATAAATAAATAAAATGGATAACCAACAAGGACCTAGTGTATAGCACAGGGAACTCTGCTTAATATTATGTAACAACTAAATGGGAAAAGAATTTGAAAAAGAATAGAGACATGTATATGTATAACTGAATCACTTTGCTGTACACCTGAAACTAACACAATATTGTTAATCAACTATATTCCAATGTAAAATAAAAAGTTAAAAAAAAAGAAAAATTTATGGTTACATAAAGGGAAAAGGGGTGGAGAAGAGATCAATTAGGAGTTTGGGATTAGCAGATACAGACTACTATATATAAAATAGATGGACAACAAGATCCTACTGTAAAGCACAGGGATCTATATTCAATATCTTACAGTAAGCCATAATAGAAAAGAATATACACAGATAGATATAGATATACAGATAACTGAATCACTTTGCTGTACACCAGAAACTAACACAACATTGTAAGTCTATACTTCAGTAGAAAAACAACAACATCGAAGAGGGTCATCTCAAATACCCTCTGCTATAGGAGAATTCTCTTCTCCATCCCCCTCTGCTCATTGATCATTTTCCACACATTTAAACGTTTTACATTCCTCACTCTTTAGCCTCTTTCCTTCTAGAGTGGAATGCCATGAAACAATCTAATACTCTCTCTCACAAGAGTTTCGTAGGACATATCTGGCAGTTGCTTCTGTTTGTTTAAACTCAGAAAAATCAGTGATTTCAAACTGCAAATTCAGTTAAAATTTACTTTGTGATAATGTTGTAGGATAATATTGCCAGAGTTTGGAAGCAGAAACAAATGAGGCAGGAAAACAAGATAATCAAGAGGATGATAGAACAGGATCTCTGATTAGTGAAGCACAATTACACGGAATAAATACATTATCGACTTTTGTGTAAAAATCACCCACAGAGGGCTTCCCTGGTGGCGCAGTGGTTAAGAATCTGCCTGCCAATGCAAGGGACACGGGTTCGAGCCCTGGCCTGGGAAGATCCCACGTGCTGTGGAGCAGCTAAGCCCATGTGCTACAACTACTGAACCTGAGCTCTAGAGCCCGCAAGCCACAACTACTGAGCCCACGTGCCACAACTACTGAAGCCTGTGCGCCTAGAGCCCATGCTCCACAACAAGAGAAGCCACGACAATGAGAAGCCCGCGCACCGCAACAAAGAGTAGCCCCGGCTCACCGCAACTAGAGAAAGCCTGCGCACAGCACCAAAGACCCAACACAGCCAAAATAAATAAATAAATAAATTTATTTAAAAAAAAATCACCCACAGAAGGGGAAAAAAAGGAGGGTGCTTTGTCATCTTTCCCTTTCGTTTCTATTTTTAAAGATATTTTCAAGTTCTCTGAACCGTATTAGTTGTTGCTGTTATTGTTGTTTTTTGAATACAATTCTGACTTAGGTGACTGATACTGCTTTAAACGCCTCTGGTATTCCCTCTTTGGAAGCGTTTCTTCTGAACCCCCATAGCTCTGTGTCAGGTCCACTCTTCGGTCATTCCTCATTTTCTACATGGTATTATCAGTATTTGTGTCCATGTCTTCACTCCCTTGTTTCACTGTAAATTTATTGAGAGTAGACCCATACTTGTATATGCGTTATTAACAGTGAATTTGCTGGTGGCATGAGTGGGTGGAGTTCTTATTTCAAGAATATGTTTTAAAATTTTTGAGTTATCAAATATACTATAATGAGGATTTTTCACATGGAATGGATGTTTTGGTGACCCTGAGATGGAGAATACGTTTACATCTCTAATAATTTGTAAGCAGAAAGGGTGTTTCAGCTGTAAACCATTTTTTTTCCTTTTTTTTGGTTACTTGTATTTGTTTATGGTTCCCTGGGCGCATATAAAATGGAAAGACACACACATATATGCACAAACCCTTGAAAGAAGTGGGGATCCCACAGTGCCCTTGTGGGAGGGGAACAGATGTATTCCCAACACCAGCACTGAGTAGGAGTTTTGATGTTCCCAGAGGGTTGGGGATCGCAGCTCTCAAGGGATGAATTTGGTGGCAGGGCCCTGCTGGTACTTAGAGGGAGAAGGGAGGTCTGGCTGTGGCCCTGTTGATCAGTAAACCCTCCGAACTGCACTTCTCCAAAGGAGAGCACAAGGGAACGCAGAGATGGTTCCTATTCCCTTTCTGTTTTTATTTATCTTTTGGTGTTTGATAAACTTGAATTTGTCTGACGACTCTTTACCTGGTTTTTAGCTTAACCCTTTGGAACTCAAGGATTCTCTGGAAATTTTATTGTGTATGTGACCTTACAGAAAGAATCTTGGATAATCCTTTGGCACTTCGTGGAAGACCACTGCTAGAGAAGTAATGCTGAATTGGACTTGCATACTTGATTTTGTGAACTTCTTAGTCAGCATGTAGAGCAGAGGTCAGGTGCTCAGGGCCTGGAACCAGAACAACTTTGGATTTGGGCTCTATCATGTACTAACTGTGCAGAGGCCGGTTTACCATGAAGCTGGTGACAATTAAATTTCAGATTCGCTTCCTTCCTAGAGGGACCCTAGCCACGTGACCAACATAGTCAATCAGTTAAGACTACTGTCTCTTTCCACTCTGATTTCCTCTTGGTCTCTGTTTACCTTGTGCAGAGTGGCACTGGAATGCCCAAGGGCATCTTGGGGATCTGAGTAAGGGGAAGATGAGTGGAGAATATGCCATTTCAACTACAATTTGTTGAGTCATTTTGGAATGTGTCAATAAAATAAGTGAGAAATTACAGACTCCTGATTTGAATACAAGTGAATAGTACTTTTTTTGTGGCTATCTTTAAATTCACTAGAGAACTGAAAGAAAATTCATTTAAAGATAAAAACATGAAATACGACTTCCCTGGTGGCACAGTGGTTGAGAGTCCACCTGCTGATTCAGGGGACACGGATTCGTGCCCCGGTCTGGGAAGATCCCACATGCCGCAGAGCGGCTAGGCCCATGAGCCATGGCCGCTGGGCCTGCGTGTCCGGAGCCTGTGCTCCGCAACGGGAGAGGCCACAACAGTGAGAGGCCCGCGTACCACAAAAAACAAACAAACAAACAAAAAAAACATGAAATAGAACTGACACAGATAAGCAATAAAATCAGTAGACACTGAGAAGCAAATTATAACAAAAATTTTCAGATTATATCCAATGCACTCAACAGAAAGAAAAAATTCATTCATTTAGCAAGAAAGAAATATTGACTAGAAATAATGAAGAAACATTTGTAGCTTTGATAATCCAATTAACAAAGGGGGGTGAATTATATGAGCACACTGGGAAAAGATTTAAATTACGTGCTAATTTGACTCAGAACAAAGATAACATGAAATTCGTAAGTCACTGTAATGAAGATGTCTATTGACAGCAAACAGGTTAATGAGTGTTGTCTAGAGTGATGTTGATTCAAGATTAATCATTGACAAGAAAACTTGAAATGCCCTGAAATCTTAGGGCTCAGATATGAAGGAAACTTGATAGAGTTTGTCCCCACCTTTGACAACAGCCCTAAGGATTTATCTGCTATCATCTCTATTGAGTGGTGAAGCTGAAAGGTATTTCCTTAACTAAAAATTTTGATCAACCACAATAAGGGAAGATAAATTATTTTTCTGTTCTCTTTATAGAAAAAAAATGCAGCCAAAAAATATAAGAAAAAAATATAATAGAGGTATGTCTGACAGATGATAAAAATGAGTTATTTTTTCCAGATTTTATGATACTTGGAATGCTTTTACATTTGTAATTTGTTGCATTTTCTTTCCTCATTCTAAATAAATATTTACTTACATACATAAATTTATATTTGGAGTTATGTATTCTTTTTCTTAAAGCAAGAATCCTCAAGTTTTGTAAGTTTCGGGCTCCACAAAACTGGATCTGCCCTAGAGCTAGGATGACCCTGAAGAGGTGAAGTGCATGTTCTGAATCTCAGTTTCCTCACGACAGACTGGGGATCGTACAGATTCCTGGTGAATAGGTCAAGAGGCTTAAATGAGATCATGAGGATGAAGTATTTAGCACAGAATCTGGGACATGGTAAACACTCCTATGAGTATCATCCATCCATTCATTCAGTAGATGTGTATGAAGTAGATGTGTATGATCAGGCACTGCGGATTCAGCAGGGAACAGGATGGAAAAAAGTCTCTGTTCTTAAGAAGCGTATATTCTAGTTTATTCTAATTATTATTGTTATTTACTACTCTCATTATTGGGTCTCTTTATACGCCTACTCCTCCTAAAAGGGCTGCCAGCTCCTTACCTTTTCAAATGAAATGAATTAAAGTACATTTGTTTTGAAAATTATGTGCCATCCTTTAGATATGTGGCTCCCCCCGTGATGGTGCAAAACCAGAGTTGGAAACTGATGACTTGACATCCATTCTAATCCTGAGGTGGGATGAGGTTGGCTTTTACAGCCTGCGACTTGGCACTCTGAGGGGTCAGCGATGGAGACGGCACAGCTCAGCGGAGCTCATCATAGGATCTTGAAAGAGGCCTGTCTAGAGGCTTTCACTCCTAACTTCCCTTGGAACCTCAGGGTAGAAGAGACCTCTTGGAACTAGGACACAGAGCTCACTCACTCCTTTTTGGAGCTACCTATTTTTGTAGGGTTTTCTGGGGTAACTCATCATTTTGGAAATACTGTTTTCTGCACTAATAGCTTCCCAAAACACAGATTTCTAAAGCTGGCGAGGGGTCAGGAAAGGAGGCAGCACATGCTTCTGAGGACCAGAGGGTTGGCTCTCTACTTGTACTCTTTGAGTTCAGGCATCTGCTGAAATTTATTTATAGGTTTACAGAAAGGGTCTTGGTTATTCTAAAGCAGAAGCCCAGGGTACTGGCTTTGGTCCAGTTTTGGAAAGCTGAAATGTTTAACTCTTTTTGTTTTATTTTAGGAGTGTGCTACACTGGTGGAATCAATTGAGGAAGAAGTGATTTGTGAGCACAATGCTTTTTTTTTTTTTTTTTTTAATACGAATGACTTGGTTAGAGGTCTGATAGTATTTGGTCACTTAGTGGCAGCTACATTCAGTTATTAAGATTCCAAATCTAGAGAATCCACTTATTCTCTTCTTGCACTGTGAATCTGTTTTTGACACCTAAAATCCCACTAAGAGTCCATGAGTTCTGGATGCCTCATTTTGAACAATCCCAGGTACAGACTGTGGGCTCCTTCAGGGCAGTAACCTCATCAGCTAAGTCCTAGGAATCAGGAGGGTATCTGGTACTTAGTAGGTGCTCAGTAAATGTTTCTTGAATGAATGAATGATGAATGAAGGACAACATAAGTTAACAGCATTTCCAAAATGCAGGAGGCCTCCACTACCAAAATAAGTTCATATGGTATTCATTTAAGGCATGCTAAGGAAGACTCTGTTAAATAAGTTTACTTCAAAAATAAATGTTGTGTTTTGAGAATCAACCAGTTCCTGTGTGGATACAGAATAAAGTGCTTTACAGCTGTAGATGCATTTCTGTAAACGGGAAACATTTAAATAGTGTTAAGGTAATTGAGCTGTTTGTTAAGAGTCAGGATAGGCCCATGACTTAGCCAATGGGATTTAAGTCAAAAAGCCTGGGATCTAAACCCTGCTGGGACACATACTGGTTCAGTGGTCTTGGCTAAGTGACCTAAGCTCTCTGAATTTTCTCATCTATATAATGGGAATAATAATAATGGATTTCGTAGGGCTGTGAGGAAGATTGAATGAGATAATTCTTGGCACAAAGCAAGCGCTCAGTAAAAATTTCTCCTCCTCCTCTTTATCCTCCTTTGCCCCCTGCTAACTAACCTGGGCATTGATGACGTCTCCTGCTCACTTTCTCAGCTGAACTCCCCTGGAAACAAGTTAGAATCCAGGGAAAGTTTCTGGAGGCCACTGTTCAGCCCCACCTGGCAGTGATTTTGCATCACCTTTGAATATTCAGAGAGGAAACAACGATTTCTATCTTCTATCTAGATACTACCTAAAAGATTCTATCTAAAATCTTCTATCTAGATTTTACGAAAGAGTCCAGCACTCACATTTTTGCTCATTTAGTTACTGACTATTCCCCACCTACACCTACCCTCCCACTAAGTTGGATTTCACAAGTATTCCAAATCCTCCGGGATTGCTCTGAGCTCTTTTTTTTTTTTTTTGGTTGTGCCAGCCATTTCCCAACCAGGGATTGAACCCAGGTCACCAGTGGAAGTGTGGAGTCCTAACCACTGGGCCACCAGGGAATTCCCTCTGAGCTCCTTTTTCTTCTTGGAATGCAAGCCTACTTTTATTTTCCTTTTCAGAGATTTTACTGGGTGAGAAACTGGCACTGAAGGCAGTTTCCTAAGGGCTTGGGCCTTGAAGGTGACTGACTTTTTAAAAGGTATTAGTGACGTAGAGAAGCCAAGCAAAGCTCGTCCTTCTGTGGGAGACGACGCGCAACTCTCTAAAGCAACCCTTTCTCCTAACCCCTCCATGACTACCCAAGGTCAAGCTCATCCGTGCCAGTGGCTGGATTTTGCTCATTTTGTGTATTATTTATGTAACATGTGGGTTGTGAGGGAGTGTTGATGTAGATGATTCACAGGCACAAGCAGTTGGAAACAGATTGCAGAAGCCCAGCTCCGTTACTTGGGTGTCCCCCACGCCCCGCCCCCCAAGATGCATCATATGCTCCTTCCTGCATGCCCTGCAGTGCTGCTCCAGCTAAATGCAGTCCTAGGTCTCCCACATCCCTGTAGAGGAGGGGGCCCATGGACACTTCAGAGGCTCTAAACCTGTAACAGATTCTGGAGACAAACCCACCTCTCAAAATGTAATTCTCCTTAAAAAAACCTAAACCATAAAATAGCATAACGAATTCTGAAAAAATTATGATGACTACTTCAATGCTTATTTTTTGAAATATCAAGTTCTTAAAAAAAAAGTTTCTCATCTTTGTGTTGCTGCCATGATTTTCTAGGCTCTGCCTGGCACCTGTGCTTAGCTTGCCTAGTGGGCAGCCCGGTGCCTGGTGGGCATACCATCCTCACATGGCTGAATTGCAGAGGAACCTCTTCTCCACTTTTTAAAAGTTTTGTCCCACCCAAGAGACCTGCCTTCAGGTGACATCCATCACTATGTGGTGTACCGGGCAGAGTACAGACTGTGAAGGTAGACAGGCTTGGGCAGGTGACTCATGAGTTCTATGTATTAGTTATCTACCGTGAAAATAATTCAGTGGAACAAAACCCCCAAAAATCTCCATGGCCTACAAAGCATTTATTGCTCATGATTCAGGGTGATCACCTAGGCAACTTTGTTGATCTTAATGAGCTTATTTACATATATGGGGTTAGCTGACCACTAACCTAGGATAGCCTAGGCTGGGGTAATGGTGTCTCGGCTCTGAGCCCCATATCTCCCATCCTCCAGTATGCTAGCCTGCACCTGCTCTCTTGGCAATGGCAGACCAAGAGTGAGAATATCCCTAGTTTATGTTAATCTCATCCAAAAAACACCCTCACAGAAACATCCAGAATAATGTTTGACCATATATCTGGGCACCAGTGCCCAGCCATGTTGACACATAAAATTAACCACCACAGGTACTACAGGCATGGGTCTATAATTAATTATGAATTCAACAAATTCAACAAATATTTAATGAATGTTAAATACAGGGCTACTGTATGCCTGGAACTATGTTTATCCATTGGAATACAGCAGTCAATAAGTCATTAACCCTGCCTTCAAAGAACTGACTATTTATTAAGTGTAATTAAGCAGGTAAGAAAACCAAGCACAACAAACGCCATGAGTTAGCATTTGTGCAGTGTGGTTACATACCGAATGGAGGTTTTGCATGTGCATTATCTCATTCAATCCCTGCAACAAACCTGATAGGCAGGCATTGCTGTCTCTATTGTACAGATGAGGAAAATGAGGTTTGGAGAAATTACATGAGCTGTGTGGAGGTCACAAGGCTAGCAAGTGCAGAGCTCAAATTGCGTTCATCTCTGCCTGGTGCCCAAGCCCAGGCCATTGGGGGCTTCACCGTCTCACTTATGTCCTCGTCCTACGACTTGCCACAGATGAGAGCACAGAGGGGGAGCGGGACTGTGTGAGCCTGAGGTCAGCCTAGAAGGTTGGTGGGGGAGCTCTGCTGCCCTCTGAGACACACGTGCCCTCTCATCCCTGCTGGCATGGTTGGCGTTGCCACTTCCGGAGCCTCTGGGATGTAGGTGGCAAACAGGCCACCAGAATTATCCTGGAGTCTGCAAGTCCATCCTGGGAAAAAACACTCTCAGTATCCTCATCCTTTAAAGGAACAAATGAGCGTGTGTCTGTGTGTAGGTAGAGGGATGAAAGATTTAATCCCTTTCCAGGGAAGCCACCTCTCATCCATTCTGCTCAGGGACATGCTCTGGGTGAGCATGTGTACAGACATACATATGTAATATTTTCAGACTTTACTGCTCGCAGCAGGGGTGCAGATGGAACTATGCTAACGGACATTGGGGAAGCATGCTCCCCACATAGGGATTGCTCCTATGCGTGTTTAGAGCAAGCTATCCGCTAAGGGGCTTCTCTCTCTAGCAATTAGCTCTGGGCTGTGCATGGCTATGCACACGTTAGCTGTTGGCCTGGTGTTGCTGGCCAAAAGCCTGACCTGGCCCACAGATGAAGAACTGGCGGAGGCGAGGGAGAAGGGGGCGCTTTATGTAAGTGGTTTTTAGACAGATGGAGGATTTATTTTAATTGCATAAGAAGCAGTCTTTCTTGAGTAGAAATGTAGGTCCTTTTGCAAACCTGTGTTAGACAAAACTTGCTGCTGCCGCTGATACCTTCCTAAATGCCCCTCTATTTCCCTGATAATTGCTCGTCAGTGTGTCAAGTTGCATCTGAGCCATTTGCTGCTTATACAGACGCTCAGCAATTCTCAGTATATCCCCCACTCACTGCAAGTTTACTCCAGTCCTACTGAGGCCACCTGTAGAGCCTTGAGCCAGGTGGTAGCTGATCCAATGGCTTTGAGAATGGACAAGTGGATATTCACAACATGGGGCAGTGAGGAGACTGAACAAAGCAAGTTCAAGTTGTGCCCCATAGATGGTCCAGCTTCGGGGAAAACCCATTGATCTCCATATCTTTGCCCCGTTAGAGTTCACCCTTGAGAGAACCTCCAAGTTCTCTCAGAATAAGCACCCACAAGACTTAAAGGAACCTGGCTTCCAGCATCTCCATCTTCAGAGCTCACGCTGGGAACCATCTTTAGCAGCCTTTCCCTTGAGAACCTGGAGGAAGGAGAGGCTGGCATCCTGGATATGCTTTGGGTTAAAGAATTCTGACTCTAACAAGGAAAACATCAGCTTGGATCATCTGGCTCCTATGCAGCTATAATCAAGATGAAATCACTTATGCCAGCTGTTAATTTTATCAGTGACAAGCGAGTAAAACCTGACCTCTCCAGCAGGAAGCAGCTTTTTTGAGCTCACAGCTCTGTAGAATGAGATTTTCACAAGAAAGAACAAAGAGGTTTGAGGTGTTACTTGCGGAGATCCTTTGTCCTAACTAGTTACGTGCTGGGCGGAAGGAAGTTCACCCCAGGTGCGGGTTTGTGTAGGCACTGTGCCAATTTTGCTAATCACTGTAAAGCCAGCACCCTTCACTGAGAGGCACACAATACGTGTTTGTTAGATGGATGAGTACTGAGACCAGCCAGGATGGAGGCAGCCTCAACCAAAATAATCCTAACTAATTTGTAAACAGTACAGTGTGTGAAACCAAGTTCTTGTGCAGGTTGCTGGGGCCAACACGGCAGGGGGACAAGAAGGGGCACAGAGCTTCTCAGCCTCTGTCGCTGGCCCCCCTCCACACTGCCAGTCACAGAAATTCCAAGAATTTCTTCTCTGGTCTGTCCACTCTCTGTGCCTTGGAACGTTTGCCTTACTCCAAAGCAGCACATTGTTCTTCATCTCTGTGGCTTGGCATGTGTTGTCGCTTCTACCTGGAGTGCTTTCCCCACTTGCCTGGTAGCCTCTCTCCAGAACAAATCTGCTTGGATTTCTGTGCTGGGGTTACTTGTGACCTTGGCAACTTGTCCAAATCATCTACTAATTTTCATCTGGAGAACAGGAATGATAATAATAGTACCCAGATCAGGGGACTGCTGTAAGGACTGAATTGGTGAGTACACGCAAAGTACCCAGAACAGAGCCCGGAACATGGCACTTAGGACCCATCAGCCGCCATCTCTCTTGTGATTCCTTCCTCTTCCGCACCCCTGTCAGTGTTGTTTTCTTTTTTGTCTACCCGCACTACTTTATTCTCTTCTCTCTCCCACTCAGCACCTTGGCTGGCCCACTTTCTTATTCAACAATTCTCAGGGGCTTGCCGATTCCCACCCAATTACATTCAAAAGCTCCTTAGCAGAATTCAAGGCTTTCCATTTTCCAGGCCAGCTATTTTGACAACATGTTTCCCCACTATTTCCTGATCCACACCTGATCTTCCTGCCTAAAGGTGCTCTATCTTTGTCCCTGAGCAAGTTCTATGCTCTCTCACCTCCTCGCTCTGGCTGGCCCTGTCCTTCCCCACCTCTGCTTGCCTGGACTTCAGCCCATGGGGGAGGAAGAGCAGCAGCTTGCATGCCAGCGTTGGCCCTCCTTGATCTTCAGGCTTCAGATACTCTGGGCTTGGTTCTGGAGGTCAGATCCTGCACTCACATTCAGAAAGGCAGTACATCCTCAGATCTATCCGGAGGTACATTTGTACATTGTAGCCAACTGAAACCCATCAGCTTTCAAGCTTATAAAAGGTTAATGCTCTCTCCTCACCCAAAGTGCCCTGATTTGCTTGCCTCCTTGTGACATTTGTTTTATTACACTGAATTTGGTTACTTCAAGGGCCAGCACTGGTCATTCTGAGGGATTTTAATTTAGAAAATATGAAGGAGACCACTTGTGCTATAGACAGTCACTGCATCTTACTGTCCCTGAATACGTATGGCTTTTTTTTTTTTTTTTTTTTTTTTTTTGCGGTACGCGGGCCTCTCACTACTGTGGCCTCTCCCGTTGCGGAGCCCAGGCTCCGGACGCACAGGCTCAGCGGCCATGGCTCACGGGCCCAGCCGCTCCGCGGCATGTGGGATCTTCCCAGACTGGGGCACAACCCCGCGTCCCGTGCATCGGCAGGCGGACTCTCAACCGCTGCGCCACCAAGGAAGCCCCGTATGGCTTTTAAAATCACCATTTAATGGCAGAAGGTGCTTATCATATAATGTTAGGTGAAAGAAATCCGAATACAAAATTGCACTTACAATATGATTATAATTATGTATGGATCATGTGGGTCAGGACTAGAAGAGGCCGGAGGCAAATGACAATAGCTTGATTTCCTGGGGTGATGGAATTAGAGACAACTTTTTCTTCTTTTTTTACTATTGTGTAAATGCTTTGCCATTATGCAAAATAAAAATATCAGTAATGTTAATAGCCACCATTTCTAATATTATATTCACAGCGTACTAATAAACACATGCTCAGTCTGAACTGCTGAGCTCTGTATTATCTCATCTAATCCTCCTCACACGTCTGTGAGGTGGGGATGTTTACCCCTGGTGCACGGGCGAGAGAGGAGGATTCTCCCCAAGTGGCACAGATGCTGAGGGGACAGCCGAGTGGCCTTCCGCACTGTGGCTCCTGTCACTTTAAACCTGTTCTCTTATCTACTGCTTCTTTCTTATCAAAACAAAACCAAACAACTTTTCATGAATCAATCATACAAGCTTATTATAGAACAATTAGAGAATACTAGAAAGAAAAAAACTTTTAAGATAAAAATTAGTCTGAATGACAAAACCTGGGAAATCCGTTGTCAATCTGGGGACATACCTTCCAGGTCATTTCCTTTCGCGGCCGCCACCGTGATCCTCCCGCAAATGACTCACTAGGACCTTTGGTACGTTTTCCCCATCTGGGAGGTAGAGAAGGAGAAATATTTGTTCTTAAACCATAGTCTTTATTTATTTTGTTGATGGCACTTTTTTATTGAAGTGTAGTTGATGTACAGTATCATATGTTACAGGTGTACAGTATTAGTGATTCACAATTTTTAAAGGTTATACTCTGTTTAGAGTTATGATAATATATTGGCTATATTCCCCATGTTGTACAATATATCCTTGTAGCTTATTTTATACCTAATAATTTGTACCTCTTAATCTCTTATCCCTAGGTTGCCCCTTCCCCCTTCCCTCTCCCCACTGGTAACCACTAGTTTGTTCTTTATGTCTATGAGTCTGCTTCTTTTTTGTTACATTACTATCTTGTTGTATTTTTTAGGTTCCACATATGAGTGATATCATACATATGTCTTTCTCTGACTTATTTCACTTAGCATAATGCCCTCCAAGTCCATCCATGTTGTTGCAAATGGCAAAATTTCATTCTTTTTTATGGCTGAGTAGTGTTCGATTGTGTATATATGTACCACATCTTCTTTATCCATTCATCCATTGACGGACATTTAGCTTGCTTCCATATCTTGGCAATTGCAAATAATGCTGCTATAAACATTGGGATACATGTCTTAAGCCCTAGCCTTGGGGCTGGAGCCTAGAAAACTCATGAAACTACTGATGAGTGGCAAGATTTCCTCTCTTGAAATCTAAGATGGGATTGATTGAAGAAATGGAGTTTGGATGGACTGAGTCTACCCCAATGACAGAATTAGGCAGGTGAAGAAAAATGCTATGCTCGTGTGACTGTTCTAACCCTCATACTTCCATGATCTGAGGAGCAGAAAGATTCTAGGAACTCTTGCAAATCTTTAACTAAATGTTGATCTTTAAACAACTTATGCATATCTGGAATGGAGAATGGAGACCACTTTATCCTAAAATCTCTGTAAAATTATAAAGCAATTAGATAGTGCCCAAAGCCTTATGGTTTTCCATTGTTAGTGCTAGGAGAAGATAATCCAGAGTTTCCTAATATTTTCATTTGATTAAAATAGTTAATAACTTCCATACAGTTTAGGGTTTTATTTAAAAAAATAATTTATTAATTTAGCAATGATTTCAATCTTTGGCATTTAGTTCTATCGTACTGACAAAATTTATGAAGGATATGTGGGATAAGAATGCAGATGAGCTGATTTATCTTTTATTCAATTATTTATTTACTTATTAATTAACCTAGTAAATATTTATTGAAAAACAACTATAGGAAAATCCTTCTTCGTGCATTTGCTATAAAATCATAGTCAAGGGCATTGCCTATTATACATGTTAATGTTCTATGTATGAAATCCACATGAAAAGTTTCTTCTAGAATTAAGTTCCAGAAAAATACTTTAGTTCATTTGAGTTATACTAAACTTTCTCTTTTCTGATAATAGCCATTTATCATTGTGTTTCCCATTTTGCCCTGGCTGCCAGGAAGTTCAGAGATACTCTTTTTTTTGGCTGCGTTGGGGCTTCGTTGCTGCCTGCGGGCTTTCTGTAGTTGTGGCGAGCGGGGACTACTCTTCGTTGTGGTACGTGGGCTTCTTATTGTGGTGGCTTCTCTTGTTGTGGAGCATGGGCTCTAGGCGCACAGGCTTCAGTAGTTGCAGCACGTGGGCTCAGTAGTTGTGGCCCATGGGCTCTAGAGTGCAGGCTCAGTAGTTGTGGCGTATGGGCTTAGTTGCTCCATGGCATGTGGGATCTTCCCAGACCAGGGATCGAACCCATGTCCCCTGCATTGGCAGGCGGATTCCTAACCACTGTGCCACAAGGGAAGTCCCCAGAGATACTCTTGATAAACAATCACAGGCATCATATTAACCTCATGGTTGGTATATTTATCCCTTTCTCCTTTGTATGGCCCTGATTTTCTGCTTTATTAGCATTGTTATGTGTCTATTCCTTTGACAGCCCACCTCAATTCCTGGAGACATCCTCATCAGAGGCCTATCAGTTGGAACTAGACAGAGGGGATGGGTGCACAACCTTGTGAAGGAACTAAATGCCACTTTAAAATGACTAATTTTGTCAGGGGAATTTTATCTCAATAAAATCTTCTTTTATCTTAAGAAAAGCATATCAGTGACCAAATGACTTTAATGATGATAATGGTGATGGTGATGACTAGGCTCTATTTGAAAACAGAGTGTTTCCCATGATGGCCAGTGGGAACTGTGGGAAAGTCATCCAGGGAACCTGCCTCACTGCTTTAGAAGAGCAATAATTAACACTGGCATGTGTTCAAGGCAGTCACACAGCTGGCTTTGAGAATGAGAACTCTCTCCCCTATCTCCATCCCTTCTCCAGCCATCTTTTAAAAATTAAACAATTACAAAACAACTTTGCTATTTAAATATTACAAAACAGGAATGTTTCTTGCTGGAAAAATCACAAGATAAAAGCTACCTGTACTTCCAACAGCCAGATAGAATCACTGTTAACATTTTGTGTGTATCTTCTAGACTTCTATATTGATTCATTAATGCATACATTCAATTATCCATCTATCCATCTTTCCAAAGTGTGGCTCTCAGGACACCAGTTTCATGATTAAATAAGTTTTAGAAAATGGCTCATATTAGCACCTCCTCTTGGAAATTCATGATGCTCATTGGCATATTCAAAAATTTGAGAAATTTAGTAGCAAAGCTCATTTCACTGTGGTTAATCTAGAGTTTTTCCAATCTACTTGGGCACGGAATCCTTAATTTCTATAACTCAAGGAACTAATGCAAGTTTTCATGGAAGACAAGAAAGCTGAGGAATACTGAGCTTAAGTCCTAGACCATATTTAATCTATATAGTTGTACTAGAGAGACTGCCTGAATTGATTCTATGGTGTAAATATCTCCCCATGTCAATTACACACTCATAAACATAATTTTTTTTTTTTTTGCGGTACGCGGTCCTCTCACTGTTGTGGCCTCTCCCGTTGCGGAGCACAGGCTCCGGACACGCAGGCTCAGCGGCCATGGCTCACGGGCCCAGCCGCTCCACGGCATGTGGGATCTTCCCACACCGGGGCACGAACCCGTGTCCCCTGCATCGGCAGGTGGACTCTCAACCACTGCACCACCAGGGAAGCCCTCCTAAACATAATTTTTAATGACTGCATAGAATTCTATTGAATGAAGGTCCCAAGGCTTTCAGAATCAATACCTTATTGCTGGAGGTTTGGATTTTTCCCATTTTTGTCTCTCATAATGAGCCAACGTTATTATTGCTAACTAAGGCCCACCCCCTAAAACATCCCATCGCATGAATGTCAGTTTTCCTAAAGAGTAATATCTGCACAGATTCTCCATGAGTGTTTTTTAACCTCTAGTAAAAGACCTGTTACTCAGGAACACTCCAGAAAAAGAGAAAGGATAAAAGGATAAACAGTAAGAGTAGAAGGGTAGGAAGAAAGGATAGTTTTGCTGCTGAATTGGATTTTTAAAAATTAAAAAAAAAAAATTATTTTACCTTGTGTATCTGTGACCAGAATTCTGACCTAGCTCCTGGCCGCTCCAAGAGGAGCCTGATGTTCTAGGACAGCTGAGCTTAAATTTTCTGGGGGTTATGGGTCAGGAGCCTCAGGCAAGGGTTAGGAAACTCATGGAATGTGGGAGCAATTTGGGAGTAGTGTGGAATCAACCTTTCTATGCGTATTTAACCTTATCTTTTTTTTTTTTTTTTTTTTTTTGGCCACATTGCGCAGCATGTAGGATCTTAGTTCCCCGATCTGGGATTGAACCTGTGCCCTGCGGAGTCTTAACCACTGGACCACCAGGGTAGTCCGTTAACCTCATCCTTAAATTGTGGGATAAGCCTCACTGGTATATGGAGGGATTCAAGATGGTGCAAGGAGATGATTTTTAGGTGGGTTTCTATGGGCACAGATCACATGAGAAAGACATTCCCTTTTCAATCCTTGTTCAGTCCTCCTCATGTTTTTTAAGGAGCCATTCCCAGTCTGATGCTGGGATACCCTCTAACTTCCCCTGTTGACAAGGAGAGAGACTTCAGGGTTAAATCAGGGTCAGAGCCTTGGCAGTGCCATTGTTTCATTTTCACTGTATTCATTTAAAAGACTATCTGTTGTAGTTATCTCTTGGTTATGGCAAGAGATCCTTATAAGATTTCTTTAAAAATAAACGTCAGTAAAGAAAGCAGAATAAGCAAGTAGATAGCAAAGAAAATTATAAGTAAACAGTGATACTCAGATACGGCAAAAAAATCATGACAAGTAACTGAAATTTGGGGAAAAAAATGAGTTAATCGAGGTCTCCTGGCACCTGGCCAGTGTGAGCTCTTTTCAACTGTGTATCTTTGTATGATTATCATTCATGGACCCATTTTGGGTCTTCAGTCTGGCTTTCTTTCTTCCTTCTCATCTGTTTTCAACTGCCTGGAGGAGCCAGGAAAGACTTCACATGGTAGGGACATTTAGCTGGGTTTTAAAAGGTGTGAGCATTTGCCACATAATAGAGAGTGGGTATAGAGACGCCTCAAGGGGCCTGACTCTCCTCGTAGGTCACAGTCAGCTTTTCCTTTATTATAAGGGAAATTGCTTATAATGGGAATAAATAACACTTGGGGCAGTAAATATAGAAGAATTCACTGAAAAACAGTTTGGCCAATAACAACACTACCTTGGAATTGGAGAAATATTTCTCCTTTCCCCTTTGGTAGCTGGGAGAGCAAACAGCCTTAACAGAGACCAGCAAATAACAGTAATAAAAACTAAAGCCCATGCACAAGATTGAGGGGCGATGTGGGCTCTGAGCAGGGCAAGGACTAGAAGTGGAGCAAAGGAAAGAAAGGCAGGCAGAAGCCTATGAGGCACAGGTGGGATTTTTTATATTAAGCAAGCAAAAGCTTGCAGCAGGAACGAAGTCTGTCTTTATTTTTAATGACAGAATCAATAGAATCTAATCAAGTTTTGAATGCCATCAGAGTAAGATGAGACATACCAAGTAGGTCCTAGTAGGCAGTAACTAGAACATAATTGTGTCCAGAAGGGATTACCAGAGTGACGTTCCACTTTTCTCTCCCAGCCCCTCGGGGAGGGAGACTCTGAAACGGAGAGAGGGTGACACGGTGTGGGTTCACGTCCCCAGAGCTTTGATGCCCTGTTTTATGTTGATGTTTTTCTTCTCTGTAGGGGCTCCTCTGAGACCAGGTTTTCAGCTGAGAAAGGAAATGAAAGAAACCTGTTCTTCTGGAGGGCGGTAGTGAGGGTTGTCACAGGTCACTTTCTAGGGCGCACAGACTCAGAAAAGAGAGGCTCGGCTGGAAAGCGCTGAGGACCGGGGGCTCCAAAGGTGGTGGGTGACGGTCAAGCGCCTTCGTAATCTTCAGGCACACTCTGCCCAAGTCACCCCGAATACAAAAAAAAAAAAAACCAAGCAAAACCAGAGCGCTTACCGTGCTAATGCAGCTTCAAACTCCCCGGGCGGCCATGCTGGTGCAATCCACTTAAAACAAGAGGGCGGCTCATCTCGCGTTGCTTGAGCCCCCAGCCAGGTGCCCCTCATAAGCACCTCCCCAGAGAGTGCTCCTGGAGCCAGCCCTGAAAGGTGATTGTGAGTTGAATTCAGTGATTCGACGAGGTACACGAGAAAAAGAAAAACCACGTACTGACACAGGCTCTAACATCTTTCATTGTACACGATCTGGCTTACAATGATTGGGTGCCAGGCCCTGGGTAGACAGGGCTGGGGTGGAAGCCGATCCTTGCCCTTGAGGAGCCCTCTCCGTCTCAGTGGGTGACCCAGACACATAGTAATGTAACCCCATCAAATTGGGCTGTGATGGGGCCATCAAATTGGGCTGTGATGGGGGCCCCAGCATTGGGGTGGGGGGAAGAGAAGCAAAGATAACCAGTGATCACGATTTTGACGTTGATTTTAACGCTTAAGAGTGGTCTAAAGCCACACAAGCCCCTGGGGCGGGGGTGGGGAGGTATCATTCCTCAGGCACATAGTCAGCGTTCAAGAAGCTTTTGTGAACATTTGGAGGAAGGAATAAACTAGCGTCTCAGGTGAAGAAACTGGGCCTCAGAAAAGAAAGAACGTGCCTGAGGTCACACAGCTGATACAGAGCAAAGCTGGAAATCAGACCTAGGAACCTCATCCTCTTTCTTTCACACACACACAGCATTTGCTGGATGGAGGAGTGGAAAGAGCTAGAAACCGAGACAGTCACAAGGAGAAAATGATAGGAACCAGCCAAGGTTGATTTTTAGAAAACAGAGAATCAGCCCTTGCTTGTAGATGTCTGTTTCCTTCTCATTCTGACAAGATCACAGCAGCCAGAGAGCACGCTGCTAATCTGTAATCATATTTGTCTTTAAAAACACAAAATTAAAAGAAGCTGTGTTGCTCACTCTTCACTTTGATATCTTAAAGTGTAGCTCTGGGGCTGTGATCTCAATGAGCCCTCTAAGAACATTCTCTTTTCAGCCCACCTGGTTTGGATATTTGATTTAGAAACAACTGATGAAGTCCATTTGCCATATGGGTAAGGGAACTTTTTTAAAGTAGGTGTTCTGCATCCCTCTAGCTCCAGGAGCTGTTGTCATAGCAACATTGCCCCCTTCGACTTGCAGAATGCACAGTCCATGGAACCAATGGCAATGTAGGTCACGAGTGAAAAGGGATTTGGTGGCATCGCCTCGGTGCCCAGTTTGGCATAGCTGGGGGCTCAGAGTGTTCTCTACTAGGACTGACTGCAGAGGAGGGGGTGGGGGAAACAGGAGGTACGGGAACTGTGAGGGGAGGCTGGCAGGAGCTGGGCCCCTGAGTGGAGATTCAGAACGTCCCAGAGCCCAGGGTGACCTGTCCGTGGTCACAGCTGAGGGAGCAGGAAGTGGAGCGTTGGTGGCTCATTGTCTCTGCTGCCTGGTGGGAATTGGCGCCCCTGCAGTTCATAATCCCTTCCGAGTTAGTTCATGAAGGCCCACGTCAGTTATCTATACAAAAAGTTTGCCTGCTGGAGACCTCAGTTTTGTATATAGCCTGGAAATGTATTCAAGGATACATTTTATATGCATCCTGCCTCCATCTAGCTATCTAGCTATCTAGCTATCCATCCATCCACCCACCTTTTGTCAAAAGGAAATTCAAAGAACTTTACTAGATACGGATATTTTATTGAATGAGAAATAAAATGTTCACAAACAAGGAGATGTCAAACCCGAAGATTGTAAGAATCTCAGAGGCTCATTAGAGGATGGTTTACAAAGTGAAAATGAGGATTGCTTAACTTTACAATGACTGGCTGTTTCAGTGAGGTTTTCCAGATGGCAGGGGATTGGTTAAAGGTGATTATCTTATATCATTTTAGGAGGATGACAAGTTTTGTTTATGATTATCAGAGGCATTTACAGGAAATACATGAAGTTTCTCTTTATGTTCATGAAATAAGCTAGAATAAGTTTTACTTGACTTGTTTCATCTACTTGGAGGATCCTCAAGCCTGGTCTCCATTTTATGATCTTTTAACACCATCCATCCCTCCATCCACCCATCCATCTAATCTATCTATTGTTTGATATTAAGTTGTAGACATGATATAATGCCCTTTTGCTGCTAAATACTGGAGTCTATTTCCTAAAAACAAGATAATTCTCTTATATCACCATAGTATATTTAACATCAGGAAATTAACATTTACACAGGATTGCTGTCTATGTACAAATCTTATTCAGATTTTGCCCATCATCCACATGATGTTCTTGATGACACAACGACATTCTGTATCACATGTTGCATTCTCCTGTCTGGTCTATACAGTCTCCTATAATCTGGAATAGTTCCTAGTCTTTCTTCCTTAACATTGATAGTTTTAAAGAGTGCAGATCAGTTATATTTTAAAAATCAGGTGTATCGAGGTATAATCTTCGTACAGTAAAATTCACCCTTTTTAGATGTACAATTCTCAGGCCAATGATTTTTTTTTAATAAATTTATTTATTGACTTAGGGCTGCATTGGGTCTTCGTTGCTGTGCGTGGGCTTTCTCTAGTTGCGGCGAGCGGGGGCTACTCTTCGTTGCGGTGCGCAGACTTCTCATTGTGGTGACTTCTCTTGCTGCGGAGCACGGGCTCTAGGCGCCAGGCTTTAATAGCTGCGGCGTGTGGACTCAGTAGTTGTGGCGCACGGGCTTAGTTGCTCTATGGCATGTGGGATCTTCCCGGACCAGAGATCGAACCTGTGTCCTCTGCATTTGCAGGCGGATTCTTAATCACTGCGCCACCAGAGAAGTCCCAGGCCAGTGATGTTATGGAATGGCCCTTACTTTGGATCTGTCTGATGTTTCCCCATGATTAGATTCAGACTCTGATCCTTCAGCAGAAATACCACAGAAGGAATGTTGCATTTTTCTCAGTGCATCATATCAGAAAAGCACATGGTATTGATTCCACTCATTACTTGATGCTTTTGGAGACGGTGGAAATATTCTGCTACTCCCCAAACTTCTGCCCACTAACATTTTCATCAGTGATGATTCTTTCCTGAAAGTTCTTAATATGGTGGTTGCCAAATAGTGATTTTCTAATTCCATCATGCCTTTTATATTTGTTTGTTGTCTTTCTTCTGTCAGGAGGACAACTTCTCTCCCAACTAATTAATCAATTAATTGGCTTATTATCAGCCCTTCCAGATGGGCTGTATTTTGACATGTCCCCCATCACTCTTTGGGCTCTTCTTTACTTACTGTCACAACAAGATGTTCCAAATTCCTTTCATATTTCTGTGCCCCAGATCTGGAGTCCACTGTTTCTTCAAAGAAGGGTGCAGTTTTCTGAAGGTGCACGTTTCCTGAAGTCATTTCAGTCTTCAGACTCTTTCCAAATTCATGTGGTAGAACCAGAAAGTGGAGACTTTCTAAGTAAAATTTATTCAGGATACGTATCTGGCTCTTTTCCCTCCTTAATTCAATTTGAAGCAACTTACCAAAAAATTTCATACAACAAAATGTATGAACTAGCAATTTTCATTGGAAAAGTAGTGACTAAGAGGAGGAAAACAGATGTGCTACCCACAAAAGTTGCTGGGCTTGCCCAGAAAAACTTGGCATTCAACATTCTGGAAGCCAAATTGAAGGAGGAACTGCATGGGAAGAAGATGCCCAGAGCTCGCAGACACCTTCAGGGACTCTGTCCTAATGGCAAGGGCAGGTGTGGCAGCAAGGAGACGGGCTCACGTTGCACTGTCGGAACAAAGAGGCTTTCTGGATGGCGTTCCAACCATGAAGATGTGGAATGAGCCACAGAGAGAAAGCAGCAGGGCCGGGATTTTTTTTTTTCTTGAAAGCATTTGGGGTATGTTCTAGCTTTTGGACCAGCACTCAGCACAACCCCACAGTTAGAAGAGAACTGGTACTTAGGGTCCCATAATCACTCCTTCATTTCTCAGTCAGTGATGTTCTATTGAATATTTACTAAGAGATGTGCAGCTATCAAGCTCAGGGGAGGTAGAGACGACTAAGATTCCGACCCTCACCACTGGGTCCAATAGCAAAGGAAGCCTGTCCATGAAAGTTGTACACCAGATTCAACACTAATTGTGCTCCAAGAGGTGCTATAGGAATTGAGAGGAAACTACGAGGCATCTCTTCCAGCCAGAGGAGTGTTTCACAAAGGAGCTGCTATGTTGTTAAAACATGGAACTTCAGATCTGCAAAAGGGTCTTGAAGGGAATCCTGGCCAGGGGCCCAATTAGATGCTTGAATCTCTTCTACCATTGGACCTTGTGGGTGAATTGTCATTTGCTAGAAGTAGGGGTCAAGTAAAAAACTGCCAATGAGGGGAGTTGTCCATGTGTGACCAGGCCTCCTATAGTTCCTTCACTTATTAATTCACTTGATGACTATTATATTGAGGCCCTATTACATTCTTGGCACTGGGGTATTTGCTGGGTGTACGATGGTGAGCAAAAATGCACTCAGGGGCTTCCCTGGTGGCACAGTGGTTGAGAGTCTGCCTGCCGATGCAGGGGACACGGGTTCGTGCCCTGGTCCGGGAGGATCCCATATGCCGCGAGCGGCTGGGCCCGTGAGCCATGGCTGCTAAGCCTGCACGTCCGGAGCCTGTGCTCTGTAACGGGAGAGGCCGCAACAGTGAGAGGCCCGCGTACCGCAAAAAAAAACCCCCCAAAAAAAGCACCCAATTTCTGCCCTCACAGTGCTTGAGATCTAATAGGAAAGACAGACATTGATCAGATTAATTTAAAAATACATGTATTATTAAAAATTGCTCCAAGTGCTGTACTGAAAGGTATCTAGCACTTCCAGAGCAGGAGATGGCTGTCTCGAGAAAATGACTGTTAAGCCGGGTCACTAATGGGGCAGGACAGGGGCATCCCAGACAGAAGAAATGGTGTGTATAAGCTTTGAAGGGATCAGAGAACATTTGAAGAGGGACAGACCCATGTGGCTGGAGGAGAGCAGGGGGGATGTGGGCAACAAAGTATGAGGGGCCAAGTGTGCAGGTTCATGGCAAAGGGTCTTCCAGAGGAAGGGGGAAGAGGCGTGGGGGTGAGGAGAGCCAGGCTGACTGGATCACAAAGCAGGGAGTAGAGGAGTGAGCCTAGAGCAACAGTTCTACGAGATGAAGGAGGTAGGAGGTGAGCTGAGGACAGAATTATAAAATAACTGGCAAACAGGTAATAATAAAAAAAATAGCATCTCCTATTAGTGAGTGCCCCATTTGACTAAGAGGAGACAAGTTTCTGAGACTTCAGTGATAGAAAACATGGTACAGGGAAGGCAGGGTCTGTATCTATTAACACAGAGCTGAAAATAACCTAGGACTTAACGATTCCATTTCTCACTATCTACCCTATGGAAACACTCTCTCTTGCATGAGGAGATACATCCAAGGATGTTCACGGCAGCAATGATTGTAATCATAAAAGAACTGGAAACAACATAAATGCCCATCATTGTGGGAATGGGTAAATAATCTATAGTAAACCCTTACCATGCTATGCTGTGCAGCAATGGAAGAACAGAATAAATCTCTGTGTGCTATGTGGAAACTCTCCAAGACATACAACTAGGAGAAAGCATTAAGTCACTGGTGTACATGGAAAAAATTACTATTCCTCCACCCTTGTGAGTATATATATAGTTCTAAATGCCCAGAAAAATGTATGGAAGGGTTCAGAGCAAACTGGAAACAGTGGTTATATGAGGAGAATCCTAGGATTAGGGTTACGACCCCTAGGTGGGATCAGGGGGGATTTCAGCTTTATCTGTAATGTTATAATTTTATTGTGGAAACTTTCAAACATATAGAAAAATAGAAAACTATAATAAGCTCCCAAGTACCTGTCAACCACATATTCCCTCCTCCAGAATTACTTTAAAGCACACTCCAGACACTGTATTCTATTCATAAATATTTCTAACAGATAAGAACCCTTTAAGGAAAACATAACCATAATACCATGAACACACCTAAAAGTACTAGTAGTAATTCCTTAGAATTTATCAAATACCCAACCAGTGTTCACATTTCCTCTTCCTGTTATTACAATTTGTTGTTCAAATCTGGACCCAAATGAGCCCCATACAGTGCAATTGGTTGATATGTCTGTTATGTCTTTTTGTGTATTTTTGACAACGTATCTCCAGGGTAGATAGCTAGAAGTGACTTTGTTGGGTCAAAGATCAAGGGCATGTGTAATTTTGCTAGGGTTGTAGTTATTTACATTCCCACTGGCAATGGGTGAGGGTTGCCATTTCCCCCAGAGCCTCACCACCAGACTATTCTGTCAAACTTTTGGATTTTTGCCAATCTGATAGATGAGAAGTGGTATCTCATTGTACTTTTCATTTCTTTAAATTAGGTTTCAAAAGAAAATGAGCTCAGGGAGAATTCTAAGTCTGTAGAGGAAAGAAGCAATTTGCATAGAAATAATACTATTGCCAACTACCATTCAGCACATATTTTATTGTACTCAATCCTCCCAACCGTACAAGGAAGGTGGAGTCCAGAAACAGGAACCTACCAAATTCAGACTTCTAAGTGAGCATCTTTCTGTCAAATACCTTTTGATTACTGAAATATTGCTTTGCACAATTCACTGTGAGAATAGACTATCTGGTTTTAGCCTTTCAACAAGACCCCAATGAGCAAGGATGGTCGCTCACATTCTAGCCACTCTCCAGGGGAGGACACTGAGTGACAGGTCATCTCAGGGACTCTCCAAGGCTGTGGAAGAAGCCAGGACCAAGACTGCAGTTCCTTCAGGGAATGTTATCCAGGATCCTCTACAAAATGAATTTTGGTCAGAGTTTGAACTTTAAGAAGAAAGGTCCTCACTTGCTTCCCTTAATACCCTGAGGGCTGGGACCCCAATTTCTCCATCTTCTGTCCTCTTCACTCCTCAGCACCAGGCTGGGATTGGGGAATACAGTGGGGATCGATGTGCAGGGCCCTCAAAGAGCTGAGAGAGGAAGAGAGGGAGGCATACAATTAGGTGACTAAAAAAGAAAGTCACAAACCAGCACACACGCATATTTACCCAGCACAGTTCAAAAACACTGGACTAGCCTCAGAAGAGGTGAGTTTGAGCTCTGGCACTGTCACTTCCTGGCTGCATGGTTTGGGGCAAGTCACTTTCCCCCCTTAAGTCTCAGTCTCCCCCTCTGAAAAATGGGGCTGATGATCCTTTTGTCAAGGAGATGCTGTAAAGATAAAGTGAAATGCATATAGCAGGGCCAGATGACATGGTTAGGGCAGTGCCTGGCGCAGAGTATATGTTCAGGAAACACTGATAGAATCTGATCCAGAAACTGGACAGCTACATGTAAAAGAACGAAATTAGAACACTCCCTAACACCATACACAAAAATAAACTCAAAATGGGTTAAAGACCTAAATGTAAGGCCAGACACTATCAAACTCTCAGAGGAAAACACAGGCAGGACACTCTATGACATAAGTCACAGCCAGATCCCTTCTGACCCACCTCCTAGAGAAATGGAAATAAAAACAAAAATAAACAAATGGGACGTAATGAAACTTCAAAGCTTTTGCACAGCAAAGGAAGCCATAAACAAGACGAAAAGACAACCCTCAGAATGGGAGAAAATATTTGCAAAGGAAGCAACTGACAAAGGTTTAATCACCAAAATTTAAAAGCAGCTCGTGTAGCTCAACATCAAAAAAACAAACCACCCAATCCAAAAATGGGCAGAAGACCTAAACAGACATTTCTCCAAAGAAGATATACAGATTGTCAACAAACACATGAAAGAATGCTCAACATCATTAATCATTAGAGAAATGCAAATCAAAACTACAATGAGATATCATCTCACACCAGTCAGAATGGCCATCATCAAAAAATCTAGAAACAATAAATGCTGGAGAGGGTGTGGAGAAAAGGGAACCCTCTTGCACCGTTGGTGGGAATGTAAATTGATATAGCCATTATGGAGAACAGTATGGCGGTTCCTTAAAAAACTACAAATAGAATTACCATATGACCCAGCAATCCCACTACTAGGCATATACCCTGAGAAAACCATAATTCAAAAAGAGTCATGTACCACAATGTTCATTGCAGCTCTATTTACAATAGCCAGGACATGGAAGCAACCTCAGTGTCCATAGACAGATGAATGGATGAAGAAGATGTGGCACATATACACAATGAAATATTACTCAGCCATAAAAAGAAATGAAATTGAGTTATTTATGGTGAGGTGGATGGACCTAGAGTCTATCATACAGAGTGAAGTGAGTCAGAAAGAGAAAAACAAATACTGTATGCTAACACATATATATGAAATCTAAAAAAAAAGGTTCTGAAGAACCTAGGGGCAGGACAGGAATAAAGACTGAGACCTACTAGAGAATGGACTTGAGGACACAGGGAGGGGGAAGGGTAAGCTTGGACAGAGTGGCAGGGACATATATACACTACCAAATGTAACACCGATAGCTAGTGGGAAGCAGCCGCGTAGCACAGGGAGAACAGCTCGGTGCTTTGTGACCACCTAGAGGGGTGGGATAGAGCGGGTGGGAGGGAGGCGCAAGAGGGAAGAGATATGGGGGTATATGTATATGTATAGCTGATTCACTTTGTCATAAAGCAAAAACTAACACACCATTGTAAAGCAATTATACTCCAATAAAGATGTTAAAAAAAAAAAGAATCTGATCCAGTAAGCCTCAGGACTGCTAGAAGTGAGAGGATCTTGGAGGGCCAGCATTCATTCTTCTCATTATCCTTGGGAGTTGCGGGTGATGAGCACTGTGCCTTCCCTTGCTCTGATTAGGGGCAAGGTGTGCCCTGGAACCCAGCCTTCTGACACCTGGTTCAGGCCGTCATTGCCACACTGGACCAGGCCAGCCCTGGATCCTTCAAACACGTGTGTGTTCGCAGTTCACTCCCATTTCCTTTCCACTAGTGCTTAAGCCCCCAGCCCCACCGCACGTACCATTTAGAAAACGGAAGAAAGAGCTGCATCTGCGCCTTTGTGTTTGAAATAGGTTTTGAAACACTTGCTTTTCTTTACTAGGTGGATTTTTGGTGTTTTGTCCGCCTCCCGCTTCCTATCAATCATGAGCGCCCGCAAAGGTTCATTTCAGGGTTGTGAAGAGGGGAATCAGTTTAGTAGAAGATCCTCAACCCCTCCACGCACCTCCTGCCCCACAGAAACTCAAAAACAACAACCACCACCCTCCCTCCTTCCCCCAAATCTAAAGACATGGCCTCTTCCCTCTCCAAGGGCTCTGGGACAAAGAGCTGGAGAATTACTCTGGGCTCTGGCAGGACTTCAAATTCTTCTTTTTTCCCAGTAGAAGCTCAATAATTCTCAATATCCAAATTTAGAAGCTTGTACGGAGAGCCCCGAGAAATCAGTAGGAAGACAGCCAGGCTTTCTAACTTTTTTTTTTTTACCCCAAGAAATCTAATAAAGCTATTGCACAGCCATTTCCCAAGGTCAATTTTCAGCTTTTAATAGTTTTAATGAGCTGTTTAAAAGGCTCCTCAACTTGTGCTCATCCAAGCTTGCGCGTGTTTGGGAGCAGAGAGGAAAGGAAAGGAAGGAGGAAGGTGGGAAAGACGGGTTAGTCTTGCTAACTTCGGGACAGGAAGGGGACCAGCTCAAGGGTTAGTGGGTTAGCGCCTCTACAGGACGTCCCAGGGATGCTAACGGGACCACTGTTGCACCTTCACAGTCAGATCTAAATAATTCAGGGACCTGAAAGTCAGCCTCTTCTATCTCCAAGCAGGACCCATGAGCGCCCCCTAACCCTTGGCCATGTGCAGGGAGGTGGAGGAGGAAGCAGAGTTGGAGAGCGATCATAACGGCGGTGGGAGAGCTGACAGAGAGGAGCCTCAAGTGTTTAATGAACATGTGAAGGGGCTGAGGAGGAGGAAGGAGAGAGAGAAGAAAAAGAGGGCGGAAGTTCATGGGGAGTGGTGCTCCAAACATACTCGGGCCTGTGTATTAGGTGGTCTGATGCTAATAATCACAGTCATAATTGTGGTTCGGTAGCGATGCTCAGTACTGTTCACGCGCAGTTACCGTGTTCCAGGCTCAAGGCAAAGCGCGCGGTAGGTCTTCACTCCTTCAATGCTTACAGCTACTCGGGGAGTAGGTTCTACTGTTGTTCCCTTGATACTGTTGAGGAAAGCAGACGGTCACGGAGGAAAGGTCACTGGCCAGATGTCATCCAGTTAGTAAGGCTGATTTGCATCCAGTTTGGCTCCAGAACCCAAGATTATACCCATGACTGTTAGTTTGTCCTGAGAGCAATATGAAAATTTCAGAAAAATCCAGATACCTGTGTAAAGAAGAAGATAAAAATACGCCTAAGCCCACTTCATAGTCATAGTGACGAGAGAATTTTGGTGTTTGTGGCACGTACTGTGGGCTGTCCACCAAAGCCATTCTTTCTTTTTCCACAGGGATGGAATTATAGCCAGGCCTTGGCTGCTGAGCTGGACGGCCTTTCCCGGCCTCCCTGGCAGTTAGATGTGAACAGGTGCTGTGGTTGTCATCGTGGAATGTGAGTGGAGCTGAAGTGGACCGTCCACATGCCTGTGGTGACGATGGGGGCGAGTCCTCAGTACTCTTTCTCCTTCCTGATGGCTGGAACCTGCCTGTGCAGCCACCCAGTGTCAACCAGTGCTTGTGATGACAGTGGCAGGAGGTGGGGGGCACATAATGCAAGGAGAGGTGCCCAACTCTTGCACCACCCAGCTTGACACTGTTGTATGAGAAAGAAATACAACTCTTTGTTTTTCTGGTCGCTGTGTTGTTGCATCTCTCTGTTACAGCAGCTTTCCCTGACTATTACAGCATGCTTCCTTTTAACTTTCCTCCCTATGAATATGTGTATGGTCATTTTTTACACCCTGGCCCTCTGAGGTGTTTGTTCTTTTCCTCACATTTCATGGTCCTCTCTCAGGATCAGTGAGTCCAGACTCTCCATCTAATTCCACAACAATATTTATTAAAAAGGATGTTCCAAATACAAACCACCCATTCCCTACCTCTCCTGTGATTGGAGAAGACCTTCTGTCTCAGACACTCAGTGGGGCAAAATCCAGTTCCCAGAGTACCATCAAATATGTCCAAGGTTTTTAAGACTGTAGGGTAATGCAGCAATCTCTCTACTTTGTGTAAGCGTGAAAACTTATCCTTGTATCTTGTGCTATGACATGCAAAGCCCAGGCATCCTAGTTTCCTAATTTTGAGACTTTCATCAGCGCTATGTCTTAATTAGGGCCCAGGAGGTCTATTTTATAGATTAAGACATTGCGGGTCAGAGAGGATCTGGTTTTCTGGACTGCAGCCCTGGTTAAGGATGGCCAGAACATGTACTCAGCTCTTTTGATTTCAAAACTAGAAAATTAAAAAAAAAAAATGTGAAGGGACTTCCCTTATGGTCCAGTGGTAAAAAATCCACCTTCCAATTCTGGGTATGTGGGTTCGATCCCTGGTTGGGGAACTAAGATCCCACATGCTGCGGGGCAACTAAGCCCGCGCGCCACAACAATTGAGCTCGCATGCCTCAACTAGAGAGGCTGCGTGCCACAAACTACAGAGCCCATGTGCCCTGGAGCCCACACGCCACAACTAGAGAAAACCCACACACCACAACTAGAGAGAAACCTGAGCAGACCGCGTACAATAACGAAAAGATCCCGCATGCCTCAACAAAGACCCTGTGTGCCAAAACTAAGACCTGACGCAGCCAAAAAATATAAGGAAAATAAATAAATTAATTAAATAAATATTTTAAAAATAAAAAATTGAAAAATAAAAATTGTCAAAATTAAAATAATTTTTTAAAAATTTTCTTACATTTTCAAAAGTAATTTGTGTTCTTTGTACACACTATTTCAACAATGGCCAGACTAAGCCTTTTATAACATAAGTCATAAAAAGACAAATAACACCATTTTTTAAATGGGCAATGATTTGAGTAAACAGTTCTTCAAAGATATACAAATGGCAAATAAGCACTTGAAAAGATGCTTAGCAGGGACTTCCCTTGTGGCGCAGTTGTTAAGAATCCACCTGCCAATGCAGGGGACATGGGTTCTAGCCCTGGTCTGGGAAGATCCCACGTGCCGCAGAGCAGCTAAGCCTGTGCACCACAACTACTGAGCCTGCGCTCCAGAGCCCGCGAGCCACAACTACTGAAGCCCATGCGCCTAGAGCCCGGGCTCTGCAACAAGAGAAGCCACCGCTATGAGAAGCCCGTGCACCGCAATGAAGAGTAGCCCCTGCTTGCCGCAACTAGAGAAAGCCCATGCACAGCAGCGAAGATCCAATGCAGCCAAAAATAAATAAATTTTAAAAAAACAAAAAAAAGAAAAGATGCTTAGCAGCATTAGTAATTAGAGAAATGAAAATCAAAACCACAATGAGATGCCACTTTATACCTGCTAGGATGGCTATAATCAAAAAAACAGGAAATAACAACATTGGCGAGGATATGAAGAAACTGGAACCCTCATATACTGCTGATGGGAATGGCAAATGGTGCAGCCACCTTGGGAAAGAGTTTGGCAGTTCTTCAGAATGAATTGAAAACTTATGTCTATATAAAATCTTACAAATGTTCATAGTAGCATTATTCATAATAGCCCAAAAGTAGAAACAACCCAAATATACATCAACTAGTGAACAGATAAACAAAATGTGGTGTATCCATAGAATGGAATATTACGTGACAACAAAAAGGAATGAAGAGACTTCCCTGGTGGCGTGGTGGTTAAGAATCCACCTGCCAACGCAGAGGGCACGGGTTCAAGCCCTGGTCCAGGAAGATCCCACATGCCGTGGAGCAACTAGGCCCATACGCCACAACTACTGAGCCTGCGCTCTAGAGCCCACGAGCCACGACTACTGAAGCCCACGCGCCTAGAGCCTGTGCTCTGCAACAAGAGAAACCACCGCAATGAGAAGCCCGCGCACTGCAATGAAGAGTAGCCCCTACTGCTTGCTGCAACTAGAGAAGCCCGCGTGCAGCAATGAAGACCCAGTGCAGCCAAAAATAAATTAATAAATTAATTTTTTAAAATTCTCTTAAAAAAATAAGGCAAGTACTCATATTCGCTACAACATGTATGAACCTTGGAAACACTATGCTAAATGAGAGAGGCTAGTCACAAAGGGCCACATATTGTATGATTCCAATTGTATGAAATGTCCAGAATAAGCAAATCAATAGAGACAGATTAGTGATTGCCTATGGTTGGAGGAAGGGGGACTAGGGAGTGACTGCTAATGGGTCTGTGTTTTGGGGAGAAAGGTGCATGAAATTGTTCAGAAATTTGATAATGGCGATGGTTGCACAATCCTGTTAATATACTAAAAATCATTGAATTACATACTTTAAATGGGTGAATTGTATGTAAATTATATCTCAATAAAACCATCTAAAAATGCAAATTAAATTCTGTCACTTCTTTTCTCTGACCCTCCTTAGCTTAAGACCCACATACATCCTCATGACCCATGTTGCCCTGCAAGGTCCCTGGTAACCTGGCCTTCAGTTTCTTTTCTGACTGTACCTGCACTGTGCCCAAGATGTGCCAGGAACACACCTGCCACAGGGCCTTTGCCTGGGCTGTTCCCTCACCTGGAGAAGACCCTTCCCCATGTGGCCTCCTAAAGAGCTCCCGCTTGTCTGTCGAATCACTTGTCCTGGAGGCTTTCTCTGGCCACTCTGTTTAGAATTACAATCCTGCCCCACCTGGCACTCTTTACGTTTCTGCTTTATCTAACATACTATATAATTTATTATTTTATCAATATTATATTTATTGCCTGGCTCTCTCCACTAGAATGTAAGCTCTGTGAGATCCAGGACTTTATCTGTGTTAATCACTGCTGTAGCCCATCACCCAGAACAATGCCTGTCACATAGCAGGTACTCAATAAATATTTGTTGAATAAATGACTGGGAATATATGGGGCAAACATTGCTGATTATTCCCAACTCCCTTCTTCCATACCCACCTCCTGTGATGGAGGCTGAAGGACCTAGGTCTTTACTTTCCCAGTTTACCTTCAGCTGTGGGCACCCAGAGGACCAGGCTGCCAGGGAGTTTCTAAGTAAAACATTTATTCCTCAATTAAAGAAAAGAGGCCTCTTAGGAGAGGAAACCAGTGTCTTGTCTGCATCTACCTTCAGCTTCTCACCTTTAAATGTTGATGTAAGGGCATCTTTCCAGAATTTTTTTCTTTTCATTTACACACTTTTTATAAAATTAAGAATAGGATTATCCTCTCTACACACCGTTTGAAAATCTGCTTTTTCCCACTTACTGTGTCATGGACATCTTGACTTGTGTGTCATTCTGTCCCCCAGAGGGGAGCTCACTTTATCTGTGTTTATTCATCCGCTCATCTAGCACTTACTTAGTGAGCACCTACTATAATGAGAGTTGGGCAGCGCAGACAAAAACAATGGCATGTCCAGAGGGGCTGGGATGGAATGACGAAAGGCGGGACCTGGCATCCAGAAAGGCCAGGATCTGACAGGGGAATGCTGCAGGAAGGGATTCAGGGCCCAGCCCCAGGAAGGAAGGTGGCTCACCAGTAACGGTTGGTCATGAGTCTGCAGAGGCACAGGGGCCCTTTCTGATCAGACTCTCACTGCTTTGATTGCAGACACACTCTAGATGTGCCTCCACCGGGAGCTGTCTTGCTGGAAACAATACATATACCTCCGAATCTGGGAGGAACAAGCCATGGGGTGGTCTAACTCCTGTGCTTTTTGCATAATGCAAACATAATTAATCATGTCTACAATGGTTTATAGTTCAGCACTTTTTTTCATTTTCAACAGTCTAATTAAATTCATTTAAACTTTATAAGTAGCTATTTTAGAATTTTACTTTGTACCCCCTACTGGTGCAATGCTGAAAACCCACAATCAATATGTCTCAAGGTGGCTACTGCTGTTTTCAAAATTAATCTTAAAAGCTATTCAAGTGAAAAGTATTATTGGGTTACTACAACTTAAATTAGCCATACAAACAACTGGAGAACTGTTTCTTGTTCCTTTATCTTAAAAATGACTGTGCTTTAAACAATTAGGATGGGAGCTGTGATGAGCTGAGCAAGAGACACTTGGCAAGGTCTGTACCCAGGATGGGTGTGGATGTGGAGGTTGTGTGTGCTTCTAGGACAGAGCTCTGCAGGCAAAGCTCTCTGCTGTCTGATTTGGAAAAGAAACCACATACATCTCTGTCTCTCAGACAAAAGCCCACTTCCTGATATGTTGTGCAGAGCTCATTTTAATGGTGTAGTAATTAAGTTAGAAATACGTGGTGCTTATCCCTTTTATGAATGCTCAACTCACCGAGTTTACAAATTCTCTGTGAAAGTCAGAGAAAAATTATTTAAAATACGGATTAAGAAAAAACTCTATTAATAATGAAAGAAATGCAAAGGAAGGCAACAACAAGATGCCATTTTTCTCCCACCAAATGGTCAAAGATTTATACCAATGATGAATATTCTGGAGTTGGCAGTGGTGCTGGCAGGAGTTTGCACAGGTACAATCTTTGTGGGAATAATTTTAACAGTTAGTAACAAGAATCTGCATTTTGGATAACTTTTTGTTTTTGAGGGCAGTCTTCATGTGAGTTTGAACTAGAAATCCTACCCCTCGGATCACATTTTAAGGCAGTACAGAGTTTAAGCAGATATGCAGATAAGAGGATTTATATTCATACAGTCATTATTGTATACAGTCGGCCCTCCATATCCATGGATTCTGCATCTGCAGATTCAACCAAACCCAGATGGAAAATATTTTTTTAAAAAGTTCCAGAAAATTCCTAAAAGCGAAAGTCAGAGTTTAGGAAATGCAAAAGCACTTATTCTGGTTATTTCTCCAGAATACATTTTTCTTTCCCCTGATTTTTTTCTTTTTTGTTTTCTTTCCTTCTCTTGTCCCCCACATTCTTGGTATTACAGATACCTGCTTTCATCTAGGAGTTTGCTTTACTTCGAGTCTGCTTATTATGTCTAGAATAGAAAAATATATTATTAGGATGGCAGGCCATATATCTTTGCTTTGCTTTGTAAATCACGACTGTGTTCTCTTGTTATGGAACAAACACCTGTGTTCTATAAAATGCAGTCTTTTTAGAGCAAAGCTCTTAAATCTCTGGGACTTTTTTCAACTTGTGATTTGCTGCACATGACCTAACAAGCTGCCATTGTAGGACATCCAGAATGGAGAGACTGATAACTGTCATAATAACGACCATGGAATCCATTGACCTCCCATCACCATTCCTTCCTCAGCACTTTTAGCTCCTATGGGATGAATCAAGCCTTCTCCTCCTTCTGCTATATTAATATACCAGAAAAAGTTCAATCCAAATGGGTATCAAGTTGGTATATTTTTGGAGACACTGGTATGTCTGTTATTATCAGACCAACTGCTAGTATTGTGTTGCATTTAGTCTCTGGTTGCTCTCTTATTCAGTGGATTTTTTTTAGAGCTTTGTGGGTGAGCACATTGATGGCATGCTGATCAGATTTCCAGGCTGCCATGGCTCTTTGAGGAGAGCTAATAAACTGGGTGAGAAAATAATGAGCCAAAGCAATGTTGACAGTCTGGAAAGCAACCTGGACCGTCACAGAGACCAATGCAAAGTCCAACTCTTGAGTACAAATGAAAACTTGCAGGAGGACAGCAGGTGAGGGACTCAGCCTAAGCATCTGGGAAAGAGTCATGCGTTGTAGCAAACGGCAACCTCAAGGTGTGTGATGGCTGCCAAGAAAGTGAAATTGGGCATGTTAGGATGGAGAGGGAACAGCTCTGTCCTGGGCAGCTGTCACTGGGGGCTCGTGTTGAGTTTTCTTCCCCACACTTGACAAACAGGGGTCATATTGAGGAGACAAGTTAGGGTGGTAGGGACTCGAAATGTCCTAAGAATCACCGCGGAGGGAGCCTAGAGACCTGAGGCTCTGGTGAGCCATTATCAGTTGAAACATGTTCCTCTGCAACTTAGGTAAAGCTCAGCTAGCAGCGGTCAGGTGATAAAAATGTGATTATCTCACAGAACGAGACATCTGGAAGTTGTGGCTTGATGATAACCACCTGAGGGCCAGGCTCCTAGATTTATGTTTTGCGTCTCTGGCATGTTGGCTTCTTAGGTTTTGTCGCCTTACGGTACCAAGATGATCACCGTGACTCCAAGCGTCAGGCTTCACCCACCGCATTCAAGGCAAGGGAAAGTGGGGAGAGGCAGAGCCACAGGGAGCTCTTCTCACCCTTCCATCAGGAAGCAAAAATTTTTCCAGAAGTTCCTTAGCAGGCTTTCCTTATATCTCATTGGCCAGATTGTGTCACGTTGCTGTCCCTTTGGCTCTTTTAGTTTCAAAGACTAACTAGGCCTGGGGCTAGGGAAGAGATATCTTTCTTCGAGCATATTTCCACCCATCTCATAGCCAAACAAAATAGGCATTCTTTTAGCTCAGAAGAAAAAGATGTGAGGAATGGCTGTTGGGTGGGCAACCAAGTGTATCTGCCACTGGGTATAGCTTCCTTTTCAAATCGGAGAAGGTATTTCTTCTTGGTATGCAGAAAATGGTTTATGAGTCTCCAAACACAAAAGCTGGGCAAATGTTGTGTCAATTGGTAGAAGTTATAAGAAAGCCAATTTTTAGTTTTACTAGGATCAAGATTTTCTGATAACTGTAGCCCGTGTGCCTAGAGCCCATGCTCTAGGAAGGGGAAGGGGGAGAGGTAAGGTTCTCCCTGACCCGTGTCTTACAGAGCATTGCTTTTGTCACTAGACATGCATTTGGATGCCTTCCTGGGCCAGAACACAGGATCCAATTCATAATTTTTTCTGGCTGCTTAGTATTCTACTGCATGGATGGCCTGATAGAGCTTGAGCTCTAGGTCTTTGGAGGCCATCCCATCTTTGTTTGAAGGGCATCATTTGTGGAGGACCTTCGGGGTGGGCCCCTTGGGCTGTGCTGTCGTGGAAGTGTGTGCTCTGAATATAAGCCTCCTCGAAAGAGTCTTTCCGAGTTTGGTGTATGTGTATCCCCCAAGGACTCCAAATGGGGCCTCTGAGGCCTTCTATTAACAAGGATGGCTCCCAGCTGTCTTTGTGGAGGTCCTGGGGCCACTGAAGGAAATGCAGCCAAGCCCCTGCTGCTCCTCGGAGGAAGGAGGAACTCTCTGCATCAGAAGAGGCAGGTGTGTGAAACCCTGGCGGACATCCCTGTATTAGCTCATCTCCTACCAAATGAAAGGAGGTGTTATTTCCTTTCAAACAGCCTCAGCTTTTGCCCCCACACTTGCTTCTGTTTCATGTTCAGACGGCTCTTTCACTGTGCATGCTACAACTAGTGATGTCTGTTTCATGTGTGCCACACCAATAACAGGCTGAAGATATTCTTTCATTTCCCCTTCGCTTTATTTAGAGTTTTAATAAATAACCTTTTCCCTCATCCTTTTTTCCCCTACAAAATCCAAAATCATATGGTGTGATTTCTGCATACAGCTCAGTTCCCTTTCACGGCTGTCCTGTTTATTTCAAGAGGTTATAGTTTTAGCTTAATGATTAATAATAATAGCCGTTATTTACTGAGGTTTTAGTGTGCACCAGGCCCTGTGCTCAATGCTTTGCAGGATAAAGTGCCTGGAAGCTTCATCACAGACAGCCCTGTAAGATATTTTTGTCATCCTTATTTTACAGAGGAGGAAACCCAGGCTGAGAGAGGGCCTCACTCAAGGTCACCTAGAAAGTGCCTGGATCTGAAGCCACCCCTGCTTAGAAACCCCAAACTCATGCAGAATTATTGCCCTAACTCCTCTGAAGGTTCACAATGGGTCCCGCTAAGAACAAGGTTATTCAACTTCTCAGGAGGACAAGGAGAATTTGGAGAGCCTCCAGGGAAGGTCCTGGAAAGTGATTAAGAGGATGAGAGCAAGACTGGTGAGAAGGCTCAGAGGAATAAGAGTAATTTAATCTGGAGAAATAAATTCTAGGGGCTAAATTAATAGTATACCACTGATGTCTTCATGAGAATTAATTAAAATATTTTAAAAACAGGAACCAGTCTGCTAGTTTTATTATGCAATATCAAAGGAAGGATTTAAATATTATTTTATTTAATGAGCTCAACAAATATATAGTAAGCAGCTGCAATGGCCCAGGTACAGAGGTAATAGGACAAGCAAAGGCCCTCCTCTGGTAGGAGTCACATTTTGGTGGCAGGGATGGGGACAGAGGGAAGAGGGACCAGCTGTGAACAAGGAAACCATACACATACAGAATCATTCTAGTCAATGATAAATGATGTGAAGACACCAGGATAGGAGAATGGGAAAGCCAGTGTCCGCAAATGGGCTTCTCTGAGGAGCGGACCTTTGAACTGAGAACTTTAAGCCATGTGAAGCTCAGGGAACAGAGCGGAGGTGGTGGAGAATGATGGACCATCCACTGGGAGATCATGTTGGAGCCTCATCACGCTGGGCCACGGGAATCAGGGAAAGAGAGGAGTCACATGTGTGAAGGAGCCCTCCCCGGCAGCTTGGTAGGGAATGGATTGTAGGAGGTCAGAGTGAGAGATGCTGTGGCAGCTCAGACCAGGATGGAGTTAGAGGAGGTGGAGAGAAGTGGACCTTTTGGATCCATCTTGCATTGTTAGCACTGATAGGAAATCATGGTGGATGAGATATAGGGAGGGGGCAGAGGTAAGAGGGAGAGAAGACTCAGGCATGACCATCAGGTTTTTGGAAAGAAGAACCAACTATTTATTTTGTTGTCATTTTCCTAGGAGAGAGACCTTTTGAAGGTATCTTGCTTGGGAGTTTTCAGCTGATACTCCTGGTCCATCAATTCTAGGTACCATTTTGTATCTCTGTGTATTTTCTAGGGAGAAGATCCACACCTCTCATCTGTTTCTTGGAGGGGTGAACCTGGCCCGCCCCACCTTCCAACAACAAAAAGTTGAGTCTGACCCAGGCCAAGCTCTCCCCACACCCACCTCATTTTGCAAGCAGGGAATCTGAAGCTCAGCATCGTTTGTAAGAAATCACCCCTCATCTGGTCCTTGGCAGAGTCCGAGGTCTCCTGACTCCTCAGCCAGGGTTTTCTCCACTGTATGGGCTGACCCCAGGCACAGGGGTGCAGAAGTTTGAACAAGCAATGATTCTAACCCTCCTATCCTGGACTAACACAAGGTCCTTGCTACTTAGAGGTCAGTTCTCAGAACTGGCTGCCTCAGCTCCAGCCATGTCAGTGCCTTCCCTCTGGCCCGCCTAACAGAAATTTAAGGAGGTCTGTTTCTAAGAAACGTCCTGAATATTCAAGTGTCTGTGAAATGCAAGTAAGATCCAGGTGTGACTGGAACATAAATTAGGCAACAGTGAGGTATGTGCATCAGGCTATTTTGGGGTGCAAATCACTAAGGTTTGGGGCCCGTGGAAGGGTGTTAAGCTCCTGCAGGAAGTGTTCCCTAAATATTTTTTCAGTAAGTCCCGAATTATAGTCTATCAGATAGGATCTTGAACAGAAATCTCAGTCATGGTAATACCGCTATATACTTTTTAAAAGCAGGAGTTAAAGTATTAGAGTAACCAAGGTGAAATGAATTCATGTTTCTTCTCCGTTTTGACTTTCTGCAATTCAGGCACACTTTAGGGGTCAGTCTCTGAAGGTCAGCTAAAGGAAACAGAAGAGAAAAAAGAAGTTCCTAAAAAAACAAAGACTTGTATTAGGAAGACAAAACCACGATGTTTCTAAAAGTGTGGATTGATAAAATGAAGACTTCCTCCAGAAGATTTTCAAATGAAAATTTTAAAATCTTTATAATGACCCTTTCTGTAACCTGGAGAGCAAATGCACAAAATAATGAAAGTATTACAATTATAATGCTCCTTACCCAGAAGCTTAATGCAATGTGGTGAGAATTTAGACAGTGTCCACAGCCATGTTTCTTATGGAATCGTAACTACCTCAAGACCTTTGGTCGAGTTTTATAGTATGGTCAACTTTTAACCAAAACTGATAAGAATTTCTAGGACAGACAAACGTCTTCTCAACTGAACTTACTCCACTAGAATATTTAGATGTACTTTTTGTGTTGAGGCAGGTAGTTTGTCTCAAAGAGGCCTCTGCTTAAAGGAATACATGTTATTTGGGAAATGCTATCACGATTAACCATGAATTACATGATCAAGCTGGTTGGCTGATGAGTCATTTTGGCAAAGATCTGGGGGAATGAGACATACGACAAATAAATTTTGACAAGTTAAGGAAGGGAACAAAAATCCTGAGGTCGAGGGGCTGCCTGGGGTGGGGAAGCTCTGCAGTGAGGAACACCGGAGTGGCTATTTGGGGTACTGAAACCAAGCTAGTCTCCAGGTCTGGCCCTACTGGGACTCATCGAACATTTTTTGCCAACAGCTTAGTTTCCTTTGAAAGTACATAGAAGCTTGAAGTTAGTTTGCTTTAAGCTTCGGGCATGATGTTTATGCCCCAAGGAGTGTGAGTTAGGCTCTTACTGTTCAAAAGGCAAAGTTTGGGTCTCCAGATAGGTGGCATTCTACCAGGCAGGGGCTTGCATAGCACCTAGAATTCAGTCACCTCTGAAAATGGAGCCACTTCCTCCCAGGAAGTGATGTTATCCACATTCGAGTCCTGGAGATGAGCTAGTCTATCTCCATTTCTGCACTTTTATCTTAGCTAGCCAAGTTGTAGAACTGTGATGATTAAATCAGCAAAGCACATTCTGGGAGTACAATGTTTACGACATGAAAGTAAATTCACCTCTAAAAAGGGGTAGTTTCTCTCGCTCTTAGAGCTTGTACAGTTTCCCTGGATGTATATTTAGTTTTAGTGCCCTACCCACAAAACTTTGGGAAAACACACTATAATACACTTGAAACCCTCCGATAACGCTTGTTGAGTATTAGTTTAGGCTGGACAGATGAGTAACCTGCTGCTCAGAGAGCTTAACTGCTTGTCCAAACCAGAAACAAGTGAAACTAGGGTTTGAACTCAGGTCTGTCTGGCTGTAAAACCAACCACATTTCTACTATCCCATGCTTGATAAGAGCGAACTTCGGTAAGTTGGTAGCTATGGTGGGGGCAGGACAGGAAGATGTTTCTGGCATCTGGGGAGGGAGGAATTCCTTCTCATTCTTTTCTTGTCTCAAAAACCTGTGGTTCACTACATCAGTTTTGAGTGATCTGGGAAACGCTCTTTCTATCTCACTGCCCCCATCTGTCTGAGTAGACGGTAGAACCAGATTACCTGTCAGGACCCTGCTGGCCCTGACTTAATGTTTGTTGGACCGGAGGAGAGCCAGTGGGCCATTCTGGCTGTGTGTTAGATATGGGTTGGGTTTGCCTCTGTATCACAGATTGGCCAGGTGGCCACCAAATCTCTTTTCTCTTCTTAGGCACACAGCTGAATCGTATCTCCCAGCCCCCTTGCATCTGTGTGGGGTCATGTGACTAAGTTCTCACCAATGAATGCAAGGGCTGATTGATGTGTCATTCTGAGGCCAAGGCAGCTGAGAGCAGTTAGGCCTTGTCCAGCTCCCCTTTCCCCTTCCACAACAAGCTTGGAGACGATGTGATGTGGATAGCGGCATTCCCAAGATGGAAGAAGACTGGATTCCTGAGTCAGTGCTTGGTGGAGAGCTGCCAAGGGAGCTGCCCAACCAGGACATCTCTGCATTAGACTTTGTATGAGTGGAAAATACAACTTAATGTTAAGCCAAATACAACTTTAGATACCTTAATGTTAAGATATTTGGGATTGCTTGTCATAGCAGCTATTGTTAATCACTTGGACTAATACAGCCATCCAGTGTCCATTTCCCTTTCTGAGGGACATAGCATCATTTTCTGTCCATACGCTCCAGAGAATATGTAAGTAATACAGGCCTGGTCAATCGGAGCATTGCATCCCCCTAGCCATAGTGATTGGTTTTACAATGGGCATTTGAGCCAAGCAGAGCCTTTCGACTGGATCTGAACCTATGATTAGAATGCAAGCTGCTGAGGGCTTCCGCATGAGGACAGTGTAGCCTTAGAAGACAGCAGTCAAGAGACAAGGAGAGTGAGATTGGGTTGACCTACTGGCACTGCCTAAGACCCTGGGTTCAATCACACTTGATCTGCCCTAGGTTATTTCAGTTGCCTAAACCAATAAATTTGATCCCTCTTTTGATTAGGTTATCTTGGGTTGGGTTTTTTGGTCACTTGTGACCAAGAGTATTGATTTATACAGGCAGTAAAGATGAGGAGGGTCAATTTTCTACATTTTCTATGTCATCCATCTTTATCCACTCAATTTCAGCACAAGTGAATGAATGAATGGCCATAGAGGCTGGAGTCATGGGCAGAGTGAACTACGATTCAGCCAAAACACTAGGGCAGTTGGTAAAAGGTCTTAAAGTTACATCACTGAGTCGTTTCCTATATAACATTTGAAAATGGGATGTATTAGAGCAAATGATTATAACTTTAAGTTACATAATGCGTATGTATTACAATATAGGATGTACAAATAAAGGCAAAACCTGTAAATTATTTGATGGCTTTCTTTGACAATCAGCAGTAGCCTAGCTTGAATTCTTTCTGAATGCTGAGGCTCAATTATCATTGCAGGAGTGATTGTACCATTATAGTTAGGTTTGGTTTGGAAGCTTTAGTAATTGTGAGAGAAGAGAAAATGGTCATTATAAGGCAGAAAATAATATATATATTTCAGTAAGTATTTTCAGTATTGAGTTTTCCTTGGTCCATTTCAAATTCATATGATCTGTGATAGTTCCTTACTCAGCCAAATTCAGAATGAATAGCAAAATTGCAAAATTTATGACTGAAAACTCAACTCAAATTGGTTACTAGGAGAGAGTAATAGCTCTACTAAACTGAGAAGACCAGATGTGAGGTCAGTACTGATCCAGATAGTAAGATGCAATCCTCCCAGGCCCATTTTTCCCAATTCCTCCAGTTTTTCTCATGGAGCAGCATCTGCAGGCTTCACTCAGCAGTCCTGGCAGGCCAGCTTTCTCTTGGGCAGCAGCAAGATGGCTAGAGAACACCTCACCATAAAAGATACATAGATGGCCAATAAGCAGAAAAAAAGATGCTCCACATCATATGTCAACAGGGAAATACAAATTAAAATAACAGTGATAGGACTTCCCTGGTGGTGCAGTGGTTAAGAATCCACCTGTCAATGCAGGGGACACAGGTTTGAGCCCTGGTCCAGGAAGATTCCACATGCCACGGAGCAACTAACCCGTATGCCACAACTACTGAGCCTGCGCTAGAACCTGTGAGCCACAACTACTGAAGCCCGCGTGCCTAGAGCCCGTGTTCCGCAACAAGAGAAGCCACTGGAATGAGAAGCCCGTGCACTGCAACGAAGAGGAGACCCCGCTCTCCGCAACTAGAGAAAGCCCGCGCGCAGCAATGAAGACCCCAAATAAATGTATTAAAAAACAAAACAATGATATACCACTACACATCTATTCGAATTGCCAAAATCTGGAACACTGACAACACCAAATGCTGCCCAGGATGCAGTAAAACTACTCTGTATGACACTGTAACAGTAGATATATGTCATTGTACATTTGTCCAAACCCATACAATGTACACCACCAAGAATGAACCCTCATGTCAACTGTGGACTTTGTGTGATGATGTATCAATGTGGGTTCTCTGATTGTAATAAATGTACTACTCTGGTGTGGGATGTTGATGGCGAGGGCAACTGTGCATGTGTGTGGCAATATGAGAAATCTGTTTCTTCCTCTCAGTTTTGCTATGAATTGAAAACTGTTCTGAAAAATATAATCTTTTTTAATAAATTTATTTATTTTACTTACTTATTTTTGGTTGCGTTGGGTCTTTGTTGCTGTACATGGGCTTTCTCTAGTTGTGATGAAAGGGGGCTACTCTTTGTTGCAGTGCACGGGCTTCTCATTGCAGTGGCTTCTCTTGCTGTGGAGCATGGGCTGTAGGTGCGCAGGCTTCAGTAGTTGTGGTGTGCAGGCTCAGTAGTTGTGGCGTACGGGTTTAGTTGCTCCGTGGCATGAGGGACCTTCCCAGCCCAGGGCTCGAACCTGTGTCCCCTGCATTGGCAGGTGGATTCTTAACCACTGCACCACCAAGGAAGTCCTGAAAAACATAATCTTAAAAAAAAGATAGCTACAGGGCTTCCCTGGTGGCGCAGTGGTTGAGAGTCCGCCTGCTGATGCAGGGGACACGGGTTCGTGCCCCGGTCCGGGAAGATCCCACATGCCACGGAGTGGCTGGGCCCGTGAGCCATGGCTGCTGGGCCTGCGTGTCCGGAGCCTGTGCTCCGCAACGGGAGAGGCCACAACAGCGAGAGGCCCGTGTACCGCAAAAGAAAAAAAAAAAAAAATAGATAGCTACAGAGTTCCAGACTTTAACATCATTGCAATGTACTTTCAAGGCTGAGAGAGAGGGTCTCTTGGACCAGCTTTTGCAGAAGAACAGAAATCTCTTCTTTGCTGGAAAGACTCAGAGATTCCTCCTCATGCCCTTGTGTTTCACTGGCTAAGTGCTGTCTGCAGAGGGTCAGGAGTACTTGTTGGCCTAAGCCAATCTGGAGTTTCAGCATCACCTAAATCACATGGCTGGGCAGGAAGGAGGATGGTTTCCCAGGAAGAGGGTGAATGAGTGATGGGCAGTAGATAACAGATGTTCTCTGTAAAGGGGAATTTTATTTTCTTCCCTGAAACCAATATCCCAATTTCTCAAAGTTCTGTAGCATTTCTCTGAAGAGCCATTTAATTTTGGTCCACTGAACTTGTCCCTAAGGGACACAGAGAATCCACAATAAATATTACTGAAAGAAAGACCACTGGTAAAAGTAACACTAGTTGTAATGGTAAGTCCCCATGTTTCAGTGGCTGAACACATCAGAAGTTAGTTCTTGCTCCTCTAAAGGGGCTGGATTGGCAGGTGGTTTATCACACTCTGATTGAGAGATCCAGGTTTCTTCTGTCTTGTGCCTCAGCCAAAGACCTAGAATTCTTCACTTCCAGACAATAGATTGGAAAAGAGTGAAGCATTGCCTGTAGGAGGTTTTTCTATATATCACTTCTCACATTCTGTTGGGCAGAACTCAGTTTCAAGGCTATGACTTAACTGTGAAGGGAGACTGGGAAATGTAGTTGAGAAGAGTGTCCAGGAAAAAAAAAGCCATAAAAAAGAAAAAAAAGGAAGACAATGGAAGAAATTCCATTCACCTAGTGCATTTGCTGATAAAGAAAATCTTTATCTAAATTAAAATCACTAAAACAATAGGTGAGGATAGCTGCAGATTACATGCTAACATTATTTAAAATTTGTTAAAAGTTGATCCAAAAATAGATAATAAGGACCTACTGTATAACAGGGAACTCTACTCAATACTCTGTAATGGCCTATATGGGAAAAGAATCTAAAAAAAGAGTGGATATATGTATATGTATAACTGATTCACTTTTCTGTACACCTGAAACTAACACAACATCATAAATCAACTATACTCCAATAAAAATTTTTAAAATAAAAAAATATTTTAAAAACTAAAGTTTTTCCATATGGAGCTGACCTGCATAAATTGCAGTTCCACATAGTTCAGCTTAATGACAATTCAACATGAAATCTAGGAAATGGTGACGTTGAAAACATATTGGGAGTAACTTCCATTGAGTATTCGGGGATCTTTATTTCTGAAACAACTTCTCTGAGGTATAATTTACACATGGTAAAATGCTGGTAATTCAGGTGTATAGTTTGATGGGTTTTAACAACCTTATTACATTTTTTGATAAGGAAAGTGTCCAGGGAAGTAGGTCTATACTACCACTGTACAAAGGAGAGTATTGAGGGAAAGTCTGGAAACTTCTGTAAAACAACTTCTCTTTCTTTGAGTTATTAATAGTGAAGAAGGAATTTTGTCCAAAACCCTTAGATTAACGCTTCAGTTCACTTAACTAGAACAGATGTGACTTTAGCCTGAGTAGCAAGAGTACTTCCAGGCTCCAGGATGAGCATAAGTACCACATTCCTGATAAACCACATACACCACAGTTAAGAGCTTAGGCTTTGGCATCAAATAGATCTGGGGTTGAATTCTGGTTCTGCCACTTTCAATCCATGTTAACGTTGCGTATTCTGAGCCTCAGTTTTCTCTTCTGCAAAGTGGGACTAATAACAGCACCTACTTGTTAGAGTTAGTATGAACATTAAAAGATATAATGCATGAAAGCACTTAGTACAATGACCAGCACCTAGTAAGTGCTTAATTTCCATTAGCTGTTATTAATAGTTATTTATCGTCCATTAGAAAAATACCCATTCTTGGAGAATAGCTGGTTTTATACACTATATGCCACTGAAAGGCCCCTGAAGAAATCATGCTCAGCTTGACTTCTGCAGCCTTTTTTATTCACCGTCCCATTATTTTTTATAAGATATTCTGAATTCCCTGTGGAAGCAAGAACCATAGTAACAAGCTTTCAGCTTCATTTTGCTTCTGAGATGATCATTAATGGAGTTATTTTGATACATTTTTTTTTTTTTTTACCAGACAGCCTTAAGCTGTAACTACAAATGCTTTTTCAAAATTCCCTGATTTATTTTTCTGTTCAGCTGAACTTTTGTGTCTTTGTCTTTATATGTTTTTGATGAATGGATGATGTTGTCTTTAGATGTTCTCAAACATCCTGGGCACATTAAAATCCCCCCAATGGCTTTCATCAAATGGAGCGCAAGAAGGGGAAATCCAAGAAAGGCTCTGTTTCCTGAGACACCCATGCACCTGCTAAGGGACTGGTGTTAGGGAAATTTACAAAGTCAGCCTCTGATTATAAAGATTCTTCCTTAAGGAGTAAGGAAAAAAAAAAAGCAAAAGAGAAACACATTTACTTCAAAGAACTCCTGTCTGAGTGAAGGAAAAGTAGCCTCATTGCTTTGATCCTTTCACTGAGAGAAACAACACGAAAAGAAAAGAGAAAACAAGACTCAGAATATGGGCTTTTGTTGAGAGCATCATTAGGAGTGTTTATTGGCTGCAGCAAATACATATTGCAGCTCTGGAGCATTCAGTGAGGCCTTACCAGCTTCCCCCTGGAAGGCCAGGCCGTTGACTCTGGGCCACACTCTGGTTTTCTAAGTGAGAGAGCAGGTCTCAAATCTCCTTGACCTCTGGTGAGTTCAGAATTTAGAAATAAACTTGGGTTTTTTCCCAAGACTTTGGTTTGTGTACCTTTGGTAAACACTGTCTGATTCGTTTTGCCCCTTGAAGAGAAAAGCTCTTCAAAAAGCTGATGAAAAGCCTTTTTGCACATCGGCTTCTTCAAAACAACATTGTGATGAGTTAAGTGCAAACAAATCAGGATCAGATGAATTACATTTTCCCTTTAAAATACAGACTTGAAGAGATTTAAGGGAGTGGGAAGTGTTTTGTAAAAGTGTTCTTCAGATCCAGAGTCCTGAGCGGTAGTCAATATGGACAGAATTTGCCTCTCTATGCTTCTAGGACAGTATTTCTCAACTGGTGGGCATGGCCTCAATTCCTTCCAGGTAAACCTTCAAATTTTGATGAATGTGTAAGGTTAATTTGTCCTGCAATGAGGAAATTCCCAACACAGTGACACTGAAGAGACCTAGAACGAGGTACTAGGTACAATTTAACAGGAAACTGGCATCAAAGAAAGATTGAGTAATTTGGGGACTGTGTGAGATTTTTGCTTCGTGAGCATATAAGAGGGTGTGGTCAGGGCAAGACACAGCTCTCCTCAAAGAACCCTGCTGTAATTTCCATGAAGGTTGAAGCTCCAGGGTTCCTCTAGAACTGGGTGCCCATTGCCAGCATGGAGTTAGCCCAATGACAAATCATTAACGGTCACATGAAAGAAAGATTGAATAAACTAGTCATACAGCAGCCAAGGGTGGTCACATTAGGCAGGGTCCTCCAGAGAAGCAGAACCAATAGGATATATATTTATATACAAAATATATGTTCTATGATACATAATATTATAAAAGGAGGTTTATTATAATGAATTAGCTCAGGCAATTATGGAGGAAGAGAAGTCCCATCACCTGCCTTCTGCAAGGTGAAGCCCCAGGAAAGCTGGTGGCATAATTCAGTGTGAGACTGAAGGCTTGAGAACCGGGGGAGCTGATGGCATAAGTTCCGGCTCAAGGACAGGAGAAGATTAGATGAGGTGCCCCAGTTCAAGTAGTGAGGCAGAAAAAAAGGGTGTGGTGGGGGGGGAATTCCTCTTTCCTCTGCCTTTTTTTCTATTTAGGTCCTCAACGGGTTACATGATGCCCACCCAACACTGGGGAGGGTGATCTACTTACTGAGTCAAGTGCTAATCTCATCCAGAAACACCCTCACAGACACACTCAGGTATAGTGTTTAATCCAGACACTCCATAGTCGGTCAAGTTGAAACATAAAATTAACCATCACAGTGACCAAGAGACTAAGCTCTGTCAAGAGGCCTACTTTCTAATTAGGACAGAAAACCAAAAGGCTAAGAACCTTTGTTTTGAGCAGGATCAATCCCCGTCTTTTCTACCGTCTTCTAAAATGTATGTATTTTCTTGCTTTACCTCCTCTCCTGGCCTGGAAGCTTGTTGAGGGCAGAGTACATGTCTAACTTGGGTTTTTCCTCCCCTAGAGTGACTGGTGCATGGCACGTGACACTAAATGATTCTGAACCCATGAAAGAATCTAGGCCTTCGTCATCTTCATTACGTTCATCATCACCATTCTTTCTCCTGTATTGCTCTCATTTTATGTCAAGATAGTGTGGTTCCAGTTTCTAAGTACAGTCATGGGCATGATCCCAGTGGAGGTACATGTCTGTGCTGTCCATCTGCTGTGGTTAGAATTTACAGAGTGGTCTGCATTGGCCCTTCTTTTCTTGCCACTCTTCAGTTCTTGCCAACAGCTCTGCTGGTGCTCCAGGCACATCTTCAGGCATGGGCAGCTTTAGATGTAGCTAGGTGACATGTCTCAGGAAACAAAAGCTAGTATTTATTAGTTAAGTCACTTAGCAAAAATAAATAATTCAAACAAAAGCCAAGTTTTAAAAAAGGGACTAAAGTTGCATTGTATTTGGTTGGAATACTGTGCATCCACCCTGTTGTGATCAATGTTTACAGTGCAGAAATGTCCCAATTGTTAAATGTCATATTCATCCCTTATCGCTCTTAACATGGTAACAAAGAACTGATGGTGAAAGCAACCTTCTCATCCCACTGAGGTCAGGGCAAAGAAAGATATAGTTTTTTGCAACAGGTCTTGCCTTTGAAAAGAGCCACAAATGCCTTTATTTCATCATTTCTGACTCTTTCCTGGTTTTCAAAGATCTTAACTCTCTTCTTTCTCTTTGGCTTCTTCCATCAAAAGTATAAAGTAGAGGTTCATGGAGTCCTAGAGCTAGCTCTTTTGTCTTCAGATAACTCATTTGGGTAAACTTGGGTGAGTAAATTCAAATAACTCCTACTTAAAGGAAGAGAGCTGCTTTGAGCCTGTTCTGAAATGAACAATGTTTGTGGCCTTTTTCTTTTAAATATTATTTTTAAATTTAACTTTTAAATTTCTATTGTTTTTCTTTATGGGGCCTTTTAAAGGAAAAATGATCCGAGAACCACACTCTTACCGCCACCAAAGTGTGGAGTTTTACTATTTGTATTACAATATTACTTAAATGTATATTGCAGAAAAATAGATATAAATTTATGTTTGTAGTTCTTATAAACAATAAAAGAAAAAAACTTACAGGTTAAAAACCAATCAATCAAGCGAATAAAACTCAAACTAACAACATTAATGTGAAAGATGATATAGTTTTTCTGGAACTAAATCACTGCTCAAAACAAGATGCTGACCACCTTGGCTTTTTGGGAGCTTTTTTGGCACAAATGCAGCCCTTCAGTGGTATGTCCAACTTGGTTCTTTACTGCCTAGCCCTTGACAAAGTAGTACTATTGGGTACCAAGATAAATGTAACCACAAATGCAAATTTGGGCTTTGGCACTGCCTTTTATAGGTTGGCCATCCAGGTAATACAGAATATGCTAGTATTAATATTTTTTAATCATCAACCTGAAAACCCCAAATTAAAAACTCCCCTTTAGAAAGTTCATAGGTACCTATAAATTCACTCCAGTAACCCAGTAAATATAGGTGTAGAGTTAAACTATTTAACTCAAGCTTAGAATGAAAAGGTTTTGATTATAACACAATGAACATTTTTAGGATGATTTTGTACTTGTATAAGGACTTCATTCAGCTTACTTATCATTTACCAAATGGGGAATGAGTGTTTCAGCAGGAGCATAAAAGGTCTTTGAAGGAATTCAAGCTCTCTTTTCCTTTTTTTTCCTTCTGTACAATCAGTATAGGCTTGGTTATGCTGCACTAACAAATAACCCCCAAAGGGCAGTGGCTTAACTTAACAAAATGCATTTCTCCAGTGCTGGTTGGAAGTGGGCCTCTGCTCATTGTTGGTTCCTTAAGGATTCAGGCTGATGGAGGTTTGACCTTGAAATGTGCTTCCACCATCTCCCTGGCTAGGGGATGGGGTGTAATGACTCATGCTTGGTTCTCTAAATTCCAACCTAGAAGTGACACAATTACTTGTATCTATAAACCATTGGCCACAGAAAGTTACATGTCCATCCTAACTTCAAAGAAGTAGTATAGTCCTACCACGTGCTCACAGAGGGGAGAACTAGAATGTTTGTAGCCAACCCTAGTGCCCACTACCTCTTACTTTATCATCTCTGGCTCATTACAGAGGCAGGACCTGCAGGAGGAGGTATTGCCTCTGATCTATCTGTTAGGCTGTCTGGCTTTGTTATCCAAAAATGCCCCTGCCATCTTAGAAAGTAAATAGTTAGTGTGAAAATAACAAGGTCTATTTATTACTTTTGAAAAAAAAGGAAGAAGTACATAGTTGAGGAAAAGTTCAACAAAAATGCAAATTTTATATTTAAAGAATTAATAAACATGATACGATCTTCCCTCCTAGAATAGACCTTATCTCAAATGACTCTGGTAGTAGGAAGGTAAGCTTTGGAATTTGAATCCTGTAGTAGATACTGGTCAACAAACAGGGCTCCAAAATCCTTTGAGGTATATGGATCATTCAGGGGTGCTTGGTAATTACGAATTTTTTGGTAACTATAGTTATGGAGGAAAAAAACCTCCATGAGTATTTAGTATTTTCAGTCTTGTACTTTATTTTTAAGTGGAAGTGGGGATCAAGGATAATTATGCATGTAGTTTGTATTTAAATAAGGCATGTGAGTGGAAATATTTAATTTTCCTCTCAGAAATCAGTTTCAATCACAATGTTGAAATGTGCCATTAAGAGTACCTCATGCTATGATAATTAAATATTATGTTTTCCAAAGATGCTAAATGATATCTCCTGAGGGTCTCAAACTTTGCAAGTTTCTCTCTTTTATATAATGGGGCTTTGAAATGAGCAAGCATAACTATTTTATAAATTGAGGATTTAAAATGAAAATTGGACATACTCATGCTCTCAAGATATTTTATTCTATTATAAGACCAATGATAAATCCTTAACTGTCTGGATACAGTACATAAAGACTAGAAATGTTTCTCTTTTCCAATAGACTATGTTAGATATGCTACTTTTTAGTTTTATTTTGGCCATTATATTTTAATAAATGAAATTAGCCTCTTTTGTGACAGGTGATGTAAATTTAGGTGGAAAACATTGTTCTACTGCCTTTGATGTCTAATTATAAAGTAAAGAATATTCATTGCAGAAAAATCAGGAAGTACTGAAGAACATACAGAGCCCAGCCAAACAGAATTAAAAACCTAGCAGTAATCTCCCTACCTAGGAGCAAGCATTTAATATAGTATTTTTCTTCCCTTTAGTGTGTGTGTTTGTATGTGTGTGTTTGTTGTGCTCACAGGCGCTTAACTCTATTGGGATCATGTGTGAGGAGTTCTATTTTCTACGTTTTTCATTTAACATTAGAATATTTTGGGTGGTGGTGGTAGTGAGGAATGTATCAGGTTCTGTTCCAAGAACTTTTTCTCAGAATTATGCACTCTGCACCCAAATTTCAGAGCACTGTTCTTCTTGGGATAAAGGCAACAATCCTTACACACAAGGATGTATCCAGCATGATGCCTTTGGGAGCAAGCGTTAGAAAATCTGGCTGAAATTGGCTTGAACAACAAGAATATTTATTATCTTGCATTATAAGAAGTCTAGAAGTAATTCAGCCTTCAGAGTTGCTTGATTTAGCGACACAGCGTGGTCAAGGACCAAGGTTCTTCCCATCTCTCCTCTTCGCTGTCCACCCAATTGGCTTTATCCCACGGCTGACAACAGCAATTAGGTCAACAGGTTTCCTGCTTTATGCCTAGAGGGAGAGAGAAAGGCCTCTTCCCCATCAAGGAATGAAATCCTGGGCTTCCCAGGTGGCGCAGTGGTTAAGAATCCACCTGCCAATGCAGGGGACACGGGTTCGATTCCTGGTCTGGGAAGATCCCACATGCCGTGGAGCAACTAAGCCTGTGCGCTACAACTACTGAGCCTGTGAGCCACAACTACTGAAGCCTGCACGCCTAGAGCCCGCGCTCCGCAACAAGAGAAGCCACCGCAATGAGAAGCCCACACGCCGCAACAAAGAGTAGCCCCCGCTCTCTGCAACTAGAGAAAGCCCACGTGCAGCAACAAAGACCCAACACAGCCAAAAATAAAAGTTAATTAATTTTTTAAAAAAGGAATGAAATCCCTCCCATCATTTGGGGGTCCAGTTGGTCCAGTTTAGGTTACCTGGCACCATCAGCAGTTGTCTCACGCAGGGCTTAAACCTGGGATAGGGAAGGGTTGACTTAGATCTACTGGAACCCATCCTTGGAGCTGAGGATGCATCATTTAAGCTGTATGGAGGAGGTTGAATACCTAAAGAAATTTGAATTCTACTGGGAAAGGTAGGATAGATGCTGGATAGGCATATGATGTTGTTCAGCAAAAAGGCCCCTTATAATGTCTCCCTACCCTAGTCATGTTCTAATCTTACTTTGCACCATGTTCTCCCCTCTTTCTTTCTATTTTTTTTTTTTTTTTTTTGCGGTACGCGGGCCTCTCACTGCTGTGGCCTCTCCCATGGCGGAGCACAGGCTCCGGACGCACAGGCTCAGCGGCCATGGCTCACAGGCCCAGCCGCTCCGCGGCATGTGGGATCTTCCTGGACCGGGGCACGAACCCGTGTCCCCTGCATCCGCAGGCAGACTCTCAACCACTGCGCCACCAGGGAAGCCCCCACCTCTTTTTTGATTCCAGTTTCTAATGAGGTGGTCATCTTCTCTACCTCGGGGCCTTTGCACATGCTATTTCCTCTTCCTGGGCTGCTCTTCACTTCTCTCCTCTTTTTACTTAGTTAACTCCTACTCATTCTTCAAGGGTCAGCTCAGCACTCACCCTGACTAGGTCAAACGCTTTATTCTTCTCCTTTCTAGCACTTGTTAGTGTGTAGTCTTTAGTGAATAGTGTGGTTTTTTCTTTTTTTTAGGCTAGTATTTATTTTTTCCCACTAACATTAGGCTCCCTCAGGGCAGAGATGAATGCACCATTTTATTTCCTGGCCCTAACATAGTGCCTGAAATGTGTAAGGTGCTCAATATATAATTTCTAAATAAAAAATGAGCAAGCGAAGCTAATTTTAAACAGAGGTTAGATGCCAGTATATCAAGATGAAATTTAATGTTCAAAATACCAAGTAAGTGCTTATTCATTTTTATTTCAAGTGTTTTCTTACATAGGAATGGAGATAGTACAATAGGAGGAGTTCAGGATGTGGAGGCTGGAGGTTAGAGAGGATATACCAACTGTCTGCAATACCAGGTGATTAAATGAAAACTTAACACATTATTGTGGCAGATCTCATGGGATTGCTTAGGACAAAAGGTAGTCTCATATCCCTTTCCCTTGGTTACTTTGTCACCTGAGGAATCTCCTTTTTCCTATGAGGAAAGAGATAACCACGGATATAGATTATGATGAGAAATAATACAATCATGATATGGAGTTTCTTGTGGGTAGTATTTTTCTGTTTCATCTAATGAAAAAATATAGGTGTTGTGTTAAGAAATTAAAGAGTTTGTTTCAAACCTTTAATATTCATGAAGAATACTGTTTACTAGAATGCTAATAACTCACTAGGTTTCAAAGAATTAATATCAAACGTCTATCAATAAAAAACACTAACCCAAATGGCCATGGAGGGAATATATAGAAGAAATCCATTTTGTACAGGAAAACCATTGCTTAGTATTTTCCTATATATTTAAACACTCTTTGTCTATATTATTTTAATGTCTGCCTACTCTCTCATGTCTGAACATATCATATCTAACCTTAAGACATTTCATTTTCCCATCTCTTGCTCTGTAAGTAATTCTCAGATGACCATCTCAGCATAAATCCACATTCCAGGTTATGTCCTCCAGACAGATCCTCAGAAATAGCATTACTGGGATCTCTCCTTTTAATGTCCAGCTTTGAAAGCCTTCTGTGAATTCAGTGTTCTAAAAGTGAGTTGGCTTACCACCAGTGTGAAATCGGAGAAGAATAAGCAGGGGAGGTGAGGTGTCTAGCTCAGGACATTGCACTGATTCACTGGCGACATCCAATAAAGGAGGACTCTGCAATTGTGCCTGGGGTGGGGACATTGGGATCTGTCCAGATACGCCAATTGTCAGAGAGATGGCTGCGTCCGAAAAAACAAGGAAATGTCCTGCCCAGGCCCCAGTGTGTGAGAGCCCTGAGGGAAACTCAGGTGAAGTCCATGTCAGCATTTTACCTTTAAATATTGGACTTGGAATGTGATCAATCAGCAAGCCACACGGGAGGAAGTATAAATAAAACATGTCCCTGGCAAAGAGGGCAAAGCTGCAATTTGCCAAGTGCACTGTAATTGTTTCTGGTTAATTATCTCAGTGGTGAGCTGGGAGCACCAAAGGCACACATTTACATCCATATTGTGGACAAAAATAATGCCACTCCTTGGATGATCCTGATTTTGCTGTTGAGATGCGGACAATGCATTCCCATGGCCCTTGGATGGTAAGTGATGGATGGTGACCTCAAACAGCTCCACTTTTGGGGTAGTCAATTTTTTTTGGCTGCATTGGGTCTTCGTTGCTGTGCACGGGCTTTCTCTAGTTGTGGAGAGCGGGGGCTACTCTTTGTTACGGTGCGCGGGCTTCTCATTGCGGTGGCTTCTCTTGTTGCGGAGCACGGGCTCTAGGCACATGGGCTCTAGGCGTGCGGGCTTCAGTAGTTGTGGCTCACAGGCTCTAGAGCGCAGGCTCTGTAGTTGTGGCGCATGGGCTTAGCTGCTCCGCGGCATGTGGGATCTTCCCAGACCCGGGCTTGAACCCGTGTCTCCTGCATTGGCAGGCAGATTCTTAACCACTGCACCACCAGGGAAGTCAATTTTTATCATCATTGTAAGTACTTATAATAATTATGTTACTATAATTATTATATATTTAACACATAATAATTATATTGCTATAATCAATAATAAGTACTAATAATTACAATAATACTAAATGCAGTCACTGGACTAAGTACTTTAGCACATGCATTAGCTCACTGAATGCTCAAAACAACCCTAAGAGGGAAGATTTTTTCCCTAATTTTCAGACTTGGCACCTGAAGCTTAGAGAGGTTCAGTGACTTGCTCAAGGTCACACAGCTCACACTGAATCCCATTTGTTACGCTGGGATCCAGAGAATTTTCTCTTAAGGACTGTAGCAGACACCTTGGTGCCCCACCTAGATCTCCTGGGACCCTTTTTACCATTCACTGCACCCATCCCCCAATTGCTGGAGGTGCTTTTGTTAATAGTGCACACCTGATGCCTTTTTGGGAGCATTGCCCTTCAGAGGCAAGAGCCAATTTTCCTGGAAGTACCTGAAAAAAACGGCCCCCACGTTGGACCAACCCATAGCTAATAACTAGCTGATATAGAAGTATAAAAGCCCAGCAACCTCGTTTTGAGGCGGTTCAAGTTCTGTAATGCAGTTTGTGGTTGGACTTGGAGCTCTCCGCAGGATCGAGCTATGATTAGACGTCACCTGAAACTACAGTCTTGCTTAGTTTCTTCTCCTTCCCTATCCTTCTTCCTTCCTTCCCATACAGGTTCTTTGGAGATCACTCCCTTAATAAATGCCTTTTACACCATCCCCTTCTCAGGCTCTGCTTCTAGGAAGCCCGACCAAAGACAGCCACTACACAAAGTGGGCTCCTAGTAAGTCTGTTGATTTGCTGAAGGCATCCTTCCCACTGAAGCAGTATCACCTTGTCTGTATGACCTTGGGTAAGTCCCTTACATCTCAGGGCCTCGTGTCCCTTCTCTGAAAGATGAGAGGAATAAATTGGATGGTCCCCAGAGCCTCTTCTAGTCCTGAGAACCACTGACGTTTCCACTTTCTAAAAATCCATTTGTCTATAGATAGCTTTATGTCTGTGCCTGAAGAGGGACATTGGTTTGGCAGCTTGCACCTGGTGGGAAGGCTCCCAGAGAGTGTGAACTTTTTTTCCCACTGTCTCCATCTCCACCACAGGGGACTCCTGAAGAGACTGGAGCCTACTAGCTGCTTCTGTGTGTGACCCTATGGGCAGGAGTATCCAGTTCTGGAACGTCTGGAACGTCTTTAGGAAGAAATGGTATTCCTAGGTTAGGCAAGAAGGGTGGCATCCCCCAGGGCAGGCAAGTTACTATTTGGGGTAGGGGTGCTGAGGGGGAATATTCCATGCTTGGGATTGTAAGGTGAGCATAGGGAATAGATCATGGGATTTATCAAGATGCAGGTCACCAGTGACTTTGACAAGAGTAGATTCAATGCAATTCACCCTGACTGAAGTGAGTTAGAAAATAACAGGAGGTGAGGAAGTGGAATGAGGGGGACAGGCCACCCCTGGAAGGAGGAGGCCAGTGCACATGGTCCAGCTAACAAGGTTGGTGGACTAGATATAAGGATGACAGGGTCCCGCTCTTCCAAGTGTCCTTCTAAACAATCATAAGCTGTGAAGGAGAAAGGGTAGAAAATGGGATGATTTCAAGGAAAAGGAGAAGTTCTGAAAATGTTGTCTAGGGCTGGGAAGCAGATTTCCTAGTGAAACTGCCAGGCAGTGTGAAGATACAGAGTTATGTAGTTGTAGAGACCTGTTAACGTGGAGTATTTCCCTACAGCCAAATTCAGCTGCTCATGTGCAGAGTTGGGGGGGGGTTGGGTTTAGCTAGAATTGGGGTTTTGCTAAAGTGATTTGATAAAAGTGATAGAGAGGTAGGAATCTGAGGATAGAGTGAAGAAATTAATGTAGTGATGGGCTGTGGTCCCTAAGCAGAGAAGTAAATACAGAAAGTATATGATGAATAATAAAACAGCAAAAAGGTAAATGGACTTCAGCTTCTGGTGGGTTCAGAGAACGTGGGTATCACTGAGTAAGTGAGGTGGGAACACAGGAAGTGATGTTTAGCAAGTAGGATATTAGGATGTTCAGCAGCTGAGATGTTGGGGGCAGTCCAGATATTGGAAATGACAAGGTCTAGGGTGTGTTGACAGATGGTGTCTGAGGTGGGGTGGAGGAAAAGATCATTGGAAGGAAAGATCAAAGAACAGTGCTAGGGTGGTGCTACATGATCATGTGTGTAGGTGCTGAAGTCGAAAAGAATGGTGAAAAGAGTAGAGGTAGAGAGGAAGACAGTGAACAAGGTGCTAAAGTCTTTAATGAAGAGTCATAATGGTCTAAACTAATTGTTTTAGTCAAACAATTCTAAAAAAAAAAGTGTCTAAAACTGGGAGAGGGTGGTCTGGGCACCACAGGAGTTGGGATTTTTGAGAGAGAAAGGAGAAGTGGTCTGGATGTGGCAATGAGGAGCAAAGAGGACACCTACCCCACCTTTGGGACATAAAGCAGTTTCCACCTGAGAGACTGTCAGGAAATCTGTGCTCTCAGTGACAGCCAGCTTTCAGAAGCAGGCAGTACTCCGAGATTCCTTAAGATCCCAGACCAGGCAGTACAGTCACCAGGGAAAGAGCAAGTGAACAGGGAGCCATGCCACAAGATTTCCACCAGGAGATCATTTGTCAGGCTGTTGTGAAAATGGAAGATTGGTGCTTGGCATCAATTCTGACCTCCTTCCAAAGTGCCTTCCTGTCCTGCAAAGGCTGAAACGGGGAAGATGGAATTTCCCAGACTCCTTTGCAGCTAGGTTTCCAGATGTGCTCCAACTTGAGCCAAACATATGTGCTCAGGAGGGAGTCAGGAGACGGAGATGAGACAGAGGCCATGTTTCTACAGCTTCTGCTGACACTAACAGTGATGGGGCTGTGGCTGGAGGTGCTGGGGGGGAAGCAGTGCATAGGGCACCCATTTGGTGCTGCAGATTGTAGCAGGTAGTGAGGTTGTGGAGTTGGCAGCAATAGTGGAGATTTCCTGACTTTGGTGGCTCTCTGACCATGGTAGTAATTGCATGGGTATGGGACCAACAGTTGTAAGAGAAGTTCCTGGATCGGACAGCTCTTCCTTGTCATAGAAGAGGCAGGAGTCTTTTGGAAGCTCCAATTCTGCCAGTCTAGAAAACTTAAGCTAGGGTCATTTTCTTCAAGTCTCTAATGATTCTATAAGCCACATAATACTTTAAAATAAATTATTTCTGGGCTTCCCTGGTGGCGCAGTGGTTGAGAGTCTTCCTGCCGATGCAAGGGACACGGGTTCGTGCCCTGGTCCGGGAAGATCCCACATGCCGCAGAGCGGCTGGGCCCGTGAGCCATGGACGCTGAGCCTGCGCATCCGGAGTCTGTGCTCTGCAACGGGAGAGGCCACAGCAGTGAGAGGCCCGCGTACCACAAATAAAATAAAATAAATTCTTTCTGCTTATATTTACTAGAGTATACTCTACGCTCTACAACAAAACCCTGATGGGTATATGGGCCTAAGTCACACGGTAGAAGTGAAGGTGCTCTAAAAACATAAAGTACATAGTGCCCTCAATATAAACCACTGGTTCACTAGGGAATAAGAATGTACCCAGAGCAGCTCTTCTTAAGAACCTGCTCTGTGCAGGCCCTCACCTCGAGTCCTCTTATAGCCCTGCAGAGCAGATGTGATCATCCCATTGTGTAAATGAGAGAATTACAGCACAGAGAAGCTGTTTCTTTTGTAAGGTTATACAGCTGGGAGGCGGCAGAACCAGGTTTGCTAAACTGTCAGTACACCACGCCGCCTCACTGGGTAGGGACTGGACTGCTCTATCTCAGACACAAGGACCTGGCCAAGTTCTTAAGTAAAGAAGAGTGATTTTTGTGCTAAGGCATATCTCTGGGGATATTTTCTCTCTTAAAAACTTTAGTAAAGTTGGAGTAACTATTTTATGCAAGACTAGACATGCTTCTGTTTTGGCCATCATACTAACGGACAAAGATTCCTAAATGGTAAGGATTTGAAGATAAGATAAGAAGGGCTGTTGGAATCCTGCACTCCCAATGATAGGGAGAGAAAGACAGGGTCATTGTAGCAAAAGAAAGAAGGGCCTGGGCGCTGCCATCAAATGTGTTGAATCCGGCTATACAGAGGGGCGATGAGATGGATGCTCAAATTAGGACTTAAGTTCCAACCAGAAGACAAAGGAGCCCTGGTTGAGCAAAGAAGTGAGAGATGGAAGGGGAAAAGAGCCAACCTCCCTAGAAGGTGCTCTGTGCAAGAGGCCACCATCCCAGCTCAGAACTGAGGAGATTCCAGCAGTGTTGGGAGAAGGGCAGGAGAGAAGCCAACATAGGAAAGAAGGTAGGAAAGTAAAATAATCAAGAAAAAAGCATGCAAGATGTGGCCGAGCTTTAACTGGCTCCTCAGCTTTTTTTCTGCCAGAGAGTGAGGCGATTCTGACCTGTCTGGGTTGGCAGCACAGCTTCCTGCTCCCCAGCCATCCCTTGATCTGCCTGTCATTAACCTATTCTGAACACAGCCTCCAGGGCTCCGTGCCTTCCTTGAACATAGCACTTCCACGTCGTCCAGCTCTTGCTTTTCCATTTCTTGAGCTGTTAATACTGCAGAGGCTTGGACCCAGGCTAGGTTAGGCTGGACCAGCCGTGCAACGTTGGGAGTGCTACCCAGTCTCTCTGAACCTCGGTTTTCCCGTCAGTAAAATAAGAATGATAATCACACTTGTTGTATAGCTTAAATGAGATAATACATGAGAAAGGTCCAACCAAGGGCTTGGCACTCAGGAAGTTCTCAATAAATGCAAACTTTTGTTATCTTTATCTAGCCTCCTGTACTTTCTCTCTATACTCTTAGCTGGTATTGGGCTGCACCCTGCAGGCCTGCAAGCCCTGTACTTGCCCAGCTTCAAGATGAAAGAAAGAGCCCAGAGTCAGAGCCATCAATGGTTTAATGGATAGGGAGATCTTACTTGTCTGAAGCAAAGTCCTGCAGCGACACCCCACCATGTGCGGCAGACGGTGGGCAGGACATGGTGGCAGTCTTTACTCCTGGGGGGAGGGGGAGGTTAGTTAGCAGTTATAGGGGGAAGTGACGTCAGGTTGGCTCATTGGTTGCCAGGGAAACCAGCAGAGGGGCACACCCCTCATGGGCCCTTTGATAAGCTATCTCAGTGGAGATGTTCTGATCTAAAGCTAGAACAATCACCAGCTGGGGCAGAGGCAAGTATGCAGGAAGGTCAGTCACGTGAATAGGGTGTAGGTGAAGCAGGCACTGGTGGAACAGGGGATGTACAGAGAGCAAGAGAACAGCCATCCTGAGTGGCCTGACAGTACACTTCACCCCTACACACCCTGCACGACCCTTAGAATCTTTGTTTGCCCCTCTTCTGCCGTACCCCTGGGGTTAGGTACGTAGAGGGGCATAGCAACCAGACACCACAACTACAGTATAGACAGCAGCAGCCAGAGAGCATCAAGAGTAAGACACCTGGTATGCTCAGAACAGTCATTTGCTGGGATGTGGGCATATATTGGAGCCAAGCACTTACCAGGTCATTGGAGGGGGAGTCAATGGCAGCAGCGTCCTGTCCAGTTATAAGGAAGGTAAGGCCATCCCTAGTTTTCACAAACCCAGAGCCCCTCCATGAGGAGGGGGAAGGCCCAGCTCTAAAAGAAACATTCCAGTGGCCTAGCCAGGAGTCAGAAGTCACAGTACAGGTCTGCCACCCCATGTTACACTGAGTGCCGTTAGTGGTGGACCCATTAGGTCTTTCTAAACAAAACTCAGTTAATCCCACTAGTTGGACTCATGTGTCCAAAAGTCAGCCTATTCCATTCCACACAGCATAGCCCAGGGGTGCTCATGGGCAGTCAGCTGTACAGCAATGTTTACCAACAGCAGTCCTTCTGATGTACTGGCATGTGGGACAGGAAGATGGTGAGAGTCTTTTTCCCCCATTGTCAGTCATTCCCACATGGTTGCATTAGTTGGGTCTATCTTTCATGGAAGCCTAGAGGAGGATGACAACGACATCTCACTGTAGGCCCAGCAATTAGACTCATTTCACAGTGAGGCCATTGTTGCTTCCCACTCCTCAAATAGATTTCCTTCACTCAGGCTAGAGGTGAAATGTAAGACATCTATAACAAGCACAACACAGGGAAGATCATGACCATTAAGGAAAATACAAGCAGTAGCCACATTCTGAGATAACACCACCCCTGCCTGTGGTTTTCTGTCGGGTCTGCAATACAGTTCCATTAACTCAAGTTTTCAGTAATACAGGAATGTGTCTAAAATCACATCTACAATGGCCACCTACTTTTACCTTGGATGTCTGAACCACAGCTACTCCATTTTGACTTTCAAATGCATTCCCCTCCTCAGTGGCCAAAGCAGATGTAAAATGCATGTTCAATGGGCCACAAAACAGGCAACTCTGTCACATGGTTTAAATTAAACAATTTATAAGCCAGAATTACTTCCCCATACCTCCACATGTGAAGATTTTTCCATCATTTCCCCTTTTGATTGCAAATCTTTCAATAGGCCAAAGTATTTGTCCCTCAAAGCCAGGGTCCTGCTTTGTGTCCCTCCATGCTAGGCCTTCTTTATATTGGCCTAGTTATCTACATTGGGGGAAAACTGATCAGATAAGCTCAGAAGTATGTCAACAGGGAAATATTTTAGAGGCTATACATTTTATCAATTATACTGAATTTTTACAAAAACGTTGTATCAATACATGTGCTGTTAGCAATAGACTTAAAGCAAGTAGTGTTACAGACCATGAGTAGTTACACTCTGTGACTAGAGAATTTTCTTTCCTCCTGAATATCAGGGCAAAAGTGTGGCCTACACAATAAATTTCATAAGCCTAGACCTCAATTAACAGGACTAGAATTTAATATCCACTGAAACATAATCTTTTTCTCTCTAAAGTTATCCTCATCTCTACCAAACACAGTCAAATCAAGACTAACTTGTCTGTAAAATAAGTCTGGTCAATTGGCCACATAGGCTTCTCCAAACTGGTTGTGGTGGAACTCCTCAGAAGGAATCTCAGACTGAATATCCGAAAAGCCTCCCAAGGCCAGGAAAACCATGCCAAAGGCCTGCCATCAAGCTCTGCCTCAATAGACTTCTCTCTTCCAGAGGTCCCCAAAATATCGAGATTTCTGCACATGCCAGGAGACAGAGTTTCCCATTCATCTCACAAGGATGCTTGGAACCCAAGCGTCTCCAGTTTCTGGAGGGACCAGGCAGCGAGAAAAGAAAGATATTTCAATTTTACCCACAGGTAAAGTTTACCAAATTGCTGTAAGTCATAACTAACTTAAGGGGAAGGGCTTCCCTATATCTGGAAAACACAAACCAAAACACAAATAAAACCCAGTAATATCCCAGACAAAATCCATACAAATTATAACCATATTCACCAGTTTACTCAGTAACCAACCCTTTTGTTAATTTTATGAAGTCATCAGATTTTCCATTAGGACTCTTTAATTTCTTACCCAGTTCAGCAGTATGATCTGAAATTTATCAGAGACCTGTATTTGTCAAAAGTTCTTCCTATGAATCTTCTTGAAGGTGAGGAACTTTTGCCAAAGCATCAGAGTACAACAATAACTGTCTATAAATGACAAAGGACTTAAACTGACATGTTAAACACCTGATTACAATGTAATCAATAAAGAAACTTGGTTACAATAACTAGAATTATGACTGATTATAATCTCAACCCTTAAAAACCTTAATCTCTGGCAAAAACCAAGAAGCAAGTAATTGTGCACTGTTTGTCATACCAGCATCTCCTGATTGGAAAGCTTATGCTTTAGTCTTCCTCCCCTAAGAAGGCAAACGTAGATAAGCTTAGATCTGCCCAGCAATTAATGTTCCAATATTTTATCCTATTTTAAATGACCCAAATAGTCAGTTAATTCTCCTCATTTAACATAGTTTAGTTTCAAGTTACCAAAATCTGGAGACTATTTTAGATAGACATTCCCCAAATGTAATTATTCCTATAGAGTTTACCTAAAAGTTCTTACCTTACTTAGATTTACTTAAAGTTCCATACTATCAAGTTATTTTCCTTGCTTACAAATTTGCAACAGATATAATGAGGTCTTATTTGATCTCTAGTAAACCTATGTACAACAGCAGTATTATACTTAACACTGATGACTCTGAAGACATGTCTACGTTAATCAAACCAACAAGCTTAAGCTAGCTTCAACACCAGATATCGATTCAGTACTAAGTATTTTCTAGATCATGTGAACCTGAACTTCATTCTGGCCAGTTTCTTTTATATTTCTGTGAATTCACATAAGCAGGTAATTTCTTTTGTGCCAATTAAACAGAGCTCATCCACAAACGAATCTTGGCAATGCCATTTGGAGGCAGAGACACCTCGTGTTTATAAGGTACACATAGACATACATATATCTGTATAGACACACAGACCTCACAGTTTTCCTGCTAGAGTTTAAAAGCCCTCTTTTTTTTTTCCTTCACTCTCAGGTATTAAAGATCCTGAGATCCCGGGTAGATCATTTATATCATATCTCAAAAGCACAGGAAGAGAAATACCAATTCCATCCAGAAAGCTAACTTCCTCTAACGGCATATGCAAAAACCAGTTTAAGAATGTCAAAAGATTCCCATCTTGGCCATTTTCAGGAATTTTTTTCAGTTTCTAAATAGCAATTCATTTTAAACAAATAATAGTTAATAGACAATAATATGTATCATTCACTCATATGCACATGCCTCCCTTTCAGAGGAACGTGAATCAACATTCAACTTAAATTTCACCACAGCTGTCAGCTCAGCCTCTGTGGCCTTTCTTAATATGAAAAGCAGTGGTTCAATATCAAAAAATCAAACAACCCAATAAAGAAATGGGCAGAAGACCTAAGTTGATATTTCTCCAAAGAAGATGTACAGATGGCCAACAGACATATGAAAAGATGCTCAAAATTGCTAATTATTAGAGAAATGCAAATCAAAACCACAATGAGGTACCACCTCACACTGGTCAGAATGGCCATCATCAAAAAGTCTACAAATAATAAATGCTAGAGAGGGTGTGGAGGAAAGGGAACCCTCCCACACTATTGGTGGGAATGTAAATTGGTGCAGCCACTATGGAAAACAGTATGGAGGCTCCTTAAAAAACTAAAAATAGAGTTACCATATGATCCAGCAATCCCACTCCTGGGCATATATCCAGAGAAAACTCTAATTAGAAAACATACATGCACCCAATGTTCATAGCAGCATTATTTACAATAGTCAAGACATGGAAGCAACCTAAATGTCCATTGATAGATACATGGATAAAGAAGATGTGGTATAATACACAACTCAGCCGTAAAAAGTAATGAAATAATGCCATTTGCAGCACATGGATGGACCTTGAAATGATCATACTAAGTGAAGTAAGTCAAACAGAGAAAGGCAAATATCATATGATGTCACTTGTATGTGGAACCTAATATATGATACAAATGAACTTATTTACAAAAGAAAAACAGGCTCACACACAGAAAACAAACTCGTGGTTACCGAAGGGGAAAGGGGGTGGGGGAGGGATAAATTAGGAGTTTGGGATTAGCAGATAAAAACTACCATATATGAAATTGATAAACAACAATGTCCTACTATATAGCACAGGGAACTATATTCAATATCTTATAATAACCTATAATGGAAAAGAATATGAAAAAGAATACATACATATGTGTGTGTATATATATATATATATGTATATATATATAACTGAATCACTTTGCTGTATACCTGAAACGTTTACAAATCAACTATATTTCAATTTGAAAAAATGTTTGAAAAATTCTGAAGAAAAGATCTGTTTAAGAATACTCTCAAATTTAAGAAAAAGGGAAAAATAGACAAGATATTAATAAAATTGTTGCATTTTTATTTTCTGTTTTAAAAAGAAAAAAAAAAGCAATGGCCAGCCCACAGCTGCCTTATTGTCTAACTTCTTTTTTCCCATTATAATTGTGGCCAATATCTCCACAACAGCCTTAGGGGTGTCTATGAGTTCCCCGTACTCTTTTGGTGGTCCCCATTCATCAGGGACAGCCACCACAGGGCTGTCCATCCTAGTGGACAGCCACCCCAGGATTTCCCCGCCACCGTAGGGATCACCCTCGCAACTTTTGGGTCACACATGCTGGTGGATGGCCCCCATAACTTCCCCATCCTTATTTCCCAACATCTCAGTGCTCTCTTGGGAGTCTCCTCTGTCTCCTGGCTGCTCCGCCAACTGTTTGGCTGCACCAGGCAGGCCTACAAGCCCTGTAGTTGCCTAGCTTCAAGACCGAAGGAACAGCCCGGAGTCGGTGACAGAGACATCAATGGTTTAAGGGATAGGGGAGCTTACTTGTGTGAAGCAATTGTCCTGGAGCAACACCTCACTGTGAGCGGTGGACGGCGGGCAGGACATGGCAGCAGTCTTCACTCTGGGAGAAAGGGGGAGGTTACCAGTTAAAGGCAAAATTGATGTCAGGCTGGCTCATTGGTTGTCAGGGAAACCAGCAGAGGAGCACAGCCCCACGGGCCCATTTGATAAGCTATCATGGTGCAGGTGTTTTGACTTAAAGGTTAGAACAATCACCAGCTGAGGCAGGGGCAAGTATGTAGGAAGGTCAGTCCTATGAGTAGGGTGTAGGTGAAGCAGGGGATTTAAAGAGAGCAAGAGAACACCCATCTTGAGTGGCCTGACCATACAGCTGGTGAGATAGAAAATAATAAGACTTAAAGAATCTGGATTCCTATTTGGCTCTACCACTTACTGTGTGATTTGGGGAAGTCTCTAGACCCTCTGGGCCTCAGTTTTTCTATGAAACGGTGGCACAGATGAAAATTTTCAAATGAATGAGATCTTTGACATAATCATATAATTTCTATTCTAGCAGAGATACTCTTGGAAAGTCAGAGCTAATTCTTCCCATCTTTGCGGGTTGAAGCAGTCTTTATCTTGGACTGTGCACTGATCCAGTGCTGTCACACAAACCATTCACTGAGGACTTCTTTACGCTAAACCCCCATCGGTAGGAAAATCTGCGTCTGACTCTTCCTTGAAATCTCTACAACTCAAATACAACTGCCTTTCCTCACCTGTTGGTCAGGTGCTAGGCTGGCTCATACTGCCTTGCCAGAGCTGATTTGTTACATTTTGGGGAATTCTATGAGTCACTTATTATTTTTTTATTTTTTATTTTTTTGCGGTACGCGGGCCTCTCACTGTTGTGGCCTCTCCCGTTGCGGAGCACAGGCTCCGGACGCGCAGGCTCAGCGGCCATGACTCACGGGCCCAGCCGCTCCGCGGCATGTGGGATCTTCCCGGACCGGGGCACGAACCCGTGTTCCCTGCATCCGCAGGCAGACTCTCAACCACTGCACCACCAGGGAAGCCCTATGAGTCACTTATTAAGCACAGCCATTATAAAACTTTAAATTATATGTACTTGCAATTAAATAAGTTATATCAAAAACAAAGATAATAAATACTCAAAACGCATCACTTCCTAGTTATACATTTTACCCATGGTCATGCTCTTAAGGTTATTTGCATCTATTTTAGCTGTGTACTGGTGTGCACAGCTCTTCCCAACTCTATGTTCAGTGACTTCATGTTGGTAGCTTGAAATTACGCATGGCGGGAGTATTTATACCTCGGAAATCAGCAGATGTTACAAATCAAGGCTTCCCCCCTCCAAGAGCTGGTTGTTAAATATTTGACAGCACCCTACTTCCTTTAGGCACCGGGAGAAGACCGGCTTCCCCAAGATGCATTATTGGCCAATGTGTAAGCCATACTCAGTTCCACCAGCAAGTCAGTGTGGCCTGCAGGCTGGAAGCTGTTCTGTATTTGTCACCCATTTATTAATATAATTTCCTCCCAGCAAAGGTTTCCCAGCCTGTCCCTAAGAGGCAGATACACTTGATTCACCCACAGGCCTATTATCATTACTGCATTCCTGTTTGACTCTTTACAATTTAATTAATATGGAGCAGTCAAGATGATCCTTTTCTCTCTCTCTCTCCTCGCTCGCCTGAGGTACTGTCTAAGCAAAAACTAGAGAAGTCCTCAGTGCTTGGGCCACTTGCTGCTGGGGGCAGATGGCACGCAGACAAACTGGGCTTCATGGGAAAACAATTCCACACTTCCTCTCACCCCTACCAAGAAGACACCGCTGAGACCCTGTCTCTGCCCTGCCAACCGTGAACTGGAGGGACGCCAGGCATTCCACCTGCTGGCCCCTCTACCCGGAGGGATAGGATGGAATTAGTTGCAATATCCTGGAGAATATTAATCAGCTGGCCTGTTCCTATCTTCCATATCCATATCTGGGTTGCCAGAGTGGGTAGAGATAGCAAAGTGGGAGGCAGCTTTAAAATAAGACCCCAGTTATCATTGCAGACCAATATCTTCCCCAGGACAGTGGACAGGGAAGCCTCTGAATGCTGCTGTGTGTCCCCTAACTGGCTGATGTGGGCTGAGGAAGGGCGCAGACATGGCTTGTAGTAAGGAGCTGGGAGTGGCGAGAGATATTTTTCTGCTCCATTGGGAAGAAATTAGCTTTTATATCTGAAATAAACCCACAGAAGCCAAGTGACTTTGAGGCTTGGGGGTACCATTGGCAAACAGAATGTGCAGTGGAGAAGTCCTCACTCAAGTGGGAGGGGCCTCAGTGTGCAGACATGGTCGAGGGGATGGGCTTTGGAGGCCAACATTTAGGTTTGGCGTCCTGGTCTGTCCTTACCATCTAAGCCTCCATTTCATCATCTTAAATGGAGATAAGAACAATACATTTGCCACTTAGAGTTGTTTTGAGGATTAAATGGAGAATTTAAAAAGCTTAGCAGAAGGCCTGGCACCTTGCAAAGACTCGATAAGTACTGGGGCTGGAGCCAGGGATGGGAGAGGGACATTTCACACTAAGATCTTTTGTACTGGTTCCATTTTTTAAGATTGTATGTTTATAGTACCTATTTTTTAAAGTGAAAAAAATAATGCTACATAAGCAGAATTTTAATGGATTGGGAAAAGGATGAGAAAGTTCCACAAATCTCCCTCCTCTCTAAGTATCATTTTACCTCTTCTGTAAAACGGGGTGATAATGGCACTGACATCACAAGGTGATGTGAGGGGATGAGGGCTCAGCCCCGTGCCTGGCATGTGGTTGTTGCTCTGTAAATGTGCACCCCTATCTCCCATTAGTGAAGAGCCTATGGCCTGAGACCCTGCATACAGCCTGCTTTTCCAGTCCCACGTCTGCCATCCTTATAGCCAGCACTGAGGGTGGCCTCTAAGGAAAAGAACCCCTGCAGCTAGTTCCAGCAGGAACCTCAGGGCTCAGTGCTGAGTCTGAGCCTCTTCTGCAGGATGGCTAAATTCCAGTGTCACCAGTGTTCCTGGAAGGTGGTCAGCAGGCACGTTCCAGACGTGCTGCTGGCTTGTCCTGACTCTAGTTACCTGCAGGCAATGATGCAGGATTTAGGAAGACAAAGGGAGCTCTGGCAGCTTTTGGTTTGGCATGAGAGGTTTGGTGAGAAAGTTAGGAGACACAGACTAAAAGTGGGAGGGTAGATTGAACAGGTGAAAAGCTTTCCATTGCAAGTTATAGGAAACCCACCACAACCTGCCTGAGGTAATTGAAAAACCCAGGGGCATATCAGTTTCAGGCTCCGTTGGATACAGGGGTTCAAAAAATGTTACCATCTCTCAGTTCTGTTCTCCCTATTGGCTTCCTCTGATACAAGCTGACTGCCCATGGCTTGGGGTCTGCACCCTCGTGGGTTCCAGCCCAGTGGGAAAGCAGAGCCCACTTGTCTCTCAGTCACCACTAAAGTCCCACCACATCTCTCTGACTTGATCAGGTCCCAAGCCCACTCCTGAACCAACGATTCCTGCCGTGGGAATTTGATCAGAGACTGATTGAACTCTATTCAAAACACATGGGCTGCAGGTGGGAGTGAGGTGAGTTCACCAGAAGGAAACTGAGGCACAATTAACAGAGGAAGGATAAAGTGGCGGGAACACAGCAGCATCCACTACACTTGCCAGCTCAGAGAGCCTGGAGTTAATGGTGGGTCGTCCCGAATCAAGCTCCAGAGCCTCCTGGGCTTTCCCTCTGTGGGGCTCTTTGATCAGTGGCTTTGGCCTGGCTTCTAACTTCAGGGTCGACCTCAGCGCAGGAACACCACCCTCGTCCACCAGGCCAAGGCAGCTGGGAAGCTCACCCACCCTCCAGCTTTTCAGGAACCGTGTCCTCAGTATCCTCGCTAATGTGTCAGTGGGAAGCTTGTGCCTGACTCCCTGGGGGACATGTGAGATGACAGAGCTGCAGAGGGACACGGCTGCATGGCGGTCCTGGAAGACTGGACTCCCCCAGCCCCGCGCACTGTGACTGGATCCCTGGATTGGACAGAGGAGCAGAAGAGTCTCTGCCTCCACTGACCATATGTATGCTGGCCTGGCCCCGAGCGGCAGCAGTGACCACGGTGACTGAAGACCAGAATGTTCCAGACCTGACATGACCTGAACCTTCAAACAGCACTGGTGGGAGGAGAGGGGTGCTGGGAGGAGGACTCATCCTGATGAGCGGGAAATTGGAGTGAGATCTAATTTGATTGAGAAAGATAAAGTAGCATGATATTTACTTCAGATTCAGCCCTCCCTGACCAGTATTGATCCGACCCCTCCATTATGCCCAGCACTGGGTCGGATGCTTTTACATAAAGGATCCTATGTAAGGGTCTTCCGTCCTTTACACTCCCTCTAATTGGGGGTCTGTAGGCTTATGTAGTTGAGGGCCTTGGACCCCTCTAGACCTTGAGCTCCTTGAGGGCCCTGCCTCATGCCCTGCTGATCCTGGGGCCCACGCCAAGCATCCGTCTGTGTTTGTGGGAGAAGCAAACAGGTGCAGTCTGGAACGCTGAGGTGGTGTCCAAGAGCATTTTTAAGCTGGTTTCCTTGCAGGGGAGAGTGCTCTGATGTATTCATCTCAATCTCCTGTCTGTGTAGAAATTAACAAAATGACTACATTGCCCTCAGCTGTCTGGTCGGCACTTCCTCTTTGAGCAGAAACTCCTTTCATGTATAACCTGCCACAAAAGCCTTCCCAACTTTGTCGCCACCACCATCTGAGACACGTTCCCCCACCATGGCTCTCTTGCCAATAACACCACCAAAGCTGTAACTGAAAATCAAAGAACATTTTTAATGAAAAAAGTCCCTTTAAACCCCTCTTGCTGCAAATCCACTGCAATAATTTTGAGACTGTTAGTGACATTTAAACCCTTCTAGATACTCCTATGCTAGAGGGAAGCTGTTCCTGTAACACAGTCTCAAATAGTAAAAAAATCTCTTTACATTTCACCTGTGACCTTTCCTTTCATAAAATGTCAACAACATATACAATAAATGTTTGAAATTTCCAAGACAGATTTTGGAGTTTGGGTAAACCAGCATTCTTGTCATTATTCACATTCGTTATTCAGAAAGTATCTTTGGAGTATCTGTTTTATAAGGTTAATTTGCATATGAATGTCTCTTTTGTACTTCATGCTATCTGAGCATGGCACACACTCACTTTGCAAAAAAAAATACCCTTTCACGTTCTGATAATATGAAGAGGGATTTCTTAAATTAAGCATCCTGACAAACTGATCTTCCTTGGTGAGGCAAAGAATGAGTGGCTGGCATTTGAAAAACAAGTTAGTTGGGAACAAAGCAAGGTTTGCTTCTGCATGGATGAGTGATAGATGCCCCTTGGCAATCTTGTTTGGAACCTACATCTAAGAATTTTTAAGCACGTATTATTAGTGCCAGAACTTTGTCTTCCTTATCTTATTTAATCCTCATAGCATCCCTGTAAACTAGGGGTTATCGTTCTGTTAAAAAAAAAAGTCAGGCCCAAAATGGAGTCACTTGTGCTAAGCACCACAACAGCAAACCAAGACTTAACACCTAACCTAACTGAAGTTACATGCTCCCCCAGGAATGTAGTCTTAACCCTCAGTCTGGAATTTTCTGGTCAGCACTAATGAGGTAATCTGCCACATAGCCCCCTTCTGTCCCCCATAGGGTAGGTTCCCTAAGCCCAAAACAATCCACTCTTTTCCTCCTTCTACCTATAAAAGCTTTTCATTTTGTACAACTCCTCTGAGTGTCTTTTTACTTGCTAGATGGGGTGCTGCCCAATTCATGAATCACTCAATAAAGGCAATTAGATCTTTAAAATTTACTTGGTTGAAAAAATTTTTAACAGTTTCCATTTTACAGATAAGGAAAGTGAGGCTCAGAGAGATGGGTTAACTTGTCCGCTTATGACTTGGGTCATAGGTGGCAGGGCAGGGTCCTGTTCTCCGAGCTGTCTGAATGCAAACCTCAGGCTGTCTCTCCTTGGTTGCTCTACAGTTCACAGGGGAGATGGTGATTGATTGACATCAAGAGCCCCACCCAATCCACCTGAACCAGAATTGGGGTGGGGGGCACACCCAGGCATCTGCAAAGCCCTCCTCATCCTGGGTGATCCCATGTGCTGCTGGGGTTGGTAGAGAATGACCACCCTGGGAGATGCAAACTCAAATCCAAGGGCAGCACCTGGCTAAAGCAAGGAGGCTTAGTTTGAAACAGTTCTATCTTCCCCGCATAGACTTGGGTATAGTTCTGCTGCTCAGGCAGGGAGAAAAAACAAAGATGTTAATGCTGAAAAGGGAATGGCTTGATTTAGGCTCAAGAAACAGGCAAGACGTGCTTTCTGCTGGGAGGGGAGGATTACATTTTTTTGTTATTGTTCCCCCAATTCCCCCTCCCTTCTTCTGGTAACAGTGCAGTGTTTGGGGGAGACAGCCACCCCCACCCCTCACTATGGTGCATGAGCTGCTGCAGACATAGACACGTGACCCAGGCCTGGCAATCAGGACATGATATCCCCCAGCTCAGGGATTGGTCTAGGAAGGAAACATGACCCAAGCCAACCAGTCAAGTTCCATCACCCAATCTGGAGATTTTTGCCTGCATTTCAAAAGAGATGCACTCTTTCTTTTTTCCTCTTAGACTTGAATCTGTGAGAGCCTGGAGCTGCTAGGAGCCATCTTGGTTTCACAAGGGAAGAGTTTATCTGAGAATGGAGCCAACAAGGAAAAGACAGGGCTGAGAAGTAGAGGGAGACCAAGTCTTTGAGCTTTGGACCCAGCAGAAGCTATGGTTAGAAACTTCATAGTTACAGGAGACAATAAGTCCCCCTTTTTGCTTAAGATGATTTGGACTGCATTTTTTTGTCACTTACATCTGAGAAGAGTTCTAAGTGACCCAGGATATCAGACTCACATAAATCTAAATAAAGGAAATATGCTTTTCTGGTAGTAATTATATCTAGTCTTTCATTCCATAAGCATTTATTGAGCTTCTGCCATGTGCCATTCAATCTCCTGCGTGCTGCAGGAGATTCAGAAGCAGCCCTCAAGGGACAGATGGCCTGATTGAAAGAGGATTTGAAGCAGAAGACAAGGGTAAAACAAGGTGGGAAGGGAAGATGCCCCAAGAGATGCAGATCATATGGTAGAGGGAGCCAGGGGGGAATGCTCATAGTGAGGAAAGGCTTCTCTTCTAATCACGGGACTATATCTTCCTGTCTTCTGAATCCTAGATGCTCAGCTCAGCTCCTGGCACAGGATGAGCGCTCAGTACATCCTTAAAGGATGAATGGCTTTGTGGAGGGTGTAGCACTGAGAAATAGGGTAGCTGAACCCTTGAGCCAGGCCTCAAGGCGGAAAATCACAGACCCCTGCCCATAATTCATGCTGGCTGTATGGTCTGGTGGAAGAGGGAATGCTTTACTGTTTAAGAGCAGAGGTGTGGACTCCGTTCAAACTGCATGTTCAGCAGCCAACTGATTTCTATCCTTTAGGTTGTATGGGAACTTCCTAGATTGATTGGTCTTTGTCCTTAGGTTTCTTTTTTTTTTTTGCGGTACGCGGGCCTCTCACTGTTGTGGCCTCTCCCGTTGCGGAGCACAGGCTCCTGACGCGCAGGCTCAGCGGCCATGGCTCACGGGCCCAGCCGCTCCGCGGCATGTGGGATCTTCCCGGACCGGGGGCACGAACCCGTGTCCCCTGCATCGGCAGGCGGACTCTCAACCACTGTGCCACCAGGGAAGCCCTGTCCTTAGGTTTCTTGATAAATAGTTCTTTATAAAGAAATAAAATCATTATTGATTATTTTCCTGATTATAAATTTTCTGTGCTTACAAAATTTATATGGGATACATAAACATATAAAGAAGAAGCAAACTCATAATCCTACCACTAAGAAATAATCGCCGCTAACACACACACACACACACACAGAACCATACTGATTTAACCCACCTTAACATTGTGTCGTATCTTTCCTTGTCAACAAACAGAGCTGTACTTTATTGTTTTAATGGCTGCTGAGTATTCTCTTGCAGAGATGAACGAAAATTAATTGAACTAATTTTCTGTTGTTGGATATTTAGGTTGATTTGAGTTTTACGCTATTACAAAAACACTGAGTGAATGAACATCCTTATAGTTAAAATATTGCACATTTGAAATCATTTCCTTCGGGTAAATTCCTAGAAGTGGAATTGCTGGGTCCAATGAAATGCATGCTTTTAAAGCTCTGTGACACACATTGCCAGTCTGACTTCTGGTATTTACCCCCAAAAGAGCCCAGCCCTCTGCTCCATCTCCAATACTGAGTGTCATCATTTTTCCTTCTCTTTTGCCCATCTGAAGGGCAGGGAGGTGTAGCCTTGGCAACAGTGTGGGGCAAGCGGTCATGTTGGTCTCTCCTGTCCCTTTGCATAAAGCTCCCTGACAAGGACACTTTTCTCCTGGGCATGGGTCTGACCAAAACAGCAAGTTCTCTCTAGGAACCTGGCTCCTAGGGTTAGAGAGGTCGGCAATCTCATTTTTCCAGTCTCAGATCCCAGGAGAATTACCTCCTTCTCCCCTTAGTGCTCCTCTGACCACTTAGGATGCTGGGTTCCTGGCACAGTGTGGAGACAGAGGGAGTGTGAAAGGGTAGGTCCTGTTAGCAGACTGGAGAGAATTGGGCATTCCCATGTCTCTCAGTGGCAGCTCAGGCTTTCATCATACTACTGTCCAACCTGCCTTGAAAAGGTCCAAGGAAGGGCTTCCCTGGTGGCGCAGTGGTTGAGAGTCCGCCTGCCGATGCAGGGGACGTGGGTTCGTGCCCCAGTCTGGGAAGATCCCACCTGCCGTGGAGTGGCTGGGCCCGTGAGCCATGGCCGCTGAGCCTGCGCGTCCAGAGCCTGTGCTCCGCAATGGGAGAGGCCACAACGGTGAGAGGCCCGCGTACTGCAAAAAAAAAAAAAGATCCAAGGAAATCAGGGATGATTACAGCATGAGTTTTGTTGGGAAAAAGCCTAGTTTATTCTTGCCACAATTACTATTTTTCCCTCTTTCTCCCCATGAAAATTTAATGCATCTTAACTGATGGGCACTCCCGCCACTGTACCACCTCAGGGGAAGCCAAATGATAACCAAGAAAAAACCCAGCCCCCTTAACCAGGAGCTGTGCTGCTGGGAGTCTCTGCAGACTGAATCCAGAACCAGTCTCCCTCCTTCATTTGACAACTAATTACTGAAGACCTGCTCTGAGGCACACCCTGGGCTAGCTCAGAGCTAGTTCAAGAAGATCATTGCTCATGGTCTTCGAAGGGATTTTTCTCTAACTCCTGAAGCTCAGTCAGACTGAAGCCCTATGGTGTAGTAAAAAAAGATCACAGGCTTTGGAGTCATGGGGACCGGGGCTGCATGCTTGTTTGAGTGCTGCTGACAGCCATCATTTCTCCTCTCCAAGTCTCAGTTTCCTCATCCATGAAATGGGGATAGTAATGAGCCCAACTTCATAGAGCTGTGAGGATTCAGCAAGGTGATCCGTACAAAGTGCTTAGCATAGAACTGGAAGCATAACGGGCACTCAATAAATCTTAGCTCCATTATGATTATCATCTGTAAAATGGAGAGAACAAACCAATCATATAGGGCCATTATAAAGATGAAATTGAATAAGACTTGTTAAGTAGCTGGTACCTAGAAAGTTCTCATAACATAGTTTTAGGGCCATTTCTCTATATTAGAAATATCATTCTCAAGGGGTAAGAGATGTGTAAGGGCAGGAAGATTCAGGTCTAATGGAGCTGAATTTTTGAATTTTGAATTTTGAAACAGAAGTTGTAGGTTTTGACTTTTAAAGGCAGACTCCTCTTCCTGAAGGGCTTCCAGTAAACGTACAACGGGGAGGAAATAATTGCTATTTGAAAAGATAAAATGTCTCTAGCTGCTTTTTGAATAATAGGGTAATAGTGGAATTCATCTGGAGAAAAAGAGAGGGAGAAAAGGTCTTGGGAGATGAGAGAAAAGGAGCCAGCGACCCAAGGCCCAAAGAGACTACAACAAGTAAAAGACAGTCTTGGCCAGAGGACAGTGGGTGGATTTTGGGGAACTATCCATGCCCAGTGTTCAGCCCCTGCCCTGTGCTGTAATTACCTTCTGTTGACTCCAGATTTTATACAGGTCAGTTACACATAGAGCCTTGATTTGTGGCACTTGGGAAATGAAAGGGAGGTGGCTTTGCTCATGCTTGAGCACAAGGGGCTGGAGGTGTGAGCTCTAAGCAGGAACTCAAGAGCAAGCAGGGACAGGAATGTGTGTCCTTGAGCTATTGGGGAAGCTTTTGGACGTGTAAACAACAGTGGGATGACAATGTAAGTTGTCTTTGTTGGGTATTAAAGCCAAGGGTGACTGTCCCAGAAGGCTGAGGAACTCAAATAAACAAATTCAAATAAAACTTGAGGATGAGTTGTTTATTAAGTAGGTTTCCAGGAAGGTCTCCTGGAATCCAAAGTACTTGAAAACAAAACAAAACAAAAGGCAACATATGCATGAGTGTCTGGAGAGTATGTCGTGCCAATTTTTTTGAGAAGCCAAGGTTACTGGCGATTTCTGCTACAGTAGAGAGATGAGTTTTGACAGCTCAAAACTGTGTGTACAGCAGCCTTGAACATGGTTTCCGAAGTGCTTTTCCAGTCCCAGAGGGACCAATTTGGCACTCGGGGCACACAACATTCTCTATGTGCCACCTCAAGCCTTGGCATGGAAATCAAGGAAGAGGAGCTTAATGATGAATTACAGCATTCCCTTCGGGTATAAATTACCTGTCACTTAAAGCCCAAACTAGGAAGTCCTCCTTTTTTTGCCAGTTGGTTGTATAAATATACACTAGCCCTGCCCAGATTTGAGCCACCCTTGGAGTGAATGGAGGTTTGTTTAAGAGGCAAGAGTGTCCTGGATTTTTTCCCCTTTGTAATCTAGCTGGATGATTTCCCCCTTCTGTTTGGCACTGCAAGGAATTGTTAAATACATTATACAACAGAATGAGAAGAAAGAAGAGGGAAGAATATGGAAGGTAGAATCCATGACCTTCAAGTCAGGAAGAGGAAAATGGGAGAAACAGGAGCAACATTTCGTTTGAAAGGAGGGAAGGAAATTAGAAAGGGGGATGACTAAGCATGAGGATTTGTGACAATAATGTAGAAATAGATGCTGTTTTATGAGAACCTACTATGTGCTAGCCCCGGGCTAGCAAGTATGGCAAGCAAAAGCAGACTTGGTCCCTGTTCTCATGACTCTTACCCTCTGTGGTCTACAGCACAGGGGAAGAATCCCTGGCACAGGTCATGTCCAATAATAGGCTAGGACCTCTCCAATGTCACCTGGCACCACTCTCTTCCTTATCCTTCCCCTTCAGTCATTCTGGAATCCTCTGTTTTTCCATCCCACCGGGCTCTCCTGTCTTCTGCTCCTCACACACGCTCTCCATGACTTGGAGTGCTCTTTGCCTGGCTCTCTCCGTTTCAACTCAGCAGAGATTCTTCCTTCTTGGGGAAACTTTCCTGACCCCAGATTAGATTTGATTCTCCTGCTATATGTTCCCATATTCCCCTGGATGGTTTAATTAGTAACTATTGGCCTCAGGTCTGTCTGCCCCACTATTCTGTGAGTCTTTGAAGGCTAGGACTGAGTCTATTTTGTTTTCGGTGCTTAGCCCTGGGCTTGGTGCATGATGGATACTCCATAAAGAGGGGGAGGTGAGAGCTTTATTTCTCACAGCCTAGAAGGTATAGCTCTTAATTTAATTTTTAAACCTTAGGTTGTTGGTTCTTTTTTGTCCTGCTTCTATGACATCTAGGTATTTATTAGTACATTTAGTTTTTGCCCACATCATTAAGGCAAAAAAAAAAAAAAGAGAAATGCAGCTAAAGAAATAGGTGCATTTTCTTCTGACATACTAAGCAGGTCTTAAGAGAATGGAAATTTTTCTTCAAGGAGAAAACGGAATTGGTAAAGATGTCGCTCTAAATCTCGAACTTGGACAGACACTATTTTAAACTCTATAGTATTAATCTATGATTATGGCTTTTCTCATTTCTCACATGTGAAAAGGAAATACATATTGTCATTGTGACTTAAGATTACAATGCTTTATGAAGGCTTTAAGCCCAAGGACACTGAAAAAGAGAAAAGTCTGCACCAGAAAATGTAAGCAAGGAAATATGCTTTCTTGATGCTAAACCTTCTGTGATTCTGATATTAGTGTGGGCAGATGCATTTTTATGTAAAGTGCACACACGTGAGTGCCAGATTGCACCTAGATTTACTAGCCTGCAGGAAAACTGACAAGTGCCATACCCTCTACTGCCTAGTCAACTAAATGAAATACAGTCTTCTTTGACTTGTACTTCCAGAAGCTGTAACTGCCTGCAAGTGGTCTACAAAGGGTTAACACAGCCACAACCGAAAATGACAGTCACTCTGTTTATAGCTGATTTTATTATCTTGAGTGGTTGCTAAAATCACTGATAACCAGTGAGAATCATGGGGCATGAGAAGAGGTTTGAGAGCATTTGAAGAACCACAGACCAGGATTCCTGACCTAAATCCACAGCTTACAAAGGAGGGCACCTTGGGCAAGTCAATCATGCCCAAGCCTCACCTTCCTCTCTGTAAAATGGGTTTAATAACAGCCCCTAGGCTTTAGGATGCCCAGCCAGACCTGGGCCTAGTAAATGCTCAACAGGAGGAAGCTGGTTTGCCTCTTCCTTCCCTTTGTGCCGGGTTTTGAGGGCCACAGGTCCAAGGCCTGCGGGCACAGTTATGAGCCAGACGGTCCAAGCCGGGCCCTCTAGTTGAGTCTCAGTTTTAAAGACTATTAACAGGGTCGGAAGACTTTTTTTCCACTTCAGAGGTTTGGCTTATTAGAAGCAGGGCCCTGAGGGGGTTCCCAGTGCCATTAGGAAGTTCCAATACTGTCCTGGGTACAATGCAAAGAGACTTCTAGGGGTTAATTTTCCTTCAACTAAAGGTACTTAAGAGAACGTTGGGGCAGGGGGGTAAAGAAGACTACAACGAGAAAAACAATGAAAAGAAAGGGGGAGGAAAGCAGTATGCCAGGCTGACTAGCTCTTACCAAAAAAAAAGCCGGATCCCCAGCGGCTTTGCCCGCTAATGCCAGGGGGCTTAGAGAGGAAGCGCGTCCACACGGCGGCTCCGAGTCCATCGGGGCGCGCGGGGGCTCCGGGACTGCCGGGTGTGCGCCGAGGGGTGGCCCGGCACAGCCTTTATGCCCCCTCGGGTGATCCCTCGGGGCTGCTCGAGCGGCGCTAGTTGACCGGCTGTTTTCTTTATTTCCTTGCTAATAGCTTTTCTTCCCCACGCCATCTGGGACCCCAGGAGGCGCGTCCCGTTTCCTCCCTGCAGGGCACGTTCCGACTCTCTCCGCCTCTTTCGCATTCGGCCCGAGACCTGGCTTGTAGGACCCCTCCCTACCGTCCCAACCCGCGGAGCAGCTGCTACCGTGTAGGCCGGCCGTAGGACCCCAGAGACGAATTGCACAGGGCGCCCCCTGATGGCAGCAGCGAGTCTTCCTGGGAGCGCCCCCGGCCCCGCCCCTCGCCCCCGAGTCTGGGGCTCCCGCAGCGGGTGTGTGTGTGTGTGTGTGAAGTTCCCCCGCGGTTCCAAAAGATTTGAAGCACTATCCCTGGTTTTATTAGAAGGAAGCAGAGGGCTTCCCTGGTGGCGCAGTGGTTGAGAGTCCGCTTGCCGATACAGGGGACGTGGGTTCGTGCCCCGGTTCGGGAAGATCCCACATGCCGCGGAGCGGCTGGGCCCGTGAGCCACGGCTGCTGAGCCTGCGCGTCCGGAGCCTGTGCTCTGTAACGTGAGAGGCCCGCGTACCGCAAAAAAACCATACATACAAAAATAAAAAACAGAAGGAAGCAGTGCTGTCAACATCCCATAAAGTGCAGAGGCAGGCAGTAAGGCGACTTCCGCCAGCGTTGGACTATTCCTGCGTTCTCTAATGGATGGAACCTGTTCTTCCTTAGCACTTAGTGGGCGTGACAGGCTCTGACCAGCTCCGAATTGCTGAGCTATCACTGTTTCCTGGCCATGGTAGTGTAACTTGCCTGTGCCCTGCCCACAGTCCTCCAGGGTGGGTGCATCATACCCTGGGCTCAGAGCGAAATGGCTCAGGGAGGTCAGGAGTAGCTCCAGGCTTCCCCACAAACCATTCCTCGGATTTTTCTCTCTGTAAATTCGCTTCCCTTACTCCCAGCTATGGGGGTGACCGCGTCCTGACGAGAGGGTGGGGAGACTCAGTTGATCTAAATCCATCACTACATCCCAACCCTGGCCACAGGGGTTGGGTCAAGGAAGGCGCGTGAGCAGTGTAGGCCAATCAGGGCCAGGTCCAGGGTCATGGCCGCGCCGTCGTCGGAGGGGAAAAGGTTCCTTTGACTCAAGCAGAGGTGATTAGGAAATATTGAGACTGGAGACTGAGGGAAGTGGGGAGAAAACCAGCCCCGGGTGACAGACTCAAGGCTTAATAATTTTATTTAAAGCTACACACTTTTTTAAATGAAGGGAAACTTAACATCCTTATCATAAATGACAAAATGGTATTGTTTGACATAAAGGAGTATATTGAAGGTAAAGCCATATTATTAAATTCTGGTTTGATCCAGTTTCTTGCTACAGCTGTTGAGCCTAAGGCTCCCTCTCTCTTCCTTAAAATCAGATTCTAGCAAGTTATTAGGGAGACGTCAAATGAGCCTTTCTCCTGAAGTAATATGAAGAATTGAAAGACAATCAACTTAATAACATGCCCACCTTCCACTAAAATCACCTCACAGGCTGCCCTTGGTATGTTTCCCACATGTGAAGCAATGTTATCTCTACTCAGTAGAGATGATAGAAACACATTAAACCTGGGAGGTTCTAGAAATATTGCTTTATGAAGGATCTATTCAAGATAAGAATTTTCCTATGTAAGGCTCAGAGACGTTAAGTGACTTGTTCAAGGCCACAGAGCTAGTGCAGAAGCAGGAACAGAATCATGATCCTTAATGCTCTTTTCATTAAACTCTCTCCTCCTGGGAAAAAGAGAGACTCATTGGAATAACAATTGAGTGCCTGGCACTGTGCCTGATATTTAGGGGCATTGGATAAATATTTCAATATACAGTTACTGAGTTTTTTTATGTGCCTGGCACTATTCTAAGTCCTAGTGCACAAAACAGATAGGCCTTGCCTTGCTGGAACTTAGAGTTTATTGGGAAAGTGATATTAATCAAATATTATATAAATATTAAAAGTAATAAAATATACATATTTGACAATATTGTATACAATCTAATTAGATAGATCTTTGTTTATAATCTAAACTTATTTTTTTCATTCATTAAATCTTTAGTAATGTCTGCCAGATGCTAGACATAAATATAGCCCTACCATTAACTTTTTTAGGAAAGTGATTTAACCCCTTTGTCATAGATTCCTCTTCTGTACATTATAAATTACTGACTAGCAGCCTATGCTAAACATTGGGCTTTATGGGGAAACTTTGTCCAAACCTGTATCTTATATATTTTTGGTGCTCAAAAGTAAAATAAGTAATTCTGTAAAATGGGAATGTGCATTTGCACAAAGACCAATTACACTTGCATTTTAGGTGAATGAACCCATAATCCTACCATGCCCATATGGTGGATATGGAAAGCTAGACAAAAATGGGATAACTAACCTTCCTAGGATCTCTCAGCTGGTTGGCTGTGCAGGGGGCTTGGGTGGTCTCACTGTCAAGGGCTCTGCTCTGTCCCCTGGCTGAGGCAGGGGTAGGTGGAGAGCATAAAGGGTGACAGGTAGGGAGATGTGCAGCCTAGGACAAGTCACTTCTCTTTGGGTTTAGATTCTTTCATCCAAGGACAAGACGCTGAAGGACAGTGCATTCTTCTGAAGTGCAGTTGGCCAAAGGGGTCTGTGTGAAGGCTAAGAGCACACAATTCTTGAAAGATGCTGACTTCCCTGCGCTGCTGCTTGCTGGGCAAGGAATTAACCCTTCAGGACCTCTGCTTCTTCCTCTAACAATACTTATCTCTACCCAAAAGAGTTGTCTCCAGGCCTTGAAGTCATCCATAGGAAGTGGGCAGCCCAGTGGCCAGCACGATGCAGCAAGTGCTCAGTGGACATTAGCTATTACTATTGTTTTTCTAAAACTCATTTCCTCTTGAATAAAAGCAGACTTTTGTGCATGGTACTTTGGAGGCTGGAAGCATGGGTCCTTCAGAACACCCACCTGACAGGTGCAGAAGGACATAGCAGACTGTACACTGCTGTTCTGTACTCTGCATAATTAAGCAACTGGTTGCTGTGTGGTGAAATCCTCTCAGGCTTTCCTTAGTTTTGGCCTTTTAATTGTGGATGATGATTGCATGGTGACTGTTGGGATACACTGAGCTCATTGAACCTGCTTTACTCTAGCTAAGGACTGCTGAAGATTTTGTATAAATCTCTCCAGGAGCTGGTAGGGATTCAGCCCTTTGTTGGTTGCTCGGTCTTTCAGCATAAGAACTGTTATTGGCTGCCCCACCAACCCCAGCTCCCTGGGGAGCTGGACTGGGTTGTTCCCCATCCCTAGTTGGGCCAGTCTAGCAGTTCAAGAGTCCAGCCTGGCTTCCATTGCCCCAGTCTTTCAGTGTTCCCACTCAGGCGCACAGGGTAAAGGGTTGCCTCTGGAATACAGAGCAAACTCGCTTGGCCTCCTGGGAAGAGGGCTGTGTGGATGGGGAGTGGGGGAGCTCTTGGTGAGAACATGCACCTTGCTGTGGGTGTAGTGTGGTTATAACTTTCAAATACGTAAACATTTAGTATATGGACTTCCATTTGTACTCTTGGTTCACACCCATACATTTAGAACCAGGCTGCCTACCACTGCCCCCTTATCCCCTGCCCCCAATAAAATCTATTAGGCCTCTTGAACTGCCAGGGGGATACAATCTTAAAGTAGAAGAGACAAAGAGGTGGCATTTCCATTGTGTATCTAATGTGATCTCCACCATGGCCTCCCTCTGCCCCAGCTCCTGGATTTATCACCATGGTACCAGCTGCCTAGACAGTTGACTGGATTAGCATATATATTTTACATGGAGACCGTATCATTTGAAACAATTGTGAGTCACCTGCTAGGTTGAGCCCCGCATTTCAATATGAATGTGTCCATGGGAGAGATGCTCTGCCATGCATGAATTTATTAGTGCGTCAGTTATCTATTGCTGCGTAATAAATTACTCCAAAATTAGTGACTTAAAAAAACAACACTTATCGTCTCATCTCATTGTTTCTGTAGGTCAAGAATCTGGGCACAGCTTAGGTCTCTCACAGGCTGCAATCAAAGTACTGGCTGGGGCTGTGGTCATCTTAAGGCTTGACTTCAGAAGGACCTGCTTCCCAAACTCTCTCGCATGGTGGTTAGGAGGATTCAGCTTCTTGTGGGCTACTGGATGGAGTCTCAGTTCCTCCCGGACCATCAGCTGGAGGACATCCTTAGTTTCTTGCTGTGTGGGCCTCTCCATAGGGCAGCTCAAAACAGCTTGTTTTATTGGAGTATCGACTGAAAAAAATGCACAATCTAAAAGTCGTTTCATTTGGTGGACAAAATTGAGAACTTAAGCCCAGAAGACAGCCTCTCAGATAGCTCTGAGGAACTGCCCTGAAGAGGTAAGGGAGGAGCCAGGATATATAGGAGTTTTGCAACAAAAAACAGGTAGTCAGAACATCAGAAGTTTACTGTTAATTAAAGAAAACCAGACATCTCAAGTTAATGAATTTAGCGCTTTTCTATGTATGGTAAGATGTCAGAGTCTGGGTTCATTGAATTCCTTTGATATGCAACTTAACTGTGTAGGGCCAGTATCCTGCTTTTATCCATCCTGAATCCCCTCAGGGTGCACTGTTGGGGGTGGCCACGGGTCGGGGGGCTGCTGGTTTGAGGTTACAACATCCTTTGTTTACTGATAGGGCAGGCAACATTCTTAGTCCACAGGAGGGAGAGAGAAGTATGAGCAAAATAGAAGCTGTAGTCTTTTGCAAGCTAGCTGGTCTTGGCAGTGACATGCCGTCACTTTTACCACATTCTATGCCTTAAAAGTAAGTCACTAGGTCCAGCCCATATCCAAGGGGAGGAGATTACATAAGAGTATGAATTCCAGAAAGCAGAGATCTCTGGAAACGATATGAGGAAACAATATGCTGCCCATCACAGTTAGTTCTTCTGTCCATTCACTCATTCACCCTAGAGCTTTCTAGGCACTGGGCATTGGCTTTCTTCATAACTAATAACACTAAACTAGTTAATCTCAGTTACTCAGAACAAAATTTTATGTTACCTGAGGAATTTTTAAGGATTAGAGTTTCAGATTAGTATTATTGCCACTTTCACAACTTATAAATTCCCACTCTCTCTGAGGGAAGTCACATTAATTCATTTTCATTTTCATGTATATAGAAAATTCTCTTCCTGATTGAAAACAAAAAATATTTCTGATTCACTCTGTGAAGCTAAGACGTTTACTAAAGGAATAAAAAACATAGCTATATACAAGACAGGTGAAGAAGGAGAGAAATCTTTAAATAAATAAGGTGATGTAGTTTTATTCCCCTAACCAAATTACGGTTATTTCATTAACTCTTCAATCAAATTCTAAATCCTCATTCTATTTGCCGAAGTAAATTTGTTTAACATGAAGCCTTGACATCCTTTAAAATAATTATGCTTCTAAATGAAAGTTTAATTTTTAATCATTTGCTTTGCTAAAATAGAAGCAAATGAGAGGATAATATGACAATTTAAAGGATTTGCAATAGATCCCTTGGAGCTGGAAGAGACACATTTTTTCTGAGTGCTGCAGATTAGCAGAGGAATTTTAAATAATAAAACTACTTCCTCACAATGTTTGCTTCTGTGATGGAAGTAAAACCAGAGGGAATTAGAAGCCAGCAGAGGTGAGGGAGGTCCATGCTCCCTGATCGATCTCTGACGTTAATGGGCATTGCCTTCTTCTCTTCACTATGGCAGGTCCTCCCCTCCAGTGGACCACCACATTCAAGATTCAGGGCTCTGCAGTGCAAGTCCCATTATGAAAAAGATCGAATCCCCAGCAAAACAGAATGAAAACCAATTTCATCTTAGGAGGAAGGAGGTAGGTGAGACTGTGTATTTGCAAATAATGAAGTCTATACAATAGGTGCCGCAGGTTAGCTTGTTTTAACTTTTGGCTAAAAGGCATGATTTGGGGTTTGTTTGCTTTTTAAATCCCTGGCCAGCAGTTGAATAGAAGGCCTGCCCAGTTCCGGTCAGGAATGCAAATTCATTTAAGAGGTGTTTTTAACCAGAATTCCTAATGGATAAATGAAAAACAAACCATCTCTTAATTCATAACTCTCTAGATGATGGGTCTTTTGTAACACAGTTTTGCAAAGAAACAAGTTTTTTTCTCTCTCTCCAAGAATTGTAAACTGTACTGATTCTCTTTACCTCCTCACATTCCTCACTGCTTCTCGTGGCAGAGGACGCAATTTTCAATACCACATGCGCTTTTTTTTTCCTTGAAATAAAGTGAAAAAGGGATAGAAGGGAAATGTACTTGTATTTCCGTGTTGTTGGGCTGCTTCAAGGCACTGAGCTCAGAGGTGAGGGCTCATTTTGCAATGGCCCTGACTTGTAATCTATGTTTTGTTTGTTTGATTAACTGTCTCTGGTCCTTTTAAAACCAGTGAGAGTGCAGTGACATTCACGGTAGTCAGAGTCGTTAGGAGTTCATATATGACTTTTTTTAAAAAGCTATCATTATTTATTGCACAATCTTATAACTGTTCATATAAATCAAAATGAAAGAAAAAGCAAACCTATTCAAAATTTTTTGCATTTTCCAAGTTACCCCCCAAATCCTGGTTATGCCCAGAAGTATTTTTCACAGAGTTATCATAGTAGCATAGATAAGGCTTTGTATTTTACTTTTAAACTTGAGGTTTCGTATACATTTTATACACATTTTATTTTACTCTTCACAATTAAAATGCTAATATCTGCATAATATTCCTTTGAATATTGTGAGACCACAATTCACCTAATCATTTTTCAATTCTGAACATTTAGATAAAATATACTATAGTTTATAGATATTGCTACAAAGTGTATTTTTATTGCATAATTTAAAACATTCTTTTGGGTTATTTCCTTGGTATAAAGTCCCTAAAGTGAGGTCAAAGGGTCTGAATAGCTTTATCCTTTATAGTATAGTGCAAATTTGTGTTCTTAATGAGTTGTGCTCATTTACACTGCAATTTTTGACCGTATATCAGTTTTACCAGTTAGCACCGGGAATTCTCATTCAAATCTTTTCCTTCTTGAGTGGGTGGAAAGTGGGTGCATTTTGATATCATTATATCATTCTTTGTCAATAGATACATGGAAGTCTTTGCTCTCTGGGGAAAGAAGCAACCCAAGGAAACATTCTTTAGACAGCATAATTTAATTTTTCATGTTCCCTCACTTTCTCTTGTCCAGTTTTACCTGCGGTGTTAGAAGTAGAGGAGCCCACAGGTGGGACTGAAGCGGGTTTCAGTGTTGCTGTTCCCCAATTACTTGGTGCCTGTAATTCCTGTGTCTCTGCTTATGGTCTTCATGTAACCCGGAATGTTCTTTCCTTCTGTCCCCACTTTAATGACAGTGGTAAGAAGAATTCTAAAAATGGCTCCCAAGATTCTACTGCTCTAATCCCTGGAACCCACTGATATGGTGAGATTTCACTCCCATGACTGTGCTTTGTTACTTGGCACCATTGACTTTGGTAGGCTATTAGGATGGGCCTGATCTAATTACATGAGCTTTTTGAAAAGCAGAGAGTTTTCTCTTCTGTAGCAGAAGGAGAAGTCATAGATTTGCAGCCCAAGGGGAGTTGGACGTACCATTCCTGGCCTGAAGCTGGAGGAGGCCACATGTCACGAAATGTGGACAGCCTGTAGTTGCCGAGCAAAGTCCCCAGCTGAGAGCCAGCAAGGAAATGGGGACTTCAGACCTACAGTGGCCAGGAACTACATCTGGTCAACAACCGGAATGAGTGTGGAAGTGGATTCTTCCCTAGAGCTTCCAGATCATAGCCCAGCTGGCCAACACTTGGATTTTGGCCTTGTGAGATCCTAAGCAGAGAACCCAGTTTAGCCCACCTGGACTTCTGACCTACAGAACTGTGGGATAAATGAGGGTGTTGTTTTACGCTGATAAATTAGTGGTGATTGTTATAGCAATCTATAACAATCTATTTCTATTGTTATAACAATAGAAAACTAGTGCAGGCACATAGAAACAGGGTTGTCAGACAGACTAGAAATTGCTTTTAACCAACTTGCTGGGCTTGTTGCTTAAAAGATTCCAATTTGTAAGAATTTCTGAATAAAACCTACGACAGCCTGAACTTGAAAGTACTCCTGTCCTCTTCTGCTGGTTGAGTCATTTGCTCTCAAACCTGCTGATGGCTAGTTGTGTTGGCTACTATAATTACATACTTATATATGCTTAAAAGCATTATGTCAACTAGAGATGTAAGAGAGTGAACATGAAAAGGGTCCACCTTTCTATGAATATAACATTGAATGCTTTGGAATGATAAATAGTAGTTACTAGGTCCTTCCCTGGCAGTCCAGTGGTTAAGATTCTGCACTCCCACTGCAGGGGGGTGCAGGTTCGATCCCTGGTTGGGGAACTAGGATGCCACATGGCTTGACCAAAAGAAAATAAATAAATAAAGTTAGATAAACAGTAGTCGCTAACAAATGCTATGGAATTAGGTGGATGAAGCAACTAGAAACCCAGAAAAGAACTGTAAATGTCTAGAAGGATTTTTCAATGAGCTTGCTCTGCAAGTATCTCTAAGTTATTCCTCCATGGTAAAGAGTTTGGAATTAGAAATTGTACGTAACGCATTAGGAGGACAACTTACATAAGAATGCTGACACGGCGCTGCCCTCGCAGGGTCACACCCTTGGCCCTGCATCAGGGAGTGGTGAATGAAGGCACATGACTGTTTTAAGTTAAAATAAGACATTTCAGGCACTGGTCTTTATTTATATTTGATGATTCCTCTCATTAATTGATTTTTTTAAACTGACCAACTATCTAGTACTTCTGATTATGTCAGATAAGAGAAACTCTGCTGTAATATTACAACACATACACACGTGCACACACATGCACACATGGCAGGTTAAGCAAGTTACAAATCAAATCATGATGTATGATCACATTTTTGTGAAAAACACATATTCCTGGGGGAAAAATGGGGATACCAATGATACTTATATTTGAGTGGCAGAATTATGGGGATTCTGCTTATGTGTATTTTCTACAATAAAAATATATTACTTATGAAATAAGGCAATAAAATAAAATAAAAATAATAATAACTTGTAGCTAACCTTCAAAGTCAAGATCCAAAATATCCCCTCCCTGAAGATTTTCTGGATTCATATGAAGCCTCATAAGTCACTTTTTTCTTTACGCTCCCATAGATCTTTTCTTGTATATCTGGTTTCCCACTTAATTAGTTCTGATATTTAGCATGGTCAATTGTGCCTTTCCCTCTCCTTTGAGAGCAGGGACCATGACTTCTGAATATCCATATTCCATAACACTAAGCACAGTTCCCACCACTGAGGAGGTACTCATTAAATGAGTGAATGAATGAATTGTGTGCTGGTGTAGTCACAAATATATCAGAAACAAACAAACAAACAAAAAGCCTCTCTCTCTTAGTGTCCTTTGGTAAGCAGTTTTAAAATCATACTCTGGCCTACATGATCCAGATCATCTGTCTTAGCATCTTATATAATCTGAAAGCAAAGGCCATATACCCAGGCCTCGAGCAGAAACATTCTGGACAAAATGAGAACAGTTTTATGAAAAACCCAGCACTGGGTGTTTAGGCAGCACACAGATGCTAGCCAGGCTCTGGAAGAATCCACCTATATAGGATGTTCCCTTGACTTTCACCTCCTGTCCGGCATCTAGACTACCCGTGAGAAAGGCCTCTGTGTGTGTAGGGGAACATTTGTCAAACATTCTTGAGTTTGCATCTCCTGCAAGCAGAACGACCTCTGTCCTGATTTTGTTAGTGTGATTACTGAAAATGGAGTGGTCTATTAAAAAGTAATGGTCGCCACCACCTGACGGATCTGCTTCTTGCAACATTAGTGTCATGGTGATGTATTGGCAGAATCTCCAAAGTGGAAAAGCATGTTTCCACAAATATGTTGTGTAAACATAAATTCACTTGCAAACATTACTCATTTTGCTTTTATTTTTTACCCTTTAATATTTGCCATTCACCTTTCAGCACACATGTGGCCCTCACTGGAAGGCTCTGATGAGTGACTCTGGGAAACAGCCAGAGGAACCTTGGTGTTGTCTTAGGCATGTTTAGAGCTTTCCCTCTGCTGTTGAGCTGCTTGCAGGAGGGGAAGAGAAAAAAGAAAAAACCTACAAGGCAGGACTGAGCAAACCTCATTGGGCTAGGAAAGCTCTGAGGGGGATCTCTTTTTACTAGAAAGGTAAGTCTGTGTAGTGATTTGAAAACTTCCTGCCATTGGGGAATCGGGGTAGGGGAGGTAGGAGAGATGAATAGGTAGAACACAGAGAATTTTTAGAGCAGTGAAGATACTCTGTATGACAGTATAATGATGGATATACATCACTATGCTTTTGTTCAAACGCATAGAACATACACACCAAGAGTGAACCCTAAGGTAAACTATGGACTTTGGGTGATTATGATGTTTCAATGTAAACATCATTCTCGGTAAAAAAAAAAAAAAAAAAGCATCATTCTAGCGAGTGATGTTGATAATGGAGGAGGCTATGCATGTGTGGGTGCAGGGGTTACAGGGGAAATCTCTGTACCTTCCTCTCAATTTTGTAGTAAAACTAAAACTGTTCTTAAAAGCAAAGTCTTTACACACACACAAAAAAAACCACACACAAAAAAAGTCCTCTGCCTTCATTTAATCTTTCACTGAAAAATTGAATGACTGTTTCTTTTGTTACCTCCCAACATCTAGAAGAACCAAATCAAGAAATGAATGATTCCTCCCACTAAGGCTGGACTCAGAAGACTAGACAGCTAGCTGGGCTATGATGTGTTTCCAGGGATTGGGACCAAAACACTCTTTCCCTTAAGGCCATTCCATTAAGGACTTTATAAAATGCATTTAGCTGGAGATGAGGTTTGTCTGCCTGGGAGAGGAGATTAGGAAGCTTGCCCAATAGGCCAACAAGCCTGGTGGACCCAGAGTCCTAAGAGAATGGGATGCCATTGGGAGAAGGGCCAAGGCTGGTTAGTTCAGAAGTACCAGGGGCCTGGACATTCGAATGGAAAGAGGGAACACACACCAGTGAGGACCCCTTCTCTATGTTTGTTGAGCCCTGTTTTCATTTAGTCCTGGGTCTATGGATTTGTTGGTTTTGCCTTCCCGGGATCCATTCCATCTTCTGCTGATAGCTGCCCTCTGATTTTCCTCGTGGGAAGCTCTGTTCACCACTCTCAGATTTAGGTTTGAATGAAGTTGACTTCACCTCTGACCTCAGGTCTGCTTGTGACCCAGACGTGGCAAGGAAAGCAGTACACTCTTCCAGGACAGTATAGAGATGGCTGCATAACCCAGTCAGCAGATGTTCAATTACTATATTTTGGATGAATTAAGAATTCTTCCTTCTATGCATGGAGAACTTTCTTGGTTGAATCATGTAAAAATCTCCCTAGTAACAACATTTCTTTCATTATGCTTAATATTTGTCTCTTTTGTTGTTCTTTTCAATATTAGAGAATTTGTAATGCAGTCGAATTAACACACTCAATACTGTAGCAGCCTGGGGAGAAGAATTCATCGTCTAGCTTAATATTCAGAGAAATGTGAAGGCAGGGTACTTTTGGTGGTTGAGCATTCTAAGATAAATGAACCTTATAAGAAATGAGACTTGTAGACTGGTGTCCAATGGATTGCTTCAACCAAATCTGGTTAGCTGTAAACATCATTAGCTTAAAATGTCTTCTCTCTTACCCCTGTTGTCTGTGATAACATGGGCCTCCTAATAGGGAAAGTGCTGTTCTTTTACATTTTATCTCCTTCTGGGGGTGTTAAAGCTAGCTGAATTGAGGCTTCCTGCAAGCTACATTAAGCTGTGTTCCTCCAGGCCAGAAGGGAAATTGTAATGTCTCTTCTGGCTTTAGAGGTTCCAATGGCAAGGCAGCTTTCTTCCTAAAATCAGAGTTTAATAAAAAAAATAATAAGATCTAGATCAATCGATTTGTATGCTAGTTTTAAGGCATTTTTTCCTAATATTCCCTCTCCCACTTCCCTCCACAAAGAGCGCATTATGTTCTTGATGTCCAAGATCAAGATCTGCAAAATTTAGATGTTAAAATATGAATCTGATGTTGTGTTTAGAGATGACAATTTTTCCAACCAGTTCTTTGGTGGTTTTCTCAAATCTTTCTTTAAATTGCCAGAAAACACTTTTATGGAATAGCTGACCAAGTTTCTTTAAGAAATGACATTATTTTAACAAAGAAAAAAGTGGTGGTGATGATGGAAACTGTTCTGGATTTAAAGAAGACTAGATTTTAGAAAAGAAATGGTTGGTTGGACCTTATGTGGATCCTCGTTCAAACAAATATCTGCAAAAGTACATTTTGGGGATCAATAAGTGAAATTTGAATATGGTCTAAATATTTGGGACTTCCCTGGTGGCGCAGAAGTTAAGAAACCACCTGCCAATGCAGGGGACACGGATTCGAGCCCTGGTCTGGGAGGATCCCACATGCCGCGGAGCAACTAAGCCTGTGCACCACAACTACTGGGCCTGCACTCTAGAGCCCATGAACCACAACTACTGAGCCCGCATGCCACAACTACTGAAGGCCGTGAGCCTAAAGCCTATGCTCCGCAGCAGGAGAAACCACTGCAATGAGAGGCCTGCGCACTGCAGTGAAGTGTAGCCCCCGCTCGCCGCAGCTAGAGAAAGCCCGCGCGCAGCAGTGAGGACCCAGCGCAGCTAACAACAAATAAATAAATAAGTTGAAAAAATAAATAAATATTAGATGATATAAGAAGTTATAGTTAATTTTGTTAGATGTGAAAATGGTTTTGTGGTTATGTAGAATGTCTTTATTTTTTAGAAATGGTTGCTGAAGTATTTAGGGATGAAATGTCACAATGCAATGTCTAATTTATTTTTAAAAAGATGAAGCAAATATGACAAAGATATTTGTTCAATCTAGGTTATGGTTATACAAGGGTCACTAAATAATTCCCTATTTTTTATGCATGTTTGAAATATAATACAAAGGCTTTTTTAAAGGACAAATAACTTGTCAGCAGATTCCTTTCCTACATCTATTTTAAGAAACCAATATGGGCACCATCTCTGATGGAAACTGTAGAAGAAAACTCCAAATATAAGTTAGGTAGATTTAAATGAACTTTAAAAAATATTCTCTGCTGTTGGAATATAAAATTATGCAGCATTTATAAGTAAAAGTTCATGAAGCTCTCTTAATTCATCTATATTCTGTGGGTAGGTGGGGATAAATGAATAATAAAAGCACTGCCTGTTGAAGGAAAAAAATTTCAGCTCATAAATTGAGCTCCATGAAAATTATTTAAAGTACTTGTAAGTATAATAGGTTCACCAGAAATAGTTCTCATTTGCAAGATAACATTTCCTATAAATGAACAGAAAGTAATATATGGTCATTGTAAAAAACACAGATAATCCACAAGAAGAAAAAATCTCCAATAGTTTCACTGCCTGTTATTAATATTTTGACATATGTCTATCTAGTACATTTTCCAAGCATAGGTATGTATCTATCTTCCATCCTTCCCTCCCATCCTTCCTCCTCTCTTGCTGATCTCTTTCTCACTCCTTCCCTCCCCTTTTCCAAACTACCATTAGACATGGAAGTAAAACCAGAAACAGGAAAAGTGGCTACACCCAAGTGTGGAATCTACTTGTGATGAAAGCACTTCACTCCTAGAATAAAGCCATCTTTACTTTGGCAACTTACAGTATTTTTAAAATAAGTTTTTAAGAATTCTTGTATATAAGGGTGGTTAGCCCTTTATCCAAGAGATGAGTTGCAAATACTTCCCTCTGCCAGTTGTCATTTTTAAGTGTTTCATAACTTTATTATTGCAATTGATCATATTTATGGAGATTTCATAAAGTTACAAATAGTTGTAATACAAAAAGGCAGTTATTACAATGCACGGTAGTCCATCAGCATCTCTTGATAACAACAGTATAATTGCTGGGCAACAATACTGCGCAGAGAAATCTAATAACCATAAGTTTTTTTTTAAATTGAGGCATAATTTACAAACAATAAAATGCACAGATCTTAAGTGTTCAGTTTTATGAGTTTTGGCAATAGTATTAACCTGTGCAAACACCACCCAAAACAAAATGTGGATCATTTGCTTCACCCCAGAAAGTCTCTTTGTGCCCTTTCTAGTCAGTTACCCAGTGCCTCCCAGCTGGGCAAGCATTTTCTTTTCTTTATTTAACATCTTTATTGGAGTATATTTGCTTTACAATGGTGTGTTAGTTTCTGCTTTATAACAAAGTGAATCAGCTAAACATATACATATATCCCCATATCTCCTCCCTCTTGTGTCTCCCTCCCACCCTCCCTATCCCACCCCTCTATGTGGTCACAAAGCACCGAGCTGATCTTCCTGCGCTATGCAGCTGCTTCCCACTAGCTATCGATTTTACATTTGGTAGTGTATATATGTCCATGCCACTCTCTCACTTTGTCCCAGCTTACCCTTCCCCCTCCCTGTGTCCTCAAGTCCATTCTCTACGTCTGCGTTTTTATTCCTGTCCTGCCCCTAGGTTCTTCAGAACCATTTTTTTTTTTAAGATTACATATATATGTGTTAGCATATGGTATTTGTTTTTCTCTTTCTGACTTACTTCACTCTGTATGACAGACTCTAGGTCCATCCACCTCACTACAAATAACTCAGTTTTGTTTCTTGTTATGGCTAAGTAATATTCCATTGTATATATGTGCCACACCTTCTTTATCCATTCATCTGTCGATGGACATTTAGGTTGCTTCCATGTCCTGGCTATTGTAAATAGAGCTGCAATGAACATTGTGGTACATGACTCTTTTTGAGTTATGGTTTTCTTAGGGTATATGCCCAGTGGTGGGATTGCTGGGTCGTATGGTAGTTCTGTTTTTAGTTTTTTAAGGAACCTCCATACTGTTCTCCATAGTGGCTGTATCAATTTACATTCCCACCACCAGTGCAAGAGGGTCCCCTTTTCTCCACACCCTCTCCAGCATTTATTGTTTGTAGATTTTTTGATGATGGCCATTCTGACTGGTGTGAGGTGATACCTCATCGTAGTTTTGATTTGCATTTCTCTAATGATTAGTGATGTTGAGCATCGTTTCATGTGTTTGTTGATAATCTGTATATCTTCTTTGGAGAAATGTCTCTTTAGGTCTTCTGGGCAAGCATTTTCTGATTTGTCATGGTAGATTAGTTTTTGTTTGTTTTTTCCATATTTTATTTTGGAATTATTATAGTATACCCTTTTTTTGTATACTATGCAAGCATAATGCTTTTGAGGTTCATTCATGTTGTTTGTTGCATGTATTAGTAATTCATTTGTAGTGCTGAGTAGCATTCCATTATATGAATAACCTATTTGTTTACTCACTGACCTGTTAGTGGACACTTGGGCTGCTTTCAGTTTGGGGCTAGGAGCATTTGTGTATAATTTGTAGCCATGTGTTTTCATTTTTCTTGAGCAAATACCTAGGAATTTCTGGGTAACAGAGAAGGTCTATGTGTATAAAAAAAGGCCAAGTTTCCCAAAATGATTGTATTCTTTTATATTCCCTCCTATCAGTAATATATGTGAGTTCCAGTTGTTCCACAGCCTCAACACTTAGTATTATCTTGCCTTTAAATTTTAACGATTCTAGTGGGTGTGTAGTGGTATCTCATTGTGGATTTAAATTTGCATTACCCTTTTGATAATGATGATGAGCATCATTTCAGGTGTTTTTTTGTTTTTTGTTTTGCTGTCCACAAATCTTCATTTGTGAAGTTTGTTCAAATCTTTTGTCCATTTATAAATTGTGTATCTTCTTAATATTGAGTTGTAGAAATTCCTTATATATTCTAGATATGTCTACTCTTCAATATTGTCTTTGCATTTTTTTAAGGTTTCTTTCAAAGAGCATGTGTTTTTAATTTTGATGAAGTCCAAGCTATCATTTTCTTCTTTTTTGGTTTAGTGTTTATTGTGAGCATACAGTAATCTTTGACTATACCAGGGTAATAAATGTTTTTCTCTTATATTTTCTTCTAGAAGTTTTATAGTTTTAGCTCTTAGGCTCATATCTATAATCCATTTGAGTTAATTTTTGTGTACAGTGGATGCAAGGGCTGAGGTTCATGTTTTTCCATATGGATTCCAATTATACAAAACACTATTCTTTCCCCCATTGAATTAACTTGGAACCTTTGTTGAAAATCAATTGACCTTATAAATATGGGTCTGTGTCTGGGCTCACTATTCATTCTATTTATCTTTATGTCTATACCTACATCGATACAATATTGTCTTAATACTGTACCTTTATAAGTTTCAAAGTTGGTTTGTGTAAGTCTTCCAACTTTGTTTTTCTTTTTCAAGATCATTTTGTCTATTCTAGGTGCTTTTTATTTGCATTTTTAGAGTCAGTGTTTCAACTTTTATAAAAATGTTTTCTGGGATTTTTCTTGTGTCTATGTTGAATTAAGAGATCAGTTTTGGGAAAATGGACATCTTAATAATATTAATGGTTTAACTCTATTAAGCCTTCTTTAATTTCTCACAAGAATGTTTTGTTGTTTTTGATATAAAAGTTTTACATATCTTTTCTTAGACTTGTTCCTATGTGCCTGTGTTATTTTTTAAATTTCATTTTGTTTGTTACTAATATATATAAATGCAGTTAATTTTTATATATTGACTTTGTGACCTTGCTACGTTTACTTATTAGTTTTAGTAGTTTTTATTTTTTAGTATGTTTTTAAAAATAGATTCTGTGGGGTCTTTTACATATACAACCATGTCATATGAAAATCATGAAAATTTTACTTCTTCCTTTCCAATATTTTTCTTTCCTTATTGCACTGTTAAAAATTACAGTACGGGGTCTTCCCTGGTGGCGCAGTGGTTGAGAGTCTGCCTGCCGATGCAGGGGACAGGGGTTCGTGCCCTGGTCCGGGAGGATCCCACATGCCGCGGAGCGGCTGGGCCCGTGAGCCATGGCCGCTGAGCCTGCGCGTCCGGAACCTGTGCTCCGCAACGGGGGAGGCCGCAACAGTGAGAGGCCCGCGTACCGCAAAAAAAAAAAAATTACAGTACGATATTAAATAGAAGTGGTAAAAGTAGACCTCTTGCCATATTTCAATTATAGGGGGAAAATGTAGCCCCCGCTACCTTTACAGGGGGAAAGAGTAGCCCCTGCTCGCTGAAACTAGAGAAAGCCCGCGTGCAGCAACGAAGACACAATGCATCCAAAAATAAATAAATAAAATAAACAAATTATAAATAAATAAATAAGCTGAGGATCTAGAGTCCACTTTTCCCAACAGGAAGTTATGCTTAGTGCTTACTGCCAGCTCTAGTCCATGCTGAGAGAGAGAGAGACAGGGACAGAGAGAGACAGAGAACTATTGACAACGAGCACTTAAAACAGTGGCTAATCTCATCCACACTTACATCTGCCTTTGGAATATATGTATTTAAATAGGTCATGTACTAACCTAAATGATTTTTATGTATCTTATTTAAAAGTTGTTTATTTTCCAAAATGTAGCCTTATTGAATAGTGTGAGGGGTTACTGACTGGCACTGGAGAAGCTGACCTGCAATGAGATGTTGAGGGTGGATCTTCCAAAAACTGGCTTCAAATAGAGGGTTTGCCATTTATATTTGAAATCTGATTATTTCATGCAAAATTTTGAATATTATATTTATATTTATTATAAAAGTAATATAGCAGAAAATCTACTTTTTGATTATTGATATTCCTGGAGTTTACATACCTTTTGTCCCCCAGACACGGTCATGAAAGCAAATGTTTTAATGTGTGATAGGTATTTGCACAACTGCAATTCAACATTTCAGAAAACAGTTGTCATCAGTGAAAACAACTCAATGAAGGGAAAGCCACAAATGCATGCACTATAAGAGGTCAGGGGCCACTATCCAGGCTACATTGCCATCTGGTCCTGCTGACGTGGTCATTTTCTCAACTCAGAAAACATGTATCAGTTCCTCCTGATTTGAAATCCATTCCAGCTCTGAGGAGTGACCTCCCTCCCCCACCTGCCCCCACCAGCCGCTCATTCATTACCCCTGATGGACCTTCCTTTCCTACTGTATCATGATTTTGAAAAGAGGTGATGACACATACATCATATTTTTGGAACATCTGTGCTGTTCGGATGCTGCCTTGCTAATACCTCCAGACATACTCCACTTAACTGTCTGTACTCTCCATACTCATACTTTTACTTTCCATGCTTTTTGTAAGGATTCAAACAATGCCAAAATGCTGAAAGTAAAAAGTGAAATGTTTCACTTCAACTTCCCAACAATTTCTTCTAGAGGTACCGAGCATTGATAGTTTAACATGTGAGTCTCTGGTTTGTTCCATGCTTACACACTCAGAAGATATATAGTATGGTACAGCCATACCTATACTTACTCCTATACCTATAACTACATTTAAAAAAAACAGAAATGGGTTTATACTGCACATATTGTTCAACAACCTGTTGTTTTTTTCCAGTTAACACTTTCACTTGGCATGTGGGCATGTCAGTACACAGAAGTCACCTTATCCTTTTTTAATGGCTTTATGAAATTTCCATTATGTGATAAACTGTGATTAATTTAACCAGTTCTCTTTGGTGGACACTTAGAAATCTTGTTTTTAAGATTTTCCCAAAGAAATGAATTCAATTCCGGAAAGACATTTTCTTACATCTCTAATCTCCAAAAGGCAGGCTGCCCTCTATGAAAACAGGCAACTTTAGATTCAGATAATTAGAAGGTGTGCCATGTGTGAACACTTTCTTCTCTGTCGCCACTTGGCTTGATGTTTTGAATGTAAAACAAAACCAGAATAGTAGGCTCGGCATATGTTGCAACTGTTCATTTAAGGGCTTCTCGTTTCACACGAGCATTCTTCTCTTGCCTGGAGAGTGGTTGCTGGGAAGCTGTGTCACCGTGTGTGTGAGGCCACTGTTCTCCAAGGACCAAGGTAGAACTGGTTTAAAGGAATCTCCTCAACTCAGTGCCAGAACTGCCTTGCCCTAGGACTGATTGCTTTTTGCAGAGCAGATAACTGCGATGTTATGATTACTCACAGGCACACATACGCACAGTCACAGACATGCACAAAACATCACGTCTATATACTCACATATACAATCACATACGTGTGCAGGCACTCACACACTCACATACACAGACTCGCACACCTGCCCACACACACTCATACAGTCATATCGCGATATTCTGCACACATATACATACACGTGTGTGGATACGTGTATAATATACATATGTGTATATATATATGGTTATAATGTGTAATATATATATGTATATATGTGCAGAACGTCTCAATATGAGTGTATAATTATATATATATTTACAATATATATAATGTATACTCACATAGACACACAGAGAATCACGTATTCGATAAAATGTTGTGGGGTAAAAAAAAAGTTGTGGGGTAACACAACATTGTAAATCAACTATATTTCAATTAAAAAATCACTGAATCCGGTGGGAAGCAGCCGCAGAGCATAGGGAGATCAACTCGGTGCTTTGTGACCACCTAGAGGGGTGGGATAGGGAGGGTGGGAGGGAAGGAGACGCAAGAGGGAGGAGATATGGGGATGTATGTATATGTATAGCTGATTCACTTTGTTATACAGCAGAAACTAACACACCATTATAAAGCAATTATACTCCAATAAAGATGTAAAAAAAAAAGTGAAAAAAAATCACTGAATCATTTAAATACACATTTACCCTGCTTTCCATGAAAAAAAGTTGTGGGGGTTCCCAGCGTGGGTTTGGGGGTGGACAGGGGAGGGCTAGGGGAGCACACAGCCTGGCACACTCAGTCCCCACCCCTGAGTAGTAGGGGGCCAGCCACCTCTAACATGTGTGTACCAGCACATCTCTAGGCTTGGATGAGCTGCTCCATGGTCAGCTTGTTCTTCCGGTTCCTTCTTCTGGGATAAGCCTGTGCCACTCACCAAGGACAACCTTCTCAGAGTTGGGGACAGCTCTTAGATAGAGGGGACACATCTAGCACAAAGTACCCACATGCCCACCCATTGCCTTTTCCTGTGTTGGGAATTCAAGAGCTCTTTTCAGTCCAGTGGAAGATTCAGAAATGTTTGAAAGGGTCATCTAGTTTGGTGCAATTCAGCTGAAGCTGCGTTAATGCCTGCTCCATGCAAGGAGGTTGGGCACAGTGAACCTGACACTGTCTTCAGGGCTATCTTTTCCAAGGGCTGCATTTCAGACATCTCCAAAGACCAGAATATATCTTCTAAGAGTGGAAAACTTCTGGTTCACAGTGGTCTCCTTGGCACAAGTCTGCACCCTGAACACCACTGCGGGCCTGGAAATCATGTCACCATTGTACAATAAATAGAATTCTGAAGATGACAAGTAAATTTCTTTCCTCTGATACCTTAAAAAACAGCATTCAGGGCTTCCCTGGTGGCGCAGTGGTTAAGAATCCGCCTGCCAATGCAGGGGATGTGGGTTCGAGCCCTGGTCCTGGAAGATCCCACATGCTGCGGAGCAACTAAGCCCGTGTACCACAACCACTGAGCCTGCGCTCTAGAGCCCAAGTGCCTAGAGTCCGTGCTCCGCAACAAGAGAAGCCACCGCAATGAGAAGCCCACGCACCGGAACGAAGAGTAGCCCCTGCTCACCGCAACTAGAGAAAGTCCACGTGCAGCAATAAAGACCCAATGTAGCCAAAAAAAACCCCCAGCATTCAGTGAGCCATTCTCATTGTGTTTTTAAACTTTTTAGAAGTCTTCCTTGTCTCTCTTTCTTTTCTTCTTTCAACCAGCATCCTCCCACAGAGATGTGACTGAGCATTTCTCCCCAGAAGAACAGTTTCCCTGACTCTCTCCTTCTTGGCAAATCTCGTGCTTTTTAAAAGGCTCTGTCTTGTGTGAGATGGATGCTAGAGCCTGAGGAAGACGGAAACAGGCAGGAACTTGGGAGAAAGGAATTTCAAGCTGACACCTGTTCTAGCCATTTAGTTGATGTTTATCGAGCCCCCGCTAATATCAAAGGCCTTGCTGAAGTCATTATAGTCTTAGTGATGAAGATGGGCACATCCCATCCAATGGGGAAGACATGGTATAAACAAGTAAATCACTCTATCAGTAGTGATAACTGCTAGGAAGAAAACTGAAGCAAGGTAAGAGCACGGAGGTGTATGAGTGTGTGAGTATGGGGGTATGTGTGTGGATGGGTGTGTGTTTCTCCTTTACTGGGGTTTGGGGGTGGGTCAGGGAAGTTCTCCCCACGAAGGAAACATTTGAGCAGGGACCTGAATACAGTGAGAAACAGTCATCCAGGCAGCGGGCACAGCATATGCAAAGGGCTAAATGTGGGAAGGAGCTCAGCGTTTGCTGGGAACTCCAAGGAGACTGGCTGGAGCACAGTGAGCAAAGGGGAGAGAGATGGAAGTGAGGCTGCGGCGGGGTGGGGGGCGGGAGTCAAGGGCCTTGGGTGCCTTGGTTAGGAGCCTGTATTTTAACTGGAAACAGAAACCCACTGGAGGATTTTGAGGAGGGGAATGACTATGGTCTGATTTTTGTCTTTGAAAAGATGGCTCTAGCTACCATAGGAAGAAAAAGGAATGTATTTGAGAGGGGCGAGGGGAAGGGATGTCTTTATGGAGGATGGTGCAGAGCAGTGTGGGCTGGGCAGTGTGGTGGGGATGCAGAGGTGGGTTCTGTGCGTGTGTGTGTATGTGTGTGCATGGTGATGGTGAAGCAGGAAGCTTTGGCACTCCAAGGCAAAGTGAGCGAGGGCAATAGCCCAGGTGTAGAAATCTTGCTGTATTTGCAGAATGGAAGCAGTAATGAACATTTGTTGAATTATTAGCTGCATCGTCCCATTGCACCCGCTTTATGTCTGTGTGATATCTGCTCTCTGGTGCTGTTGTTATCCATCTTTTGTGGTTGAAAAAGTGTGACTCAGAAAGGTTGGGTAACTTGCCCAATTCTCACGGCTGATGTGAGGGTGAGCCATGACTTGAATGTAGGTTTGTTTGAACCCAAAGTCCATAATGCCACTCGGCTTTACACTACATTTCATGTAAAAGAAACCACATGCTTGCCAACAGTGGTTCATGGCCACCAGCATCAGAATCCTCTGAGGGGCTTATTAGAAACACAGATGCCCCTCCATCTCCTGACACAACTTGAACCTACTGTATCAGAACCTCTGAGGGCTTGAGAACCACCTCTGTAGGGGATCAAGGTCTCTAAGTGTCTCGCACATTGCATCCCAATGACCACTCCTTTCACTCCAGCTCTGGCCCCAGTGTCTGAACTGTTCCAAGAGCTATGAACATTTGTCTTCTTATTGTTTTGAATAAGTAATAGGTTAACAAGGCTCAAAAATCAAAATGATTTAAAATGATAGATATTGTGAAGTGTCACTCTGAATCCCGTCCCCATCTACTCTGTTCCTCCTAATCTCCCAACGGGGAGTAACTATTAGTAGTTTCCTGTGTATCTTCCATTGTTTTCTTAAGCAAATAAAAATATGTAATCTTATTTTCCCCCTTTCTTACAGAAAGGCAATGTGGGGCTTCCCTGGTGGCGCAGTGCTTAAGAATCCGCCTGCCAATGCAGGGGACACAGGTTCTATCCCTGGTCCGGGAAGATCCCACATGCTGTGGAGCAACTAAGCCCGTGCACCACAACTACTGAGCCCGCGTGCCACAACTACTGAAGCCTGTGCGCCTAGAGCCCGTGCTCCACAACAAGAGAAGCCACTGCAATGAGAAGCCGGTGCACTGCAACGCAGAGTAGACCCCGCTCACTGCAACTAGAGAAAGCCCGCGTGCAGCAATGAAGACCCAATGCAGCCAAAAATTAATTAATTAATTAAAAAAAAAGGCAACATGCCATATATCCTGCTATGTACCGTGCTTTAAAATTTTTAAAACAAATATACTCTAGAGATATTTTTTATTTTATTTTAATTAATTAATTTCATTTTTGGCTGCGTTGGGTCTTCCTTGCTGTGCGTGGGCTTTCTCTAGTTGTGGTAAGCGGGGGCTACTCTTTGTTACGGTGTATGGGCTTCTCACTGCAGTGGCTTCTCTTGTGGAGCACGGGCTTTAGGCGCGTGGGCTTTAGAGCAGTGGCTCAGTTGTTGTGGCACACGGGGTTGGTTGCTCCGCGGCATGTGGGATCTTCCTGGACCAGGGATCGAACCCGTGTCCTCTGCATTGGCAGGCGGATTCTTACACTGTGCCACCAGGGAAGTCCCTCTAGAGATCTTTTCACATCCATATATAGAAAGCATCCTCATTTTTTAAATAGCTGCATAATATTCCATTGTGTGGATGCACCAGTTTCTTTAACCAATTATGTACTGATAGTAAGTTGGGTTGCTTCCAGTCTTCTGCTCTTAGAGATAATGCGGTAATGAATAACTGCACATGTATATCATTTAGCAACTGTAAGATAAATTTCCAGAAGAGGGATTGCTGGGTCAAAAGTTAAAGCATTTGTCATTTTGCTCCTTCAGGGTGAACCATTTTGTATCTCCACCAGCAACATCACAGCCTTTCAATGGTGTTTCTAATATAGAGCAATAGATCTTCACACACCCCATATATTCACCTCATATGAAATTCTGAGACAATATAACCTACTTAAAGTCAAAATTAAACCAAAAAATCAATATGATGGTAATATGATATTACCAGATGAAGCATCAATATGATGCTTCATCTGGTAATATCAAAGATAAATAAAAGTAATTTATAATAAAATAAGAGGCATTTCACTATGTGAAGTGCTTGTGTGCTTGTGCCTGTAAGCAGACTAAATAGGAATGCCACACCCCCAAATGCAGACTGATACAGAGGTGCTCTATTGGTGACTCAGGATCCATGAGCACAGCTGTAGTTGGAGAAGTGATTTTCCAAAATGGTAAAACACCAAACAAACAAGCAAACAAAACCTTTTTGGTAAGGTTCTGAACAAAACAGAAGACAACTTTCTCTTTATTACACTGCAGTTGCATTCCTGGAAAATTCAGTGTTTATTAAAACCATGCAAAAACTCCTTTGTACTTATATATAAAATGGGTTTAAGTTCTACATTCAGGTGATTATAAGCAGATTTTTCTCCTATCTGAATGTCCAGTGGGTCCTTTGAAAGTCCAGTGGGACACAGGATGACTCTTCTTTGTGTGGGACTGTTCTGCTCCCATCCATGAAATGCCAGTAGGATTCCAAGTCATTGTGACAAATAGAGAAGTCCCAGTGATTCATTATGCCGCCAGGGGCAATGCCCTCTCCTGCTCTGAGAATGGCTGCTTTGGGGTCTCCTCTAGAACCCATTCCTCAGACCAGGACCAGGTGAGCATTTCTAAAACACTCACCTCTGTTTCATCATGTTTCACTTCTGCTCAAACCCCTCCAGCATCTCTTTGTTGTGGCAGAACAAGTGCAGTATCCTCAGCTGATGGGACAGAGTCTGTAGGTCTGTCAATGAAATGTTCATTGGCTGGATTCAATGCTTCATTGAGAGTTGGGTGTTGAAATATAGGCTTTTGGGTGGAAATGGCAAGTAGGACCAGATGCCTGGGGCTGCACTTGGCAAATCGAAGGCTTTCTTGGTCCCTTGTCCTGATGTGGCTGTACGAACCCCCTGCTTTGGTTTGGAGACCCTTCTTTAAGTGGTTGGGTGTCTTCGGACAACTGGCTAAACCTTTCTGGGCCCCTTCTGTTAAATAAGAGTATGGCACTAGAAGGCTGAGAGAGCCCTTTCAGCACTGATTTTTGTGATTCTGGAAAGGATGATAGAGTTAGTAACTGATGGGACTTCAAATCGGTGACACTTTGAGCTCTGATTTTATTAATATCAGATAGTTTAAATATTTTTTATTTTTGAGAGAGTAGGAAGTGTTTAGTGGGATCTTTCTTAAATGTGTTGTGCATAACGCTCTGTGTAAGATGGTCCATGTATAAGTTACAAATGCTCAGGGTGCTGTGATTCTCTGGGGTTGTGATTCCCTGCACCAGGGCTCCTCTCCCGGTTCCTCTCCAGTTGCCCCCAAATGCCTGTGATGTTCACCTGCATAAGGCTGGCAGAGAATAATGACTTCGTCATAAAATGTCGTCATGACCTTGATGCCCAAGTGGCTCTCAATATAGTCCAGCAGTCAAGTGGTTGTTTATATATGACTAAGCTGTATGATTTTGCTGTGCCTCAATTTTCTCATCAGTTAATAGTCATAACAATAATATGGACATTACAGGTACTTTTTCTTCATGCATACTATAGTTGACCTTTTGTCAAAGTTTATAATTATGCACTTATCATTATGGCTTTTGGAGTAAAGCCTGTCTCCCTTAATAGTGTATAAATTCCTTGAGGGCAGGTGTCTGATTTGTTCACCAGTGGGTCTCCGGCACACCCTACGGTCCTGTCACAGAGATGCTCGACAGTTATTCACTGGATGAATGAGGGAATGCATGAAGGCCATTATCATATAGATATTACATTGGTAGTGGATTGTAGGCTTATAAATAAGGACTAGTATGCTTTCACTCACTCATTCATTTAGAAAGAAGGCTCCTGGGGTCTGACGGGAGAATTATTTTCCTCCCAGCCCCCAATTTGAGCAGCAAAGCCATCCGGACCCTTTGCCCTGGGGTCAGGCCGCGCTTGTCTCCGTTTGGAAGTGCTAGCACACTTCCATAGACGGAAGGTGTGCACAGAAGCGGAGAATTCATTATAACCGGTTAGTCATCCATGGAGATTGTAGATGCTGCCCGTGGGCGGGAAGCACCTGGCGCTTCCCGGGCGGGGCCTGTTCCCAGAGCTGCGCCCCCAAGGTGGGAACACGACCCGCCCACTGAAGCCCGGGCTCTCCCCGCACTCAGCAAAAACACCAAGGGCACCTGGGCGGTCCTTCTCCCAGTTCAGTCAACTCTGAGATCCAGCCCCACATGTGCTGGGGTAACATTTTGCAGGGATGCTGGGCAGGGGAGCCGGCCTAGGTTCTCGCCCGGAAGCACCAGAAGGAAACTGGAGCCCACCCTTGCTCTCTCCCGTGAAAGCTGAGGGCGTTGAGGCAGAAGGCTGGTGACGGGGAAGGTCCCAAAGCCCTTGTAGGGGAGTCATACAAACCAGGCGAACCCAGGCGGCGGACGCCCCGGGAGACCCCGCGGCATCAGGAGCGCGCGGTTTCCGGGGGTCAGTCGAGTTGCGCTCGGTGGGTCAAGGATGACTCAGCCTTGCCCGGGTCGGTCTTTACTGCCGGTCGGCGCGAGGGCCCCACAAAGTTCCCAGTCACACCCAGACCTCCCTCTCGCAGAGGCCGGGGCTCCGAAGCCGGGTCCCGGGCTGAGGACGGCGGCGAGAGAGGCTGCAGGGAAGCCTGGTTCCCCGGACGCCCAGGGCTTCTCCGACTTCCTTCCTCCTCGCCCCCGCCTAGGCTAGCCGCTCGACCGCGCCTCCTGCCCAGTGGGTGGGGGTCCGAGTGGGGAGCGGGTGAGTCCTCGAGCCTCAGAGGACTCTCTTACTCCCGAAATCCAGGGAGTCCACCAGTCAGGATAGACTTGGAGAAGCAGTGCTTCCCCTCCCGACCCCCCAACTCGCCGCAGTCGCGCGGACCCTGAGCCCCAGCGGGTCAGAGCGCGAGCTGCTCGGAAGCCCGGCCCGGGTTCAGGCGCGCCAGGGAGGCCCCGCTGCGGCCCGAAACCGGGAGCCCCGCGCTCGTGTGCCAGCGCCGCGCCGGCAGCGCCGCTCTCAGCGCCTTCCCTGATCGGCGCTGCGGCCGGAGAAGCAGCCGCGGGCGGCCACGCAGCAGCGCCCGCGCCAGACAGCCAAGCCCCGCTCTCATCCCCACCGCACTCAGCCTTGCCCGACCCAGTCCGCCGCCGCGAGCCACGGCCCCTTCCTCAGACTTTGGCCTCTTCCCTGCACCCCTTGCCCTCCGGGAAACTGCGCGGCGGGGACGGGGGTCGCGCCACCTCTGTGCTCCTCAGGACCCGACCTGCCGCCGCCTGTTACCCGGCCGGGCCCTAGCCTCCCGCCTGCGCCCCGCCCCCCAACCAGCTCTGGGCTGGGGGTTGCGGGGTCCGGCCCGGGTCCAGCCCGAGAGTGGCGTCCGCGGCGGCGGACTGCGGAGTTCTAAAGAACTCGGCGGCCGCAGTGGGCCGGGTGGGGCAGGGCGCTCTCAGCCGCGTCCAAGGACACTGGAGTTTGCAAGTCCCCGCCCGCGCGGCGCCCCCCGCCCTCCCGCCGCGGCCGGCCGGACTCCTAGAGCCGCCGAGGCGGGGCCGGGCGGCCGCCGCTGCGAGAGGCGTGTCTCCCTGCTTCCTCCCCCGCCTGCCTCCCTCTCCACCTCTCTCCCCTCCCTCTTCCTCTCCGCCCTCCCCGCCCCGCTCCTTTTTCTGTTCCCCAAGTGCGCCCGGCGCGCGAGAGGCAGGCGGGGCGGCGTGGAGCAGGCAGCCCTGCGCGCTCGCCCACCGCCCGCTCGGCGCAGCTCGCCGCTGCCGCTCTCGTCGCCGCCGCCGGCGCGTCGGAAGGAGCCTAGCATGGCCGGGCCGGGCTCGCAGCGGCGCGCGTCCCGGGGGGCCTCGGCACTCCTGACCGCCGCGCTTCTCTATGCCACGCTGGGCGACGTGGTGCGCTCGGAGCAGCAGATCCCGCTCTCAGTGTAAGTGCCAGGTCCTGTGCCGCCCGGGGAGGGTACCCTGCCGCCCGCGACTCGCTGTGCCCAAGTTTGGGCTCCTGCAGGTGCGGCCGGCAGGACCTGCCGCGGGCGTCGGCCTCGCCTCTAGCACCTGCCGGCGGGGACCCGCGTGGGGCGGCGAGACTGGGGTGGGATCCCCTCGCCCCCTCCCCGGGCTGCGAGGGAGACCTGGAGAGGCTCACCGCCGGCGACAGCACCAACTTTGAAGCCTGTTTACCGCATGCAACTTCCATGGGCCGTTTATTTACCCCTTCTTTGCTGTCTTGCCATCTCACTTCTTTTTGGGGAGGGGGGGATGGGTGGATTTCTTTCGACTAATCTTTGCCAGGTGATGCTCAGTTTGGGTGGTCAAGTTCTCAGGCAATTATTCAAATAAAATTCAGTGGTCTTTCCGGAGAGGCTGGGACACTTTGCGCATTTTGAACTATGTGACCCCCTCGGGCCCCCTCCCGCGCTGCGCTCTGCAGTTTGGTGCTGGCAGTTTCTACCAAGGCGCTTTTTCTGTCTTTTTTTTTTTCCTCCAATGTTATACCGCCTGGCTCCTTCAGCCACAGCCCCGTGTGTGCGTATGCGTGCGTGTTGACTGTGACACGGTGTTACATTTGTTCCTGTGCCCTTTCTCCCTGTAGGGTGAAGCTCTGGGCCTCTGCTTTTGGGGGAGAGATAAAATCTATTGCAGCTAAGTACTCCGGCTCCCAGCTTCTGCAGAAGGTAAGGTTTCTGTGGTGGCAGGAAGCGATGATTTTTCCAGCACAGAAAATGGAGGCAGATTTAGTTTTGCAAACAAACGTGAACCCCGAGCAGCATCAGTTATCAGAGGTGTCTCTGATCCTCCGTTTCTTGGCAATGTACTGTGCAGTGACTTCTCCCTACCAACCGGTTATTTTTAGATGACACTTGATTCTAAACACAAAGAAAAGGAGGATACTCACTGGCACTGTCCTGGCTGGGGCTCGGAAACTGAGTGTTTTTGCATGGCTCTCCTCTCAGTGTCGGTATTGCTGTTTCAGTGTGAGAGCAGATGCTCCTCTGGCCAAAAAACGCTAACTTCATCCAAGGGGCAGAATCAGTGCCTGTTATGATGTCTTTCACCTTGCCTGCGTTGGAGGCTGGGGTTCAGTATATCAGAGAAAGATGCTGCACTATTGTTTGTCATCCCCGCAGTTGTACGATCCCATTATTCCCCAATCATCTAGACTCAGGGCTGGGATGCATTACATCATTACAGATAAGGAGAATGAATGTGGTTATCTTTCCACTCAGCTGCACTGCTGGGTAATAACCTATGAGAGTAGTCTACAAACTTAAGAAATTGGTCTGCATCCATATATTCTGGAGAGTAATGAGAATGCAGAATTGATTATTAGGCTTTTATCAGAACCTGCATCAATTTTAATTCAAACAGGCAGCATTATGCTTAAAATTACATTGTGAGATATATGGTCTTTCGCCCTCCCCTCCAAGAAAAAAAGGGAAAAAATGGGCCGGGGAGGAGAGATTAGAGGGGTTAAAAGAATTTCAAGTTAACAAATCAACAGGATTAATCCAATAATTTTCTCAAAGATAGAAAATAAAATTGGCCTTTAGGGGATAATTCTCTGATACAAAAAGCTTAAATTGTTAAGTTAACTTTTAAGTATTTTAAAATGTGCTTTTTGGGCCAATGTAACATATGTGTCATGCATGCTGCCTGGTAACCAAGTACGTATTTTATTTATGGCATTCTGCTTTAGAAAGTAGAGTTTTTGGGGACATTATATGAAACAGTTTGTCACATGAAATCCAAATATCGTAATGAAGCATGAGCCCACAATGGAATGACAGAGGTTAGCCTGGCTTAAAAATTGCCAATAGCCATATTCTCTGAAACCATGGAAAGACTGTTATCACAACTATGTTATTTGGGGACAGAGTTCATTGAATTATAGGCAGTTGATAACTTGAGGTTATGATGTGCCTTTATGGTCAGTGATAATTTACATACCTGTGACCTGCCTCTCAGTTTATAGGAGTTGCCTTTTTTGCTAGTGTTCTTTTAATCTGGACCAGTCTGTACTCAGCTTTGGCATTTTGCCTGCGTGTCAGATGTTTTATGTGAAGAGTTCTGGCCTATTGCATTGCCTGTGTATTTTGCTTATGCTTTTAAAGAAGAGAACATTTTGTATAACTTTAAAGAAATATTTTTCATCTGCACGTTGTAGTTTAGTTGTAACAACTCTGAAAGTAACCCTTCAGAGCCTGTGAACTTTTTTTTGTGGGGGGGCTGTGCTTACATATCTCGTATCTCGCATTTTGTAGGAGCACGTGAAATATATTTTTTCCTTCTCTCTGAAGTTAACACACAACACACACACACTGCACAAAATCCCATCAACCATATTATTGGCTACTCTATAATAGCAAATTGGAAAAAGCTAAAATGCTTCTCTTACCTTATCAGCATCCTTTCTGATACTGTATTCACAAGCTTCGCTTTGCTTTTGTCATGTTTGCAGCTTGACAATTGGGTAATTATTTCCAGCTGTTTGTGGCTTTGTTGTCATTTCTTGCTGTTGCCTGGCATTTTGTAATCTGATGCATGGGGAAGGTGAGGTGTTGGTGGGCGTTAGGTTCTAGGGTGGGCATTTATTTGCTCTTGCATTTGGATTGCAGTCACTGGCCATGGAGTCCTGCGATACCTACCACTTTGGCTTGCTAGGCAGGGACTTCCATGAATGATGGGGCAGGGCATGTTAGACAACTTGGGGAGGTACCTTTTGGCTGTCTTGGCCCATTGCCCCCAAATATGATTGTATTTTTATAATCAGCAAAGAAAATTGATTTCGAGAACTCAAGAGTATGAATGAGAAAGGATGTGAGGTGCTCAGAGTCGGGGGAGGCATAACATCATTTGGAAAAGCAAGGAGACAGTTGCCTTTCTCTTGCTTATTTTCAAGTTTCTGTCCATTTGCATGAGGAATTACTCCTGAGTCAAAACTCTATGCACCCTTCCATCACATCACTGCATCCTTAACAATTAAGGTACTCTCGAGATGAGTTAGAAAACTTGGTTGATAAACGCATTAACACTGTAGTAAGGGGACCCAAAGGTGTTGCGTAAGAGTCTGTAATCATACTTTTAAGGCATGGACATTTAAACTTGATTTTCAGTTAAGTAAGGTATATTGTATACCACTGTACAAGTTTATGTACTCTATGTAGTTTTTCTAATTGACACTTTATGTTGTGAATTCATGCGGGATGTTCATTTTTAGAATGGGAGTTTAGTAATTTTTGCACTAAGGCAAAAACTTTACAAAATAGTAATTGTGAATATAAGTTAAATAGTAATTGGCCACCAATTTTAAAGTGTTTGGAGACTGGGAAAACTGCCATTTTGGTAACAGGTTTTTATTAGGTAATATAATTCGAGGTAGCAGTATTATCACTGATTTCCTCAATGTAAATATAGCTATTTAACAATGTACCTCACTGCCATGGCTTTAGAAAGGAGATTTCATCAGTTGTTTCTTTGTTTAATACCGTGGCTTTCATTACTTTAGCTTATGATAATATATTTGGTACCCACTGCCAGACTTTTCCTATTTTTTCTATTTTTTCCTTTGCTGAGCACAGGAATAGCAATCTGTTTGTTCCTTATAAAGAGGATATTTTTGATCGTATAAAATGCTGTAGTCCACATTTTGGCAAAGTTTTGTGTTTCCAGTACAGAATGGAAAAACGTAGGACTTGTGTATTGGAGTTGGAGTCAATCCTGAGAGGCTTTAGTTGTTCTAGGACAGCGGGCCCCTGAAAGCAAAGCACTGGAGTGTGGCTGTGTCCTGCCTTCTTAGCTGGTAGATACTGCAGGGGTTTCCATTCACTTCCACTTTTAATTAACTTTCCTATTTGACATATTCATGCCAGTATTCAGCTGCCTCTATCTTGCTTCATTTTCCCCAAAGAATGCGCTTTGTGTGGCTTCTTTTGGGGAGGCATAGTTTCATTACCTCTCTATTTTGGGATTCAGTGAGAAGCATTCTAGTAGGTCCAGTAATCTAGGCTGTTAAACTCATGGGCTCCACACCCCTAACATTCACAATAAAAGGTATTAAACTGGCATGATTCTCATTTCATCCTTCTTAGGGAGAATTTGGTAGGAGCTGGGTTTGTCATTCTGTTTAGTTCTGCATTCAGGGAACGCATGTTCATGGGAATGAAGAGTTCCAATTATATTTAACAGAATCGTGATGATAAATACACAGCGGAAATACAGGTACTGTGTGTCTCTGCCATTAATGCTAGAAAAGAATTGACATTTACTTTGGATGCCTCATGCAGCACTTATCAAACATGCTCTCCTTGGAGTGCATAACCAGGTTTTTGCGTTATCACCTATATATTGAGAGAGCGGCTTTAATACGTGAATGTGATGTCTCTTTCCACAGGACAGAGTCAGCAAAGTAAAAGGTTGGTTCTTTTAAGCCATTTTGATAATTATGACTTTTGATCAATGTGGAAATTGATGGTCTTTTAAATAATTAAATAGGAGTATTCATTTATCAGGAATTGGGTAGCAGTGCTGTGCTGCCTGTAGGAAGCCTGGCACTCCATGGATTGCTTTTATTGGGGAGGCGCTACTAGGCTGAACATTTTTGTTGAATAAAGACGGTTATTTGTCATCCCGCGAGATTAGTGCATTCAACGTGTGCTGCCAGTGTTTCAGTTCACAGCACCACTTCAATTACTGTACTTTTCCCTGGCAGATTATTTTTCAAAGTCTTGAAATCTCGGAAATGACAGTTTTCAGTCTTTCAGGGCAGTTTATTGGTCTCATTAGCCCAGTCACCAGGACATCCGCAGAGCAGGATAAACCAGTTAGAATTCATTTCGCGCATCTTACCCACACATATATCTTATTGTATTTGTACACTCACGCTTGGTCACTTGAGGACCAGATCGAGTTCTTTTTGTATGGCTTTGCTAAGTGTTTGTCTGAGCCTCTTTTGTTCATTTTTTTCTTTCCTTCTTTTTCTCAAAGTTTCTTTTCTGACAGAACTATTTCTGCTTTGCTTTTTCTCTCATTAGGAACTGCTGCAGCCTGAGTTGCTCCGATTTACAAATGCTAGTCAAAATTAAGGGAAATGAAAACATAGGCATGGTTTTCTTGTTGGAGGCAAATTTCAGACTTTTAATTCCAATGTGGTTATTAATTTTGATCAATTACTCAGGTGATCTCAGGGGGGTTTTATTTTATTTTATCTTATTTATTCTAATACCAGTGTGCATTTAGGCAAACACATGAGTACCAAACCACCTAATAATGATAAAGTTTGTCAGGCAAGGGCAAGCACTAATAACGTTTCTAGTTGTGATGAAGACATAGCCGTGTATCATGATGAACAAAAGTGAAAGAAATGTGAAACCATTACCCCAAGTACCTGTGGCCCTGCAGGATGTCCCATTGTCCTGCAGTTTGGATCACATATTTGTGGAAGTCAGGTTTGGGGTTTTAGGCTTTTCAGTCTTTGATCAATCCTCGCCTAGGTGTTTAGTGCTCCCACGTACGTGGAGCAATAAATGACTTGGTATATTGGGCTTATCGAAAGAGGTGTACATTCTCACAAGGATCCTTTGTTTCTGGTCTGTCATTAATCCAGATCTATCATTACAGATTACCAACAAATAAGCTTTTTCTTTATCCAAATACACATCCTCTGTCGGAAGTGAGTGGCATTTATATTGGGGGTCCCCCCGTCTTTTGCAGTCACAGCGCTTGTTGAGACCCACAGTGTCTTCTAGACAGAGACTTTTCGCAGATTGCGTGTTCCCTGGGACACTCAGATTGGACTTAGAGGTTTGCTGTGGCTGAGACTGAGAAAAAAGGAAATAGATGTTATAAATGCCAGCCTATGAATTAGTATATGAGATTCTCCCTCCCCCGACCCTGACTCCTCTTTTAATGTAATTTTTATACAAGAGACATAATGGCCTATGCTTCATCTTCAGTGGCTGCAGTGATGCTTTTGTGTATCATGGAACAAGAGGAAAAGTTCCTCATGTCAGGCTCCTGGCAACATCGATAGAATCTTCATCAGCCCTCTTTGGTCCATTAAACAAAAGTGAGCTTCTCCTTCATGAGAAGAAAATGATGCAGAGGAAGAGGAAGATGCTTGATTTCCCTGAGTATTTACTGACCAGCAAACTGAGGTGATCGTTCCTGAAGTGCAAAGTCAGCCTCAGAGACCCCTCTCTGACACAGTCCAGCCTGGACCACAGCTCACCCTCAGCAGATGAGGCATCTGTACAGCTGATGTGTTTCAGGAGATTTCTCTTTGCATAGCCAGCATGTCTGCTTTTCAGAAGAAAGTTATTTTACAGGCACAACTTTGAAAAGGGTCCAGGATGTCTTCAATAAATGGTAAACATTTTAATTTCCATTTGCTTTGAACAACACTCATTGTGTGCTCATTCCAAGGCTGTTTAAATAAGGCATTACATTTATAAGGTGTATTACAGTTATATGTTGCAGAGCTTCCCGGTTACCCCAAATCAAGATTATGGAAATAAATAACTCAATAGTCAAACTATTAATGGGCATTTCAAGGCCATATGGGGAAGGAGAGCGTCATCTCTCGACAAGAAATAGATGGCTCTTTCGTCAGTTTATGCACTGCCAAGTATTTATCTTGGCACCCGATATTGGAAAACAGTACTCTCCCAAGGTTAAAAGAGCTGTTATCCATGTAAACGGTCTGGACAGACAAGTTGGGCAGAGCTGCAAAGGGCTGTGGGTTCACAGACCAGACCTGGTTATCCATTTGAGGTGAAGCAACTGCCAGTCGGTATTTTGGGCTTGCACATGTCATTACCATTATGCCTATTAAGTTTGTGCGTGTGTGCGTATGCCAGTAGAAATGAATGCTGTTCATCACAGAACGCATCAGGTGCTGCCTGCTAATGGGGAAGATTGTTCTTGTCCTCTTGTGCTGCTAGCGAGAGTGGCTTAAGGCAGTGACCAGGGTGCTGGGACAGAACCGAATGACCCAGTCCACCAAGCTCGGTTTGTCCAACTTCTGAGATTTTATAGGCAGCTGCAGCGGAGGGTCTGCTGAGACCAGGAGCAGCTACATAATTTGTGGGGCCCAGTGCGAAAGCAAAACGGGGACCCTTTGTTAAAAAGTTATGAAGAATTTCAAGATGATGATAGCAGAGCGTCACAGGGAGCACGGGGCACATTGGGCCTGGGTGAAGTCCCTTGAAGGATGGGCCATGCTCATTTCGGCTTTCTCTTTTCCCTGCTGGGTAGCTCATCCTCTCATTTTATTTTTTATTTTATTTTTATTTTTTTAACATCTTTATTGGAGTATAATTGCTCTCTCTCATTTTATTTCAATGTTCTGGCCACAGTCAGTTGGGGAGGCATCCTTTGCCCATCTTTCTTCATCATCATAATAGCTGCAGGGCTTGGAACATTTTCAGAGACACATCTTGGGAGATGCAGTGTTGTTAAAGCAAAGAAAAAGGTCACTGGCCTAGGAGCCTAGGAGCCCTGGTGTTTGTCTTCTTATCTTTTCTGTAGGCATTTCCTGAGCGGCCTTGGGCAAATGGTCTAATCTAATAGTAAAAACATGTAGCATTCACTCTGGTGTACCCGCATTCCAGGTACCATGATAAGTACTTTACATATGTCATCCCACTGAATTCTCTCTACTACCTGATGAGTCAGGAACGACCATTCACCCCATTTTTCAGATTTAGAAGTTGAGGATTACAGAAGTTAAGCAGCCTCCCCCAGGTGACCGACCTGGGCTTCTGGAGTCCGCTTGCCTGGTCCCTCATCTTTGTGTGACCTTGTTGCATCTCAGTTCTAGTTTGAAAACAATGTGAATAATACCTGTGTTTCCCTACCTCACGGGTGTTTGGGAGGATTAAATGAGATAACGTCTGGGGAATTACTTCGGAAACAATCAAAGCCTGGGAAGACAGCTGAGAGGACAGGGTTTGGAGTCAGATGGACTTGGCATTGAGTCTCAGATCTGTGGTGTGACGCTTCTGAACCTGCATCCTCCAATGTGAGAGGAGACCAGTGCCTTCTACCTTACAGGCTGTGGTGAAGGTTAAATGAAATAAAATACGCAAAGCACTTAGCATAGTACCTGGCATGTAGAAGCTTCCTGCCATTGAACTGTGGAGGTTATTATTGGTGGTGTGAGACAAAGACAAGCTCTTAAGATAACCTTCATTGAGCATCTGTGGGGCTGGCTCCATAGACACGAATGAGTGAGTGCGTGAACAAGGGAGTGGGCCCGAGTGCTGGCAGGTAGGAAGGTGGTCCCACCTGGCACCTGACAGGGAGGAGCCTGGGGAATCAGGTACTTCGGAGCAGGAGGGGGCTGCAGGGGACCTAGCCTCTGCCTAGACCTTCACTCTTCTCCTAGAGGTCAGCTCCCTTCCCGTAAGAGTCAGGGCGATGCCCACATGAGGAATCGGGGTTGAAGAGCCTCCTCAGGGTCTTCCTGTTACCCCCTCCTTGGCTCACCCTGCTGCGCAGGTGGTGTGTCTGCTGAGGAAGGGCCGAGGGTCCCCAATGCTCGGAGTGAGGCCTGAAGCCTCAGGAGAGACAGCGGGCCCAGTGACTCCCCCACTGTGGGAGTGCATTCAGAAGCCAGCCACGGACACCTGGTGCTCTCCAGGTATTTCCTCCATGAGAATTCTTCCCGCTAGGTTTGGAGGACTGTAGACTTCTCCTAACAGCTTCCTGGGGGAGTGGTGCTGGAGACCAGACAGGGGATGAGGCACCTCACTGGCAGGGTGTCCTTTCCCCCAGTCAGGTGGCAGGGAGGTGCGGCAGCGCATGGGGACTGCCATCGGCCAACAAGTCATGGGAGGCACTGAAGGGCATCCTAGGTTCCGTGGCCCTTCCTACTGGCCCCGCCCATCTCCTCTTCAGAGCTTCCTTGGCACAGCCTGTTGTTGTCTTTTGGCCTTTGAGCATCTGCGGTCCTCTGTGATCTCCTTAAAGATGTTGAATGAGTGCCCCTCTTTGTGTAAACATTGGTACTGACTCTGGGGGAGATGACGCTATTGTAGTTCCATAACTTTTAACCATTGTTTATGCATAAACCATATAGTCAGCAGTGAAAGTCACTGAGACGTCAGTTATGAAAGTCAGTGTGCAAAAGCTTTGGTTGCTCTACTTGGGCCAAATAGTTCAGAAAGTCACCCAAGAACCATTTGTACCCGGGACTCTTACGGAACTACAGGATCTGCACTGGTGGCTTCTCAAAATCCACCAAGATCATAACCAGCTCAGGTGAACAGACTGTTCATTGGGACTGGACAGGGAGGCAATGGGCTTTTGGGGGGAGTGTTTAATGAGCCAAACATTCTTCATATTAAAGTAGATAACGCAAGGCATCTGCTGTGGTCCTTAGTTGCACTGGGAGATGGCCCAGGTTATCTACCTCCTACAGGCGGGGCTTGCAGCTCAGGGAGGTGGTGCGCTTGCCATGTGGTAGGGCTGGACTCAGACTGGAGTGTTTTAACCCCCAAGCCTTTGACTTTTCTCTGCAGCCTGAGTCACCTGTGTGAGCTGCTCCCACCTGAGCACCAGCTTCAGTCAGGACCTCAGCAGGATGAGAAGGGCCGGGTGGGTGGGGTGCTAGTGCCCTCCCTGGTTTCTTTCCCCCAGGTGTGCTGTCCTCAGGTGGGGTTTCAAGAGGTGTTCTCTTGGCAGCGAAGGCTTTGTGGGTGTTGGGCCCCCATGAGGCGGGGAAGGACTTCCCCCCGCTCCAAGGGGGCTTGGAGCCATGATGGAACAGGAATGGTTCCTAAGGGAGAGTGGGCAGGTTGTCTGGAGGAGCCCTGGCTGGCAGTGGAGAGGTGTGGGTGTCGGGTACCTTATACCACTGCTCAGCCTGGAAGGCAGGGCTGCCAAGGAAGAGAACAACCTTGCGAAACTCCCGAGCAGGATTCAGTCTCGTCTTAGACAAGAGGACTCGGATGATCTCCAAAAAGCAGGGAGCGTTTCCCCTCACATTTTCCTCCGGAAGTCAAACCTGCTCTTCATCTGTTTGCTCAGGTCCCTAAGTTTGGCTCGTGAGGGTGTGCCTTTTACACTTGATGGTTTGATGCATTTTCTTGAGACTTTAGCGTTTTGCATTAAAATGGAATGAAAGGTATGACTGGCCCTTGGAATACCCCCAAGTCTAGACCCTCTCCCATGCTATAAACTTGACCCTGCATTTCCTCCTCCATAACTCTTGGCTCCCAGGAAAGAGCCTGTCTGTTTTAGAAGGATCTAGATTTCTATTACAGTGAGCCATGCACAGCTGAAAAGAGATTTTTAAAAAGAGCATGGGGGGCTTCCCTGGTGGCACAGTGGTTGAGAGTCAGCCTGCCGATGCAGGGGACGCGGGTTCGTGCCCCGGTCCGGGAGGATCCCACGTGCCGCGGAGCGGCTGGGCCCGTGGGCCATGGCCGCCGAGCCTGCGCGTCCGCTACGGGAGAGGCCACAACAGTGAGAGGCCTGCATAACGCAAAAAAAAAGAGCATGGGCTTTGAAGTTGAATTCCACTCTGCAAGTCACTAATTTTACCTACCTGGGCCGTGGTTTACTCATTCTATTAGTACAGAATAGAACTAATAATAAAAGCTCCTGTGTCATAGGGCTTTGGAGAGGGCTCAATGAGAGAACACAGATGAAGTAGTTCAGAACAATACGTGGCACAAGGAAAGCCTTAGTTGTCTGGCTACTCTCTTGTTTATAGTGTCTGCTTCATTATTAATGAAGAGCAAGAGAAACTCCTGGAATTTTAGTCGCTTTGATCCCACAATGAGTTCATAAGATTAAGGCAGTATATGTCACACACATTTAATGTGACAGGGGCACAATGGCAAACAGAAGCATTTATTATGTCCCCACGAAGGTTTTTTTTTTTTGGCTTTCTTTCCCTAATTCTTCCCATCCTGTCCCTTGTACAGTACAGGTGGGGCAGTTGTGGGATTCACTTTTTTTTTGCTATCATGCTGTACTGTAATTTGCAAAGCAAGGTGAGAGAAATCCCAGGCAGGCGTTTGGCTCTCTGTACCTGTGCCATCCTAAATGCCTTTTCCATTGTGCCTTGTTGAGGCAGAGGTGGAAAAATAGTATAAAAAGAACAATAGGTGGGGGAAGAAGTAAATCCACTGAAGGTAAGTAGTCTTTGGCCACGAGTCATAACATATGGCTTTCCTCCTAGCCTCCTACCAGTTTCCATTATCAGTGAAATTTCTATTAACAAAATATGCTGCATCATGTACAAACAGCTCAGTGAGCATAGCTTTTTGCCCCACTGACATAAATGGTGATCGTTTGGCTTCTGGGATGGTAAAGCTGAAGTTTGAATGTTCTTTCTTCTCGGTTTTGGCCTGGGCCCCTGTCAGAAAGCTATGCTTTTGAGGGCACACCTTGAGGGAGTCACTGTCAGGCAACCAGTAAAAGGTGTGTGTGTGTGTGTGTGTGTGTGTGTGTGTGTGTGTGTTTTGATATACACGGGCTGTTTCCCTTTGTTAAAAACTAGTCACTACTTTAAAATCCCGGGGTCTGTAGCCAAGTTCCAGTATTTCAGAACATCAGGAGTCATCTGGTCACCCTGAAGTAAGATGTAATCCTCCCAGGAAAGAGCTCAGAGCTCACTAATCTTATTATTTTAAAATTTATTTTTGGCTGCAATGGGTCTTCGTTGCTGTGCGCGGGCTTCTTATTGCGGTGGCTTCTCTTTTTGCAGAGCGCGGGCTCTAGGCCTGTGGGCTTCAGTAGTTGCGGCACGTGGGCTCAGTAGTTGTGGCTCATGGGCTCTAGAGTGCAGGCTCAGTAGTTGTGGTGCACGGGCTTAGTTGCTCCATGGCACGTGGGATCTTCCCAGACCAGGGCTCGAACCTGTGTCCCCTGCATTGGCAGGTGGATTCTTAACCACTGCGCCACCAGGGAAATCCGACAGCTCACTAGTCCTTTGAAAAAAGCCAACAATACACATTTCCCAGAACAGGAGTTTCAGAATTTTGGAACTATACCTAGATTTCGTACTTAAACAGCAAGATTTTCAGTTTTTTTTTTCATGAAACGAATCACAAATTCCCTATGAGTGATATGAAAAATATATAAACTGAGAAAGAAATTAGAGGATTATTGGTTTTTTAAATTTTTAAAGGGAGGCAGTTGGTCTTGGGAAGGAAGAACTGTGGAGAGGTAAGAGTCTGGATGTGAGACAGGCCTCTCCAGGGTAGAATCCAGTGCTACTGCTGACTATCTCATGACCCTGACAGACAAGTCAGTTGCTGAACCTCAGTGTTCTTATCTGTCAAACGGGCACAATGGTACTAACTTCTAGAGTGGAGTTAAGAGACGCAAATGAGAAGATGCACCCAGAATGCTTGGTAATAAGTGGCTCAGAAGAAGTGCTTAGGAAAGGTGGGCCGCTGCTGCTTTTGTGGTTGTTATTATTCCCCAGGAGCTCTCCCACACATCAGGGCAGGTTGGCTACTGAAGACAGTAGTTTGTGCACGGCGGGAGAGAATATCAGGCCATCCGGAGGTCTTATTTACAGCCCTCCACTAGAGCTGCCCACCACTGAGCCCCACAAGGTCTTCTTAGGAAGTAATCGTAATAATGATGCAGGTACTTTATTTGCATGTTGGGCCATGTGCTTTATTTGCATTGTTTCATTTCATTTCTCACAAACAATCCTGAGTTTGGTTCTGTCATCATCTCTATTTTAGAGATGCCAAAACAAAGACAGAGAATATATCTTGGCCCAAGGCTACCCAGCTCCAAGTGACAAAGGCAGGCTTGGAACCTGGGTCTTGTGAATCCTGTTCAGCTGCCTGGGCTGGGCTGGGGTCTGAGGAGGGACATTTGGGTATTCCCAGGACCAGCATGTTCCCCATGCTTTGATCTTAGCCTGTTGTTGGCTTATCAGGTTGGTTGGTGGAAACTTCTCTGCCCTTAATCCTTTCCCCAATGGAATTCTTCTTTTGGTGCATTGTCATTTGCTTTCATAATACAGAATTAAAAAGGACCAAGAGCTGGAATGAGGGGGGGCGGGCCTCGTATGCCCTCTAGGTTTCTATAGTTTTCCCTTTAATTATAATAAAACGATGCTGCTTGTTTTTTGATTTCCTTTGAGGGTCAGCCAGTCCTCCCCTCATTAGGTCTGACTCTTAAGAAGCCTTTCTGAGAATCTCATTGAATTTGGCTAAATTTCCCTTTGTGTATTTCCCATCATGGTAATGGATGATTGTGTGAAAGAGCCAGCTTGGGCTCTGGGACCCTGGTACAAGACAGATCTGACTTTGAGATCCAGCTTGGCTCTAGTTAATTTCACTTCTGGGCCTCAGGTTCCTTATCTGTAAAATGGGGTCATGGTGAGGATTAGCTTTGTCAATATGTGGTAACAGTCTTAGCACAGAACTGGATGTCTGGAAAGTGCCCAGTAAATTTTAGCTCCTCATTTTTTGTTATCCCCACTCTTTGTCTGTCTTCCCTGGATATTTGTTGGTGCTTCCTTTTCTTTTTTTTCCCTCAGGGCAGCCACAGTTTGTTTTTCCGCATGATTGACAGCTAGCTTGAAGGCTATAGTCCTTGGATCCACAGGGTCAGTTTTATTTTGCATGGTATGAGTCTGGCAGATCTGTCCGTGCCCAGGCCATTCTGGGGAAGTGTGATATCCTGAGGACGCTTATCTCTTTCATTGGGGGTGGTGGGTGTGGAGAAGGAGGCAGGTGAGCCAGAGCTGAAATTCCCTGAGGGCAAGCTTGTTCTTTCTGATGGGAGAGGGTCCTCCTTTGGCACTAGCACAGAGCTACCTTTGGGTGGGCTTCAAGGGCTGTTTGTGGAATGCATGAATGTATGGATAAAGAAAGGAGCCTTTTCCTGGCGTTCACACACTGGTGATGGGAATAACACTCTTGTGCACAGGCCAAAACTAGGTCCTTCACAATCCTTTCCCCCTCTACCCTCCAGTGCTGGGGTTTATGAGCCCCTATTATCAGATATAGATGCTGCAGAAAGTCGGAGCCGCCTCCCAGCTTCAGCAGTCCAGCTCTGAAGCCCTGCGGGTGGGTCCTTTGCCCATAGCCTGCTTGGTGCCAGCAGGGACTGCCAGACATCCGAGCCAGCTGGTCCTCGCTTCTCCCAGCCCATGACCCCTCTCCTCGCCCTTGGGGAACATCCCAGCCCATCTCATCAACACCCTGAAAACATGGCCGAGTCTCCCCACTCCGAAGTCTCCGAGCCTGGCAGAGGGGTCCCAGCGCCTCCGCAGCGCCAAGCTGAGCAGCTGTGGCGGGAGCACCGCAGTGCCGGGCGGGTGTGCGAGGAGCACCAAGCGAGACTGATGGGGCCTCTGCAGCCGCCACCATCAATCTGGGGGCGGCAACTCGGCAAAGGCAATTAGGAAGCTGCTGCAGCTAATTCCATGAAGCACTCGAACACCACATTCCCAGTGACATTAGGGAGAAACGTGAATTTTAATTTCTATCCCTTTCATCTTCACATGGGGTCATTACCTGGTCTTCTCGGAAGCCCTGCTGGCATCAAGATGCTGCACGGTGTTTGCTGGGCATGATGTCACCTTCTCTGTGCAGCTTCCTTTGATTGTACACTTGTTTGTTTATTTATTTTGTACATCCCTGGGACCGGGTTTCTGAGTCTGTGCATTGCAGGGGTTTGGGAGCTGCATCTTCGTCTGCTGCAGTGTACACGGAGCAGCGATACCCATTCCTGGGCAGCATCCCAGCTGCACCCTGCATCAGCTGTTTCCAGCACCTCCACACAGGAGGAAGACTTGTGAGAGGGCTTAAAGCAAGTTTGGGTGATTTGCATTTGTATCCTGCAAGTGCAATTGTCCTTTCTCTTCCCCCTGCCTGGCCCACGGATATGCTGAAAGCCTGCACCAAGCACAGCCCCTCTGAGATAAGGGGGAGCAGCTTGCTGGGAAGCGGGAACTAAATTATATGGATTTAATGGGGGGCAGTTTTGCCAAAAGATGTTTACCTCCAGCCCCTCCCCTCCTCCCAGTATCAGACCCGACAGAGAATGGCATTTTGAGGTTTTTGGAGAGTCTCGAGTCTGGCTCCTCCCTGGCACGTTATTCTATGGAGGCCGTGAAGCTTCCTGTGTGATTTTTGCTCTGTGGAGCACTCCATGTCTCATCATATCCGGAATTTGCTGTGCGGTCCTACAGTCACTGGACTCTGGTGCCCACCTTCTACCTTCCTGCTGAGCCTGATGACTCACCTAGAAGGAAATGAGAAAATCTCTTATTTGGGGCAGATTTTGGGAACCAGCCCTTCCAGCTTGGGGGTGGGTGCTCGGGGTCTGATGGCACGCCCCAGGGGTCGCAGGAATGGGCCGTGCATGGAGCATTGGCGTTTCCCCTCCCAGCCCCCCGGCTTGTGCGTTGATCAGGGCACTGAGGCCACAGAGGGAAGGAAGGCTCCACGTTCCGGAGCAGGCTTCTCCCAGGACAGAGAGAGGCAGCCTCTAGCCCCATGTCCCCCTCCTCCCTGCCCCATGCCTTTGAAAGCTCCCCTGCTGCACTCCACAGGAAACCTTCTCTACTCTCCAGGCAAAAAGGCCTTTGCAACATTTCCTCTTATTAAATCGCATTTAAGCCTGAATTTCCCGTAGAGAAAATGTTCCCCCAACGTCTCTCTTTTTTAACAGCCAAAATATTTTGTCCCAATGCGTTGTTAGGGAACATCCCCCTAGTAACATGATCTACATTAGTGAAGTGAGTAGGAGACAGAACAATTAGTCAAGTGTTTATTTATTACTAATAATCCCATCTGAAAACACGAGGCCTCAACTTTCTCCTTTTCCACAATAGAGTTTCAAAGGACCAAAAGCTTCTTTTTGGGGGAGAATATCATGGTTTGGGAAAATCTTTAGCTGTCCTAACAGACTTACAAGAACACATTGGCTTTTGACTAAATCTTGAAAATGTTTTCTTCCTTCCTCCCTTCCCTCACTCCCTTCCTTCCTGCTTCAACAGACACTCGTTGAATTCTCAGTGAGGCGTGCAGAGCTGTGTTGGGTACGAACATCCCTTTGCCGCTGTGGTCACCTTTCCCATCCTCACTCTGAATGCTTCAGTGACAGCACACTGCTCAGTCCCAAACACATCAGGCTGTGTCACGCCTCTGTGCCTCGGCCGAGGCCATTCTGGCTGTCTACACTGCTGACCCTGTTGCCCTTGTCTGGCTACTGAGCCCTGACTCTAGAGGATGTCAGGCTTCAGCATGCAGAAATATCACCTGGGGAACTGGCTAAGATGCATGATTCCAGGGACCCAGCCCAGGAGATTTGGACTCAGTAAGCTTGACCCAGGGCCCAGAAATCTGCATTCTAACAGATGTCTTAGGTAATTCTAATGTGCTCCAGGGACCATGCTTTGAGAAATGCTATTATATGCCACCTCTGGGAAGGCTGCTGGCTTCCCCTAAAGAGATCCAGTCGTTCTCTCTCTTTCCTCCTGGGAAGAAATGTGCACATCTTCCCACCATGGTTTGCTTCTATAACTGTGTGTGTGAAGTCTGTTCCATCATGGGCCAAGAGTGGTGGCTGCTCAGCCTCTGAACCCAGCCTAAAGCTGGCACTGGTACAGCCTTCCTCCGCGTGCGTGGCGTGACTGGAGATTTTCTCTGCAATAGAAATGGGGGCTTTGGAGCAAGTCAGGCATTTTATCTTTTAAGTCAGAAGGTACCCAGGAGCATGTCTGATTGTTGAAGCAGTTTATTTGTAAATCACTGAGCAGAGTTGAAATGGCCATTCTCCAGTTTGTAAGATGGAGAGAAATTTGTTGACCTGTTGCCAATGTTTTTTCTTCTTACCAAATAGGTTACTGAGACCTGTGGTTACCAGCCCTTTACAGAAAATTGTTTGGTGAACATCAATATGAAGGATGCCATCTGCTTCCCATAAAGGCTGCTCCTAATCTCCTACTACAAGGATTGCTCCCCCAGGGGCCTGTTGGGCATAAAACTGCATTTTTTCTAAGTCAGTGGATTTCAAACTTTTTCAACCATGGTCCGCAGTGAGGAATACATGGTTCAATGAATGCATTCCATACAACTTCACGTGGGAAACCCGTTTTATGAAACCACTTAGCTTTATTCCCTCCAATGCAATCTGGTCTATTTGATTCGACAGGACTCGTCCTACTGTATTCTGTTCTATTCTGTTCTATTCTACCCTAACCTAGTTTACCCTAACCTAACCTAACCTGTTCTATTCTATTCATTGTTCAGCACCGAGAGTCCTTGCAGCTCTATGGAGTGCAGGCTCAGGGAGAAGCAGTGAGCTGACCCAGGTCTGAGAGCTCAGCAGTGTCAGAGCCAGAGCTAGAACTTGGACCTCAGACTCCCAGCCAGAGCCTTGACCTCTCTAGGTCTGGCTGTGAACAATAAATTGATTTCACAACATAATAAATGTGTTAAGAAAAAAAAAACAACAGTGCTCTAAATGTTACCAGGGTAAATTATTGGCTAGATTAATTTTATTCTGGAAGGTGTAGTGTTGATCTTTGAGATTAAAGTTGTGTTTTCTCCAATAAAAATGATAGATGGTGATAGTGTCTTTCAGCCAGATGCAATGCTAAGCTCTCTGTATAAATTTCATTTCACCTTCTCAATAACGCCATGGGTTAGATGCTCTCATAGCCCCATTTTCCCCGTGGAGACAGTTAGGTTCAGGGAGGGGAAGTGACTTGCCCAAGGTCACAAAGCTAATACAAGTGGTGACATTGGTTCTTGGACTCAGGGCTGTCTGACCGTAACACCTGTATTCCTACCTATGTTTGCATTTGCCTCTTCCTATTGCCAGCAGCCACCTTAATAGGTCCCAAGTGTTACCAATGGGCTGCTGTGTGGGAAACCCAGTTAGAGGCAATATGGGGGTGGCATAATGGGGGGCAACAGGGAGGAAATGTGAGGGAAAGGGAGGAGAGTGGGAGACGGAAGTTTGGGAAGCACAGGTGAGCAATGGTCTTCAAAACACCTGATATCTTGCTTAGCACTTAGAGAATTTACAAAGAGTTTTTGCATCTGTGTTATATTGGCCTCCTCCTCTTAGAGCATCCATTGCACTGGTATTTGTCATTGTACCTGATGGTCAGTTATTTGTTTTCTCATCTCCTCTCTGACCAGGGGTCATTGTTCAGAGGCCAGGAATGATGCCTTGTTCTTCTTGGCATGCCTAGCACCTGGCCCAAGGAGATGCTGCTTGAGTGTTTGGTGAATGAGCAAGTGCATGAAGAGATCCTTTAATTTAATCCTCACAACTAGCTCTGAGTAATTTTCTATCCTCGTATTGCATTTGAGGAAACTGGGCCCAAGATCACAAAGCTAGTGCTGTAAGAGCCAGGTGGAAGACCCCCCCCCCCCACAAATGCAGAAGTGCCTGTTATATTCGTATTTATCTATTCTTTGAAGATTAATTTGGTAATCCTACCTCCTTCCAAGAATTTATCTTCCTACCGTCTCGATCTGGGTTTGCTGACTTTGTTTCCTATTTCTTCTGGTTGTTTGGGTACGATGTGGCTGGACTAGAGGGTCACAAGGCTAGAGAGGTCAAGGCTCTGGCTGGGAGTCTGAGGTCCGAGCTCTGGCTCTGACACTGCCGAGCTCTCAGACCTGGGTCAGCTCACGGCTTCTCCCTGAGCCTGCCCTCCATAGACCTGCAAGGACTCTTGTGCTGAGACTTAGCATAGTTCCAAAGGATGGCAGATCCTACGTTATTTCCCGTCAGCTCCACCATGAGACGGGTGGTACTCTTACCATTTTGCCAGTGTCCATCCATCCTACCGGCATCTGTTGCCCTGCCTCTGTCTGAACCAGGCACCTGCTGGAGTAGATGGAGGTAGGGAGACGCTGCTGCCCGTACCTCCAGGTGCTTAGATTCTCTTAGGGGCGGTGACTCACACCAGTGCAACTCTTCAGAAGTCAAGGCAGACTTAGCTAAATGGCCAGGAGAAGACAGAGTCGCATCCACTTTGGGGGCAGGCAGAAAGGACATCCCATCTTGCTAAATTCTCCTCTGCATTTTTGCTAACGTTATTTCCTGGGAATCTTTGTACCGTAGACTTGTTCTTAGACTTGTGTCAGGGAATGGAGTCAGCTTTGAATGTAAAAGGCAAAAATAAAAGGGACTAAAATATTTGACATATGATGAAGTTCTGTGATATTTTAGTCAGTGAGTAAATTGATATTTATATAACCTGGAATATTCATTTTCCCTGGTCCACCCTCCCTTGAATGTTGACTTAATAACATGCCTGCCTAAATGACGTTAATTACTTTAAACTGACAAATTAAAAAAAATAAGCCAGCGTTCATTCAACAAGTGTGCTGTGATCATTTCTGGCTGGAGCCAGGAAAGAAGAGCTGAAGTCTCTTATGGGAGAGAAGGCTGAGATGTAACCCGACCAGCTCAGGAAAGGGACTTGTACATCCTGGGATGTACAAGCTCAAAGGGGCCAGACATAAGCAGTGGAGCTTAGGGTTAAGTTTATAGCACTGGAAGCTGGCTATGAGTTCGAATCCTGACTCCACCTGTGACTAGTATATGGCCTTGAGAACTGCTTAGCTTCTTGTTTTACATTTTCCTCTTCTTTAAGTGATCTCTGTCCCACTGGACTGTTGTGAAGATTACATTAGATCATGAATCTAAAATTTAGCTCAGGGTCTGGCAGTCAAAGGAATCCAATGAATGGCAGCTACCATTATTTTAATTCTTACCATCTTGGAGTCATGCACCCACTCTCTGAGGTCACTGGCATTGCCGGATCCAGAGGCCATCAGCTCCCCAGAGCAAGACCTTTGGCTTGTTCATGTCTCTATTTTTGGTTCCCACAATAGCCTTTATCAGTAAATATTTGTGGAGCAAATGAATGAGTGTGGGGAATGAACTTTACAGGCTGAAAAAACTGAGCCTCAGAGAGGCTGGCCAGATCATAAAGGACAGAACAGAGATTCCCACCAGGTCTGCTTTGTCCTCAGCCATGACCGTCAGCTACTGGGGGCTTGATGGCTCCTCTCTTAAGTGCTAGCTAAATTCCTGGGAGCAATACCATTCGTCCCCTGCGATCTGAAGGTGAAGTGTGTGTGTGTGTGTGTGTGTGTGTGTGTGTGTGTGTGTGTGCGCACACACACTTTCCAGGATGGCATCCAAGAAGATAGGTCATATTAGATGTAGCCTCCTGGTTGTTTAGAAACCAATTGTCTGGTAAGTTTTCATTCTGGGGCAAAATAACAGACTGGTAACCCTGCTCTCTTTTGGGAAAAACTCCTTAAAAGCTCTTATGTTCTGAAATCCTGCAGAGTCCCACTAGGATGTTGAAATAGTTCATACCCATCAAGGCCACATTTGAGGTGCTTTTTCTGGGTCTTGGTAAGGGAAAGCTTTTCCCTTTGAGCTCCATGTGTAGGTGTCATCTTTCTCTTGTATGTTGCAGTGGTGATTTTAAACCTCCCAGCTCACCCCCAAGCCCCTAAGATTCCCATTGCAATGGGCTACGAAGTTTCACTGTTTATCTTCTTTTTCAGATCCGTTTTGTCGGCAAGATTGCTAGGTTAAGAGAAGGAGAGACAGAGGGGCTGAAGTGTGAAGAGGAGTACTTGATGTTCTTTTTAAGAAGTCCTTGAATTCAGCCCTTGAGTAGCGCAGTGTAAGTTTGAGAGATGATGGCCATGAATACTTTGCTTCTTGTGTAGTAGCTTGTAGTCCAGGACGTCAAAATACATCAATAACACATTCCTTCACCATCTCTCCATTTCATGTGTAGGGAGGTGGTACAGAACATCTCCAGAGAGAATATCACTGCCTTGGACCATGGCTGGTCCCTATAGCAGGAGCAGGAGAAAATCTTAATTTGATGGTTTCTTTTGTTTATTCATTCATTCGTTCATTCATTTATTCAACAAATGTTTTTACCTCTTGCTACTCTGTCCCAGGTATTGTGTTGGGCTTGAGGACAAGGGAAATAAGACACAGTCTGCCCCCTCATGGAGATTACCATCTAGTGCGGGAATCAGGCATTACTCAAAGAATTAGACTAATGTGTGCAAGTGTTCCTGCAGTGCTCTGAAAGCACACTGACAGCATGTGACCGGAGGACTTGCTCTGGTCCGTGTCAGAGGAGGCTTTGCTGAGGGGATGAGCTTCAGCAGAAACCTGAAGGGTGGCAGGAATTAATATGACAGAGAGATAGAATAAGGGACCCTGGATCCTGGTCCAGCCTCACCACCTTGCCTGGGCTTATGCTTCAGCTCCTTGCATGGATTCTTGGTCCCAAAGGTCATTCCCCACTTTCTTCTCAACCTTTACTTCTTGCTCCCACTGCTCTAAACTCCTGCCCTTGTCCCTAGAACTTCCTGTTGAGTTTTCAGTCTTCACGGCCTCCTTCTTTAATTTAGCCAACAGCTGTTGAACTCCTGCTCTGCCAGGGGCTCAGTCCTGGGCCCTCAGTTGCTGCTGCCTTTGGGAAACGTTTTCCAGTCTCTACCTTTTTTCCCTTTCATACGTCCGTGTGGTCATCATTGACCTTGGTTTCTGATTCCTGTCATACTGTCATTAGGATCTTCCCCTCCTCTCCACAAGCTATTTGAAACCCTCTGTCTTTATCATCTTTGTTTTCCTTGTGGCTCCCTTGGACAAAGCCTTGTGATGGTGATGATGATGACGACATACAGATACGTGTTGAACGTTTACCAAGAGAGGGACAGATTCAAAACACCTAATACACGTTAACTCATTTAATCCTCACGACAACCCTGAGAGCAAGTTACTCTATTATTATCCATATTTAACCAATGACAAAACCGAAGCACAGAGGCTATTAATGACTTTCACAGAGTCACTTGGCTAGGAAGTGATAGAGCCAGGATTCCAGCTCAGGCATTTTGACTACCATGTCTCTGTCTGTAACCACTGCACCGCACTTCCTTCCTAGCACGACCCGCATTAGTCAAGTAATACATGTGAAATGGTGCCAGGTACAATAGGTCCCTCTCCCAGAGTATGCACAAGTACAGCAACCCTGAGTAATGAAGGAGTAACTAGCTAACGCTGGGCCTCCAGGTGCCAGGAGAGGCGGGGTCATGACTAGATTTCTGTGCTTTAGAATTTGTTCCCATTACAGGAAGTAGGGAGCAAGGTTTATGTGCACATTGGTCATGCCAGTATCCCTACTAGCCTCTGAGCAGATTCTTTTTCCCTAATTGCTTTTCTTCCCAGGATTGAAGCAGTCCCTAGAACAGTGCAAGTTGATGTGTGAATAACTTCCCCTCAACAGAAATGCCAGTTCATTATTACAGGTACAGGTTTTCTGTGTGAACACATGGGCTTCAAATGGTGCTAGAGACAAGAATGTCCTTGCACTGCAGTGTTGAAATGTAGATGTTTGTATGACCACCTGGGAAGAAATAATACCTGTGAGGAAAGTATAGCTTTTTAAATTACAAAATGTTGTCTATAACACTTTAGAAAATTTTGGAAATATAGAGAAATAAAAAAGCAAATGAAGACAAACTGCTATCCCATTATCCTGGCCTGATTATTGTTAATATTTTGGTGTATTTCTTCCTTTGAATACGTGTATGGATATATACACATATGTATATTTATCTTACATAAATGGGATCATATTGTACAAACTATTTTATAATGGCAAGACATCTCAGACTGGATCCTGGCAGGGTAGGGATAATCCTTTTTCCTATGAAAAATACAATTCATCCTCTTCTTTGAAAAGCTGGAAAGTGTTGAATGATACGATAAGAAAAAAATTACTCCTAGTCTTATGATGCAGGAATAACCACATCACAATTTTGTGGCATTTCCTTTGTACTGCTTGAAATTGGAATCAAACAGTCGATATGAAGTTATTTTGTTTTTCCCCCAACTTTGTCTCATGAACGTGTCCCCTTTTCATTTAGTATTCTTCAAAACGATTTCTTTTCTGGCTACAAAACATTTCACCACGTGGGTGTGGCGTAACTTCTGTCACCTTTCTCCCACTGTGGGACACGAAGGTTGAAGCCCAGGTTTTCCCCCAGTGTAAACAGTGCTTTGCTGAACATCCCTGTCTGTCTGTTGCATTCCTGATCATGCCCCTCAGCGACGGTCTTACAGGGGGAGTCCCAGTGCCAGAGGATGCGGGGCTTTGTAAGCACTCTTCTTTCTTGCTGCCGTTGCTGCTGCAGTCTGTGTGCGTTTGAGTGCGTGTGTGCACACGTGAGGTGTGCTCATTTGCCCTCCTTGTTTTTCCCATAGCATCCAGCTCTGTTCCATGGCTCAGGCTTACCTGGGAGACCAAACAACATTGGTTGGACTAAATGGCCTTGACTTTTTCTTACATGTGCGAGACAATTGACATGGAGCTCAAAACAAGATTCTGGGGTTAGGTGTACCTGGGTTCCAATCCAGGCTCTGCTGCCTACTGGATATGCGGACTGGAGAAAATTATCCAACTTCCCTGAGTTTCAGTTGGCCAAGGGAAAAATAATATCCACTTATTGGGGTTATTAGAAGTATTAAATCAAATGGTATATGTCAAGTGCTTAGTGCAGAATTGAACACATAGTAAGGGCTCAATAATGCAAATGTTATTGTTATTATTTTTCATATTAATTCCAGCTTTCATCCCTTAGGGCTATAGGAATTTGATTCATTTTTAAAACTACTACTGTCCACACCAATAGAGCTTTAAAATATTCTAGAGATTAGTTGTGTGTGTGTGTTTTAGCTACTGTCTGTGTAGTTTAGAGGGAGGTCTTAGGGTGTCAGATGTCACTTTAAAAGAGTTTGAGGGGCTTCCCTGGTGGTGCAGTGGTTGAGAGTCCACCTGCCGATGCAGGGGACATGGGTTTGTGCCCCGGTCCGGAAAGATCCCACATGCCGTGGAGCGGCTGGGCCCGTGAGCCATGGCCGCTGAGCCTGCGCGTCCGGAGCCTGTGCTCCGCAACGGGAGAGGCCACAACAGTGAGAGGCCCGCGTACCGCGAAAAAAAAAAAAAAAAAAAGAGTTTGAGACTTTGGATTGGCTCCTACTCTAGAAGACTGGCTTTAAAAAGACAGACCAGGATCTGAGTGTTGGCTGGGGGAACACAAGCTGCCTCCTTAGTCTCCCCAGTGCAGTTGTTTTTGCCGTCAAGTAAATTAAGGGTAACAGTGATAATAGGAATTACCAACGACTAATTATAAAATGGGGTGTGTTGCCAATTATGTGGCGGTACCTCAACCCCAGAGGAAATGGAGATATTTGCAGATACGACTTGTGCTGCATACAATTCCCAGGAGGCCAGGGGGTTGCATTGTGAAAATGACAGCGTCCCGGATCCGTGTACGTGGACTTCTGCAGCCTGGGTGGCAAACTAGACGCTGTTTACTGCTAGCTTGGAAAACTGGGTCTCTAGACACTGTTAAGAATTGTGTGTTTTCTTTTGGGGAAGTGTCCCCCTATCCGTTTAATATCACTAAAATGTATAAGAAAGAAGAGGAACAATTCCAGGTGCTTTCTGAGTGTGGGTGGTCCTAAACAGCAGACCCTCGTCCTGCCACTGAATGTCCCTGTGTCTCATGGGACTCTCCAGGAAAGAGATTGACATAATAAAGCAAGAGAATGTCGGTGGGAAGAGAGACTAGACTTCTCTGTGAAGAGGAGGGGGTGAGGCTGTGGGGAGAGGAAGAGTGGCTGGGTGTGGCCAGGTGATGATGGGACCCCTTCAAATTGTTCCTTTTCATGGTGAGCTCCCTGCCCCACAGCGCCCTCCGTGTATCCAGCAGGGCCCCAGGGAATGCTAAACGATCCTGGAGGGTGGGGCCTATCTTGAGACAAGTCACTGAATCTATCGGCCTTGTTACCTTGATCTCAGGGAATAAGATGCTGGTTGTACCTGCCTGGAAGGGGGTTGCTACAAGGATGAAACGACTCACAGTGGTGCTTTGTAAGATGCCCTGGGGGCCGAGACCTCAGTGGTGGTTGTGCAGATCTGCAGCCTTGCTGTCTCTTAGGGACATGAGTGGCCCCACTGCCCTGGGGAGAGGCTCAGAGGTGGCCCCAGGCTCCCCAGACATGCTCAGAGCCCTTGCCTTTCCTGCAAGCTGGACCTGGCAACACCCACTGTTCTGAGCGTGTGGCTCGTTTTCACGCCACTGCATTGGATTAAGCAGCAGGAGAGCCGGAGACTGACTGTAAAGCCAAACCGGGCCCTTTCTCTTTGGATTCCTGCCCGCCCCCCCCCCCCCCCCACAGTCCCTTCCAGGTGACTGATGCCCTTTGCTGCCTGGATCAGCTTTTGACTTGTCTCTCTTCCCACTGATGTTCTGCTGCTCTGTTATGTAAATCTCTCCTCTGGAAGGAAATCTGGCTGAGACAGTTTATAGCCTGGCAGGGAGACTGTTCTCATTTCTCCAGCTGAGGACAAATTGAGGGCCCCGTTGTCAGCTTGGTGGGAGCCCCTTTGGAGCCAACATGAAGCTGGAGCCCCATTTTCTCTGCAGAGGAATTCTGGCCCAAGGCTCTCCTCCACCACCAGCAGAGCCTGCAGCTTGGTCCCCCAACCCCTCTCCAGCACCCTGCATTTCAGAGGGGGCAGCATTTTCCATCAGAGGTAGCATTTATTGATCATTTTCTCTGGGCAGGGCAGTGTGCTCTACCCTGAACTTACACTGTTTAATTTAATCCTCACCACTTCCCTCTGAGAGAGCTGTGCTCCTGTTTTGCCGGCCGTATAGATGGGGAAACCGAGGCACAAGCAGCTAAGTAACTTGCTCGAGGTTCTACAGTCAGTAAGTAACTCTGGAGAGGTGGAGGCAAGAGGGTAATGTAATCGGCTTAACCTGGAGCGTGAGGATTGCCCCAGGGTGCCCCAGCAGAGGAGGCGAGGGCTTCCTTGGGGCCTGTCACCCTCTCGTCTTCCTGGGTCCCCACACTGTGCTGGCCACATGGCTTGTTCACCCATGGCTGGAATCTTCTTCTCTGGGGGCTGGGAACACGTTCCACCCACCAGTCTTTTTGAGCAGCCTGAGCCTCTGAATCTCTCAGGGGGCAAGCTGAGTGGATTCTCTCAGGGAATCAGTGTTGAAGGCCCCCTCTGTCTTCAACCCAGCTGATGGGGCCCATGTTCCTTGCCTGTGATTGCAGCAGTTCGTCACAGGGTGGCAGCAAGAGTCAGACGCGAGGCTGCAGCTGGGCTCCGTTGTTGCCATGGACAGGGCCACTGGCCATGGGCTCCTCCTTGCTTTGGGGATTCACCGTCCCAGCCACGGCCCAGCCATGGCCCAGCCACGGCCATGGACGAAGCTCGGCGTCACTCATGGCCTTTTTCTTGCCTGTGTTGCAAGTTCAGCGAGGAATGAAAATCTCTCCTTTTTAGTGCATAATGCTAATAATATACTTTGATTTCTAGCTAGTTCTTTATGCATTCAGAACCCACACTTTTCCAGGAGAACCAGTGCATAGCTACCCAAAAAGATGAAAAATAAATGTCAGGGTAAGAGCTTGGGATGAGGGCGCAGCTGTGAATCCCCTCTGCATTGTTTACTGGCTCTGTCGCTTGGGCATGTGGCTTCACTCTTCAGGGGCACAGTGTTTCCATCTGTAAAATGGGGAAATGATAGCTTCAGCGTCATGAGGCTGTTGTGAGGAGCAAGGAACGCGTGTATTTAAGGCAATAACCATAATGTGTGGCACAGAGGAACCATTAGCTCCTCTGTTTCTTTAAAAACCGGTATTTGGTGTACAGAGCATTAGCAGATGAAAGGCAACAGGGAAGCCCTTGCTTGGAGAATTTCCTGCTAGGTTCTGGTAAAAGAGAGACCAAACAGACCCTTCCTTCTTCATCCTTCTCTGCTACTGTCGGTGGTGTTATATAGAAGAAAAGACAACAGACTTTGGAGCCAAACTGGGTCAGATCCTGACTCTTCCATACTCTGTGTGATCTTGGGCAAGTTACATAACCTCTCTGTGCCTCTGTTTCCTCATCTGTGAAGTGAAGATTATTGTAAGATTTGTGAGGATTACTGTGTTAAGACAGGTACCTCCTGGCACATGGTGAGCACTGTATTGATGTTTGCTTTTGTTGTCCTGTTTGTCTGCTTGACTGTCTGCTTGACTGAGGGCCAAGGTGAGCTTTTCCAAAGGCTTCACAGGAAGAGTTATGCTTAGACTGTTCTTATACGACTGATTTCTGTGATGCTTCACATCTGCTCCTTGGAGTGACCGAGGGCTCTCAGCCTCAGATGTCTCCTCCATTCTCCCTGCCCCTCTGTGTGCTACACACAGGGCTGGGATGCAGAGACCAAGCTAGGGACTCACAGTGCAGCGGGACAGGTAGACACAGAACAAGACTTCAGAACAGTCAGAAATCTCTCCTAGTACAGACTGCAGCCCCAGAGAGAGAGCAGCCACTTGGTTCAATCTCCTGGGCTGCAGAGGACCTCAGAAAAGGAGGGGACCGTTGAAAATCAACCAGGACCTGGCAGCTGGAACAGGCTTGTTAAGTAGAGGTTGTTTCCCAGGCTGAGGGGCAGCCTGGGCACCACCATGTTCAGGGGGAAGGGCAAGGAGTCTGCTGTGGTCTGAGCCCTGCGTATGGGTGCTCAGAAAGAGAAGGTGGAGCTGGTGAGGTGGGTAGGAGCCCAGGGACGGGGGGACTTGTTTCCATGCTAAGTAGGAGGCTTTAACCATGAGGGGAGTGGAGGATGAGGGCAGGATCTGAGCAGCTTTGTGTTTAGGACGACTCAAACACCAACCGGCATAGGTCACAGGAAGGGATGGGGATCCTGGGTGGAGCTAGGAAGTCTAGTGATGAAGGTTTTATACCAGGGCAGTGAGAACCGGGAGGATGGACACATGGGAGATGTTTCAGAGGCAGAATCCAGGCCTGTCCCTAACATTTGTGGGTTCAGCGAAGGAGCAAAGTTGAGGCCCCCAGCCTGTGGCCCGACTCCTTTCTCTCCCCACCCACCCCGGCTCTAACTGGGACTCTGCAGGGTCTTGCACACACATGTGGACAGTCCAGCCTGCACGTCTGTGCCACCTCCACACCCCCTTTCTGCACCCAGCCACCTCTAGGCTACCCTGGGCCTCGGCCTGCACACGCTGGCAGTGTTGTCTGCCCTCAGGGGGGGACCACTGGGGAAGGGACCCACACAGGCCCTGGAAGCAGACTTGGGGCAGGCATTTGGGCAGGGAATTTCAGGATTCTAGGTGCTGGAGCAAAGTGTAGATGGGGAAGACTGTTATTCGTGGGGTGGGGGGCATGTCCCCTTTTGCCTGTAGACCCTTTTCCCCTTTGGGAGGGACATGGCTGGAGGAAAGCCAGAGGGGGCCTGCTGATGCTTGGGGCCCAGGACAGGGCCTCCAGTGGTCAGATGGTTTCCAGAGCCAAGCAAGGGACATAAGAAGAGGACCAGTTTGTAAGGTGAGGGTGACAAATATGGTTCCAGATATGCCTAGTTTCAGGTGCCCACAGGATATCCTAGGGTACCTGCTCATGGTCTGGGGTTTACCACAAGTCCAGGTAACGGGAAGATAGATTTGGCGTCTGGCTCTTGAATGGGTAATGCACTTCATATTATTTTAGTAACAGAGGGGCTCTCCTGAAGAAACTTCTGTCTGTCTGTTTGTCTGTCTGTCTAATGTGGAGGTACATACAAACACATAAAGAACAGAAGCAGATTTGACCTTCCCTGGGAAAGTTCAGTTTTGAAGTCCTGCTTTCCTATGTGGAAAACATAAGATTTTTGTTTGTTCCTGTGGAGAAAAACAAAAACACAAAAGTCCCTAAAATTCCAGTGAGTTAAGATGCAGCTTGCCTACTGGGAACTGAATTTGTCATTTTCTAGTTTCCCCCTTTTAGTTTTTATTTTAGGTGTTAAAGGTATAAGCTTTGGGAAGTGCTCTGAGGATTTTTTCTTTTTTATTCTTTAGGACTTTTTTTTTTTTAATTTATTTTTGGCTGTGTTTGGTCTTTGTTGCTGCGTGCAGGCTTTCTCTAGTTGTGGCGAGCGGGGGCTACTCTTTGCTGCGGTGCGCAGGCTTCTCATTGCGGTGGCTTCTCTTGTTGCGGAGCACGGGCTCTAGGCATGTGGACTTCAGTAGTTGCGGCACGTGGGCTTCAGTAGTTGTGGCACATGGGCTTCAGTAGTTGTGGCTCGCGGGCTGTAGAGTGCAGGATCAGTAGTTGTGGCTCACGGGCTTAGTTGCTCCGCAGCATGTGGGATCTTCCCGGACCAGGGCTCGAACCCATGTCCCTTGCATTGGCAGGCGGATTCTTTTTTTTTTTTTTTTTTTTTTGAGGTACGCGGGCCTCTCACTGTTGTGGCCTCTCCCCGTTGCGGAGCGCAGGCTCAGTGGCCATGGCTCACGGGCCCAGCCACTCCGCGGCATGTGGGATCTTCCCGGACCGGGGCACGAACCCGTGTCGCCTGCATCGGCAGGCGGACTCTCAACCACTGCGCCACCAGGGAAGCCCTGGCAGGCGGATTCTTAACCACTGCGCCATCAGGGAAGCCCTGCTCTGAGGATTTTAAAGGAAAAATATAATGAAAATGAAAGACAGGTGGGATGGTCTTATACCAGGGGCAGGAGGAGAATGGGAAAGAATGAAAGCCAGGCATCCCTCCCCAGGCCCCTTCCCTCTCATGAGAACACGGGCAGGGTCTGGACAGGCCTGGGCATCCCATTCTGGCCTTGCTTCTGTAACACAATGTGCCCGTGGTGTATAAACTGGGGATGATTCTGGTGTCTCTGGGAGCCATTATGAGGGTTCATCAAATAATCTGGACATAGTAAATTCTCAATAAATGGTAACATCATTATTATTTCTATTATTATAGTTACTATAAATTAGTTCTCTTATATGGTAGAGCTATTTCCCAGGGAGAGGCATGAGTCATCTATTAAAATAAAACCATTATAGAGGAATAAACAAAGTGATAATTATAATTCAGCCAGGATTGGGGAGTATTCTGAGGGGAGATAGCTCTTGAAGTAGCTGCAGAATTAGTACTTAATACATGATGGATAGATGGATAAATAGATGGAGAGAGGAAGAGATAGAGGGATGGGTGACTGGATGGATGAATGAATCGTTTGGATGAGTGGATGGATGGATGGGTGAATGGATGGATGTAGGGATGAGTGAATGGATTGGATCAGTGGTTGGATGAATGGAGGGAGAGAGGAAGGAAGGGAGGGTTGGTTAGAGGGATGGATGGTTGATTGGGTGAAGGACTAGATAGATGTTTGGGTAGATGGATGATTGGGTAGGTAGGTTGATGGATGGAGGAATGGGTGAATGGATGGGTGGTTGGGTGGATGAATGGATGGATTGTTGAATAGGTGATGAATGCATGGTTGAATGGGCAAATGGAAGGATGGCTGTGGTTAATATTTCATACTTGAAGCAAATAATATTAAATGAAACATTCTCATCTCAGGAGAGTGGACATTGTTCTGAAGCAGAGTTTATACTAAATGCCACACCTGGGATGTTTTGGCCATTGAGCTGGTGCCTGTTTCTTTAAAAGCTGCATTTCTATTGACAGATCCTCTAATTTGGTAAGACTTTAAAATGGTGCTTATCCTTCCATCCACCCATCCATCCAATTGGTCATTTAATTAAAAAAAAAAATCCATGAGAGAGTTTGGCTTCTTTTCAAAACCTTCTCTGATTAAATGCATGTGAACCTAAGTCTCACATAGTCTAGCACATAGTAGGTGCCTCAAATATCTTCTAAAGAATAAATACCTGTTCTCAGAAGTTGTTCATTTGTCCACACTGTGGCCCAAGGAACTGTGGGATGGGAGATGGACAAACTGAGAAAGAAGGGAATCACTCAAGGTCCCAGAAAGGGCAGAGGCAAAGGCAAAATAAAACCTCAGAATGTAATTGTCCCATCTTTCCTTCTTAATTTTTAATAGTGTTTATAGAACAAAAACACATGGGTAAAATATTTTAAGGAGACATTTATAGATATTTTTAAGTGCAACCTGTGATTGATATTTTTAATACTAGATGAATTTTTATCTCAGTGTGAGAAAAAAATGTGGGGTTGTGGGACTCCATGCTTATTTATTGTGATCAGATTGCTGAGACAGCCCCTCCTGTTTTACACACTTGCTAGAGAAGCAAAGAGGTCCTCTGGAAAGGAGCTTTATCTAAATTGGACCCGTATAGGTGATACTAGTGATGTAGCCAGAAATTGAGGGTTGTGGGAGAGCTTCATCACACTCCATTTCCTAATGAGCTCATTGTATTGTGTAAATGGGCCACAGGTCCACTGTGACCCCAGTCTCCTTTTGGAGGAGAAGGTAGGCAAGTTCCTCTGTACTGAGTAATCATAGACTGTGCAGGGCAAGGGGTATCAGGTTATAGGGACACATGGTAGCTCTGCGACCTTGGGCAGGTTAAGACGCTACTCTGGGCCTCAGTGTCTCCATTTGTAAAAAGAGGACAATGTTCTTTTGGGGAAGTTTGGGATCATATATGTAAGCACTGGCCACTGACCACACTTGATAGAGCAACCAGTCAATGCCAGCAGCCTACCTGAATCCCTTAGTTCAAGACAGTGAAAGGAAATAGGAAAGGAGAAATGCACACATACATATTTTGGAGTCAAAATAAATATACTTACTGAGAAATCAGTGGACTCTAGGTTTGTGGGGCTTGTGGAATAACTTAAATCTCATTTATCCAATCAACATTATTGAATATGTGCTGTTTGTCAGGCACTGTGCTCATGTTATTGTTTATGAACAATGAAGACACAGTCTCAAGGAATATGGTTGGGGGTTGCTGGTTGGATAGATGCTAAATAAAGGAGTAGATATAATGACTAATGAAGAGAAAACTTAAAGGGGCTATAGTCCATCTTTTGACCTTTTTTTTTTTTCTTCCTGCGGTACGCGGCCTCTCACTGTTGTGGCCTCTCCCATTGCGGAGCACAGGCTCCGGACGCGCAGGCTCAGCGACCACGGCTCATGGGCCCAGCCGCTCCGCGGCATGTGGGATCTTCCCGGTCCGGGGCACAAACCCGTGTCCCCTGCATCGGCAGGTGGACTCTCAACCACTGCGCCACCAGGGAAGCCCATCTTTTGAACTTTTTAACATAACCCACAGTAAGAAATATATTTACATGGCAAAGTGGTGTATCTGTGCATGTGTGTGTGTGTGTGTGTCAATTGTTTTTTCTTATGTGTGCATTGCACTGACCCTTTTTATTCTATTTGTTTAAAATATGGTAGTTCTAACCCACTAAATTAATGATATTACCTCTTACTACTGGGTTGCTACTTGCAGCCTGAAAAAGTTCTGTAGAATGCTACTTAACTTTTTCTGTTGGGATTTGGCTGGTCCAAGTCCTCATGATAAAGTGAAATGTGATCTAACACCCTTTCAGAACTTCCATTTGGGGCAGCACGGGCATTCAGCCAACGATGAACTAGAGGCTAAGTAATGTGGTAGAAGACAATCAAATACTGAATTCTAGACCTAGTCACAGCTTTTTAGCGGCAAACTATGGGGATTTGTTAGGATATGATTGGAAGGGTATATATATATATATATATATATATTTTTTTTTTTAAATCTCTAGAATAGATGAACAAAATGGCCCTTTTAATCAAGCTAGCTAATTTGAGTGCTATTCCCCACACAAATCATTATTTTCTTTCATTCAAATTCAAACAATTTTACTAAGGATCTACTATGTACCATTTTTTAAAAAAAGACATAGCTAATACTTCTGTAGCATTTGTTGGGTACAAGGCACTGATCTAAGCACTTATGGGTAATAACTCATTTAATATTCTCAATAACCTGATTAGGGAGGTACTCTTATTATCCACATTTTACAAATAAGCACCAAAACCAGGGAGGTAAAGTAACTTGCCCAAGATCAAGCAATGGAGTCAGATTGGAATCCAGAGCTCTTGGGCTTAGGAACCTGTATTCTTAAACATTGTGCTATTTTGCTAGCACATTGCAAATAGTATATTCTGTGCCTCGAACGCCTCTTACTATTTCTTCCCCCAAATTATTATTGTTTTCCCAACTGCAACCAATATGCCTGTCTAATTTTTCTCGTCTAGGAAGCTGTCCCAAAGTCAGCCATCAACCTCCAAGCACCTCTGCTTTGATCCTCCCTCTGGTCTTGTTTACCCAGCCTCTTTTGTTATGTCTGGCCAAATGAGGCTTTGTCCAACACGATTTTGAGGTAACGTGGTGTTATGTTGTACAGCCACACTTAAAAAATCCATGATCTTGTTGCAGATGGACAGTAAAGTGCTGTCAACAAAAACACACGCCACTGTGGTTTCCTCTCCCTCTGTGAGGTTGGTGCCATGTTTCCTACATTTCAGTCAGTTGGTTGTACTTTCATGGCTTTACTGTTTTTCTATAAACGGACTTATTTTTTTAAAAAGCTTCAATAAAATTATTTAAATGGAAATCTTGTATTGGTACTATAAATAAATCACAAACCATTATCACCTGCCACAGTGGAAGTAACTGCTAAGAAAACAAAACAGTTGTATTAAATTCTAGCTGGATAGTTTTGCCTTCTGAAGGCTCTTTGCTTGAAGCCTTAGAAAAAGACTCTGGCGAGGTGGTTTTATTTGTCAGGGCTGTGCTAGGCTATGTTGCACTAGTCAATACACCTTGGAATCTCCTGGGTTCCTTCAACAAAGGGACTCGCACAGAGCCTGCTGAGGGAGGATGACATTCTGGGGCAGTGTCTGTCCTGAATCGCCACTCAGGGCTGCAGGCCACTTCCATCGTGGCTCCACCATCACATCACATGCCTGTAGGTTGCTGTGGAAATGGAAGAGAGGGTGAGGATGCACCCTGGCTCTGTCTGCCTCGTCTTGGAAGGGACACACATCACTTTTGCTTAACTCCATCGGCCAGAACCAGATCATGGCCTCAGTCTAGGGGCAACGGACATAGGGAGATAAAGAGGATCACGCTGTTTTTTTTCTTTTCGCTGTGCCGTGCGGCATGTTGGGATCTTATTAGTTCCTCAACCAGGGATTGAACCCGGGCCCTCAGTAGTGAAAGCGTGGAGTCCTAACCCCTGGACCACCAGGGAATTCCTGTGGGTATTTTGTTAAAGATCACCTTGAACAGAGAATTAGGTTTCTTTCTTTTTTTTTCTTAACATGATCAAGAGATTGAAAAGCAAGCTGTAGAGAGGAAAACTCCCTCATGATGTGGATGAATGCTATTTCATGCAGGGCACCCAGTCTGCAGAAAAACCTGTGTTAGCAGGTCCCAGCACCAGAACCATGACTGTACGGCAAGTGAGGAAGGTCATTCAGGAGCAGGGCTGCTTCCTGGAGCAGATCTTCAACCTGAACACATTTTGTTTGTTTTGGAAATCGATACCTTCCAGAACTTTTATTTACTGTAGTTTAAAAATACATGGAGTGTCACTTGTATTGTTAACCCACTAATCCTCTATTTTTCATGTGATCTTGCCAACTGAAGTTTTGCCAAACATAGTATTTTCTTTAGGAACATAATTGCTGGTATTAGCTTATACCTTGTTTTTTGAGGCTATGAAGCCTGATTTATATGCATCTGTTGTGCCTCCCAAACTCAAAGAAAGCTCCATGAATACAGGAAACTTTTCATTGCCCTCCATGCCTTGGGTTGGGTCCCAGAGGCAGAACCTGAGTTAGTGATCTGAGTGAATATTGTTTATTTATAAGATGAACCCAGGAAACACCAGCTGGGGAGTGGGGAGGTGAGAAAGTGTGTTTTGTTAAGCCAGTCGCCACTGTGCAACTGGAGTGTAATTCACTGGGGGTTCCCACTCAAAGGGTGAGGGAGCTGATGCATGTATACAGTGATACACATCAGCCATAGATTGAGGGCTGCTCCTTCCTGGCAGAACTGATGATTTGTGACTTCCGAGGCTTGGTCTCTGCCCTGGTGTCTGTCTAGGATCCCTTGCTCTGGAGGAGCTGGCCACCATGCCATGAGGGGCCCACATGGACAGGAGCTAAGGCCCTTGGCCAACAGGCAACACTGACTTGCTAGCTAGGAGAGTGAGCCACTTTATAAATGGATCCTCGGGTGGCTTCCCTGGTGGCGCAGTGGTTGAGAGTCCGCCTGCCGATGCGGGGGATGCGGGTTCGTGCCCCGGTCCGGGAGGATCCCACATGCCGCGGAGCGGCTGGGCCCGTGAGCCATGGCCGCTGAGCCTGCGCGTCCGGAGCCTGTGCTCCGCAAAGGGAGAGGCCACAGCAGTGAGAGGTCCGCGTACCGCAAAAAAAAAAAAAAGGATCCTCAAACCTGGTCTCATATTCAGGTGACAGCATCCCCAGCTGAGATCCGACTGCAGTCAGTTGCGAGACACCTTATAGGAACCGCTCAGCTGAGCCTTTCCCCAATTCCTGTCCCACAGAAACCATGAGAAATAAGAAATGACCATTAATGTTTTAAGCAACTAGGTTTTGGCGGTGACTTGTTATATAGCAATAGGTAATGAACACACTCACCAAAGTCTCTGAGTGCTTTGCGAGTCAGCAGAGGCCCCCAGCCCCTTTGTTGGAGTCATTTCCTCTTCAAGTGAGGGGTGATGGATGTGTTGAACAAAGATGATGACTGGAGTGGGAACAGTAAGAAGAAAGAGGAGAAATTCTCCATGCAAAGGCTCTTTTCCGTTAGCAACTTCCTTGTAATCATTACATTCAGAAGTTCTTTGAGGTGGGGAGAAGCAACATATAATTTTAAAAGGAGCTGCGCTATTTCAGATGGAAATTGCCAGCCAGGGTGGGGGGCACACCAGCTCCATGGTGCTGCACCAAGACTGTCCCCTCTGCTGTGCTGTCTGTAATCTCTGCTTCCTGCAGTCTGGCTACTTAGAGCTTTGTGATTCTTTGGCAGGGGGTGGGATGGTATCAGGAGCCCCCTGGCTCGCTATTTCTGTGGGCTTTTATTTGGCTGTCTAGGGGGTTTATCTTCCAGTGGCAGCTATGAGGTCACCCAGGGTGCAGCTACAAAAATCCCCCTACCTCTTAATTTAGCTCCTTTTGTGAGCTATTTTATTTCAGATGCCCTCTGTGGAAATTTTGCTCCAGACCAACTTGAAAATGTTTTCAGTATCGATTCTGTTTTTGAACAATATACTGGAGTTCACCGCTTGTCAGGAAAAAAGGAGCCCATCGCTAGCTTCTAGAGCAGTGTGTGGTTGGCCTCCTGCATCTGACCCCTCCCGAGCAGAAACATGTGGTGCATCTTCTCTCCAGGGTAAATTGACTTTTCCTTTTAAAATCAAATCTTTTAAAAAATATTTTTATACAATTTTAAAAGGTTACTTTCCATTTATAGTTATCACAGAATATTGGGCTCGATTCCCTGTGTTGTGCAATACATCCTTGAGCCTATCTTACACCCAGTAGTTTGTACCAGTAGTTTGTACCTCCCACTCCTCCACCCCTATCTTGCCCCTCCCTCCATCCCTCTCCCCACTGGTAACCAGTTCATTCTCTATATCTGTGAGTCTGTTTCTTTATTATTATATTCACCAGTTTGTTTTATTTTTTAGATTCCACATATAAGTGATATCATGTTTTTTTGTTTTTCTCTGTCTGCACTTAGCATATGCCCTCCAAGTCCATCCATGTTGCTGCAAATGGCAAAATTTTGTTCTTTTTTACAGCTGAGTAGTACTCCATTATATATATATATACCACATCTTTTTTACCCATTCATCTTACATCAAATCTTGCATAACAAGAGTGTTGATGCAGAACTGGCTTCTCAGAATCGGATGGCCATGCTCAGTTTTCAAGGGTTGGTGGTGTTTTGTTCCATCTTTCCTTTCGAGGATTTGATCAAGGTCCCACATGGTATCACCCACTGTGCTGCTTTTGTGTTGAGGTAGTAGAGACAGGGCAATTCCTCTTGGGGCAATGATTTTCATTTGTTCGCCCAGCAAGCACTTCTGGAACTTGTGCTGCTTGGAGCTTTGGGTCAGACTCACTCATCTGCAGAAACGCAAACGAAATTGGCTGTCTGGATCTTTCCCGCGTGATGGTCGCTAGTGATGTTCACAGATATTTCCTTTGTCCTCCCTTGGGGTGCATGTTAAATCACACTTCCCATCCTGTTGAGGTGTGGTCATATAACTTGCTTTTGGCTGATGGAATATGAGTGAAGGTGATGTGGGTCACTTCTGGGAAGAAGCCTGTAAGAGTCATGTATCTGATCACCCTGCATAGCAACTGCAGTGTTTCAGAGGGTAAAAGTTCTGTCAATCTCTCCGTTTTAAATCATCCCTCTTAAGGAAACACTCTGCAAATTATAACAATTTGCCTTTGTCATTTATTTCCTATTGGGGTCCTGGTTGATTCAGTCATCATTAAACTAGTACATGATCATTCATGAAATTTTGGAAAATGGGGACCTAGAGAAAGAAGAGAAAAAATAATCCATAATTTTATATGCGAGTATTACTACTATTAACATGTTGTCATTTTTTTCTTCCAGACGTTTTTCTTGCTCAGTGCAGATTTTTTAACTTGATTTCAGTGATTTGGGATGTACAGTTTTATGTCCTTTATCATTCTTGGTGTTAATACACACTCTTTTTTTTTGCGGTACGCGGGCCCCGCACTGCTGCGGCCCCCCACCGCTGCGGCCCCCCACCGCTGCGGCCTCTCCCGCCGTGGAGCACAGGCTATGGACGCGCAGGCCCAGCGGCCACGGCCCATGGGCCCAGCCGCTCCGCGGCATGCGGGGACCCCCCCCCGCCCCCGGACCGGGTCACGAACCCACGCCCCCGGCACCGGCAGGTGGACCCCCAACCACCGCGCCACCAGGGAAACCCAATACACACTCTTAATAAGAGTCCCTTTTAATGACTGTAATAGGGGATGCAGTTTAAATAAAAAACTTTTAAACTTCAAAATCATAAAAAATTATATTCTGCATAGCTGTAATATATCCAGTAGTCAAGGAGGGAATCAGTAAAAAAAAAAAAGTTAACAAATTTCTCACTAGTACCTCCCACATACCCAGCTTGTGCTGAATATGGAGGCGAATATGACAGAATTATCAAATTCTTATGGGCCTGGTGCTGATGAATGTTGATTCTATATTTAATCTTCTTGGATTTGTTACCCACCAAGTTCTTTGCCTTCCTTGGCTAATGGAATCTACCTCTTTTGAAAAACAACACACACAAAATTTGCTCTTTTTTCCAGGGGAGAACTCAAGCTTATACAATTTGGGGAGTACACTTTATGAAACAGAACACAAAATTATGGATAGAAAAGAAATCACAACACGTTATTTAATTTAAAAGTCGTGTCATTTATGTAACAAACATAACACAAACATTGCAAAATCCAGAAAATAACATAAAGTTATCGTTACTATTATTATTATTATTTTAATTGATAGCCTGACATGCTCCAAAATCTCCTTTTTTCCCTACACTTTTTTTTTTTTTTTTTTTTTTTTTTTTTTGCGGTACGCGGGCCTCTAGCTATTGTGGCCTCTCCTGTTGCAGAGCACAGGCTCCGGACGCACAGGCTTAGCGGCCATGGCTCACAGGCCCAGCCCCTCCGCAGCATGTGGGATCTTCCCAGACTGGGGCACGAACCCGTGTCCCCTGCATCGGCAGGTGGACTCTCAACCACTGCGCCACCAGGGAAGCCCTTCCCTACACTTTTTGGTTGAATATTTATTGATCCACTCTTCATATGATGATGATTTTGTAATATCGTTTTCTGCGGAGAAAATCGAAAGATGCGTTCTTTTTTGGCAGTGGTTCTGCGCCGGGATGCCCAGTAGAATAATCTGGGAACTATTAAGAATCCTGCAGCCCAGGATGCTCCCTATACCAATTAAATCAGAATCACTGGGACCCAGGCATTAGTCTTTTGTAAAAGCACTGGGTGAGAACCACAGCTCTGGAATGGATGATGGAAATTTGACTTTTATTACTGATGGTTTAGAAAACTTTCAGCTTCACTACTTGTTACTGGTATTGTCATATATATTTTTAGGCATGTCAAATTTGGGAAAACTCCTATGAAACTTCTTTCACTCATGAGCTGTGAGACTTTAGGGCATTTCAGATTTTCTGTGCAGTGACATCTTAAATGTCCTTTGAATTGAAGACACTCATTAGCCAGTTTGTCATTGGTGTCCTCATTTTCCATGCATTTTAATGAGATTTATGCTGGTTTTCATTCAGATCAGTATTTCATGTCTAAGGTGTAAGAAATTAAATGGCCTCAAGAAATGTGATTGGATGAGACCACTTTAGACGAAGGAAGCATGTGAGCAAAGGCGAGATCCAGCAGGTAAGGCCAGTGTAGATGGAGGTCAGTGGCAGGTGGGGCAGCCGTGGCGGAGGTGACTGGAAAGGGACCCTGGGTACAGGTGGGAGAGTGCCACCTACCGGCAAGCGCTGGAGGGTAGACATCTGCTATTAAGGTAGAGGGAACAGTAAGGATATGAAACACAGTTATCATTCGGTGTTGGGATTATTCCCTTCAGAGGCATACAAAACTTCGTGTGACTCCCCAATACTACTAACTACGGAACTAGCATTGACCATACAGAGAAATAAGACATACACAGAGCCCTCTATACCCCAACTGAATGGACCCCCCCTCCCCCACCACCAAATTCCTCTTCACTACATTCCCTACAAGCCCCCGGCCACACCATTGTCCCCCGATGGGGAGAGAAGTGTGACAGAGGGCATGCTGGAGTGAAGGAGACAGTGGTCTTAACCAATTGAGGTTAAAATAGTTCACTTTTGTTAATTTGACAAAAGCATATGCATGTGAACACAATGCTAGGTCCCCTGGGAGGGGCCCTGAAGCTTGGGTCTCTTTTGCTTCACAGTTCATCAACCTCTGCTTTAGCACAGGAACTAGTAACTGAATGTCATGTGTACTGGTCAAATTGAAGCTTAAGAGGGAATAAAAGAGCTACTGATGACAAAGTTTCAGCCCCAGGACCTTAAAAAACAGTTCAAGCTTTTGTGCCTTTCCTTCTGTTTTCATTATGAGAAATGACTGAGGCAGCAGCCTCCCAGCCTGTAGGATATCATGATATGAAAATCATCATTCTTAGGCTGCCATTCTGCTTCCATTGTGTACCTTGACGAGAGAGGCTCCTTTAGGAAATACAATAAAGGCTGAACCAAAGCCAGCTGGTGAGGATTTCTGGGTCTCATCATTCCCTGACTTTAAGACAGTGACGATTGCTCCTTGGGGAGTAGCCACTTGTGTTTTTATAGCTTCCCAGCCATGGGCAGATGTTCATCAGCTCATAATCTGGGTTCACCTTCACGGTCATGGCCATTTCTGAGGTGTATGGACCCTCAGGAATCCTGGAGGGACTCACGTCACAGACAGTGCCCTTCCCCAGGACTTATTGGAGACAAGGCAAAAGATGGATTTTAGCCTCAAATTAAAGACAAGGACACTGGGCCAGAGCCAGTTTTTCACTCAGGATATTTACTGAGTGCCTGCTCTGTGCTGGATTTGGGTCATGTGCTGGGTGGTCATAGAGATGTTTCAGTCACTGTTGCTGAGTAACAAAACACCCCAGTGCTTCATGGTGAAGAACAACCATTTTGTCCTATTCATGGATTCTGGGTTCTGGGATTTGAACACAACAGGGTGACTTGTTTCTGCTGGGACGTCATCTAAGAAGACTTGGAACCTGGGATGACCTAGCAGCTGGGAGTTGAAATTGTCTGGAGGCAGCTTCACTCATGTGTATATACTGGGACCTCAGCTGGGCTATGGGCGGGGGCCCTCCATGTGGCCTCTCTGTATGGTCTCTGTGGCAGGATGGTTTGGACATCCTCCTAATGTGAGAGTTGAATTCCAAGAGAGCAAGGAAGAAGTGAATGGCACTTTGGGACCTAGTCTGAAAAGTCTTGCCATCACTTGGCATCATTTCTGTCGCATTGGTTGAATCAGTTAAAGATCCACCCACATTCAAGATGAGGGAGTGGTAAGATTTTTAAAAGAACATGTAGGATGGGAAATGTTGTGGCCATCTTTGGAAAATACAGCCTGTCTCAGAGGGGCCCAGCTGCTGCCCCCATGGACCTTATAACCTAGTGCGTAAGGCAGTCAGGCGTTGAATTATTCAACAAGTATCTATTAAGTGCCTGCAGTGCGCCAGGTTCTGTTCTAAGCTGTGGGGATTCAGAGATAAATACAATGCATTGTACTCTCTGACCACAGAGCTTACCTGCTGGTGGTAGAAACTGATGAGAATTAGTTAAAATTAGTATATAATATAATGTCATGTAGCGATAAGTGACATAAAGAAAAGAGGGTAAAGGGATAAGGAACAATGGAAGGTGCTGTTTTAGACAAGGCTGTTAAAGAAGGCCTCCCTGATTAGGTACATTCCAGGAAGAGGGGAGAGCAGGTGCCAGGTCTGGAGGCAGAAATTTCGTTGGCATGTTGAGAAATGGTCTGGTGCTGGTTTGGCTGGAGCGGAACGAGCGAGGAGGAGAGTGCTTGAGAGTGAGGCTGGAGAAGCAGTAAAGGGTCAGATGGTGTAGGCTCCAGGCTGTGGTGATGAGTTTGGATTTGATACTGAGTGCAATGGGAGCTTATAATAGTCAGCTTTTGCTGGGTTATGCTGCAGTAACAACCACATCTCAGTGACCTACAACAACTGATTGTGATAAGTACTGTGAGGAAAAAAATCTCAGGAAAGCCTTAAGGATTGGCTGCAGTCCACCTTTCAAACATGTAACCAAGACCCACATGGTTACTTGACCTTCATGGGTCGACTGTGGCTCTGCTCCACATCCTCTGTATCCCAGGATCCAAGCTGCGGGCGTCCCCTTGCTCTGGGAGAGTGCTGTCCTGGTGGCAGAGGGAGAGAGCAATGGTGGAAGAGAGCACGATAGGTGTTAAAGCTACTGCTTTGAAGTGAGCATGTCACTTCTCACATTTCACTGGCCAAAATAATCATACGGCCAAGTCTGATGTTAGTGGGGTAGGAGTGACAGTCCTCCCAGAGGAAGGGTTAGAACAGTTATAAACAAGAAACACACTCTACCTGAGAGTCACTGGAGGTTTTTGAGTGGGTAATGACATCTAGGTTGCTTTTTAGGAAGATCCCCTGGAGAAGCAAGTGTAATACTGCCACTGAAATGAGACCTGGATAGGAGAGAGCTGTGGTAGTGTGGTCCCCAGAGTGATGGGTGGGCTGAGACTTGCGGGATGAGAAGGTGTCAGTGCATCTCTATATCCAGCATGACAGGCACGATGTCAGGTGCTGCAGGAGATGCTCAGCCCCTTCCTACACAGGCTGCATGATCTAGTTGAGGAAAAGACTAGTGAATACCCAATTTCAGTACCATGTGGTTGATTCTTGGAGAGAGGTCAGCCCAGAGGGCTAGGGCAGCACCCAGTGGGGTGCCTAACCCAATCAGGAGGTCCGGGAGGAGACGACCCCTTGGTTGAGCCTCAGCATTAAGTTGGAGTTAGCCTGGGGGAGGAGGAGATGCTGGGGAGACAGGACTAAGATGCTCCTGGAAAAGGCACCAGGATGAACAAAGGCTCTCAGGTGAGAAAGATGGCTTCGTGCCACCAGGGAAGCCCAATACCATTAATCTTAAGCACGCATCTTACTGCAAGTTATTAGCTGCTCACCTTGAAATCCTGTGAATAGAGAAGAAAATTACCCTACTGTCCAAGAGCCCCATGTTAATTGAATTTGTGGCAGAAGAATACAGTGCCATTAATTTAGAAATATGGGGGGCTTCCCTGGCGGCGCAGTGGTTGAGAGTCTGCCTGCCAATGCAGGGGACACGGGTTCATTCCCCAGGCCGGGAAGATCCCACATGCCACAGAACGGCTGGGCCCGTGAGCCGTGGCCGCTGAGCCTGCGTGTCCGGAGCCTGTGCTCCGCAATGGGAGAGGCCACAGCAGTGAGAGGCCCGCGTACCGCAAAAAAAAAAAAAAAAAAGAAATATGGGAGTTTGTTCCCCACCCCCCTTTTATTTTATCCCTGGATGTTCATCTAATTAAATTATTTAAATCTGGTAATTTGGGGGAAGGCTTTCCTTTCTTCTCCTGTACCTTCAATTGTAAGCATCTTAGTTAAAAAGATGTTTGTGATGCTTCTCACTCTGTGGTGCTCAGTTTATAGAAGATGAATTTTGAAAAGTTTGTTGCCTTTATCAGATAATTTTATGATGCTTTTGGAACATTTTTAATGAGTTTTTATGAGACTTTCTGTGACAATATTCCGTGCGTCTCTTTAGCACAGAGAGATGAAGATTGCTGACTTGATGGTCTGAAAAATTCTGACATCTTTATTTACATTTGACTGATGATAGATTTTAGGTCATTTCTCCTATCAAAGATATCCTGATGAAAGTTAACACTGGGGAAGATTTTAGGAGTTCTAATATTACCTGGATTGCAGTTTTCTTAAAGTAAAAAAAAAAAAGAAGTCTAGTGAGATTGTTTTGAGGAAAGGAATTGTGGTACAGTCTTTGGGTCTTGGGGGAAGTTTCTCTCATTCCCTATACATAGAATGAGAATTTCTACTGACACAGGGTGTGCCGGTTCCTGTTTTGCACTTAACTCCCTCTACCTTGTTTTCTTATTGAGTTATTCCATTGTCTCTTTGAGTTATCGGGGACAGCTGTGTTCCCCTCTAGGTCATAAGCTCTCCATTGGGTGTTTAGATGTCTTCAAACAGGGCACATAATTCGCACACAGTAGAATGTTTGTGGTAAAGGTTTGTCAAATGGAAAAATGTATGATTTCCTTAGCCCTGCAAAGGCACTGCTGTGCACCAGCCATCAGAGTGGACCTGATACCCTCCAGCTCTGATTATTCACCCCCAGCTTTCTGCTTTTCTCTCATTAAGACATAGCATCCTCCAGTGGGTTCCTTACACCCCTGTACGATTTGTTGTTATACACACCAGTGTCTGTGGAGATGTGCAATGACAGCTTAAGCATGGGAGAGAGTGAGTTCAAGACGGTTGGCTCCAGTAGTCTTGGTGAGGTTAAGGAGGGCCGCATTCAAATCTGTGGGGTTTTGATTAAGTGAGGACCAACTTTTAGAACTCGAGAGTGTGGGAGGCAGGGGATGGGGCCTTGAGCTCATCTTGTACACCACCTTCATCTGATGCTGGGGAATGGATGCCTGGTGTAGTTAAGATGGACAGGGCTGCCTGGTGGGAGGCTGAGCTTCCTTCATTAGAGAGGCTCAGGCAGAGAAGCCCATTTGGGTTGTGACTGTTGGGGAAGGCTTCACATCCTGGGGAGAGGCAGTCTTGGGGAGCAGGGTTGGAGCAGAGGACCTTAAAGGGCTCCTTTTAGATTCTGAGCGATTTGCTCAAATCTTGCCTAATTAATGGATGAGTGCTGGGTTTATACATTCTTCATTGCTTTCACTTTTTTCCCTCCCTAAATGGCAGTCTCTTTTTGTCTTCCTTTCTTCCTAGGACCCTCTTCTTCAGTCCTCTCTCTCTCCTCATTTTTGCCCTAAGCCCTTTCCTTCACTCCTTTCTTCTTTATTTTTTATCTATGTTTCTCTTCCTTTCTCTCCTTTCCTATATTTTGCTGGTTAGTGAGCCCTACAATAGAGCAAATGCAGGACTGCTGTATTTGGCTCCTTATGATTGAAAAAAATAGACCTTGAGAAGTGGAAGAGTTAAAGTGAGTGGTGAAAATGAGGTCAGTGGGAGCCTCCTGCACAGAATCTGGGACACTGGAGGTTCTCCATAAATGCTTGTGGAATGAATGAGTTTGTAACTTTCATTCACTTGTGCTAGCCTTATTTCATGTTTGCCTAATGGTAAGTTTTGTTTTGTTAATTTATGCAAAAATTTCCTTTGAATTTTCTCCCTGATTGAGGTGCTTACCTTTTAAAATGTAAAGATGAGCGAACAACCTAATAAGTCAGGATGATTTTGGGGTGGGAGTTGTTTGCAATTTTAAATGGAGAGCCCAGGTTTGGAATACAAGGATGCTCACCTCCCACGTTGCTGTGGGTGCTTCCTAAGCTGTTTTAGGAAACCTGGCTTAATTCTGTTTACAATCCAGTTGAGATTCCGGGCGTATTTGCCAAGATCTGCCACCTTCTCAGCACTCCTGTCCCTGTTACTGAGGGTGGCCCGGGAGCACCTGGCCCAGGCCTCACTTTAGAGCGTTATTGTTGACTCTCTGGAGTTTGCTTATGCAAATGAAAGCACAAATCGATGCAAATGAAAGGCGGAAGGAAGGCCCCTTCAGGTGGCCTGGCCCAGAGCTGCGAGAAGTCCAAAGGCTCAGGAGAGCACCCTCTGGGACCTTACCTATTACACTTTGCTCAGTGCCAGGTAATCTGATGTAAGTACTGCAGCCCAAGGCTTCCATTCTGAGCACTCACTGTCCTGCTAGGAGGTTCTTCTGTTCAATGGCCTGAAATTCCCTGCCAGTTTGGATTTGCATTTCGTCGTGCCCAAGACCGTGAGATTGAAATGGACGTTTAAGGATGACCAGGAATATGATCAGGAAAGGACTTCAAAACCAGCAGAGGGGGTGTTGCTTATTATAGGAAACTGGCTGTGAGCTGTCAGTGTGTTGTGGAAAGAGACACCCCGAGGGGGTCTCAAAAACATAAAACTGAAAAGCTGCAGAACAAAACAAACAAAAACACAGTTCTTCAAAATTCGGCCAATGTGTCCAGGCTGAAAAATAATCGGTGTCTGAACCTGAACCTGTAAAGAAAATAGCAGTGCCCTCTGTGTGGCAAGGCCACACACACTCTGCTCAAGGAAAGGGTATTAATTTTTAGCATATAGAACTTTTTCCTACACTCCAGATGTTACTGAACCAGGTCCATTTGCAAGACTGAGAATAATGTCTCATGGTCCCTGGAAAGGGATAGGGAACCGAGTTACATTTTGTTGAGTGGGCAGTGTGTCTCTATTAATCCCAAAGTCCTAATTTATTCCTCCCCCGCTTTCCCCTTTGGTAACCTTAAGTTTGTTTTCTATGTCTGTGAGTTTATTTCTGTTTTGTAAATATGTTTATTTGTATCACTTTTTAAGATTCCACATATAAGTGATATCATATATTTGTCTTTCTTTGTCTGAATTGCTTCACTTAGTATGATAATCTTCTAGGTCCATCTGTGTTGCTGCAAATGGCATTATTTCATTCTTTTTTATGGCTGAGTAGTATTCCATTGTGTGTATATGTATGTATGTGTGTGTATATATATATATATATATATATATATAATCTTCTTTATCCATTCATCTGTTCATGGACATTTAGGTGTTTCCATATCTTGGCTATTGTAAATAGTGCTGCTATGAACATTGGGGTGCATGCATCTTTTTGAATTAGAGTTTTCTCCAGATATATGCCCAGGAGTGGGATTAATGGATCATATGGCAACTCTATTTTTAGTTTTTTAAGGAACATCCATACTGTTCTCCATGGTGGCTGCACCAATTTACATTCCCCCCAACAGTGTAGGAGTGTTCCCTTTTGTCCACATCCTCTCCAGCATTTATTGCTTGTGGACTCTTTGATGATGGCCATTCTGACCAGTGTGAGGTGGTACCTCTTTGTGGTTTCGATTTGCATTTCTCTGATAATTAGCAATGTTGAGCATGGAAATATTTCTTATATAAGACAATGAAGGAAGACCTCTGTCTGAGGAGGTGACATTTCAGCCAAGAAGTGAATGATGAAAATGAACTTTTCAGATAAAGAGTCTGGGGAGAAGGTGGCCTGGGAATAAGCCAGCTCAGCAACAGGCTTTGCCAGCAGACCCAGTGAGAAGGGGATGAGGACAATTCATCCTTTAGGGAGAGTTTTCCTCATCAGGCCCATTAGAAGCAGAAGTTTGCCGGTTCCTAGTACAAAATAGATTGAGTAAAATTCAAAGTACAATTAAAAATTAAACAATGTATGTGATAAACATTACTTATTCAGATAAGTCTTAATGGCCAGATTTTAGGACAGCCTGAGGCACAGTTTGGAATTTCAAAATATTGCTGTTGTGGACCTCTTCCGTATTGATAATTTTATCTGTGTAGAGTCAAGAAACATTCCTCCCTCCCTCCTTTCAGTTCAGCAGTAGTATCCAAAGGCAGATCAGTGAGTAAACCTTTCTTCATTGGAATCAACTTGTTCAGTAAAAGCTTTCTATTTGAAATCTAGCAAGTCTACGTTTTAAAGCTTCTATTTAAGAAAGCAAATTTTTGTCAAACTTGAACTCAGCTGGAAAGATGAGTAAATTTTATTATTTTTGCCATGTCAATAGACTTCAGTCATTCTATAGGCTTTGTCAGATATTTTAAATGAAAATTACAGGTGGAGTAATTTTTATAAAAAAAGACCTAAGACTGAATAATAGGAGATCTTGTGTGTTGCTGGAAAGACTCTTCCACAGGTGATCTGACAGTGTGGTTGTGGGGAGGGGGCAGTGTGTGGACCAAAAGTTCCTAAAGGACCTTACAGTCTGGAACTTTGAGGCTTCTCTATTTTAGGCATGTTCGTGGAACTGTTTCATGAGACTTTTTTTTTTTAAACTTTTTAGAGATTATAACCATTTCTTAGGAAAGTGATGTGATGAAGTTACTTGATGAGGGCTTTTCTGAATTCTGTAACTGTACTGTAACAAACACTTCGATGTTTCTCCTGAGATGTCAGTTTGTTTGCTGTGCGGAAATGATCTTTATGAGTTACTGTGAGAGGTGCCCAAGGAAGAGCTCTGGTGATTCTTAAACCGAAGGCTCTGAGGCTCTAGGGTACAATCTGGCAGGCCCTGAAATCTATTTGGTTGCAATTTCTTGGGGGTAGGGCTGACCCCTGGCAGTGGGACAGTCATACCAATATGCCTTCCAAGCCCTCAGAAGCCATTCTGACACATATACACATTGCTATAGGAGAGAAAGCACAGATTGTTTACAAATCTCCACATTCCAGACATGAAATGTTTTGTGTCCTAAACTATTGAGAAATGATCAGCTAACATAAAGGTTGATTAAAGAAATTCAGATGTCTCTTGACATCTGAAGCACAAATGATTAGGGAAGGTGGGACTCAAGTAGCTTGAAAGCTTAATCCATGCAAGCCACCAGCCAGTTTGAGGAGAGCCATTTCTCTCCAGTTCAGAGTGCTTAGCTGGCACGGCCAAGGACAGTTGGCTGTTGAAGAAATGGCATGTTACTCCCATGGGGTGTCTTTCCATTGAATTTTGAAGTATTCTCGGCTGAAACCCTTGGTTCTATCTCTCCCTCTGCATCTGTCTGTCTGCTCCTCCTCTTTTTCTGTCCATCTCCCTCTCTTCTGCTTTTCTTGCCTGCTTTCTTCTCTAGCATTCATTTCTGTCTGTCTTTAGTATCCTTCCTCCCTCAGCCAGAGTCCAAAGAAGATCACACTCTATCCTCCCTCCTCTCCTGTATACTCTCAGTGGTCAACGAGAAAGCTCTCTCTTGCTTTCATGAGTGGCCTCTTTTTCGAGAAAACACCATGGGTCCATCAAACATTCCCATTGCCCATGTGCCTTTGCACAGCAGAGTGATCCTGAAATTCTGCCTTCCCGGTGTCTCTTTCCAGGCATCTGCTGCCTCCATTCTTCCCTTATAAACACAGCAATGCTGTTTACTCTCCCTGGGCTGGCAGTGTAAGCCCACGTTGAAAGGTGTTCATTTGATCTGGCAGAAAAGACTTTATTCATATTGAGTCGATGCAGCCCTGAGAGAAACATAATCCACGGAATGTGGACCGTCTCAGAGGGCGAGAGTGGTCCTGCGAGAGACACGCTCCACACGGTGTGGACGGCCTCCGAAGGCTAGAGCAGCCCTCAGAGAAACACGTTCCATAGAGTGTGGACGTCTCCGAAGGCTAGAGCAGCCCTCAGAGAAACACGTTCCATAGAGTGTGGACGTCTCCGAAGGCTAGAGCGGCCCCGAGAGCCATGCTCCACAGAGTGTGGACGTCTCCGAAGGCTGAAGCGGCCCTGAGAGAAACACGTTCCATAGAGTGTGGACTGTCTCCGAAGGCTAGAGCGGCCCCGAGAGAGACACGCTCCAGAGTGTGGACGTCTCCGAAGGCTGAAGCGGCCCTGAGAGAGACACGTTACAGAGTGTGGACTGTCTCAGAGGGCGAGAGTGGCCCCAAGAGAGACCTGTTCCGCAGAGTGTGGACGTCTCCGAAGGCTAGAGCGGCCCCGAGAGAGACACGCTCCAGAGTGTGGACGTCACCGAAGGCTGAAGCGGCCCTGAGAGAGACACGTTACATAGAGTGTGGTCTGTCTCAGAGGGCGAGAGGCCCCGAGAGAGACATGCTCCGCAGAGTGTGGACGTCACCGAAGGCTGAAGCGGCCCGGAGAGAGACACGTTACAGAGTGTGGACTGTCTCAGAGGGCGAGAGTGGCCCCAAGAGAGACATGCTCCACAGAGTGTGGACGTCTCCGAAGGCTAGAGCGGCCCCGAGAGCCATGCTCGACAGAGTGTGGACGTCTCCGAAGGCTGAAGCGGCCCTGAGAGAAACACGTTACATAGAGTGTGGACTGCCTCAGAGGGCGAGAGTGACCCTGAGAGAAACATGCACCGTAGAGTGTAGACCACCTCAGAAGGGGAGAGCGGCCTTGAGAGAAGCACGTTTCTTAGACGGGGTGTTGACCGTCTCAGAGGGCGAGAGCAGCCTTGAGAGAGAGATGCTCCACAGAAGACTGCGGACCATGTCCAAAGGTGAAAGAGGCCCCAAGGTGTGGGGGTGGTTAGTTTTTATGGGCTGGGTAATTTCATAGGCTAATGAGTGGGAGGAGTTTTCCAACTGTTTTGGGAACGGGGCAGGGATTTCCCGGAATTGGGTCATGCCCACTTTTTGGCCTTTTATGGTCGTCCGTGGAACTGGCCTGGCGCCCGTGGGTGTGTCATTGAGCTAATGTATTACCATGAGCGTATAATGAGGCTTGAGGTCTACTGGAAGTGGCTCTCCTGACATCTTGGGCCAAGTTGGTTCTAACCAGTTTATGTGGTACCCTCAGGGGCTGTGTCATTCTTTTAAAGGTTGTGCCCTGCCCTCTTCCCTCCTGTCTCAGAAGGTTGGTCTCACTGTCTGAATGACCCTTTAAATGTCGGTTAAAGTGATGTAAACATACTTGGGCAAGGTTTTGCGTATCTAATGCTGACCAGGTGGAGAAGGTGGCTGGCAACTCTCTATATTTTGCATATGAAAACCTCACTTCTAGAATAAAAGTATGTAAATTAGGTTGAAACATGAAATTCCCCATATATGACCGTTTTTGACCTATAAAAATGACAATTTCATAGTAGTATTGAATGAATAGGAGGAGTGGACCTTGTTTAAAAGGACTTTCCATTTTCTATTTTATTGGTTCATTTATTCAAGACACCCCTATGGAGCATTTTGGTAGGTGCTGGGTTTACAAAGAGAAATCGAGTCTGTTCTCTGCCCTCTAGCCAGGAAGACAGCACTCAGCCAACTCTAATACGAGTGTCAGGTGATCTAAGGAAAGTCAGTGTGCTGAGGGCACTGTGGGGTGACCATTTGTCGTGGTTTGTCCCAGTTTTACCACTGAAAGTCCTGAGCAAACTGGGACCAGATTACTGTAGGGCACAGGTAGGGGGAGTCAAGAGTGGCAGTTATGGCTCTGTGGGGAAAAAAAGAAAAAAGAAAGAAACTCTGACTAAAGAAGTTTAGGACTGGAAATGAAGCCCACCCCTTACTCCTGTGAGAGGCAAGAAGCACATTAGAAAAATAAAGGATCTTGGAAGTCTCAGTAGATAAAGCTGCTTAATTTGTGTAACCAGGATTTCTCTAATTTATTTGACCTGGGAACTCTTTGCACTTAACATCCTGTGAACATCTTTGGGTTCTCCCCTCTTTGTCCTTTGGGGAAAAATTGCATCATTTTCTATCCTAAAATGCACATTATTACCTTATGTTATTGGTCTTATCCATGATTCAGGCAATAATTAGTATCAAAATAGCCCTTCACAAGAAAATTTAATAACAATGCAACCTTGGGATTAAAAGTTTTTTCAGAAGGGTTGCTAATGTGCTGTGGAGGGTTACGAGTACCACAGGGCTATTTTTTCTGGCTGATGCACACAGAACGAGGCTGGCCGCTCACCTCTTTCTGCAAGTGCTTTTTTTTTTTTTTTTTTTTCTTTTTGCACAGAAGGTTTAACCAAGTTGTTATGGAAACGGAAATGGTCTCCCCTGCCTGAGAACAGTGTCTTGGTAATAATTAAAGAGCATGGCTGAGTAAACTTCAGTGGTAATGATTAATCTTTGCAAAGCACAAGTAAGCCTAAAAGATTGAACAGGTGTTTTTTGGCCTTTGCACTTTCCAGTCCTAGAAAATTTTAATTTGGATAGAGCTGAACAGGCTTAGGCTTGGAGTCTTTCCTTACTTCAGAAAGGAAAGTCATCCTTTAATGTTATGGTAATTGGCTTTTAAAATTTAAATGTTTAAAGACATCTCTTAAGCCTATAGAGTTTCTGAGTGTGGTTTGTGACCCTCTTTGAGCTTGTTAAAATGCAGATTTCAGCCTCTCTGCAGATCCCCTGAGACTGACTATCTTAGGCTGGTCTTGGAATTTGATTCTGTAACAAGCACCCCAGCTGAGTTTGAGGTTTGCTCACTGGAGTTAGCTTTACTCTATAGGACAGGGCAAACTTTTTAAAGGGCCAGGTAGTAAATAGTTCAGGCTTTTTGCCTCTATCATCGTGTGAAAGCAGCCATAAGCAATACGTAAAAAAATGGCCATGGCTGTGTTCGAGCAGACTCTCTTTACAGACAGGCAGTGGTCGGATTTGCCCCTTGGGTTGTAATTTGCTGACCCCTGCCCTGGGATCTGCAAAGTGCTGCCCATTTAATGGAATTCCAGCTTTCAACGGTGTTTGTGCTAAAAGTCACCCATGCTTCTCATACCTTCTTCAGTCTGGCTTGAATATAGGCAAAATGAGATTATACCGTTGCTGGGAGCGGGGAGGGAGTGAGTTTTGAGTGCTTTAATAGTAAATGATTCTCTTGACAACCATACTTGCTGACATGAGTTTTAAAGTGGGTTGGAATCTCCATCTTTGATTGTGGCTAAGGTGATTTCCTGGTTTGGTAGCTAGAACAGAACTGAATTGATGGACTTGAGAGTGTTTTGAGGGAGAGCCTCAGGTTTTTCTTGAAGGAGATGGAAGTTTGGTCGTGATGGGGGATTGGTTTGAGAGGTGCCGTTTCCCCTCTTTTTTTCTGCCCCACTTGTTGTTTAGGCCCTTTTTGCAGAGTTCCTGCTCTGTCTGGCCTGGCCTTTGGAGTCAGGCAAACCCACCCCTATCCTCAGCGCTGGATTTGCCTCTATGCCTTGACTTCGTAGAACATTGAACTCTTCTTTGGGAGTCCAAATAAGTTCAGCGACTTGAGTTTTTCTTGCCGTTTTCAAATGCCACATTCTGTGTTACATTCTTTGTAGCTAATTTTTTCATTGCTTTTAAAAGGCTTTTGAAGTGAAAAGGAGCCCAGTTCTCTAAGTGTTGGTATTAAGCATTAGAGAATGTATGCTTCCATGCTTTGTTGTGTTACACTGGGTGCGGGGTTCGATCATCCTAACTGCGTACATCCGACCAGATTATGAGCTTTTCTGCTTCCCTTGTTCCAATATTCTGTTTTTCCAAATGGTTTGCTCAGTTTGAAATTTTCTTTTTATGTGTTTAAGGAAGAAATAGTTCCTCTGGACCACAGCCATGAATGCACCGACTAACGCTGCTTTCAGAGCGTATTTCTGTCCACATCCTTGAAGTTTTTCTTCTTTGTGTCACAGCAATTCCTTGCTATTATCTTATTTTCTGATTTCTTTGGAAGGGATAATGATGGTGGCCAATTTTTGCATTTTATAATGTTTTAATTTAGTTACGCTCGTACTGCAGCTTATGTTGGAAACATAATGGCACATACACCTGAGCTGTTCTCTTTGATTCAGCCTTAAAATCTGTTTCCCACATGGTTCATGTCTGTATATTGTGGTATCATTAGCTTGTGTAGCTTTGCAATGTCATTGTCATCTCACTGTTATCAAATACAAGAACATTTTCTTTTGACATTTATATCCACTTCCAAAACTACTTTGCATTTATCACAAGGCAATTTAAAGCCTTCTCTTGTTCATTGTTGTTTATTTGTTTAGAAGCCTTGGCTTTTATATATTTTTTAAATATGAAAACTTATGCTTTGCTTGTGTTGTATGTCATTTGCACTCTTGATTTTTTAAAAAAATTTTTTCTTTCCAATGTATTTTTACCTTTATCCAGAAAACATTTACCCAGTGCTTTCTGTGGACACCAAATGTCCTTCCACACATTTACATGGACTTTGCTTATTAACCTGCTCCATAGAGATTGTGCTTTCTCCTTTGGTTGGAGGTGTTTTCAGGGACCATTTCGGGCAGCCTAGTGAGGGCTTAGGGGGTAGGAGTCAGCAGGGCCTGGATATCCAGAGCAGCCCAGACTCCCAGGGTGGGTGATCCAGAGCCTCAGACCCCTTCTCTGCAACATGGGGATGATAGTACCTCCCTGGGACGGGGTTGTATCCCATGCATGTAAAATGTCTTGCATATGCCTACAGGAGAGCCAGTCCCCAAACTCAGGAGCTGTTACCATGATAACCAGGAGGTGGATGAATCTGTTCTCTCTGCTCCACAGTGTGAATCCCTTCCCATCTACTTAAGAAGAAATACCATCTATCTGAATATGCCAGTTCCCATAAGCCCTATTTCCAACCTGAAATTCTGCGATTCATTATATTTTTCGTCCTGCAAATTCAGGTTCTTTATCTGTGGCTGGCTATTTTGGGTACTGGACCCACAGTTATTTCACAAGAAGGATTTGGCAGGATGTCTTCAGTTTCCTCAGTTTTACTCCTTGTAACAGAAATGGTACGTGGAACAGTCAGTCACATTTCACGACCAGGTTGCTGCCCTGGTCACCTAGGAGGTGTTTTTTCAATCTTGTTGGACAGTAGAGGTTCCTTGTGCTTTTTTTTTTTTTTTGGTGCGTGGGCCTCTCACTGCCGCGGCCTTTCCCGCTGCTGAGCACAGGCTCCAGACGCGCAGGCTCAGCGGCCATGGCTCACGGGCCTAGCCGCTCCGCGGGATGTGGGATCCTCCCGGACCGGGGCACGAACCCGTGTCCCCTGCATCGGCAGGCGGACCCTCAATCACTGCGCCACCAGGGAAGCCCCTACTTGTGCTTTTTTATGCAATAGTTAGTTTTGGAGAATTCTTGGTTTCAGAAAATAATCCTGTCCCTACACTTAATCCTTCTTGTTTTAAAGCTTCCATGAGTGTTTAGTTTTCAGGAAACATCTTTACTTAGTGAAAACCATTAGCACATGGTGGTAATCCTATTATAGAAGTTGATGAAGGTCCTGAGACAAAGCTTGTATGCTGGGTGTGGAATTTTCTACTTCAGGCTCTTGTGATTGCTGCTGAGACGATGTCATCTTAATTTCACTGGTTTCCTGTGTGGTTGGATTCTTGCTTCTTTGTCCCCCAAATTTATCTGTAATCTGAAGAGAACGTTGCTGCTTTTGTAGCTCATGAGCAATGTACACTCAAATATCAGCTCTGTGAAATTGGTGGAAAATTAGGTAAGGAGAATTTTTTTGAAAAAAGATTACCTTATTTAAAAATATTACCTTATTTCCACTGATCTGTCATCAGTTTCCATGGAAATAGAATTAGGAGATAGTTTCTGACGAGCATTTTCAGGGCTGGCTCCTGATTCCCACTCCAGTTTCTATAGAGATGGAAGCACTCTGGTGAAGACAAGGTAAAAAGGATTCCATAAAGTAGTGAGCTGCCATGTGGACTGTGGGTCCAGACTCTGATCTGGAGGTTACCTTGTGGTCAGATTGGTTATGAACTCTCTGTGATGCTAGTACTTACTGGAAGCTCAGAGGATAATACTCAGAAAATGACGTTGGCCCTACGATGGGAGGCTCTCTTGTTTCCACACTTAACTTTGTCTTCTAGAATCATCTTCAGAGACAGCGTCAGCCCTCCTGGATACTTACCCCTGCCTCCTTCTTAGCATCGTCTCTAAAGCAGTTGAGACAATCAGGTATTGATTACCTGGCGATTTTGGTAGCCCTGGTCTCTCAAGGTATGCAGGAAGAGAAGCTGGCTTTTGTCTGCCAGGAGTTCAGTCTCCCTGAGTCCATACACTGGCAGAAGCTTTCCGATTTTCTATCTGCTTTTAGTAAGCAGACACAGGAACAAAAAGGCAAGGTTGAGTGGCATTGTCACGAACCATGCTTTGCTATTTCTTTTTTCTTTTTTTTCTTTTTTTTTTTTTTTTTGGTACACGGGCCACAAGTGGGCCTCTCACTGTTGTGGCCTCTCCCGTTGCGGAGCACAGGCTCTGGACACACAGGCTCAGCGGCCATGGCTCACGGGCCCAGCCGCTCCGCGGCATGTGGGATCTTCCCGGACCAGGGCGTGAACCTGTGTCCCCTGCATCGGCAGGCCGACTCTCAACCACTGCGCCACTAGGGAAGCCCCACACTTTGCTATTTCTGAGGGCTGTCTTGGTTATTTGCCTGGAAATTATGAAATTGGCTTTCTGCTTTTACTTAAATCCAATCAGTCTGACTAACTTTTACCGGAAAAGTTGGTCAGGAGCCGACCAATACCACTAACAGAAATAATTTGTCAAAAAAAAAGTGTTGTCTTTTGAAGAAAGCAGTTTTAAAATAAGTGAGAATGAAATAGGATGTTTGAGTGGATTTCTACGCTTTTGGATCCAGAGCTTTTGGTGCTGGGCTCTGGAAGGGCAGAGTGTGGGACTGAAAGGGTTGAGGCCACCTGGTGAGTGGTTGGTTTCCAGAATCTACAGATTCCTCTGTTTGGAAGGTACTTTAGGTGCTGGTCTTGAAGCTTCATTGGAATAGCAAACATGTCTCTTTAACTTTAGCACCAGATTGCTTTGAGTTGGTGGCTGATGGTACCTGTAGTGGCTTGAAACTTTTCCCTTAGAGGCTGTATATAGCTCATCAAGAAGTCACTTGACCCTCCTCAGAGGTTCAGCACTTTTTTGATTTCAAAAGAATAAAAAAGGGAATGAGAAATAGCCACGGATTTACTGAGGATTCCACTGTTTGGTCCATAGTGGGAATGTGACCACTTGCATCTTCTGCCAGCATCTCAGTAGTTGTGTGCGGATTACTGATGTGTAGAAAGATCTGAAAGCCAGGCCTTCAGGTGGCCTTGCTCCCTGGGGTAGCCCCTTTTAGGGGCATCCTGCTGCTGGTCTTGGGGTACCTGCCCTGTGTTCTTCAACTCTGACTCAAGTTGCTCTTGACTCTTCAGGGTGCTTGGCTGAGCTGTCTGCATCTCCACACTTCCTGCCTGTTGGTGGAGGCACCTCACCTTGGTGGAATTTTGCTGAGATCCTCCAAAATTCTTCAGCTGGGTGTGCAGGCTGGGCTCCTTTATGGCCGGGGCTGTCTCTGTCTGTGCCTTGGATGTTCCTAGCTTTAGTTTCTGAAAGATATTTTTCCCAGTTCTATGTTTTTACTAATGTTCTTTTTGCTTTTTTTTGTTAAGCCATAACTGGGGAAGGAAAAGGAAAATCTTCCAGAAATGAGTGTAACATGAAGAACAGCCTTAGTTTGACATAGTAACTGCATTTCTGAGACTCTCACCCAACCATGTGGGGAGGTGGATGGAGTTCATGAGACTCTGAGTTTACCAGGTGGGACCACACACGGCCCATTTGCTGCACACTGGCTTTGTGCCCGGTGGGACACCAAGTGATCTTGCTTAGTGGCCATGACCCTGAGTGAGCTTGAGGCAAAGATCTGTCCTGTGAGTGAATAGTGCAGTTACCATCTGCATTTCATAGACAGGGAAATGAGGCTCATGACTGGTGTCAGCCCAGCGCTATAAACGTCAAAGCCTCACAGCCACTGAAATACTTGAACTCACTGCTGGGCTGGAGTCTCACCCAACTCTTACCGCAGTCCAAGGAGGCCTGGGCCACAGAACTGGGATTAGGAGCCAGGCCTTCTGAACACAAGCTGCTTCTTCCTTTGTTAGTAGCTCTCTGTGTAGTTACTGTCTTGTCCTTGGAGGCCTAGTTTATGTGTTACTTCCTCTGTGTGTGCTTCCTCACAGAAGAACCATGTCTGCCCTCTTGCCTCAGTAGGCCTGGCTGCTCCCCTGCTGATGTTCTGGGATGTGCTTAGTCAGTGACCCAGAGCTGGGTGTATTACATGCACTAAGCCTGTACTGTGTGTCCAGCCTCCCAGCCTGGGAGGTCCTTGAGGGCAAGGGCTGCATCTTCCACCCTAACATCCAGCAGGTGCTCAGTAGAAGTTTGTGGAAGAAGAGTACCCTCTAGATATTAACTCTGGGTAGATTCTGTGAGCTAGCAGACGATCTGGTTGACCCTGTAGTGATGAATAATAAAGGCTTCCTAGGATCCTAGAGGATGTATAGCTGGAATCCACTCTCTTCTCTGTGACCAGTGGATGGTTCTAACTTGAGTGGAAACAACAGAACAGCTGACGCTTACAATATTAACTTTTCACTTACTGTGTAAAAGGGTTTGATTGTAGGGTTGTTAATCAAGCTGTCAGGTAAAACATGATGGTCTTATTTATTATATATATAAGGAGGTACTTTATAAAGAAATTGAGACTTGGTGATGAATAAATATTGGACACCAATTACGTTGCTGCTATTAATCAAGATGTTCATATTTAGCAGTAACCGCTACCATGAGGGATTGTAAAAGTAAATAAACTTCCCCAAGGATGAATTATACCATTTGATGATTAACTTCCCATTAAGAACACTGGCTATTTACAATTAGACTTTTTAAAAAGTTAGTAATAACCCTGCATTTAAACAATAGTTATGGTTAGGCATACCAACAGAAGGAGACACTGCTAATTACTTTCAGTTAATTCTAAATAAATTATTGGGTTTAAAATGTATGCTCCTATTAAAATCTGTCCTAATCTAGACCTCTATTAAATAAAGAATGCTTTATTTAATGGTATCAGAGAGTCATGTCACTTACTCCAGGCTCAACAGCTGTTGTGGCAGGATTAGGATTTGAACCTATCACCTATACTTCAAAATGCTTTTCAAGTGTTTTGCTATGAATGGTCTCATTTACTGTTTAGACAGTTCTTGTGAGCTGGGCCAAGTCCCACATGTGTTTTATTGAAGAGGAAAGGGGTTGTCTGTGGACACAAGTTTTGGAGTGGATTCCCTCTTCTGTCCCAGTGTTCTTGTGATAGGGGCCCCTCTTGGCATGATTGTGGCAGGAAATGCAACCGTGGATGTCCTGGGTGCAGAGTCTGGCACATACTACGCTAATATGTGGGCTATTTTTAAAATGGTATTTTTAGTGGTTTGAAGCAAATATCTAAATTTGGAAGCTGGTTTTGATACCTTAAATGATCTGGTGGGCTTGAAAGGTCGATAAATACACCCTTCTGGAAATGTGTTTACAGGCAATAATATTTATCGAAGTTAAGCTTTATTTTGCCCCAAAGCTATAGTTATAAAGTAAGTTTAATGCAAATACTTGTGTTTTCTATGCCAGGACTGACGACAAATTAGGGTGTTTTGGGTAAGCCACTTAGCAGTGCTACCTTTTCCAGCACTCACTGAGGAGAACTCATCAGCAGAGTGGAAAAGTCTATTAGCTTTATGTGAGATTTTGCTGGATTGCTATTTTTATTTGGAAAATCCAGTTTTAGCTTTTTGTCTCACATGATAATGAGTTTTCTGATATTGTCACCCTTTATTAAAAGTGTATAGGAGAGGTGACAAACAGCTTTCTGCAATGAGATGGTGTAATAAATAAAATCAGATCCTAGAAGTCTGCTTGTCATTGGCATAAACAAGCGCATCCCTTCTTATTGGACAGAGAGGAGGAGGATGTTGGTGGTAACTTTGGAGAAATTTGATGCTGCCTTTGAAAATCCAGAGACTGAATTCTGAAATGAATGTTACTACCTTATTTGATTCAGAGTGGCTACAATTAGATAACTTTGACAATTAATTGTGGTTGGGTTTTACTGTGCTACAGCTGAGTGCTTTAGTCATACAGTGGATGATCATTGGGAAAGTGGGCCCTTGGCGATCACTTCCTCACTGTGGGTTTCTTTTGGGATGGCAGAATCTGTTTATCGTGGCACAGGACAGAAAATAAATCCTGGAAGCACCATATAGCTCAAATGACAATTTGAAAATAACAATCAGAGCAGTGACTAGAAGCTGAGACACAGATTCGGTTAACAAACAGAAGAACTCATCTCAGGCATTGGATGGAAAGCCCATTTCTGAGTTTATTTCACAGCATATTATGACAACATTTCTTTAAATTACAGTTCATCTCCATTTGAAAGATATAATATACACATTCTCCTGGGAAATAATCAGAGACAAAGCTTGACTGTATTTTTCCCCCCCTGAAGTTGACCTTGTCTCCTCAAAGAACATTTTTCACACTGTGAAATGTAATTTACTTGACCCCAACAAAATTGAAATAAAACCCACTATAGTTACCAGTGAGCAAGAAAGTGAATTTGGGTTTGGGAGAATCAGGGATAAAAAATGAAACTTTTTTTTTTTTTTTTTGCTATTCAAAGAATAAATATACTGAAGGAGATGATGGGGTACCCCATAATTTCATGGTAGTTTTGCACCCATTTCTGTTTCACAGCGCAGTGTGTGTTTGAGAGCGGTGGGTGGTTGTGGGGTTTATGGTGGACCCACCCCGTGGTTTGGCTGAGAGGACCCTGGAGCCTGGGAGGGAGAGGCAAACTGTTGAGAGTCACAGGGCTGGTTGAGGGCAGGGTGGGGTCTGCATCCTGGTCCATGTACCTCAGGGCGCTATTTGCCAAGGTGGCCTTTGCCTCTCTAAAGCTTTTTTTTCGTGAAGCCTGTAGATTTTTCTTTTTTATACCTCAGTGTACTGTTTTCTCAGTTTCTAGATTCATATTTGCTTAAGAGGAGCCACAAAATAAATAACTCTCCAACAGAGACTTGAGCAGTGACTGATGGGAGCACTTCTCTCATGTTGAACTCACTTCCTTTCAATTTAGGGAATGTGGAATTGCCTCAACTGCCACCTGCATTTTCCAGGGCATCTGTCCCTGTGCATTTGTGATGGTCTTTTTAGATGAGACTCAGCTGTCAGAGGTCAAGTTCAAAGGCGGTATAGTTGTCATGAGAAGAAGAACATGTAGTTGTCAGTCTCTTTGAGTGCAGGGAACAAGTGCTCTTATGAAGCTGGGGAAATAAAACGATCAGAGATTTAGGCTGGTAGGGAAAAGCCAGGGCCTTAAAAGTTTCTGTCTGAACATTTGCTGCACACTTGACAAATCCTTGACATGTCAAATCCTTGTCGCTGCCTTGGTCTTTGCCGCGTCCCCAGGATATGATTGGCATTCGTGAACTATTTGAGTGCATACCATCCACTTCTGTGATTGTTGTTTGTGCTAAGACCTTATGACCTCCCTTCTCTGATTTTAGAGGCATAGAAATGAGGTTAAGAGCATGTGTCACTTGCCCAAGATCACCAGCCTGGAGTCCCTAAGTCTGGCTTCCATCCTAGGCTCTGCCCAGCACCGGCAATAGGAGCACAGGACATTTGAGCCCCCTGGTGCAGCATCCCCATCCCCCTTCCCCCCCTCCCCCGCCTCATCTTTCCTTTGCCCTCTTGGCTGATGAGCCATCACATGTGGAAGCCCTTTATTATTTACACGGGTTATTATTACACCTGATCAACTTGAACTCACTTCGGGAGATGTGCTGACCTTTCCTGGCCGTGCTGCATGTTCTCATCTCTTCTTGGCTCACATTTCTATTTTTCCTTTGATCCAGAGTAGTGAATGTGGGCAAAATGAAGGTTTTCTATGGAGCTGGGGTTCCGGAGTTTTCCAGAGCTAATAGCAGAAGGCTGCAGGGTTTGTCTCTTGTTAGCAACAGTCTGAGGCAAGAATCCCAACCATGACTGGTTCTGGTGAGGAGAGTGACTTCTAAGTTACCGGTGATTGAGGCAGAGAAGCCCTAAATGGAGAGAACTCAGTGGCATTGTGTTATTACCCAAAGGGCCTGAGCAGAGGCCTTCGTGCCTTTGGAAGCAGGAGGGGTTTGTCTGCACTTCCCATAGATTCTATTCATAAATGTTGGAATTCTTCTGATGACAGAACAGTGATGAACCCATTGGTTTGGAAGGTGAAATCATGGAAAAACCTATTTCAGTACCACAAAGTTGGGATTCTTGTACTTTTCAGATTATAGTTCAAAATGGCTCTGAGTGCAGAGGTTTCCAAGCTCTGCTTTGTCCTAACCTTTTTAGGATACAAAAAGAAACACCTTAGCATTAAATGACTTTCTTGCAAAAGAGAGATTCCTCACAAAAAGAGTCTTTTGAACAAATAACTTTGGGAAACTCTGCTTTCTCTGTTTTTTCCCCCCTTGGCAATTGTACATTTGCATATTAAAGGCTCTGAGAAGTCCTGAGAACGAAGCCTGTTTAATTTTACCAACCTTATTGGCATTTCCAAACCTTATTTAACACCTCGAATTTTAATCTGCCTGAAGCACATTTCTGGAATTGGGGTTTTAGATACTTAGAGGTCAGTCACACAACATATAAAGGTTAAATTATATTTACTCATGAACAGTCTACAGATTCAAGGCCAAATCCTTTATACCAGGAATCAGTAAACTTTTTCTCTAAAAGGCTAGATAGTAGATATTTTGGGCTTTGCAGGCCATGAGGTCTCTGTTGCAACTACTGTACTCTGCCATTGTTGCGTGAAAGCAGAGGCGACACATAAACGAATGGACACAGTTGTGTTCCAATAAAACTTTATTTATTGGAACAGATGGCAGGCTGGATTTGGCCTGTGGGTCATAGTTTGCCCATCCTGTGTTAGATCCCTGGTCCCCAGATCACTCTGCTGCACATTCTGTGCTGTTATCTCTGGCTGTAATGCATGTTTTGATTCAACAACTCCTACTCAGCCTCCCCTAGAGGCCTTCTTGGACTTCTGGGACAGCTTGAGCACCTGCTCCTCTGTCCTCCCATAGCTCTTCTCCTCTATCATATCCCTAAGCAATGTGCTGTCATCAGTCACTTCCTTCCCTACCCCTAACCCCACTGCAAGCTCTGCGAGCAGAGACCTTATTACCACTGTGTATCTCCAGCTCTGATAATGAGGATGAACAGTGTACCAGACACACTGCAGGCACTCACTGGGAGCTTGTTGGATGAATATGATGAATTGATACAGTGTTTTATCTTGTTTTGTTTGGATGAACTTTTAGAGTTAATAGTAAATACAGCAGGAGAAATGCTCTTTCCAAATGAAAATTTCAAACACCCCCAAAGACACAGATCATTTGAATGAATCTGGGGATGAATTCTACATCCTCCCAGAATATATGCTTCTTGGATAAAGGAAGAAATGAGGCTACTGTGAACTGTGGTAAATTATGCATGTGGAACAGAAAAGCCGAGTGAAAAATGATAATTTAGGGGTCAATGGGGAAGTAGTTGAAAGATCTGAAGGCGTATTTTTCTCCTTCTTTCTCCATGTATTAGAGATTAAATGATACAGACCTTTTTCTCTTTTCACCCAGGCCTGTAAAATATTTTTTTCTGGTAATTTCTCTTCATATTACATGACTGCTCTAATTACATCTCTAGTTTTAAGATAATAGAACTGCATTTTTAATGTGCTCTCTGTTGTATCTGGATTTGTGATATCTCTTCTTCCTTACTCCTGAAAAAAATATAACTGAGTTAATACTAAAATAAAGTAGATGAATTAAAAGGGAATGATCCAGCCATTAAAAGAAACAAAATTGAGTTATTTGTAGTGAGATGGATGGACCTACAGTCTGTCATACGGAGTGAAGTAAGTCAGAAAGAGAAAAATAAATACCGTATGCTAACACATATATATGGAATCTAAAAAAAAATAAATGGTTATGAAGAACCTAGGGGCAGGACAGGAATAAAGACGTAGACGTAGAGAATGGACTTGAGGACACAGGGAGGGGGAAGGGTAAGCTGGGACAAAGTGAGAGAGTGGCATGGACATATATACACTACCAAACGTAAAATAGATAGCTAGTGGGAAGCAGCTGCATAGCACAGGGAGATCAGCTCGGTGCTTTGTGACCACCTAGAGGGGTGGGATAGGGAGGGTGGGAGGGAGGGAGACGCAAGAGGGAGGAGATATGGGGATATATGTATATGTTTAGCTGACTCACTTTGTTATAAAGCAGAAACTAACACACCATTGTAAAGCAATTATAGTCCAATAAAGATGTTAAGAAAAAAAGGGAATGAGACTTTAAAATCTCAGATCCAACCCAAATGCTCATTCAACAGCTGGGCTCCTCACCTCTGAAGCCAAGAGAGCCCTGTTCTCACCTACCTTTCCTGATGGGAAGCCTCACTCATCTCCAGGGGTGGCCATGGTCCTGAACTGGCCTGATGAGGATGAAAAGAAAGGCTGGCCTGCTGTTTCCTAGGGACTGAAGAAGACCCTAGAAGAGGGTCTTTTCATCTAGAAGAGACGTTGTGACCGTCCCAGAGTCCACTGTTGGGCATTTCAGAATCTCTCAGCAATTTATCCCCCTCTGCTGCTGTCCTGGAGACCACTGCAGGATGTCATGACTTTCGGAGCCTTGTCAGGCAGAGTAGTCCTATCTCAGTGCCATTGCTGATGAGTGAAGTGACGTTGGGAGAGTCACTTGACATCTTGGCCTTCTCCGGATGACTCCATCTGTATCTGATCAGTTGGCCTCCTGGGTTGTCTTCGATGTTAGCAAATAAAACTCCATGTACCCAGTTGAATATTAAATACCACCATGCCTCTTTCTCATTTTAATCTTATAGGAACTGGGTAGAAGGAAATGACAGAGATTTCAAAGCCTTAACAATTGAAATAACTGTATACCACATTCGTGTTCCTGATTTTATTAAAACACAGGTCCTTTCTTCTAGGAACTCATATCTAAATAAGGGAAGTGGACACACAAACCCAGAACTGCAACGTTGGAGGATAACGGCATGTGTAAGGCACTGTGGGGGTGTGGAGGAAGGCATCACTGGTTGTCTGGAGTGGGCACTAGGCAGTCAGGAAGAGTTTCCCAAATGGGGTCATGATAGACTTAGGTGTTTAAGCATGACCTGCTGTCCACCATATAGAGGGGCATGGTGCTGGGCATTCCTCATAAAGAAAGCAGAACCCCCCGATAATTCTCAGGTCCACAGATATAGCATCAGGGGAATAACGGGGGGTTGTGTTTTTCCAGCCAGCTGCTCAGAACATTTACAGCTGTGGAATATATGTACATGGAACTCATGATGTAGATTGCTAAACATGGGTCATGGTTGTGCTTGTTCCATCGTTTCCATTGCTACACTTGCTTTTATCAAGTATAAAAGATGAACCAAGAAAAACTGTGAGTAGCAGGAGAAGCTGTGCAGGAATTACCCTGAACAGATGACGCTGCTGAGGAGAGCAGTGATGATTCAGCACCAAGGACAGTGACAGGCAGCCTGCCCAGCTCTGGGACCTGGTAATTCCTCTGTTGATGATTCACTGGTGTTGGATGTGGTAAGGAATGGCATTCCTTACAAAGAGTTTGTGTTCACTGTGCCCTTAGGACTGCACCCAAGCCGAGCTTGTCTGGCTGTCATAGGTTAGGCTATGTTACCCCTCTGTTGGAGGCCAGGTGGCTGAGTCCACATTCCCTTGGTACAGACCCCTTGGAGCTGGGATCAGATCTCGAGGGTCCTGCTCCTGAAACAAGTGGAAGGCCATGCTTGCTGTGTTTTCTGCCAGACAGTTGGCCCAAGGTTATAGTTTTGCTCTCAGTTCCTTTATGCATGAGGAATTTCCATGCCTTTTCCAGGTCGTAGGTTCTCTAATAGATCCACAGATCCCACATTTCCAGAATGGCTCATTTTTCTGTTTATCAGTGGAGTGACATTAGTGGTGATATAAGCTGCGAATTATGTAGCATAGGGAGTGTCACTCATTTAGAACTTGGCAGGCCACTCCAATATCATTTGTGGTGTTTGTCCCACAGCAACTCAGGTTAATGGATTTGGCCTTTGACTGACTTTAACAAGTTGATAGAATTTTCTCCACCCCTCCCCCAATACTCCAGCCTCAGCCAGAAGTGAAGCTGAGGTGTCTGAGCCTCCAGCATGACTCTGCATATTTTATTGGAAGCAATAGCTAACATAACCCCTTTACATTTACTTTGGAAATGATGGCTCAGCTTTGTTGAAGGAATTCTTGGGTTTTGTGATCTTAACTCCTGATTTTTCCACTCCCACTTAGCCAGGTTGTTGACTGAGAAGCCTTTGTGTGTGGACTTGGCTCCCTGAAGACATGCAGTGGAGAGTCATATTTGTTTGTGTAGTCATAGCTAGAAGGATTAAGAAGAGGCTTTCCATGGAACCGGCCCACTGATCATGTGTGTGGTTTCTCTGGTCTGAAAGGGCTGGTGTCTTTTAAAAAATTTTTCATATGACTATTTCAAAACAAACTCACTAGAGTTAACTGTGCTCATGGACCTTCGTGATTTGGCATAATCAGGGCCAGTGTCATGAGTGTGTGTCCTGTTCAGTCACACAGGGCTCTGCGCTTAGAAGACTCCGCATTTGGTTTCATGACCTGTTGCCACCCTCTTGAAATTCTTTATAATTTTTCAACAAAGGGCCCCACATTTTCATTTTGGACTCAGTTCCATAAATTATGTTGCTGGTCCTGGGCATAATCCAGTGTGGAAAGAGAATAACAACTAGAGTACAAGGACCTTGTAGAGACTTGAGGAGTTCTGAGTCCATAGAGTGTAGAAGGGACTTTAATAAGTGTTCTGTTCATTAATAAAGGTTGCATAACTGTCCTCCATGGTAGATAGTTTTAGCATAAGGCCAGTGAGGGACAGAAGCAAAGTCAAAGACAATGGCAGTAAGTGGCCTTGTGTCTCTCCAAGCAGTCTTATCCCTTACTCCCCCAGCCCCCAACCTGTCCTTTGTGGTTGAGAGTCCAGGAGGCAATGAGAAGGGGTCATAGCCCTGCTGGGTGGTGCTAGATTAATGTCCCAGTGAGATGGAGCGGCTGGCAGGCTGTGCCTCTGGGCGTAGGATTGGCGAGTTATAGGGATGTGGGTTTATTCTTGCCCAGCTTCAGGAGGAAGTTTTCTGGAGCTGTGAGAGTTTGAAGAGATCTGCTGGAAGGCCTTTCTCACCGCCTTGGGCATGGAGGGAGAGGCAGGGTTAGCCAGAGGCTTGGTGCCAGTAGCTGAACCCACAGGCAGGCCTGTCTGCCCTATCAGCTGATTCTAGGCCCTTTGCACCTTCACCTTAGATGATTTAAAAAGGAACTTTTAATTCTTATGTCATTAAAGTAAATGAATACACATAATTTTCTCCTTTTTAGTCTTCACATGTAACAGTCCATCCTCATAAATGCTTTCCACATTATTCCTCGTTGGAATGTGGGGTTATGACAGAGTGTTAGCAGCAGGGAAGGGGTGGTACCCAGAAAGGGCAAATGTTTCTTAAAACCTCTTCCCTGAATAGAAGGCAAAGAGATAGTGGGAGAATACAGGGTTTAGGACCTATTGCTGATGGTTAAAAGATTATGTTCTAGGGGCTTCCCTGGTGGCGCAGTGGTTGAGAGTCCGCCTGCTGATGCAGGGGACACGGGTTTGTGCCCCGGTCCGGGAAGATCCCACATGCCGCGGAGCGGCTAGGCCCGTGAGCCATGGCCGCTGAGCCTGCGCATCCGGAGCCTGTGCTCCGCAACAGGAGAGGCCACAACAGTGAGAGGCCAGCGTACTGCAAAAAAAAAAAAAAAAAGATTATGTTCTAGGTGAGTGACACCTCTCCCTGCTCTGCGATCAGTGCCTACACCACTTCCCCCCTTCCTGAAATCTAGAGATTTAAAACCTCACATCCCTGTAACCTTTGATTTTTAGCTCCAGCTTAAATCTCTAAGCATGTCACTATCGGAGTTTCTGTCTAGAGAAACCTTTGAATGTGAACCTCAAAGCAATCCCCTGGCGTGCTTTCTCATCTTCTCTTTCACAATGATGACATTGGCAATAAGCCATTTTTCTTCCAGGGAAAGCAGATCCTCTTTCTTCTGATTCACCTTGTAAGATTATATAGGATTTTAAGTACAATATTCTAGAAACATTTTCCAACCATCCTGTTGCAGTTGTAGAGCTGTTAAGGTGTTGTGGACAGAACACAAGTTTGGGACCTGTAGAGCTGGGTTTGAATCCTGACTCTGCCACTCAGTCGTCATATGATCTTGGAGAAAACACTTAACCTCCTTGCACCTCAGTTTTCTCATCCATAAAATGGGAATCTCTGTCTAAAACACAAAGAAGAAACAACTCTCTCCAAGGACTGTCACTCGGACCTTAAGGGGGTAAATATCAAAGCCTGGCATGGTGTCTGGTGTGGTTGCTGCTTGATCAATGTTGGTGGAAGCTGAAGAAAACCTTCCCTTTGTTGAGTTGGATTTATTTTAATTAATCCAGGTGAATTTACTCAAAGACAGTTGTGAAGAACTCATATGGAGCCGAAACACATCTGCTCTGGGGAAGTGGAGGATAATCCTGAGGCTTAGATACAGCAGGCTTTTACATTCACTAAAAGAGAAGCACAACTCAGGCAGCCTCAAGGAGCAGGGGCAGTATCTGGGGACACACATGTAATCTTGAATGTCTTTTTGTAATAGGAGATCACATCAGATTAATGATTTTAAAATGAGCATTTTTCTGCCTTCTGGCTGTATTTAATGTTCTAATGCCTTTAAAAATAATCATCAACAGCAGCAGCATCATACTACTACCCAGTTTAGTGTTTTTGGCTTTATAACCACGCTGAGCAGTCTAAACTGTTCAATGGACTTCGTAATCTGGTATCCAGGGAGCTCCTTGGAAGGGGACAGGCAGTTTTTTGTGTTTCCACACTAAGCTGACCGGGCACTTGGAACTTGGTGACACGCTCTCTGCTTCTGGGGTGGGTGGGTAGGTGGCGTGTTCACCCCCTCTGTGGACAGTTTGCCTTGGAAGAGCTCAGCTTTGGTGTCAGGCAGAGCTGGGTTTGGGTGTCAGGGCTGTGTAGTTGGGGTAAGTTGTGTAACTTCTCTGGGCGTCCATTTTCTGATACTTGAGGATAATGGTGGATAATGATACCTACCTCCATAGGGCTGAAGATTGAGAATGTATGAAGAGCACAGAGCCAGCAGGCGAGGAAGGGCTCCATGAATGTTAGTTGCTGCTGTTGCTGATGCTATTATACAGTAATATCTAATCCTCCGTTCTGTCCTGAACTTGGAAGTGGAGTGCCCTAGGATGCATTGACATTGAGGGGTTTGTGTGGAGGGGGTTTGGATGTTTGGGATCTGCCAGCTGCCTTCTAGTGCATTCATGCTCTCCCTGCGAGTTTTCTTTAGAATGTCTTGTGCCATCTATAATGACGGAACCAGGGATGCAGTGTTTTTTTTATATTCCCTGTCAGTCAGCAGTGCCAAGTGACTCAAGAGTGGGTGACCCTTCATCCTCCCACTTCCCGAAAGTTCTTTTAAAGATTGCTTGGGGGTGGAGGGGAAGAATTTTCTTTTTAACACAAATGATGTGTTTTGACAAAAATATATCACCGTGGTGAGTTTATGCTAAAGGGGAAATGCTTGCTCTTACAAACAGTGCTTATTTTTCCTTCAGCAAACAGGGCATTGACACTTGAGTCCCTCATGCAACCTGTGGAGACAACTCCTTACTGAGGCAGGGCTGGTGTGATAGGTCCATTAATCTTTGGTAAAAACATTGAAACCACAGCAATGCCCTAGCAGACTCCTGGGGCATTTAAAAACCAGAGACCTAAAGGAGGGTGCAGCAGCCCACAGAGAGCACATGCTTTTGATTGTCCGAACGTCAGGTCCCAGTGCTGCCACCACTGTGGGGTCTGGGGCAAATGATTCTTCTCCGAGTGTGTTTCTTCCCCAGGAAAGTCACACGAGAGACATGAGGCCGCCTCAGCTCCCCACACGCTTGTCCCCACACTCAAGGGCTGTGTGTGCGCGCACATGTGTGCGCACACTGTGTTGGCTATAGATTGTTTTCTGGGGATCATTGATGCTGTCCTCCAGGTAACTCAGTGGGAGTAAAGGTGTGACAATGGATGCACACTGACGGCTCTGCAGCTGGTGCGAGGGAAAGCGACTTTTAATTGTGCAGGTATTATGGAGCCTCAGAGAAACTCAGACTCAGAGAGTCGATCATTGTAGGAGAACCACGATGGGGAGGAGGGATCTAAGAATTACGGGTAGTGAAATAGTATTGGTTGTAGCCCTGTTGGACTGGGTAGATTGTCCTTCAAATGTCCTTTCTCCTGTTACTGTGCTGAGGAGGCTATTTGTGATTCTAGTTAACATTTATTCTGCGTGTGACCTTGACAGGCACTGTGCTAAATGATTCACGTTTAATCCTCACAACAACCCTCTGAGGAAGGGGCTGTTATTATGGAATCCATTTTTCAGGTGAGGGCATGAGGCTTGGAGGGGTGAAGTGACACTCCCTGTCATGAGGTAAGTTGGGGAGGCTGGTTGCAGCCCAGGTGGTAGGACTTTGTGATCCTTGCCTTTGGCCTCGTGGCTAGAACTGTGGCTGTGGGACCAGTGAGGCTGCTCTGAATGAGTGTTGCACTGTCCACAATCACACATCTGACAAAACAGCGAGGAGGGCTCTTGCACACCTTCTTGCAGATTGCCTGTTGTAGGCAATGCCTTTTCCAAGGTCCAGTTTTTCTGGGATTAACTACGGCTTTCCCTCTGTCCCCGATGGTAGCATCAGATGACATAATGATAATAAACATCTGAACCCTAGTTTCTAGGTAAGAATTTTTCAAACATTGTCTCATTTGATCTATTAGACAGGTACTATGATTAGTCCCATTCTCCAGATGGGGAAACTGAGTCACTTGCCTGCCATCTTGGAACCAGCGGGTGACCATCTAACCTGCACAGCCTGTCTTTAGAGCTCCTACCCATAACCACTGGGCTGTGTGCTCTCGAGAGGGACCCCCCCAACCTGGAAGATTTTGTTGCAGAAAGAATGTTCATCAGGGCTGATTTTAGGGTGTGTTGTTGGGAGCACCAGCTCCATGGCCTGAGAGACCTGGGTTCAAGTTTGTGTTCCCCCACTTACAGACCATGTGGCCATGGGCAAGTCATTGTTTTCCTGTGCCTTATTCCTTTTATGTAAGACAGGAGAAGAGTACCTCACTGGGATGTTGAGAGCTCAGGGTCTGCCCCATAGTCAGCTCACAGTATTCGGGATCTAGCATTAAATTCACAATTGAGAAGCAAGGATGTGACGTGGGAGCATCCCCCAGTTGCTGAACCCAGAAACCCACACCAATTCTCCCTCCTGCCTCTTCTACTTCCCCATCTTTCTAACAGTTTTCCTGCAATATTCCTCCTGGCTGTCCTTCCTCTCCACTTGATTACCCCATGATCTCCTTTGAGAGGCCTGCCTCCTGCCTGGCCTCCCAGTCTCTGGCTGTGCCTCTTCAGATCCATTTCCCACATGGAAATGTTGCTCTGCCAGCAAAGCACATCTGACCCGGTCACTTCCCTGCTAAAGAGTCCTGAGTGGTACCTGGTCACTTACAGTCAGCTCTTCTTGAATCCCACAGGGTGTTAGAATCACTTGGGGAAGGCACCTAATATGCACATTCTGGGGTCCCATGCCCAAGAGACCTAGTTCAGTGGGTCTAAGTTAGGCTCAGGAATATGCTGTCTGGCTGTTATGCCAGGCGATTCTGGCATGTGAGATCTGGACTGAAACACTGATCAGTGAGAATCAGTCCGAGTTCCTTTACCTGCCTCGTCAGTCTGACTTATTTCTGCCGCTGTGTCTCTGCCAGGCTGCCCAGTCTGTCCCCTGCCTCTGCTTCCCTTTTGACCTGGCTTCTGTGTTTTAAGATTTAGCTTTGAGAGGGACTGGCATGAAGAAGCAATGGCAGAGATAATCATAATATCTAGTATTCACGGAAGGCTCATCATATGCCGGGGGAAGCTTTTGCAAGTATTAAGCCTTTAACTCCTCATAGCCCTGTGAGGTCAGTACTGATGTTGTCCCCGCTTTGGTCGATGTGGAAAGTGAGGTGTGAGAAAGCGGATATAATTTGCTGTGGAGCCGGTGGCCAGTGAGCAGGGGAGGAGCCCAGGTCTTGGCGGGGTGTGTGGGTGGGAGGCACCTTCCCTTGGACTTTCGTGGCACTGGTTTGGGTTGTCCCAACATCACAGTGATTGGAGGAAGCTGCTGGTACTCAGTGTGCAGGGCTCAGGGGAGTCGGACCTGCTTCACTGTGTAGGTCAGCAGCAGATATTTTGCTAGGCTTTCCTGCAGGTAAAAAACCTGACCGTAATGATTTGAGCCTAGAATCTAACCTAAACACACGGTTTTAAAAATTCCATGGTTTTAATAAACACTGGATTTTCCTGGAGCATGACCACTGTAAATCATCAAGAGTTATTCAGTATTTTAGAGGAGTCACATCACCAAGGGCAATGTTAATAGCCATTAAGACATAACCTGTGTGGGGCCTTCCCTGGAGGCGCAGTGGTTAAGAATCTGCCTGCCAGTGCAGGGGACATGTGTTCGATCCCTGGTCCGGGAAGATCCCACATGCCGCTGCGGAGCAACTAAGCCCGTGCGCCACAACTACTGAGCCTGTGCTCTAGAGCCCACAAGCCACAACTACTGAGCCTGCGTGCCACAACTACTGAAGCCCACATGCCTAGAGCCTGTGCTCCGCAACAAGAGAAGCCACCACAATGAGAAGCCCACGCACTGCAATGAAGAGTAGCTCCTGGTCGCCGCAACTAGAGAAAGCCTGCACGCAGCAATGAAGACCCAAGGCAGCCAAAAATAAAATACAAATATTAAAAAAAAAAAAAGACATACCTGTGTGTATTTGTATTTGTAGCTGCTGAATTTTCGGTGATTCTACATCAAGGTGTGAGCATCTGACCGTTTATGTTTTTAGTGTAGTTGTGCCTAAGTGTTTACCTACTGAAATACATATTACTGTATTATAAACCACCTGCCTTTGATTCTTTTTTATATTATACGTCAGGCCTACTGATTTTTTTAATGTTATATGTTATTATCTGAGTTTCATTTCAGGGTAATAAAGGAGACTTTGCAAAATGATTGCTTAAAAAGGAGTCTTTGGTCTCATCGATGAAGAATCACTGCTCTACAAAATCAAGCCTCTTTGAGGGGTGGGAGGGCAGTGAGTTCTCAGGAGGGAAACCTAGTGGATGGATCTTCAAGGGAAGGTTGTTCAAAGGAAACTTGAGTCTGGAATGCCTTTGCTAGACCTCAGCTTACCTCCTGCCCACACATCACAGCCCTCCCTTTCTCTTTGAGATGTTAATTTGTTGCTAGGAAAATTATCTTGTCACTGACAAACGAAGTCTGGAAGAATCAGCTCCTCTTATAAAGTGGTTCCTATGGTATCTGCAGGGCTTTGTCGGTTTGCAAGTTATGAATATTTATGTCTCAGGAAAAAAAATTCCTCATTTAAATTACATTTTCAGTAATTTCCCACTTAATTTCCCACAGAAAATAATGACATTTCCAGCCTTTGCCTAGGTGAATGTCTTCAGAGACGGCAATTTTCGCACATGGACTCAAGGGGCATTGGAATTGACCTGATTCCAAACACAGAGGCAGGCTTACTGCCCTGTGATTACTTCCATATAAAGTAACGCGTGTGCCCGATACATTATCGAATGAAGATAAAATGCCAGACGTGATTATGGTAAATTAGACCTTTTGAATTATTTATGAGAGCCAATGTAAACTGTGTTTCACTTTTCCCCGCTCATGTTTACATAAAAGCCATTGTAGGACTTGTTACTAAACAATTTTAAAATTTATTATACAAAGGGCCAAGTCTGAAAGGCAATTCTAGCCCAGGTTTCCTCATCTTTATCCATGAGCTCTTTAGGCAGAAAAGCGGATCTGTTCAAAATGTTATTGCACATGTGTGGTATGGGCCTGAGCAAAGTCCAGGAGAAGCTGAACTTGGGGATGGCAGGAAATGTCTTCTCTTTGACCCCACATCTGCTAGTCCTGGCCATGGTTATTTGAGCATCTACGGGAAGGAGCTGCCATCTGCAGTATGTCCTCATCCCTTCTCAGTTTTCAGGACAGTATGTGATGCCTAACTCCAGTGTGGATCCACCTTCAGCATTTTCTCCTGATCAAAACTTATCAGAGGTGTTTTTGTTTGTTGGTTGGTTGGTTTTTTGTTTTTTGTTACCATTTTTTTCCTCCCTCTGGTCTTACACTGATCTCTTGAGGGAAGCAAGGAGGTGAGCCCACAGGTAAAATTCCTTCCTTGAGATGTGTGTTTTGTTTTTTTGTGGCAGATCATAACGATAACATCTTACACTTGTTTGCGATCTTGCAGTTTCAGAACCACTTCTGTGTGTGAGCACCTTTGATCCTAAGGCTGCAGGGAGGAGTTGACCTGTGGGTGGGTAAAGGCCCTGGAGGGAACGGGGCTGAACAGGAGTGGGTCACTGAGCCATCCTTTCCATATTCATTCTTCCATTTCTAGCCATATTCTTTGGTGAGCCCTGTCTGCAATTCCTCCTTCCCCATTTCCTCATTATCTCCAACCTGAAGTTAAAGGTTTCTAGCCTTTGGGTGTTAGAGATGCACTTGGGAACCACGTTTTCTCTGAGGAGAGAAATCTTGGGCTTGGGCTTTGATTAGTGAAGTGATGCTGTGTGTATCTTTGGACATACTCACGATGAAAGTCAGAACAGCATGTGTGAAGTTCCAAGGAAAGAGAGATGTCAGAAGCTAAACTGATGCCTCTTTCTTATCAGACTTTTCATTTTTTAACCTAAAAGAGCTAAAAGGCTGGTTCTGTTCTTTACCTGTGCAGAACAAAGAAGAGGGCGAACTGCTGTCTTTGTATTTCTTTGTGTCTTTGTCTTTGTACTGTCTAAAAGAGCCTCCATCATAATAGGCTCCTTGTGGCTCTGCCGGTCTGACGCAAGAGGTCTGATGCAGTGAACCCATCATTGCCTGAAAGGCCTGACTTCTGTGTGCCGGCTCAGCCTCTCCAAGAGCATTTTAATGTGTCTTGAACTCTTCACGTGAACCACCTAGGGCTAGCAGCCTGGTGTTGAGGCCAGAGCCTTTGGCTTCCTGTGGCCCAGGGTATTTCTGTAAACCAGCTGGAAATTGCTGGCCAGGCTCCCTCCATAGAGTACTGATGGGCCAGATGCTCTGTGGGGCTCTATTTGCTAATTTATATGATTTGCCCACTTTTTATGCTGTAGTTCCAGTACATTTGGACAATGAAATCAAACCGGCCCATTTCTAGCACAGTGAATCATTTTGTTCTCCTGCTTTGGCACTGAGCCTCATGTGGAATTGTGTAAAAGGAAGACTCTCAGCTTGGGAGCCCAGTGGAATTCAGGGTTTCAGGCCCCGGCTTGTGACGGGCTCTCTGGGTTTCCCCGGTAGCATCATCTGCAGCCCCAGGCTTGGTGAGGCCTCCCTGCATCTGGACCCTGAGTGCATAGGTGTGGTTAGCACAGGTTGTTCACCAAAGCTTTTTTTCTTCAGCTGATTTTCCTGTGCTGAGTGATGGCTACTGCCATGAGCTTCTTTGTGCCTGGATCCTTACATTTGCTGTGGAATAGAAAGCTATTGGCTTCATGAAATTTATTCCATTTCGTTTATTCCTGGTATCCTACTTTTCCCCCTCTCTTCTTCCCTATTAAACCCTTATTTCTTATCTTCTCCTTATTTTCCTTCCTCACCCTGTCCTTGACCCCCTCCTTCTTAGGCTAAGCATTATATTCCCTATTTTGATACACTCTTTTATAAAAAAAAAACTTTAAAAAATGGACATCTTTAAACATATTCAAAACACAGAATATTAAGATCATCCAGATTCTACAGTTAACAACTCTTGGCCAAATCTGGTTTCGTCTGTACCTCCACTATTGTGCTCCACTGCCCCCTGGATTATTTTGAAGCAGTTCTTCAAAATAATCATATCACCTTATCATATCACCTTATCTCTCAGTATTTCACTGTGTGTCTCTAAGAGAAGGACTCTTTCTTGTTCTCGCTTTTCTTTAGATGAAAGAATCTTAAAGGAGAACATCACAGAAACTTGGTTACTCAGAGGCTGTTAACCGTCATTGACAGCAGCATTTCTCAAAGCGCAGTATACACGGTGATAGAGGTCGCATGTAATAGTTAAGAAAATTATTACATATTTGTTTTCCTGAATATACTCTGTTTTATGTCAGTTGATACTGTTACTCCATTTATTATACTAACATTAATAAAGTGAATCAATTTTAAAATAAAAGTATAGGAAAGTGGTCAGAAAACTAAGACTTGAGGGGCAAATCTGGCCCACTGCCTGTGTTTTGTAAATAAAGTCTTATTGGACCATGGCCTTTCTCATTTGTTTACATATTATTTATGGCTGCTTTGACAATGGCTGAATTGAGTAGTTGGGACAGATACTGTCTGGCCTAAAAAGTTGAAAACATTTACTATCTGGCCCTTCATGTGAACATGTTTGTCGACCCATGGAATAGGAAGTATGTGGATGGAGCATATATCATGACCTTGGCGCATGAATGGCTAAAGTTTGGGAAATGCCAGTCAGATCCAGCCTTGTGCTCTGTAGCTGTTGGAGCTGAGACCCAGGGAGAGGAGGTTTGCCCTGGGCCACACAGGTGGGAGGTGGGAAATCCGTCCTACAGCCAATTCTACTAGCTCCCATCCCTGGGCTTTTCCTACCATAACACACTGCCCGCAGGCCTTGTGCTAATGTCTGTAAGCATCTCACATTGGTTCCAGGCCTCACATTGGGCAGTTGTTCATTCCAGAGCAGAAATAATTTCTAGTTTTTAGTAATTTAGTACAAAATGCTCTGTATTAAGTTTCTGTTTCTGTGGCCCCTCGAACTATTAACTGACTAGGAGACAAATAATTTCAAAGACACAAGAAGGGTATTTTTTTTTTTTAATTTTTTTTTTTGCGGTACGCGGGCCTCTCACTGTTGTGGCCTCTCCCCTTGCGGAGCACAGGCTCTGGACGCACAGGCTCCGCGGCCATGGCTCACGGGCCCAGCTGCTCCGCAGCATGTGGGATCCTCCCGGACTGGGGCACGAACCTGCGTCCCCTGCATCAGCAGGCGGACTCTCAACCACTGCGCCACCAGGGAAGCCCCAAGAAGGGTATTTTTGAAGTTGAATAATTTTCCACCAAATAAAATAGACTGAAGGTCTCCTAACATAGAATTCTGGGCTGACTTTACCCAGGGATATTAATTTCATCACTAGCTTTAGTGGCAAATATCTAGCTGGGAGGAAAGCATCAAGGTAAAATAAAATGTAAAAGAGATCTGTAGCAGATACTTGTGATTTTCTCATTTCAGGGTCGATTCCTGCCATAATTATCAGAGTCAGGGCAATTTGCAGGCACAAATGTTATTTTGTTTTGTATCATTCAGTTACTTAGGGTTGAATATCCATGAGACGATATTGACCCATAGGCTTTCCTGATGTTTCCCATTTTCCTGCATTTTAGGCAAGGGTTTAAGAAAATAGGAAGTTTTTTTTAGTTGAGATTTTAAGATTTTGAGGTGAAAATATTGTTCTTTACCTATTTTTTTTTTTTGCGGTACGCGGGCCTCTCACTGTTGTGGCCTCTCCCATTGCGGAGCACAGGCTCCGGACGCGCAGGCTCAATGGCCATGGCTCACGGGCCCAGCCGCTCCGCGGCATGTGGGATCTTCCCGGACCGGGGCGCGAACCCGTGTCCCCTGCATAGGCAGGCGGACTCTCAACCACTGCGCCACCAGGGAAGCCCATTCTTTACCTATTTTTTAAAAATTTATTTAATTTGTTTATTTTTGGCTGCATTGGGTCTTCGTTGCTGTGCGCGGGCTTTCTCTAGTTGTGAGCGGGGGCTACTCTGTTGCAGTGCGCAGACTTCTCATTGCGGTGGCTTCTTTTGTTGGGGAGCATGGGCTCTAGGTGTGTGGGCTCGGTAGTTGTGGCGCACGGGCTTAGTTGTACCGTGGCATGTGGGATCTTCCCGGACCAGGGCTTGAACCCGTGTCCCCTGCGTTGGCAGACCGATTCTTAACCACTGCGCCCAGGGAAACCCTGTTCTTTACTTACAATTCAAAATTAGTATTATTATATTCTGTGGTATAGGCAACTTGCTAAAATGATTCTATGGTTGACTTAGAACTTCTCTGTCCAGTTTGACAGCCATTGGGCCACATCTGGTTGTTGAATACTTGAAATATGGTTGGTATCACTGAAGATGCTGTGTTACTGTGAAATAAACACTGGATTTTGAAAATATAGTAGAAGAAAAAGAATGTAAAACATCTCATCATTTAAAAGTATTGAAAACATGTTGAAATGATAATACTTTGGATATATTGGGTTAAGCCAACTATATTATTGAAGTTAATTTCACTTGTTTCTTTTTATGTTTTAATGTGGCTACCAGAAAATTTAATATTACACGTGTACTTACATGTTTATTTTGGAAAGTGCTGCATATTAGGATGAGAAAAAGGAAGTTTTGAGCAATTAGAGTAATGATGGGGAAGCTTGATTTCTTTGACATTGGAGACTTGCTATAATGTTTGAAGCTACAGTAACAGAAGGAGCGAGCATTGGCTCAAGAATCATAGATTGATGGAACAAAACATCTAGCTTAGAGACCAACTCTAAGGTTTGTATTGAGTAAATGTAAAGGTGGCCTCAGATCTCTAGGGACATGTAAGATTATTTCATAAACAGTCTAGAACTCATTCACTATTTGGTAAAAGATTTGAGTTTGAGCCTTATGTTATATTATACCCCCAAAATAAATTCCAGTTAGATTAAGAAAATAAATTGTAGGAAATGAAACTATTGAAAAGAATTAGAACATCATCTAGTCAAATGTGAATTTGATCTCAGAATAAAAGCAACAGAAGAAATTGTAAAGGAAGAGATTGACAACAGAGAAATCAGGTTTTATTCCTTAAAGAAATCTGATAAAATTAAAAAGTTGAACAAGCCAGATGTAAAAAAAAGGGAACTCTTCTAAACTTCTGATTCCCTGAAGATGCAGTGTTCAGAAGTTCATATTTAATGGACACTAGAGCTCTGGGAATTCAACTGGCCTTATCCCTGCCAGTTTTCTGTTCATTAATAGGATTGTCAGATTTAACAAATACAAATATGGAACATCCAGTTAAATTTGAATTTCAGATAAACAGCAGATAATTTTTAGTATAATCATGTCCCAAACAATATTTGGAACTTACTTTTACTAAAATAAATTTGTTGTTTATCTGAATCCCAACCTCCAGTATGCAGAAGGAGAAGGAGGGGGTAGCAGTTAAGTAGTCACTTGGCTGGGCTTGGTGGAGAAGGAAACTGGGGTTCAACTGCCCTGCAAAAAGGATTTCAACCAATTTCCCCCTTTGAACCCTGCACCTCATCTCTGCCTCCCGGAATTTGGGGTCCCTCTGTGTCCTAAGGCTTCCTCATGCTGCAGGCAGTTAACAGAGTGGAGGAATCCAACCCTAGGTCCCAGTTTTGACACCTTCTTCATACCGTCTTCTAAAATAAGTGAATCTTGTTTCTATCATTAATAGAAAGGCAGCCTTAATCAGAACACATATTTTAATTATCCAGTTAATGGACAGATTCATTTTTGTTGAGAGAAAAATAATCTGTACACAGTGAGAGTTCTGATTCATCAGTTCCTGGCAGGCAACCAGGAAGTTGGGGAAAATAGATGTAGGTAAGAAGACGTATGTCCCAGGTCAGTCCCAATTTATGCCTGATGTCTCAGTAGTTATTAATATTTATTAATTGTCATTGTTAATAGCGTCCCTCTTCTCTTCCCAAACTTTACTCTCCAAAGGGTCTTTGTTCTGATAGGAAATTAGATGGTCAAGCTAGGCCTAGGGGAGGGTGGTTGTTACATGCAGAGAGTGAGCACATAGGTAGGAGGTGGAAGAATTGTTCTTTGGAGAAAATAACTGGCTCTGGGGAAAACTGGCAGTGACATACACATAGAGGTTCTAGTCGGCTTTGTGGGCCCAGTCCTATAGGAGCAGACATCCAAGGATAACCAGACTTAAAGCAAGTCACTAACATGAAAGAGAGAAGCCAACTAATCAGAAAAAAGGAACCCCAGGGAAATGCAGAAATGGAAGACAAGAAAACATTTAAGAAACCTACAGTATCTTCAAAGATAAATATATTGAAGATGAAAAAAAACAAGAGTAGGAAGCTATAAAATAATATGAAAAAGAAGGAAAAAGTACCTGGAAATGAAAAGTCATAGCCAAAATAAAAAATTCAATAGATGGTTTGGAAGAAAAAATTAAAGACATTCCCCATAAGTAGACTAAAAGCAAAGATATAGGATTAGGTAAGAGGAGAGAAAGCCAAGAGATTGATCTAGGTGGTCTGACATCTGACTAACCGCAGCCCCACAATGAAATGAATAGAAGAGAGGAAATGGTCAGAGATATAAAAGATAGTTTTCCTGAACTGCAGGCTGGAGTCTTAAGAAGGGAAACTCTCACCTATCCTAGAGGGGGATGGCAATAGATGGGGAGCCCATACCTTGGCATGTAGGAGTGAGGTTTGGAATACCAGGCACAAGACATTCCTAAAGCATTTAGAGAAACAATGAGGAATCCAATTGGTGTCAAAGTTCTCAACAGTAATGGTGGCAGCTAGGAGACAATCTAGATGGAAATATAACTTCTGGTCTAGCTTTGGTACCCTGACAAACTCTCAGTCAAGAGCAAGGGTAGAGTAATGATGCTCAGAACTAACTGGAGCATGGGCTCCTCCTTTTTCTTCATCACCAAATGCAGGATACCCAGTGTAGGACACAGAAAATCCATTGTGGACTCCAGCAAAGTCCCAGCATGACAGCTGGTTAGGAGGCTCCATTTTGACTGGAGCAGGAGAAAGGAGGGAACCTTTCTCCAGTGAGGTCTCCAGGAAAAACGGAAACAGCACTGGTAGGTCATCTGAGGTGATAGTAGTATAAACAGTCAGCAAATGAAAATATAGGGCAGCTCTTAACACTAGGTAAAACAGTGTTCCACAAGAGAGGAAATGTGATAGTGGCATCCTTGGCTTAGCAGTGAACAGTGTGCTCATGGTCAGTGTTTACATCATTGATTGTTTTAAAAATTATGGTGACTGTATTGGGAAGATGGAGGGAGGGAGGGAAAGCAGGGGATTGTGGTGGGAGCTAGCTAAGTCTTTGCCACAACAGGGCATCAACTGATAATGTCTATAATTGATAATATGCCTATATTGCTACTTGATATTTAGCAACACGGAGGAAAATGCCAGAGTAAAAAGCTAAAAGAGTTTAAAGTAGTTGTTTCTGGGGCTGGAATGGGGCTTCAGTGGGGCAGAGAACAGGGCAGGAGACAGAAAGTGAGGTAAGGAGGATTGGGGTGGAGTATATCTTTTTTATTAAACAGGCAACATTGTAATGTTAGGGTTCCCAGCTAAAATACAGCATGTTCAATTGAGTTTAAATTTCAGATAAACAATGAATTTTTTTTTTTTTTTTTTTTTTTTTTTTTTTTTGCGGTACGCGGGCCTCTCACTGTTGTGGCCTCTCCCGTTGCGGAGCACAGGCTCCGGATGCGCAGGCTCAGCGGCCATGGCTCACGGGCCCAGCCGCTCCGCGGCATGTGGGATCTTCCCAGACCGGGGCACGAACCCGTGTCCCCTGCATCGGCAGGCGGACTCTCAACCACTGTGCCACCAGCGAAGCCCAACAATGAATATTTTTAAAGAATAAGTATGTGCATTTAATATTTGGGATGGGCTTATTCTAAAAATTTATTCATTGTTTATCTGAAATTCAAATGTATCTAGACAACCTGTATTCTTTGTTGCTTAATCAAGCAACCCTAGGTTATGTGTATGTATTACCTTGATAAAAATAAATAGAATCTATAATTATATATAGATTACAAAAGGTTCAAAGATGATGTGTCTAACTTAGTTGTAGGTACCTCTAAGGTGTTTCATTGGGAAAGGGGAGTGATCTCAATTTCTTCTTCGCATTTCCATATTTGAATTGTTTTACTGCAAGCATGTATTAATTTTGGGAGTAAAAATGGAGTCATAGAAACTCAAGACAATGACAATGCTGACTGAGGTGTACATGCCTTGAGGCATGTTCTGAGAGCTACAGGGCATGAGAAGGGGTGGCTCTGTGTATGCTGGGAGGTGAGGTCAAGGAGGTTTAAGCATGGGGAAAGTTTTAGCTCAGCACAAGGTAAGGTCACCATGAGGAAGATGAAAACTGTATCTGTATTGAGGCTGTGTTTGGAGGAGCATTAGTCTTTATAACCTGTGAGGAAGGTCTCATTCCTGCTGGCGTTTCCAGATTGTGATGGCTCTCCTCTCTCTCATTCTTATTCTCCTGAGGTATATTGATTGGCCTTGAAAACAAAATAGTGAAACTCTGCCATTACCCAGAGAGAGTATAAAACTAATGCTGAGCTTTGCAGCAACCACGTTGGATGGCGCTACACTGGTTAGGTATGGGGGTTTGGTTGATTCTGAAAAGCGAAGATCCATGTAGTAGCTGAATTAGTCAGGGCAGCTGAAACAAGTAACCCTGAAATTTCAGGACCTTAACGTAAAACAAATTTATTTCTTATTCTTTACAGTCTGGTGCAATTCTCTTCCATGGAGTGATTGGGGGACCTGGGCTCCTCTCATCTGGAGGCTCCCCTGCTCCCTCAGTACTCAAAGAGCCCTTGGCAGGACTCACTCTGACAGCCAACTATGAGCAAACAGTGACTGGATATAGGATAGGAGAGCATGTTTTAGGGGCCAGGCCAGATGTGATGTACATCACTTCTGCTTCCATTCACTGGCCAGAATCCTGTCATGTGATCCCAACGTCAGTGCAAGAGAGGCTGGGAAATGTAGTCTTCTTGAGTTCCCAGGAAGAAGAATGGGCTTAGATGAGCCTGAAGGCAATGTCTGCCACAAAGGCTATTGTGTGCTGAACTCACTGTAAGGGTGTCAACATATTAAGCCATTCACATACATACACTGTCTCACAAATCCTGGGAAATGTGTTCTAAGGTCCTCATCTTCTTCACCAGGAAAGTGAAGTTCAGAGACATTGCCATTTGCCAAGGTCACTCAGCTGGCAAGTGGGAGAGTTGGGTTTGTCCATGATCTGGCACCACTGTATCTTGAATGGTCCTCTATTTGCATTTTAATCTTTTAAAAAGAAGGAGCATCATGAACAAATTTAAGATCATGTTTAAAATCTCTCTTGGATCCATTCTTAAGTTCTTTTCCATATTGTGTTTGAGACTTAGAGCTATGCATTTCTCTCCCTTGCACAAACCCACTGCTAATCTTCCTGGATGAATGGAAATTGGTGTAAGATTCCATGCTCTGTGCACAGTGTGCCATATGGGGAGTGGGCTATGGACCATGGTCACTGGACAGTGAGGAGAGTGCTGATGGCGTGAGGGAAAGTGACAAATCTCTTCTGTCTGTAACTTCATCATGGGAGCCTTGAGATGGAGCTGCTTGACAGAAAGCATTTCCACAAGATTACTTTCGATTAGCTTCCCTGGGTACATCTGTTCTCACGACATTATCCATTATCCAGGAAAGTGATCTACAGCCCAGCTGGCCGAATGACTGCCTAGGTGTGAATGCTGCTTCTCATGTCCCCTGTCAGTCCAGTCCAGTGATTCACAGCCCCTTTTGAAGTTGGGGTAACTTAGTATTACTGACTTGATTTGGTGATGCATTTCCTCTACTTTTTTCTAAAAAGTCTGAGAATTTAATGTGTTCTGGATCTTTTTAGTTGGTTGATCTTGTTTGCCACCTGCCCTTCAACATGTTGGTCTGCTCCAGGGGAAACCCAGGGAGAGCCTGGTCCCCAGCAAGCCCACTTACTGGCGTGAGAAGGCTCCCATTGTGTGTGGGGTGTTGGGCTTTGAGTGGCCTCTGCCTGGGTCCTGGGTAGCTTGCAGTCCTGCCCAGCGACCTGGGTGCCACCTCCCCCTCCCCTCGCCCCCACTCTCTGCAGGTTGGGAGTATCTGGTCCTAGTCCCAGTGTGGCCTTGTGGGTGCCAGGCCCCTGTCACTCACCAGTGTCTCTGCTCTTGGCAGTTGGGGTCCCTCCAGTGAGCTCACTGCTTCTTTCATTTTGGACAGGGGTATCCAGTTCTGGCCTTTACAGGTTTCCTTTCCTTGATTTAGAGCATCACTGTGTGGGTGGCAATGAAAAAAAAAAGTTTTTTTTTTTCTAATTATCCCAAGATTTGAACCAAGAGGTCACACAAATTTTAGAGAATTTCAAGATATGCACTGAAATAATTGGAGACCCCTGAGGATGTAACAAGATTAGGACATAATTTTGGCCCTTGGAAAAGCCCTTTCGTAAGGTCAGTTGTCCATTATGCCTTGCCCTCCCGTCCCTTTGTTTGCACCTGGTGATCTTGCTGCAGACTAAAGCTCTGACTGGGGTTGTGACTCAAAGGATATGAGAGAACTTTCTACAGAACTTTTAGCTAATGAAAATAGAGGCCAGAAATAATTATTTCTGTATCCATTCTGTACTGAGTGAGGCTGAAAGGAGTTCACCCATTAAATTACATTTTCAGTGTTCTGTTCCAGTGTATGCTCCTTTACAACTTTATTTAAAGAAAGCACAATGTGAAAGGCTTTTAACTCTGATGGAAGAAAGACAGGAGCCTTACGTAGTCAGTAATGGTAGAATCTCTCATCATCTGCTCCAACAACAAAGATTTTTTAAAATTGGGACTCGAGCAGTCTCTAGGATTATATTAATGGAACATAACCTTAATAGACCTCTCCAGAGGTTAATCTAATGTGTATGTTAGTTCTCTCTAAGTATCGTTGATCTTAAACTTTTTATTATTTTGCTGTGTTTTCTGTGCTCTTGCCTGTATCACTTCACTGAATATCTAAGCAGTTTGTTTTAAAAAAAATCAAAATCCCTTTATAGATGAATGTTGCATGTATATCTCTTTTACTCTATGGGGATTTTTTTTTTTTTTTTCTTTTTTCCCGGTACGCGGGCCTCTCACTGTTGTGGCCTCTCCCGTTGCGGAGCACAGGCTCCGGATGCGCAGGCTCAGCGGCCATGGCCCACGGGCCCAGCCACTCCGCGGCATGTGGGATCTTCCCGGACTGGGGCACGAACCTGTGTCCCCTGCATCGGCAGGCGGACTCTCAGCCACTGCGCCACCAGGGAAGCCCTATGGGGACTTTTAATTACTGAATTTGAGATGTACTTAGGAAGTGTTTATTGAGCATCTACTATGCACCATGCACTTTTAGGCCCTTAGATCCATCAGTCAACAGAAGAGGATCCACGTCCTGGTGGGACTTATATTCTAGTGAGGGGAAGACAGACAATTAAGATAAACATAATAAATAAGAAAAACACAAAGTTTGTTAGCAGATGATATGGAGAAAAAAAGCAGAGATGTGAGGAAGATTAGGAGTACCTGGGGATGTAGGGGTGGTGGAGATAGAAATGTATGATCCAGAGGTGGCACCTGTGGCCCAGCTTGTCAGTCCTTGATTTTCTATAATGTAAAATTAGGATGTTGAGAACTGACTTCTAAGGTTTTTGAACAAGAGGTAGACTTTTTTTTTTATTGTCCTGTAAACTTAACTAAACAGCTGCTCTTTTAGGTAATAAGACTGTCTAGTGTATTTTCTTTGTAGGAAAATTAACAAATATACCTTAAAAATCTATACACTATGCAAAAATATATATCTATGGTATAAGAAAGCTCCTATTGCCTTTATAAAAAAGATCTGTGTTTTTTATATGACATTATATGTCAACTTGGTAAGGGCATTTGACTTCCATAGACTCAGTTTCCTCCTTTGTCAGACATGGATTGGGTGTTGGAGGAGTAAATGGACATGAAAAGACTGTGAAATGTGGTTCATCCTGTCCTGGAGTGAGTCTATGTGGGATTCACAGTAATTCACATCAGCCTCCGTGGGAGGACTTAGTGAATCCTTCAGGTTCCTGTCTCCAGGGCCTTTTCCTGTCCATTGTTCCCATCATGTGCCCTCCTCCCAGGCCTGCCTGCCCCCTGAAGCATCTCCTATCCAGATTTGCCCTCTTGTCTCCACCCTGTGCCGGGGCTATGAGTCAGGCAGAGGAGGGAGATAGTCAATTCCACTAGTTCTTGATAGTGTGTAAATGACTGATAGGCTGCATCCTGAGAAAGGGGGATGTGTACTAATGATTTAATGGAAGGATATGTTAATAGAATTAGGTATATAACAATGGAGGGATCATTGAATATTATTTAATATTTAAAATAGGCAACATATTTGTCTTAAGCATCATAAAAGGATTAAAAAAAAAACAGAAAAAAATTTCTCTCTCACCTCTATTTTCCATTTGCCCAATTCCCACTCCCTACCCAAACAGGTAATAACTGGTGTTAGCTTATCTATCCTTCTAGATCTATGTTTATGCATATAAAAGTCACTCTAAATATATATTCTTGTTTCCCTCTTTTTTATATAAGTGATAGAATGTTATATATATATTTTTTATTGGCGTATAGTTGATTTACAATGTTGTGCTAGTTTCTGCTGTACAACAAAGCGAGTCAGTTATACATGTACATATATCCACTCTTTTTTAGGTTCTATTCTCATATAGGTCATTACAGAATATTGAATAGAGTTCCCCTTGCTATACAATAGGTTCTTATTAGTTATCTATTTTATATACAATAGTGTGTATATGTTAATCACAGTCTCCCAGTTTATTCCTCCCCCTACCCTTTCCCCCTTGGTAACCATAAGTTTGTTTTCTACATCTGTGATTCAGCTTCTGTTTTGTAAACAGGTTCATTTGTACCAGCATGTTATATATATTGCTACAAGCCCTGCTTTTTTCCATTTAAGAATACATTTTAGAAGTCTTCCCATATTAGAGCACAAACACTTCCTTGATTCCCTTTACAGCTGCACAGTAGGGAATTTTATGAATGGATCATTACAATTTTAACCAGTCCCTTTCAGAGACCATTGTTTTTGCTGTTCTTCCCGCATGCCATCATAAAAACCTTGCACAGACATCATTTCACATGTAGGCACCTTTCTTTGAGGATAAATCTCTAGAAGTGGAAATGTAGGGATAAAGGCTGTATGTGTTGGTAGTGTTGGTAGGTGTTGCTAAATTAACCCTTAGAGTGGTTGTACCAGTTTACACCCTCACCAGCTATGAATGTTAATCTTATGTTTCCCCACAGTCTTGCCAGGATGGTGTGCTAGTGAACTTTTAGGCTTTTGCGCATCTGATAGATAAAAAGGGATGCAGTTTTGAGAAGGAGGGATTTCCTGAGTCCCCTTGTACCCCCTGGACTGCCAGCTCCTCTGTTCTGCATCCTCCCAGGAGAGCAGGTTACTAGCACCTGGGAACCTCACCCTGGGACAGCACCATCACCTGCTCTTTACTTCATGTATTCCCTATCTTTGTATGTAAAACTCAGACCCATTTATATTTTTTTCAAACGAAATACTTCCCTCCCCCTGTCTAGGTGTTCTTAAGAGCTGTCTTAGTTGACAAAAACTCAGTTCTTTAGTTTTAATTATCCGTCATTAGCTTCCTTACCACAGTAGATAGTCATCTATGAATTAATGCCTAATTAATGAAAGAGAACGTGTTATTTAAAGATAGTTACAAATTGTTTTCTAAAAACTATATTTAGAAGATGTGAATGATTTCATCTTTTATAGTTTTTTACATTTTAGGTTTTTAGGTATTAGACTTGTTAAAAAAAAAAAGTGGAAGCTGAGGTATGCAATTAAGTAAAGGCACATTCGAAACCAAATGAATTTGTTTATCTAGGAAGGCTGCAGGGGATGCTATAGAAATCGTGACTCCATCCACCTCTGTCTTGCTAAGGCATCCCCCAGACACCTTTGAGGCCTTACGTTTCAAGGCTCAGGGAATGAAAAAAAAGCCTCACCAGTAGTCATGAGATGTTCTGTACTCAGACAGGTGTGGAGGGAAAGGAGCTCGTAGCCTCTGGCTCGAGGCTTCAGTTTCTTCACCTGTGAAATGGGCACGACGATACTACCCTCCTCACAGGATATTCCACTCGGATTAATGAGATGGTGCGTGATGTAGGGCATACAGCGCCTGGGCTCTGGAGGCCCCCCACGACTCCTTATTACCCCTCCTTACATGTTGGCTCTTGTATTGTCATGGTTCCTCACAAACAGCCTTTAAGCTGTGCACATAATCGGGGCTCCCACTTTGATGATCCAAGGTCAGAATATTCACTGTCAGCTGTTCCTTGTAGAGGCCTGCAGATCACCTGCTTCGGTGGCCGGGACAAGGGCCCAGAGATAACAAATGCTTCCATAAACTGCTCCTGGTCCCTGAAACTGGATTACATTTCCTTCCTTTAACAAAATGTTCAGGTTATTTGCTTGCTGAAAACCTTATTTTTCACCCTTTTGAAAGGTTGTTCATGGAATAGTTTAAATAGAAATAATAAAACCTCTCTGGTTCTGTCTGGCTGTATTAATTAGTACATTGCTATTATGTTAATGCAGCAATTCACCACTGTGGGTTTGAGCCATTAAAGGCCCCCCTCCTGCCCCAAGCCATGTCGATAATACAGGAACAATTGCCGCCTCAGTCTTTTTCCTGGGTCGTAGTTCATTCTTCTTTACTGGATGCCTCCATCAGAGTCTTCCTGAGGAAAATCACAGCACTCTGTCTCTCTTCTGTGGTCCTCACCCAAAGGATGGTTCATTTCCTTGCACTACTCAGAGGATGGAGGCTGAATTAAGGAATTCCTTGTGACTCTACTGCTAACTCTAAGGGGTGGCCTGCTGCCTTCAGGCTGCTGAATGCAGAGATTGGATGCGGAGCCCCCAGACTTGTTTTACACCACAAACAGAGTCAATAGCAGATAGAGTCAAATAGCATGTTTTCCTCTAATAATGGGGACATGTGATAATGGCAGAAGACATTAGGATAGAAGTAAAAATGGTATCAAATTGGGAGATTTATTTATCTTGCTGTCCACTTGGGTTGGGGGGTTTGGATAGGGATAGGAGGCAAAAGAAAGATTAAAGCTTTGATGCCTCTGGCCTTGAATCCCTCTCCAGCACCTGCTGTTGATAGAGCTTTTTCAGTCCAAGAGTCAGATAAACACCTGGTCCACCACCGGTGCAACACTGCCACGCTGGAGATGCTCAGAGTCTTGGCATTTCAAATGGAAATACTGGGATGAATGCATTTGCTGAGATCCCTTGGACCCTGGAGTTCAAGCCTTGTTGGAATGGGGCCTTCATGATGACTCATAAAGACTCGAGATGCCTCTGGCAGGAACGAAACTGGCATTCATTAAGTCTCATGGGGAAATTCTCATATTCCAGAAGACTCTGGCTGAGTTAATCAATTCATTAGACCCATCACTCACCATGCCTCAATCATCCAGTATTAACATCTTGTCTAGCAAGTATTTCCAGGCGCCACTACATTTTAATATCTTCCAGGCCTTTCTTTTGATGATTAAACACCCAGAGGAGATCTAAAATTCACCTTTACATCACAGCAACTGAGAGAGACAAGTGGGAAGCCCTTCTTCCCCGCTCTCTAAGGGATCATATCTGGAGCTGAGGGGCAGGGCTGGTCAGTGCCCATTGTGCTGCCACTAAAGGTGGTTGGAGATGTGAATGGATTTACGTGCTGTGGCTGTGATCATGGATGAGGCAGTGCTTCCACTTCAGGGCTTACAGTGAACTACGCAAGATGCCTGCATTAGAGTTGAAAGGTATGGTTGGCATTCTTGTTCTAAATAGCTCACGGTTCTGTGGCCATGAAGCATCCTAGGGTGTGGAGAGGCTGACCCAGCATAGTCAGGAAGAAGCAGCTCTGATGGATTCATGTCCCATGCCAGTGTCCAGAGGTGACAAGACCAGACCAAAATGGCAGCACTTGTGTTTTTGTGTTTCATAATACCTAAATATCAGAATCAGTGACTGTGTGAGAAGTGGTCACCATGGTTCTCATCATGCAATACTCAGGTGCTGACATCAACGAGGGCTGGGGTGCAGGACCCAGATCCTCTGTCCTTTGGCTGGAGTTGTTCCAGCAAGTCTGATGGGAGCATATCGTCCTGCATTAAACACAGTGCCCTGGAGGAGGGGTCCTCAGATGTGATCTCTTGCCAGGGATCCGTCAGCTGAGACACAGCTGTGACCTCATCCTATCCCCTCAGGTCCCCTCCCAAGCATGCTGTATCCTCCCCCTTAGCTGAGGTCAGCTCCTCAGAGCAGCCATGGAGCTCAGAGGCCTTGGGTTGATGGGGCAGCAAAAGGTTCTGCCCCACCTTATCTCCCTTCAAATTTTCTTCCATTCATGTGAACTTGACCTTTCGATTTTAGAAACTAAGATTTATCTTTCTTTGTTGGGTATGCTGTGCCTTGCCTGGGGGACTTCCTCTTTTCCAAGTGAATAAAGCTGGTCAGGGTGAGAGGTGGGCCAACACATTTTTTTACTTTTCATCTGTCATCTGACTTTTCCCATATAATTTCCAATCTTGGTTCCACAGCCCAGTGCCTTTGGATGTTAAATTTATTTCTGCTGATCTCAGTCGACCAAAGAGAAAGAAGAATATTGCCGGGAGGTGTGCATACATGTAAACATATTCCATTCAAGGGTTGTGCTTTTTTATTCTGAGCTTGTGCTTCTTTTTTGATTTATTTATTTTATAAAATATTTATTTATTTATTTGGCTGTGCTGGGTCTTAGTTGCGGCACACGGGATCTTTGTTGCTGTGTGTGGGATCTTTAGTTGTGGCATTTGAACTCTTAGTTGAGGAATGAGGGATCTAGTTCCCTGACCAGGGATTGAACCCGTCCCCCTTCATTGGGAGGGTGGAGTCTTAGCCACTGGACCACCAGGGAAATCCCTTCTTTTTTGATTTAAAATATCCTTTATGAAATGACCACGGTAATAGATGGTGGTGTGTGTGTGTGTGTGCGTGCGTGTGTGTGCACATGTGGTTATTCCCTCTTTAATTTCCTTACTTTGTTAAATGAAAACCTGACAGTCTTGTGCCGTCCCTCAAATTAGGTGGTCCTCTCCTTTTTTGGGTTATGGAGCCCTTTGGGAGATGTACCCTGTGTTCCTAGGCTCCTACTTTGAGTTTCAAGGAGGTGGGGGTGTGGCACAGTTTCAGAAGCCAACAGCTACCCTTTGCAGAAGATATTTTACAACTGATGAAGCAGAGGCTTTGAAAGGTGGAATCTTTGTTTTCCAAACTAATAGGCTTTTTAATATCATCTTCTTGCAATAATACATTTCTTCACAATTCAGTAATTTTGAAGAATTTATGTTATGAAGATGTTTAAATATTTCAAATATGTATACTTTATATAATAAAAAACAAAAGCTAATATTTGTATAATTGTTGAAATATCCTTTAAAGTTTGCATGAACAGGTTGTTATCCAGGTTTTCCCCCAAGTGTGTGGGGGTGGGCTTGCAGCACCAAAGTGCTGGGCCTACAATTAAACTTCTGGATTAGTATCAACGTTTTAAACTAATTAGGTGAGGAAAAAGCATTTCAAAGAAAATATAATGGCTTCTTGCACTCCAGCTGGAAATGCAGAACAATATAATTGTCTGGTTAGAAAATTTTTTTAACATCAGTGATTTAACAGACCACATTTGAAGCCAACCCAGGAAAAATGCATTAACTATTTTGTGTTTGTCAAAAATAAGTCCAGGTGGAAGACATTAGTGCCCAGCAGGACTTAAAATCATCCTTGGTGTGAAATGGGGCTAGCGTTCATTTAGCTTTGGTTTTTCCGAGCACCTGCCCAGTGGGCTTTGAGGATGCTGTGGGAATAAGTCCAACAAAGCTCCCTGCTTTCCTGGAGCTTCTGTTTGGTGGAGGGAGGTGAAGGAGAATGAACCAGAATGAGATTAGTAATTCCAGGAAGTGACAAGTCCAGGAAAAAGGGAAGGTGAGCCAGTGATGGTGTTGGGTTAGGTGATGGAAAAGGCCTTTCCAAGGAGGTCCCATCTGGGCTGGGAGTGGGAGGAGCCTGCCCTGCTGGTGGAGTCAGAGGGGGCTGACTGGCTGAAGGGAGTGGGGCACAGGGGGAGGGTGGCCCTGGAGTTTGAGAGGGAGGTGGGGTTTTATCTCTGGTGCTATGGGGAAGCAACCAGAGGGTTGTTCAACGGGGCAGTGACTAAGAGGGCTGGTGGGGTCTCAGAGCATAAAGAGCGTGGCTTCTGAGTGTCTCCCACCGCCTCGTCCCCGCAGCCTTGGTCAGTGGCAGGGTCCCTTCTCCTTGCTCTGTCTCGGCCGCCCCAGACAGTGCCCTGGGCTAGGGAGGTTGGTGATGGACACGGAAGTAGATTGAATATTGGCCACCCCAAGAGACCAAGGGCTAATCCCTGGAATTTGTAAACATCACCTTGTTGAGAAAAAGGGTCTTTGCAAGAGTAGGGAAGGATTTTAAGATGAAGAGATTACCCTGGATTATCCGGGTGGGCCCTAAGTGCCATCACAAGTGTCCTTATCAGAGAGGGGCCAAGGGAGGTACAGACTCCCGGAGGAGAAGAGGAGGTGAAGACAGAGCCAAGGAACACAAAGGAATGCCAATGGCCACCAGAAACTGGAAGAGGCAAGGAATGGATTCTTCCTGAGAGCCATCTTGATTTCAGACTTCTGGCCTCTTGAACTATGACAGAATGAATTTCTGTTGTTTAAAGCCACCAGTTTGTGGTAATTTGCTATGGCAGCCACAGGAAACTGGTACAGGCCCTAAGGAGAAAGGGAGGGATGGAGGGGTGTCAGTGCCTCTCTTCTTTGGACCTCCCAAACCCCCAGCATGGTGGGTGGTGATCGAAGGGGAAGAAGGGTGAGGGTGATGAGAGCCCACTCTCCCTCCCACTCTGTGAGACTGTCTGCTCACATCCCCTGTCTTTACACTACGACCAAGCTCAGTTTAGAGCAGGGGTTGTCTACTCTCATACGTCCAGCGGCCAGACTGTCTATACTTTGTGGATGAGGGTGGTGGCAGGGGAGCTTGGCAGCCTGGACTGGCACATGCCCGGGGCAGCAGCACAGCTCCTTAGCTGATGTTGCCCCATGGGATGTGTGCCAGTGGGGTCAGATGGCCTAGTTTCCCAGACAAACCTGAAAAAAATCTGAATTTTTTAAAAAAAACAAAACATGGAATTTTCTGATGTTGAAATCTGCTCAAGTATTTTAGTCTGTAGGTCTGATTTGACTCTAGGGTGAGGTGCAGGGCTCTGTTTTGTAACCTTTGTCTTACAGTTTTTATTTGTCCCAGAGGTTAGCATTTAAACCTCTGCCTTCATTTTTAAGGGTCTGATTTGGGTTTTAGTCTGTGTATATTGGTTTCTGATTGCTGCTATGACAAATGACCAAAAACCTAGTTGCTTAAGACAGTACATATTATTTTATGGTTCTAGAGGTCAGAGTTCCAAAATAGACTTTTTAGGGCTAAACTCAAGGTGCTTGCAGAGCTGTGTTCCTGCTGGAGGCTCTAGGGGAGAACCTGTTCCGTGCCCTTTCCAGCTTCTGGAGGCTGTCCTTGGCTCATGGCTCCTGTCCATGGCATGTTCCTACCTCTGCTTCTGTCATTGTATCTCCTTCTCTGACTGTCATCTCTTCTCTCCCTTATAAGGACCCTTGTGACTACCAGGTAATACAGGATAATAATCTCTCCATCTCAAGGTCTTTAACCACATCTGTAAAGTCTCTTTTTCCATGTAAGGTCAGGCATTCACAAATCCTGGGGATTAGGACGTGGGCGTCCTTGAGGGGCCAGTACAATGCCTTCCGTAGTCAGTCAGTAACAGTGTTTACCTATAGATCTCCATGCCCTGCATATAAGAAACCCCCCTGACTGCCTTGTCTCTCTCACCCATTCTAGTTTGTGATGGAGCTGACTGATACCAGCTCTCAAGAGCCAATATCTCTTCCTGGTTTCATGAGCAGTGACTTTACATAGGTAGCTTGGAATCGGTCAGGGTAGAGTTTACAAGATTACACCTTGGAAATCAGCAACTGCTGGAATTCAGAGCTTCCTACCCTCCTCCCTCTATTCTTTTCGCCTATTTCATTTGGGCTGAGATTCCTGTTTTCTAGGACACCCTCTCCATTGTTCTATGGATTGTCATTGTACGTTTTGGGAGATGGATGTGGATGAATAGGAAGAATTATGGAGATCTTGGTACGGAGACTATTATTAACACCTGTTTAAACTTTATAGGTTTGAATAATAAGCATGCACCCTTTGGGTTTTCCTTCTTTCAAAGGAATCTGGGTTTTTTGTTTTTTTTTTTCCTCATTTCTAGCTGACATTACAATTCTCCTTTTCTTGAACAAGGGAAATAATAAATAATTGTTGGCTTTAAACGGATGACCTCCTCCCTCCATAAGCACTTCGGGCTTATTTCCTGTGAATTCCACTGTTAGGGGACCATATGTATCCCTCCCAGCGTTTTGACTTTTGATGGATGTGTGCAGTCCCACTGAAAGCTTGGTGATTATGTTCCTTGGTAATCCCCAGACCCTGGTAGAATACGGCACATCTTGAAGCATGCTGACAAGGTGGTGGCAATTAATTAAGGAATTTGCTTAATGAGATATCTTTCCTTACTAACTGAAATATTCTCATAGAGTAAATATTCTAACAAATCCTCAAGCCGGTTTTTCATTTGGCATTTTATCACGTTAACTGTGTCTTTTGAATCTCTGAAACTGTGTTTGCTTATTCTCTTTTCTAATGGAATTTCAAGCAGCTTCTTGATCAAGAACTTCCATACAGTGAGCTATCTAAAGTATTAAAAAATTACAGTGTTCCCCTTTGATGTCCACATTTAGTTAAGTGTTTCCTGGTGACTGCTATGAATGTTTCCTCCAACTTTGTTTTCAGTCAGCCTGCTCTGATAGGAATAGTATTTTCTTCACATAGATTGCAAGCGTGTTTTGGGACATAATTGCTCTTATCAGTTAGGTTTTCAGTAAAGCCTCATTAATTAGGCATGTGATTATTGTCTAATATTCCCTTTATAGAGGAAGTTTTAAAATAAGTTTTTTAAAAATGAAGATTGACCAAAATATTGCTAAATTTACAAAAGCTCTAATACTCTTGTAGCCTAAAAAGAATGACTAATGATTAGCTTAGAAAATCAAGCCATTCTCAGATGTGACAACTGGTTCCAAAAGGGCTCTTTCACTGGTTTGAGTCAATCCCATACACGCATTATTCAGGCTGGAGTTTTACATGGGGGCAAAGCAAAGCCAAACAATTCAGCTATTGCCCAGGACTCTTGGTTAACTCCCCTAGTCCCTTTCACCAATCTTGAGAGAAGTTGTTTTTCTGAACCAGAAGCTTGGACGAAGTGGAACTGACTTGAATGCTCTTGGTCCCACTTTGTTCCAGGAACCATTTGTGGGAGCTCTTTTATTTCAATTTAAAATTTCTGTGATCAGAGGATGTCATGTGAACCAGACCTAATTTCTACTTTGTAGCTCAGACACCAAGGACAAATAGTAGACTGTCAGAATTTCCATGGTGCAAAGAGACTTGGTTTATTCTCCTAACTTTATAGATTAGAAAACTGAGACCTGTTCAAAAGTCTACATCTTGAGCCTTAATTGATCTTCAGTTTGGTTTCCTTAGCAGGTTGGAGTGGCAGAAACCTGGGTTCATAACCTAGCTCTGGCCCTTAACTGGGTGTGATCCTATGGAGAGATCTGACCTCATTGAGTTTTGATTACATCACCTGTACAATGGGAATAACATTTGCCTTACAGTGAGAATTAGACTTAATGTATCTAAATCACCTAGCCCTGGATACCACTGAATGTTGTTAAAACGATTGAACTAATATTTGTTGACTTTGACCATACTCCTTGGTGGGAGCATGGGCCCTGTCTTTGAGGAGGTGGCCACAGTCTAGCAGTGATCTCTTTAGCAAGTTCATAGGGACTCTAGTATTTTATTTCAAGTTCTTTTATTTCGAAGTCAGAACCCTGAGAACAAGGACCTGTGACCTATTTTACCTGCAACTTTATTCTGCCCCCATTATTGCTCTCAGTAGGTCCTTACCAGTCTTTATTAAGATGTTCACTGTATTGACCAGATAATATCCTCACAGTCTGAATTGAGAGATGACAGAATCACTTTCACAGATAAGGGACGGAGGTGCCACATTATTGCCTCTATTTTCATGAGCAGAGTTTGGGTTTTCGTGTATGGGTTTCAGACATGCCAAGAGTGTGTTGTTTTAGGTACATGTGCTCTGATTCTGTTCTCTCCACTGGGAGCTCATGTTTGTTTTCATGGAAGACCCTTAGATATTTCTGGAGGCCAGGTGCACCTGTAGACTTGTATGTCTGGGGCACCTCCAAGGTGTTGCTCCCACTGTGTCAGAGCTTCCTTTTTGTTGTCTTGAAGCATCAGGAATGAATCAGACATTTCTTAAACTAGCAACATTGCTGACATCCAGTCTGGGGAGACTTGATTCTGTCTTGTTTGGGGCTTTTGTTCTGTAACATGATTTTGTTTTATCTGATCTTTGTAAGGCCTGAAGGGCCAGTGATTTCTATTCAGGATTTGAAAATTAGTGATAAGTTAAGGAAGTTTGAAGCCTTCATGGAGTTTGATAGATTCATTTCTGCTTTTTTCCTTCTTTGCTCTGTTTTGCTCACGTGGCTTTTACCCAGTTATAAAAATACCTATTTTCCCCCTGAGAATCAGTTGCCTTGGCAAGCTTTTCATGTAATGTACCAAATTTACTGTTCTGGGATCCATTTTCTTATATCTTATTCAGAGCACTTGTTTCAAGAGAGAGGGAAATTTTAATCTTGGATGGCTACAGATTACAGAGGCCTTGCTTCCCATGTCATTTTGATATAACTTCTTGTCATCTATTCTTTGCCACTTCAACTTAACAAATGCTTCTAAATAACCTGGGATAGAAGAAACATCAGTCATGACAAAGTATTATGCGAGTTGGAAACTTTGCCAAAGGTAAGTTTAATTTTAAGCAAAAGAGTTAAAAAATAAATAAGTAAAATCAGGCCTACTCACAGTGTTGACTATAAGGATTTTTAATTGTTTTGCCTTGTGGTTTAAAGTATTTTCAACTTATTAGTGTTTGTAGTTTCTGGTTCTAAAAACAGACATGAATTTAAAAGGTAGTATAGTTTTATTGTAGGGAAAATATGCCAGATTTCATTTTTTTTTCTCCATTCTTCTCAGTGGAGTATTTTCTGGCCTCTTTGGCACCACAGAAGTTGAAGATCCAAGAGTTTATAAAATTCTCCTTTCTGACTGCTATGGCCTGAATTATGTGTTCTCTGGAAATTCATATGTCAAAGCCTTAAACCCCAATGTGATAGATCTTTGGGAGGTAATTAGGTTTAGATGAGGTCATGAGGGTGGAGTCCTCGTGATGGGATCTGTGCACTTATATAAAGAGACCAGCTCTGTGGTGTCTCTCTCCCCCTCCCTCTCTTTCTCTCTCCCCCCCACCACCGACCTCAGCTGTGTGAGAATACAGCAAAAAAATGCTGCCTACAAACTAGAAAGAGGGCCCTTACCAGACACTGACTGTGTTGGCACTTTGATCTTGGACTCCCCAGTCTCCAGAACTAAATATCTGTTGTTTAAGCCACCCAGTTTATGCCGGATTTTATGATAGCAGCCCAAACTGACTGAGACTTACCATTCTCATATTCAAGGAAATGCTTCTCAAATCTCATAGGAATTACCTAAGCCAACACATGTTTAAATTAGTAAATTGTGAGGGTCATTAATTTCTGAAAAGGCATAATAATTTTTATAGATAATTCCAAAGAATATGTCCTATCATCTATGAATGAGCTCATCTTAGCTTGTAAATAGTCTCTGAGCCACAGTTAGACACAGGAGATTCTAGAGTCTCTGCCGGACTCTGTGGGAGACGCTGCAAACGTTGAGCTTCATTAAACATGTTATACTTACAGCTCAAGAAATTCAATAAATTTGTATGAGAGATTATTCAGGCCACATGTCACTGCTACAGTCTTATAAAATTCCTTCTATCTTGCCAAAGAATCTAGATTTGACATTTTTATTTCAACATTATTTTATATAGATAGATATAGATAATAAATCTCTCTGCAAAAAGAAGAATTATAAATGCTAATTTGTTCAATTGAGCTGTAAACATTTTCTCTGCTGCTTAATAGGACAAAATACATAAAGATTAATTAAATGATCTAAAATTTCCAAGCTTCTTTTTAATTGTGTAAATTGAATCTGTTGCCAAAAGACATCCAGCTCTTGTAAACATGATAGATGGTGATGGGGACACATGGTGACTTGGATAGACTCCATCTCTGGGTTCTGCCTGAGTGTGTTGGCCACAGGCTGTGGTTTACAAAAAATATCCATTCTTCCAACATATAAGCCAGGGCTTAGCGGTCAGTGGTTTTGCATGGTGTCTTTAGGGTGCCACCACTTTGAGATGACAGAGGGGAATGTTTAGTGGTTGGCGTTTGGGCTCTTTAGAAAATGGGTGGCTCAGCTGTCATAGCTTCCAAATATCTGGGTTTCTGTTTGTTGAAATCCAGTGTTGTAACTTGGTTGGGTAGACACAGTTCTTAAGCAGGAAGTAGAAAGCCTACCTTCTGGTCCTTACTCTGACAGCTAACCACATGGAATGATAGATCTACCATCTGTAAGATAGGGGCAATATTACTCGTCTCTACCTTGCAGGATAAATATAGGGAGCCCTTAGAAGTGATGATTGTCAAGGTTTGAAAAATCGAAAGCAGTATATTAGTTAATATGTTAGTTGATCCATCAAGTACTCTGTGAGCATCTGCTGGAGAACAGGCCCTGTCCTGTCCTGGGCCAACCTTGTGAGCAGGAGGCTTATATATTCATGTAACTAACATGTAGTCGTGTTGTAAGAATGCTTTTAGATGCTGCCAAATAAAGTACCTGGCATGTGCTGGTGGTTCCATAAAATTGGTTGAGTGAATGAATGAATGGATAGTTTGCACAGGTGTTATAGTTAGTGGTACATGGTTTTGTCAAGGTCAAGATTATAGGTTTCACCGTTGTAGAGGCATATTTGCTGTATTCTGTTCCACAGAGACAGGCAGCTGCCTAAAGTGAAGCAGCTGCCTGATGAATGGAAGGGATGGTCCTGAGGCAGGGTGGGAGGGGAGTTCATGAGAACTCAGGTAGCAGTGCCAAGGCTGTGCACTGGATGTGAACCCTTGCCCTTGGCGCACCTGTGGTTGCTTGTATCCACGTGGCATGACTTGGTGCAGACCCCAGCTTTTGGGTCCACTGCTTTGTTATCCAAGCATAGGCATGTTTCACTGGAATGACCTCCTCTGTACTGTGGTGGAGGTGGCCTCCAGTGTGCAGACACATGTATGTGTGTGTATTTACCAGATATACCAAGTGTGCTGTGTGTGTCTGTCTGACATGAAGAACTTAGCTATAGAGTCAAACAGCTTGACGGTTCCAATCCTGGGTCAGCCATTGGGTTTTCAGCTACAGGGAGGATGTGATAGCACCTGGTTCAAAGGGTTACTCTGAGCAGTAAATGAGTTAGTGCGCACAAGCTTTTAGCGAATTGGGTGGTTCAATGCACAAGAGAGTGAGTGTTGTTTGTTGCTGCTCTCATATCAATATCACTGACTGTGGGATTACTGGGAGCTGGGTCCTGGACTAAGACTCTTATGCACATAATCTTTCTTAATTTTCATAACAATACTGTGAGGTGGGTTTTTAAGACCAAAAGGAAACGTGTCACAAGTGGTGATTGGCATGAGGATTTGTGTTTTTTACTTTTGACCAAAAGAACTTCCTTTTAAGAAATCTCATCTTAGACAATCTCTGACCCCCACCCCCATAATGTATATATTCTGCCTCCCCACCATGCTTTCAAGGTCTGTTCCTTTTACCTCTGTTGTTTGGATTTTTCCCTGCGTGGCTCTTCATAAGTCTTTTCCTAATACTGAATAGCTTATTCCTCAAAATGCAGATGTAGAACACATGGGCACTTTGATTTATGATAGCATAAGAGGCAGACTTCAAATTATGTAATTAGGGTACAAAGCCATGTTGCAATCCATGCCCCTGTTGTTTGCAGTATCTCATGACAATCAGTTGCCTTGGAGTTTGATGGATCCTGTCTGGGTGCTGGCTCTCTGTAAAATGCTGTACTGATGAGAAAAAACTAACCCATCCCTGCTCTCATGGAGTTATCAGTCTACTGGGGGAGACAGACAGACAGACAAATAGTTATATTCAATGTAGTGAATGATGTGATAGTGCTAGAAAGACGTATATAGTGGCTAAGGAGGGGGAGAGTGGTAGTGGCGTGCTCAAGAAGATCCCTCTGATTAGGAGGCATTTACATAGAGACTAGGTGTCCACTTCCTTATTCACTCCACTTTTCTTCTCAGCACTTGCCACCATCTGACATTTTTCTGTCCCCCTTGCACTCCCCTGGAATATCTACTTTGTAGAACAGGTCCTTAGTCTTTCAGCATTCATTCTTGTATCCCAGGTCCTAGGGCCTGGACTAGCCTGGCACAGCGTGGAATGGATGAATGATAGATGGAGCCTCAGAGCAATCATCCATAGCTGTGGATAGTACATGAGAGGTTACTGATTACACAAGGGTGAGCCTCACACAGGGGCGGGGACAGCCATTGTCAGGCCATAGGAGCAGGTAATGCAAAGGCACAATGTCTCAGGATACCATAGATGGATGTATCCTGACTGTGTTTTTAAAGAGACTACTACCTTGCCTTCTTGGCCTCTGTGGCCTTCTGTACCTTTGGAAACACATCCAGTGACACCACACTGGTAAAGCAGGTCAGTGGCTCTTTGTGCTCTGTTTTCTGAAAGAGTGTAGGAACATTCATTTTGGGGACAAAATTCTTATAACATTGGGAAAATGAGCAATCTGGACACAATGAACTACTTGACAATCTAATCCGAGGAGGATTCGTCTGCCAGCAAGAGATCTGGACCCCTTCTCAGCTCAAAGGGAAGTTGGGAATCATTAGGCACGGAGGACTTAAATTCTCTGTTTGATCATCATACAGTTTGTTTTCAGTCGTCTTGTATGGCCACATTAGACAGGAATTGATTCTATTTAAAAAGACTAAGGATGGGTTGACTGTTGGTAAAAACAGAACCAAGCAGGTTTTTGTTTTTTTTTTTTAAACATCTTTATTGGGGTATAATTGCTTTACAATGGTGTGTTAGTTTCTGCTTTATAACAGAGTGAATCAGCTATACATATACATATGTTCCCATATCTCTTCCCTCTTGCGTCTCCCTCCCTCCCACCCTCCCTATCCCACCCCTCCAGGAGGTCACAAAGCACTGAGCTGATCTCCCTGTGCCATGCGGCTGCTTCCCACTAGCTATCTACCTTACGTTTGTTAGTGTATATATGTCCATGCCTCTTTCTCGCCCTGTCACAGCTCACCCTTCCCCCTTCCCATATCCTCAAGTCCCCAAGCAGGTTTTTATAAAACATACTTTTCCAGATCTTGGTTTCTAATACCATTTTCCAATGAAAGGAAGCAAAGCTCCTTGGAGAAATGGCAGATTTTAGAACTGGGGCAGGAAATTTCTAAGATGAGCCTAGAGCGTTTGTAGTGCCAGAAAGTAATAAGGAAGTGCTCCAAAAACCAAACAATAAAAACAGAATGATGAGTATATGCCAGAGAGACACAGGAATCAACTGGCTATTGGCTCCCAATGGCCAACCTGGAATAATTTGAATAACAAAATTAAGTAATATTGGATTGCAACCCAAAGTTATAAAGTAAATATCCACGATATATGTAAATGGCAGCGGGTGGTAGGGGGGAGTAGACAAATCTCCCATGCAGAAGAATTCCAAATAATGTATGTAGCTGCTGTGCCCTAAAGGAGGTGGAGCGTAACTCCCACTGCTTAGCTGTGGGCTGTGGGCTGTGTGACTTCCTTCCAAAGAATACAGTATGGAAAGCGAGGAAAAAAAAAAGAGTAACTTTACAGTGGGGAAACTTGACAGTTATCACCTCAGCCAGGTGATCAAGGTTAGCGGCAACAATGATTAAGTCATGTGATGTGATGAGAATGGCACTTCCTCCTCAGAACCCATAAATCCCACTCAAATCATGAGAAGATATCTGTTGTCAACACCTATATTTCCCCTTGGGAGAATTAATTGTGTTAAATAATTTGTGTTAAACATTGCCATATCTCTTTCAAGCTGCTCACGTCCCTAGGAGGAATAACACATCTGGTGTGAAAGGGCTTACAAGGTTTGCTATGCAGGGGAAACAGCACACCAGAGCCTTGGAACCTTTGTGGCAAAGGTTTGGAGGTGGAGAAAAGCGTTCCTAGAGGAGGGTGATGCCCCACTGCTTACTTCCCAAATCCACCTACATCTACCAAGGGATGGCCCTGTGCTGTTTATCGAGGAAGTTAGTACCTTATATCCCCTGCTAATCTAAGTATCCATGCAGTTTGGATTTATCTAAGTTGTACAAATGAAATGTAGGTCAAAAGCATTTTTACAGATTTTCAGGATACAGACTAATCTTTACCCAAGCAGCTAGGTCTCTGGAACTTGACTTTTATGAAGAGGAATGCTAGCCGACCTACCAAGACTTCATTTAATGGATTCAACTTTTTAATTCCTTTTTTTCCCTACCTCTCAGGAATTACTACCTCAACATCTTTTACGCCAACTGAAAACCCCAGTGTTTCTGCAGTTGGCATGTGCTGCAGCAGAGCATGAGGGCTTTGGCTCAATCCCCCCTCTGCTGCATTTCCCAGTTTTTTTTCCTTTCCAGTGCAGGATTTCCCCAAAGCTGTATGAGTTCAGCTAGTTTTAATAGGTGTTAAGTGGGGAAAAAAAATGGCTTCATGCACAGATGGGTTTAAGAAATAAACCCTTGGTATCTGCAGCTTCCACATCTGCATATTCAACCAACCATGGATCGAAAATAATCAAAAAATTTTCAGAAACTTTCAAAAAGCAAAACTTGAACTTGCTGCACACTGGCAACTATTTACATAGCATTTATATGGTATAAGGTATTATAAATAATCTAAAGATGATTTGAAGTATATGGGAGGATATGCTGTAGGTTATACGCAAATACTATGCCATTTTATGTCAGGGACTTGAGCATCTGTGGATTTTGATATCTGTACGTGTCCTGGAACCAATCCTCTGTGGGTACTGAGGGATAGCTGTACAGAGTTAAGCCAAGTTAAGCAAGTTTCTTTACTACCGGACTTTTCAGAGGCTTGACTTCCCTGATGTGCACTGTGAGTCTCTTAAGACTGTGTATGGTATGGCTCATCTCCAAATCCCCGTGAAACCTGCCTCCTTGTAGTGTCTCTGGAGTCTGGTGCTCAGGGATCAGTGCTTGGAGGTGCATACTTGAAAAACACTGTTTTACACTAATTTTTTTCAATTGCTTTGCCCTCATCAGACTTGTCTTATGTCCATAAGTCATCTGTACCATAATTCACACACTATTAAATTTTTCCTCCATATGATTCCCCTCCTCCCAATATATATACGTTTGTAATTTTTAAAATAGCATAGTTGAACCTCTGTAGAACTTCGGGTTTTATTTTAGTCACATCATCTCCTGTATTGGCATTGGTGAATTGTCACTCACCTATGCATATTAAGAGGCATAAGCAAATTGCTGCTGAATCCAGAGGTAGAGCAAATCACCTCAAATGATTATGCAAAAAATCCAATTTGGGTCTTACTTAAAAAAAAAAAAAAAATTATTTATTTATTTGGTTGCACCAGGTCTTAGTTGTGGCAGGCAGGCTCCTTAGTTGCAGCACACCAGCTCCTTAGTTGTGGCATGTGAACTTTTAGTTGCAGCATGCATGTGGGGTCCAGTTCCCCAGCGAGGGGTCGAACCCAGGCCCCCTGCATTGGGATCGAGGAGTCCCATCAACTGCGCCACCAGGGAGGTCCCCTAATTTGGGTTTTATCATTGCTTTCTTGTGGCAGTCCCACTATGTGGACTTACTTTAATAGGAAAAAAAAAAAACCTTCAAAAGATTAATGCGCTTGCTAAGATATTTTCTTTCTATCATCATAGAGCTTCTTACTGTTGAGGAGAAAACAGTAAATTTCAAGTCACCTAGTTTATATGGTGTCAGTTTTTATATGTAACAGTACCTGGTAGAGAAGTAGATACAATTAAGCAAAATATCCTGCTTTTCCTAAGAAGGAAAAACACTAGAGATCATTTCCAATTTAAGTCTAAATAATGTAAAAAGAGGTTTTGCAAGAGCTGCTGAGAAGACCCTGAAACACATGGCAGTTATCTCTCTACTGTGGTCTAAACTGCCCATGATAGGGTCATCTGGGACATGGTACAAATCAGTTCTCTTCCTGTGGTTCAAGGGTATTAATTTTCTTATGCCTTCAAAATGTTGTTTACCAAAAATATAAGCCACAGCACTAATAAGCTCATTTGAGGTCTTTAGATAGTTTTGAATATTTTATTTATTAGCAACATAAACCAACAGATGTGTTTATTGTTGTAAAGTGTAAACATATTAGGGATGTGATGCTCATAAATACATTATCAGTCATTCTTTCTAATGTTTGTCAAAATGTTATTATTTGTTATGCAAAAAGGAGTGGGTGTCTGGCCCTGTGGCTAAAGTATAGGACACAAGGCAGTATTGGACAATAATTATTAAGTCAGTTAAGTAAATAAAGTGTAAAATCCCCTTACACTTTGGCTCTGGGGAGGGACTTGTCTTGGAGTGGGATCAAGTCCTTTCAAAGGCTCTTGAAGAACAGGAAAATGTAGGGATTGAATTTTTGAGATGCTTTGCTTTCAACCCTGTAAGCCAGAATGCAGTTACTATATTAGTTAAATGTGGAAATAAATCAGTAGGTATTTATAGGGTAACCTCTATGCCAAAGAACGGGTGCAGAGCAATAAACCCAACTCTTCTAGTCTTCAGTGATTTTACAATTCATTTGGAGAGATGAGATGTAAACTCAGTGACAAAGTTCATTGCCAATGCTAGAATCAAAGACTGCTGAAGCACCTTGAGGTTTTCTTTCAGTAACTGCCTTTGAAAAGCATTATTGTTTCTGTTTTGATCCCAGTTGCCAAATCAGTAGTCCAAGCCAAAGGGCTGGGTCAGAAGAAGAAAGATCATGTGTGGAAGAGTTTTGGGGAGGACAAATGTGATTCTACTAGCTGCCATAGTTTAGAATCATAACATTACTTCCTGAAAAAGCCGAAAATTTGAACCTTGCTCAAAATATCGGCATAGGAGGTAATAAAATATAGTGGGTAAATATCAGGCCTTCACGTCTAAATTAGGTGGCATTTGTGGCAGGTTATTTGAGTCTCTGATCTTCACTTTATTCATCATTAAAATAGGGATAGTGAAAATATAACACAACTATAATAACTACCAACGGAGTTTCTATAAGAATAAAATCAGATAATACTTTAAAACTAAGACCACTTTACACTATGCTAGTATGTACTTGGTGAAGTCTCACTAAACATCACCTGCTATAAGAATTACTGTAACAACACCTGTGGAATCTTATTTGGGGCCAGGAATAAAGTGTACAGAATAGGGAATAGAAACATATACTTAAAGGACCTAATTTCTAATTTTTAAATATGAAATATTCTTTTGGCATTTATGCTAACTATCCACAACTACCTAGAGTGTTCCAAGATGTTAGAGGAGCTCTCTAAGTAAGAGGGAACTTGGAATATTCAACACATCAAGATATGAGAGAGGAATTAACTGGTGATGGTCTTATTAGGTGGCCCCAGAGAGGGGCCACAAAGGGGACTGGCAGATCCTGTTGGTTGGTGCACGTCAAAAGCCCAGCAGCTTGGGTTGAAAGATCAGTGATGATAAGCAAGTCTGTTTTGTTCCAACCTACCCACAAGGACAGTCATTACCAGATATAATCATGCTTGTCAAAAGCAGTTACTGAAAACCCTCTGCTGCTTCAGCATAATCAGAACGACAGAAGTTGCAGGATGGTTTTCCTTGTGAGAGGCGTCCATGCAGAATGCTAATTAGGTGAAGTAAAAGGAATATGGATCAGCAGCTGACAGATGCATTTCTTTCTAGTGAGTGAACATGAGAAAGGAAATAGGAAGAGGAAGGATGTGACTTACCTGTGTTGTGGTTCATGATGTGATTCTCTATATTGATTTCAGGCTTTTAGTTCTTCTCATCTGCTGGTTTTGTAAAGAGATGCTGGGAAGAACCACAGCAGAGAGAAAGCTGGGTTTTCCCTCTGTAATGTTAGAGGTGCTGTCATTTGGAAATATCTTAGTACAAAGAAAAAATGAACTTAGAGCCCAGTGCCAGTTGTTATCATACAACTCCTGGAAAGAAATCTATCTAAAAATAAAGGTTGGAGTCTTTTTTTTTTTTTTGCCCACTTCTGCTTTCTTTTGGGTGACCTCAAATGGAACTTGAATCCAGTGGCAAATGGGCCCAACAGCTAAGATCCAGCCTCCTTGGAGTCACTCTGTATCTTTGCTTTTATTTCCTTCCAAACATTCAGTTTGTAAGAGAAATCTCAACACTTATCCAGAAAATCTCACATGGCTGTTGTCTAGGTGACCATGACAGAGGGCTTCCTGCCTGTAAGGCACAAATGTAAACTCTTCACAAGCAGAGCTTCATGTAATTCTCATAGCATGCTGAGAGGTCAGTCTTATTACTCTCATGAGTACCTATGTGAGAGATGAGAAAAAGTAGCACAGTGAGGCTGTGTGTGTGGCCTGAGGCCACACAGCTCCTAAGTGGTAGAGCCAGGTTTCAACCCTCGGCCATGGGTCTCCAGAGTCTATAGTCTAAGAAAGCATATTAACCACAAAGGGGCTTTGGGACAGCTTTGAGATGAAGACATGGCCTGCAGGACAAGGTCTGAGCCAACTGGGCACTACGGAGACCCAGCTGGCATGCCCAACTCTTAATTACTTGTGAGATACCGTAGGCTGATATACCACCTGTGTGCTGCTCAAGTGGCTGTTTTGGAGGTGGGAGGTGGATGGAGTGGATGGCAGGTGGCAATATCTAGAAAGCTCCTGTGTGGGCCAGGGATTAAGAGGTTGGCCTCTGGAGACCATGCAGCCAGCTTCTAATGCTCAGTGTTGGTGGTGGTAGCTGGTCAGTAATTCCAACACTTGCTTCCAGTGTGACCTTGGGGAAGTTGCGTCAACTTCCTAAGCCTCAGTTTCTCCACCTAAAATATGATGATGATAAGAATACCTATGAATGGGAATTCCCTGGCGGTCCAGTGGCTAGGAGTCCATGCTCTCACTGCCGAGGGCCTGGGTTCAGTCCCTGGTTGGGGAACTAAAATACCAAAAGCTGTGTGGCATCTCTAAAAAAACCCCAAAAAACCCTATGAAATAGGGCTGCCGTGAGGATTAACGAGAGAAAAATAAGTAAAAGCTTTAACATAGGGCCTGGAACATGGTAAGTTTGCAATCCATGGTGGAGGTGATTGCTTTTGTTTGGTTGTTGTTCCTGGGGCAAGGGGAGGAGTTCTGAAGATAATTGACAGTAAATAAAGCACCTTCCACCAACTGTCAACATATGGAACTGCTCTGTGGAAAATATTTTTTCCTAACATCAGAGATACTGGAGGAGATTGGGGTCTGGGTGAATTGCAGTCAAAGTTAGTCCGAACCCCAATTTCAGATTGTAAACCAGGTGCCCTCTGTTTCCAAATCTTCCCCAAGATTGTGCCTTCTGCCTCCAGTTCCTCTGTTCTATAGCTCAGCAGTGCTTTTCCCTTCATCCTGTGCCCTTGTGGACACCTGGAAACCCAAGGCTGCTGAGAGCATGGGTTCCTTACCTGGGAAGACTTGAGACCTAGGGAGCCATCAGGTGCTTGACAAATGCCAGGTGATGCCAGAAGAATCTGGTCCAAAAATGGAATGGGTTCTCTTGATTATATTCAGTGTTCACATGGTTCTACCTTATTTTCAGCACTCTTTTTTTTTTTGAGTCCTTGATTTTTCAATGCTTTCTTGTTCCTAAAGCCAAGGTGTTGACCTGTCTCCACAGCCTGGAAGCCATGTTTGGGTTAGAACAAAATGGAAGGCTTGGGGATTGTTCGTATTGCACAAGGAGCTTGTGTATGTCTTTTATATTGCTGTGCAAATGTTAGTATTTTCTTCAGTACACTCATGCCTCAGGTCAGAGAAGCAATTTATAGTTCTCCTTAAAAATGATTAATAAATTAGAATCAAAAGGGGAAAAACAAACAAAACCAAAACAAAACATCTCCCACACATATAAAGCACCCCTTGGAGAGGTGGGGCCTTGGAAGTTGTAGATTATCTGGCAGAAAGTTCTTGAGCTCTGACTCGGCTTTGCCACCTTTTAGCAGTGTGACTGTGGACAAGTCACTGATCCTTCTGAGTGGCATTTTCCTTAGCTCTAAGTATGGATCATAATGCCTGCCCAGCCTTCCTCACTGCATTCATAAAGAGACTGAAACAGGCATGTATCTAAAGGCGTATATATATATGATACTTTATGATTTCATATTTATACTTTCAATTAAAATATGGGACCACAGAGTTTTTAGCTTCCGATATATCATATCTGTATCTCTGTCTTTCATATCAAGAAACTTAGTTCTAAGGACTTAGGGATGATAGAAATAGAATATCTCATAACTCATAATAAGTCATTTGCTTGGTCTCACATTATATATAAAACATCTCAGATTAATATTATCACCATGAATATGATTATTCAAAATATTTAAAACACTTATTTTGCATTTGTTTTTCCCATTCTCTCTATTAAAGTTTTTTTTTTATCATATCTACATTTTGAAGCATGTAGCCATTATATACTATCACTTTTAATCTTAATTTTATCTTTTTTAAAAAATAAATAAATAAATTTATTTATTTATCTTTGGCTGTGTTGGGTCTTCGTTGCTGCACGCGGGCCATCTCTCTAGTTACGGCGAGCCGGGTCTGCTCTTCGCTGCAGTGCGCGGGCTTCTCATTGCGGTGGCCTCTCCCGTTGTGGAGCACGGGCTCTAGGTGCACGGGCCTCAGCAGTTGTGGCACGCGAGCTCAGTAGTTGTGGCTCACGGGCCCTAGAACGCAAGCTCAGTAGTTGTGGCGCATGGGCCCAGTTGCTCTGCGGCATGTGGGATCTTCCCAGACCAGAGCTTGAACCCATGTCCCCTACATTGGCAGGTGGATTCTTAACCATTGCGCCACCAGGGAAGTCCCTGTATTTCTTAAATAATAAGATTTGAAAGTCAAAATTACTCCTTGGTTCGTGGGCTGGATGTTGTATTAGCAGGCATGAAAACAACATTAATCTCAAGGCGGATTCCCAACCACTGCGCCACCAGGGAAGCCCTTAATTTAGTCTTAATTTCTCAAAAATCTATTTAATCTTCACCACCAGTCCTAATGTCTGCTCAATAGCCATTTGATTGTCTGAAGCTTATTCTCTAGTATATTCCTCAGAAATGCCTCAAGGGAACCATATTCCCTGAGTTCCTATGTATTGCCTGGGTCCCTTATACTTGAAAATAATTTTGCTGAGTATAAAATCCTTTAGCTCATATTTTAGTTCTTTGAGTAGTTTAAATATGTTACTCTATTTTCTTTTGCAAAAATTGTTACTTTCAAAGTGTGATTATAATATTTTTTTCCCTTATAAGTCACTGGTTTTTGTTTCTCAGATGCTCAGAGAATTTTTTCTTTTTCTCCTTAAGGTTTAGTGATAAAAGTGGATGGTGGGGTAGAAATAGAGCCAGAATATCTCAGAAAGCAACCAATATATTTTTAAACACTACATGAAAAAAACAGAAGAGGGAGCTCTGAAGTTAGAAAAGCTATTGTGAACTATACTTTCCCCTAAAAGTTTAGGAAGATTAATTTCATATAAATATAAACCATAGAAAAGGACGGAGGTAAAATCCTTTACAGAGACAAAATAAGATAAAAAGAATAAGGAGCAGAATAACACCTCTACACACAACACACCAAATAGACATGCTCACAAAACAGATTAGAGCTGTATCTTATTATTGTTAAAATGCACCAAAATGCATTAAGAAAGAGATAAAAGATATGAGAGAACAATGTAACCAAAATAGAAAAATCTATGAAATGAGGTGACAGAAGTGAGGAAAGCATTGGAAATAAAAAAAGAAATGTATTAGAAGTAAAGATTAAACTAGTAGGAACACAAGAGCACACACTCATGACTGTTAATGCCTTAAAAGAAATAGAAGGTGAAAATTAGGAACATTTAAAACAGAAAAAATAGAAAAAAGAATTCAAGAGGAAGGGACAAGTATTAAAGAGAAGCAAAGGAGATCTAACATATAACTAATAGGAACCCCTGAAAAAACTAGAGCAAGGAACAGAACTAACACTAAATCTATAATTCAAGAAAAATTACCTGAAATGAGAAGGATTTGAAATTCCGCATTGGGACCTCATATCTGCGAAGAGTGGCCTGCTATGACCAGCACCCAAGACAGACTCTGGTGTCTTGTTCGATCATTGCTTATATCTGCCATGCCCAGAACTGTGCCTGGTGCGTAGTTGGTGCTCAAACTGTTGGCCAAATGCATTCATGTTTGGTGAATAAATAAAAGATTCTCTAAAATGCCTAGAAAATGTAATAATCTTATTTTCCTTAACTATTACTTGCTGAATATTACCCTGGATGAGACTGAGAATATTATCAGAAGCTGTTACACACTGAATTGTGTCCCCCCTCCAATCCACAGGTTGAACCCCTAAGCCTCAATGTGACTGTGTTTCGAGATAGGGCCTTTAAGGAGGTAGTTAAGATTAAATGAGGGCATCAGTCCTAATCCAATAGGACCGGTATCCTTATAAGGAGAGGAAAAGACACCAGGGATGCACAGGCACAGAGAAAACATCATGTGAGGACACAGTGAGAAGTGGCCATAAGTAAGCCAAAGAGAGAGCCTCACTAGAAACCCACTCTGCTGGCACCTTGATCTTGGACTTCCAGCCTCCAGAACTGTTAGAAAATAAATTCCTGTTGTTTCAGCCATTCGGTCTGTGGTATTTTTTTTAGGACAACCCTAGCTGACTAATACAAATTTTAAGGTTTGTGTCACCCCATCAAGTAAAGAGACACCACCAGCTAAGGTGTTTGCTGAAGGTGAAAGGGATACAGCATATGTAGTGGAGGAAGGTAGTTATAAATACCAACTATGATCCTGTGACTGGTTACAGAAATGAGGACCATAATTGTCCTGAGAATTTCCTCCTTATTTTGTTATGAATGTGTGTGTGTATAGCAAATATCTTTGTTTTCTTTCCTCTTGTTTTCCCTTTGTCATGTTGCGTAAGAGGTATTGGCATTTATATCATAGTATTTTAGTACTGTTAACTGTATATCGTGGTACAACTCTTCAGTGCAAGTCAGTATTCTTGTATTTTGGAATTAAGAGATAACAAGTATATTTGCATAATCAACTTAATTTGAAACCATAGATTATTTAGGATGGAATAAAGTGACCAATCCAGGATTTTTTGTGGAAGCATTATTACTGCTATCTGCCACTGTTTATTTAGAATCTGTAGACCGTGGCATTCTCACTCACTAGTGAGAATGAGTGTAAATCTCAAATGTTAACCTATTTTGGTCCCCTCTACACTGATCCCATCTGGTCCAGCTCTGATGGCAATTTCAGAAATGGAGTAGCGTTCTTGCCTCTCTGAGCAGTGTTCGCCTTGCGTCTGCTCCAGCCCTTGAAATCTCTGTCTTTCTCTTAAATCCAAGTGAATGCTGTTTCTTTGCAACATAGGTATGGCACTGATATGGAGCAGAATTAGTATTAAGTGACCTGGCTCCAAGGAGCTAGTTAGATAAATATCAAAATGGTATTGTCATAAAATAATTTCATTTATAAGGCAAAACAGTAGTGTGAAATTTGAGGACCCACTGAGTTATAGCGAGGCCGTGGTGTTTTACTGTTCAAGCTGTCCTGTTGAACTCTGCTTGATTCCAGTATTTATGTACTGTCTATTAGCAGCTTTTGAAATTTTTTATTCATGCAGTAATCTCTCCAGAGATTCTCCTTAATTGGGATCCCAAGATACATCTATGTAAAGTGCCTGGATCCCAGTATTTTGATTTCTGTTTTTGCAAAGCTGCCTTTTGGGCATGATCTTTTCATTTCTTAAAAAGAATTCCCTTTTGCTAAAGGACAAGCAGATCGTTGCAGAAAAATCCTCTGCTTTTTTGCAGGATGGTCTGGTGATGAGATTGTCGGAAAACTAGCCCTGGATTTAGGTTGAGCCTCTGGTATTGGATACCACACTAAAAATTATTTGAGAATAACTTAATCATAATATGGGTATACATAGACTTACTAGTAGATAACGTCAGCCCCGCCTATTACAGAAATGTGATGGGAGCACGGGATCAGCTGTGTGGTCAAGGGCGGTGGTGGGCTGGTATCTTGGCTGTCTCATGTCTGCTAGGTTTTATTTTTACTCTTTCTTTCCTTTGTCTTAGAAGTGTTTTAGGGGCTTCTGTAAAGACTTACCTGGCTAGAGACTATGTCATTAGGACTTGGCTACAATTCCTTAAAGTTAAACATTTTTCTCTCTGGGAGTCCTGCACACGCTGCACCAGGAGTTTTATTGTCTCTCTACTCTTTCTGGTGTTTTCTGTGCAGGCTGCCCAGCCTGGGACACAGAGCTGCTTTTCTCTGTTCTCTGCTCTGTTCTCATGGGACCAGGCATTTGCCACCTGTCCCCTGCTATATGTCAGTGGCCCCCCAGCTCATTTATGCCAGGGATGTGAGTGACACTTCCTGTATCTCCCATCCTAGAGCCTGCTATTGACCAAGGGCTCCATGAGAGGGCTGTTGAGTTGGAGAAATCTGGGAGTAACCGGGAGAGCAGAGCCAACAAGAGGACTAGGACCTAAGAAAACACAGTGGATTAATTCCAGGCATCCTGGTTCTTATGTTAAATCCTTTCCTGGCCTCAGCAACCTGTCCTCATTTCCTGAGACTTGGTTGGCCATTCTAGAGTCACACAACTTTTGCCTTTTCTATGAGCCTGTGTTTTCCACTGGTCTTTGAAGGTCAGGACTTGATTTAACACTCTCACTGAATCATTTTGTGCCCCTGTTGTTTATACACGGCTCTGGTATCGGACCTTTAACATGAAAGATTCAAACTGCCCTGAGTTTGACCAGCTCTCTCAGGTACTCTTGCTCAGAGAACCTTCGTGTTGGTATGACGTTTTGAAATACAGTAACTCTGTGTTCTTAAGGTGTTTCTTCGCTCCGCTCAACAAGCCTTGTGTGTTAATTCTTTTGAGAGTAAGAGGTTATGGCTGTGTTTCTTTATTCCTGTTATCCCATGTTTTGATTTGGAGGAAATATTTGTGAGTTCGTGTATGTGTGTGGCCTTTGAGAGGATTCCATGGGTAGGAAGATGGGGATAACTTCAGTCTCTAATCCAGGGATTCTACATAAAATCACACAGAGATCTTGTTTAAGTGTACTTTCTCATGCTTCCTCACAGTGAGTCACTGGGCTAGGTCTGGGCTGGGCTCAGAAATACGAATTTTTCCATTTTCCTAGACAATGCTGGTGGAGTCACTTGAGAAGTACTTCTCTGAGGAGGGGTGCTCACCCATTAAATGACGGGTTTGGGTTTGCCAGCCATGTGTCCAATCTCTCGAGGGTCATTTTCCACTTCCAGATAGGAAACTGGGGTTAATGGCATCTCTATCTCAAAATTCACTTTTTCCTACCTACCCATTTCCCCTTCTAGGGGCTGACTTAGGGACCACTGAGAATTGTCAGTTAGCTTCTAATAAACTACTGTTGATTTTTGGAACAACAGAGTATACTTACAGGAGTGTAATGATGTATCCACCAAATACAATCTTCTGGTAGCTTCTTGGTGGTGATGTGTGCGTGTGCCTGTGTGTTAAAGGGGGAAGATAAGACTTGGGCAAATTACTTGACCGCTTTGACCCTCAGTTCCCCTCTGTCAAAATGGAGATGATAATGGTACCTACTGAACAGATTGTTATAAAGATTAAATGCTAAGAATAGAGCCTAGTATATGTAATAAGTGCTACATAAGAGTTAGTTGCTGTTAGTATTATTGTTTTTGTTACTATCTTATTTGAATTAAAGTGAAAAATCTTCTTTGTCAGAAATTCATAGGTGTCAATAACAAAGATTTGGGAGAACCCTAAACCTGCAGCTTGTGTGCTCTAAGGGAGTCGGTGCAGCGTTTGGGATGATCGTGGTCCTTATCTGTAATATGGAGGCTTTATCAATGCATCTACTATGTAGAGCATTACCAGGACATTTTCCTCTACTCCAGGCCCGGCTCAAAGGTGCTGCCAGTTGCAGATAAAAGCACCAGAGTAATGTCAGTGACTATTGTCTGCCTCTTTAATCTCATCATCAGGGAAATTAATATTTGGTTGCTGAAGGAAGACAAACATCTGTACCTTTTCCCTTCTAGAATAGTGATTTGGTGTCTATCGCCCACATTTTTCTCTCAGGTTAAAAACTGTCTAAACTCGATTTTCCTCTTTAAAAAAGGAATCATGTTTGATTTAATGGTAGTGTTTATAGCGCTATGGAGAGTTAAGAGTCATTCTGGCATTAAAACCTTCTAAGCCTTTAAATAAATATATTTTTGTTATCTTGAAACTTTCCAAACTGAACTCAGAATTCACTCAGGCATCTTATAGAGCTTTGATACATAACAGAAGGACAAAAAATGACATTGTAAATTCCTAATAACATTGTGGCCACTCTTGCAGCTTGCAAATAACACAACGAAACTCGGCGTAAGGATGTACGTCGGCAAATGTCCATGTGAGTATTAATCAACCTGCTGTTTGAAATAATGTCCCAATTACAGAAGACTTATTTGGGAAGAATTTGGTGTTTTGTCATCATCTCTCCTCTGAATGATTGCGGCAACCTCCTAAATGGGCTCCATGCTCCTTTTCCCTTTTTACTTCAGTTCATCTTGTACAATGATTCCTGGGATACCTTTTCTAAAATGGTGTTTCCATCAGCTCACTCCCTTGCTTAGAAGCCCAGGGTAGCTCCTACTGCCTCTAGCTAAAGCACAGTCCTTGGAGCTCTGTGTTCCACGCCCTTCCCTATCTGCTTTCCACCTTACTTGGCCATCTCTCTCCTAACACTCCTGTGCTATAGATAACACTGTATACCCCCTGTTCATCTCTCAAAGCCTTTGCTGAAGTTGTTTACTCTGCCTGAGGATGCCTTCCCCACCTCCACTGCCAAGCACTCTGTCACTTGGGGAATCCCTCAGGTCCCCTCAAATGTCTTTCAGTAAAGCCTTTTCCAGACACTCTACCCTCAGAATTAATCATTTCCTCCTCCTTTACTGGGTGATATATGGAGGCACAGAGAGGTTAAGTAACTTACCCAAGGTTACACATCTTTTAAGTGTCAGAGCTGGGGTGGGAAATGAACTACTTTCTGAAAAAAAAAAAGAAAATGCAAAAGCAGAGCTGGGAGGAAGAAGGTCAGTGTCAAATATAGGGACAGAAAATAGGATTTGTGAGACCTCATCAGTGGACTGTACGCTGAAAGAAGGTTGTATTCTCAGTATTCTCTGAGTCCTAGAAAGGGAAGTCCCTAAGCCTGAGGTTTGGTGTCACTAGGAGGTTTGTATTCCCTGCTGTTTGTGGTAGGAAGTGCTTTGCTGAGTCCTCAGGATTGAACAACTACCCTTTCTCTAATCAAGGGACCATCTGATGAGGCATGTGGCAGCTTCTGAGGTCTTCCTAGTCCATGTAGGCGCTGCCCTAAATATAGAGCCTGATTGTGAATCAGTAGACATTTGAGTGAGGGAAAAGAGAGTAGGTTTATTAGGCTTATGTGCTATTGTGGGTCTTCCCAAGTTTCTGCTTCCCAGAGTCCAAATTTCCCCACATAAGCTAGAATATGGTGAATGACACATACATGAGAATTTCAAATTAATGACATTGTACTCTTTGTTACTGATGCCATCAACATTGAAATGCAGAATTTTCTTCTCTTGTCAGGCATCCCTGTAAGAGCATCATCTATTAAATAAGTTGTTTTCTTCTCAGTGCACTTTCTCACCCAGAAACTCCATTAAAAAAAATAATAATGAGCTTCTCTGATTAATAGGACAGAATAAAATTATCAAAGGTAGTTGGGGACTTCCCTGGTGGTCCAGTGGTTAAGACTGTGCACTCCCAGTGCAGGGGCATGGGTTGGATTCCCTGGTCGGGGAACTAAGATCCTGCATGCTGCATGGTACGGCCAAAAAAAAAAAAGCAAAAGGTAGGCTTCCACATTATTTATTCTACTCTCTTTGGCCTATGCTGGCACTTTATAAATCTGTGTTTGGCCCTTTCTTCATCCACTTGGACTGAATTTCGGGCTACACTAAGCAGGGTCTAGTTATGACCACCGAAGCAGAAATGCAGATTCAATGAGTAATTATTAAGAACTTTACAGAATATTAGCTGTTTCAGTTGCTGCAGTGACTAGTGATGGAATAGTCCATTAGATATTTCTGTTCCCAGCAACTCCTGAGAACTGATTCCAATCTGAAGCAGCCAACCGCTTTGATCAATACCATAATTACTCTTACTGATGGACTGTTTTACACTGGTAGCCATCAAGGCAGTCCGTCAGTTCAGGAGGCACCAGAACTGTCCCCTGCAAGCTGTAATGTACCGCAAATATCTGATTCAAATCAACTTACTATTGAGGCCAGGATGACAAGCGTGAAATTAATTGTTCCACTTCATGTAAGACCTGCATTCTTCTTTTGAGAGAGTAATTGGTTGCTACATGTAGCGTGAGAGCTGGGGGAGCCTTGCCTCTCTGCATTGTTTATGGACTTAGTTTTTTCCCCCGCCAGCTATTTTTTTCCCCTACTCTTTTAGATGTCAGCAATGTTGTATAGCTGCTGTTCCTGCCGTTGTTGTTTTTTAGTGGGTCTTGTCATGTCAGAGAGAATGGTTTCCTTCTAGAAAGGTTGATGGCATCTAGACTAAATGTCTTATATGAAAAGTTTGTTTACAAAAAGACGGGGTTTGTTGGCCAACATGAAAGCAAGAAGACCTCAAAAGCATTTCAATGACTGTATAAGAATAATTAGGCAAATGACAGTGGATCCCGTGTTCTTCCGTGGTTGCAATAGGCTAATTAAAGCAGTAGGACCGTTTTGCTGAGATTCTTCTGAATACATTTGACTTCAAAAGCTTGTAACCGGAGAAATGACTAGAGCACTTCAGATAGGAAGTCAAGGACAACTGAGGACATTAGAAGATAAGGATAGTCACAAAAGTGGCTGGTCATTCAGTCCTCATCAACCAGCTGACCAGTAGTTGGATAAAAGCAAGATCTGGAACTTGAGAGAAGTGTTATAAAATATTTTTATGAGAAAATCAAGTGCATACGTTTAAAACAGGTACAGGAAGGTAAAATGTTTGTAGAAACAGGAGCATCAAAGCACAGTAACCTTCATGGCCTCAAGGGCTTTCTGAAACCCTGGTTAGTTGGATATCCTACTAGAGGTGGGAATCTCTTAGATTCTAGGGATAAATCAGAAGCTAGTACTTCTAGGCAGGCAATGCTTTTTAATTTAAGAGTTGTTTATTGTAGCATTCCAATATGGATCCTATGGGAATTGATTATAGAAAAAGGGATTCTATAAACAGCTAATCCTATAGCCGAGCCATGTGTAGTGAGTGCTTGCAATATGTAAGCATTATTTAGGACTGGGATTACCCAAGTGCATGAAACCCTGGACCCCTGAAGCTTATACTCTCGTGGGAAGTTTGGGAAGACAGACAGTAATGTACACTCAAACATGTCAGGTAATGTTAGACAGTGTTTGAGATGGTGGATGACAGAAGGCAGCAACTCTGATGTTGGTTAACAAAGGTCAAGAAAGAGTAAGTAAGGTAGGTTTGACTCTAACCCAGCTCATGGCTTGAATCCTCTTTCACCATTAAACTTGGTTTGCCTTTGAGATAGTCTAGTAGCAGAGCTTTCCTTTTACACTTTGGAAAGAGGAGATTTTATGCTATCAGCATTCAGTGCAGGGGACAGAACCAATATAAAATACCTGATTGAGAAAGTTGAGGATGACTCTAGAGGTAAGTGGTTCTATTTCTGCTCAGTCATGTGAGGGTTTGAAAGTATTGATTGAAAACTGTCCTAACACCTGAAGGGACCAGGAGCGATTAATAATAAATAACCTACAAAAGTAAAACTCAGAGAATCGCAAAGTTCCAGGCAAGGCTGGCTAGGGAGGAGGATTCCACAGTACTTAGCTGCATGTGATTAGATACAGCATGTAACCTTGTTAACTCACATCTCCACCAGAGTGGACTGAAGTGGCTAAAGTATTAATCTGATTATTATGCTTTTCTGCCTCCTAGTTTTGTGTTTCTTTGGGAATCATCTCCTTCCTTTTGATGCTGGAGCCCTATAAGCTCCAGCCGCAAGGTGGGAAGAATGCCCAGGCTTGGTTTACCAAGGCCCTGGATCTCCCTGGACACAGGAATTGCCTCAAAAAAGGGCTTGTGACTCCAACTAGGCCAATCAGGGCCTTCCCTGGCTTTCTGTCCAGGAAACAATGAGAAAGATGTTCTTTCTACCGTGTGGCTAAGCTGATGGGATAGAGTCTGGCATGGTAACATGGATCTTAACAGGCCACTGGAGTGGCCTGCTTATCTGGAAGGAGGTCAGGCAGAGCTGAAAGCTATAATGGAGAGAGAAACAAACACAGTATATGTATACACAATCCATAGTTGTGAGTTCTTGATTCTTTAGGTTATCTTGTTTAAACCAGTATACGTATTTAATAGGGGAAAAAATCACCTGAAAACAAAAAAAAATGGAAATGTGCTTCCACTTAAGCCACATCAGTGAGATTTCATCTCTGCTGTATGGAGAGCTGGCTCTAGAAGTGCTTTTACTGTGCAGTGGGATTGCAAGACCTCCTCCAGGAGGGAACAGCTGAGCTGAAACCCTGCCGCTTGCTTTCAGGTCTTGTGAGGTCTGTGCCATCGCCTCTGTGTCGTCTCTTACGGTGACTGCAAGAGTTCTCTCAAGTAACTTTGATAATGCCAGCATCATGAGTATATATCATAAAGGCTTTCTGTGGAGGAAACATACAAAATTATAAGTCCATTTAGTAAAACAGAAGCCTGCCAATACACTGATGTAGCTGGAAAATAGGGTCTTCTGAAGAAAGATACAATTTGCAGCTGCTTAAGCAAAGTTCTACTTTCTAGCCACTCAGCTTTTGCAATGCTCAGGAATTTTCGTTTGTGTTTATGGACCAGCTGCTCTGCTAAGATTCAGTAATATATGGGCAGAGGGGTCTTGAATAAATGTGTTTCCTCCTTCTCCTCCTTGGGGATCCTGGGTCTTCAGCCTTAACTTCTTCCAAGAATTGAATCCAGTAGTGTTTGATGTTTGTAAACGATGTGTTAGCTGTTAGTTACTTAAGCCGTTTCTTACATGGAATTGGCATGTGATAAACTTGTCTGTCTCCTAACGGAAACTGTACTTCTAACGGAAACTATATTTATTGTATCTCTGCTGAGATGTCACTCCTTGGAACCTCTCATATTGATATCTTTTTTCCTCTGGGGACCAGACCCCTAGAATTGAGTGCCTTAAATTCCTCCCTTGGTTTACTACAAAGCCCTCAAGGTGTGTCTCTTTTCCCACTGTGTCTCCTGCTCACTCTCCCCCTTGCTCAACAAGGCTTTGGCCACACTAGCCTTTTTGTTCCTTAAACATGTTAACCTCTTTCTGGTCAGGACCTTGACTCTCACATTCCCTCCGTCTTGAACACTCTTCTCCCCGGCCTGGCTCATACTCAGGTCTTAGCTCATATGTCATCACCGTAAAGGAGCTCACACTGACCAGGCAATCTAGTGTCCTTTGCTTAGTGACTAACTCTGTATCATGCAACCCTGCCTCCTTTTCTTCATAGTAGCTTTATCTGAAATCTGAACTCATGTCCTTTGTGTTCTTTCTTGCCACTAGAATATAAGCATCATGAGAGTGAGGGCGTAATCTCTTTTATCCCCCATGGCATTTTTGTCACCTACGTCCTGGCACATAGTAGATGCTCAGTTCTATTTCTAGAAAGAATAAATGGCTGAGTAGTTTACCCATTCCCCTGAACAGTGAGCTCATTCAAGTAAGTTAAGCAGTTTATTTCAGCATCTCTCTCCAGCTCTCTGATACAGAGGGGGAGGTAGAATGAGATATTCAAGTTTGAGACTCCACATTAAGCTGGATGCTTTAATGATTTCATTTAATTTTTACAGAAGTCTTAGGAACCAACAAGACTCAAGCTTATCTTCTTACCATTGCTGAAGTCTGGTTTCATTTTTTGGCACCTAGATTTCTTCCACACACTTGCTACCATGGGGATGAGCTGAATTTTTAATATTATGTATACTATCTTCTTCCCCTGCTGTAGCCTTAAGCCCATTCTAGGACTGCTGTGTTCGCTGCTGAATCCTCTTGAGTCTTGTGGAGGTCTTGGCACATAGTGGATGCTTAAGGCACATAGTGGGGCTAATGATAGGAGTAGAGGAAAGTTCCTGGCTGAACCCCTTACTCTGCCTGGTCTGGACACAGGAGTTTTCAACCACAACTCCTTCTGAACAAATTCTGTTTCTTTATGGCTGAAAGAACATTTGAAAACTCCTTGTTCACCTGTTCTTCTGCAGGAGTTGAAAGAAATGTAAAGTCTTTCTCACCAGCACAGCCTCCCTGAGTTCAGAAAGCTCCGTGGTCTTGTGTGTTTAGTGATACTGGGTCTTAGATTCTACCCCACACTACCCTGGGTTTAAGAAGGGGGAAAGTTGGGTACATGGTCGAAAATGCACACATGGTCTTTAAGGGGCAACGTGCTGGAATGTTTGAAATGTCCTGCTCTTACCCCATAGGAATTGCACAAATGCCTCATGGTGCTAGAATATGACCCACCCCAATAAGCCAGTTAAGGTGGGTGGCTCTTTGTAGCCCCACAGGGGTCTCCTTGAGGGCTGTGACCTTAGTCCAAGAGAGGGGGTTGGGGTAAGGGAGCAGGAGTTTCGATTTTTTGCTGCTGCTCTCTAAGGAATTCTTTTGTGTGTCACTTTAGCGTGTTCCCAGAACCCGTGACAGCCTGTATAATTGCTGGACTGACATGAATCTATAGCAACGATGGGCAGATTTTGCTGACATGTTTGCTTCAGCCTGCAAGACTCGGTTGACCATGTCTGCATATCATATCACCATCTCAGGCCTCAGTAGGAAGGAGGTGGGAAGGAAGGCTATTTATTGTGCCTCCAAGGTCACAATGTGAGATGGGAGGGGTGCATAATAAAAGGAGCACTATTTTGGCAGGGAGCGTTCCCAGATATCTGTGATTTAAATGCACTGGCTAAAACCCCAACTATTCAGAAGTCCTTCCTCAGAGTTTGAAAGTTAAATAATTACAAGTGCTTACTGTCAAAAAAGATACCGAAAAATGAAAGACCTTATCAAATTGATGAAAGGATTTTGGAATCTTTTTCTTAAACGCATTCATTCAGTCTGCAGATACATGCTGAGCACCTACTGTGTGCCTTGCTCTGTGATCAGTGCTGGGGACACAAGAATAATGACAAGGCAGGTGGATTCTTTGCCAGGTGGAGCCTGTGATCCAGCCAAGAAGAAGCCATTATCCAAGTAATTACAGCTCCCTCCTCCAGCAACCACATGGAGAGCTCCCTCATAGTGGTGTTGCCAGAGGAAACCATTTTTCTTTTTTTGTTTCATTTTTATTTTTGGTATACATTTTAAAAGTTTGTTTTAACTTTTTAATGATAATTTAAGAAAATAATTCAGGAATTCACTTGCTTTCTACTTAGAATATTACAGATAAAGCTCAAGTTCCTTTAGACCTCCCCCACCCCAATGACCACTGTGATAGATTTGACTTGGCAGACATTTTCTCGTACTTCCGCGTGTGTGTACCCCATGTGTATGTGCTACTACTGTTGTTGTGACGTGATTGCAGCACATGCTGTGCATATGTCTTCATGCACCTTGCTTCTTTTATTCCATAGGCTATTTTTACATTAGTTCATGTTGATACCTGGAAATGTGGTTGGTTAATTTTAATTACTGAGAGTTGTGCTTCCTCTTGGAAGCTTGTATGTTGGTGACTGTCTACTGACCCAGAGTAGTAAAAGAAATAGAAGTAGTTTGCATGTATTGAGTGCTTAATGTTTGCCAGACTGTTCTAAGCCTCTTGCATGGATTATCTCATTTATTCATGAGAGCAACTCAGTGGGCTAAGTGCTGTTTTTATCAACATTTCACAGGAGAGGGAAGGTGAGACATGGAGAGAGAAGGTAATTTGTCCACGGTCACACAGTTAATAAGTGATGCCAAGATTTGAAGCCAGGTAGTGCAATGTCAGAGCCTGAGGTTTCTTGGTTCTCTTGAGCACCTGTGGTTTCTGGGACTTTAGATGCTAAATGCAACCTATGAAGCAGGGTGTGACAGGATGGTGCATGACTCATTCAGGGGGCTGAGTGGGTGGTTTTCACGTTTATCAGTTCATAGATTGAGCAAACACCTGTTGAGTATTTCTATGCGAGTCCCCAGCAACACAGTGCAGAGAAGACACAGCCCTGCCCCATGAAGCTCACAGAGATCTAGGATGATGCTGAGTGACCACCTGTGTAAGGCATGTATAATGTCTGTACCTGGTAGAGCAGGAATATTGTCCCCTCTGGGGTTACATGGTCTGTGCCCTGTGTTCTGTTTAATTTTCTTCCATTTTAGATGGCGTTTGTTAAACTGTGCTATTAACGTGGATCCATTGGCGTATTTGGAGGAGACTAGCCTTTCTGTAGTGACATCACTGCCTTCCTTCTATGTTACGTCTGTACAGTCAGAAGGAAAGGACCCAGCAGCATGTCTTGGTTGCTGGTGTTTCTTCCCCACTTGCTGCCCAGCCACAATATGACAGATTTGCTATTCATCCAGCTCAATCGTAATTAGCATAATCGGCTCTGGTGCCTACGCAGATGTGGTGGGTGGTGTCCTCAGCTGATTACAAAGATTGCAGCTCAGGCTTTTCGGGAAACGGGTCTTATTTCCTGTCCTCCTATCACTTCTGGGGGTAGCTTTTTTTTTTGCGCTTGTGTTGAAAAAAGAAGTAAGGGAAAGGTTCTCTTATATTTAACATGTCGTGTGTAATGATGAAATATGATCACAGTGCCTGTGATTTTTTTCTTTGAAAATCAGGAGAACAGTTAAGGACAGAAGGAAGAGTAAGCCACTTGGCTTTGAACTCTAAGATGCATTAATTGTTCTGAAGGCTCAGATGAAGGGGGCATGCTCATCTTTTTCTCTTTATTTGGACCTAGAATTAATCTTCCAGTTTAGGAGTAGAAAAGGTTTAATGTCTCATCCTTTTCTTTTTCTTGATTTTTTCTTTTTCCCTATCAACAGTGAAATGGAAGAGGAGTCCGTAGGTGATGTTGACCAGAGTTTTTATCCAGTATTTTCGTTTGTAATGGGCTCAATGTGCTAGTGGATTTATACCAGCTGCTGTGAGAGATATATGACTCTTATTTATATCTTTATTTATTTGGGAACACTTGGGAAAATTAAATTATGGCCTTCTAGTTTTTAGTCTTTTGAAGCTTTCATTGCTTAAGAAGCACATTTTTTAAGAGCTGCGTCGTCTTTCTCCATAACATCTTTCTCATTTTGATATGCATATGAGGGACAAATGGAAGAAATACATACTTAAGAGAAGAAAGCATAGTTTTTCTCTTCGGTTAGAACCCACTTGTACTTTGAGGGGGTTTAAATTTCAGACTGACCTAAAAGTTTGGTTTGCTCTTAGCAAAAAAGGCAGCTTCCTAGTTCAAAGAGAGGGGAAAATTTAAAGACATAAAATACTCAAAAGCCTTCTTGGATATCAAATAGCTCTCAGAGAAAGCATTTGATGAATGAAGGACACAGGAATTAGAAAAATATGAGCCATTTTTTTCTTACATATAATCATGTTTAAAAGCAGTGGAAAAAGTTCTTAAGTCTAGAGAATTGGAGCTTAAATCAGTGACTCTTGGAAAATTTTGGTTGTTGCCAAATCCAGAAAATGGTTGGGTTTGGCCTGAGCCTTGTAGAAGTGGAAAGTTCTTTAGCCATTGCTGTGATGTATGAAATGAATATGAGAGATGTTGGAACATGAGATCTCAGTAATACTTCTTATAATTGGAATTGGATAGCCTGCTAGCTGCTGTCAATAATGTATTTAATGCTATTTTTCTGGCTGTTATTCCAGATAACTGAAATGGAAAATAAGGTTGAGAGAGCGGAGATGGGACATCAAGGAGGCCTCTAACCTTTCCTAAGAGCGCCAATTTCCTGAATTCACATGTTGTGGATTCTGGGGTTTAATGTTGCTTGAAGTTACTCTGCCTTCTGGCTAAAGGTGTTGGATTATAGTTGTGGAGAACAGAAGGCTCTGTTGTTGTATTGCCAGCTCAAAGTAGGCCGTCTCTTTAGGAACCCAAACACGAGGGCCCAGTGAAACATCTTACTCATGCACCTCACAGGGCTTTATGGCCAGTTCGTTTGCCATCAAGGTCTCCATTTTCACACAAAGGCCCTTTATGTAATAATGTTATTTGCTGAATGAGTGAGTGGGTGACTGAAGTAGCTCCTAGTCCATGCGTAAGGAGCAGAATTTAAGGCTGGAGGGAGTGATGTTGGCAGAGTCAGTGCATGCCCTTCTTACCTTAGATTCCAATTTGGGAAGGGCTACCACTGGCAAAAGGACAAGGTGGTGACACAGGTGACCTGCAGCCTGACCAGGCCTCCTGCTAGTTCTGTTACCATGGGTCTGTGCCTGGCTTGTTCCACTGTCATGTCAGTGGCCATTAGCACCAAGTGAACCAATCAGCAGACACTTGGGCACATTTCAGTCGTTTACAAGAGCAGGCAGAGCAGCCCTTGTAAGAACAGCATGGAGGGGGTCCACAGCTTCATTTTCAGTGGCTCTGCCTGGTCCTTTTTTACACTTCATCTCAGCCTTGCCCTGAGCGTGGACCACAGACGGCTTACATTTCAGTCGTTTGTATTTATCTTAATGTGAAATGGGGGGAAACTGTAACTAGCACAACCACGACATCATTGTCGTTTGGGCTTAAGGGTAAGGCTAAAGTAGCCAGTAAGAAGAAAATGTGAGCTTATTAAAAAACAAATACCACAGGTGGTGTTCAGACATTTCAATGGTGACAGTGCAACTCAAATAGTGGAAGTTGGGAAGCACTGTCTTTGCGTACTCACTCATAATCAATTGTGTATTTTTACCTCTCACAGCTTGGGTCTTGCAAAGTGATACTTTTGGTGTGGAATGTGTACTCAGCCTCCTTAAATAACCGTCCGTGAATACTCTTTAATGACAGTGACTTATTGGAGTTATAATGGAGACAATGACAAGCCAGGACCTCCTGTTGTGGGTTACTCAGGCCAATTTAAATACGTGGTTTTAGGACTTTCCTGGCAGTCCAGTGGTTAAGACTCTGTGCTTCCACTGCAGGGGGCAAAGGTTCGATCCCTGGTCAGGGAACTAAGATCCCACATGCCGCCCGGCCAAACAAAACCAAACCTGGTTTTAGGGTGTTCATAAGTCTCCATTGAAGGTGCAGGGTGGACCCTCTCCCTTACTCACTGGGATGAGAACATGTCAAGTTTCAGAAACATTGCTAGCATATAGCAGATACTCAATACTTTATTTTTAAAAAGAGAATTGAAAGAATCCTTTCTGAACTAGACAGAGTTTAGTCACTGTTTTCAGGAGCTCAAAGTTGGATGTGAGTCTAAAATCATTTGATGCTTTTTACACTGAAGGCTGATGTTCTGGGAAAAGAACACCCAATCTCTCACTGTTTCAAGGTTTTCTTAAACCTGAGAAAGTATATCCTAAATGAAATATGGAAGATGAGGTAACATGTAACGTTTTGGTGTCAATGGGGCAAGGTATTCTAAGTGATTATTCCAGAGCCCAGGGCTCTGAGTTATTGTTTCCATCCCAAACAGGTGTGATTTTCAGGGGTTTGCAAGTTATTCATATGATTTTTTGGGCTTAAGCTAAGGGCACAAGAAGGTTTCAGCCTGGGAGAAGGATGTTTTAGGGATATTTTTATAATATTTAAAATATAAATCTCTTTGCTTGCTCCAAGTTAGAAATAACGTAAAAAGAAGGAAAAGTAAGGAAGTTAATGATCTGAAACCTGGGGTTGGTATTAGTTTGTATTCAGAATCAGAACAGGGTGATGGCTTTGGCAGTCAGGAACTATTAATATTCTGATATTCTGAGTTGTGGCATGGGAATTTGGAAAAGAAGGTTAAAGAAAGAGCTCATAGGACAAATTTTTAGTAGGAAAGAAGCTGCTGCCCGTGGATAAGAAATATTGCTCGTCTGTTCTGAGTGGCACAGCCTTCATATAGCGGCCACTCGAGGGATCATGCCACCTCAGCTGATGTCATGGCCAATGGCTGCCATTACTGAGCTGTGACCATCTGCTGGTTGCTGCACTGAGATGTGTGCCTGATCTTACTTTGACCTCACAGTGGCCTCGTGAATGAGGGACAATTATTGTCAGTGTTTTAGAGATGAGAAAACTGAGGTTTGGAGAAGGAAAAAAGAACTTGTCTAAGGTCACTCAGCTGGTGAGCGTCAAAGCTAGGACTTGAACCCAGGCCTCTCTTTGTATTCTAACCATTATGTGATAGGATACAAGAAGCAAAGCACTTGGGAACGGTAACCTTGGAGGCACTGGTTCTGAAATCATTTTAGGTTTCATGAGTTTGATTGCTGAAAGACACTTAAAACTATGTCAAATAGTTAGGAAAGTGCCTGGCACGTGAGGAAGGACCTCAGTACATGGTATCTGTTGCATTGTCTTTGTTTAGTAATTATCATATTAGTATTGATTAGATTTTGGTCCCAGGGAACAGACAAGTAAAAGCTTTCCTCGTCTGGTTATACCAGACCGGAAGCAGCTAGTCTGAGTTGGAGGGTTGGCAAAGTCATAGGTGGACACCATTTAATTCAGACCATGTGATACTGAGCTTGCAAGCACCTTACTCTACCTGTATCTAGCATTCTCCTCAAGCATACTGCAGATTTAGTTTTTAAAGTAGCCTTTAGCAAACTTTCCTGTGTTGAATTTGCAAATATGAATGAGAAAAAGAATTTCTTTTCTCTGCCTTGTTTAGCCTCCACTTTGGAGATGATTTTGTTTTCACTGTTGTTGTTACCATACAAACCTTGTTTCATTTAAATATAAAACAGAAATATTGTATAGTGAGTGTTGCAGGAATTCATTGACCTGGTCCAGCCATTACCTTGATGCTTTTCTTGAGTTTATCATGTAAATCTCTTTCCACCATTGCCACCACTCAACAAGATGTTGACAGTCCTCATTCTTCAAACGTGGCTTTGCCAGTCATCCACAGGAGACACGTTTCAGCTGCCAACTCTGCTGGCTTTCTATTCCTGCATAACAATTTACCCAAAACCTGGCAACTTAAACCACTTCCACTGATGATTGGACAGTTCATAGGTTGGCAGTCCAGATGTGCCCGTTAGTTCTATGCTCAGTGTTTCACTGACCGAAATCAAGGTGCCATCTTGGTTAGGCTGTGATCTGGAGGCTCGGGGAAGAATACTCTTCTGTGCTCAATCAGGCTGTCCACTGGACTCTGTTCCTCAGTGGTAGGACTGAGGTCTCTATTTCTTGGCTAGCTCTGAGTCATGGATGTTTTTCAGCACGTTAAGGCTGCTCATCTTCAAAGATAGCAGTAGTCTCTTGAGGCCCTCTCAAGTTACCAGTCTCTGACTTGCCCTTTTGTCACCAGTTGGAGAAAGTTCTCCACCTTTAAGAGGTTACTTAGTTTTATGTTTAACATCAGGAACAATGGGCTGCCAAGAGACATTGGAAAAAGGCAGGAGGGCTTCATCTCATTCCCATTTTTAGAAGCAACCTTTCTCAGCCACAGCTGGTGGTAACAGAATGACAATAGATAGGAATTGAGAGATGAGGATTCAAGTCTTGGTTCTGGGACCATGTGTCCAGAGAGTTTTGGGCCTTGATTTCCCTTCTGTAAAATGAGATAGCTGGGCTCTTAGGGTCAGCTCAGTTTTCTTTTTCCTTTTTTTTTTGGCCTGCTCACATGCTCTCATTGTGCCTTCCCCTGGCAGCCCTTGCTAATCATCCACCCTTACTCTTCCCCACTGAGCCTGGACACAGTCCTAGAATCCTTTTGACATGGCCCTCCAGGAAGTCACCAGCAATCCACTGGAGCTGGCAGTGGAGGTGAAACCTGTGTTTCATCCTAGCACTTGGAGGTCCCGTTTCATCCTGAAATGCTGTGATTCTCTGAAATGAGAAATGATCAACTCCCTTGGCCAAGTTGCAGACAGCCAGAGAAGAGCCAGTTGGCTTTGGCTTTGCTTGTCATACAGACATCTGGGGAGCGGGTTCAGTTTTCAAACCACAAATTGAGGTGTGCAGGAAAAGGCACTTTCTTTCCCTCTAATTGAACTTCATTTCTAGTTTGAGCCCCTGTTCTGCCAAGTTGTTGAAACAAAATCTCAGTCAGTTCGTGTTACTCCCTCTGGCTCTCCTTGGCATCGTGTCCAAGTTCCATGGACCCATGTAGGGCCCAGGCATGGAGGTGGAGGGCTGCTGGTACTTTGCTGTCACCTGTCTGTGATGGCATCTATGGAGACATCCTTGCTAATGGTTGTCTTTGTTCAAGAGAGTCTGGATTAACAAATAAAACTCCAAAGCTCAGCCACACATAAGTTATTTTCTGGTCAGACAAAATCCTCCAGGTCTTGGGCAGTTATCCAGGACATCTTTCATCCATAACAGCGGTCAAGGAACTAGCTGTTCCTGTCTTGTTTCATTGTTAAGCTTCTAGTCACCCAGGCAGGAAGAAGAGAGCTGGAAGGTCATTGGGTGGCTCTTAAATGCATTGGTCAGGATGTGACTCATGCTTTTCCATATCCATTGGCCAGGGCTGGACACATGAACCCACCCAACCATAGGGAGGCTGGATAATGTGAATGTGTGTGGGCTGACAAGTGGATGTCAGGCAAGCATTACCAGTAGCTACCACAGTTGTTTATTCCTTTTGAGTTGCTTCTGCATTTTCTCATCCTACCTGCAAGTCCTAAGCAGGTTGTCAACTCTCCATGCTCCGCTCAAGCTGCTCTCAGCCAGTGAGGGAAGCTTTGTATTCTTCCTGTCCCTTCCTGGGCTTGGGGCTGTCTTTGGTCTTCTGCCCACCTGTACCACACACCTATGCCTTTTGCCCACTTTCTTGGCAACAGGGGTGTTCAGTACGTTACGCCAAGCTGGTTTTGAAGCCTATGACATTCTCAGGGAGCTTGGGCATGCTGGGGAAATCAGCCAAATGCTGGTGATTTTGAAATCTTTATATTTTGGTGGAGACCCACTTCAAAAGCAGCCTTCATGCCAGAGATCTTGTTTATTTGAACCTTTCCTACTAGTGATTTCATGTCTGGTCTACCTGCAGCACCTGGCAGTGAGATCCGTGTAGGGGTGGTGTCAAAGAAGATCACTGAGATTAGGAGGATTCCTGCTATTTCATGAATTATGGATGACTTAACATCGAAACCCCTAAGAATTACTCAGTGGGAGTAATAAACTTGTTCTACTAAAAGAAAGTGCTGGTTATAGGAGAACCGGGGGACTCTGCTGGCTTCCTACACTGCTTCTGTGGGAGCAGAAGGTGCAAGGGTCCTATTTTTAGGTTCCCTAAACCTACATGGGGCCTCTTTTGTTTCCCCCTGCCATCCCTGACTTGACGAAGGTGGGGTGGTGGACACTCAGGCCTCCTTCCCACACACTCTTCTTCTGGGCACTCCCTGGCTTCTCCTGAGGACTCGCCAGCATTTCCAGTCTAGGTGGACTGGCCCTCGTCATGGTCACCGGTAAGCGTGGGTGAGTACAATGCACAGGAAGAAGTGGCTCCAGCTGCCTCTGACCCTGTTGTTCCCAGGCTTTGTTCATCCTGAGCTCTATGCTTGAGAAGTTAAAGCCAGGCCTTGGACTCCCTTGTTCTGGGTCCTGCTGTGGCTGTGAGCAGAGCCAGCCTCTCCTCCTGGTTAATACATTAGGATATGACTCTCTTCATCATGTGTTCAGTTCTTATCCTGTCTTATTCATTGTAAACATGTCACTAGAGAAGGGAGAGCAGATTTTTGTGGTTGTGCATGCACAACACAGGGATATCTTTTGGTGAGGAAACTTGTTGTGGAATCTGTGAAGGTCTCAGGTTTGTTCTGTTCTCTCATCCAGCTGTGCTTATTGGCTGGAAAGAAGGGTTTGGATCCGTCTCATTACTTTTGGCTGCTTTCCCCTTCTTCCTTTCTCAACTGTTCATAAGTTGAAAAAGAGATTCCTCTCTCTCTCTCCCTCTCTCTCCCTCCCTCCCTCCCTCCCTCTCTCCCTCTCCCTCTCTCCCTCTCCCTCTCTCTCTCTCTTTCTCTCTCTCTCTCTCTCTCACTCACACACACACACACACACACACACACACACACACTCCTCTATCCTCCAATCTCATCCTCGCCTCCTTGATTTATTTCCCATTGCTTTCTTTAACCTACCTATCATCCACATAAATTAAATCACATTCTGTGCCTTCTGTGTTCCTCTCTTTGTGGTATTTAGTCTACTGGGAAATATCTTCTCTTACAACATCTAAGTCTAAAATCTTCCCCATTCTTTAAAAAACATTTTGTATAAAGCAGCATGTATAAATTCTAGAAAGTCTGGAAAATATACAGAGATACATTTCTATATTTATAGATTTATTTCTATTTATATAAAAACATCTAGGAAACATAGAAAAGTATAAGGTAGAAAGCAAAAATCCATAAGTTTATCCCTTGACTATAACTATTTTGATTCATTTTCTCTTGACTTATTTATTTTTATTTTTTTTAGCTCTGATGAATTTGAGTGTCTGTGTGATATCCTCATTTTTGAGGCCACTTCAAGTGCAAGTATCCTCAGATAACTTTTTGTACAGTCACTTCTAGCTAAAAGAGATGAAGTCTTCCTCAGCATCCCTAGAATGTTAGCGTTCTTGCTCATCACTGGGTGTGGTCTGGGTCATCATATAACAGATTACCCCAAAATATGGTGGCTTAAAACAACGAACGTTGGTTATCTCACTGTGTGCCAGGAATTGGAGCACAGCTTAACTGAGTCCTCTGTCTCAGGATCTCGTACAGGTTTCAGTCAAATATCAGCCTGGCCATAGTCTCATCTGATGGTTCGATTGGGGGAGGGCCCAATTCCAAGTTCACGCCTGTGGTTGTTGGATTGAGGGCTTCAGTTCCTTGCTGGCTCTTGGCCGTAGGCTTCCCTTGGGTCTTTGCCATGTGAGCCTCTCTGCAGAGTGGCTTACCACACGGCAAGCAAGAAAGGAGCCAGAGACTTTTTATGATCTAATTTTGGACGTGGCATCACATCACTTTTGTCATATTTTATTCATAGAAAGAAGTCACTCGGTCTAGCCGCACTCATGGGAAGGGGATTACACAAAGGCGCACATACCAAGAAGCAGGATGGGACCACTGGGGGGCCATCCTGGAAGCCGCCTACCACAGACAGGCTTATTTATGAACCTGCTGTCTCCAGCACACTGGACTGAGTGGCATCCTGGGCAGAGTCCCACCCATATTTCTGGGATATGGAACTGGGTCCCACTTCATATCTCTGATCTCCACAGTTTAGTCAAATAATGCATCTTGCACTTGAGGCAGGCATGCAGAGACCTGCCTTGCTGTGCAGTAAAATAAGGTCTGTACTGTGGTTATTTATGTGGGCCAGTGCTGATGTACCATGGCCAGTGGGCCAAAGCTGGCCTGCCACCTGTTCCTGTACAGCTCCAGTTTTCAGAGTTGGGGCATGGTTCTCTTCTGGATGCTGCATTGCTTGAGCTCTGCTCCTCAGCTTGGAGGCGGTGCTTAAAGACAAAGACCAAAGTGGGTGTCCTTGGGGAACTTCCTGCACCTTCTGTCTTCCAGGTCCCCATGCCCTAGCACAAATCCACCCTGCAGGGCTGTGCCACTGCCATTTTAACAAACATTGGCACTTTCCTTACCTCTTTCAAACATGCTGGCATCGACAGCCTAGCTACAGAGCTGACAGAATCAAATTAGCATTCTTTAATGTACATGGATCCTGAAAAGATATCTAATTCACTGCCATAAATGAACTTGTTTCCTCATTCCCCAAAGCTTCGTCCCCTCCTCCCTGGAGAGGCTCCAGCGATGAAGAGATTGGCTGTGTCACCTTGATGACTCACTTAATTTCCAGAGACGGGTGGAATGCAAAAGTCCAAGGCAAGGGCGAGGTGTGAATTGTGACAAGGAATTGAAACACCACAGGCCATTTCAGCAGCTCCTCTCAGCCAAGGCTGCGGGCAGGTAGCGATGACCTTCCCTGTGTGTTCACGAGGGTGGACCAAATGGGACGGCTGACTATTATGGGTATCCTGGGGACAGTGGATTTATTAAATACTGGAATCTTGACAAGCTCTGTCCCCGCCTCTCTCTGACAATGTGTGCTGCCCAGAGATGACCTGGGCTATGCTGAGACTGCGCTCAGCTCACACCTGGCAAGTGGGCCTTTCCCAGAGAGGCCTTGTCTGCATGTGACATGAGGATGTTTGATTTTCTAGAACATTCCTTCTCCATCCTACTGTCTTAGCTATTGGAGAACACTACACCTACAGGCACGAAACTCTGGGTTAGTGCTAATAATTGAAACTCTTTTGAGCCTTAGTGTCTTGTGCATAGAACTGTCTCTGCCCTCAAATCTAGGACTGAGGACCCTGGCTGGCGGGCTGGTGCTCCGAGTAGTTGCCTTGACTACTCACAGTGGTCAGGAGGCTGTGATCAGCATATGACCGAGTTATTTGTTTAGTTTTTGGATTTGGTGCAGCCTGCAGTGTAATTTTTACAAGAAGCAAAGGTTTCCCACATTCCATTTCATATCCTGAGTGCTCAGTAGTAGATGCAATGCAAGGTTGCCTCCACCTGCAGAGAATTTTAACAATGATTTCCCTAATAGAACAACTAGGCATAAATGAAACCAACAAAGATGACTTGCATATACATTTAACACGTTTGTTGAGCACCTAGGCCTCTTGAGACCCAGGTTGGGTGCTGATGTGCAGTGGGGAGAAACACAAAAATTCTAGTGTTCATGAAAGTTATAATCTAGTGGTGGGGGGCACCAGTAAATAGGTAAATACCAAGTGTGGGGTGCTATGAAGTCCATGAACATTGCACAAAGACAGTGAAGAAGCGGGGTAGTCAGGGCGGGCCTCAGAGAGGAGGTGACATAGAATAACTGTTTATGAGTTTATGTTTATGAGTCCCCTTCTGGGCTGTGCCTGCCTTGCAACTTCACACTGCCCGTTTCCCCCTTGAGCGCAAGAGATAACTGTCCTCCCAGACTTTCTGTCTTGTGCCCTTCAATCTCTGGCCTGTTAGCCTTTGCACTGCTGTTCCCTGTGCATCTTTCTCTCATTCCCTCTCACCTCATCTTTCTTAACCAACTGCTACTCATCCTCTGGGTCTCAGCTTAGGCCCCCTTCTTTAGAATAGCCCTTTGTGACCCTCTAGTCTGCAGTGGGTGCCACTCCCAGAGATTGTACATCCTGTACTTCCCTCATCGTGGTGCTGAGCGCACTGCTTTCTTGTTTTCCTCCTTGATGAGGCTGTGAGCTCCCAAAGGATGAGGATTGTGGGTATCTCATTCATTCTTATATCTCCAGCGGCCACCCTGAGTGTCTGGCGCGCTTAGACTGTGGCTCTTGAAATACGTGGAGTTGAAAGGAGAAAGGTAGCTTCCCAGGGGGTGGCAAGAAGTCTGACAGTGCATGCACGTAGCTCCCCAGTCTCAGTTAGGTTGGGAAAGGCACTGTAGAATAAAACAGCGTCAAAAACAGTGCCCTTCCCTCTGGCTTGGAGCTTGTAGGAATGTTTCACAATTTCTGAAACAGGAAGGCATCACCCTTTTTGTGTAGATTCTCACACATTTTGTGACTCCTCAGCTTTTCCATTGTGCATGCAGGTAGCCAAAAAGCACACGGCAACCTAACTGTGTGTGACCAGGCAGGGATGCATAGGGAGACCTGGCCAACCCGCCCCTCTCCCCACCCCATGTTGTGATGGATCCTGAGAGGAGGGGATGGCCAAGCTCTGAAGCAGGAAAGCAGACCCTAGACCCCGGAGCTCACTCAGACATGGCAGCTGTGTAATGAGGTGATTCTTCCTTCCTTAAACTGCTGAGGGAGAACAACACAGATGTGTGCTCATGGTGGTCATGTGGCGCCTCACGCACTCAGAGAACCCACGGAGCATCCGGTTGGTGAGGTTGTGTTTTATTGATGTTTCCCCTCCTCTGCAGATTCTTGCTGGGAATAAATGAATTCTATTTTGTTGTGTAGAATAAAGCTCCAAGTGAAGAGCTTAAGCTCTATATTAGCACAGGTATTAGGAGGTGAAGCACCTCTGAATCAATAGAACCTCCTGGCACTTAGGAATGGATATTTGCCTCTGGAGGGCATTCAGTCCCCGTGGGTCTGATGTGACTGTTTGACAGGAGGTTTTTACCATGTCGTCCTGACCTGAGTTAACACTGCTCACCAAAGAGCGCTGGGTGGAGGCTTGCTTACATGTGTTAATGTCAACCAGTCACTCTCTCTCTCTCTCTCAACATTTATAATATTAAACAGAAAAGGTTGATTCCTTAGGTGGTCTCAGCAAACCAAACTATGATTAACTATAACAATGGTGACAACAAAAGTGCTTATTGACATAGAAAGCTTTTCATCACATAATGCATTAAAAACTTCCATAAAATGGCATATATGTTACAATTCCAATTTGTTAAAATATGCGTTCAGCGTAGAGAAAAATTAAGGCCACACATCAAAATATCAAGTTTTTTTTTTCTTTTTTGGTGTGGTGGGTAGTGGGTTGATGGAATTATTACTGGATTTTCTATTTTGATTACCTGTAACTTTTTTCAATAAACATTTATTAGTTTAGGAGTAAACTAACTAAGGATAGAGAAGTCGATTTTGGAATTAAGTATGAACTCTTTAGGTCCCCTTCTAAGACTAAGTTCACTTGCTAATCTCCCTTCTGGATAGTAGCCATTAGTTAAGTAATAAACCTTTAGGTGTGATGAACAGAAATATCAGTGTAGGGACACAGCGGTACAGCGTGGGGCATTCTGGGGCTTCACCACCCGCATGGTCAGTGGTCATATCTGCCTGTGGAGCTTCACCGTCTTCGTGTTAACATCATGTGCATTTCTAGATGTCTAAAATGATCTAGGAAAAGAGTGAGTGCGTGGAGGATGTACTGCCCTCACGACTCTGAAGTCACCAGCCTATACCCTGGGCTCTGAGGATGCAGTGGTCATTTATAACTTCATGAGCATACAGTGTTATGAGTTAAAAGACATTAAACAAATAAATACATAAACATTACAAATTGTGATAAGTGTTATGAAAAAGAAAACAGGTTGCAAGGTGATAGACTAAGAGGCATCACTTTTTCTAGGAATTAGCCCTCTAAGATGAGTGCAAATTTTCAGTTTTGGCTTTTTGCAATCAAATAGTTATTATTAGCTGGATCACAAACCATATCATGATAGTTAGCATTGTTTGTGCTTGTAGATTAAAGTCTTATTATCAAACAGGGAGCCATGTATGTGAGAAATAGGTCTTTATTTCTGAAGGCAAATTTACCTTGTGATGAAGTAGTTTTGTGCTGAAGGCTGTGGCTTTATGTGACACTAAGGTTATTTTTTACCTTACAAAATGAAGAGAGAGTGATTTGGACTTAGACATGTGATTATAATTAGTGATTATAATTATAGGATACAAATTGCACAGTTTTAGTGAGGAAAAAATCTTGTCCAAAGAAAATTAATAGGGAAGGCAGAGTTGTGTAGTCGAAAAGACAATAGTCCAGCTGTCGCAAGTTCTGGGTCCTACTTCTGGCAGGGATATCAGCTGTTGACCTCCCTGGAGCAAATCCCTCCCTTTCTGGGGTCAGAAGTCTCCTTCTGAACAGGAAGACATAGACCCTTAAAGTTCATTGTGCCACTGTTTATTTTTTTACTTTTGATAAATGTGCCAAAGTTAGGTATTATGTTCCATTAGGGGAAGTTGGGTGAAGGGTATATGGGAACTCTACTTCCTTTGCAGCTTTTCTGTAAATCTAGAACTATTTCAAAATAAACCTACTTCAGTAAAAAATTTTATTAAAGTGTTTTAATTGTAAGGTTGATATCTAATATACGCGGAATAGTAAACATCTCAGCCTTGATAAACAAATTCAGTGTGAGAATAAAGTGTAAAATATCAGTTTGGTTGGAAGAAAGCTCCTTCAATACCAGAGCTTATTAATAAAAACAACCATCAGATTTCCTGCCTCAGCAGTTTTCCTAAAGTCACAATCAGAGGAGGATGTTCATTGCAGCATTATTTATACAAGTAAAAGATATTCCCAAATAAGGGATTGGTTAAATAAATAAAGGCCCGGAAATAAACTGGAATGCTTTGCAGCAATAACAATGATAGTGTCAAATGTATTTGACATTAATAATGTTCTTGATATGTGGAAAAAGGAGATCATAATGGAGTATGTGAATAAAACATGTACTACATACACAGGAGGATAGAAAACATTCTGGCAGGCTGTGTGCCAGATACAAATTGTTGTTTATAATTAGCTTGTTGGGAAGCTACCTGGGGCATTGAGGTAGTGAGATGGGTGTGAATTGGACTTCGTGGTTGGGATGGTTAGAAGTGAACGGATTTCAGCAAAATCCAGGGGGAAGATCCAACCAGATCTTTCTCAGAGGATTTCTTTTGCTTTCTTTTTCCCCCTCCTTTTCCTTTTTCCCCCTCCTTTTCCTTTTTCTCGTTCCCCACCACAACAGTTTGACAGGAAGGTCTGATCCGTCTTGCTGCTTTCTTATTTCTCACCCTGGGCACCCATCGCACGGACCCAGGTCTGCTGGAGAGGGAATCTTACTAACATAAGATGGATGAGTTTGGCCACAGAGAGGTCTGCATTTCCCAGGATAACATTTGTCTTTATTTTAAATCATCAAAACAGCATTTAAGTGAGAACAGGGATCCATGCGTGCTTTTATTTGGCGTGTTTTCCAATCACTAGCATTACTCTCTAATAGCAGGATGTGTACGCCATATGATATAGAGGCCACTGGGCTGCATAGCAGTCATTAGCTTTCCCTCAAAAACAAAAGGAGAGGCTGCCATTTGAATAATGATCCCTGGCTGTTTTCTTTGTACATGGGCCATTTCCTTAATTAGGTTTCAAGCTTCATCTCTCTTGTTTTTAACTAAAAAGCCAGGTGAGAGAGAGACAAATTGTATTGTGGGGAAAAGGGAGAGGAATGTGTTTCATGCAGAATAAAGGGCAGATGAGTAAAATGGGAGATCAGTGGATGCCCGACGATCAGGCCAACTTCGGCAGAGCCGAGCTTGTGTCTGGGCTGAGTGCAGCATCTTTCTAGGTCAGGGGGACCTTTCTGCACACCCAAAGGAATCTCTCTCCTGTTTCCTATCTAGAGTTTGTGATCCAGGTCTCAGAATTTGTCTTTAGGGTCACTTTTTCCTTCACTGTACCTTGAAATGACCTTGGTAGCATATCTCTCAGACACCATGCTTAGGAGTCAGCCTGGGTTCGAATCCTACCCTGCTGTGAACTGGCTCCGTGACCTTGGGCAAACCATGTCGTTCCTCATAACCTGAGGTTGTACTTTGGTAAAACGGAGGTGATAATAGTAGCTACCTGTTGTGGGGTTAAACTACTTACTTTTTATATGAAGCACTTAGTGCATGGGACAGGGTGAATGCTCAGTTAAGCTTGGGGTGCTACAGCTGCTGTGGTTATTATTGTTATTATTATTAGCCTCTGAGGGAGAGTCCTAGCAGAGGGTTTAGGACAGATGCAGTATTATTTCATAACCCAGTCTGTAGTGAGGAAAAGAGAGCCGGCATGTTGGACCATAAATTACAAAGAACATTGACAACCTCATTTATTTTCTCTCAGAGTGTTGTGTTTTCTCACCTGTTGTTTTTAACTTCTGAACTCCCTGAGTTGCTGAAGATGGTGTCATATTTTGAATCTACAGAATATGGTAGGAAATAACTTTGAAGTTAAACTGGGGCCTTGGTTTATAAGTTACATCTTCTCAAATCAGTGTACTTTGTGTATTAATGCTGAATGTTTCAAAAAAAAACCCTGAACAAACAGCAGCAACACAGCTTTCCTGACATACCCATGTAGGAATTCTTCTTTATTCCCTCAGTGAGCCTCCCTCCTCACCTCCTCTCCTGCAGCTCTATGCATGGAGAATATGGAGATGAAACCCACAGTCTCTTTCCTTTAGACCTCAGTTTGTGGTCCTGGGACCAATAGCACCTGCATCATCAGGGGACTTTTTAGAAATGCAGAATCTCCAGCCCCACTCCAGATCTGAATCAGAATCTGCATTTTAATAACCCCCCTCGGGAGATTCATACGCATATTAAACTATGTCAAGTGTTGTGGTATCTCACTCTCATTTGGAGGAGGGATCAGTAAGTAAGTTGGACCAAAGTCTTACCCTGGGGAATGAAGAGACTTCCTACAGATGGTGACCCTTGATCGGGTATTGACTGCGGAGCAGGAGTTGGCTGGGGAGAGGGAAGGATGGGAGCAAATAGAGGGAGGGAGGAGCTTCTAAAAGAAAAAATTGGATGTAACAGAGCCCATTATGGCAAGATCATTTGACCAGCCGTCGTTACTTTTTGTTTCCTGGATCCTTTTTTTTTTTTTTTGCGGTACGCGGACCTCTCACTGTTGTGGCCTCTCCCATTGAGGAGTGCAGGCTCAGTGGCCATGGCTCACGGGCCCAGCCGCTCTGCGGCATGTGGGATCCTCCCAGACCGGGGCACGAACCCATGTTCCCTGCATCGGCAGGCAGACTCTCAACCACTGCGCCACCAGGGAAGCCCCTCCTGGATCCTTTTTAGCACTCACACAGGGCGTGTGCTTGGGTCATGTGAAATAATTTTTGAACAACACAGAAGCGCTTTGCTTCCTGAACTCTGATATATGAAATGGGGATTCATAAAACAGACAGATGGAGAGGTATTACCACTCTGCAAGGAGATGACTCAACTTTCAGATTGATTCCTTGAGATTAAGAAGGAAAGTGTATCAGTGGACTTTTGAAGTCCTCCATCTGGGACTGGATCCAGACTTTGCCACTTGTGGGAAGAAACTTGGGCCAGTTGGTAGCCTCTGTGAGTCTCGGAGTCTTCATTTGTGACATGTGCTTTTGGATACTTCACTGGGAAGTTCATGCTTCTTGACCTTCAGATATGTGGTTCCATATTTTTTTAAGTTGTCAGTGCTTTATAGCCTAACTGAAACATAATAATGAGGACAAGGCTAAAGGGACATGCAGCACACTCCTGGTCCAGGGCTGTGGGATAACTGCCCCCCATTCTGTTTGTAAGGAGAATGTTGGCCCAAGTAAGTGCCTTCATTGGGTGCTTCTTCAACTAATGTGTACGTCGTGTTTTTAAAGTTAATTCTCACTTTCTGTTTTTGCTTGATGTTCCAATTTTTTCCTTTTCCTTTCCTTATTCTGGTTAACCTTTTGTAGCCTACCACTGTATTTAATGAAAGATGAATGAATTAAGGGAAACATGGTGATAACAAGGAAATGGAACAGCTAAAAAAAATTTCAATTACTGAGAGAGACCATGGAACATAAAGGAAGGCAAAAAATGGCATGTAAATTCAGGGCTCGTATAAATAAGTACAATTCACCTTGAATTCAGAAAAGGGAACTTTTTCAGTAAAGAGTAAGTGACAAGATTTGAAAAGAGTCCCCCCAGGGAAAGAGGATTAACAAAAGGAGACATTATAGAATGAAATAGAAGTGAATTAACAAATCAGTTTTCTGTGAGGGTAAGAAGACACAAGATTTATTTGGAAGATAAATATTTGGTATTTCAAACCTGTAAGTGTTTTGTTGCTGGTTTTTACCCAGTGAAGCTGTGCCCATAGTGAAACTCTTATGGTTGATGAACGTAGAATGGTGTAGATCCTATAAAAGGCTGCCAGACCTCTTCCTTCCCTTGGCATTTATTTTGGTGTTCTAAAGGATGAACTGTTTTGTACTTACACTTCCTGGGGACATAATTTGAAAATATACCCCATAGGCATGTATAGGATTATCTCACTTTGATTATAAAGAAACAACTACACTTATGATCTTACATTTCAAAAATGGAAAATATCTGTAAGGATCTTAATCACAGGGTAGCCCCTTGTATTTTGGGGAAGTGGGACTAGGGTTTTTGTTTTCTTTTATTTGCTTATATCCACCTTCTGGTTGTTCTTCCTACAGTGAGAACATTTTGCTTTTAGAATAAGAAAAAAGTCTCATTTTACCTTCAACTATTTTAGGAGAGTTATTGGGGGAAGTCAGAGCATGGGATCTGGAGCCAGCCTGCCTGCACTTGAATTTCACCCTTACTGTTCTATTTTTCTCCATCTTAGATTTTACTTTTCCCATTTGAAAAGCAATATTGCAAAATACATTTAGAAAACTGGAAAAATTCATCCCAAATTCTGCCACCCTAACCCAGCCATGGTTAGAATTTTGTCGTGGTCTCTCCCAGTGTCTTTTGCTTTGTGTTTTTACATGGCTTTAATTATAGATGTAATGTATGTCACTTAGCAGTTATCTCATGAGCAGAGTTCTGTGATGGTACGCAGTTGCACATGCATTGAGTGAAATATTTTTTTGACACAATCGTCTGGTAGCTGTGGACAAAGGTCAGGCTTGTTCAATGGGTTGTTTAATTCATGTCTCAAGTGTAGGCCTTCTGAGCCAGTCACATTTCTCTTTTCAGATTATGAAGCATTTATTATATTTTTATACCAGTGATTACTAAATTTCTTTGACTTGACACTTTATGTATTTTTAATCACACAAATAATACATGAATGTATGCTCTTTGTGAAGAATTCTAATACTCCGGTGGTTACATAAGGAAAAAAATATAGTTCTCTTCAGCTCTTCTTGAAGACCCTGGCCTGAGATAAATATTGTTTCCAGTTTGTTGTTTACCCTCCCCTGATTCATTTGAGAAATCATCATTTATTTACAGAGTACCCAGGGAAACTCGTAACCTATACTTATAAAGACAGCAAAGCCATCTGCTAGAATTAATTGTTACAGGAAATGTCCATAATTTGGTGTGTATGTTTAATATACATAAACCTTAAATGGGATTGTAAATATATGCTAATGATCAGACAGTGCATGTGACATATACCAGTGGTCAAAAACAGGCATTGTATATCCTGATGCTGCATGTGAATCAGGGGCAGATGCCCTGTCACTGTTCACACATAGGGTGACCTTTTCTGGGACCTCTTGCTGTTCTTGGGGAGTGCATAGGGGTGCTTAACCTGTGTCCCCACCATGGAGGGAATTCAGGGGGCTATGAACTTGGGTGGGAAAAAAGCAACACCTTTTATTTTCACCAACCCCTAACTGAAATTTATTACTTTAGCTTACAAACGTAGGTGACAAGCCACAACAGTTCCTATGACTTTGTCACCAACAGAAATCACAAATCTTCTCATGTCATATCGTAGCTGATGCAGATATCTCTTTGCTATTGATGCTTATCCTTGACATCCATGGCTGTGGCAGTATAGTCTTACCATTAGTTCTTGTTATTTAATGCGCTGATGAAGAAACATCTACATTACTGCATCACAAATTGATGGTTTAAACATTTTGAAAACTGAATTTCAATATAATTGGTTTCCTTACTATGTGTTTCCTCTTTTGCATTTGAAAATATTCTTAGAAGGGGCCCATGGGCTTCACCAGATGCCAGAGCAGCCACTCCCCCAACTCCCCCACCCACAAGTTCCCATGTTAAAGGCATACCATAGTATAGTAATAATAAGGTGGATGTATTGATTAATTTCCTTCTTTTTTCCTAAATACATTCTAGGAGAAAAAATATTGGTAGCATAATGATTTTGTGTGTGTGTGTGTGTGTGTGTGTGTGTGTGAGAGAGAGAGAGAGAGAGAGAGAGAGAGAGAGAGAGAGAGAGAGAGAGCAGAACATTAGTTAACATATCCTAGGACTCCAGAATTCTTCAAAGTGCTGTAGAAGAGTCCCCATTTCAAGAGTAATGTGTGGGCTTCTCTCAACATGCCTATAGAATCCTCGACTTCAGGGTCTTATTTCCATGCCTAGCAACCCCCAGTGCATGAGGAATCAAAGTGCTTTTGGTCATACATGGGGGTCTCTAGGGGAGGGCAGCCTCAGGTCCTGAGCCCCTGCATGGCCAGGGAACCCCAAATGGTGAAAAGGACCCGGGCTCTTTCTCCACTGGCTGGGACCTTGGTGATCCAGGTGGGCATCTGTCCCTTATTGGCCTGGGCGGGCTGCTGCCCACTAGATGCCTTAGACTCAGTGGTGCTCATAGCAGTGCCTGCTTCAAGGATTAGCGGTAGATGCCAGAAGCCATCCACACACTGTCCAGCACATCACTGCCCCGTGGGAGATGTGAGCCTATGTTATTCTGTCTCAGGCTCCTCATGTGAAGATGAATGAGGAGGAAGATGTTTAGAGACATTTTGTATCTGGGCCCCAGAGTGTTCAAAGAAATGGACTCAGTGGGAGATTTCCCAGAAAAACATAGATTTCTGGCTTCTCTTAACAAATGGAAGATTGGGTAACCACAGTGTGCCTCTCACCCTACAGAGATCAGCAGAAGCTAAAAAGTGGCCACTATTTAGGATGAGACAGAAGCTCTGCTGTTTGCTGCAGGGCCCAGACTGGCCCGAGTCTGTTGCCTGATATGACCCATCTGGCCTCTGGAGGCCTTTGACTTATGGCTTCTGAAATGGATTATTCCTAAGTTCCTTTTGGATTCTAACACTGACTTTAAAGATATTGGGGGAAAAGTCCTGTGTGCTGGGCTTTGTGAAGGATGTCAGAAAATCATTTGATTCTGAAGTTGGTGACATTTAAATTTTTAGAGGGCTCAGATTTATGTTTTTGCATCTCGGCATAGGGGAGGCCCTGTATAATGTCTGCACTTTTGTTGATGGCGGGTGAAATGGGAGGGGGTCACCTGCTGCAAATTCCTCAAGCACCTGTGGACAGGTGGAAGGAAGGCAGTATTTCTGTGAAGGATGCTGATGCTATGGGTCATTTTTCTTAGTCTCTGATATCAGCAACAGGGAATTCTATACCAGAACCTTTTTACAAAGGAAGCTTTAAACACGAGAAGGGAGACCTAGTCTTCATCTCTTCCTTTCAACAGGAGGGAGGGTGGGTTGGTAACTATTAAGCACCATCTCACCACGGTTCTCTACACTCACCAAGGAAAAGCTAGGGTTTAGCTGTGCCGTAAATAGGCATCTCAGTATTCAGTTTGTAGTTGATGGAGTTAGTCTGGAGTTGATGGAGTTAAAGATTCATTCAGATGCAGGGTCATAACACTCATTTCCAGCTTTTGGCTCTGTAAGTACAGAAACCACTTGAGCAGCTGCAAATAGTATTAGCTCTAAGCTTGTTACGGCCTTCCAGACTTATTCATTGATTGCCTTCGGATTTCCAGGACATCTCAGATATAGAATTAAAAAGACTTTAGTTAAGCCAATTAACTTTGTGGTGCCTGGGCAACAAATACCCTATGCTAAAGAAGGTCATTGATGTTATTGAAAAAGCAGTTTTATTTGAGCTGGGATTAAAGAAATTGGACAAAAGGTCTAAGAATTGTTTATAATGTGTTCCTTTCTGTGTTGCAAGATCTTGGCCTTTACCATCGGCACCTGACCATAATTACACATACAAGTGGTTGGGTAGATTGTGACTTGTTTGCACCAGCTCTAAAGTATCCATCATGCAGATGGTTACCAGCCAAGTTTTAATCTGAGGTTTCATCTAGCAACAGTTTATATCAAGTGTTTAAAGTGTGGTGGTTACAAGCATGGAGTCTGGGGCCATGCTGCCTGGATTCAAATCCAGACAGCTAACACACCCCTAATGATTTAAGTTCCCATTTCCACAGTGTTGACTTAGAGCCTGGAAATGGCTCCCCAGCCACCTGTTCTATTTCCAGGGCCCTCTTACTTTGGGTTGGGCTGGGTGGCTGGTTACTACCAGTGGAATGTGAACAGAGCTGATGCATGTCACCTCCAGGCTAAGGAGTTCAAGAAGCAAGTGTATCTTCTCCATCCCTTCCCCCTGCATCTCCTGGCTGAATGCAAAAGACTCTAGTGCCTGATGGAAGGATCCTGGGTCCCTGAATCACTATGTGAAAGACTGGCGACAAAGAACCCCCCTCATGGGAGGGTTACATGAACAAGAAGTAAACCTCTATTGTGTTAAGCCATTGAGGTTTTGGGATATTTTTTATTATAGTAGCTAGTGTCTCCTGAATTAATACAACCACTTACTAGTGGTCCAACCTTAACTAAGTAAGTTACCTTTTTTCTCTGTGCCTCAGTTCCTTAACCTGTAAAATGGGGGGAAACAATATCTACGTGACCCAAAGTAAGTAATAAATGCTGGTTGCTATTATTAATAATAAATGATTATTGTTGTTGTTATTGTTCCCGCTGATCCTTGGGGAGTAGGAAGAATGAATTATTTTAAATTGGAACGTCAGAAAAATGTGTTTGAAAAAAGTAAGCCGCAAGAAATAATCTATACAAATAGCCCAGGCAGGCTTTGTAAAGTAATGGCTTATTATTTGCAGTTTGGCTGTAGTTAAATTTGTCGGCATACGTAAAACACAGTCATAAATGCATACAATGAGATTTGTCTTCTGTAACACACATGGTCCTGTAATAATTATTTTGGCTTTTCGTGTTGTGAGAATGTATGTACAGCATAAATATTCATATTTCAGAACCTCAGATCCCCATGCAGTAATCCAGAAAATATCCAGGAACTGGAGTTTTTTTTTTTTTTTTTTTTAATAAGTATTGAGACCATTTGATTTTGTTCAGTAGACAGATGAATTTCCCAATTTTGAAGCAGTATGTTACACTGCCATGCTAGGGCAAAGGTGGTTGTATCAACAGCAGGTTTAGTAGCTTGCCTCTGACTTAATTTCCCTTGTATAAAACAGGAATCTAATGCAGCATTCACACTCAGTTTTATCACCACAGAGTTAAAATTTATCAGTGCATTTGTCCAGTTGACTACGTGAAACAGTAAAAGCTTATGAGACTTATTTGGACTTAAAAAACAAAAAGAGTATAGACTGTAAAACAGGGAGAGGAGAGATATCCATCTTTTAATTCAGGACCTGACAATCTGCAAGTAGTAGAAATCTGTCAGAGACCACCACTGCTCTGAAGAGCAGTCTCTCTGGAACTCTTGATTTAGTAGGGCATTCCACATAGCTCGCTGGGAACAAAGGCTCCAGGGGCACTGGGGCTGGGGTCCCCAATACTTCTTGTGATAATGCTTTTCTTGAGGTGAGTATCAGAAAGCACCTTAAGAAGTAATTTAGACCACACCACTCCTTCCCCTGACAACCCTCCCCACCCCACCCCGACCACCCCACTCAAGCTGGAAGTTCTTAAAAACATGCTGAGGAAAACTATTGTCTTCAATGGTGGTTCATTCCCATGCTTCTCACCCCACAGAACAAGAACTGCCTATAGGTGATATTCCAGATTCCTCAAGTGGTCCACGTTTGCCGCAGCCCTGCAGAAGTCAGAGTCCAGCTGCTCCCTGCCTCCTCTCTGCTTATTCTTTGGTTGTAATTTAGTGCCCTGTCCTCCTCTCTCTTCTGTCATTCCTAAACAGGGTCTCTAATTCTTAGGCAAATTATCTCTTGTTCTGATGGCTTTGACCAAGAAAAAGTACATTCTTCAAGGATGTTCCTTAGACTTAACTAGATCTGGAAGAGCACTGCATTAATAATGGGTGGGGTTTTGTTTTGACCCTGGAGGCACTTGATTGGAATATCTCTGTGAAACAGAATGTTTTGTACAAAATGGCATTTTCCATTTTCGAATAGAAAAATATTCTTCTGTGACCTAGAGTTCCATGAATTCAGCTAGGTTTGTTGTTGTTATGGTTAAGAAGAAGTGTTTCTAACATCAGCTTAAAGGATTTAGAAATATATTTACTTGGAAACATAATTGCTTTGGAGTGTTGTATTTTGAAGTGACACTTCCACATGCGATAATTGATTGGAGAGGAATACTAAGGACATTTATGTCATAATAAGAAAATGACATTGCCTATAAGGAGAGAATCCAGAAATTGTAGATGATTAGTTTTTATTGCAACATCTTTAGTAACATATCTGAAAACTGTCATCCACCCTTATACACATACAGACTTCTGGCATCCAGTTTCTGCCAGAAGGGAGCCATCCCCACAGGGTTACTGTTGAAGACCCCCTCAGTGCCTTGGGAATATATTTGAAAAATGCCATTGCCCACAGCAACATTCAGAGGTAGTTCATCTGTTAGGTTATGACCTTGGCTGAGAGCTTTTTCTTGTTGAGGCAAGAGAATTTCCTTTTTCAGAACTTATAGAACAAATGTTGGCATGTGTTACCACTTCTGCCATCATCGTCAACATTTTTTGAGTGCTTTACTCTGTGTCCAGCGTGCTGCCAGGGACTTTACACACTCTACCTCATTTGATCATCCTGGGATCAGTAGAAGGTCTGGTATAACCCACTCTACTATTGAAGGAAAGGAGGCCAATGGAGACTGAGCAACTTGTCACATTGCTAGGACTTGAATTTAGTACATCTGAATGGAGAGTCCTTGGTCTTAGCACCACACCAAATGGCCTAGCAAGTGGGATGCACATTGTTGATTTTCCTCAGACTTGAATCCTGGCCAGTGATTCTAAGCCAAGCAGGATGCTGCCACCATGCTGCAAATCAATAGCATGCCAGCAAAATCCATGCAGATGCTTTCCCACCCATCTGATCATTGTCAGTCCCCTTTGCTACAAATAAGACAGAGGAGACAGAACAGGAACTGCATCACTTTCTCCCCACTGGAGGGACATATGATGAGCTTACATGCAATCTAAAGAGACTGCCCTTCCCACTCTCCTCCGTCCCCCACCTCCCCCTGTTCCCACTGTTCATCAAGCCTTGACCATAGATGTCCTGCCTCTGTTGACCAACCACCTTGTGATGGCTCATGACTGTCTCATTACACTGATAGGGTACTTTGTAAATTTCATCTCCCAGGAGGCAGGGAATTATATATGCTATACAGTCATCTCCTTTACTACAACCCATGGCTAATTCATTGTTTTACATTCCTCCCTGGGACCCTCTTCCTACCTGCTGACCATCCTGTCATTCTTGTTCCTGGCCAATTTTTCATTGTTTACAAATCAGTTTGGGTTGCCCAAATTTCCTGCTACTCACCCCTCCCTACTCAGGGAGAAATATATGTCTGTGCTTTATAGACTGTTCTGCACTTAGTAGAAGACACACAACACTCTCCCACATCTGGCAGAAGTGACATACCTGCACTGCAGACAGGTGTGACCCTGGGAGGAGACACACACAGAATGGCTGTGTGGGATATCAGGGCTCAGGTTTCAATTGAAATAACCCGTGTGGCTCTGCTCCAACTTATTTATTATTTATTTTTAATAAAAAGAACCAAAAAATTAGCCTCCTTATATCCCAAGGGGACATGTATATTTGTCATTGTTCCCCCCACCTGCCTACACATGGTAGGCAGTTTGTAAATATTTGTTAAATGAATGAAAATAGCAGTGATTTCAGTTTAGGTTCCTTTTTTGTATTGGTGTGATCCTTACTTCAGTAGTTGGTTTAATGATTTTACCTCTGGTACTGTGGCTATTTCAGAACTTGAAGGAATGAGAATAAGACCAAAAATTGAATCTTACGGTAGGAACATGAGGCATCTTCCACTTTTATGTAACAAGCCACCTTTAAGGGTTCTGGGCTTAGCCTGTATGGGTTGCTTTCCCAGTAATAGGGTTTACTGGGAAACGGGGTCAGGGGCTTTTAAGGGAAGTGCTGGAGGCTTAGGGGTGGGATGGGGAAGCAGGCCAGTTTCTCTCAAGTCGTGGGCTTTGAGGCAAGCTCTCCAGATTCTCACTTGGGGACAAGCAGGTCTTTGCTTTATCATCTCCTCCCCTGGACCTTCTGTCAATCCTCATCGAGTGATTTAATTATACTGACTCTAGAGATGTAGTTTCAGTTTGTGATGAGAAAATTTGGCCAAGAGACCATGTTCAGATGTTCCAGCTCTTTGGCTAATGGTAGTCCTGCATCCATCCTCTGCAAGATGGTATTTTTTTTGCTGGTGCCGAGCACACTCAGAGCACCTCTTCTGTGTTGGGCTTCTGTACTAATTAATTGTGATTGCTCAGAAGCCTCCTGACTGGAGCTCCCTCTCTGGGGACTGTTCCAGGTGACTCACTTCTAGATATGCAGTTAGCCCGTAGGAAAAAAATGACCCAAAGGTATGAACAACATTAAGTGTCCTGACAGTGAAGTAGTGCTTTTCTCTTCCTGGTGTTGGTGTGAAATGATCTGGCAAAATAGATGCTACAGAAATAATGCATTTCTCTGTCTCCCTTCTCAAATGATAAATGTTCTTGGCTCATCACAAGATTTCTTGCCAAATGCTGATTCCGCTAACAGAAGGAATGGAAGCTTCAGATGTTCCCCTGTGACAGAGGGAATAAAAAGTTTCTAAGACTGCCTTCCTTCTGTGTCGTGAATGCTGAGAGGTGCTCTTGCGAAGGGCTGTGTTCCGCCTCGACCCTGGTCTTGGCTAAAGCCACAGGCTGTGTTACTCAGGTGTCACTAGCTACTGCCCCAGTCCAGGGGGAGGCCCAGAGGATGTACGGGGGTGGCAGAGTGAAGAACAGCAGCAGCATCAACCACCTTGTTGGAATTTGTCTGCTCCATTAAAAGCTTCGCTTCAGGAAGGCATTGGTATGAAAATACAGAATGGACTAGAATCCTCTGTAGCAGAAATTCCAAGAGGGAAAAACAGGGGAGCACGAAGATTTAGAGTGGCCTGTTTTGTGCGGGCACTATGCTGGGAGCTTTCAGAGGCGTCCTCCCAGTAACCCTCCAGAGCAGCCCTGGAAGATGGGTATCATTATCTCTGGTATTCTGATCGAGGACACTGAGACCCAGGAGGTTAAGCAATTTCCTTAAAGTGGCATGGCCAACCAGCCCAAACAGCTGCCGTGTCTGACCATCAGACCTGTTGATGTCTCCCAGGGAGCCCACCTCTCATTCTCTGACTCTTCTAACTTTTTTCCAGTGCTGTCTCCCAAGTCCTAGCTACCCCAGCCTCCCAATTCCTTGTCTCCATCCAGTTTTATGTCCCTCCTTCCCACTCTGCACACTGAGATTTTTCAAAACCACAAATCTGGTCACTGGGTCCTTCCTCCTCTTAAATCCTTCAGTGACTCTGGTTGTTGTCTGTCTCCACACCCTCAGCCTCCTACCCAAGTCAGGATAAAGTCCAAACTCTTCATCCTAGCACACTACCCTTGATGGCCTGGCGCTGGTCACTTTTTTGGCCTCGTCTCTCACCAGAGTCCCTCGTCCTGGCCATCCATGCACCAGTGAAGTGGAACAGGGGTAGTTCCCTGAGCTCCAGGCAGCCTCTTGCCCTGAACTCCATACCTACCGCTCCCTCTGCTCATCCCCTGTTGCATCTCCCCTCTTCCCAGCCTAATCATCCTGTAGGGTTCTGGCAAGATTGAGTGACTGCCTTGACCACCCCATCAGGGTACTTACCACGATGTATCTTCTTTGCCAGTTTACTCATCAGATCATTAGACCATGAGCTTTCTTCCACTTTGCGTTACTTATCATGTTGTGCTTGGTGCCTCGTCCCCTGCCTGGCATACCATAGACACGAAATAGACATTTGTGGAACAAATAAATGGAGTGTTGGAGACAGAGGTCAAATCCAGACCGGTCTGAATCTTGTCAGGTGGCATAGTGTCTCTTCCATGTTGGTCTTCCCCACTAACTTCATTTTGTGTGTTGGCAGAAACCCGCTGATACTTTCTGAATTCCTTTTCCCAGTTGAAGGATGCCTGTTTTTGTTTTTTTTTGGTTTTTTTTTTTTTTTTTACTGTTTTTACACAAAACAAAGTAATTGCCAGAGCAGTCCTTGAGGCTGTAGAAAATAAAGCTTCACTGTTGTCATAGCTGTGTGTGGAGGCAAACCCCAGAGGAGGAGGAGTTTGGGGTATTTTGCCTCCAGGTCGTTCTTGGTACCTTGGAGAACAGATGATTTGTAGCCCAAACACAGCCACGGTATTAATATATAATTAAGTCCCCTGGGCCGCTTTCAAGGGTCAAGAGCTGCATCTGCTCCTCTGGGGTCAGGCTCCAAGCTTGTGCCTTCAGAGGCCCAGTGGAGGGATAGCGTCCCCACCTGTGACATCCATTGTGCCCCGCCGCGTGGCTTTTGCTCACTTGGAGCAGCCTCGTAAGCAGCTGCCACCCTTGTTAACTGACGATGTCTCTGGTTTTAGGTATTTGACTCTCTCTTGGTGAGTCCAAGCCACTGTTGGCTACAAGATCAATGAGATAGGCATTGTGATGGCAGTGAAATGGGCCCTCTGAAACAAGTTCACAAATATTTAGACTATCAGTCCTTCACTCCCTACCCCCTAAGTTCAAAAGACCAAGCAATTCAAAGTCAGACCTCGCTAGGTTTAAAACTCACTCTCTAACCATTTGACTTTAAACAACTGACTAAACCTCTCTGTGCCTCAGTTCCCTATCTGTAACATGGGGATGACACGTGCCCCCCGGGGTAGCTGTGAGGATTCAACAAATTAATATGTGAAAAGCTTCCGGCGCCGTGCTGGGCCTTTGACACACGGAGGACTAATTTTGCTGACTTCCTTAGGCTCTGCTAATGAAGACATCCTGCTTAACCACACAGATTCTAATTGGGGCCACATTTCCCCAACAGAACTTTGTTATTAAGTGCCCATATTCTATTCTACATATAACTATACCTCTTATATTTTCTAATTTCCAAAAAAAAGTATGTTCATTATAAAAATTAGAAAATACAGGTAAGCAGAAAGAAGAAAAATCATTTGCAGTAGCACAGCCAGCTGTGAGCATTTGGCATCCGTCCTCACAGTGTGTTTGTGTGTATGTTTGTGTGTGTGTGTGTGTGTGTGTGTACGTGTAGGCAGATTAGTAATTTAAAACAAATTACTAATCACCCATTACTGTCTGTAACCTATTGCAACATTCTGTATGCTAGTTTCCTACATTCTTTTGCACAATTGGGGATGGCTGTGTGGAACTTGTTGTACCGTTGTAGCTTACTCTATCCAGTTGCTGGAGGTCATATTGCTTGGTTTCCTACAGTAGGTACGTTTTTGATGCTTTTGGTGTATATCACCATTCTAAGCCGCTAAGGGTTTGCAATTGATTAATGACTATCACTTGGTTACTCTCTCTGTTCTTCAAAATCCTTTGATTCTAGCAAAGAGTAATGTTTCCTGGTAAGAGTAAGACATTACGTCGTTCTGACCCAATTCCAACAGCCATTAACACATCTTGAAAAGCAGAGTGTTTTTTTCTTATGGGATAACTTCCCCAGTGTGGTGAGAAAGTAGTATGAGGCTTGGCTCATTGGCAAAGAGGACCCATTGTCACATGTCCTAAAGGGTGAGGGCTGAGGCTGGAAGACGAATAGAACCAGTGAACTGCTGAGTTTGTCCCCGATCTAGAATCCTTGGCTTGGCACAGAGCTTCGTGTTGAGCTTACTTAGCTAGGTCACCAGGCACAAGGAGGCCTGGGAGACGCACAGCCCTCCATAAAATCGGCGGCTCCTTTTCACAGAGCAGACTCGGAAGAAAAGAGGATGCGGGAAGGTCTCATTGAGAAGTCAGTGGATAGTCAGAGTTGAATAAATTGATTCCCTTCTAGAAGTCTACTGGGAGAAAAAAACATGTAAATAATAGATATGACCAGAATAATGGGGACCAATATAAAGATCAAAAGATTTAGGTAAAGGCTAATTGTGAAATACATTTTCTTTTTCTTTATCTTAAGCCTCTAGATCACCTTTAGTTTCAGAATTACTTAAGACAGAGATTTATTTCACTGACTGTAAATATTAGACTAACATTAGCTTTGTTTTGTTTTACTTACTTCTTGAACTTTGTATTTTTGGTAGTGAATCAACCTTGCGTATAAGCTGGCCTTGGCTCTTGGCTTTTGGAGCACATCTGGCAGGCAGCAGAGAACCCCCAGAATTTTTGGCTCCAAAGAGATCATTGGCTTGCATTTGAACTTAGGGCAAGTTTCCAGTGACTGTTACTGAAGTTTTATTCATACACCAGAGGACACTGTTAGCCTGAGCCAGGCTTGGGCTGGCTGGAGTCCCACATCCTGTGCCAAGCCCATCAACCTCCCAAGGAGTGGGGAGGTCACGCTTACAGGACCATCAGACAGTGCAGCTGCATCCTTACTTGCATCTTCCTTATATTGTAGCATTGCAGTTGTTCTGCAACAAGCTTCATCCAGAGAAGTTCTGTGAGTGTCTGCTGTGGGCTGGAGGGTGACCATGAGGACCTCAGCTCCTGGACCATGCAAGCTGTGATGCCAGGAGATATGAGCACAGAATGCTCTGGGAGCTTGGAGGGAGGGTGCAGCCTCCTCACCTTGAGGAACCAGGACAGCCTTGTCAAAGAGGAGGGGAAGGCTAGAAGAAGAAAGAGAAAGACTCTCAACATAAACACATAAGATTTTTATGGACATTTTCAGGGAGCAGGGAGAAGAAGCATGTCACTTAAAACTCACGGTCCAGGGCTTCCCTGGTGCCGCAGTGGTTGAGAGTCCGCCTGCCGATGCAGGGGACGCGGGTTCGTGCCCCGGTCCGGGAAGATCCCACATGCCGCGGAATGGCTGGGCCCGTGAGCCACGGCCGCTGAGCCTGCGCGTCCGGAGCCTGTGCTCCGCAGTGGGAGAGGCCACAACAGTGAGAGGCCCGCATGCCGCAAAAACAAAAAAAAAAACCAAAAGAAACACCTCATGGTCAATTATAGGACCATGCAGAGCCTCTCTGAGCATCTTTTAAACCATGTAGCAGATGCCTGTCTTGGTCCAGACTCAGGTGCTCCAGGATAGCACTTTTAAAAATTTCTTCCGGATCACTTTAATTCTGAGAAACTCCAAGCCCTGCACCTGACATCCAGGTTTGAGGCCCCGGTGCCCAGTCCAAGGGTCTCTTCCTGCTTTTCTGACCTCCTGCTCTGCCAGTGCCCAATGGGCACTGGGAGCTCTCTGTGGCCAGATGCCTCCAGGCTCTAGGGATTTCATTTTAGTCTTAGGGGTTGAAAGAATCCTCTCTCTACATTTGTTTCCTTAGAGTCACTCCCTCTGTCCTTAAACTCTAATCTTGTCCTTTTAGGACACCCAGTGTTATTGCCTCAAAGGACTTGGAAATCTAAGCTAAGAAGGGAATCGTTTTATGTCACACACACATGCGTGCGTGCACACACACAGACTCACACACTCCCTTCCTTGGGGCAATGAAAGACTGAGCCTCCTCCCGGTTTATATATTTGAAGGAGAAGTAGAGGAAATGGGGAGAAAATATAAATTTATATGTTAAAAATTTAAAAAGTTGTTATATTAAAAACAACTGCCATTAAAAAGTTGTTATATCTTCCATTCCAGAAATTGCTCTCAAGGTCTCTAGAGCCCAGATAACATGTGGAGCCTTTTGCTTTTCCTAAGTAGGAGCTTGGGGTAAGGTGTTAGTAACCGATTCAGGTTTTCCCTCCAAATGAGGGTAAATATAAGGCCCCCAATATTTTTAGTTCTCCAGACTTTTTCATAGCTACATAAATGTAAAGGATTCCTCTTGACATTAAAAGTATTTTGAGCTCCATTTGGAACGTTTTTTTAATTAATAAGCAATATTTCTTTCCAGTAGGAACAAAATTAAATGTTTAGTTATATCAAGCATTTTGGCTTCAGGATTCCTTCATACACTTACACAATATTGAGGACTCCCAAGATCTTATGTGAGTTGTATGTATAAATATTTGCCACATTTGAAATTAAAACCAAGAATTCATTAATTTAAAAATTAACAAATTCAAAACATAAAAACTCATTGCATGTTAACATTGTACATAACATATTTTATTAAAAATAACTATATTTTAAAAAACAAATTAGAGGAGTGGCTTTTTTTTCTTTTTTGCAAATCTTTTCAAGGGTTGATTTAAGAGAAGACAGGTAGATTCTCATACCTTTTTTTGTGGTCAATCTGTTGTGACTTGTTAAAATCAAGTAAGAAGACATGCCTTCATATATACAAGCTGTTGGAAAAAAGGAGGACTTCATGGACCCTTGAAAGGGTCTCAGGGACCCTGCAGAGGTTCTTGGGCCACTTTGAGAACTGCCGATTTAGACAGATAAATTACCAGGGTATGTGATAGGTTTTAAATGAAAAGTTGTCTTTGAGAATTTGAGTGTACTGTGGGTCAGATTAGTCACTTATGGAGACTAACAAATTATGAAATCTTATATAATGGTTATTTTTATATAAGAAATGTTGCTGTTTTAATGTTGTTTGTACTTAATGTACATGCTTCTTTTTGTGAGTTCCTTGAGGATATATAGGAAGTCCTCAGTAATTGAAATGAATTGAATTGAATTACTAAAATTGACAGCAAGGACTTTAACATTATAAAATGTCTATAAGATGCTGTGCTTTTTTTTTTTTTTTTTTTTTTGCGGTACGTGGGCCTCTCACTGTTGTGGCCTCTCCTGTTGTGGAGCACAGGCTCCGGATGCGCAGGCTCAGCGGCTGTGGCTCACGGGCCCAGCCGCTCCGCGGCATGTGGGATCTTCCCGGACTGGGTGCACGAACCCATGTCCCCTGCATCGGCAGGCGGACTCTCAACCACTGCGCCACCAGGGAAGCCCAGATGCTGTGCTTTAATTGCTTTAGGGTTTATTTTTTTCCTGGGTGCTAGCTAAGCTTCAAGAGAACCAGAGCCAGTTTTCACATTTCTCTCTAGTTGGTTTAATAATTTTGAAATACAGTCCAATCTCCCCAAATCCAGCAGAGACAGCCATATTATAACTTTATTTTTACTTATTCCTTTTAGGTAAATGTGCTCTGACATTGTAGGCATGATGTTTTATGGTATCATGTGCCATGTTAATGTTGTCCTTCCAGAAATACAAAGAGTATGAGAAAGACGTTGCCATAGAAGAAATCGATGGTCTCCAACTGGTGAAAAAGCTGGCAAAGAACATGGAAGAGATGTTTCACAAGAAGTCTGAAGCAGTGCGGGTAAGTGCCTCTGGTTTCTGCTCTGTACTGCCCGAAGACACAAAGGCAGCTGCAGGCAACTGGCATTGATGAACCCAACTCTCAGAGATCAAAGTTGACTCAGCCATGATGTACACACTTTCTTAAGTCTGGTTAACTAGGATAAGCAGTTACTAGGGGCACAATTACCCTTTCTTCACGTAGGATTTAGGTGCCAGTTTTCGTCTTATGATTGTATACCTTCAGTGGAGGTGTCCCTAATTGCACATCCACAGAGGATGGCCTCTGGCTGTGTAATGCATTCATTAATTGCCAAAGTACATTCAAGGGTACGTTGTGGTTGAACTAAGCAATTGTAAAAAAATTTAAGCAATGTTTGCCAAAATATGGAATTGAAAATTTCTATGGGGTAAATGAGTCTAGATGAAGTTGGAAGTTCTTTTTACCTCTATTGGAATATTACTGTAATTATAATGTTTATCTGGACTGGCAAGAGCTCCCTGAAAATTTTTTAAAAAATTTTTATTGGAGTATAGTTGATTTATAATGTTGTTTTAGTTTCAGGTGTACAGCAGAGTGAATAAGTTATACATATACATATATCCACAACTCTTGTTTAGATTCTTTACCCGTGTAGGCCATTACTCGTGAAATTTTATAGTAGCAGGAAGAACGGAACTGCAGTGCACATGTGCATCGTTTTGGATTTCCAAGATGGCCTCCAACTTTATTCCTTGTTGCTGACAAAACAGGGCATCTGAGTTCTTGATTTAGGACATGTGAATGTTGCAATATCCTGTGTTAATACCATATTGGCACAGGATTATGGGAAAGAATTGCAACCTGAAGAGTTCTTTATTTCTAAAGTATAGTTTACTTACCTTTCAGTTTTATTATTTCCAGAATGACTTTATTATAAAAGTCCATTTCCTATTTTAGTTTTTCTCATCCTTAATTGGCCAAACCAAATTTCCGCAAGATATTTCTGCTTTAGACCTTATAATCCCACACATTTTCTTGTTTCTAAAACATTTTTGTACTGTTTTGATTTAGGGAAGGAGGGGCTGTAGTTTAGGTAAGAGCATGAGCTTGAACCTGGGTTTAGTATCTGCCTTTGTCACTTACTAAACTTCAGCCTTCTGTAAAACAGCCTTCATGAGCCTCGATTTCCTCATCTTTAAAATGGGGAAAACTCTCACAGGGAGTGTGAAGGTCAAACACAGTTATGGTTTTGAGCCATTTAGCACAGAACCTGGCACGTGAGCAGTGCTCAGTGAATAGTAACTTCTGCTGTTACTGTGATTATTAATTTAAGTAATATGAAACTTCTTGGTGGAAACTCTGAAGTGCCTTAAAAGAAAAAAAGTGCTCTTATCTGCCACAGAAATACTGCACTGACAGCCATTCCTGGGAGCTGCGTCGTGGCCTCTGGTGTGTCTCTATATCACTCCCTTGAAGCAAGTGGTATTCTTCACAGACAGGGCAGCATGGTAGGCATTTGAATCTAACAGTCAGAGAACCCTGAGATAAAAATTTAAGAAAAACCCCACACAATTACTATTTTCTGTTTATAAAATGAACACCACCTTTGTTGGAAGTTTTAGAATATACTGAAAAGTATCAAACAGAGAAAAAAATCACCTAAAAGTCCCACCACCCAGCAAGAAACCAACGCTTGTTTTCTTCCTTCTAGTCTTTTTTCTTTACACTTCTGTGCATGTCCTTGTATGTGTTTTTCTTTTATCAAATTAGCAATAGTATTGCCGGTTTGCTTTTGTTGTATCCAGCTGTTTTCACTTCTTTATCCCATTATAGTGTGAGCATTTTCTTGTGTCACTGAGTTTGGAGATTTTCTTAAATGGCTACATAACATTCCAGTCTATGTGCGCGTGTGTCATAATTGATTTGACATTCCTCTGTATCTGGATATTTAAGTTGTTTGTAAGCTTTGATATAAATAATGCTGAAGTAAATCTTCTTGTATGTTAACAGCAGATCAGTAGACAGCACCCATTACGTGTTGGGTGCTTCTCTAAGGACTTCATATACATGAAGTATATATAGGCCTTATCCTGATAACGGCCCTGTGATGGAAGTTACTATTATTATCCTCATTTTACAAAAGAGGAGACTCAGAGCAGAAGTTAAGTCACTTCCCTGAGGTTACCTGGGGAGTGGGGGATGGACCTCAGGCACAGGGACCCAAGAGTCCACTTCCTTCATCATCACTTCCATGCCCTCAGCATCGCATCCTTCAGTGTATGCTGATTTCCTTAAGATGAATTCCCAAACACAGAGACAGTTCTGAGGCTCTGAACCCATCTTTAAGGCTCTTTATGCATATGAAAATATTTCTGTCCAAATAAGGTCATGCCAATCCACAGTCCTTCGGCAGGAGTGGTGTGTGAATGCACATTTTCCTGAATCCTCAAAAAATGAATACAAATGTTTTGTTTTGTTTTAAATACTAGTAACAACATCGTCAATTGAGAGAAGGAAATGCTATTATTGTCCCAACTTGGATTTCTTCGTGAATCACAGAATTTTGGAGTAGAAAGGGACATGAATATACTTAGGTTCTGTCTCTGCAATTGACAGACAGGGAAGGCCTGCTGTCTGGAATTCATGGGGGCTTGTGAATCATGCTACCGTCATGCAGAGTTCTAATCAGGAGCAGACCCTGGACCTGGGCACTCAGAGGCAGGGGCCCACGTGGTGGGTGAGACATGGGCTCTGGAATAGAGAGAACTGTTCCGAATCTCAGTTCTGCCCCAAGGTGTGAGGCTGGTGAGAAAAGCTGAATAAGCCCATTGGACCTCTTCTCACTCAGCTCCCTGGAGACGTTAGGACGTTAGGATGACTTACTAATCCTTAGCTATGTTTATTGAGTTCACTAGGCACCAGGTCCTGTGCCAAGTACTTTGCACATGCCACCTCATTTCATTCTTGCATCAGCCCTGGGAATGAGACATGTTACTAGCATTGGTTTAGAGATGAGCAAACAGGCTTGGCCCTGGTTACTTGGGAAGGCTCAGTGGAGTTCCATTGGCACCCAGGCTGTAGGATTATAGTGTCTCTGTGTGTATCTGTGTCAAGTGTTTAGCACAGGCCTGGCAAACAGTAAAGGTTCAGTAAATGTTTGCTCTTAATGCTGGTTACAGGACCTCCCAGTTTGTGAATATGTAATAGTGAGAGAGTCTTGAAGCCTCAGGAAGTCCCTGGATGATGACAAGAGGGAACCTAATTTTGAACCCTTTTTGCTTTAAATTAGTGAGGTGAAAATAAAAAAGACTGATATGGTTGATGTGGTTCCTTGGAGATGGAAAAAATTTTTTTTTGCTCTATTTGAATTGAAATGTTCCCAGAGTAAAGCTATCCAAGATTCTCAGAATTATATATTTTATGTATTTTAAAATAGAGCACAAGGCCCTTTGTAAGCACACTTGATGCCATAAAATTTAGGGTAGCTGGTTCAGCAATATGTGGTTCTCCCCTGCTCCCAATCTTAAAAAGGAAAGAGGGCTTGTATATCAAGTCAGGGTTTTGTCTGGAGACAGTTTCGTCATTGAGATCGGCCTGGTCTCTGTGTGGACTGTGCGTCTCCATTGGCAACAGTCACAGACCATGTGGCATTTGGAGTGAGATGAGGTGGCCACTGACAGGCCTCCTGGATGTTGGCTTATATTAAGGCCAGGGGAGCAGTGAGTGTGACTGTTTTTCATACTGCAATTACACCTCACTTCTCCAATAGGAAAGGTTGCTATTGCCCATGGGACTTGTGATATTTTGAAGTGCAAAGACCTCAAATTCCAATTTGCCGGTGCGTTTGCGGTGGAGTCATCGCTTGCCACGTTGCACTAGAATGCTCCACTGTGCACCAGGCCCTGCCTTTCCAGTCCATGCCACACAATGAGCAGCGACCCCCTTCTCAAATGTCCCAGGAAAACACTGGGTCTTAGAATTTGCTCCACCCCTGTCATGCACTATGCCTGGCAACTTCCCCTTTCCAAGCCCCCATCCTCATCCCCGTCCCCAGCAATCCGAGTCAGGTTAGAGGCCCTGGTGCCTCCCCTAGTGCCTTCCTGCCAATAACTGACTTAGCACCAAGTGCTTATTGATGGTGGATGGCTGGGAGGACTCAAGAACACAGAGGAAAAAGCTAGCTCACAAAAAATGCTGATTATTAAAATTTCCATTGATGTATATAAAATATTTATGAGACTGGCAGTAGTAATTTAGAAAACTGTAGTAGCACCTTTAGTCTGGTAGAGGGAGGTGCAGTTAGTGCTAGGGGGAAAAAAAAAGAGTATTAGGGTAACGCAGTCCTTTAACATGCCTGTCACCTCTTGGCTGTTAAACAGTGTTGATCTTTTTCTCTGTCTCTTCGGGCTTGATTTCATCATTTCCCCCCATCACTTTTCCCAGTGATTAGTTGAATCAGAGTGATTTTTATCATACTCATCCCCTATTTGAATTACTCTCTACTATGCAATTATCCTATCACAGAAAATCCTGTTTTTCTCCCCATCAGATGTCTGAAGTAAATGTGAAAGCCAGAGTGGCCTGCCCATTACATAACCTCTGTCATCTGATGGATAATGGACTATATGTAACTTTTATTTTTCAGGCTAGCAAATTACAAATAACCTTAGCTTCAATAATTGCCATTAACATAATGGTGCCATCATTATGGTGGCATTTCTTAACTAATATTTTCTAGCTCTTTTTAATGCCTCTGGCTTAAATAATTTTTTTCAATTCCACTCAGAGACTTGATGTAGGTTGTTTTAACATTAAACCACATCAGGTTTGATGCAGCAGTGCTGCTCTTTGCTTTTGTGTATAAAGATTGCAACCAAAGCATCATCTCCCAACTTCTTTGTTCAAACATATTCATGCTACCAAGCCCTTGATTAATGTTGCTGAGCAATTTATCAAGTATTAAGTCCCTATGAATGGACAGGAAATGGAATCAATTTGTTTTCAGTTCATTAACATTTCAAGGGAGATATTTCCTATGCTGTACATGGAGGAAGTGATATGTTCTCTGCCAGCTGTGCACTCCCGTTGGGCCGTGTCTAAGTGACACCTGGAAGTGCTCGGCTGTGTTACAAGTCAGAGCTCATCTGAAATATTGATAGGAGGCAAATTTGACACAGCTTCCCTTTTTTCTGCTGATGGTGACAAACTCTTTTCCCTGATTGAGGGAAGGGAGAAAGCAAAGGATGTGCATTCCATGGCAGTGGTGACAGGGACAGGCTGCCACTGCCTTTCCTTTGTCTTTAAAATCTGAGCCTTCAGTAGAAGTAGCACAAACCATCACACAGATGGAAGGATCATCTGAGGCTCCAGGGAATTCCAAGCAGGCACAGCTAACCGTGCAGTTGGAGGAGAATCTGTAGGAAGTAGATCTGGATAACTGCGGGCATCTCTGATTATAGAGATAGACTTTTAGGACAGATTCCAACACAGCCAGTGGGAAGTAATGATCCTCTGATTTCCGTATGGTCCATATAACCCAGGTTAGCAGCACACCCTGAAAAAAGTAGATAAACCAAGGAAATGACAAACAGAATGATTTCTTAGAGAATTTATGAATTTATACTAGTGTTCTCCAGAATGGTTTTCTAGGGGTGAATTCCCCAGCATGGTTTTTTGCCTTTATTTGTGTGGAGCAACTTCGGGGTTATCACACTTATCTGCGCCAGAATTGTAACATCCTTCTGGCTTCCCTGGTGTTCCTGGGTTTGGGCCAGGCACTGATCCACACAGCTTTCTCTGCTGGGCTGTACCGAGTGCAGGCCTCCACAAACTTAAACACTTTTCGAAGAGACAGAAAGGATTCTAGGATGGTATCTATTTTGGTAGCATATTAGGCAAAACATTAAGTATTTTATTTGCTGTTCAAATTTATTTTCTCCCCGAAACAATTAATTAGAAGTGGCTAAACAAACAAACTTCATTGGGGACTATGAAAAGACATAGCAAGCAAGTTGCAGCTAAACTCACTAAGTGAAGAGTCTAGTCTGTTGTTTCCAAACTTTGGGTAAGATATTTCATAAATTTAAAAAGCACCCTGAAGCTCATACCTGCAAATAAACTTAATCCTGTTTCACTTATTTTCTGATTTATATTGATAAAATGATAAATTGAGCCCTTGAAAAAGAGTGTTTTGCTTAAAAATAAACATCTGTGCTTCTTGGGAAAAGCTAAAAAAGACTAGATTATATATTAACGTTTTTTCCCCTTCCTATAGCTACCTGCTATTCATCGCGGAACTGATTCCCATTATAGCTGTACTGTGGAAAGTAATTGCTGTTGTACAGTAATTCAATTTCAGTGTATTCACGCATCAGTTCACCGATAGGGGCTTATCTGGAGAAACCTGGGACTTGAAGGCTTTTTATCGAGAAATTCCACATGCAGCAAGACATTTTTCCTAGGTAACGAACATCAGCTTTTGCATTTAATAAACATTTACCTTCCCAGAAAAATGAATTTTTTTTCCCCTGCAGGAGAGATTTATGCCAAGCTTCCAAAAAGCCAGAGGGTACTATTAAAGTGACTTCCTCTAGCTGTTTTTTTGACTGGTACGTGTCTACATATGTATGACTATAAAACACATCTATGTTTTTATGTAAATATATACACTGAGGCATGAAAAGCAGGATGCACCCAAGGAAGGCATGCTCTGACCAAAAATATGTGCTGCAGAAGCGTTTCATATCTACAGGGACTATGCGAACACTTGTGGTATAAAAACTCATCTGTATCGGTAGGCATTGTGAAAATTGTTGGTGAGGCTGCTTTCAAAATCATACCCATTAAGTTGGAAATGAAATCAACCATTTTGTTTACAAATTTCTAAATTAAGGAAAGATTCTTAAGATGGAACTGATTCTCCCTGTATAAAATGACTCTTAGGTCATAAGGACTCTTTTAATACTAAGTCCAAAATAAACTGAGGTCTTGGGAGTTGAATATAATGAACATTGCTAGGATGGACTTTAGTTATCAACCAATGGAGGTAGCTGTACTTATCAAAAAAGATTTTTCTGCCTTGTGTTCATTTCTGATCTTACCTCAAAATTTCAAAACTTGTTCCTTGAAAAAGGAGTGAATTTGTTCCAGAAAAAAGTATGTTTTCAGTCACAAATGGAGAAGAAAAGAGTATTATTTTTTTGTGTTGCTGTATCTTGTGACCTATTTGCCCTTCCTTCCTTCCTCCCTCTTTCCCTCCCTTCCTTTCTTCATTCTTTTTTTTGTTTTTGGCAAACTGCTTTGCAAAATTCCATACATATGTGTAAGGAAATTTAGAGCAGAAACCTCAAACCAGAAGAAACAAAAAATAGCGACAATCTGGATTCACCAGTTTTGATGAGGTCAGCAAACCATCCTTGGTTAATGGTTGAGGGCAAAACCACATGGATCCATGTGGTCTTTGTGGGTTTCACCCCAAATGGGGTTGGGGTTTCCTCTAACATACTTCAGATTGTATCAACCTGAGCCTCACAGCAAGACCCAGAAGGCTGCTTTCCTGCCCACATTGAGAGTAAGCAACCAGCCCATCTCCTGAGGGAGATGCACTTCCTGTAAAGAGATGGAAGGAGAACGACCAGGCATTGTGTATCTGTTTCATCTCCAGTCTCCTCAAGCCCTTCGTTTTCCATCAAGCCTGTATGGGGAGTTGGGTTGGCTTGGTGAACTGCATCCTAGCTTTCCTGCCTATTCTGGGGCTGTTGGCCTGTAGAAAGAGTTCTTTGTGGGTAGAACCACTATGCCAAACCCTCCCCAACTTCATGGTTATTTGTCCCATCCCAAATATTTGACCTAAAAGCTCCTTTTGCAAAGCTATGGCAGACTTTGTTTTGGGTTTTCTATGTAGCTCACCTTACCCGTGTTGGTTTTCTTATGCGTTTTGCTTTGTTTTTAATGATTATACTATACAGGTTCACTGTAAAAGAAAAAGGAATGTGCAGAAAAATATAAAGGAAAAATTAGATACCACAGCCCCAGGAGGTATTGAAAGGCACTTGACACCTTTCAATACCTTTTGTTTTAAAATATCTTAATTTTTTTTGTTGTTGTTGTTGTACGCGGGCCTCTCACTGTTGTGGCCTCTCCCGTTGCGGAGCACAGGCTCCGGACGCGCAGGCTCAGCGGCCATGGCTCACGGGCCCAGCCGCTCCACGGAATGTGGGATCTTCCCCGACTGGGGCACGAACCTGTGTCCCCTGCATCGGCAGGCGGACTCTCAACCACTGCACCACCAGGGAAGCCCTAAATATCTTAATTTTTATGCTTCCAGATGGTTTCTATTTGTGTATGTGTGTATGCATATACATGTATATATGTAAACTTCCAAAACATTGGCTTATTCTTTCTTGTAACCAGATTTTTAAAAAATTTTATGTGTTGTGGACATCTTTCCCCATTAATGAATATATATATATTTTTATTCCTTTTCATGACTGCATAATAATCTGCTTTCTAGATGTTTCAATCAAGGAGTTTTGTCTTGGCGAACTTTGATGTCATTTAGTGTTTCAGTATTATAAGCAATAATATGATAAACTCTCTTGCAGAGAAATTTTTTCCATGTATTTGATGCTTTTATTAGGATGTATTCCTAGAAGTAGAATCAAGGCTTTTGGTATACCTTGCCAGCTTGTCTTCCAGATACCACCCACCTGCTTGTGCTCCCACCTGTGTGGTTGGAGAGGTACTATTACTCCACTTTCTTCCCTAACATTTCACTATTATCAGTCTTTGGGTCTTGATCAATCTTACAACAGAAAGCAGCATCTCATTTTACTTTATTTTCTGTAACTACTCACTGTTTGGAATGGTGGGTCCTTTCTGGCTCCCTACCTGCCCTACACCAGGGTTTGAGGCAAATTACACAATGTCACAGAGCATGGGTGCAGTGTCACAACATAGAGAAGGCGGCCTGGGTGCTGGTCCCTCATCATCTCATAGAGAGGCGTGCTCAGGCACTTGCTTGGTATATCTTCCCATATGCTTATGTTGTTTTCAGCTTCTTCCATCAATGTCTTATGATTTTTCAGAGTACAGAGGAAATACTTTCAGCTTTTCACCACTGAATATCATGTTGCCTGTATGTTATATATGGCCTTTATTATGCTGAGGTATGTTTCCTCTATACCCACTTCGTTTTTATCATAAATGGATGTTGAGTTTTGCCAGATGCTTTTTCTGCATCTATTGAGATGATCATTTGATTTTTATTCTTCAACTTGCTAATATGGTATATCACATTGATTGATTTGTAGATATTGAACCAGGTGGTTCTGACCCTGGCTTCTTTCAAACTACTGCTGCTGTGCTGAGACTCAGAGCATGTGAGATTTTGCATGTGCCCCTTAGAGCAGAGTCTCTGTTTCCTATAGCCCTCTGACCCTTCTGTACACAAGTCCCACTGGGCTTCAAAGCCAGTAGTTCTGAGGGGTCATCTTCCTGGTGCAGGACTCCTGGCTTGGGGATCCCAACGTGGGGTTCAGACCTCACTCCTTTGGAAGAACCTCTGCAGTTACAATTATCCTCCTGTTTGTGGATAACCTATCTGGGGGCGTGAGTCTGAACTATATACTGTGTCTCTACCTCTCCTACCCGTCTCATTGTGGTTCCTTCTTTGTATCTTGAGTTGTGGAAAGTCTTTTCTGCTCGTCTTCAGATCATTGTAGGTAGTTGCTCTGTAAGTGGTTGTAATTTTGGTGTGCCCGTAGGAGGAGGTGAGCTCAGGGTCTTCCTACTCTGCCATCTTGGCTACATACCTCTCCCTCCCTCCCCTCCTTCCTATTTGGTTGGATCTGATGAAGGAAGACTTGATTTCTGGACAGGCCAAGGAGGAAATGAGTGTTGTGAAGCCATGACTTAGCAGAAAAACCATGACTTTCCCCGGTGTCCGCTGTGCCTGGCTGAAGGAGCTTTTGGTTGTAACGCACAGGCTTGATGCTAGAACTAGGGTGTGTGCCTCCAGGCCTGGCACATGTTTCTCTTCATGTGGCAGATGGTAAACATGGGCAGCTCACCACCCCCAAGAAGTGGAACAAACTGATGTTATGAGCAAGTTCAAGAGGCTTTTCGTAAATTAAGGAGTGATGTCATGAAGGAGAATTTGGAGTGATGCTGAGAGCAGTTGGCAAACCCTTTCCCCCGATCTGGGTTTGGTGTTGTCCCAGCTGTAGTCTGTCTGGGTCAGGGCACCCATCTAGAGCCGGCCAGCATTAGCTGTCACAGCATCCTGCTTATTTCTTCAGACATGTTTTGAAAGTTGTACTTTGTTTATCTCAGTTTTGACTTGCATATTGTCAGTCTCCACCCTAGAACTCCACTGTCACGAGGGCGGGGACCTTGACTGTCATGCTTCCTTTTATATCTTCAGTATCCAGGCAGGGCACTTGGGTGTCCGTGAATGAATGAACTGGCCACACTGGTAATGATGCTGTCATGCTCCTGCTTGGGATGAGTGTCTATGCACCAGGACACGGGGCTGGTTAAGGTCTCATGCATTTCCTGTGTGTTTCTGCCTGCCCTGCCCTCTGCTCCCCACCAAATGATCTATTTCTCCTCTGCCTCACAAGTGAAGTTTGGATTTGGTTTATCTTGTTCATGGTTTATATTATGTTTCTTTACAACAAAGCAAAAGAAAAACAATTTCCTTTCGCATCCAAAGGGAAATGTCACTTAAAATCGTATTTCCTGTTTTCATTGCCTACTTTTATTCTCCATTTATAAAATTGGTTTTGAAAGATTTCCTGTCACTTAGGTCAAGACCCAGTGGACCAAGCAGCCTGGAGAAGAGGGGCTCATGGCCACAGAGACCCTGTGTGAAATTACAGTGCTGGCCCCTGCTGTAAGCCAAGTAACAATTACACCCCATCTGGGAGCCCATGTGGAGATGCTGGGCTCGCCCTGTGGTGCTCTGACTGCCTTGCTCACTGCAACTAGAAGAACAAGGTGTCGTGTGCAGGTAGATGACATGCGTGACACTTTGAAGCAAAGTGAATGGGTCAGGGAGAGCTGAACACAGCAGAATCGCATCAGAAATCTTCTGATCTTCCAGATTATTACATGGTTTTTCCAACAAAACAGACCACATAGAAAATAATGCCACTTAATTTATACCCAGGCAAGGTGAAAGAAATCTTAAAAGGTTTGTGGGTGGGCGGAAATTATGGTGAATCACTGAAGTGTCACCATCAATATATCCAAATGACAGAATAAAGCAATAATAATGATGATGATGATAATAATAATAATAATAACCCACTAGCTATAATTGTATAAATTACTGGCAATGAATGAAAGGTTTTCAGAAATGTTTTGAATGTGTATTTAGGATGTTTAACTGGGGATGTGTTGCCAGCATCCGTTGTCTTTTTTTTGGTCTTTGCTCAGTTTCCCATATGGAGGTAAGGAGCAGCTGGTCCTGCAACACAGCGAGGTTATGTATGTTTTCTAAATTAGGTTATGAGGGGAAAATGAAAAGGTAGTTAGGAATTCAATGGCGTTTCATTTATACTGCATTCAGGGGAGGGTTGACAGCCCTTTCGAATAATCAGAGTCTTTGTTAAAAATCAGCTGGGATATCCTTGATTGCCTATCCCAAGCTGTACAGGCTGCTTGAACAGACAAATAGAGCTTTGTACAATCGAGGGCAAATGGGGATTTGTGTGTGTTCGTGTGTGTGTGTGTGTGTGTGTGTGTGTGTGTGGTTTTTAATTGATATTTTTATGTGTCAGTTGGGGAGGAAAATCATCCTTGGGAATATACTTAGAAAGCCTCCCTCACTGTGCACCTGGTGATTCCCAAGCATCCATCTCATCAGGTGTTTGATGGTTTTGCAGAGAGGGCCTTCTTCAGGGGCCCTAGAAGTCCGTGGTGGCATCAGCAAGTAGATCCCCATCTAGGTCATGGTGCGAAGTTGCTTATCAACATGCCAACACCAGCCGTCTCCTTCCGCCAAGCAGGTGTCTCTGGACTAGGCAAAGGTACTGGCAGTGCTTTTACCAAGAGGTGAGCAGACAGGTGCCAGCTACCGAGGGACGATGGAAGCAGCCACAGGCAGGAGCACAAGCAGACTTGCAGGGGGCAAAGCCTGTAGGCAGCTGTTTGGCCGGCTACATGGTGGCCTCTGTTATGGGGCTTTTGTAGCCATTCAGCCTGTCTTCTTGAGAACTTTCCCTAAAGGGCTCAGTGAGCCTCTTCCATTGCTGTGCTTGGAGTCTGTCACTGCAGTCTCGGTGGCCATGGTCTGTGGTCCACGTGGGGAAATCAGACATGGTAGAGATGAATTGACTCTAGGGAAGTGTATTTAGCCTTCTTCTCTTGGCAAAATGAACATAGAGTGGGGCGGGTAGTGGTTCACACTCACAGGAATTGCTTCAGTGGTGATGAGGAAAGTCATAGACAGGTTTTACTTGATCTTCGTGGGCTTTGAGAAAAAAATGAAGTCACATAGGCAAATATGAAGTGATGTAAAAATATCCAGATTTAAAGCTTGAAAAATTGAGAGGTGTAGCCACCCGAGGCCCCCATTCCCACATAGTGACAGTCCAAGTGAACTGCCCAGTTGGTTGATTTCCATGCTGCTTCCCTGTCATTTATGTTGCCACTCTGTCCCCCCAAAGCACTGAGTTGGCAATCCTTGGATTAGTTAGGTTAGGGCCACAGCCTCTTTTAGTGAACATAGCAGAGTGTTTTGGTGTATGAGGTCTGAAAGCTCATAGGCAGGATATTCGCAGCATTTACAATTTACTCTGCAGAAAGTAAGCAGTAGTCATTGTCATTGTCACAGTATGGAGGGCTTCTCTTTTGCTAAGCCACTATGCTATGCTCTACATCTGTTATCTCATTTAAATGTTACTATCCTGTTTTGGATTAAACACTTTTTGGCTGGAGGCGAGGACTATTCACAGGACACAGGATAAGAAAGCATTTTAAGGAGACAAGGATTTCTTTTTCTTTCAAGTTTGTGATCCACCTGATGGGACTGTTTCTGAGATTTTTCTTCACCTTTAACACTTTAGAATTTTAGCCTTTGTTTTGGTCTCTTACCCATAAGTCCTATTTGTTTCATTGTGCCTTTTCTCCCAGCTCAAAGAAGACCTGAGCCATGTAAATAATTCCTGATCTGGTATCATTCACAGAATCAAGAAACAGAAATCAGAGTGATTCCCTCTCTCCCTAAACCTGCCTCCCCCCAGCACACACTTTCCTATTAGAATGATGACTGGAACAATATCACACATGAAGAAGGGTATGAAAAATGTTCAGAATGGTTACATTTGAATATGGGGCACTTATCTCTCTGTGCAGGCACCTGATAGAAAAAAATAATTCATCAAACTTTGTTCAAGAAAAAAGAGCATTAAGCCTTCATCAACAATATCAAGAGCTCACCATGGCAGGAATGGGACAATAAAGGAGTTATTTTACCAGAATTAACAGGAAGAAATTAGCCCCATGTATCCTTCCTTTTTATCACAGTGTGGTACATTTGCATATTTTGAAATTTCACATTTGCATAGTCAGTGATTTTAAATTAGATTCTCACATTTCCTCTCTGATGTTTGTCATGTGTATAACTTGTCTTAATAACTGAGTTGTTAGCATTTCAAAAACAGTTATCTAATCATTGGCTCAACCCTGAAAACACAGCGCCCAGTTTACCTTTGCAATTTTTTAACAGCTTTACTGACATATAACTCACATATGATACAGTTAACTCACTTAAAGTGTAGAATTCAATGTTTTTTAGTATATCCACAGAATCTGTACATCCATCACCCCAAGATTTTCATCAACCCAAAGAGAAAACCCTGTACCCATTATCAGTCCTCTTTGTTCCTCCTTTCTGTTCCTCCTTTCTGTGTCTATAGATTTACCTATTCTGGACGTTTCATATAAATGGAATCATACAGTGTGTGGTCTTTTGTGACTGGTTTCTTTCACTGAGCATGATGTTTTCAAGTTTTACCCATATTGCAACAAGTGTCAACACTTCATTCTTTGTTATGGTCATATATTATCCCACCATGTAGATATACCACATCCATTTATTGTTTATCCATTCGTCAGTTGATAGTCATTTGAGTTGCTTCGACTTTTTTTAGCTATAATGACTAGTACTGCTATGAACATTTGGGTACATGTTTTTACATGGACATATGTTTTCATTTCTTTTGGGTATATATAGGAATGGGTTTGCTGGGTCACATGGTAACTCTGTGTTTAACCTTTTGAAGAACTGTCATACTTTTTCTAAAGTGGCCGTATAATTTTATATTGCTACCAGAAGTGTGTGAGAGTTGTCTTCCCCATATCCTTGCCAACACTTGTTATTTGTCAGTTTGATTATAGCCATCCTGGTGAGTGTAAAGTGGTATCTCATTGTGTTTTTGACTTGCATTTCCCTAATGACTAATAATGTTGAGCATCTTTCATGTGCTTATTGTATATCTTATTTGTGTTTCTTCCTTGGAGAAATTTCTATTCAAATCCTTTGCGCATTCAAAAATTGTGTCGTTTGTCTTTTTATGAGTTATTTATGTATTCTAGATACTAGTCCCTTAGAAGATACACAATTTGAACATATTTTTTTCCTATTCTGTGGGTTGTCTTTTTAACTTTCATGATGATAGTCCTTTGTAGCACAAAAGTTTTTAACTTTGACAAAGTCTAATTTATTTATTTTTCCTATTTTGTTGCTTGTATTTTTGGTATCATATATCTAAGAAACCATTGCCTAATCCGAGGTCTGTCTTTGTTCTTTTCTAAGAGTTTTATAGTTTTAGCTCTTACATTTAGGTCTTTGATCCATTCTGAGTTAACTTTTGGATTTGGTGTGAGGTGGTGGTCCAACTTCATGTTTTCCATGTGGATATCAGTTGTCACAGCATCATTTGTTGAAGAGTACCCTTGCAATTTAAGGTGAGTTCCTTTCAGCTCTGACATTTAATCGACCCAGTACTATTACCTACAGAGCTGGATCCCTACAGCTGTAATTACAACAGCGCTGTTGGGCTGACTGACAAGCACGTAGTAAGCACTTTACGTGTTGTCTGATTTTATACTCACAAACCCCTCTGAGATGGGTCGAGTTACTACCAGTTATTAACCCATGTGTCAGGTGAAGCAATTGAGGCCCAATTTCTTATTATTATAAGAAAACTATTATACTATATGTTGTAGGTAGTTGAGATTTCAACCCAGGCAGGCTTCTTTCAACCTCTGTGCTGTACTGCCTGTCCTTAGGTTCTTAATAAGATCCCATAAACAGTGGCTGCCTGGGACCAGGAGCTATGCTAAGCACTTAAGGTGAATGATCTCAGTACTTTTCAGAGCAGAGTTCATCAGAATAGCCCAGGAAGGTTGTTATAAAGAAGATGGCATTTCACACTTCTAAATTTAAAAAATTTATGTATATCTGTTATGACAACAAAAGGCGTATAGTTTGTGCCATGGAAAACTTTAGTGGTACAAGATTCTAACAACAGCATACGTATCCACCACCTCCACGTTAGCTGTTTTTTCTTTTCGATCTGATTTGCTGGAATAAACTATGGTCCAACAACAACAACAAAAAAAGAAGATGCCATTTCAGTCATCTAAGAGTTTGCAGTTCCTATGAACTCATAGTTGATGTTGCTGCGGCTGGTCAAGGGACCACATTCCAGGCAGAAAGGGATTCGCCTATTGGTTCTCAAGCTTGGCTACACACTGGAATCACTTGGAGGCTTGAAAAAATACTTATGCCCAACCCCTCCATCAGGGATTATAATTGACCTGGTCTGGGATGTAGCCTTGGCACGGAGAATTTTCAAAAACTCCCTAGGAGGTTCTAATGTGCAACCAAGTCTGAGCAGTGCCATCTCATCCTGCAGTGAGCTCCAGGGGTAGCCATTTGAGTCTACTTTTAGAGGTGACTTCCAGAGGCTAACTGATTTGTCCAGGGCTACACAGCTACTAAGTGGAAGAGCTGGTATTTCAGTCCAGGCCTGTCTGGTTCCAAGTCCAGCTCCTAACCCTTTCATCGCACCCTACAGCGGCTTCCCTTCTGAAAGCAATTTGAAGGGGAGCCTGAATGAAGTGGGTGACGTCCCCTGGTCTCAGCGGGCCTTTGGAGAGGGTCATCCGACACCTGTGCCCCTGGGCTGCTAGGCCCCCCCACCCCCATGCCCTCCCCAATGCGGAGGCTGTGTTCTCTTGTGGCGTGCCTGTGGGACCTGGGTACAGGTATTCACTTCTTGCCACTTTAAGAGGATCTGGATGTGGTGTCCCAGTCTCTTTAAATCAAGTTTGCGTTCTCTCATTTATCAGGTTACTTCATGAGGGAATTGGGCAGGGTGAGCAATGCTTTCAACTAAAGCCTGTTGGGAGTGGGACAAAATGCTCATTTCTTTGAGAATCCCTATGGTTTCAAGGAGGAGAAAATAAAGGTTTGAGAGTAGGGGTGCAATTTATTTGTCTTCTCTTCTTCCCCTAAGCCACCTCCATCCCTATAAGGCCTGCGTGTGGGTATGAGTACTTACCTCATCTGCCCTGTCTGTCCTCAGCCCTGGATGCTTTACCATCCTACGCCCTTTGTGGACTGTGAGCTGTATCCCAAGAAGTGGACAGCCTGGGACCTTGGGTTGGCTCCTGTGGGAACTAGATTTACAGCCTAATTAGGAAATGCCGGCTGCCTCCCTAGAAGGAGTTGAAGGCTACTGGGGGAGACAGATACTGAGTTAGAAGTTGGAGGAGTGGGGAAGGCTTGGAGGCGAGAAGTCCAGGCTGCTCAGGTGGTGCCCACCCAGGGAGCTGAGGAGTGATGAGGAAAATACCCCAGGACCTAGGAGATGGCAGAGGGAAGGGGCTCTGGGGAGGAGGAGCAGCACATGTGAACCTGGAGAGGGAGCAGAGCACAGGGCAAGTTGAAGAAGTTGAAAGGAGGGTGCAATGGGGGATGGGGTTGGAGAGAGCAAGACAGGGGGGCACTGGGAGGTCTGTGAGTTGATGGGAACTCTTGGGGCCTGCTGCAGTGGGATAAACGAGATCTATTTGTGTGGTTATTTGAATGCCTCCCTTGACCCCCTCCCCCACCCCACCCCCCACCGGGTCAGTGGCTGGGTCCATCTTGCACCCTGCATCACCCCAGCACCTCACCACCAGGCTTGGGGAGCCAGTAGGTGTTCACTGAAGAGTTGGGGTGTCCTGCTGAGGATGCGGGAAGCTGCAGGAGGGTTTGCATTTCTGTCTCTGCATCACTCATTGGTTGTCTAACTTTCCCTTTGTGGTGAGGGCAGCACTGCCGTCTTCCCCACTTTTCTCTCTGCTTTTGATTTATGTTCACCTACCGCTCCTCTCAAAAAAGTTTTCTGCCCTTTCAGTAATCAGAAGCGGTGCTGTGAGAGGGCTCCTCCAAATCTCAGTGGGAGGCTTGGCTTCTTTGTCCTCTGTCCCTCTCCTCTGGCTGAGTACGCTTTGGTGGCTGGAGAGCACTAAGCCAAGAGCCCAGCTTTATTTTCACCTACATTTAGCAGATCAGTTCAGATTGTCTGACTTTGGGGAGTCTGACCCACCCCTCTGAGGTGTCACCTCCTTGTGGTAGAAAGGTGATGTGGATCTTCCTGGCATTGCAGTGTTTTCCCAGGGGCCAGGGGGCGATGCTCCAAGGCTTCGTTTGGTCTTCCTGCAGCCCTGGCTTGTCTGAGGGAAGGCAAAGATGCAGATTAGAGAGAACATTTGGGGAAGAAAACTCTGTTGGTAACCTGAGCTCATCAGCCCCAGACTTTCAGTAGGGTGTAGGCTGGTGTCCATTGTGGGCAGCCTGAGGCCAGCCTCTAATGAAGTGACGTGGGTGGGAAGCCCAAGGATCACACAGACATAGCTGCCAGACAATTTTAATAGTTATATGTATATTTTAATCCTTCATAGAACCGATATAACTGCCCTTTAAAACAAATTTATCTAAGCTATGTGAGTTGATTTAAAGAAATGTAGTCAGGAAAGGTGAGATGAGGAGACTGGTTGGGGCATGGTTTTTGGGGTGGTTGTAGACTCCCTAGGACTCTGTCATTAGGGAAGGGGACAGGTGATATGTACTGGATGTAAACAAAGCAACCCATGCTGAGCTGGAGTGAAACAATGCATAAGAAATAGAGCAAGACTTACAGCATAGTAGTATCTATATAATTAAAAGCATGTAAAACAGCATGCATTTTGCATAAACACACACACAGTTCAGGATGTCTATCATATTCACTAGAGTGGGTGTCTATGGGGGCAGGGGATAAGCATGTGGGTCCGGGCTGGAGGGGGAAGTATGAATCAAGAGGGGGCTTTGCATGATGATAATACGCTAGGTGTATGAGTAACTCAAACTTCGGTATAAGCTGTAGGTACACACACACACACACACACACACAGTGAGCTATAGATAAGACATACATCTGTCCACAGGGTGGTAGACTGAGAAGGTGAATAGTATGGTGATATGCTAATGTATGAAGTTTGAGCAATAGAGTAAAGGTAGAATGATAACCTTTATAATGAACATTTCTTACTTTTTTTGTATCTGGCCCCCACCTTGTGATTTACACAGTATTGCATTTCGTTTTCTCAACAACCTTATGAAGTAGGTAGTATTTTTACCCTTTTCACAGATGAGTAAACTACAGTGGGTCCAGGGTCATGGAGGGAAAGCATGGCAGAGCAGACGCAGACCTAGTCCATCTGACTCCAAAGTCCCTGTCCATCATTTCTGTAGCTGCACAACCCCGTTTAGCTTAAGAATTCCTTTTAAATGGGTGCATCTTTAACAACCTGGCTAATTAATGCCTGCATTGCTTGACTTCTGCTGTCTCTACGTTAGCTGAAACCAGAGTCGTCCCACAGTAGTTGAAAGCCCTGTGGTGAATACTAGGTTAGATCTTTTGGATGGAGGAAGATTTGTTGCTGCAGCCCTTTTGCTACTCCTGGTAACTTGATTTCATGCCTCTGAAGTCCCAAGTCTTATTGTCTTATCTTTTCCCGTTTTTGTTTGTCATTCGCAGTATTGCCCCAGTGTCATTCCCTGTACCACCATCCGCCCCATGAGCCAGCCAGGCAAATGATTATATAATATTGGGCTTCTGTATGTGTGTCTTCCAAGTGATTTACCAGGAAGATGCACAACTCAACTGTGGACAGCTGAATCACCTGGAATGCTTTATAGTTTATTTCACTGGCCACATGAGTACATCAAGCCACGAAGCCCTTCCTGGTCATTAAGATGTATAGTCTTGCATCCAGAGGGTTTGGGTGCCTTAAGTGAGAGCCTTGTCTGACCTGGTGGCTGTTGGCAGGGCTCTGGGAGTGCACCCCGAGGGCAGACAATGCCAGTAAATCGTAATCACAATGGAGCACTAGTGAAGAAGTAAACGGTTCTGAAACTGTGCTATAAATTGTCATCCAGTGATGATTCTGGTTTTTTATGGAGGTTAAATTACAGCAATCACCAGTGCACAAAGATGCTGCAGTAAGAAAACATTTGGGAACAATGTTTTTCTTCTAAGGCTTGGGTGATGGGTGTGCAGGAATAAAACATCATAACCTGTTTACTGTGGGCCAGAAAGGAAAATATGAACTATAGCCCATTGCATGGGAGCACTCTCTTTTTCTTTTATGTATCAGGCAGGCTGTGAGTGTGTTGCCGTTGCCACAGGGAAAGATGATAAACCTGCCTGGAAGACAACTTCCAACTATGTTTTTCTTCTTTCTATATTCTCTCCATCTCCCTTCCTGTCACCACCCGTGTGTGTGTGTGTGTGTGTGTGTGTGGTTATATCTATTTGGGCTAGGATAAAATGAACCAGAGAGCAATGCCATCTCAGTGATGACCAGCTTACAGATGCTGTCTTTCTCAAGTTCCTCAGCAGGCCATCAAAAGGGCTTATATATGATGGGTCACTTGATTCAGTGGTGAAGAAGAGATCCCTGAATCCAGGTTGAAACCCTGACTGCCTCTTGACAGCTGTGTGATCTAGGGAAGGTCATTTCTCTCTCTGAGCCTCAGGATCGTCGACTGCAAAATGACAGCAGTGACTTAACCTCACTTGTGGGGGCCTATAAAACATGTGTACCAATTCTGGAGACACAGGAAGTGCCTAGTAATTGTTTCTTCTCATTATTATTGTCTAGCAGCAGCAGCAGCAGCGATTAGCAGCATCACCACAGATCTTCAGGCACCCCTTTGTAGTAGCTGTGCTATTTTCACTAACCTTGGCATTATGTTGCAGTCTTCAGAATTTATGCATAAAGGCAACTGTGTTAACTGTGGAAGTTCAGTTTGTTATTGCAGAGAGCTTATCGCCCTCCATTATTCCTCATTTCATTTACAGTGAATCAAAACCCATTCATTGGCAAGGCTGTTGCAAGATTCTGGCCCTGCCCCCCTCTCCTAGCCCCTTCCTGCTGAGTTCCCATGTGGACCTTATGCTTGTTCCTTGAACTCGCCAAGCCCAGTACTCTCTGCAGTGCCCTTGCACGCGGGGTTCTCTCTGAGTGGAATCTTTCTTGCCAGATCTGGTTCCTCCTTGTTATTCAGGGTTCAGCTCAGCTTCTCCTTTTCTTAAGGTGGCCTTCCTTGGCGAGCTTGCCTAAGATAGAACCTCCTCGAACCCCACCCAAAACACCACCCTCACTCTCCTCCCCTACCCATTGTCCTCTCATTGCTTGTTTATGCCTCTTCTTATGAAACTCATCAGTATCTGAAATTACTTTTTACTGTATCTGGCTTTTATTTCCTTCCCCACTAGGATTTAAGCCCCAAGAGGAGGACTGTGTAACCTGTTCACCTAGGACAGTGCCCTCTATAGTGCAGATACCCAAAAACTATTCCTTGAATGAGCAATGAGTGTTTTGCTGATGTGCAGGAGATCAGATCAGAATATTTTACCTATGAAAATATTGGAAACTCAGTTTAAATAAATCCTCATTAACAGCCTTTTAAAGTAGGATACCCAACACTTTTATTTTGGCAAGTGAATTGTAAGATGCACTCTAGTGGGTAGAATTAAAACTACTAATGACACCACTGGTTCCTGGTAATTACAGGGTGGAAAGTAATATGCGATTTAATCGTCAAACCCTAATTTTCTCATGGCTTTAAAGAGTATAATTTGTGATGACCTGTAAATATTTGTTGAATAATTAATTATGAATTTTACATGCATGTATTTAATGATACTGTAGGGTTATTTTTTGGAGGAAGGATTTCCCCAAGGGTGATGAGTAACAGTGCTTAACTCATTTTGATTGTGACAAAGGACAAAGAAAAGTGACAATATTGCAAGGGAAATGATTTTAGAAAAGTTAGGTTATAGACAAGTAAAATCCTATTGACTTTTAAAAAACACTTAGAAATATTACTTCCACCAATGTTATTCTTTAGATTTGAGCTGATAGTGTACCCCTCCCCAACATTTTATTATGAAAAAGTTCAAATATACAGCAAAATCGAAATAGTTTTACCACGAACATCTGTATGCTCATCACCCATATCTGTCCATTTACCCATCCCTCTGACCATCTATTAAAACATCTTATTTTTGGTGCAGTTCAAAGCAAATTGCAGACTCCTTGGTAGTATTTTTAACAATCCATTTTTCATTGGAAAAGAAACATATTTTGTGGGTTGATATGTAAGTCTAATATATTGCATGCAAACGTTTGAAGTGGAGTTAGTGAAATCTTCAGCCTAATTAAACAGGACCCAAAGTCTTCCCGGGCTCTCTCCTTAGATTTGAAATGATATGTTATTATCATGTGCACTATCTTAGACAGATACACTGCTGACACATCTTAAACTTTTGAAAGTGTAAAGAAAGACACAGAAATCCCTCCAGGTAGTTCAAACAGGAAGAGCTTGAACGGAGAATTCAAGGCTGAGGGAACAAATATCAGAGAAAGCCAACTCTAATTTTTAGGAAACCAGGAAGTGTGGGGATCCCAGGGGATGTGCCACCTATGATTTCAGCTGCCTGAAGTACTGAGATGGATGATTTGCTGGAACATGCTGGAAGCTGCTGGCAAAGCCGCCTGCTGCCCTCAGCTGAAGCCCTAATACCTGTGGCTCATTGATTTAGAGTCAATAAGACTGCTCTGCTTCTCCTGCTCTCCCATGTCTCCCAGGAGGCCTCTCATTGGCTGAATCTAACCTGGACCCTTCCTGGAGGATTCTGGGAAATGTAGTTCCTGGGCTACAAGTCTCCGCTCTACAGGACCAAGGGCGTTACCAACAATAAGCACAAGGGTATTTACCAGTAGGAAACTTTATATATATAATTCTATATCTAGCATGTTGAGAAAAGTAGTTAGCCACTTCCATAGTTTTTCATGGAATATATACAGTATTCTAGTGTCATTTGGTGATACAAATGATAGTATTTTGCTATTGCAAATGTTCAGAATTAAAATCCATGACTTGTATCCTGTCCTATTAAACTTTAATAAATTCACACTGACCAAAGAAATGTGTTTGGGCAGATGGACGCATGACTGGAGGAAAAAGAGCTTATATAATTATGCATCCCCAAAGTATATGTTTTCAAATGATCTCTTAAGGGGCCAGGGGTGGGAATCTTTCCAAAGTGCAAAGGAGAACAGGGAAATGATGGACTGACACAACATGGAGTTGTGTTTACTGGGAAGGACTGTCTGGCCTGGAGCCCTGTGGAATCATTTATGGCCCTGCTTCTGCCCCCAGGGCTCTCCAGAATTCCATGGTAGAACTGCATAATCAGGTTAATACACATTTTGGACAGATTTGAGCTCAAAGGACACCTGACCCTTCTGGCATGGATGTCTGCTGTGTTCTGCCTTCCAAATATCCAACCCCCTGGCTCGGGCAGCTGCACCCTGACTGTCTTTCCTCATTCTAGACAATGGTGGGGGTGGGGTGATGGGTGACACATGGCCTAGGCCTGGGCAGTCTGTGTATTTCTCTCTCGGACAGTCATTTATCTCAGGATGGGTGCTTGACTTGTATCAGCCCTAAGAAACCCCACTAGGGACTTTTTTTGGAAAGATGCGGACAGAGATGCTCTCTTTTCACTAGTGTGGCTCAGCTACTGGGATATACTGTAGAGGTGCCACAGCTATGTTCCCTTAGCCCTATAAGGGGAGCGCTTGCTGAGAACAAAGCCCAGCAGTGATACAGGCTGTGTGTGCAGGCTCACACGTGCAGGCATGGAGCTGTATGGTGATAGGGTTTATACTCTGAATCCAGCTGTGGCTACAGCTGGCATTAGGCTGGGCATTTTACTTTTATGAGCCAATTAGTTCCCCCCCACACTTTTTTTGTTTTTTCAGTTGAGTCAGTTTGATATATCTGTCACTTGCAACTAAATGCGTCCTACACACCACTCATTTAAAAAACCCCAAACCTGAGTCCATTCTATAATTTTACCATAGGGCACCTCTTTTGGACTTAGATGTTTCTGCATTGAGACACTGCCACCCCACCTCCATTTTTGGTGTCCACCTGGGCTGTAACCCCCTAAAAGCAGACTTGGCACCCTTTTCTTCAGTACCTTACAGAACTGTAAGCTCTCCATAGCAGGAATCGAGTCTACTTTAAATGAATCAATAGCTCCTCTCTCTGCTTTCAGGATTTACTTCTGGGCTGTGACTAATTGAAGCTCCATGAAAGTTAGGGGTCCCCGACCCTCACCTGCATGATGTCCTCGGCACATGTCACCTCGGCCTCAGAACTTGCTTAAGGTTCCTATACCTCCTGGCTACATTGTGAACACCAAGCTAATGTGACTCTTGACCAACCTACTCCTGTTTGATGCCTCTGGCTCAGATCACACACAAACAAAATCCCTTTTTAATTTTCAATCTCTAGTGTGAAGATTGGCTACCACCAGATCGTGTAATAACAGTGCCCAAATTGAAACAGATATAAATATGTGTTGCTTCCAGTCCTTTATAAGGGGGTTGCAAAGTAATTACAAGCATGCAAGAACAAAGCCATGAGAGAATCACTGTGTGGTCTTATTAATGTCTCTTTCATCAAGTCATTTTTGTCAGACTCTGGTTGTGTGTGTGTGTGTGTGTGTGTGTGTGTTTTCCATTTTAGGCTTTGGAGTTGGTTCATTCAGATTTGCATTACATAGAAGGAGAGCTGTGTTAGCGTTATGATTCCAAGACCCTCATATCATCACCAGGCTGTGCAATTGTAAAATGTGATGTGATTGGAAAAGTGGAGCTTGTTCCAGCTGAACTTGGCTTTGGATTCCTATGATTTTCTGGTAATAGATGCTGTGCTTCCTGCCCCCGCACTCCCACGCCCTTTCTTTTCTATGCAACATCCATTACTCTACTTCCTGGTACTCTACTTTCTGATTTTCCATGAAATCTGCCTCTTCCTAACTCTCAGTCCACAAGGTTTGGATGGAGCAGATTCCATTTACCTGGTCTGCTGTTTCCTCAGACAGCCACATGGTTTGCCCTGCACTTCATTCTGGTCTCTGTTCAAATGTCAGTTCTCAAAGAGACATTCCCTGGTCACCCTCACTCAGATAGTATCTCTGGCCCTTTTAGTCACATGAGCTAATACATCCTACCTTGTGTAGTAAGCACCTTTGAGTTAGGTTTCTGTTTCTCACTGGTAAAGAAGTCTAGATGGGAATGCTGCGTTTGTTCAAGCTCCTTTAGTGTTTGTTCTCGCTCTGCTCCAAGGTCCTAGCACTCTGACCTCACCAGGGGCTGGTCCAGCATCCCCACAGTAGAGCCCTTGGATAGTTCCCTGACCTAGGCCTGAGTTGGAGCTACAGTGCCTGTCTGCTCTCTGCCAGGTAACTTAATGGAGATTTAGTGGGAGGCTATGCAGAGAGATGATGTGCCTGGATGTGTAAAGTAGAGACAAATTCCAAGTGAGTGTACCCAAACTTCCCTCTGACCTGAAGGTGCCAGGAAGGTTCGTTCACCCTGTCATTTGGTATACACACATGGGGTAACGTGGCAGGGATATAAAGTGTAGGAAAGGGTGCCTGGTGTTATTACCACTAAAATTCCATTCTCCAGGAGCTCAAAGCCCTGAGAGGCTGGATATGTTAGGAAACTCTCCAGCAACTGATAGCAGATAGGTACTGAGAGCTTTCTCCATTCATCCATCTGCCGATACTTCTGAAAAATGCAAATCTTTACATTGACATAGCTCTTGAAATGGCACTTGTGTAATGTATTTAATTACCTGTACTCCCTCTGTCTTCCAAGCTACAATGAGGCCTTCTTTGTTTTGTTTTTTATCTTTCTGTTTTTTTATAGTCTAAATATGTAGCATAGGGCCTAAGTCAATAATAATAGTTGATAATTGTCGAGTTAATAGAATAATAAGTAACAATTATTGACTGCAATGGTCAGGCATGGTTCTAATCCCATTACATATATAAATTTATTTAATCTTCATAAAAATATTAAGGGGGTAGTTAGTACTATTTCTTTGTTTTGTAGATGAAGAAACTGGCTCACAGAACTATTTAGTGACTTGCCAGAAATCACACAGCTGGCAAGTGGAAGAGCTTGGACTTGGGCCTATATGTATCTATGCAGTATTCACTTTAATAATGTGCAAAAATAATACAGTAGTCATATATTTTTGCTGTGTCACCTAAACATATATTAGAATGTTTGTAACAGAGTGTCATAGGCTGCTTATCTACTGCATATTTACTGAATCATGCTTATGTGTAAATGGTAAGTATTAGAGAGATTTAAAGATGGGTAAGTTAGATCTGAGAAGCTTACAGTCTAGAGTTAGTGATAGAAATCTATTCACAAAGAGGTCCTATGAGGCGATGGGACTGAGTATTATAGTAGAGATACAGTTCTGTTGAAATGTACAGGAGATGGTGGTTGATGCCGGTCTCTGCCAGGAGAGGGCTCTGAGAAGAGGTGGAAAAGGCAGGCAAGTGAGAGGGAGAACCATGTGATCATTGACCTAGGAGTAGGGCATCTTCCTGTGTGAAGTTGATGCTTCACAACCTGAGGCCTTGGGTTCCCTCCAAGCCAGTAGATTAGATGACAAATCATTGATAAGAACAGCATTGAACAAATTACTGACGGGCTTAAACTTTGAAAACACCTCCTAGATCCCAGGAGTTAAAACTGACATCAATAAAGAGAGTGTGTAAGGTGATTGGCCAGGACTGGTTTGAGGTTGACAAGGTGGATAACTGGCTCCCGGCAAACATGGAGATGTGCCTCTGAAGCCTAATCTGGGCTGGAGCTGCCTGGAAGGGGAGCCACCAGGCCTTGGCTCTCTGGTTGTCTGGGGCTCTGAGCAGGAAACCACGGGGCCCAGAGAGGACTGTGTCTGGGGAGGCCCCCTCTGTGCAGCTGTGTGTGCACAGACACCCCCACACATCAAAACAATTTGCTGTCCATACTTTTTGGAGTGAACCCTTCTTGGATAGTGAGCACTTTAAACAGATTTATTGCATTAAAGAAGTTCTTAAACTGTTTTTTCCTCTTGGGAAAATGTGTTAAATCCAAAGCAGTACTTGTATATCTTCAGTGAATTTAAGGCTCACATGAGAAGCTTTAAATGCAGATTCGTGGGCCCCACTCAGAGGGTTGATTCAGTAAACTTGGAGGAGGACTGGGGCGCCGAAATTTTAAAACTATCCAACTCTCCTCCCCACCTCCACCTGCCAGACAGTTTCTAGCCAGAGAGGTCGTAGAATCTCATTTTGAGAAGCCATGAGCCAGAGCACACATTTCTGAATGAGGGTATATAAGATATACCTCTACTGAGCAGGAAGAAAATATTAGAATGTCTTTTAAAATATCTTTCTTTGTATATGTTTTATAATATATCAATTCATAGTAGAGGAATAATACATCAAGATAATGTACACAATAGTGATATTTATGTAATTTGTATATAAATGTACCCGTTTGCAGGCATATGCTAACTTTTTTGCTAGTAAGAATATGCATTTAAAAACATTCAGACAGTTTAAAGGAAATTTTGGGGATTTATCTTGCTGAAATAGGCCAAGCATATTGTGTCACAGATAATTAGAGGAAGAAGTAGCAGGTATTACACTTCATTTATAATTAGTGAATAATAAGCGTTATTATTAAGGTGCACTGCTGAGTTATGCTTGCATTGCCCCTCTCTCTCACCTCTCTGTTTCCAGGAGCCCATCTCCCTGTGATTGCAGCAGGGAGTGCTTCATTACCTGGTAGCTGGACCTCTTGATTAGACTGGGTTCCTCCGAGGCAGAGCCAGTGTGTCCTTATTCAGCTTTGTGTACCTGTCCCCACCACAGGGTCTGGGTCCTCCAATGTTTGGTAACTAAATGAAGGAGAGAGGGAGGGAAGGACTCTAACCTTTGCTTTCTGTCATTGTCCTTGGCATAATGGGAGGCATAAACAAGAACAAATTGTGTTTTGGCAAAGATAAATGGTTTTTCTCTATACAGTTCTTTTCAGTCTAATATGCCATCTGATCAGAAGGTCTCTGTTCCCTAGGGAACTTCTCTTTGAATGGAGACATAGACTCACAGGACCTGGTTTGGGTTCCAGCTCTGCTGTGACCTTCATATAATTTGCTGTTCCTCTGGGATTGGGGTGGGTGTCTCAGTTTCCCCATCGGTGAAATAAGGGAGTTGGAGTGTCCCAAACTCCAGGGATTCCTGTTTTGCCTTCATAATTTTTGTATCACCTATTGAAATGTTGAAGAGGATTTTTTCTTTACTACAATGAATTCCTTAAGTTTACTTTAAAAGCAGCCTTTTTAAAATCGCTAACGTTGGAGGAAAACCAGCTGGCCATAAAAGAAGACACATAAGGCAGTAGAGTGAACCCTCAACAGCCTTACTCGGTTCTAGCTCACTGCCATGGCCCGTAGGGCTTGGAGCCAAGGGCCCGTGGGGAGAGGGGGATGAGTCCAGATTGGAAAGGCCTTAGAGGTCCAGAACACTGGGCTGAGACTTCCCTTCTCCTTGTCTCAGTCATGAGGCTGGAAGGGGAGGTACAAAAGAAATACTTTTCTCTCTCTGAGGTTCAGTATTATTTAATACGTTGTCTAGTGACTACCTACTTCCCAAAGTACCTGAATTCCTACACGGTCCCCACTGGCCTCAGCCTCTGACCCTGGAGGATTCCAGGATTCCAGGCTTTTTTTTTTTACCTTAGCTAGGACATGATTAGTTACTGGGTCTCTCATGTTACCCTTTTTTTTTTTTCTTTTTGCAAAATTGCATGTTTAGTGTTTGAATCACAGCTTCCCAGGAAACCAGGTGTCTCTTACAGCTGTTTTCAGCTTAAATAAATATAGGGGTTTGGAAAGATCCCACTCGTATCATGACATCTGGCCTCCCGTGCCAGGATTTATAGGATCCTGCCCTGTATCTATGGACTGAGTGTACTTCCTGCCTTAGACCCTTGCTGGGAGCTAAGGAGGGTTAAAATAAATGTTCCCACCCTGGAGGAGGGGGAAGCCATATCCTTGCTCGAGAGGTTTGATGACCCTGCCTTGAAGTTGGGCTGTTGTTAGTTTAGGCCTGATTTATAGTGGTCCTTTTGTAAGTGTCACTTCTTGAGAAGTGCATGGCCGTGGGGAGAGATGGCAGGACATAGAGGGCTCCCTGAGTAACAGGTATCATGTGTCTCATCCAGCATCTGGTCCAGCCTGACACCAGGGAGGACAGCAGTCTGAAGAGATCCTTTGGGGCTGTCAGAATAGCCTGCATCAAGGAGCATAACATGGAGTCGACTTCTCCTTTAGAATACTAAATGGCCTTTGCCATAGTTTTGTTTCATGTTCATAATATTTAGATGTTAATTGTATTTGGGATCTCTGTGAACTGGTTTGCCATCACATAATTGTTACCTGTTGTTCTTCTCATGCATCTTTTTAAATTAAGAAACTTTACTTTTAAGAACAGTTTTACATTTTGAGAAAAATAGAGCAGAAAATACAGAGTATTCCCATATGCCTCTTCCCTCCTCCCACTCCATCCGGTGTCTCCTTTTATTAACATTTCGCATTAGTGTGGTACGTTCATTAAAATCAATGAATGAAGGTTGATATGATATTAACTAAAGTCCATAGTTTACATTGGAGTGCACTATTTGTGTTGTACAGGGTCTTAGTCAGTTTGGGCTGCTATAACAAGGTACTATAGACTAGCAGGCATGTAAACAATGGAAGTTTATTTCTCCCAGTTCTGGAGGCTGGATATCCAAGATCAGGGTGCCAGCATGCTCAGGTTCTGGTGAATGCCCTCTTTCTGGCTGCAGACAGCTGATGTTTCATTGCATCCTCACATGGTGGAAAGAGAGAAAGCTAGCCCTCTGTCCTCTTCTTATAAAGACACTGATCCCATTCATGAGGGCTCCACCCTCATGATCACTCCCCAAAGCCCCACCTCTAAACACCATCACATTGGGGATTAGATTTCAACATATAAATTTTGCAGAGATACAAACATTTGGTTCTATGGGCTTTAACAAATGTATAATGTCATGTATCTACCATTTCAGTATCATTCGGAATAGTTTCACTGCTCTCAAAATCTGCTATGCTCCTGGCAGCCAGCGATCTTTTTACTGTCTCTTCATATAATTTTTTTTGGAACTGTGGTTAGATCTACTTGATTTTGTGTCTCTGAAGTCCTGTGCCTTCTTGTCTTATGTGGAGTGTTGGTAGAGCCTTGACCCCATGTGGAGAGCCCTGCTGTATATTTTCCATGTGGGGTCACCCTGAGCTCCCCCCCCCCCCAACCGCTCCTAATCACTCACATAAGGAGGGAGAGGTAGGGAGGCCAGTAGCTGGGCCTGCAAATAGCAAAGATTGGATTAAATCCCCGTCTGCTCAACCCCAGATCTCCCTCTCTTCATCAGTGCACTTTCCTGCTGGTGTGGGCTCTTGATGAAGAAGTGATTTAAATGCTCTTCTTAGGGTTATAATACTTACTCCCTTTTATTTTGGAGATCAGCTGAAATAGAGATCTTTATTCTGCCTTATTAATTATAAGTCCTTTAGATGATAATTTAAGATGATAACTTCAGTTTTTCTGCTGCTCATGTTTCTATCAGATTTGATAGATGCCTTGTAATAAACACCGTTAACACAGAACCTGCTTATTTCTATGTTAAACATCAGAAGTTTGGGGGGCACAGATAAAGAATCAGAAATAACTTGTTTTGGCTGAGTTTTTAAAATCACCAACTCCTTCTTCGTTGAAGGCTCTTTTGGGGTCTGTTTGCCAGGTGACCCCATGGATCTAGTAAGATGACTCAAGGCTTCCCTCTGCCCCATCCACGGTAGAACCTGTGCATCCTTGCCTGGGGACCACTGTGCACACACAGACTGCCTCAGGACCCTTCCGTGCACTGACTGTGGGCCCACCTTCCTCTCCCAGACTTTCAGCCCCTAGAAGGCAGGAACCTCTCTCAGGGCCTCGTACACTGTGGGCACTTAATAAATGTATATTCAATAAATATAATTATATAGGGCTATTTGCTTTTCAAAGCAGGCCTGTATATAGAAAGTCACATCTTACATTTATTCAACTCTCATGTGTCAATACAAAGAAGTTAATGTTTCTTGAAAGAAAATTCCTAGATTGTTCTGCACTTGGGTTCATTAGAGTGATAAGTTGATTGCAGCACAAGACTTGATTGATCAAGAACACCTGGTGTGCCAGCCAGGTTATGCACCTGGACCATAGCTCAGTTCTCTAACCATTCACCCGCCCCTTTGCTGCCTGTGAATGGGCTCAACATAGACGATTATTGTTCTTTTTGGAATTTGGCCTTCATTGTTCTCAACCTGAGTACGTATTGACACGTTTAGGTGTCCTTTTTATTTCACTGGCTGGCATTGTGGCCAAAAGAACTGGGATCGTGATTCATTGAAACATTTTAACTGCAAGATAAAATATTTTTTAATTGACGGAATTTTGATATTCAGGTCAAAATGGGTAATTTTCTGGTAGTTTTATTGCCAGTCCTCTGATACCTACAATATTATGTTTTAGTTAGAAAATGCTTGATTCTCTGAACTCCCAGATATTTATTTCCTTTTAAATGGAAATTCAAGGCACATTATCAGGAGTCTTGTTCACAGAAGAAACGCTGCTATCTCTTTACCTGTAACTCAAGTTTTTCTCATTCTGTGGCTGTTGCAAATGGCATGAAAATTATTTGCTCATCCTTTTTTTCTGTCAAGAAGAGATATTTTTGTGTTAGAAACACACCTAATTGCCACTCTTTTTTCGATTAGCATCCCACAGTAGGAAGTAAGAGGTTCCTGGCTCTGTCCCAGGGAGGGAGAGAGAAAATGGATCTGGGGTGGTGATGAGGATGGTGGTGATGGGCGGGGGGAGGGCAAAAAGGCATTTCAGGGAGCAGGGGGCTGAGTTTCTGAGCTGTTTTGCAGTTGGCACTCTCATTTCCACAATCACACTGCAGGATTAAAGAAGAGGGACTTAGGAGTATGGTATGAAGCAGAGCAAGAAGCGCCCACACCCTGAGCCCACTGAGCCCGTGGATTGAATCTGTCCAGGACTGGCCTCTCACAACCATTCGTTCTGAACATTACGCTTTCTCATTAGGAATCTCTCATTAAGAGACATTCCTAAGAGGCAGCTCCTTTTAGGAATTTTGAAGCAAAGACTTCCTGGAGCCCATCAGCAGTACCAGCCCATCTGTCACTCCTCCTCCCCACTACCCCTAATGGCTCCCCTGACTCTGCACCAAGCTGTTTGCTCCTTATCTTTCCAGAGCATTGCTGTGTTTATCTTTATTTCGCTATGCTCCTTTAATTTTTGTCTGTCTGACTTCTCATTATTCGCTTCCGTATCTTTAAAATCATCAATGAGCTGCTTTTTTCTTTTTAATTAGATTTAAGCCTCTTTTGTCCACAAAGCTTCCTGGAAAATCACACCACCCAGGCGTCCATCATGGCAGCCTGTAGCCTGGCTTTGTTAGGGGACATTCTGCCCTGTCCTGGAGTCTCTTCTTTGTTAGATGGATGTCTCTCTCTGTTTAATTGTGGCTTCCTTGAATTCTTACCTCCATTTCCAACCTCAGTACACCTCCTGCATCTGAGCATCAGGAACCTCTGTTCTTTACCCTGCTGTTCAGGTGGTTGCCTTCGGAGACGTGTCTGTGAGTGCTGGCCACCATGATGTACTGGACAGAGAGCCCTTGGGTTTGGAAATTGCCTGTGCAGTTGTCTTGTGTTTTGGCTCTTGATGCAGCTTTTGATGTCTTATGATCAAAGTAGTTGAATTCAGTTGTACCTTCAGCTCTGACTGCACATCAGGGTAGAGTTAACAGTTCTGCCCAGTGAGCAGGGGTCCCTTCCCTATGCCTGTTCAATCTTCACAACTTTATGGTGAGAGAGTTAAAAGAAAGGCCTTTGAAAGGGAAGTGGACTGCCCCCCTCCCCCCTTTTAAAAAAAGGTGTTCAAATAACTGCACTCTTGCTAGAAACTCCAACTGGGTTTCCAGTTGCCCAATTTAACTTTAGTTCTTATTTTATTTGTTTAAATGGATATAGTTTCAATGAGTGTAGTATTTTCCTGATTGAGGCTAATCACTTTTCTGTTCATTATTTTATTAATCCAACCTTTATTAAGTATCTGTTATACTTCAGGTGCTGTGCCAGGCCCTGAGATAGAGAAATGAACATGATAGACATGGTCTTTCCCTCATTGAGCTTAAGCTCTGGGTATCTGGGGACTCAATGTAATTTATGACATTAGGATAAGTGTACAGAGACTCTACCACAGAGGGGTAGAGCATTTTATTGTTTTTGTTATTATTAATTTTTACTGTAGTATAGTCGTTAGTTTCTGCTGTACAGCAAAGTGAAACAGTTATACGTGTACATATATCCCATCTTTTTTAGGTTTCCTTCCTATTTAGAGCACTGAGTACTGTACAGTACTATATAGTACTCAGTGCTCTACAGTTCCCTGTGCTATACAGTAGGTTCTCATTAGTTATCTTTTTTTAAATTTATTTTTTGGCTGCGTCGGGTCTTAGTTGCAGCACGCGGGATCTTTCATTGCAGCAGGTGGCCTTCTCATCTTTCGTTGTGGCGCACAGGCTTCTCTCTAGTTGTGGTGTGCGGGCTTCTCTCTAGTTGTGGCATGCATGTTCCAGATCGCGTGAGCTCCGTAGTTGTGGCATGCGGGCTTAGTTGCCCCGCAGCATGTGGGATCTTAGTTCTCTGACCAGGGATCAAACTGGCGTCTCCTGCACTGCAAGACAGATTCTTAACTACTGGGCCACCAGGGAAGTCCCTCATTAGTCATCTGTTTTATACATGGTAGTGTATACATGTCAATCACAATCTCCCAATTCATCCCACCCCCCTACCCCCTTGGTATCCATAAGTTTGTTCTCTACATCTGTGTCTCTATTTCTGCCCTGCAAATAAATTCATCTGTATCATTTTTCTAGATTCCACATATAAGGGTTAACATATGATACTTGTTTTTCTCTTTCTGACTTATTTCACTCTGTATGACAATCTCTAGGTCTATCCATGTCTCTGCAAGTGGCACTGTTTCATTCCTTTTTATGGCTGAGTAATATTCCATTGTATATATGTACCGCATCTTCTTTATCCATTCCTCTGTTGATGGACATTTAGGCTGCTTCCATGTCCTGGCTATTGTAAATAGCGCTGCAGTGAACATTGGGATGCATGTGTCTTTTTGAATTGTGATTTTCTCTGGGTCAATTATGGTTTGCTCAGGAGTGGGATTGCTGGATCATATGGTAGCTCTATTTTTAGTTTTTTGAGGAACCTCCATACTGTTCTTCATAGTGACTGTACCAATTTACATTCCCACCAACAGTGTAGGAGGGTTCCCTTTTCTCCACACCCACTCCAGCGTTTATTGTTTGTAGATTTTTGATGATGCCCATTCTGACTGGTGTAAGATGACACCTCATTGTAGTTCTGATTTGCATTTCTCTAATAATTAGTGATGTTGAGCATCTTTTCATGTGTTTGTTGGCCATCTGTATGTCGTCTTTGGAGAAATGTCTATTTAGATCTTCCCAAGGGGTAGAGCATTTTAGGTTCTTGTAATCTAAGCTGCAAAATAATTCACACTTTCCCAATTTGTGCATGCTTTCCTGGAGCACAGTCAGAGACATCTAGAAGTTTCAGGATGACTGACTCAACACTTCTGTTTTCAGCGTTGCCTGTTGTATCCTCTTGCTCACATCCCAGGTAGATGATCTGCAAGAGAGAGCTTTCCAGTTCCTTGAAACATCAAGTCTTGTAAAATGTTGTGAATTTTGTGGGACCTCTGTCTTGAAGGTATTCTCTACCTGTCTGCCTACCTGCAGACAGGTAGAGAATGCTAATGTAATTTAATATTTCCTTTGTAGCCTCATCAGTGACTTTTAACATCCATTGGTTGTGACACAGTCATTTAGTAAGGCAAACAGAGGTGGTTTGCTTCTGGGTCAGAGGTTGCCAGACCTGTATGGATTTTGAGTTCTTGAGTTTGATTTTTAAACATTTTCTGTCTCCCTTTTTCTTGTCATAGAGTCATTGGTGGCTTCTTGCTGCCGCTTGCTGCCATTTTCTATCTTGTTAGAATGGTGTTCAAACCAAAAGTCAAAAGACCGTCACACATTTATGTTCACTGCTGTGTACAGCCCTTTAGTTCTCAGCTTTGTCTCCATTTTGAACATTCTAGGTAACGAAAGGTAGTTGGGATGTAATAACTTTAAAGAGTGATTAATCCCAACAGTTTGTGTGGGTTTACCTTGTGTTACAAGGTAAGAAACCCTTTCAACAAACCAGTTTGTAGCCTCCTTTTTAGACTCACTCTCACCACCAAGCACATTAATTTTTGTGGAGACAGTTCTTGGAAACAGAGCTCTGGCCCCCCTGCCTACCACCCTGTATTCAAAGCCATGCCTGCTGCCAGGTGACTTTTGTAAAGCACATCCCAGTTACATCATCCTTTGCTCAGCTCCCTCTTGGCTTCTCACAGTATGGTCTTCAGCTACTCATCCTATTCACCTTAACTTATGCTGGATGTTTCCTCTTCAAAGTCTGATGTCGCCTTTGCAGCACTTCTCTTGGAGCCTGGAGCAAAGTCTCCTTCCTCCTGGTCCTCATGGCTCTTGGCACTTTGCTTTTGATGACCTGTACTGCATTGATACATGGATATATGTGCTGTTTTTATTTCCCCAGTTGAGGACAGGCCCTTCATGAGCCCAGTGCATTCTCCTTTATTCTCGTAATGCTCTTGCACTTGGTATAGTGGAAGGTCATACAGCACAGGGGTTAGAGCATAGCAGGGACACCTGATTTCTGGTTCTGCCTCTGCCTCTTTGCCCCTCATTCTGCAAGCTGTTTCATTTCCATGAGCCGCTATTGAGCCATTTGCAAGATAGAGGTGATAGTATCACCTACCTAATAGGATGGTTGTGAGGATAGAGTCCAGGGTCCAGTACAATTAAAGACAGTGATGTGGTGTTGTTGGTTGTGTGATTACTGCTAGTATTACTATTACTTCTACAAGATAGTCATTCAATACTTGTTAAAGTGATTTGAATCTGAACAAATTGGTCTGTGTCAATCACAGACATAAACCCGGGGAATGTCGATTGTAACTCATGGGGTCACCAACACAGAAGCCAACATGCGGAAAGGTCACAAACAAAAAATTGGTGATTACTAAGGTTTTTAAAGGTTCCTCTCAACCAGGGGCAACAGTAGAGGCCACCCTGGATGGGATGGCACACAGCTCCAGCAATTTGGGGTTATTCCAGAAATTACCATGTGTCTCCTGAACATGTCACTTTCAAATGTGAGTGGGAGGGAAGGCAGTGGTACTTTACTCAGAGGTATCCATAAACGTTAGAAACAGCCAGTTCCAGAAGTTTGGAATACAGCTGTGGTAGTAAATCCTAACAAAGTTCTGGCCAATAAATCTGGTGGTTTTCTAGTCACCTCATTTAAGTCATGTGGTTCACTTACTGATATAGCTGCTCACTCAAAGCCAGAAACAACAGGACAGTGAGGGCAGCAGAATTTCTGTGAAGCTCCGAAAGAAACTCAGAGGTGGAAATTTGAAGTTGTTAGGCAAGGTAGCTGTCCCCTCCTGGCCTGTGACCAGCAGCTGAATGCAGAGTCTTGGAGCCAGGCTGACATAGGTTTGACTCCTGCCTCTGCCCCTACCAGTGGTGTGGCCCTGGTTCAGCAGGTGTGGGTGTGTGGAGGTTCAGGAATGGTGTTTTATAACACCACCACCCTGCCCCCACTTCCCAGTTGTTTTTGATTATCAGCTAAGATTGGCAACCACAGCTCTAACAAAGGTGATGTAAGTGGCAGGGCATTTTGGTGAGTAACCTAGCACACTGTCTCCCCCCAGCATTGCAGTAGACCAGAGTGATGTCTGAAGATGGCAGCCTCAGCTCCGGAACCTGAAATGACCCCTTGGAAATGTTGCCCTCTCCCTGGCAGGCTTCAGGGAGGGCAGTGGAGTGGGGTGATGAGATTCTGGAGCTATTGGCCAAGCTGCCTCCCTGCAGCCTTGGGCTTTTTGCCATCTTGTCCTGGTAGAAAAGTCAAGCCAACTAGCCTTACTCCAGGTGAGGTGCGGGAGCCCCAGAAAAGGCCCCTCCAGGTAGTGCTCCATCCTTGAATAAGGAAAACTATTCTTCCATCCAGAAGTCTTCCTGCCAGGGTGCTTTTTATCATGTTGGTCCAAGTTTCCCGTTACCCCTAATTGCCTCCTTTGTCTAGCTTAGGCCATTATTTTCTTTCCCCTTTGGTGTTTACTCTGTCAGATACTTAAGGGCAGTTATCATGTCTCTTTAGCCAAGCTACACACGTTCAGGATCCTTTTCATCTTTGCAAGTAAATCTCAGCCTTCCAGCCCCTCAACACCTACTCATATGTGCTATGCAGTGTTTGCTTTGGATTGGATCGTGGAAATAGAGGAATTTTTCCCCTTGGAATTATTGGCCACAAACACACTAACACAGGGAATTAAGGAGACATGATCCAGTTTACTGTTGTTTTAAGTACAGCACAGGGCCTTTTAGTTCCCCTGATGATATCTCTTTAAATTGAATTTAAGGCATAGGCAAAAGTCAACAGTGACTAGTGTTCCCATTACTTTAAAGCTTATAAACTATGAAGGATATTTTTAAGGCCTAAAACCAAAAAAGAAAAAAAATGCAAGTATAATAAAACATGACAAATAGTGCTGTGGTGAGCTGCAAGTTTAATGGGGTTCCAGTGGTTTCTATCCATGGGCCCCTCCTGAGTGTCTTCGAGTCTCTTTATTGTGCATTTAGGGTTTCCATCAGTGCTTCTCAACAAAGCCAATTTAACTCATGCAAAATCAGCCAAAAGGAAAAAAAATGGGCAAAAGTATTTAAATACTACACTTAATTCCACTTGTCATTCTCCTCAGTGGCTAGAGTGTGAGATCTAAGACCTATGTCCTCGGACTACTGGGTCCTCACATGCCGCTCCCTGAGCTTGAGTGGGATTCCAGTGTTTAATGATACATATCTTTTGTACAACATGGTCCACAAATGTAAGCCAATTACTTTATCTTTTACTCAACAATAACACAAACAAAAATCATTTGCAAAAGCAGAGAGGTAAATGACTCTGTTGGACTTATGAGTGATGGCCTATCGGTTTCCATTTCTTCAACAGTATTTATTGAGGACATTCTCTGACCTGCGTATACTTCTGGACAGTGGAGATACTGTTGTAAACAAGCTTTATAGGTGTGTGTGTGCGTGCATGCACGTGTACGAAGAATAATAAGGATGCTTCAGAGAATGAAAATAACAGGATATAAGAGGGTGACTGGGTGGTGGTCTCCTTAGAGTGGGGATCAGGGACAGTCTCTGCAGATGTGACAATGAGACACTGGGATCAATATGAAGGATGAGGTTGAGGAGACGGATAAAGTTTGGGTTATAAACAGCTTTGCAGGCCAGGGCTAGGAGGATGGATTTTACTTGAAGTACATATGGAGGCCATTGAAAGGTTTCAAGCAGTAAGAGATATGATCTGATTTACATTCTGGTTACTCCAGCTGCTGTGGGGAGACTAGTCTGCAGGGGGTGAGAGTGGAAACTAGGCTAGCTAGGGGGCGCCTACATTCATCAGTTTTTAATGGGTTGAAAACTTATGTCTACATTCATCAATGAAGAGTTCTGGGAATGGGGTAGTATCAGTAGAGATGGAGAGAGGTACAGTCAGGGTACATTTTAAGTTGGAGTCATTGGAAATTGCTCATAGATTGGCCCTGGGGGCTGTGTGTGGGAAGGATGAGGGAAGGAGAGAAACAAATGATAACTCCTAGTCTTTGCTTTACATCCTCTGTTCTGCTCTGGCCACCCAAGTTTGAGATATATATTAGACATGTAAGTGGAGAAGTAAAAGATGCCATTGGCTCTATGAGGATTAAGCCAGGGCAGAAATCTGGGCTGGTCATGGAGGCTTGGGAGGATTGGCATATAGGTGGTATATTAAATCATTGTTACTGAAAAGAGTCTGCAGGTGGAGGAAAGGGGAAAAGAGCCCAGTTGGCCTATGTATCTTTTTTTACCTCATTCACTCTGGTTAGACTGGAAACTACATTTTACAAGTATACATACTGCCAAACTCTTCACTGCTCTGCTCCCATTGACTGCTCTGAAGACTGGGGCCAGTGACTGTGGAATTGCTTAGCTCTTGGTCAGTAGGATATTTGGAGGTCCACAAGGGCTGGCTGGATCATCCTGGTATGATTTCATTACAAATTGCAGAGGTCCCTTCTGATGTGCTCTGTGATGACAGTCCCCCAATGTCCAGATCTGGAGGGCAGGTCCCAGAATGAAATCTGGACAGCTCGTTCCAAGGTTAGGATCAATGCAATGTAGGTTAGTTGTCCCCAGAGAGAGAGCTCATAGAAGGAAGCTGAGCTGAGCTAATGGTGTTTCCTAAAATAATTTTCATTTTCTTTTTTGGTCATCTGTGTTTAGGCTGCTGCTCCCTACCTTTGTTGCATTGTATAAGAATGAAAAACTGTCTTTTAGTCTCACTTTTTCTCTTTGCTGAGAACTTCCAGAACTCTGTGCCAACATGAATGCTCAGGTCACTGCAAAGACGCTGCTGATTCAGTTTTTTGAACCTAATAAATCTTTATTGGCACTGAGGTCTAACTTTGACACAGCGTGGTGAGTTATTCCTTGGCAGCCACTCTTAGGCACTGCGCTCCTGTCCCTGTGAAACCCTTTGTAAATAATGTGGGCTGGCTCAGAGGTGCTACCAGCACAGCAGAGTCTGTGAGTAGTGTTAAAGGATAAGGTGTGGATGGGATGGTAGCCTTAAAATATAAGGAGTATTCAGTACTAAATGTCAATGAGTATCCTCCCAAAAATATTGAACAATTTTTGTTGGTGCTTTTTATTGAGAGTAGACCATATGAATCTAAAATGTCTTTAACAGTGGAATTAATTTTTTTAAAATTGCATTCTGGCAGTGTTAGTGTTAGTCAAAACACTTTCAGGGATGATATACACTCTTGATTCAGAAATCTCCACCAGCACTTCCTTATTTTAGCTTTTGTGTCACTTTTCTCCCTGGGTTTTCTGGCAGACCAAATTCTTCCTGGCAACTTCCCAAAAACACAGTTGCAGAAAGTGTAGGCCCTTTGTTTTGTCATCCTAGAGATGTATGTAGGACCCCCTCCTTGTGGGCTGCCATGATTGAGGGCTCACCATGAAAGATGACCACAGTTGCCTCCTCCCTTACCTAAGCATATTCTCTACATACAATCCAGAAATTATGCTCCTTGGTATTTAATCAAATGACTTAAAACTTATGTCTACACAAAAACCTGCACATAACTATTTATAGCATCTTTCTTCATAACTGCCCAAATTTGGAAGCAATGAAGATTCTTTAGTAGGAGAATGGATAAACTGTGGTACATCCATACAATGGAATATTATTTAGTGATAAAAAATGAGCTGTCAAGCTATGTATGCTAGGTGAAAGAAGCCAATGTGAAAAGGCTGTATATTGCATGATTCCAGCTGTATGACATTCCGGAAAAATCTAAACTATAGAGACATTAAAATGATCATTGGTTACTAGGGCTTTGGAGAGAGGGAGGGATGAATAGATGGAGTACAGGGAATTTTTTGAGTGGTGAAACTATTCTGTATGGTACTGTATGGTACATGTATGTCATTACATATTTGTCCAAACCCATAAAATGTACAACACAAAGAATGAACCCTGATGTAAACTATGAACTTTAGTTAATAATAATGTATTGGCCTATTAGTTGTAACATATGTACCATACTAATGCAAGCTGTTAATAATAGGGGAAATTGGGCAGGGGGTGGGGGTTGAGATGGTAGATGCAAGTTCCCCGTACTTTCCCCTCAATTTTTCTACAAACCTAAAGCTTCTTTAAAAAGTAAAATTTATTTTTAAAGAAGTAAAATGCTGTAGAAACATAAGAGGTTGCAAGGAGAGGAGTGATCATGTCTTTTTGTCATTGGATTTTTTTTAAAGTATGATTTATGTCTGAGCTAGAATTCATTAAATTATTTCTTTGTGAAGAAGAATATGTGGTTTCATTTAAGTAACAAAAATGTTCTCCCTCTGAGGCCACAGCTGCAAGAAGGACAGATTGAGACGTTTTGGCATTAACAGTCAGTGTCCAAGTGAGTTGCTTGGGCAGGCCACTCAATTTCTCCTTGCCCTGGTTTCATCATCTTTAAAATTAGGACAATAACGCCTGAGGGTACTTAAAATCAGAGGCCTGTGGAAGCATAAGAGGGGTGCCTCATGGCCCTTGAACAATCTCCTGAAATGTGAGGCATCCATGGGAGAGCTGCTGGGGCGAGGCACCTCCCTGCTGGCCCTTGGTTTCCTTATTGAAAAATGATCCTGTTGTCCTCCAGCCCTGGTGTTCAGTAATTCCTATGCTGATACTTAGTGTGTGAAATTGCCTATGAATCAACACCACGGCAAATTGGGTATCAACCAGAAGCAAGTAAGAGGACCAGTATTCAGTTATTAAAAGTCAAAAGGTAGAGGGAAAAATCTGGGAAGCAAATAAGATAATTTTAATGGTTTATACTTGGTATTGGTGAGATATGTTTTAGGATAATTTCCTTCCCTGCTGCCCTCTTTTGTGTCCTCCCATAAACATTCCCCATATCCTTCCACTCAGTCATCCCTTTATGTTGTCTGAAGAGTCCCCAGTAAATAATATGGGGTGGAGAGAGAGATAGGGGAGTATATTTAGTATCTTCATGATATATGCATTATGGGAGAAATAACCTCATATTAAACGGAATGTATTGCACCAGATTTGAGAAACTAATAGGAAAGGATTCAGAGTCTGTCCTCAAATTAGTCATCCAAGGTCATGAATTCAAATGGGAAGTCTAGCTTCCTCCAGGATTATGTTGCTTAGCACCAGGTTTAGAATAAATCAAACTGTATGGGATGATTGAGTTATTATTTCAAATATTCTCTGGGCACAAAGGTCTGGGGGATAAACTTTATGGGAGAGGCTGCTTAAACACTGAGCAGATCCCGGCAGTATAGAATTTGTCAGGCACGGGGGTGTTTCGGCATGTTTTGCAATGTAGAAATAAAAAAACCCTGATGTGCAGCTCAAGGGAGTGGGGTGGAGGATACACTGAAAGGGTCCTGGCAAGTGCCAAATGGGAACTCTGTATAGCTTTGGGCTAGATTATAAAAGGTAACTTGTGTCATGCTAAGGAATGTATCACGGAGTATTTCCCAAGGTATACATCCCCTGGGACGTAAGTTCCAAGTCATACTCTGTGGGAATGGAGGGTTCTGTGGTCAAATGTGTTTGGGAAATGATTCTTGCTCCTTGATAGCTGCCTGGTGCCATTAGTGTACGGTCCTCAGAAGTCCTGTGGTAAAGGATTCCTTAACTTTGTCAAAGCTGAAGCGGGCATTTCTCAAACAAATGGTATTGAAGATAGTAGTACCCTTCTGTGCATAACTCACTCCTGGGTATCTGGGCTAATACCAGAGTATCCTGGGTGTAGATTTGGGGTGCTGCTCTAGCCAGTGGGGGCACATAAGGTTTGACAGGAGAGGGGCCTGCTCAGATCTCTGGGGTAAGAATCTGGAGGCAGGTGGAGGATGAAGTGGGAAGAAGGACATGTTTTGGAACACTATCCTGAGAACCAAAGGCTGTGCCAGTGCAAACATTATGAGGGGCCTGGCCATGTTTTCTGAGACCTAGGTCAGGAGTCTGCAAATGACAGCCCATGGGCCCAATCTGGCTGGTGTACGACCTGTTTTTATAAGTAAGGTTGTGTCGGAACACAGCCATGCCTGCTCCCTCACATGTTGTCTTTGCACTGTAACGACAGAGTTGAGGAGTTGAGCAGAGACCATGTGGCCTGCAAAGCCAAAAATACTTACCATCTGGCCCATTGATTGATTGATTGATTGACTCAAAATCCCAAATACCAAATTCTAGGAATTAGCCCTAACTTGAATGTTGAATACAAGTGGCAGAGACTGGGATTGTCCTCTGCCTTTTCAGCTCTGAAGGTCCAAGAGAACTGAAGACCTCCCTTCATGTCTGGTAGGCTCTGTTACCGCTCCCATGGTGGGACCCAGGCTGCAGGGGCATCAAGAGGCCACTTGTGTCTTTGAATTTTGAGCTCTGTAAGCTATCATCATTACCTTTGGCACTGCCTCAGGCTATGTCACACCTCCCTAGGAATCCAGCTGCAGTTTCTGGTTCCTCTGAGCCCAGTTTCCTCCACACGCTGTTGATACTGGCAGACATTGTCTCCTCTCTCTCTTGGGGAGCAACTTTCTACACATATTTCTTGGGATATATATATTTATACACCATGTGTAATGTAAAGTTCTGTGATGATAAAGTATGTGGTTGTCCCAAAAGGTAGAGTGGAGCCATTTAAGTCCACTACTCCCACAAGACAGACGTATGTGGTCCGTGCAAGGCCTGGGCTGCCCAACACCCAGTATATGTTTTATTTTATTTTTGTCTCATCTGTGCAGCTGTCTAAAAATCTGAAAATGTTTTATTTCAGTGGTATTGATGCCTTTGAGAGTCTACTAAAGTTAGGGGGAAAAAAGGGAAGATGTATAAGCATTGCTAATATCTGTCACTTTATTTGTGGTAGCAAGTGTTTAACAGAATCCCATATTTTCAGAGAGCTGCACACAAAACATAAAAAATGTAATGTTTCTTAGCTGTGAAACATGCCAGTGAAAAAGTTCACCCCAATCATGATTTGAATATTTGCTTTTATAGAAAGTTAAGTACCAGAAAAGAATTCCACAGCTTAAAAAATAAGGGGTCATAAATGAAGTGCAAAAGTTGATGTGGACCCTGTGAAGTGGATTGAAAACATTGCATACCTGGCTAGGAGCTCTGAAATGTGCAGGTCAAACAGAGCAGGTCTGGCCAGTGCACTGTGTATCTTCATATCCCCAACACAGTTGGTCTGGTTTTTAATTCTCATTGCAAAAGGCAATATCTAAAAATTTTGAATTTTAGGCCCAATTCAATTTCTGGGATTTTGCTTATGGGAATATCTACTTTTTTTTTTTTTTTTTTCAAACTAGACAATACAATTTACTCTGTGATTTTAGACAGGACAGAGACCTGTATTATAATCAGTAACATCTATGATGTTTGCAAAAATCATTTTTGAAACTGTAGGAGGCAGCTTATTGCAGTGAAAGAAATCTTTACATATAAAAATGAGACTACTATAGATTATTTTGAAAAGATAGGCTTATGGTCTGGTTCTGCTATTAGCCAACTGGCTATGTAACCTTGGGTGGAGTCTGAGCATCAGGTTTTTCTCTGGTGTAATGAAAATGGTAGTGTTGCCTTACTGACCTCCCAGGCTTGTGACAGTTATCAAAAGAGAGAGAAATGAGAGGCATTCAAGAGATATAAGCCAGTTTTTGAAAATGATAGGCAGATTGTTCTCTGTAGGGAGACTCATGAAGTCTGTTAGAATTTTATGTGTGCGAATATGTGTGTTTGTACATGCATATACTTTATTCACCGTATAAATAGGCCTATATGAGTCATGAGAACTAATTATCAATGTGGGCATAACAGCTACTGTGAGCTGAACGATTTTGGCATACTCGGCACGTCCCATAAATGACTTCTTAGCCTTGCAGCAGCCCCAACATTAGTAGGTATGACACTCTGTGTTAGTTTTCTATTGCTGCATAACAAAGCAACAACCATTTAGTATTATTGTCTATAGCTCAGAGGTCTGGGCACAGCAGAGCTGAGTTCTCTGGTCAGGACTCACCAGGCTAAAACCAACGTGTTGTGTTGGCAGGGGCTACATGCTCATCTGAGGCTTGGGGCTCTATTCCAAGCTCATTTAGGTTGTTGATAGAACTCAGTCACCTGAGGGGATAGGACTGAGGTCCCTGTTTCTTGCTGGCTGTTGGCCAGGGATTGTTTTCAGCTTCTTTAGTCCACCCACAGGTCCTAGGCACGTGGCCTTCTCACAGTGTGACAGCTTACTTTTTCAAAACCAACAGTGAATCAGTCTCTCCCATTTCTACTTGTAAAACATCTTATATAATGTAATTTCATTGAGGGAGTGGCTATCCCATCATATTAATAAGCCCTACCCACACTCAAGGGAAAGGGATTTTGTAGCGTATATTGCCCGAGAATGGAGGCACTTGGGGAACAATCTTAGAATTCTGCCTACCATACACCCCCATTTTGCAGTTGGGGAGGAATTCTCAGAGAGGTTACATTCCTAGCCCAGAATCACAAAGCCAGTAATTACAAAGCAGGAATTTGACTACTACCAGCCTTCCAGGCAGGATGAACCTCCATTTTGTACCAGGTGGCTGTCACAATGTCTTCAACAAAGCCCTGGGTGGGGACAACTGAACAGCCATGTATATTGAGCACTAAGACAGCTGCATTGCAGACCAGAGCTCCTCAAAGTGTGGACCACAGGCTGTTGTGGTTTAGGAACTGTTTGTTATTGCAGTGAGATAAGAACAGAAATTGAGAGCAAGTGTTGAGAAATATTTATAACAATATGACATTGGTGTGATATCAAACACACTATACTTTTGTGTTTTGTGAAAGTATTACACTGCAGTGAATTGGAAAACACACACACAACAAAAATAAAAACAAAACCAATAAACCAAAAGCTGGCCCTTCACCATTTATAGTGTGAGGAGCCCTGGTGTAGAACACAGTTTGTCAATCTTACTGTCATCGAATGGGGCCCAGTGCTTCTTGCTCTAGAGCTAAGAATAGAATCCACCTGGGGAGTATGACCACATTGGCCTCCTGGACTAAAATAGTAGCTGAGATCTTTGACAACTTTTTCTGGTCAGTTGGTCTTGCACGTTGTTTCTTGTGAAGCCAAGCCTAAAAATACTATAACTGAATTTCCAAGGACTTTGCAGTGCCTTCTAAATCAGAATGTTCAGAAGCCCCTGACGGTCATTAGTGTGTCATTGTTTTTAGAGTTTATAGAGAAGTTGTCTTGCTGGCCTGCCAAGCAGTCAAGGTTAGTTGACAAAGTTGTCTCAAGCTTCTTTTGGTTGCAAGTCACCAAAACCCACAGGAAACTGAGCTGGTGAAAACGAGGATTTGATGGTGAAGCATCAGAGGTGTGTGATGGAGCCTGACAGAGGGGTTGGGGCTGGGCAGTGAGTAGGAGCTGAGGCAGCTGCCCTTGTCTCTCCCCTCTGCTGCTCCACCTCCTGTTCCATTCTCCTGTCAGCACCTGGCTTTCTCTGGGTCTCTGTGTACTGTTGTTGATGGCGGCTACCACTTCTTTCCCAAGCTCACATGCCTTACTACTACTGTCCCATAGAGGCTGATGAACGTCTTCAACCTCCAATTCCAAATTCTCAGGAAAGAGTATCTGAGGAGCCCAGTTTGTTCAGATGTCCACTCTTGAGACAAGCTTGAGTAGTACAGAGTGGCATCTGGGCCCCTCAGCTGGGTTTTCGGTAGTTCTCAGGGGGATTGTGGGCTGGACAGACACTGCAGAATGCCTTTTAAACTGACCCATGTGTAGACCTCAAGGGGATACATTAACATTTTTTACATGTACCCTATGTTGATTAGCTTCCTAAAAAAAATAATTAGTGAAGACCTTTTTGACACTTTGTAGCTCAGTGGTTGTCTGAAACATGGCTCTGTTTTCATTAAGACTAAATATCAAAACAATAGGGACACACAATTTTATCTTCCTGAAAAATCTCTCCCTTCAGAATAGAAAGACCTTGGGCAATGTGTAATTATTTCTGTGCCTCTTAATTTGATAGCTTGAAAAATGTTTGTAGTGTTTAAGAATGTCTATGGAAATTTCCTGTCCCTGCCACAGATCAAATTGTTTAAATGATGGATGGTAATTTTATATTGAATTGTGATAATAGTATCTCATTTGCTGCTACTTAAGTGATTTCTTTTCCTCTTAACATATGTAGGTCAAGCTACTCCTTCAGTTGAAAAAAACTGTGAATAAAAAGGATAGCAAATGGAAGAAAGCCAGTTATGCAACAATTTCAGACTTTTGAAGTAAGACCATTGCATTTCCCAATATTGATTATTTTTTGCTTGATTACAGTGACTCTCTTCAGCTGTTTATTACAATATAGATCATAATTCACAGACTGAATTTGTTCTAAACTAAAAATAAGTGTGAGGGAGTGGAATGAGGAAGGAGGTGAATGAAAAGTAGCATTTTTGACATCAGTGATTAAGCATTGAGTAAATAATCATATTTAGCTTTTCTAAGCATTGTATTTGACTAATAATAACCTATTGAACTCTTCTTGTCAGAGAAACTTAGATTTCTTCATATGCACCATCTCATTCATTTTCCCTTTACTTTCTATGGAAGGTTGAAGACAAATTTTATGTCATTTCTGCCTGATAGGGGAGAAATGGGACAATGAAATGGCTGGCAGTACTCACTGACGTTTGTGGTCTGGTATTAAATAGTAAAACTTGTGTGTCTGAAACCTGAATTCAACTCACCAACTTATGTTATTGGAACTTTGACGAGGCTCAGAAAAAGGACCTTCTTCTTTGAGTGAAGTACAGCTACCTCAGATGTCCTGTAATCCCATGTAATCTTTGCTGACTATTTAGGCAACAGACATTTGAGTGACTTCTGGGCTCAGTAAGCTTCACTGTGTGCACTGAACAACTGAGCAATTTCTGGATGTCAGGGGGCTTCCATTCCAGGAGATAAGATGTGTCTATAAACCTGTAAAATACAAGGTAGAAAATGTGGAGTGACAGGAGGGATACACAGATAAGGAAGTTCTAAGGAGGGAACCATTAATTCAACAACTGTGTTGAATGCTTGAAGGGGACTGGGCAGTGTTTGCTTTTCTTTTGTTCATTCATTCATTCACTCATACATTCAGCTCATATTTACTGAGAATGACTTTGCTAGAGGTTGGAGAAAGACAGGTAGATAAGACAGTCTACCATCCTCAAGTTCAGCCTAATGGGAGAGGGATGGGCCAGGGAAATATGGGAAGTATCCCTACTTGTTCAACAGATGCTGATGGAGCACCACTGTGGGAGGGGTACTCACCTAAGCCCTAAGCATACAACTGTGGACAAGCCCAAGGTAGCCAGGGATAGAAGGAGGGAAGGGTCAGCACTGTGGGTGATGTTTATAATACAGTGCAGATGAAGCATACCTCTCTGCTTAGTACAGGTTTGTCAAATTTTGCAGTGAAAGGGGTCTAGGACCCCCCAGAGTAAGGAGTCATTTATTCTGCTTTGGAGTGTTCAGCAAAGGTTTCCCAGAACAGGGGATATTTGATTAGGGTGCTGAAGGAGGAATAGGTGCTTGCTGGGTAGGGATGAGATGAGTTTAGCCAGAGACACCACATATAGAAAAGACACACCTGCCTGTTGTTGGTTTAAATAATGTGTAATGTTCAATTATTATGGCATGGGAATTACTTTTGCCACTACTCTGTACTTTATCTAGAAGACTTCTGGAAATAAAAGAGGAGTTAGGCTTACTTTTGAGAATAGCCCTAGGGCTAGAAAATAGTTTGCTCTGAAACTTGGAAAGCAAATGTTAAATACATTTTTCCCTAGGTCAGAAAATGTTTAAACCCATTAGGATGCAAAGATTAGGGATTTAAATTGGATTCACAGGAGATATGCAAGCTCCACATATGTACTAGATTATTTTTTTTGGAAATGATGTAGGCACTTTGCTCATAAAGTAGAGTAAGGCTTCTCAATACAGCTGAAAAACTAAGAAATCTTTGAGAAGGGCCTATGCATTTCACCTTGGAAACTACTAGCTTAACTATTCAATAGACATGGTTCCTGCATTTTGGACTAAGCTTTTTTTTTTTTTTTTTTTTTTTTTTGCGGTACGCGGGCCTCACACTGTTGTGGCTTCTCCCGTTGCAGAGCACAGGCTCCGGACGCGCAGGCTCAGCGGCCATGGCTCACAGGCCCAGCCGCTCCGCTGCATGTGGGATCTTCCCGGACCGGGGCACGAGCCCGTCCGTGTCCCCTGCATCGGCAGGCGGACTCTCAACCACTGCGCCACCAGGGAAGCCCCTGGATTAAGCTTTTCTTAACTTTCCTTCCTTTTCCTTCTTTTCCCAGATGTCTCCATGTGAAAAAGTCAGCTGTTTAACTCCATACATATTTGCATTATTGCAGGTGATCTTACAATTATGGTTAAGATTCTTAGAAGATGCTACAATGGTTATAAAGAGAAAAGCAACCTCAAAGCAGAAGGGTGCTACAAATTCAAAGCAGAGAGCAAATAAAACATGAACAACAAAGCAAACGTATTTTGCAAGTAAATGTTGTGGCAGAAATCCAGGCACCTGCCAGATGGAAGTTGTTAGGAGTGGCCATAACGGTTATTGACTTAGAATTCATCCATCCTCTCCAGTTCACATTTGATAAACTGCCAAGTCTAATTCTCTTAGTACCAACTTACCTTTTCTAATATGTTTCCACTCTAACAGCTGTCCAGTCATATTGCTTAGAGTTTTTTAAACTGTAGGACTAACCAATGTTTCTGTGCCCTAAGTTTCATTCAGTGGACTCACTTGATCCTCACCAAGGAAGACGTTTCTTTACAATCAATTAGCAAAGGCAGACAACTCCTGTGAATGTCAGCTCTGCTCCCAACCCGCTGTGGGTCCTGGGATTCTCTGACCATCAGTGCTCAAATGCCCCTGTCTTCTTTGAGGTGCTCCAGGGATGTTGTTCCCAGCCCTGAGTGGCCTCCCTGAGAGCCAGCATTTAGAAAAAGGGAAGCTGAATAGTTGATTTCTGACCACTCATAACGTAATTACAAGAAGCCGCTGTCAAATGCTGCTAGTTCAGGGGAGGTGCAGGGATCATGGGGGATGGTGGCAAAACACCATCCCAGGGGAATAAGTCAAGAGAGAAGTACAGTTTTAGAGGGTTTTGAAAGAGCCCTGACCACACACTCTGCCCCCTAACCTGGTACCTGGAAGAGCTCATCCCAGTTTTTTAGTAGTCTCTTTATAAGCCTTGCTAACTTGCTTTCCTAATAAACTTATCTTAATTGAGCCAGGATCTTCATCATGTTTTCCCAGAGTATCCTGGGTTATGTGCCCACCGGCCCCTTTGGTCTTTGTAACACTCTTTTGCTCCTTCCTTGTCCCTGACCCTGTGGAACATTACCTACCATCTGCATGGTTTAGATGCCTGCCCACGTTGACCTATGGTAGTGGTCTATCCTTTGATTCACACCACCCATTGTCTGACTGTTGCTTATAATATTAGTTATCAGCAAAGTGAAAAGCATTATTCATGGTTTTCATTGAATACCTGCATGTTAAGAACTATAATGTATTAAACAGCATAAACTAAGTGGTTTGTCTTAACGAAATATTGGTAAATGAGGGAAATTATATAAGGAGCAAGATTTTATTAGAATACCTGGGCACAAGTTGGTATTCTTGTTTTGACTTATTTTATTAACAGTTATTATTTTAATGCTTTTGTCTGAGAATACCTATCATATTCATCATATCAAATAGTAGTTATTTGATTACATATTTATCTCCTTTACTATTTTGTGCAATCTTTAAGAGGAGGACTGTGTCTTATTAATCTTTGCTTACTAAATAATACTTGAACTTCTTCTGAGAGAGAGACAGAGACAGAGAGGGAGAGAAAACCCAGGTGAGTCACTGATCTCTTCTGGTTCATATAAGCTTTAATTTTCAACATATAACCAGCATATCTGCTGTAATCAGTTTAATAATCATCATATGTGTCCTGAAGCTAGTTTTGGGGGTGTGTTCTCCTTTTAACCTGTTTCACTTGCTATGCTACTCACCCTGCCTACTTCACCCTCCGGCCCCCAGTGAAAGCTTAATTAACATAATAGAGATAATCACAGATATGTATACATATGATGTATCAATATTCAAGGACTATGGCAGGTCACTAAAAGGGTTGTCTTTTTTTTTTCCCCTAGGCCTAAGACTTTAGAAAAGAACATTTTTCTTTTAAAAAAAGCTATAAAATAATTTAATGACACAAACCTTTTTAAAAAATGGTGGTATAGAATAGGACTAAGTTTTATTGTTAGGTGTGATTAGACGTGGCAGTGATAAAGCCACGGCTGTACTGGGGACCATCTGCATGGTGTTCAGTGCTGTACACACTGTTCCAAGCAGCTGGCATGGGCAAGCTGAGGCCTTGTGCTTTCTCATAACTTCTTTCCCTTTGTCCTGTCGCCATCCCCTGTGGCCCCTGGCCTCTGATTGTCTTGGCTCACTTTTCCTCCAGCATCTTTCTGAACTCATTTAGGATGAAGTTCAGTACTTACACGAATTAGTCCAGGCTCCTACCCCACACTGGCTCCAGCTCTGCTCAGTGGCCTTGTCTAACTGCCCAGACTGGTGTGCCCTCCATTCCCCAAACTGCGCCTTGGCCTTTCACAGCTTTTCCCACTTAGGGTATCTGCCTTCTTTCCTTGGAACCTGCCTAAATCCTAGGCACCTCTTTTTTTTTTTTTTTTTTTGCGTTTCGCGGGCCTCTCACTGCTGCGGCCTCTCCCGTTGCGCAGCACAGGCTTCGGACGCGCAGGCTCAGCGGCCATGGCTCATGGGCCCAGCCGCTCCGCGGCGTGTGGGATCTTCCCGGACGGGGGCACAAACCCGTGTCCCCTGCATTGGCAGGCGGACTCTCAACCACTGCGTCACCAGGGAAGCCCTAAGGCACCTCTTAAAGTTAGTTTAGAATTCATCTCCAATCTCTTCCTGGCCGCAGTATTGGAGAGTCATCACTCCATTCCTCTCTTACACCTCCTATTAACTGGACCCCTTGTTTGAAATCCGGCAAATGGCATCAGGGATAGTTATTTCGTATTGTGAGATGTGACTACAAATTCCTAGAGGGCAGAGACTGCCATAAGTATTTTGCAGCTCCTTTCAGTGTCTGGCCATGTTCTTTGTATATAGTAGATGCTTAATAAACATTTGTTGAGCAGTTGGTTTCATGTTCCTTGAAATCAGATGTTCTTAGTTAATTTTATAATAGAGGCTTTATTTTATTTTTTCTTCTTGATATATCATACAAAAGATGGGAAAAATCTATTTGGAATGTGTTGAGATATGAATAAACAATAATAAATTATTATAAGCCTTTCAAAATGTTGTTGCTACTCTCTGAGCTTTTCCTCCATTTGGTGTTTACTTTCTCAAGAATCAAGAAAAATCTTAATTAGCATTGTTTGTATGTTAGCTCTGGATTGACCTAGAATTATGCTAGGTACCATTAGTTATAATTCTTAGACTCCTGTGGTTGAGTGTTCACGCTACAACACACTTCAGAGGATCATTTTAATAGACTTACTTTTATCTCAATAATATTTATTTAGTGTTTCTTGTCACAGTTATTGCAAATGACAGTAATTTAGCTAGTCTGAAATGTGTTGTGTTAAAAGTACATCAGATATCCTAGTTAAGGATCAAGTAAATAAGTAACTCTTTAGAGGAGAATTAAGTCTCTTCACAGACTTGCCCAGTGTCATAGTTGGTGGACAAGAACTTTCCCTCTGTTGATGGTGATTGGCCATCACCAGTTTACGTTCTATGAAGACAGGTTGAACTCGCTAAGCCAGCAGATGTCAAGGAGTCATTTGTGCTTTGAGGAACATCAGACAACAATACATATTTAATTCCATCCTTATATACCAAAGACACTCTTTTTTGGTGACAGTTTTATTGAAATATAATTTATATACCATACAGTTTACCCATATAAAGTGTAAATTCACTCTAAGTTTTAGTGTATATATATTTATATATTATATTTAGTATATATATTATGTACGTTTAGTATATGTATTAAATCTTAGTATATTTACAGTTGTATATCCATCACCACAATTAAATTTAGAACATTTTCATTACCCCAGAAAGAAACCCAATAACTTTAGCTATTGCCCTTCAATCTTACCATTCTCCCCAGCCCTCCATCTGCTAATCTGCTTTCTGTTTCTATGAATTTCCCTTTTTTTGGACATTTCATATACATGAAATCATATAATGTGATCTTTTGTGACTGACTCCTTTCACTTAGCATACTGTTTTCAGGTTCCATCCATATTGTGGTGTATTAATGTACATCATTCCTTTTTATTGCTGACTTATATTCCATTGTATGGATATACCACATTTCTTTATCCATTCATCAGCTGTTGGACATTAGGTTTGTTTCCATTTTGGGGCCATTATGAAAAGCACAGTTATGAACATTTGTGTATAAGTTTTTGTGTCAACTTAGTTTTTCATTCTTCTTGAGTGTTTACCTAGCAGTGGAATTCTGGGTTGTATGTTAAGTCTGTGTTTAACCTTTTGAGGAACTGCCAGATTGTTTTCCAAAGTGGCTGTATCATTTTACATTACTGGAACACTTTTACTGTGAGAAAATGGATCACATTATAGATAAAAGGGTTTCTACATTTGCAGACTTGTGAGTACATTAATTCACATTTCTGAGTTTCTCCCATTGATATTTTTTCTAACAACTTTATTGAGGCATAATTTATATCCAATACAATTCACCTCTTCTCAGTGTAGACTTCAGTGATTTTAGTAGGATTACCAAGTTGTGAGTGCATCACAGTAATATGGCAATTGATGTACAATTGATTGTACATTTTCATCACTCCGATAAGGTCCCTCCTCCCATTCCCATTTATTTGACTTATCCTTACTCATTTAATTTTGTGATTTGTTGGCGCATGTGGTTGCTGAGCCAAAGGGCTGAGTAAACTTTGTGGCTAACAAACATAAAGTTGAGAAATGTTTATCAACTTAATTTTTTTTTAAGTTTGAGTAGGTTCACAAACTCATACTACAATTTTGTAATCCAGATAGCCCTGAAAATTGAAACTTTTTTCATACCTCATTTGGTAGAAACTTGATCTGAATTGATAGGTGGATATGTATAATATTTATTCGTTCTACTTAATGTGAATAATCACATATCTTACTACAGAAATATTAATATTTGACTATGGGGTGCTGCCTCAGCCCTCACTGGGGATGATTTGTAACAAATATGTGATACACATGTATCATTTTACCTTTGTAAAATCATTTTACCTTTCTAAAATCCAAATAATCCTGAACTAGTGTAGCATACCTGGCGCCAAAGTTTTCACGTATGATCTTGTGGACCTGTGTTTGGTTTTAGAAGTCAGCACCTCAGGGCCTTTGTACTTGCTGTTCTTCTTCCTGGGAAGCTCTTCCTCCAGATAGCCTCTGGGCTCCTTCTTTTTATTCAGGTACATGTTGATTTTGCAGGAATCTCTTTCCTGACCATCACAAATGTTTGTGCCCCTGTCACTTTCTACCATGTCACCTTGCTTTGTAATCTTCATGGCACTCATTCTGATGTGATCTAATGCATTTGTTCCTTTGCTTGCTGTCTTTGTCTCTTCCAAAATAAGCCCGTGAAGGCTAGGTCCTTGGCTGTTGTTTCACCATGGAGATGCTCAGGAGGCACTGAGCAGTGCAGTGTGAAGACCATGCCTCCTGGCTGTGGCAGCCTGTCCTTGCTCAGTGTCCTGCTGCTACTGAGCTGATCCTGCTCGGTTCCCCATGGGGATTGAGTGGAACTTGACCTAAAGGACACTTCTGAGCAGCTGCTATCAGACCACATAAGGCTCTTGCCTCTCCCAGCACAGAGAAAACTGGATGTTTGGTCTTGACTCTTGTGTTAACCCCTTGTCACCATGGAGACAAGTTCTTTGAAAGGTCTCCAGGCCTGAAAGGGAGGATAGCTCAACTGTGAGAGATATTAGGTAGTCGTCAGCCTCCAGATTATTATTATTTTTTTCCTTCAATGATAGATTTGCATCCATGTTTTGGGGACATGAAGAAAGCCGTGACCAGAACATCAATCTGCTTTTCTCTCACCAGATAAATAGGTGGTAGGCACGGTTTCTGATATAATGCAAAAGATACAAGGGTGTATCATTTCCTCCAATCTAGGTCTTATGCCCCTCTCTTTATACCTGGTTTTGAAGCTTAATACTCATGATAGTCAGGATCTAATCAAGACATCATGTCGTCAGCTTATTTGCTTGTTAGACTTAAGTCTTTGCTTAAGGACCAGTTGAGGAAGCTGCTAGTGACCACGGTTCCAAGGGCCTATGTCACACCAGAGGGCATCCATGTTGGCATCGATGGTCCGAGTCTTTATAGCAGTTTAGCCAACTGGGAGCGTCATGAGTTTCATTCTTAACCCCATAACTCATTCTCTGGTCACTTTGGGGTGGTCCCTTCACCCCTCTAAGACTGTTTCTCATCTGTGTGATGAGGATGTGATGCTCCCTAGGGGCTTATTGTAGAGCTTAAATGGGCAAACATTTGTAAAGTGTCGGCACAAAGAAGGGCCTTGATTGTGTTCATTTCCATTTTCTGTGTCTTCCTTGGACTCTTAGTTTGCTCAGCATAATTTAGCTCCTTTAGAATGTTAAATGGAATTTAAAACCCACCAAAGTCCAAATGTATTTTATGAATTTACTGAAACTGCATAGACTTGCTGAGATTCAACTGCTTTGATTCACAAAGTGGACATTTTATATGGTTGAACTTACTACTTCTCTGTGTGTCTATTTTACAGTACAAGAAGGGGCTGGGTATTTGGAGAAAGGCAAACATAGAGTGTCAGTGTGTTGTCCATTTTGTTTGGTCCTGTAAGAGCATCAGAAAATTATAAGAGTCCAGACTGCAGGGCATGGCCGATGAGGAGGGAGCGTGTGTGAGCAAAGCATGATGAATGTCAAAAGCAAGGCTGGTATACAAATGAATTGCATAGACATTTGAGAGAATTTAAGTTTTTGGTCTTAGTTTACTTTTATGTAAAATGGATTTAGTCCTTCATTAGTTCTGTCTTTCCTTCATTAAAAAAAAATCCTCCAATCTTTTACCACTAGCATGTGTTCATATATCTGCTTACTTGATTGTCATTTTGAAATAAAGTTATAATTAAAGGTTGACAGAGCAGAAAGAGAGTTGAAGCAGAGAGAATAGAGTATATGAATAACTTCCCCAAAGTTCACACCTTCTATGTAATTTCAGTTCATAACCTGGGCATTAAAAAAGGGAGAACCAGCTTATCCTTTAAGCTGGCTTCTCATCCTTGGAAAATTTAAAATGGGAAGTCTAGTTCCAAAGGGTGAAAATGGCATTCCTTGAATGCAAAAGGAACATATATAAAATAGAAGGAAAAATGACAAAAAATGAGTTGAAGGCACACACACTTCATTCAGAACCAGCCCCTTGGTTTACTCAGCTCCCCATGGACTTAAAAGCTCATATATACACAGGATCTTGCCCCCAGGGTTGGTCCCCTTGCTGCACAGTGTCTTAAGTTGAAGCAGTCATTTTCTTGAAAGTATTGGGCAGGGTTGAGAGTGCTGGCTTCAGGATCTTATTTCTGTTGCTGGAGGACGGCCTTTTCTGAGCACTCTGAAGCAAGGGACTTGCATAAAATGTTTGGGGACCAAGATCATGGGAAGAGTCTTACTCTTCATCATTCATTCTTGATTTCATTTGAAATCAGCTTCACACATATGTATAAGCGGTTAACTTTACCTTACAGGAGTAAAAGCCAGCTTGGTCTGATATCCCCGGGTTCTTCAAAACTCAGGAGGGACCCAGGCCATTTTCATTTTTCAAGGCTCCCAGTCTGTTATGAAATGAAGAAATGACAAAACATAGTTGAAAATTGTGTTATATTTTAAATATTTATATTTAACACATTACTGTTTGTTTGTTTTAACAAAGTGCTTATACAGTGTAACTGAGCTCTCCCCAAGAAGTAAAGGATACAGTAAAGAAAATTATAATGCATCATAGGCTGCATGGTCCAGGAAAGAGATGCAACTTAACAGAACTTCTCCTTCTGGTGCTATGGTTCTCTGTGACTGTACGTGTGATCTTTTTAGGAGATTAGTGTAGAAAGTCTAAGTTTAAGGCTCTTTGAATTGGAGGCCTGGGCCCAATGGCTTTCTGGTCCCTGGGAAGTATCCCAAAGCTACCCTGAACTGAGTCTGCAGGGAGCTTCCCATGGCAGTTCTTATTACTGCTTTTTGCTTATTATTGCACACATACCGTGAGCATGTTTTCATCTTAAAACCTTCCTTCACTCTGCATTCCCTTCCTGCTATGCCCTAAACCTCTCCCTCCCTCCCTTCCTCCTCCCTTCTTTCCTTCCTATCTAGATATAGTAATCTAATCTATCTTTTTCAACACTGCTACCAGATTAATTGAAAGATGACTTAAATTTCAGAACTGATTATTTTGCTTTTATGCCCAATTAGACCTCTTCAGCTCCTTACCCCCACTGCAGTGCACAGAGCATAGTATTCCTTGGCCTTGCTCATTTGGACCCTACTTGCCTGCCTCTTTGCACCCTTCTCCCCACACCACTGACCTTCCCCATTCCAAACTACCTACAGCTTTGCAGACACATGAGGCGTCTTTCTTGGAGCCTTTGCTGTTCCTTCTCCCATCATTTCTCTTGGCCGCTTGGCTGACTTCCACTCATCCTTTAACTTAGACTTACTGTCACATCATTTATGAAACCTTCCCCACACGTAACTCTGCCAGGGAATGGTGCCGTATTCCCTGGCGGAGTTATCTGCTCCCTGCTTTGAGTTGTCATAACACCTTAAGCCTCTCTGCTTTTGGTTTCACCGTGTGTAAAGTTGGGATACTATATGTGCTTTCCTTTATAGGATGGTTGTGAGCATTAACTGGATTAATTGATTAAAGCACTTAGAACTGTTTGGCACTGGGATAGGAAGTGTGAAACTGAATAATTTGCTGTTATCACCTTGTGGGACCTCCTGTAATAGCCCACACTGCACTGTCTAATTACTTGCTTCTCCTCCCAGCTGAACAGTGAACGTGTTGGTCATCTTCATGGCCCAAGCCTCTAGCATGAGTCTTCTCATATACTTAATTATCATCAGCATTGTCTTGTCATCATCATCAACAATAATAAGAGCTAACATTAATGGACATTCACTGTGTACCAAGAACTTTTGCCCAGATTACTCTCATGAAGTAGCTGGAGCCAGGATTCAAAGTCAGATTATCTGACCCCAGAGCCTGCTCTTGGACCAACATGATATGCTCCCTTCCAAACTGAAGTTGCCTGGTAAACATCTGGATGGATGGATACAAGGAGAGAATAGCAACGGAATTGAAATAGCTTTTCCCCTGCATCATATTTACATAAAAATCCATCTTGAGCAGGTAATAATCTGACTAGACATGGAAGTTGTTACGTATCTATTTTCTTTTCTTCTTCTTTTTAAAATTTATTTATTTTAGTTATTTATTTTTGGCTGCATTGGGTCTTCGTTGCTGCGTGCAGGCTTTCTCTAGTTATGGCGGTGGGGGGGCTACTCTTCATGTTGGTGTGCGGGCTTCTCATTGCAGTGGCTTCTCTTGTTGAAGAGCACAGGCTCTAAGTGTGCGGGCTTCAGTAGTTGTGGCATGCAGGCTCAGTAGTTGTGGCTTGCGGGCTCCAGAGCGCAGGCTCAGTAGTTGTGGTGCATGGGCGTAGTTGCTCTGCAGCATGTGGGATCTTCCTGGACTGGGGATCAAACCTGTGTCCCCTGCATTGGCAGGTGGATTCTTAACCACTGCGCCACCAGGGAAGCCCTATCTCTCTATTTTCAAGGAGAAAGAGAATTTTCCTTCCCTGGCTACGGCTGGGGCCCAGGGGCTGGGAGCTGCCACACTCGCTGTCCAGTTCCATGTCTCACAGGTACCATCCATCAAAAGAGCTTGCTTTGGCAAACAACTTAATTTCTGTATTTGTGCCATTCTGAGGACATTGGTCAAACCTTTGATAAAGGCGCTTGCCTCATTCCATTTTCAGCCTGACTGATCACAGATTTTGCTGCTGAAGCTAAAAAAGAGAGTGGTGGATTCTGAAAGCCAGTCCTTAAGGAGCAGGTGCACAGCCTTGTGTTTGAGAACACGAGGTTTGGAGTCCTTTCGTTGGCAGCAGAATTACTCTCACGTAACCTCCATGTAACCGTGAACTTGGGGATTTGTTCCAAGTTCTCCCCACATGCGAGCCAACTGTGGGTGGCACAGACTCTGTGGCCTTTTCCTGTTCCTGTCAAGCTGTGTTATGCCTGAAAATCTTGTCTCCTTCCCTGCCCCTTCATCATGATATCTTACATTTGTGTGGAATCCTTCAGGAAATGTTTTGTGTGTACATGCTCATCAAATTCACACATGGAGATACAGACTAAAGATTGGATAAGAAAACCAAGACTCAGAGAAGTAAAGATTTTCCCAGAGTCAAGTAGCTACTGAGTAGGAAGATCTGGATTCAAACCCTTGTTCCTCGGCTCTGAGACTGTTCTGATTCTACTGGGCCATAATGTTTAAAAGACCAAAAGCTTCTTGAGAGCCAAGACTAAGTCATCTCCTCCTTAGTGTCCCACTCAGTTCTTGTTGCTGTTCTGATTACTGAATGGGTTCTCAACAAATACTTGTTAAACTAAATTGAACAGAATTGATGGAAACTTGTTGCTACAACCAGGATTGGAAACTCTCTGTAGGGTAGATATCCTCTCCAGTAGTATCACCTTCTTAACTTGGCTGCACTTTATCTTTCTTCTTCTTTTTAAAAAGTATTTATTTTTCTGCACTGGGTCTTAGTTGTGGCATGCGGGATCTTTGTTGCAGCATGCGGGATCGTTAGTTGCGGCATGCGGAGTCTTTAGTTGCGGCGTGTGGGATCTTTAATTGGGACATGTGGGATCTTTAGTTGGTGGCATGCAAACTCTTAGTTGCAGCAGGCATGTGTGATCTAGTTCCCTGACCAGGGATCGAACCCGGGCCCCCTGCATTGGGAGCGCAGAGTCTTAGCCACTGGACCACCAGGGAAGTCCCCTTATCTTTCTTATTTTAGGCAAATGTTTACATCTTCCTTAGTTAGTTGGACAGTACCTTCAATGCTCTGCCATTGTGGGTTCCAGTCAAAATCTCTTGAGTCAGCTCTGGAAAGATGTAATTAAGGGCTGGAACAGAATTTCATTCACCACTGTCAGAGCCCTCTGTGATAGGTGACTTCCATTGTGTAAAACAAATGTTCATCCTCAAACTGACATAATGTCATAGTTCTTTTCATCTCGGACTTGTCCTCTCAGGAAGTTAATGGGAGTACCATTGCCCACAAAGAAAAGTGTTCCGTTATCTTGGAACTGAAGTGTTCGGAGGGAACTTTATAGGGTTTATGGTTAAATAGCCTTGATTTTGGTAATTCAACTCTAAACCACTCCCAGGAGGACTTACATAAGCAGAAGACCATGTTTTAAAATGCTGCATCATTTGGAAAAATTTACTTGGGCTGAAAAATAAGGTTGTCTTTTCTTCCTGTCTCCTCCCCAGCTGCCTTGGCCCTTGGGTAGCCTTTTGAGCAAAGTTTGGCTGTTTCCATCTTCAATAGCTTTGCAAATGTTACCTTTTGGCAAATGTAGCCTTAGATGTAGAATGAGATGACTTTGGTTTGGAAATTGGCCACTCATGTTGATAATAGCTATTAATTTAATCAGCCTCAAATTGATAACAGGTATCGCCTGTAGAAACAAAGATAATTTTTTATTGATTGTGATCAAGTCTTCTCATGTAAACTCTAGGCTTATTTTGTCTGTAAAAGGCTGGTGTAGTCGTATGCAATCTGAAAGAGACAGCAAGAGGGAGGTAGAGGAAGGGAAGAGAACTCTCCCCACATACACAAGATGTGTTTGCTTTATTGTTCCGTTACCTGTTTTCTCTGGAAACTTTTTAGATTAGCTTTTATAATCCACTTTGAAATGTTTGCTGTTTTTAAAGCAGAAGCAATCTTTGCAGCTTTCAAGCAGAAGGTCATCTTATACAAAATGTTCATTCTTGTGCAACAAAGCTTATTTCTTCTACAGGATCAAAGAAATAATGAAGGCTCCTTAAAAGTTGTTTTTCTCTAAAGAAATGATCATCTTGATAGTTGGTGATTTATATGTGCCTTTCCTGTTGGAATTGAAAAGCGAAAACATTTGTATCAGTAAGGATTACTGAATATTATTAAGCTCTCAGATATTACTGTAACTGCAGTTTCAGCGTTTCAGAGTGTAGGGAAAGATGTCTTTGATTTCTTCTTGTCTAGTTGATGTCTATCTCTCCAGGTTATTCCTTTGCCCTGGTTTATTGCCTGATGGTCATCCAGCCATTGATGTGGTCTCTGTGTAGGTCTCTGAGATACAGCTGTTTCTAGAACAAAGTCCTGGAAGTTTTCTTGCCTCCAAAACTTTGTTTACAATGTTTTCTTGGGCTGGAACACTGTTTTAGCAATGTCCTGTTTTCCTTTAGTGCTCAGCTTAAATGTGCCTTTTTCTGGGAAGCTTCGGGGCCTATTTTTACCATAATTTATCACTTAGCCCTTTATATTGAAATAGCTATTTTCCTGTGTATGTCCTCCATCCTTCTGTAGACCACCTCATGATGTGTGGTGGCTCATTGGTGATACAAGTCCTTCACTTACTCTAGCTACAAAAGCATCAAAGATTAATCTACACTGTTACGGAGTGATAAAAACTCTATCCGGATTACAGAAGGGAAGGGATTAAAACGCCAGATGGAATGAAAATGTAAATTTAAATATCTTACATTTTTCCCCCAGTGTAATGATTCTTAAATTGTTGGTTTCTGACTGTTCATACAAGAAAGGAGTGTTTGAAATTAGTCCTGGGACAAATCTCATTTTGTCCATATTTCTGGACACATCTTTTGATGCAGTGATGGCATTTAATGAGAAAAGAGATTTTTCATTTTTATTTCTAGGATCAGTTGAGTTTTGAAATCTGTGACTGTAGAGAGGACCTGGGTTTCCTCTGTCCTTACCTCTTCAGATGGTCAGCATGTCAGGTTCAAGTCCTGCCCTGTAACATGGTGCTAGGATAGTATTCATCCAATATACACACTGATTGGCAAAAGGTATAACTCTTACTCCATCAAACTCTAGTAGTTACAACAAAAGCCACTAACCCTTGTGTAAGGAAAAGATGAACCATGCCACACTGGGTGTGTTTGTGACAGTAATTATTACTTCTACTTGATCGCTCCATTTGGTTGCTTTTCTAGCTCTTATGGATTTGAAGGAAGACTCACGTGATCTCTCATTCTGGTATTAATGACAATTTGATAACTAGCTGTAATTTAATCATTGATGCAGCCCAAATCCATGTTAATGATTACACATTTTCCTTAGAATCCCTTCAGTTGAATTTAAGCATTATTTGAGAAAGAGTACTCTTTTGAGTAAAAAATGGCAATAAAAGCCTGGTATGAGTATTAAATGTGTTCCTGCAAAACATAAAATGAAAATCACTGAACATATTAAGTGCTTTGAAATCTTTGTTAAATTCCAGCATCCCATGATCACAGAATTTACAAGCAACAGCTTTTTAGCTTTAACATGAGAAATAAAAATAACTTTTTTCTTTGCTTTTCATATGGTTTATATATATATATATTTTAATTTTTTATTTATTTTATTTTATTTTTTATTTTTGGCTGTGTTGGGTCTCTGTTGCTGTGCGTGGGCTTTCTCTAGTTGCGGTGAGCCGGGGCTTCTCTTTGTTGCGGTGTGTGGGCTTCTCATTGTCGTGGTTTCTCTTGTTGCAGAGCATGGGCTCTAGGCGTGCAGGCTTCAGTAGTTGTGGCACGTGGGCTCAGTAGTTGTGGCTTGTGGGCTCTAGAGCTCAGGCTCAGTAGTTGTGGCACACGGGCTTAGTTGTTCTGCGGCATGTGGGATCTTCCTGGGCCAGGGCTCGAACCCGTGTCCCTTGCATTGGGAGGTGGATTCTTAACCACTGTGCCACCATGGAAGCCCCTATATTTCTGTTTTAAGGATTTTTGGCCATAGTTGCCCCTGCTCCAATTTTAGGGATTTTTATTAAAATTTTTTTCACTTGTACACAATTTGTTCATCTGATAGAATCAGTAGGAGTCCGGTAATAAGTTACTCTGGCTGTGGAACCATATTTTCCATTGCGCTTCCCACTTTTCATCGCACATTTCTTTCTCTCTTTTCTCCTGTTAAGCCAAAATGATAAGGAACCAAAAAATGAAATACATGTAGAACAAAAAATCATTTTCTTATTCTGGTCCAATTTTTACTTTGACTTGGTGTCCTATTTTCCCCCTTCTGGAACATGACAGAGATTTAAGTGTTTCAGGGGAGGAGATGGGAGACTGTGCCTTCTGTATTGTTGCATGGATGTACGTGGGGTCATTGTAACAAGAAATAAGATGTGATTTTTTTTTTTTTTTTTTTTTTTGCGGTACGCGGGCCTCTCACTGTTGTGGCCTCTCCCGTTGCGGAGCACAGGCTCCAGACGCGCAGGCTCAGCGGCCATGGCTTATGGGCCTAGCCGCTCCGCGGGATGTGGGACCTTCCTGGACCGGGGCACGAACCCATGTCCCCTGCATCGGCAGGCGGACTCTCAACCACTGTGCCACCAGGGAAGCCCTAAGATGTGATTTTAAATGAAATGTTTTAATATCCCCACTATTACCCACAGCTATAAAATACTATCCATGGTACATGGCTTCTAGCATTTCTTATATATAAAGATAGCTTTTGTTTGTATTTATTCCACTAAAAAGGAAGAGTTATTTAGAAATCTTTAAAGTCAATGTAATGTGTATCAATTGATGAATTACAACTTTTTAGCTTGTAGGTGCTTTGTTCCAAGGCCAGGATGTATATTTCGCTATATTGTTATCATTTTTACTGAGTGAGGAAATGTTTGGTCATTAAGGGGGAAGGAATATCTGTGGACAAAACTGCTGCTTTCCCTGACCCCAAAGCTCAGTTTTGAATATTAGTCTTCAAAGCCGTTTTTACTTCCAGTGTTCAGTCTTAATTGAAAGCCACATACACAGTTCTGTAATCCAATCTGCAGATCCAAAAGGGGAATTCATACAAGAGAAAATTAACTTACTATTATTAAAAAACACTGCCTCTCTAATGGATATAATAGAGTAACAGGTCTCCTCAGGCTCAGTGGCAGTTCCTTATATAATAACTAAAATATTAGCATATTTAAATTGATTTTTCATGCCTGCAAATAATGATCAAGTCTTATTTTAAAAACATACTTAATTTGACTTAGATGATAAGGATGTTTGCTCAGAAAGAGACATTCTGGGCTGTTATTTTCTACTGGCAAGCATCAGAGCTGGAAGTTGAGTGGTTTTGATTTTGTTAATGATGATTCAATTTATTTTTATTTTATTAACAATAGGAACTCTGTCCCCAGGACTACTCTGTTTTAGGTAAATTTATGGCACATGATTTCCTTATTAAATAACATTTCTTTTAATTCATTTATCTTTATAAGAGTGTTTCAAGATCAACTATGCTTTGTTCTTTCCAAAAGGTACCTAGTTCTTGATGTTTTGTTTGTCATAATTGTGCATAGCAGCTGAGCCTGTTCTTGGTGTGTGTGTAGGGGGTTCCCCCTGAATTTTCCCATAAAATGTAGGCCTGTCTCCTGCTGGCATCAAGAGAGCAGATTGGGATAACCCCATGGCAAGAAGGGTATGTCCTTTCAAAGAGTCCTGTTCCAAAGTACTTCTGTGCTTCACATGAGGCAGTATTATATGTGGCTGCCAGTTGACTATCTTTTTATGAATCATATCTCCTAAACCTCTGTAGTGAGCATGATGGGAAAATATCTTTATGGAAACAAATATGTGAGATAAATTAAGTTAAAAAAAGGCATGTAGCAAATTTAACTAGAAAATGAACGTAAAAACTGGCCTGCAGGATTAAAATTCTCATGGGCTCACAGCTCCACACAAAGAACAGTGTTCTGGCTGATGTCAGTGGTTTGTACAATATTACAGAATTGTTCCCAATGTTATCTTCTTGTGCCCCATGGCTGGTATTGCAATATTTGTAGTTGAAATACATTTCATGTTATATTACACATAAATTTGTTATTGGCATGTATGTGTGATATACATATACATACATATAAATGTAAATAAAATGTTATATATGAAATGAATTTCATGCTATGTTCTTTCATGATAACTTCAACTTGCTTATTATTTCTGTCTTGTTCTCTTATTTGTTGGTCCTATACAGCTTTCTTTTTCTTTTTTTTTGCATTTCCAGTTTTTCACTTTTTTCAGTATTATCTGTCTTGATAATTGAGAAATTTTATTTTGTTCTTATCTTTCAGTCATTTGTCCGTTTCATCGACATTTCTTCTCTGGGTTCTCAGAGTGTTTAGACACCATGAGAAAACAACTTCTATGAGTTTAAGTAATTACAGTCAGAATGAATGGGTTTTTGTGATACATAAGTGTTCAGAGATGCATAATATTGGTTGCACACACTCCGTAAAGCTCAATATGTAAATGTAATTTAGAATGTATATGCATGATACATGCATATACATTCTAAATCTGTTACAATGATTAAGAAAATAAGCTCTCACACAGATTTCTTAAATCACTGTCAGTCATTTATTTTTCAGGGTCCACACTGATACATATGCAAATTGTGTCAAGTAATCACAGGACACTAACAAGCTTCATTGACTAGGATGGTTCCAAGAAGACCACAACCCATTGAAAGTTTGGGGCCAGTGTGTCCAGTCTACACAGATAGTGTCTCTCCTTTTGCTTTTTCTCTGTTTCCTGTCCTTTGTTTTATGCCTCTCTTCTATAAAGTATTTTATGTCTTACAGTGGAAATACATATATATATATATATATATATATATATATATACACACAGATTTTAAAGAGATAAATGAGATTTAGGAAACCTTGGAAGGTTGGTGGTGCTCATAAATCAAGGGGGTCTGGAGTGAGTGCTATTTGTAGTCAGTGGCTCTCAAACTTCATCAGCTTCTGAATCACCCAGAGAGCTTGTTAAAACAGGTTGCTTGGCTCAGCCCCAGAGCTTCTGATTCTGTAGGACTGGGATGGGGCTTGAAAATATGAGTTTCTAACAGGTTCTCAGGTGAAACTGATGCTGTTGGTGGGGGACTGCACTTTGAGAACCACTGATCTTGGATCGCCTTTTCATGTGTTTGGGATGAGGAAACTGAGAATCAGAGAGGGGAAGGGCCTGCCCAAATTTTGCAATGGTAGGGAGTTGCATCTTCAATAGAATTAGAACTGGATCTTGTGGCTCTGGCCCTGTACTGTTCTCCTGGGGTCTGTTCTTTGATTGACCAGAGAAGGCGAAGCTGCTTCCTGACTATCTGAAGAGAATGTGGGAAACCAGATTGGCCACCTCTCCCAGATTCCAGTCTATGGGCAAGGCTGGTGGAGAGAGAGGGCTTTAGTGCTCGTACTGCTGCCTAACTTACCCAAATAAATTTCACTCTCTTTATTTCCGTGTCCAGTTTAATATTATAATTATTCATGGAACATTTGTTGATTTGTGATCATTTAGAAATTAATACTAATGTCATCATTTTTGAAACAGGGTCTGTTAAACTCAGTTCTATAATATGTCAAGAAAAAGCAAGCTAAAGACAGCATAGGCTACAAGAATAACTGTGGAAAAAATGGTTGAATTCTTTACTTGAATCTAAGGTTTGGCTTTTAGTTCAATAAAATTTCAGTAAAATATTATTTCACTAAACAAGTTTTCTGCAATATCCTGTAGCATACATTTTCATGGTGGGAAATAACTTATTGTTGGAAAGTTCAAATTAAAGAATAAATTATTTGATAGTTGACTCATTGATGTTAAATGGAATTTTATGAAATTATTTTCATAATAATATGAATTGGTTGAATTTACTTAGCTAGGAAGAATAACAAGAGCTGTGTACTTACAGGTGTTGCATATTGATTTCATTTTAGTGATTTTCTTATTGGGATGCAGATTGTCAAAGTGGCATTGAGGTACCATTAAATTCAAATAACTGTCATTTGATAATTAGGTACCAGAGCTGGGTGCAGAAAGAATTGACCTTAAATTGAGGGAATTAAATACTACTTGTAAACCATTGGGGAAGAAAGGCCACTTAGAGTTAGACTCGATTCAATTCAATAAATCTTGACTAAGGGCCTTCTATGCTTAAGGAATGCACTTTTCTAGGTAGGTTTTGGAGTCCATATCTGGCCTCAAGGGCCAGTGTCTTTGAATTTTTACGAAAGTGGATGCAGAACATGATTGGATGATGAAAGCAAAAACTAGATTTTGACACTGATGTTATTTTCAGTTTCATGGAAGCAAAGGCAGCAGGTCACAGTTCACATGCCATGATATGATCTGTCATTTTTGGGCAATGGAGAAACTTCGGTCTTTTCATGTTGTTGAAATGGGGTCGAGGCTACAGTTCTGATCCTTTGTGTTGCTTTCTATCTTGCCAGCGTCTGGTGGAGGCTGCAGAGGAAGCACACCTGAAACATGAATTTGATGCAGACTTGCAGGTAATTGATTATAGCTTGAGTTCAATTGTTTTGTGTATTTGCTGCCAAAGGAGAAACACTAGGTATACTGGGAACACCAGGGTTCAGAGGTTTGGAGAGAAGGCTCTTGAGAGAATGGTACAGGGTTGAAATAAATGTGCCTGTTTTTTGACAAGACAGGACAGTGATCCTCAACCATTTTCCACTATGCAAGTTACAATAGGGGATAACACACACTTACATGCATGTAACCAGGTTTCCTCTCTAATTCTGGGGGAGTTAATCAGTCAACTGACAATAATCACCAGAGCTTTTAATGGTAAATTGATAAGACAGATGGCAGAATATATCCAAATCCCTCTTCCATGGCTGCATTTTAAGTGACTGAAAGCAATGTTGTTATGTATGGATCTAACCTTGAATTGACTGTTAATTATATTTAAAAATTAAATCATTCACAGACCTGGGATTTGAACATCTGCTTAATAAACTTTTGTTGTGGATCTCATATCTAATCATGGCACACCTGTGTCTGGTTGAGAAGGACTTTGATGCTGTCATGTATATATAAAACATAGTTAGAGGCAAGAAGTGAATTGAATAATACTTGGAGGTTCCTTTGGGTCCCTCCAGAAGGAAATTTCATCTGTATTGTTTTTTTGGGTTTGTGACTTTTCCTCACCGCTAGCAAAACGGGTGAATCTTAATTCCTTAAGTCTGTGCCTTGCTAGAACATATCTCTTTTAGTGCCATGTGGTCACAATTAGGAAGTAGTGTTTATTTTGCTGTGTTTTCATTTATATGGAAAAGATAAATCTTCAAGCACAGAAAAAGATGGTAATACCAAAGATAGCGTTTGGCTGTGTCTCTGTTCCATGGTTGTACCTCTTGTAAAAGAATGCACACTCAAATGGGGTAATGGAGGAAAGTTTAATAAAGAAAATATTTACAGATGTATGGTAAGAGAAACCAACAAGCAATGGTGTTGTACCCCCGGGCAAGCCACACTCCTGGCCTTGAAGGAGCAAGGGGAGGGGGTGGTTTCTAGAACCCAGGGAGAGTAGCTATATGGAAAGGGTAATTGATAGAGAGATGGTGAGCTAATAAGTATAGAATCTGGGGAAAAAGATACACTGATAACTGTCTCTAGCCTTCTGATCTCTTGCTGGTACCCACCATTGGCTGAACCCAACTGTTGGTGTAGTTGATTTGGTTCAGACTTTCTGAGGCTTTGGGTGGAAAAGGGTGAAAAATGGGTCCGGAGGGGAATCAGAAAATATCAAGCCCACCATTGGGGGTCATTTTCAGTCATAACACCCAACGTGTGAAGCAAATAGAACCAAGAATGTAGCCAAGCATGAGAGGCTCCAGGGGGAGGCGGAGAAGCCCTGGGGACTGTTGGTAACACCTGGAGAGGAGTGGGGAAGCCAGCCCTGCTCTTAGAGCAGAGCTACAGAGAAAGAGCAGAGGAGTCAGCTGGAAATAGCAAGAAGCACCTTGCCTTCCTATAGCCACACCAGGGTCCATTTGTTGGTCACATTTGTCTTAAGTGTACCTCCCCTTCAGAGGGTTTGGACTTCTTAGAGTGGGCCAGAAGGGATTTGATGAAAGCATCAGGAAGCACCTTTTAGGTCTGAAGATTGTAAGGATCTCTTGAATGCATTGCCAAGGGAAACTATGTCTCCTTGGGAGTTCCAGAAGCCTTTTCAGGAATATTCTGGTTGTAAATGACAGAAATTCAACTCAAATCAACTTAAATTTGATAAGAGTCTGTGAGTCCAATCTGATAATAAATAAATAAATACATAAATAAAAGAGAAGGAAACACTCTTACAGTAGAATGCCAACTACTAAATGTAGAAGAAATGATGGAGTTATAAAATTATGGTAATAATTGATTCAGGCAAGAATCTTCAGTAGATGCTAAAACTAGCAGGTGAAAGTTTGATGAAGAACAGGACATTGACAGCCTCAAAGTATCTGCCCACAAATTGCTTATTAATTACAAAGGGAATTATAGCAGCTTTATTACGGATAAACCATCTTAAACAGGTAATCAAAGGTAATATCATCAGTAATGACACAAAGTGCCTTCAGATGTGATGACGAGGAAAAATACACCAAAGATTTCCAAAGGACTCTTTTGGAAAATCTGGTGTTTATGGCTCATATAGTCAATTTTATTTTGAGATCAGTTGTCTACAAAAAGTAACTGGGTGAGGGAGGGAATGATTAATTGACTTGCAGGATTATTTATCCTTCAGGAGAGAAAAAGTGTTCTGTGGTTTAGCTTAACTAACTTTAGAGCGCTTTTTTTTTTTGGTCCATCTGAATCAATTGTTATTTTCTAAGAGTGCTCTGACTTCCTTCCTATGATCCTTTACAATAAAATTCTGGTGCAGCACACTGATTCCCTTGTCAAATGTGGTGGTGGAAACACGAATGCAGCATGAGTATCCCTCTCAAAAAAAATAGAGACTGAGAGAATGGGTCTCTGGAGTCTCATAGTTTTTGTTCTCTTGGGAGCAAAGAAGATGGGCCCAGTTTTTCCTCCCCCATTGTCATCTGTTCTGTATAAGTACAAGACGAATATCAGAGGCTACAGCTGTGGTCTGAGCACAGAGTAGATGTTGAAATAATCTGTCAGTATTACAGAGTGTCATTCACTCTCTGGACCATGACAGAATGTTCTCTGGGTCAGAGTAAACCATGTGCACTTTTGTGGAAACCTGGAAAAGAGATGATTTGGAGAAAATGGATATGCATCAAATAATGTATGTCTGCTTAGATGAAGGTTTTGAAGCTGTGAAACATTGATGCTGTTATACGCAAGTCTGTTAACAGCTTGGGTGTCAGCCCGGTTGCTCTTCCTGGGGTAGCAGGTCTGTGTACAGGCTCTGAGTTTATTGCTACGACGGTCCATTAGAACTGATCAGTTGTTAACCTGGGTTCCACTGACCTCTCTACAACACCTGCCAGTGGATTGTTTTTATCAAAAAAATTTCAGAGTACCATCTGCTTACCATGAAGTAATGTTGAGGAGGTTTCCATGCTATTAGCTTGGGAAGAGCAGAGGGAGCTGGGAGTCTGTTTTCCTACAGAAAAAAAAAATGTTTTTGTGACATTTCCTAAACTGTACAGCTTCAAGTTACATAGTCTTAGCACCCACTCCAGCATCCCATTTCCAAAATAAAAAGGAAATGCTGGATCTGCCTCTTCTTTCACTTTAGGTTGGAGTCTTCGCGTCTTTGCATCATCATGTGCTTTAAAAGTGAAGAATTTGTTTTTCGTTGGTAGAATCATCAAAAATTACCAAAAGAAGGTCATGCCTCCTTATTGTCAGGATTTTATTTACCATTTAAATTTCCTCTTACAGTTTCTCCAGAGGTTTAGCCTTTTCTTTTTGAGTTTATAGCCTTGACATTGGTAGTCCCTTCTGTAGGTCCTAAAATATGGCACTAGGTTGTTAGTTCTTAACAAAAACTATGTTGGGGCAAGAGGCAAAATATAGCCTTTGAAGGGCAGCATATGTGAACAACCCACAGTGCAGTGTCCTGCACACAAACCAGAGCTGCGTGGGTTCATTGGCTGGAAACCTTTCTTGTGGACACTGGTGTCTGTTTAGCCCTTGGGCTTGTCCCCCTGTATGGTGTCCTGTGGGTTCCAGACTGGCCTCTTGGTTTTGTTCTTTGTTCCCTGATATTTCCATTAGGGCACTTTTCGGTTAGAATTGATGCAAACACAGGCCTTGTTAAAATGGCATCTTCCCTTTTTTTAACTGCATTCTTTGAATTAACATAGGTTTTTAATGTAGAGCACATATGAGATTGATAATTATAAGAAAAGAGTTTAAAAACTGTCTTAATTATCACATATGATCATTTTAGCATTTCATTCTCGTTATGTTGATGGGGCAAGGGTGGGGTGGTGGGGGCAGCCCCTAGCCCTGATTATCCTAGCTATTGATGAATTTCCAGAAAACTAGGTCTGTGCATGTAGTATAATTCAGAGAGAAGCCTTCTCCTCTTACTTATTCTTTCTTTTGGGGTTTTTCTACTGGCAGCGAAGAAGAAAAAAGTCCTTTTGACAGTTTACTAAAAACCTGCTTATCTTTGAACTGCAAACATATTTTCTTTGAAAGCTGTCTTAAATAAGTGCCAATTGCACAGAGCTAGTGCACAGTGGGAAAAAACAAGAATTGTGGTTTTGCATTGTGTATCCTACAGAAACCTTTTTGATTACAAAGTTTTCTATAATAATTTTTCTTTGTTGCTTTGTAAGTAGTAGGCGGAAAAGGCCTGATGATATTCAGAGGGATAACAAAAGTGTGAGTGGAAGGGAACTGGGGGGATGCAGTGTCCTGAACATCCCCTCCTGGTCACTGCCGAGCTGCTGTCACCTATCTTGCACACACAGTGTCCTGATTTCAGAGTTGGGGTGAGGGGTTTGGATTGGAAGTGATGTAGAGACCACTGATGGGAAATCTCGGGGTGGGACAGCTTGTGATACTTGCTAGAGCATCTTCCTCCACCTCGTTGCCACTGCCTGTTGCATTGGGAGGCTGTGTTGAAGGAGAACCCAGGGAGGAGATAGCCACTGGGAGAAGGAAGCCTTTCTCAGAAGGCTCAGGAAGGGCATCTAGCAAACAGCAGAGTAGAGCTGTCCTTTTCCTGACAGCGTCTCCTTGCTGGCTAGTGAGGCTTTGCCCTGGGGAAAAACTGTATGTTGTGAAGGAGAGCAAAGGTCAGGTTTAGTAGAAGTACTTGCTGGGTGGAGGAGATGACTGCCCTTACAGCGTTTCTCATGTATTTCTGTTAAGCCCCAATCCATCCTTGCTCTCTTGGACTGAGTGAGGTGTTGAACTCCTTGCTGAGGGAGGAGGTGGAACACGGAAGACCCCAGAACTGGAAATAGATTTTTTTATAGAGATAGCTCATTGACTTTTGTGCACTAAACAAGAAAGGTAGGGTTCACATCTGTAGGAGAAAGAAATGAAAAGAGAAGGAAAATTTCACACTTTTTGTATTAAAATAAGCCCCTCTTTTCTGATGTAATTTATCAGGGGATCCTTTTTTTTTTCTTTTCTCCTCCTTTTTCTTTTTATCAGCTTGGCCAGGGTTCACAGTCTTCTGCATTTTAAGATCTTACATTAGATGTTTCTTAGTTAGGACTTGCCATATGTCATTTATTCACAAGACTGATATGTAAATAGTTTCTGAGGAATCTTTAAGTGTGAGCATTTAAAAGTCAAAGTAATTTCTTCGTTGTTACACGCACACACACTGTCATTTTCGTACATTTGGCTAGAACGTTATAACTTTTACAGAGAGAGCTTTGGTCTAGAGGTCTGAAAACGGAGGTTCTGGTAGTTCTGGTCCCAACTGGACCATTTACTTGCTCAAGGAACTGATTGCTCATCCATAAAAAGACAGATTGTAATATCTAGATGATTTCTAAGATCTCATTCATCTTTCATGTGCCAAGATTCATTCAACAAATAGTTATCAGTGATGTCCTGTGGGTCAGGTACTGGGTTTTGGATATGGCCAAGAGCTAGACAGATGCTGTCTTTGTTCTCATGGAGCTCACGCTCTAATGTGAGTGACAGATTTTAAAGACATGATGACAGAAATAATTTTAAAATTTTGATCATGATGAGTGACATGAAACATAAGCAGGGACTTCCCTGGTGGTCCAGTGTTAAAGGATCTGCCTCCCAATGCAGGGGACACAGGTTCGATCCCTGATTGGGGAACTAAGATCCGACATGCTGTGGGGCAACTAAGCCCGTGCGCCGCAACTACTAAGCTAACGCACCTCAACTAGAGAGCCTGCGTGCTGCAAACTTCAGAGCTCACGTGCTCTGGAGCCTGTGCGCCACAACTAAAGAAGAGAAAACCCACGTGCCACAACTAGAGGGAATTCCACACGCCGCAACTAAGACCCAATGCAGCCATAAAAAAGAAGGGAGAGAGGGAGTGAGGGAGGAAGGAAGAAGAGAAACATAAGCACAGGGCATAATTACAGTGCAGGACAGGAGACCTTGCCTGGTCTGGGAGTTCAAGGGACCTTGGTGCAAATCCCTGAAGAATGAGTCTTGACTGAGTGGTGAGTAGATTTACGTCCTCCAGGGCTAGAAGAAATCTCCCTGCAAAGTTATAAGTTATAGCCAGGGGAACAAAAACAATAGTGTGTGCATTTCCGGTGCATCTGTGTGTGTGTGTAACAACAGAGAACCCATAATACCTGCATTTTCCATAAATGCAAAATTAAAATTATTTTATCTACTTTCCATATAATAGTGTTTCTCACCTAGTGATACTTTATTGTTGCCTCTTTAATGATGCTTATCATTTCTTATCCTGTTAGTTTTATTCATGTTTGTCCATTTGTTGCTTAATTTAAATTTATTCAGAACTCAGCACCTGATAGGCCCTGTTCTAGGTTGTGGGACTTCCGTAAACTGAGATGTGACCCTCATCCTCCAGGAAAGTTCTGATCTCCCTTTTTAAGATATGTTTCGTTAGTTGTTACTTTAAGGATTACAATAGGCATCTTTAACTTAAGTGCACAGTGTATCTTGAGTTAATTTGCTGTGCGAAGTACCACTCCATCTGAAACAGGAATAGTGTACTTCTGCCTACCACTTTCCTTCATGTAATCATATATTTTACTATTATATGTGTTATAAACACTGTAAGATGTTATTTTGTTTTAGTTTTGCTTTAAACAGCTGTCTTCTAAAAATTAAATAAGAAATAAGGTAGTATGTATTGATATTTACCTACACATTTACTGTTTCTGGCACTCTTCATTTCATTGAGTTTCCTTCTGTTATCATATCTCTTCAGCCTGAAGAACGTCTTTTAGCTTTTTTTTTTTCCTTTTGGCATTGAAGGTCTGGTAGCAACAACTTCCCTCAGCTTTTGGTTAGCTAAAAATATCTGTATTTTGCCCTCATTTTTGAAGGATAATTTTGCTGGATACAGAATTTTTACTTGACAGTTTATATTTCTCTTTTACCACTTTGAAGATATCATCCCATTCTCTTCTGATCTTTAATGTTTCTGATGAAATGTCCTCCATCATTTTTATCTTTGTTCCTCTGGATACACTGAGTCATTTTTCTCTCATGCTTTCAAGATTTCTTTCTCCTTATCTTTGATTTTCAGTATACTATACAGTGTGATAGGTTAAGGGTGTTACTAGATGTGATTTTCTTTATATTAATTCTGCTTGGAGCTTGCTGAGATTCTTGTATATTCTCACCATATTTGGAAAATTTTTAACAATTATTTCTTCAAAATTTTACCTGCCCCATTCTTGTTACATTTTCTTCTGGAACTTAAGTCACATCTGTGTTTGATTGCTTAATATCATCGCACAGATCAGTGTGGCTCTTTGTTTAGTTTGTTTCCAGTCTATTTTCTATTAATTGGTCTCCAAGTTTACTAGCCCTTTTTTTTCTGTGGTCTCCAATCTACTGTTAAACTCATCCAGGGAATATTTTATTTCATGTATTGTACTCTTAGTTCTAGAATTTTCAATAAATCTTTTTTTTAGTTGAAGTATAGTTGATTTACAATGTTGTATTAGTTTCTAGTGTACAGTGAAGTAATTCATATATATATATATTCTTTTTCATATTCTTTTCCATTATAGGTTATTACAAGATAATGAATATAGTTCCCTGTGCTATACAGTAGGACCTTGTTGTTTATCAAATCTTTTAAAATTGATTTTATTTCCTGCTGAAATTCCCCATCTGTGCACCAATTATGTTCATGATTTCTTTTAAGTCCTCAGACATATCTACAATAGATGTTTTAAATTCCTTCTCTGCTAATTCCAGCATCTAGGTCATTTCTGTTTCTATTGAGTGCTGTTTTCTTTTGAAGCCACATTTTTTTTGCTTCTTCACATGTCTAGTAATTTTTGCTGTAGGTTAGGCATTGTGTTATGTCTTCGAATGATTTTTATAAATTTCCTCATTGTAACTTAGTATAGTTCCATTCATGTAGCAGATGTCCTAAAAATACCAAATTTATTGAATCCAGTTAAGTTGGATTTAGGAAACAGTTATTAAAGAGATGAAGAGAATGATCAACTATACATAATAGGGAAGACTCCAGTGGTTTAATCTTCTGCACTCTAACCATGTAAGTAGTGAGTACAACATAGACTTCTTTGTTCCAAAAATACCACAAGGCCATCTTCTAGCTGAAAGAAAGACAAAAATGCATTTCTGTTATAGAATCTTGGACCGCAAACATTGTTTCTCAAAAGTTTATAATTTCTATACCTTAATTATATTGCTACCGTCCCCTGTTCTAAATCCAGATAAAAATATTACTATTAACAAATTTAAAGACAGAAAGTGCAACTTTATAGCAATGGTAATTGATTTGGTTTTGTTTGAACAGTCACCTTACTTAATAGTTCAGAGGGGAAAAATGACATTATTTGCTCCTCCCAGAGTTATCATTTATTTGTCTGTGGAATGTTTTTACATTAGTGACTCTCTTTTTTCTTTGCTACTTATGTGTTTAGAAACCTAGGTCTTTTATCTTTAATTTTAGCAATAATGAATAATCTAATAAAACCCCTATGTGTTTCCCCTTTGTCCTAGTCTTTCTTGTTACAACATTCTTTTTTCTATCATGACCATGTATACCTTAATTTGTAGGTAATAGTGTTTAGAGAAGTCTGAAATGTTGCTTTAGAAAGCCCTTTCTTTTCCTATCAAGTCATTGGTTCTTTTGTGATTCTTTTTTATCTTGGGTTTTCTCAATTGGGCTTTCTCAAAACTGGGAATGTTTATTTAAAATAAATATTTGTTTAAAACATGTTTGTTTTAAATATATGTTAAACATAGTAAAACACCACCAATTCAGACTTTATTAAACATTTCAATTAAACAAATACTTTTAAAGCACAGTTTTATTGTTTCCGCATACACAGTGTGATTGTGATGTTTCAGATATCAGCCAGTTTGGAAAGGGGACATTTTGGGACATCGAGACCCTCTGGGCATATCTATAGTTATAATTAGATAAACACTTAGTGGTGCTGTTAACCATAATATCAGAGTCCCATAGTACATTGCCAGAAACCTTAGTGTCTTTCATTAAGATGGCTGACTGCAGAGGTCATTGGCAGATCCCAGAAATTACCTTGGGGTCTTTCTCCAGCAAATTCTTTGGCAGCCCTTAGGAATGCCAGAATGCCTCTAGGTTGCTGATTTCATCAAGGGTCTTGTGGTCTAGGAATTTGCCAACTGCTATTGAATTTTTAAAGTACAGCTTGAATCTGGTGGCAGTGTAGAAAGTAGACACCTCAACAGAAATTTTGTAATCTCATTTAAGCCTGTTTGTTAATAAAGCACCTGATACGTACACAGATGAATTAATTCTCATGTTTTCTACTTTCAGTTTAGTTTGTGGGGTAGGTCTTTATAATATAAATAACTCCAAGTATGTGCATTTGGTATAGTAATCCTAATTGTTCAAATTAAAAAAATTTCATGACTGACATTTTTAGGATAGCTCTCTTTGCTGGTTAATTAATACTAATAGAATATAAGAACAATGATAAGAGTAATAGGTGCCATTATTTAAAATGTATTAGGTATAGGCAGTGGCTTAAATGCTTCCCAGGCATTATCTCATTTAATTCTTCTCCCCACAGTCATGTGAGAGAGATACTGTTATTATCTCCATTTTACATAAGGAGAAACTAAGACTGAGAGGCCACACGTTGGGCCCAAGGTTATACCACAGTGGATGGACCAGCCAAGATTCACACCTGAGACTGTCTGGCTCCAAAGACCAATCAGTTATGTTGCCTCATGGAATCACAAATTTTAACACTGACCTTAAATTGCACTGGACAAAATCTTAATAAGAAATAAATTTAAGACGAAAGTTATAGTGGGTTATTTAATAGGTCTATCAAAAAGAAAAAGGTCTATCAAATACATCAAAAAGAAGTTTTCTAGAATGGTAAATCCTGACCCATGAACCTATGTAATAAAAAAATCTCTTAATAAGATATAATGATTTAGTAAAAATGATTAAGCATCACTTTACTGGTATTATTAGTAATGGACAGAAGGGAGACATCCCTCATTTGGTAATTGGATCTACTATCTACATAGTAACCACTGTGACTTTTTAAAAATACAAGTTACTTATTACTTATACTATTTGCTTATACTAAGAACAAAGTCTGGATGTCCCACATACCTTACAGAGCGCCACACAACTTTCTCAAGATTGCAGGTGGATTAGCAGCTACTTCCCTTTCCTTCATGTCTGCTATGTTCCTGCCTTACTCCTTCTGTTCTTTGAGCTCCCCTATACGATTTGTTTGTTTATTTTCTGTCTCCTCCAGCAAAACATGAGCTCCATGAGAGCAGGCACCTGACATCTAGTCATATGTCCACAAATATTTGTTAGAATTAATTGAAATTCATAATGGTGATACAGTCACTAAAATCCGCAGCTGACTGGTAATCACCAGCATCGTTGGTAATTCATAAAGTTGTCATCTGTTTATTTCAACTAGAAAAAGCTAATTCTTTCTTAAAATAAATACTTATGGCGTGACCAGAAGTGATTCAATTATTGCTGTAACATTCAAAGACATTTTCGTATATTAATGGCAGCTTTTATTGAAGCAGTTGGCTTTTGTTGTTACTTATAATAAATTCATGAATGGCTAATTTTCTTAATCTAAATGAGATTTTTCTGCCATTTAATATGTTACAAATATATGAGTATACTAATTATGAAGATAACTAATTATATTTAATGAATATTATGTGAAATGAGTATCAAGTTATTTTATTAAACAGTTATGTTCTTATAGAGAAAACATCTTTAAAATTGGAAAGGAGAAAAATTAGAAGGGAAATATGCTCTTACAACCTAGGTTTCCTCTCTTGGGCAGGTCCCCACCCACCTTCCTAGCTCCCATAATCAGCGCTACAGACACCATATGTCTGTGCAGGAGTAGCCTCTTACATCACAAGTAGGAATTCAGAGGAGACATAATCAGCGTTTAAGAATGAGTCTTTGACAGCAATAACGGGCGTGACTTGAGGTCATATGTGAAATCTTTGTCATCTAACATTATAATCTCCTTAGAATACCTTTAAAAGACATAAAAATCAGCCCCTTACAGAAAATCCTTGATCTGACATTTCACTTGTCCATAGCAAAATACAACAACAACGAAATAAATAACAGGCTTCAAAACAAAGCAGCTTTTCTCATGCTGGTAGTCATTAATAGAGGGGGGAAAAAAGTAATTTTTTTCTCTTGGAGTATTGCATTAGTAGCTAGGGGCCTTGAAGTTTTGCTAATCAGCTATGTGACCTTGGTTAAATCACATTTCCTTTCAGACTTCATGTTACCTCTGGTAAATGAGGGCATGAGACTGGTTTGATTTTCCTGCCTGGTCTAGAACTGCCTAAGTCTGTGAGGTTGTGATTTTTTACAGGGAAAGGATAGCAATTATTTTTCCATAGAGTGAGGGTATTCTTTGAGGAAATCCAGCAACATCTACAGACATAGCATTGTCCTAAGGGAAACATCTCTGAGAAGAAAATCTCTCTATTCTTTCCTCCCCACAAATAGATATAAACTTCCTACTTTAAAGCTGGAACAGAGAAATTTCAAGGAAATATTGCTTGATTGGATCATTCACAGACCGCCCCCGCCTCCGTAAATTATTTGATCATTTTAGATTTAAGGGGGTTCTTTTGAATAATATAAAGGACACTTTTTTTTTTTTTTTTTTTGGTGTGTGATTTTAAGAACTTAACTCTGGAATGTAAATGCCTTGACGCCAAACCGTAGTTTCTGTATGGTTAAAGAAATTCAGAACCAAATTAAACCTTTGCTTTTGCCTTATTTAGCAGTGATTATGTCGTGCATGTGAATATATTCATAATTGATCCTTCTTCCTAAAAGTTTTCAGGTGGCTGAGACCATGTAAACACCATGAAAAAAATTTTTTTCTAGGTTTTAAAGCCTTTTGTCCTCTCATTCTACATGAGATTGACTGAAATGTAGAAGTTGTTCTGGTTAAAAGGAGCAAGATTGGAGAGCTGGAGGAGGAATTACAGCTTATTAGTAATATTTTCTGAAACCCAGGTCAGAAGAACAATGGGCCACAAACAGCTTTTGTCTGGTCAAAAAGCCGTTTTGATTACAAGGAGATACAAAAGGATTCATTATGTCTGCTTATATTTGCTGATTAATATTCTGGGTGAGGTAGATGTTAGCTATCTTCTGAAGAGAGAAAGACACAGATTTGAATCCTGGCTTGTTTTTTCTTGCTGGTGGTGAGACCCACGGCAAATTTCCTAGCCTGTTGGAGTCTCAGTTTCTTCTGTATATTTAGGATGGTGATACTCTCCCTGTAATGCTGTCAGGTTTCCACGGGCTTATTGATCTACATGAAGTATTGAGCACACTGTCTGGTACAGAACATGATCCCAGTTCAGGGTAACCATTATCATTACTGTGATCATTATTTTGACCAATACTCTTGAAATACAAAGAAGTTGATTACATTCATAATTGCTTATTTAGTCTCTGCCTCCTTTGAGGGCTGTGAGTTCTGTGGGGCAGGGACCACATCTGTTTCTCAGTTTGTGATCAGAGCTAGGCACACAGCTGGCACTCAATAAATATCTGAAGAAGGGGTGAATGGCTGATGGAAAAAAATGGAGGATCATCTCAAGAGTGAGATCCCCACTAGAAAGAAGGTTAAAAGCATCATTTGCTCAAGAGAAAAAAATGCGATGCTGCTAGCAGAATTGGGCAGCAGGAGGGCTGTGCATGCTCAGAGCCTGAGCCATTTCTAGCCTTTTTGGGACTTTGGTGGGAGACAGGATTGGGTGTTTTGTGTCCATGGAGGGGTTGAACTCAGACTCTCTTTGGCCACACCTGTGCCTTCCTGGGTGTGTGCGGCAGATGGTGGGAGGCCCCTAGGTAGGCAGAGAGAGCAAAAGACCTGGAACAATTTCCCTTCATAATCATCAGACAATTTTGGAGCACTGGGTTAGCTAATTGTTCACTTTTTCTTTCATTGTTGTTTTAAAAAGGGTCTTTATCTGTCCGAAGAGAAACACAAATAAGAGACTGGTGTTAGGACATATTTTATATTCCTCTTCCAATTGCATTAATGGTTTTAAAGGAAATCTCTCTTGTAATTGCCTTAAGCATTCTGTCTTTATTATTAAATACCAGCCATTTATTATGTTCTACACTTCTTTTTGACTCTGTATGCCATTTTTTCTGGGAACTTCTGAATTTAAAATGATTGAACTGTAGGGCACATGGTTCTGGGAGCATGCCCTCTCATTTAAATCTCCAGGAGCACCACCATGCTCTTAGAATGTCTTAGCAGAGACAGATGTCTGGAGTCCAGGCCTTTATTCATTTCACTTTCAAAGACAGCATAACTATCAGATTAAAAATCAGCAAAACTCTGTTTGCTTTGGAGCCAGCTGTATCCCACTTTTTAGGTCTCATATGCCCCAACCCCAACTCTGGGTTCTGATCTTGAATCTCGGTCACATCTCAGCTGGGTCCACGTCCAGTCTCAGGTTATTTGAGAGGAGTTGCAAGACCTTGACTCAGAATCACAAGGTACGCCTTAAACTTTAGACTGTCAGGTGAAATAGCATTTGGGGGGCTATGACTATCATATTTAATCTTCATACCAATCTGGTGAGAGTAGGTACTATGATAACCTCACTTCATGAATGATAAAACTGGCATTCAGAGAAGTTAAAAAGTTACCCAAAGTCACACGGTACAGCGTGATGAACCCTTGGATCAGAAACTAACTGGTTTTGATTCCATGAACAGTGCTTAAATACTACGCTTTTCAGAAAGCATTTGTTTATGAATATTTATTTTCTAGGGATTTCTTTGATCTGGTGTGGATGGGTGATTGGAAATTGTAAGTAATTTGGAAAGCAGACTACCAAAAGTACAGGTTGATTTCAGTTGAGTCAGTAGCTGTTGTTTTTATTTTCTTGTCTCATTGGACTACAGAATTGTCTCCTTCAGTATTTGATGCTATTGTTGTATATTTTCTGAAGTCACTGTTTATAAGCCATATGATACTCTTTCCAGGGTGGGGGCTCTGCTCCCAGATGAAGAAAGAAGCACCTCTGGCAAGATGATTCTGCAGTGAGTTTGGTGGTAGTGTGGGAACATCTGTCATCTGCAGTGTTTCTATACCAAAGGCCCTGAGTATTCATTCATTCATTCGTTCATTTGTTCATTACTTTCTTGGATCTACCTGCAAAGGAAAAGATTCTAGAATATTTTCCCTGGGACTTGGGACAGTAGCCAGGGTGCCAGCCACAATTGGAGGTGCCTGATACAGTGAGTCAGACATAATGTGCTCTCTTTGTTTGCTTCCTCTGCCTTTTTTCTATTCTCTTTAAGTTTAATAGACAAAAGATGGGGAAAAGGCAGAGCAGGTGACACCCACTCTTGAGCAAGGAGGGCCTTAGGGGTCGGTCCCTTGGGAGTGTCTGCAGATGGGATTTAAGTTATTGATGTATATTCTTCCAATGTGGCAGAAACCAACTCTGGATTTGAAAAGTTCACCTGGACTGCACAGGGGGAGAGCTGTTTTTGGCAGATTTGCTTTTCTGAGAGAGGCAACCATTTCCTGCTGCATGGTTATCATGTCAAGGGTTGGGAACCAGGACACGCTGGCGATAAGGATTTAATGAATACATATGAGAAGAGGAGATTCAAGCCACTGAGCAGCATATTGCCCTAGGCCACTTCCCATTTCAGGATGGTGAGATATTTAGGGGAGTAAATTTCAGGTGATCATGGAAGAAGAAATGTTCGAGGGGCATTGGGATGAGATATGTCCTAACTGGTGTTTCCCACAGCAGGGGGGTGGTCCACCTCGCTGGGGGCCTTATAATCACCTCTCAGGTTTGTCCATTGTCTTTATAATTCACATATAGCTTTAAAAAATACAATTAGGCCTGCCATTGTGTGCATTATCCCACATGGCAGAAAGGATGTGTTTTTAATTTATTCTTTGCTTCTAATTGTAGTGTCGGCATGTCAGGGTTCACTGGTTAGAGAGAGAACGCACCTGCTTTTGTAAAGCAGTTAATTGGACCTGGTAACGATTATTGTCAGTAATCCCTGGGGGTGGTGCTTGTCCCAGGGCATCGTCCTTCATGGCGATTTCCAGCATCTAGCGTGCTGGGACACTGAGGATTTTCCAGAAGGAAACAGCAGATTGGAGTTCTTGTACTGCAGACCCAAATTGCAGTCTTGTTGGTGACCTTTTCTGAGTGTGTACTGCTTTCTGGTGCTAGGGACTTCTGAAGAGAATGTTTTCAATTTTGAGGTGTTTAAGAAAATATTTGCAATACAGGCAACAGACAAAGGACTAGTATCTAGGCTAGAGACAGATCTCATCCATAGCAGTCAGGTGTAAGGTTGTGGTCAGAAAGGATGCTTGATATAATTTCAGTTTTCTTAAATTTACTGAGGCTTGATTTGTGACCCAAGAGGTGATCTGTCCTGGAGAACATTCTGTGCGCACTTGAGAAGAAAGTGTAATCTGCTGTTTGTGGATGGAATGTCCTATAAATATCAATTAAATCTATCTGGTCTATTGTGTCATTTAAAGCTTGTGTTTCCTTATTAATTTTCATTTTGGATGATCTGTCTATTGGTGTAAGTGAGGTGTTAAAGTCCCCCACTATTATTGTGTTACTGTCGATTTCCTCTTTCAGAGCTGTTAGCAGTTGCCTTATGTATTGAGGTGCTCCTATGGTGGGTGCATATATATTTATAATTGTTACATCTTCTTCTTGAATTGATCCCTTAATCATTATGTAGTGTCCTTCCTTGTCTCTTGTAACATTTTTTATTTTAAAGTCTATTTTATCTGATATGAGTATTGCTACTCCAGCTTTCTTTTAATTTCCATGGAATATCTTTTTCCATCCCCTCACTTTCAGTCTGTATGTGTCCCTAGTTCTGAAGTGGGTCTCTTGTAGACAGCATATATATGGGTCTTGTTTTTGTATCCATTTAGGAAGCCTGTGTCTTTTGGTTGGAGCATTTAATCCATTCATGTTTAAGGTAATTATCGATATGTATATTCCTGTTACCATTTTCTTTTCTTTTTATTTTTTTTTAACATTTTTATTGGAGTATAATTGCTTTACAATGGTGTGTTAGTTTCTCCTTTATAACAAAGTAAATCAGTTATATATATACATATATCCCCATATCTCTTCCCTCTTGCATCTCCCTGCCTCCCACCCTCCCTATCCCACCCTTATAGCTGGTCACAGAGCACCGAGCTGATCTCCCTGTGGTATGTGACAGCTTCCCACTAGCTATCTATTTTGCATTTAGTAGTGTATATATGTCCATATATACACTACCACCCTGTCACTTTGTCCCAGCTTACCCTTCCCCCTCCCCGTGTCCTCAAGTCCGTTCTCTAGTAGGTCTGCGTCTTTATTCCTATCTTGCCCTTAGGTTCTTCATGACCATTTTTATTTTTTTTTAGATTCCATATGTATGTGTTAGCATATGGTATTTGTATTTCTCTTTCTGACTTACTTCACTCCGTATGTCAGACTCTAGGTCCGTCCACCTCACTACAAATAACTCAATTTCGTTTCCTTTTATGGCTGAGTAATATTCCATTATATATATGTGCCACATCTTCTTTATCCATTCATCTGTCGATGGACACTTAGGTTGCTTCCATGTCCTGGCAATTGTAAATAGAGCTGCAATGAACATTGCCCTATTACCATTTTCTTAATTGTTATGGATTTGTTTTTGTAGGGCCTTTTCTTCTCTTGTGTTTCCCACTTAGAGAAGTTCCTTTAGCATTTGTTGTAGAGCTGGTTTGGGGGTGCTGAATTCTCTTAGCTCTTGCTTGTCTGTATAGCTTTGGATTTCTCCCTCGAATCTGAATGAGATCCTTGCTGGGTAGAGTAAGCTGGGTTGTACGTTCTTCCCTTTCATCACTTTAAATGTGTCATGTCACTCCCTTCTGGCTTGTAGAGTTTCTGCTGAGAAATCAGCTGTTAACCTTACGGGAGTTCCCTTGTATGTTATTTGTCATTTTTCCCTTGTTGCTTTCAATAAGTTTTCTTTGTCTTTAATTTTTACCAATGTGATTACTATGTGTCTCCGCTTGTTTCTCCTTGGGTTTATCCTGCCTGGGACTCTCTGCACTTCCTGGACTTGGGTGGCTCTTTCCTTTCCCATGTTAGGGAAGTTTTCGACTATAATCTCTTCAAATATTTTCTCGGGTCCTTTCTCTCTGTCTTCTCCTTCTGGGACCCCTAAAATGCGCATGTTGTTGCATTTAATGTTGTCCCAGAGGTCTCCTAGGCTGTCTTCATTTCTTTTCATTCTTTTTTCTTTATTCTGTTCCACAGCAGTGAATTCCACCATTCTGTCTCCCAGGTCACTTATCTGTTCTTCTGCCTCAGTTATTCTGCTATTGATTCCTTCTAGTGTATTTTTCATTTCAGTTATTGTATTGTTCATCTCTGTTTGTTTGTTCTTTAATTCTTCTAGGTGTTTGTTCTTTAATTCTTTTAGGTCTTTTTTAAGCATTTCTTGCATCTTCTTGATCTTTGCCTCCATTCTTTTTCTGACGTCTGGATCATCTTCACTATCATTATTCTGAATTCTTTTTCTGGAAGGTTTCCTATCTCCACTTCATTTAGGTGTTTTTCTGGGGTTTTATCTTGTTCCTTCATCTGGTACATAGCCCTCTGCCTTATCATCTTGTCTGTCTTTCTGTGAATGTGATTTTTGTTCCACAGGCTGCAGGACTGTAGTTCTTCTTGCTTCTGCAGTCTGCCCTCTGGTGGATGAGGCTATCTAAGAGGCTTGTGCAAGTTTCCTGATGGGAGGGACTGGTGGTGGGTAGAGCTGGTGTTGCTCTGGTGGGCAGAGCTCAGTAAAACTTTAATCAGCTTGTTTGCTGATGGGTGGGGCTGGGTTCCCTCCCTGTTGGTTGTTTGTCCTGAGGTGACCCAACAGTGGAGCCTACCCGGGCTAATGGCAGACTCTGGGAGGACTCACACCAAGGAGTACTTCCCAGAACTTCTGCTGCCAGTGTCCTTGTCCTCATGGTGAGACACAGCCACCCCCTGCCACTGCAGGAGACCCTCCAACACTAGCAGGTAGGTCTGGTTCAGTCTCCTATGGGGTCACTGCTCCTTCCCCTGGGTCCCGATGCGCACACTACTTTGTATTTGCCCTTCAAGAGTGGAGTCTCTGTTTCCCCCAGTCCTGTCGAAGTCCTGCAATCAAATCCCACTAGCCTTCAAAGTCTGATTCTGTAGGAAGTCCTCCTCCCGTTGCCGGGCCCACAGGTTGGGAAACCTGACGTGGGGCTCAGAACCTTCACTCCAGTGGGTGGACTTCTGTGGTATAAGTGTTCTCCAGTTTGTGAGTCACCCACCCAGCAGTTATGGGATTTGATTTTATTGTGATTGCGCCCCTCCTACCGTCTCACCGTGGATTCTCCTTTGTCTTTCGATATGGGGTATCTTTTTTGGTGAGTTCCAGTGTCCTTCTGTCGATGATTGTTCAGCAGTTAGTTGTGATTCTGGTGCTCTTGGAAGAGGGAGTGAGAGCATGTCCTTCTACTCTGCCATCTTGAACCAATCTCTCCCCCTTCTTGATATTCTAAATGATTTTTGAAAAAGGGACCCTGCATCTTCCGTTGCACTGGGCCCTGTAAGTTATGTAGCTAGCCATGGTTAGAGTAATTTTTGAGGCCTGCCCTGGACCAGGCTGTGAGGAGAGCTGGTGAGGACCCTGGAGCCTGGTTGGAGGAGAAGATCCTGGCTTGTGGCTCCATGAAAAGCAGATGGTTCTGACATTGAAGCTACAAAAGCAGCTCTTTATAACAGTATGGACTTTCAAGTTCCTCAAAGGAGGCCATGGAATCTGTTTGCTTTTGCCCTGAAGGCAGCAACTACTTCCTCCTTTTGTGCCTGAATGCACATTAGACCAGAGTTCCTTATGGGCCCGCAGTCTGTGAAGGAAGCATTACCACTGACTGCTGAAAATGATGAGGCATTCATCCTACCTGTAGATGACTGTTTTGCATTTCAGTCAATCAGCTCCTGAGCGCAGATGGAGCCATGACCTCTGGTGGGCTCTGCTTTCTCAGTGATGGAGTAAGTAGCCAGGAGGCAGCCTTCATCACATCTCCAGCAGCTTCTTGTGTGCTGTGGTTCATAGCAGTTGGATTTGTCTACACTGCTCTCCTCATCATTTCCATCCTCTCCCCACATCCCCCCATCCTCCATACGTTACACATCCCTGCATCTCTGCATCTGTGTATCCCTACATCCCTTCATCCCTCCCATCCCTGCATCCCCACTTTCCTACATCACCCACATCTCTGTGTCCTCCATACCTCACAAATAACTTGAATCTCCACATCTCTGTATCTCTGCATTCCTTCATCCCTGCATCTCTGCATGCCCCACACCCCTGCACTTCTGCATCCCATTTGTCCTGTTCACAGAGCTGGTCCTGGGGATACAGGAGAAGATGAGAAGTACCCACAGCTGTTTCTTCTCCTCCTTAAAGCAGTTTAGCTAATAAAGGAATATGGATTTAGGAGTAAGATCTAATTTCAAAGCCCAGTGTGGCCATTTAATAGCTGGGTAAGTTCTTAGGCAAGTTACTTAGCTCTTTTGAGGCACAATTTGAGGATTATATGAGAAACAGATCTAAGGCACTAGACTCAGGGCCGTTTAAGCACCTTCACACTTGGCAGCTCATCTCCTTTTCTGGAATTTTCTACTAGTATCCCTGTTGTCCCCTCTCCCACCGTCCGCTCTACCCCATCTGAACATCTCTGGGGATACCAGAAATGGCCAAAGAAGATTGGGCTTGGATTTTCCTCTGAAGTGCAGATAAGTTGATGCACTTACACATCTTCTGTTATCACTCATGAGCAGCCTCAGTATTCCCTGTGGTTTCAGTGAGTGAGCACTGAGCTGCAAGCACCCCTGAGGTACCAGGCCAGTGTCAGGCACTGAGGATGCAGGGAATGGCCAGTTACCAGTTGTTGAGCATCTCACAGCTCTGCCTTATTAACTAGCAGAGTAAAGCCTTTGGGAGACCTGGTTTACTGAGTGATCTTGATGTCCTTCCATGGATGTACATTGGAGATGGACACATGGGGTCTTTGGGAGCCCAGCTTTCATCCAAGCAGTTCAAATCAGCATATTCCTAGCCTTGGAGACTTCAGCCACCTTAGAGCACAGTGGAAGTTGGTTGGCTTGAATGAAAGTTGAGTTTCTTCTCCTACTCAGACAATTCAATTTAATGATTATTAAATTTAATGATTTAAATTTAATGATTATTAGGTGTGTATCCTGGGTAATTTTTCAGACAGATGTTGACTTCTGGCTTATAGTGGGCAAGAGAAGAGACCAGAAACATGTCTGTATCATAGATTTGATAGTTGGAGAGAGCTGGTAGACACATTTTTTATTTGTATTCTAAAGATACAGGATGTGTGCAAAGTTCAGGCACCAAACTCATATAAAATATATTTATGTTTCAAGAATGCCATAAAAGAGCAGTAATTTTTATAGCCTCAGATTATTTTGATCTTTTCCAGCTTTCCATCTTTGTTATCAACTGTACTTTACATGTCTGTCATAATATTTGTCTTTCCATTCCTTTTTAATGGGTCAGGATATTTTGGAATCAATTATGCAATGCTTTTGTTTCTCACATTAAATGTACCATCAATTCTTTTCTTAAATATTTTGAATATTGAAAATAATTTCTTAAGTGACATTAATTATGATGCACATCTCTGCTGAGCTATTCTTCCCTAGTGATATTAATGATAGTGTTTCAGCTTTCCTGACTGTCTCTGTTATTAACCCATCATAAATACCAGCCCCAATTAGTGTACAGAAATGAAATCAGTTGAGGAGTGGAATGTATGTGCAGCAAATAAAGAGTCGATGCTGTCTTTCTCCGAGGAACAACTGAATTTTTTCAACTGTCAAATCTGAATTCTTAATAGTTCATTTTGTGTAAAAATTCATTCTTTGATTTTTCCCCCATTTTACAGAATAATTTGTAACCACAGTTGGTGGTGATGTCTGTTTGCAAAATCTTATCCTTTGATTTGTTGCATTCCGTTAAGTCAGAAAATCCTTTTTTTGATTCAAAGATATTATGCTGTGTAGCTCCTTATTACTGTCTGGTTGCACTGTCTCTACTTTTGTGTCTTTCTTTACTCTTGATTTTTTTCCTTTTCTTCTCTCTCTCTTCCCACCAAGGCTTTATCTTTCCCTGCCTCCCACCTCCCCTCTCTAACTCCCTTTTTCCTTTTCTCCCTCCCTCCCTCCCTCCCTCTCCCCTTCCCTCCCTCTCCCCTTCCCTCCCTCTCCCCTTCCCTCCCTCTCCCCTTCCCTCCCTCCCTCCCTCCCTCTCCCCTTCCCTCCCTCCCTCCCTCCCTCTCCCCTTCCCTCCTTTCTGTTCTCTTGTTCCTTTCTTTGTTTTGGAATGTGTTAGCAGAAGTGGAACTGAGACTGTTGACTTGTGTGTACGTTCTACTCAGCCCAGGATGAACCGGAAATGCTTTCTGCTCGGTCATTTGGCTTTGTAGAGTGTTGGAGAGTCCTGACAATTTTGGATGATCAATACATATCTATAGACTAATAAAATTTTTCATAAAACAGATTTTTCAAAGTTTGTAATAGAGAGCTTTTAAATCAGCAAACATCTTGGACACATGTGCTTCCCTTGCGTCTCCTTTCCAAGAAAATAGCTCTTCCTTTGGTTGTTTAAGATGTGCATCAGAGGGCCTCTTAACATACATGGCATTGTGCTTGGCGTAGGCTTGGAGTTAGGGATCCAAAAGTAGTTTTCTTCAAATCAGGATACTTTTAAAAGTGGAAGAGGGGCTATTGATAATTACTCTTGGACAACAGTTATAAACCAGGATTACCCTAGTTAAATGTGGGATTGCCAGGTAAAATATAGGACACCCTGTTGAATTTGAAATTTAAATGTAACTGAGAGTCCTGTGTTTTTATTTGTTATCCTGGCAACCCTATTTGTAGTCATAAACACGTGGGATGTGCTCCCTGCCTGTAGGGTGCTTCTGGTCCAGTAATCATAACCAGGTTATCAATCTCAGGCACCAGGCTGATTACTTAACAAATCACAACCCTGGGAGGTGGGCGGTGCTTTCCCACTTCACAGGGCATGATTAACAGGTTAATGACATCCCCAAGGTCAGACAGCTAGGACCTGCAGGGTGGGGTAAGGAACGGGGAGTCAGGGCCAGGACCTCAGATCCTTCTACCTGCAAAGCCTGTGCCCCTTCCACCCCGTGCCCTCCTCCCTTCCAACCAGCATGTGACAGCAATGAGCTCCTTTTGCAAGGTTTAAAAGAGGTCCTGCAGGAAAGTGAAGAGCCTTCAAGGCTGCTTCTCCACTGCTGGATCTTCCAGGCAGCAGGAGGCAACCAGCTGTTTTCACTGTATCAAACCCGAAACATGTCACGCAGAAAAAATGTCAAGTCATTTTGAAAAATGTCTGAAGCATAATGTGCTTGACAGGGGTGAAATAGCATCGACCATAGTCACGTAATTACTACCTCAGTGTTTGTTTACCGTGCAGCCCTCTTTTTCTTCTACTCTAATTAAATCAATCTGAGCAACAACACAGCCTTATAAAACCCAGGTCTCAGCCTGTACAGCAGTCAGCTTTTCTCAGGTTCTTTCTAAGCCTGATCCTTGCCAGGTTGACTAAGCAACTTAACAGTTTCTTCCACGTTCCTATCTTCAGACTAAACTCAGACAGACTTATTGAATTAAAGTAAATGGAGGTCACCTATATATATATATTTTTCTGCCAACGAAAAATGTTAAGATAGGGTGAGGTACTGAGGTCCCAGATATGATTTGAATTTAAGCTGCCGCCAGACACCGTAATATTGTCATCCACTAGATGTCGCTGATGATTCACACCAGTGCAACTGTGAGCCCATTTCGGGATGTTAAAGTCCTTAAAAATGTCAAGCGAGAGCTAAAAACCTGGAACTTCCAAGTATTTCTTTCTTTACCTTTTGCTTTTCAATATTTTCTTCGTGTCCATTCAAATGAACCTTCTTTTCTTTTCAATGATCTCTCTCTACCTTTGTAAATTTAGCAAACAACATGTTGAATAGGTTAAGATAGGCTCTTTTATTTAAACCATCTCACTTTTTGTGTATGTTGTTTTTTTGAATTTTTTGAAACTTCTCAGACTTCATTTCCTTGATGAATTTGGTTAGTGTATATTAACATAACTTATCTAGTTACTGTAGATTTCCTGCACCCAGTGAAGTTGGTTTGCCTTTTACAGGTCTATGCTTGGTTTACTTTGAGAAAGGAATAATATTTCTTTACCACTGGGGTTTTGCCCCTGACAATAGGAGGGATCAGATGCTTCTTGTAGTCCAAGGAGACTAAGTCTTTAGTCAGCCATTCTGGCTTAAAGACTCAAGCTGGGGGGGTGCTCCTGGAGGAAGATGGGATGGTTGGATGTGGAGGGAATGAAGCCAGTCCCTCTGGTATACAGAGTAAGTTCTAGGCTGGACAATAACAGCAAAAGCAGAAACACTGGCAGCTGCTATAGATTTCCAGTCCTAATGAGCTACATTTTTTCCCCCAGAGCATGGCTAATAGGGCACGAGATCGTCAAATTTAAAAAAGGAATGTTAAAAGGAAGTAAGGATAGCTTTAATCAAACAACAACAACAAAAATTCAGAAAACTGATTTTCAGAAAAGCTTGAGACTCATGGAAAGTTATTTTAAAAGTATTATAACGGCAAGCTGTTTTTCCTTTCTTTCTTTTCTTTTTCTTTTTTTGTTAAAGAGAAAAGAAAATCTCCTATTTTTTAAACAACAAACCACCTGGTGTGGGTGTGTGTGTTGGGGGGTTGTTAGAGCCCTGTATTAGAATGAGAACTTGGTCTAGATCCTGTCTTCAACACAGAGGAGCCCTGGTGGTGTAGTACTTTCTGCAAGATGGTCTTATGCTTCTCAGCCGTAGTTGGGATTTCAGTGAGAGCTGAAAGGGACTAGTAGATTTCCGGGGACTTATACCATGGTGGTGCTTTATGGACAACTGCAGAATGAATGGAATGGCCCTTTGCCAAGCTCTCCTTCTCTTCTCCCATGGCTGCCTTGGTACCCAGCAAGATGAAGCATCCTAAAATATGAAATGGTTGGTTTTTCTGCCATGGACTTTTCTTGGAATGAAGCACTTGCTTGAGTTAATTTTTAAAATAATCTTCTATGGATTTCATTATATTGCAGAAAATATAATATCCATGAAGTAAGAATAATGTAATCATAAGAAGGTTAGATTTCCCAGCCTCTGGAAGAAAAAGACCCAAGTTCCCAGGTTATAATCTGACATTCTGTTTAGAATTTCAGGGAACGAATGCTCTGTAAATGTCTGCTTGACTGTACTGTGGATGGAGATTGGGGAAAAAGAAGCCACAATGAAGTATCAAAACACAAAACACTTCCTGAATTTCCCCACAGTATGAATTAATCATATTTGATACTAATTGTGTCCTTGCTATACATCAACTTCCTGTGTAAATTGTGGGAAAATGTGAAAACATTGCCAAGCCCCAAGCAAGTTTTACAGTGCGCTTGTATATGTGATTTGTTATTTGCTGGGTATCCTTTTCGGTACAAATTATTCTCTGCAGATTTACCAAGATGCAGTATTGCTATTTTTCACTTTTGGAAAAATTACTGATATTTCCCCTCCCCTTCAATCAAAGTGTTACAAGTATTGGGGGTTGGGTCAGTTATACAACTTTGATTGAGTTGTTGGGCTCGTTTATTTGTGCATATATTATTAAGATCCCCAGTGAATTGTTTGAGTTTTGTAATTTATAACTCTTTGTCCCAGAGCCAGCATTTAAACTACCAAATAACCATTTTTTATATCTTTGATTAAAGCTCCTCTTCCAACTCAACATACTGGGAAGTTGGCCTAGTCCTGAACATGGTTTGGTTTCCTGAAGGGTCTTGGGTGTTCTGGGTCCCTCAGATATGTTCAGGGTCTACCCTGCAGTAAAGTCCAAAACCAGCTAGACTGTTGAGTTTCCTCCAGACCTATAATGACTTCAGCAACCAGCACTTTCAGAGTAGAGTGAATACCTTAAATCTATGAAGACACTGTCAGTGGAGGGTTTCTCTACATTTATTTGATTATTGTGGAAATTTGCTTGAGAACTAATTCTTTCACACAATAACTAATATATATATATATATATAAAATACTGTACTATATGTAGTACTATATGTAGTACTATATGTAGTACAATATTATATATATATTTAAATTTATGTCCTTCAAATAAACCTAAACTTGTAGCTTTGTCAAAATATGTACTTATAAAATGTATTGATAGTTGTTCAGGCCTAATGTCCATCGTTAGGGGGTTGAGATAAATTATAGCCATAAAAATTATGTTGAGGGCTTCCTTGGTGGCGCAGTGGTTGGGAGTCTGCCTGCCGATGCAGGGGACACGGGTTCGTGCCCTGGTCCGGGAAGATCCCACATGCCGCGGAGCTGCTGGGCCCGTGAGCCATGGCCGCTGAGCCTGCGCTTCCGGAGCCTGTGCTCCGCAACGGAAGAGGCCACAACAGTGAGAGGCCTGCGTACCGCAAAAAAAAAAACTATGTTGAAAGTCTATGTTCATTAATGTGAAAAGATGGTCATGCTACATTCTCAGGCAAAACAAAATAAAAGAGAAACTAAAATGCTTTTGTACTGTTGTGGTCCCATTTTTACAAATGTGGGTGTTCATAGACATACATCTAAAAGACTATTTATGACTATCACTAGAATAGTAGAATTATAGCTATTTAAAATTTTTTGATCCTTCTGTGCCTTCTAATTTTCATGATGGAATTATATTACTTTTATTATCACAAAATAAATAAGGAAGCTTTTTCTTGCTGGGGATAAACAAAGTTTGTGTTTGTTTTGGATCTCTTAATTCATTGTGTGTTTTCAGATGCTAATATCAAAATGTAAGTAGAGAAAAAAATGCAGGTGCATTTCTGTAACAAAGTGGATTCTAGAATACAATGCCGTTCTTCAAAATACTGGACTCCATTTTAAAGAAGGAAGTAAAAACATGCTCTTTATCTGTGTGTTTGCCCCTGAAAACAAAAGCATTGAAATCACTTTCTCTACGTGTTCACTGCCAGTAGACCCATTTCATGTCTTTCTTCTCACAAGGCTTGGTTAGGATTCTGTTAAAGTTTTACTGAAATATTACAAATATATTAGGATTGTGAGGCTTTCAACATATGCATATTGCTGTTTATGATTTTTTTTCTTTTTCTAAATCACTCCAGGTGTTAATTTTAAGGAAGTTTACCTGTATTTAATTTATTTTAATTAAAATATAAAATGAGGATATAGTAAAGGTTGACAGTTTGGAAGTTCCCCATTCATGCTGTCTGCATTGTATCTTGTAAGTTCCAATTGCAAATAATGACCAAGAATTACTGGGACTTGCTTGATGCTAAAGGTTGTTTTTTTTTTTTTTTTAAACCACTCCTTTTGCTTGGGCTGAATTAATGAAGTGATGGAATTCTTTAAGAAAAAATCAAGAGGTTTTAATTCAGATAGGCTAACACATTTTAATCAGAACATTATAGAGCTGATGTTTTGATTCAAAGCAAAAAAGGAACACAAATCCACTTGTGAAATGGATAGTAAAATGACTTTGTGTTGAGCTTAATTTACATTGGAGGCTGGGAAGGGGAGGAGCAAATACAGCTCAGTGGGACAGTTATCACAGTTGTGACTAGCTGGGTATTTATTTACTTGTTCAATATCTGCCTCTCTTTCAAATTGTAAACTCTGTGAGAATGGAGACAGGGTCTCTTATCTTCTTGGTGGTTGTAAACTCCAGCAACTAGCCAGTGCCTGCAACTTAGTAGATGCTCAATAGATTAATGTCAAATGAATGAATGTGTTCTGGAAATGGTAGAGCTGTCACCTTCAGATATTCCTTCCTGGAGTTAGTTTTCCTTTGAACAAATATTCTTTAGGGTTGTATAAAATTAAAATTTGAATTGTACAAAGTAATACCTGAATCATTCCTCCTTTAAAAATGTTAGAGCATTACTGATCCATCCAGTTCTAGGAAAGATGGAGTAACCTCATTATACCCAGATCCTCCCACGTACAACTAAAAACTCTAGACGTCACATAAAGAATGAACATAGGAAGACTTTGAAAGGTAGAAAGAAGAAGACAGATGGCCTAAGGACCTTCAGACATGAGGAACCACATGGCTGTGGATCCCCTGGGTTTCCTTATTACTTCTCATACATCATGAACAGAGCATGCCAGAAGCCTCCCACTTGGACTGCCAATAAGCAGAGACTACCAGAAAATCCTGTTCCCCTAGACAGCGGACAGGAAAAAGAATGGCCTAAGAGCAGAAAACCTTTTAGGCAATATTCACCCTATACCAGCCAAATACCAATGAAAAAAATAGTCCCTCACCACCCCTATGGTTTCAGCAGAGCCAAGTAGAGAGCTGATTTTCCACCCCATGCTCCCAACCTGTACAATCAAGCAGCAGCGCTTCAATTCCCCCACCTGGTGGTGTGAGCAGGACTGAGCAAGAAGCTGGTCTCCCATTCCCTGCCTGACTGAAGCAGGCAGTGGCAGCTGCTCCCACTGTGTGGTATTTGTGTGGCTGAGTGGGAACCTGAGCTTCCAGCCCCTGCTAGGGGGACACAGGCAGTGCTCCTATTCAAGAGTGAGCTGAGTCTCCACCAGTGCCCTGTGTCAACAAGACTAAATGAAGCAGTGCAAGTTGGGGCTCATCAGTGTTCTCCTTTCTCCCACCCGGTGGGAAGCTGACCCTCTACTTCCCCACCCACACAGCAGCAATGAGACTGAAGGACATAGTGTAAAGCAGAGATAGTTGGCCCCCTGGTTTTGGCCCACCCTGGTACCCCTCCAGTGCTGGTGGGGTCCCATATGGCATCAGTGAGACTGATGAGGATGGTGTGAGGTGGAGATAACAGTACTCCAGTCTCTCCAACCCATGTGAGAGTATACCCAGTGGGCAGCTGAGCCTCAACCTCCACTGACATCAACAAAGTGGAATGAGGGTGTGGGAGGTGGGCTAGTTAGCACTCTGCTCTCTCCTCCCTTGAGGTAGTAGGACCCAGTGGGGGGCTGGGCTTCCTTGTCCATTCTGCAGCAATAAAATAGTATCTCACATCTCCCATCTACTCCTCCAGTGGCAGTGGAGTTCAACAGGAAGCTAAGCGTACACATCTACACAGAGCTAAAAAGGTGATGTGAGTTGGAGCCCCATTTCATTGGGAAGATATCAGCAGGGCCGAGGGGAGAGTTGAACTGCCACCCCACCTGAATGCAATAAGGTGATGTGACTCAGTGTGCCACTTTTGCTGAGATAGTGTTGACAGGGCCCATTGGGAAGCTACATACACACTCACCCAGCCCTCCAGCTACAGCCCAACAGGGAGAGAGACTGCTAAAGGAGAAGGATGAATAGGGTTTGGAGTCTCATAATATCCAGAATGTCCAGTGGTACAATTGAAAATCAGTCGTCATACCAAGAACCAAGAAAAATCACAAGTTGAATGAGAAAACAACTAACATGAATCAAGAGTGAATCAGAGGTTGGATTTTACCTAAAATATCAAACAGTGATTTTAACGAAGCCCTCATAAAAATACTTCAACAAGCAATTACTTATTTTCTTGAAACAAATGAAAATTGGAAAATCTCAACTAAAAACTAGAAGTTATAAAAAATCAAATGGAAATTATGGAACTGAAAAATACAATCACCAAAATAAAAGAAAAACTCACTGGATGGGCTCAATAGTAGAGTGGAGATGACAGAGCGTAGAATCAGTGAACTTGAGGACAGATCAATAGAAATTATCCTAGAATCTACCCAGGCTGAAAAACAGATAAATAGATTGTTAAAAAAAGAATAGAGCCAGGACAGGGTTGTGGTCTGTGGGATAATAAAAAAAAGAACTTACTTTCATATCATCAGAGACCAAGAAGGAGAGGAGAAAGTGAGACTGAAAACGTATTCAAAGAAATAATGGCTGAAAAATTCCTAAATTTGGTGAAAGATGGAAACCTGCAGATCCAAGAAGCTGAAGCTGAATAAACTCCAAATAGGATAAACCCAAAGAAATTTACATGAAGATACATCAGAACTACTGAAAACTAAAAGCAAAGAAAAAATTGACTTATTACTTCTAAGGGAACACTTACTTGAAATACAACAGATTTTTTAACTGAATCCATGGAGCCCAGAGGAAGTAGTAGAATATCTTTTCAGTACTGAAATTGTAGCAAGAATATCCCTTAGGCATAAAGGGTAATAAAGACATTCTCAGGCTAAGGAATGCTAAGAGAATTTTTTGGTACCTTTAAAGAGTGGCTAAAGGTTGTTCTCTAAACAGAAGGGAAATTATAGCAGAAGGCTTAGAGCTTCAGGAAGGAAAGAACATTGGAATGGGTGAAAATAGAAATGAATATAAATAATAGACTGTCCTTCTCATAAGTTTCTTAAATCATGTTTTATCGTTGAAGCAAAAATTTTAAAACCGAATGTGGTGCTCAGTGTATGTAGAGAAAACAAGACAATTATAGTTACAAAGTGGGGAGTGTAAAGGGAGTTAAATACGTGTAAACTTTCTACATGTCACTAGCAACATCTCTATTAGTAGACTGTGATAAATTATGCATCTATATACCTAGAACAACCAGTATTTCAAATTGGTGATTCTCCTTCCTGACATTTTTTCCAAACATGATTACATACCTTACAAAATGCAGAGTGTTGACTTATGAGGATTTTACATAAATGCCTTCATATTTTACATGACATTCTGTAATTTGCTTTTTTATTCAATATTATTTTATAATGATTCCTCATAACCACCATGTTAGATATGAATGCACCACTTTAATTTTCTATTCCTTTATTGAGACACATTTTTTCCTGGCTTTAGCCACTACAAGCAGTGCATAATGGGCATGCTTGTTGGAGGTTCCTTGAGTATGTGTGTGTTTGGTTTTGAATTTTTCTAATTGAAATAAAACCCCTTGGGTATTTTCCCCTGTATTGTTTCTTTGGCTCATTCTGGCCCATATGCTAAATCAGATTCTTGGAGATCCCACTTAGCAGGGGATAGCTTTCCTGGAAATGCAAGCTCTAAGAGAATCAGAAGATGTGCTCCTGTACATCATGGTAGACCTTCAGCCAGGGTTTTCAGACATTGCTGGTCACTGACTCCTCCCTGACCGCAAGGATGTTTAAGAAGTCTTTTCATTATATTCAAGGATCCCTGATTGCCTACAGGTCCATTTCCTTGAGGATTCCTGGGGCCACTAGAAAACTCGCTCCATTCTTTTCTTCCTTGATTTTTTACAGCGTGGATGGACATGAATTCCCTGCATATCTCTGGTCAGTTAAGATGGTTAAACACAGCTCGTCAGGAGGTCCAGTGAATGGCAACAGAGGTGCCAACACTGCACTCAGGTAGCAAGGGAGACAGATGCTCTTTGGCTAAGGGTGTTTGCAGGTTGGTACACTGTCACTCACTGGCCAGAAGTGGACAGACATTATAGATGCTTGACAGCACATTGGTGGGGTGTGGGGAAGAGACGTATATATAGATGTACACGCACTGTATATATGAGTTCTGTAGGGGTCGTATTAAGGAAAATATTAGAGACAAATGGAATTATGGTAAATTAGTGATGATCAAATGGCTAACTAAAGTTTCTCTGAGGACAAGAAAGGCTTTGTTAACTCCTTGGGAAGGGTAGTAGGAAGAGGGGCAGAGTCACTCCTTTATTGCTACTAATGCTATTTGAATATGGAAAATCTGTTGGTTTCTAAGTAAATCTTTTTTTCCCCTTAACTTTCTTGTGGGTTACTTCCAAAATATGTTGGAAAAATAATTTGGAAGCTGACATGTAGGGGATTTTAGTTACTAATTTGTGTTTTATGATATTCCTTACGATGGGTGATTCGTCTTTATCTGTCTCCAAATAAGGGGCATGAAGACTTACAAACAATTTTCAGTTGTGAAAATCTTCCTAAATAAATGTTGCTTTAGGAAATCAGGATGAGCATTTGCCACTGATTTTCAGAGCAACTCCCTGGGAGATGGAAAAAGTCTTTGAGAAGTCAGTGTATATTTAATGCATATTTCTTTGTTTAAAAGAAAGATTGAATTATTACTAAAAGCATTTAAGTTGACCTCTCTTTTGTAGCAAGGGCATTTAGATGGCTAAATTATGATAAGGGGAGTAATGTGTTTGTCAGCTATTACCATTCTAAATTTGCATAAAAGTAATCATAATAGTAAGAGACATTAAATGCATTAATTATCCATTAAAGCGGTAATTTAACAATCATTAAGAGAGGCACTAGTATATTGGTGATCATCTTTACAAATGATATACTTGATCTAAGCTTTATATAACATCAAAAAGATTAATCTGCCATTTTTACTTTGGTAAAATATACATTTTGTTTTAGTTTTCTGGTGTTCTCATGAGAGGAGGTGAGCTTAAGGTCTTTTTTCTCTGCCATCTTGTCTCCAATCCATCTGTCAGGCAGCTGTCCTGTCAGGGGCTCCTCAGGGTCGTGGAGTCGCCTGAGGGGCACATCTCAAGTCTGAGGCACCCAGGGTGCTGTGTGCTGGGGGACTGGAGGCACCGTCTCTGCTCTGAAGCATCGGGGGACTGGACCTGTGTCTAGGACCCGGGGTACATCTCCGACCGGGGTTTATGTCTGATTTACTAAATCCTTTTTGCAAGGTGAGGCCTTCTCATACTAAGAACTGCTTCCTTCCGTGCTCATTATCTTGAGCTTTTCACTGAGGAGTTTAGAAGCTGGTAAAATGAGGAGATGTAAGTGGATTGCTGGTTTATTATAAAAGGATATATAACTTAGGAGCAGCCAGATGGAAGAGATGTGTAGGGCAAGATGTTGGGAAAGGATTCAGAGCTTCTATGCTCTCCTCTTGTAGTTTTCTGGTAGCTTCTGTTAAGAACTGAATATTGGAATGAAGGAGCAAGCATACATCTTGTGCCTGTCCTATAAGTTTGAACAAGATATGTGGGGATACCAGTACCCAACCTTTGACCAGGTATGGGTTGGTCACTTTGGCTGGCTGGGTCCATATTTCCAGCTGGCATGGGTGAGAAACCTTGCCATTGTCTCAGGATCAGTAGCTGTTAAAGCAGCCTCATCACTCTGCCCAGTGCCTCCTGTCATATTGATCGTATGGCAACTGGAGGTGCCCACCTCCTACCTTCTGGACATCACAGCCAGCAGCCTGGAGTCACCTTTGTCCAGCCCATCTCTCACCTTTGTCCAGCCCATATCGTGTCTTATTTTGAAATGTCTTTGTCTCCATTGGAGTTACTGTGCTTGTAAGTGAAGGAAACCCCCTCAAGCTAGCCTGCATAAAAGAGTTATTTTTGTGTGTGTGTGTGTAAATCAGGGTAGAGAGTTAGCTTTTGGAACCAAAGGGCAACAGAATAGCCAGGCCTCCTGAAGGTCTGCGGTCAGGAAGGGGAGAGTTCTTAGCAAACAAGGCAGTCTCTCTCCCACCCACTGGCGTCTGCTGCTTTTTTTTCAGCCTTGTTGCAGACCTGGTTTCTCTGCTTTGCCAGGGATGTGGGCCCCAGCCCTGAACTGATGTGCCTTTCTGAGGCCAGTGCTTGCAGTTGACGGACTAGAGGGTTTGAGTCCTGATCCCACGTTCCTAGGAGGGAGAAACCGAGGCTGTGTTTTCATCGTGTACCCACCCCTGGTTCAATAAGCCATGATTAGGGGACAGGTTTGTGTCATAAAACGTGCCCCAGGGGAGGCAGTTAGAGAAGACTGATGACTGGCAAACTCCCTAAGTCAGTGTGCCTTTACCCCTGGGACATACGCTCTCCTCACCATGGGAGACCAAGTCCTCCTCTCACATCAGGAAGGGTGGAACCAGCTCTCACTGTTTCCTCCCTTCCTACCTGCCCCTTTCCCTCTTCCCTGCTACACAGCTGTCCAGATGTGCTTCTCTAATGTAACATTTACATCATGTCACTGTTACACTTAATAACTATGGTCTTTCTGATACTCTGATACTGGCAAGTCCAGTATCAGACTGGCAAGTCTTGCATTCAGAGGGCCCTTGGATCTTCCCAGGCCAGCCTTGTTTTCACTCCCCTTCACTTCCAGCACCCAGCCGGGCTGGCTTGTGACCCACTCTTTTCTTACCCATACCCTAGATGTGTGCTCCTGCTGTGCTCCTTGTCTGGAGTGCTCCCCACCTCTCTCCTCTCCAGTTCCAGAGATTCAGCTCAGCTCAGGTGGACCTGGCTTTAGGCGTCTAGACTGGGAATGTTCATACCTGCCTTGGGGGATTGGTGTGAAGAGCAGCCAGCTCTGAGCCCTGCTCCTGGGGCTAACAGTGGTGTTAGGAGTGGTGTCAGCAGCTGGAGATGTTTTTCTTTAAGGTCCAGCAATCTCCATCCTCCCCAGGAAGTTCACCCTAACTGTGCTCCTCCTTCCTGTCTTCAGGCTGCCTCTATCTCATTGCCAAAGTCTAGCAAGTAACTGTTCTGTAGTATGTACTGGTGTTCCTGGTGCCCCTTGCTGAACTGCAAAGTCCTTAAGGGTAGGAATGGTGTCCTCTATTTTTTTTTAGTCTATGGCACTCGGCACTTAGTACTTGCTTTTCTTCTTCATTATTAGATAAAGGAGATCTAGTTTAGCTCAGTAAACATTTTAAAGTGCCTTTTATGTGCCTGATATAATTCACTGAAAAAATTATCCTTGACCCAACAAGGGCCCATGGGGTGAATAAGTTATGAAGGATGATATATTTGATCGGCATGGTAGGACACAAACACTTTTACTTTCAAGTTTCTAATTATGCACGGTTTTATACTGGGTTTTGAACAAAGAAAATCACAAAGAACCATTCTTTTTGCTTGAATCTGCTTAAATTATTGATAATGGCTTACGTAATGAATCCATTATGGTGGACTCTAGAGGATAACTTGCAGAGCCTATTTTAACCCCCTTCTCCCTTGCCTTCCTCTCCTTGATCTCCCAGACTCCCTTTCATCTGTGAAGGCCCATGTGACCTAGTTCTGGCCAATGAGATATTGGAAGACATTCCTAGAGAAGATTTCTCCCATCACTTAAAAACAAAGATGGGTGAAGAGAAAACTTTTCCCCTTTTGCCTTCTCCTACTTGGAACACAGATGCTATGCCTAGAGTTGCAGCAGCCATTCTGCTACCACGAAGATGAAAGCCATAGGCTAAGGCTGGTAGACTAGCAAGATGGGAGAAGCTGATACCTCAGAGAATGTTCTTGAACAGCTGCACCTGCCCTTAACTGCCCACTTCTGGACATAAACCTCTTACTTGTTTAAGTAGTTGTTGGGTGGCCTTTTTGTTCCTTGAGTTGAATGCACTGTCATGGACTGAGATTCACACAGCAGCACCAAATCTTTAGCTGAAGAGGGTTAAGAATCATGCCCCTTGGTTGAAATAGCTTAATTCAGTTGCTCCCTAAGTCAGCATTTATTCACCCATGAATCCCTCCTTCATTAATCCAATCAACCATGTCTATATCCATTTGATATATATGGACAGGGCAAGGGCCTACTGTATGTGCAGCACTGGGCCAGATCCTCTGAGAAACAGAGTTCCCATCTTACTTGTGGTCAGCCACTTCGTGAGTTGCTGAGATGAAGGTCAGAGACAGGACAGAGAAAGAGCTTGGGCTTTTGGTGGATGTGAAACCATCCCTCTATTTGCTGACTGCTTGGGAACTTGAACATGATCCATTTTTCTCTAACCCTGCCTTGTCTCTAGAAATGGCTATTAATACCTACTTATAGAGAAGGGCTGCTTGGAACATTTAAAGATGGAATATTTGTCCTGGCACACAGAAGTGCTGAATGAAAGTCCATGGGGAAGGAAGCAAAGGGGAACTGTTGATGAAGAAAAGCACCTTGAATAAATTCCTCTAATTTTATTGGTGAAAGAGACTACATATAGTGAGGGGGTTAAGTGGCATCTTTATACACCAGAACCAGTCTCTGGGGAATTCGGGCTACACCAGGAATTTTTCTCTACCACCAGCCGTCTGCCTTTTCTCTGGGTTGTTTAGTTTTGTCGCCTAAGTGTATGTGTGTCTGTGTGGTTGGGAGGCGGGTGAGTGGGCATGATAATGAGGCACAGCTCCCTTTAGGCAGTGCCTTAGGTTGTGGTTAATTTGTTGCAAAACTCATGACTGGCAGGCTCCAGTTTCCATACACTGGATTGTCATATAGGGAATCCACAACTACGGCTTTTAATTCTTTGAGGCTTCTTTGCTAGGAAGAATTAGAAAGGTAGAGGGGGAAGGACCAGCATGGGGTATGCTTTCCTCCCCTCATCTGGCATGTCCACCCAATGTTTACCAGGAGGAGCAGACACATCTTGCACAGATGGCTTGGTCCTGGGGTCTGCTCTCCATATACAGCATCCTTTCCTTATAGGGTCAGTAGGATTGTGTTCAGTCTTCATGTTTGTCTCTTGCCACGTCTTGTCTTTAACACAGGCAGATAGAAGAGATTGGGAAGGAGAAGGACTTTCATGGTTTCTTCCTTTGATCTGAGTCATGGGTCACAGATCAAAATGGCTACAAAGTCATCTTTGCTTTACAAAATTCTGTTGCAAACATGCTGCTGTTTTGTTTTGTTGGGGGGAGAGTAGGCTGACGATTTGGTTTTTATGTACTCCAATTCTCTTTGCTTCTGGATGTCCTCATTGTGTTATTTAACATTGGCAATGAGCTTGAAACTACCAATTTATCCCAGCAAGGCAAGGAAAGCGTGGAGGCTTGGCCACATAGAATGTCACAGAGATGATGAGTATGGCACACTGTTTCCCCCTTATCATCGGTTCCCACCTTCATTTGGATGCTTCCTCGATGAATGTCCTTGTTTGAATATATTAACCAAGGTGCCTAGTTTTTCCCCCAGCCAGAGGGAAGCCCCCGTCCCAAACCTGACCTGTTAGACTTTCCCAGGACTTCAAATTAAGCAGAGTGTCCCAGATGCTCTTTCTCTGGCATTTTCCTGACCATGATATTGAATAATTCTTGCCACTTGGAACTCCACGGTGGTCCTCGTTCCTTCTTTTTTGAGTCTTGCTCTCCAGTCTTTTTGATTCTGTGAGGTCTCTGAGTGCTTTCCAAACATTCCCTCTTGTTTAAATCGCCATAGTGAATATATTTTGCTTGCCACCAAAGAACCCTGGCTGATGCAGTGGGCCTCTTCATAAACTAACCTGTTCCTTTTCTTGTACTTTTCTATCTGACTTTGTCCATGAGCAGCTATCCTGGGATGATAGACAAATCAAGGAGGCCAAGTAACATGAGTTAGGGCCTGATGGAGCCGAACCTCTCTTCCCCAGGGGGCACTCAGAGCTGCCAGGAGCACATAGTTCTCACTTTTGTTGGTTTTAAGCTAATGGTTGTCCTGAATGTTGAGACCCTCAGAGCTATATATTTCTGAATAACGTGACCATAGACTCCTTACTCAGAACCTTGCTTACTACTCAGTACTGCTTTTAGGGTTTCCTTATTACAAATAACTGAATTCCTTTTATTAACACTTCAGAGATAGATATTCTCTTTCTTGAGGAATAGTCTACCTAAGCTCATTCCTCCATGAAATCATCCTCTCCTCACCCCTCCCCTCCCCCTTGAACAAAGTGAGCCTGTGCCGACCATGAATGAGTTAGAGCTAAATGTGCCAGAGGCTGCAAACTCCAGAGCCCATCTGAGCCAGGCAGGTAACAGATAGGAGTCCAGTCACCCAGGTGTCAGATGATAAGCAGTAGTGATTCTGAGCCTCAGGTCAGGGATACAATGGCAGGGGAAGAGAGTGGGACAAGCATAACACACGGCCCCTCCAAGTTAGTTCACCACTGCTCATCTCCAGCTGCTGCTGCCATGTGCCAAGGTAGGCCCACTGTTGTCAGAGCTGGACATTTGTATTTTGAAGTGAACCATCCCATTTAAAAAAAGTGTTGGCAGCAAACTGAAATTTAAAACATCGTGCATACCTCATTACTTGGGCCAAACAAAACATGTCTACAGACAGATCTTAGCCTGGGGTCTCAAGAATTCTTGACCTGTATACTCTGAGCTATAGTAATTCATAGAGAAAAACAGCTTACAGAAGATCATGCTTAGAAGGTATCTACATCTATCTGTATATAGATATAGATACAGGTACAGCTATAGATATCTATGTGTGTGTGTATATATACACATACAGTATATGCATGCATACGCACACATTCATATATGAATGGGGAGAAAGTAGAGAATCCACATCATTATTGCCAGTAATTATCTCTTAGAGGGAAGGAGGTGGGGAGCACTGGGGCACGTACAATTTTCATGTCCCATTTCTGTAATGTGTATGCTTTTAGTGACAAACATCTTACTTTGGTAGTCAGAAAAAAAAAGGGGATACAACTAAAATGGGAGGAGAGGAGTTGGGGCCTGATAGTGCTGTGTTTGTACGGTTATCCCAGAAACTCCCTTGTTTTATAGGGATGGGTGTTTACAAGTGTTCTCATCCCTTATCGCAGAGCTCCTTGAAGGCAGGAACCACTTCATTTTTGTTGCATCTCCAGTGCCTGTCATAGAAGCTGCCCCAGTGTGTAGGTGACCGTTGGTGTGTTTGCTCTGCATGAACTGAATGAGTGGTAAAGTAGGTTGATAGAAGCAGCTCTAGTAATAAAGAAACTTCAGAGCAGGTTTGGACTTCCTGTATTAGTTGTATAATCGCCTCAGTGCTGGGTTTCATGTACCTGTGTTCACGGAAGGGGGACATTTTTATGTCTTGCTTTGCCAATCTGCAGTTTTACAAGATGCTTCAAGTTTACACTCTCCATGTCTCCTGATTAATCTGCTGTCGTCTTCTTTTGACATCCACATACGCTCAGAATCAATGCCCTTACCTGTTCAGGTTCTCAGTTTCTAAACTTTGGCCAATTTGGTCAAAAAGTTTCATGGGGGACAAATCCATAGAGCATAGAGAAGAAAGACCTCTCTCTACACAGATGGAAAAGTGAGGCCTCAAAAGGGAGCTGCTTTAGGTGAGGCCCCACAGGTGGTGAGGGGGAGGGAAGAGGCGAGAGGCAGGTGTCTGGGCCCACAGGTCGGGCCTCTTGCGTACTGTGCTATTGCTTTGTCTTTAAAAAACACATGAAAGAATGCTCAACATCATTAATCATTAGAGAAATGCAGATCAAAACTACAATGAGATATCATCTCACACCGGTCAGAATGGCCATTATCAAAAAATCTACAAACAAGAAATGCTGGAGAGGGTGTGGAGAAAAGGGAACCCTCATACACTGTTGGTGGGAATGTAAATTGATACAGCCACTATGGAGAACAGTATGGAGGTTCCTTAAAAAACTAAAAATTGAACTACCTTACGACCCAGCAATCCCACTTCTGGGCATATACCCTGAGAAAACCATAATTCAAAAAGAGTCATGTACCACGATGTTCATTGCAGCTCTATTTACAACAGCCAGGACATGGAAGCAACCTAAGTGTCCATCAAGAGATGAATGGATAAAGAAGATGTGGCACATATATACAATGGAATATTACTCAGTCATAAAAAGAAACGAAATTGAGTTATTTGTAGTGAGGTGGACGGACCTAGAGTCTGTCATACAGAGTCAAGTAAGTCAGAAAGAGAAAAATACCGTAATGCTAACACATATGTATGGAATCTTAAAAAAAAAAAAAGTCATGAAGAACCTAGGGGCAAGATGGGAATAAAGATGCAGGCCTACTAGAGAATGGACTTGAGGACACGGGGAGGGGAGAGGGTAAACTGGGACAAAGTGAGAGAGTGGTAGTGTATATATGGACATATACACACTACTAAATGTAAAATAGATAGCTAGTGGGAAGCTGCTGCATACCACAGGGAGATCAGCTCGGTGCTTTGTGACCAGCTATAAGGGTGGGATAGGGAGGGTGGGATAGGGAGGGTGGGAGGGAGGGAGACGCAAGAGGGAAGAGATATGGGGATATATGTATATGTATAACTGATTCACTTTGTTATAAAGCAGAAACGAACACACCATTGTAAAGCAATTATATTCCAATAAAAATGTTAAGGAAAGAAAAGAAAACTTTCAGGGAAGGACAATGAGTAATATAACAAACACCAAGATTATCACTCAGAATTAATGGATGTTCACCTTTTGTCATTTTTCACGTTTTGGGGTGTCCTTTTGTTTCCTATCCTTAAGGAATACTGCTTATTTTTGATCAAATCATATTTGCATTTCATCCTAATGGTGGGATTCCTAAATGATGATATTTAAGGAAGCATCATGGCGGTGATGTCCAAGCCATCTCAGAATTCAGGCTGCAGATGACTTTTCCATCTCTCCTGCAGAGCTGGGGCGCCTGCAGTGTGTGGGGTCTGACACACCTGCCCTGGCATTCCATCCCCAGCCCGCTACGAGGGTTCTCTGCATCTTCTGCTCCCCTGGAACAGAGTGTCTCTGAACTGTCTGCCCCACAGATGAGGCTTCTTCCACATTCCAGATTCTTCAAGGTGGGATCTGGGAGGAGGGTGCCCCAGGAGGAACGTTTTTCAAGCCCAGTGCCGACATCTCGCTTAATTACACAATAGGCACTTCTTTCAGCCAACAAGACTGTCCTTGTTTTCCAGTGTTGTGAACCAGACGTTCTGAGCTCATTTTCCTTTGATCAGTGTTATACAACTTTTTCTGAGTGCTAATCTGGTCCAATTCAAAATAGATTAAAACTGCCACATGAATGGCAGCTGTAGGTTTTGTTTTTCTTAAAAATTATTTATGGGGGGGGAGAAATCTGAGAAATTGTATTTTTCTGGGTGAAAGTATTAACAATGTATTCTTTGCCAAGATGATTAAAATTGGGGAAGTATGAAAAGAAAATAGAAGAGAAATCCTGGAAAAGCAACTTGTCTGAGGAGCACATCAGTAGCTTCAAAGGCTGTATTTCAGGAGGGGTCCTGACTGGTTCAAGCCTAAGAACCTCAAACGGCTTTAACAAGAAGTTTCCAGAAAATGAGCTATTTCCAGTGTTTTGTTTTCATGTCAGTCAAACGTAGAGTACACAGGGCTCGTAAGCCAGACCACAGAAGTGAAGGCTCTCCATCTCATGTGGTATGCTGGGGCCTTTGTGGCCAGCGAGCAGTATAGAGCTTTTGTTTGTTTAGATTCTTCTTGGCCTTGAACAATGACAGGAGGGCACCCATCTGTTGCTTCTACTGACACCCAGGGAAGACACTGCTTGGTTCTTATTAAGTCATAGTTAGATACCAGGGAAAATATGGGCCAGAGAGCCCAACTTCCCTATTCTTTTACAAATGGTGCTTTGGCAATGGTGGAAGAAAGCTATGAGGATGTCTTTCTTATAATGACACACATTCCTGTGAACCAACCTTTGAGCTCTTTTAGATGGCATTTCCGGTCATGCCAGGATGGATCATTCTATTCTTGGAGTTCTTGGAGTCCTTGGTAAATGGATTCAAGTCCTTCAGTAATACCTCTGGGAGAGGTTCTGGAAAGAACCAGCTCATGTTGAATTTAACAATAGAAAAGACTTTGTTTGTTTATTATATCTATTTTAGTTATGACAGAAAACTCAACCCAAAGTAGCATAGCAACAAGGACATTTACAAACAGGTTCAAGGGGAGATCTGGCTTCAAGCAAGGATGAATACAGGGGCTCAGATGATGTTAAAGAACACCTGAATCCTGCTTCCCTGTGTTCATGATTCTGTCCCATAGTCCTAGGCCAGTCTGTTCTCGAGTGGGCTGAGGTACCACAGCACCAACTCCACTTACCAGGCCCAAAGCCAAATGAAAAAGAAGTATCTGCTTCCCTGGAAGCTCAACACAAGTGTCTTAGAACTGAGACTCGTTGCCCCTGGATTGGCCTGACAAATTTAGCCTAAGTCACATGGCCAGTCTGAGCTGATCACTGAGCACTGGTTGCTGAGGCCTGGACTGGGAGCCTCTCACTGGGAAGAGGAGGAACCATCTCCTCCAGACCCATAGTCTAGACCTTGTTCCATCCAGGGGTACAAACAATGTCATCAAGACTTGTGCACTTTTCCTGTGTTTCAGTTTCTTCTTCCTGTGTGTTGTCTTCACTCTCAGATAAGTTATGTCCCCACCAGGTCCCCAGTGGAAAGTAGGAGATGTCTGGTTCCACCACAAAATTGCAGGGTGAAACAAGAGGTAGGACCAGGGCTGCTGAAAGGCCCACACTTCCCAACGTCCCTTGTAGAGAAGTGCCAATGAACTAACAAGTCCTCGTGCTCTTCACCTCTGTGGTCACCACTGAACTATGTATCAAACCACCCCGGACCTCTAGTATGTTTGTGAACCATTTGGACTCAGCTGTTGCTCTTGCCCAGAACTCAGTCTTTGTATCAGGTGCTTCACTTCTGCATTATTTCATCAGTACAGTGTCTTAGTTTTCCAACTGCAAGGCGAGCTAGGTCCTTCTATTTATCAGAGGAGCCATACATCATCTCTGCAGAAATTGATTCATCTTTAGTTATTTTGTGTCTCTTCATGTCTCAGTTTGACTCAAAATGAATTTAATAATGGGTTCTTTGGAACCATATGAGACGCTATCTTGTATTTATTTATTTTAGAGTGGTCGATATCAGTCAATCAACCCTTCAGTGAAAAATAAGAAAAAGAAAACTACTTTTTAATGTCGTAGTTGAATTGTATTTTTGAATCCTTAACTTTCGCGTGCTATGTTGGAATAATGTGGAGCAGCGGAATTGGATCCAAGAATCAGTACATGTTCTGTTATTAATCACACTCAGTGAATATTTCTTATAGAGTGGATTGTACAAAACACAGGAGAGAGAGCTCTGGCTTTGATATAAACAGTATAAAAGGAAGGAATTGCTCTTGTTGGCTAATATTGAAGAATTGGCTAAATATAGGAATTTGTCTCTCTGTGTAGCTGAATATATGGGGCAAGTCAGATTCACTGCATTTAATGAATATAGCGTGTTCATGTTTTCAGTGAAAAAGATTTGCTAATTTTGCATTTTAAGTTATGTTTCAAATTTGCTTTTCTTTATATTAAGGAAAAATAATAACCTCAGTGCCAATTTTATGTCATTCTGTATCTAGATAAATATACACCCACAAGCTCTACTAATTGTCCTCTCTCTTAGGCATTCTACCTATAAATGCAATAATTGGAACAACCACTTGCTTGTGGAAGAAATAGTTATTAAATTGTTTACTTATGTAATTTCTGGGTTTTTTTCCCTTTGTTAGCTAAATCATTCTGTAAAGCAGGTTCACAGTTTTGCCACTGCTTGGCTCTGGGGAGCTGGATGAGTCTTTACCTGTATTAATTTCTGAGGACTGCTATAACAAAGTACAACAAACTGGCTTAAAACAACAGGAGTTTATTATCTCATGGTATTGGAGGATGGAAGTCACAGGTGCCTGGCATTAGGACTTCACACCTTTTGAGGGGACACAATTCAACTCACATAAGTCTGCCCTTACCCCACCAGCCAAATTCATATCCTCCTCATGTACAAAATGTATTCAACTCCATCTCAACATCCCCCAAATCTTAACCCATTCCAGCATCACCTCTAAGTCAAAAATCTCACCTAAATATAATTAGCTCAAAAGGTCCCAAATCTCATCTTCTAAACCATCTAAATCAGGTATGGGTGAGATTCTAGGTATGTTCCATCCTGGGGCAAAATCCCTCTCCACCTGTGGACCTATAAAACAAGTTATTGGTTTCCAACAATACTATGGTGGGACAGGCATAGGATAAGATATTCTCATTCCATATGGGAGACATTGGAAGGAATAAAGGGGTCATGAGTCCCAAGCTAGTTTGCAACCCAGCAAGGCAAGTTCCATAGATTTCAAGGCCTGCGAATAATACTCTGTGGCTTGAGGCTCCACCCTCTGGGCCCCAGGTAGCAACCCCACCTGATTGGTCCCACCTTCTTTGGCCTCTGAAGCTGTGGCTCAGAGTCATTTTTCCTTCATTTCATCCCATCTGTCTCTTTTCATCTGAAAACAAATATGTCTACTGATATAGCAGTCTTCAAAACCTTGTCACTCTTACGTGAATGTCAAGAGGATCCACAGCAATAGACAGGATGGTTCTCCACAGATTCCTCCTGGATAATCCCATCTTTATTCCTGCTTCTGTTTAGATGGTTGATTTGATGCATGAGTCACACACCTAATCTCTCCAGCTACAGTTTGTCCAGCCCACGCTCTTGGTGTTCCCTCTAGAGCCTGCTTTCTCTGATTTTGTTATCTGGATAGCTTAAAATTTTCCCAAATCAGCAAGTGCTAGTTCCTTTTTGTTTAACAATTCTGTTCTCATTTTCTCTCTTTCCTCTTGATTTTTACTATTAGCAGCAAGGAGAAACCAGGTCACACCCTCCACACCTTGCTTTGAAGTCTCCTCAAGTAACTATCCAAGTTCATAATTTACGAATTCTACTTTCCACCCAGCGGTAGAACATAGCTCAGCCAAGTTTTTTGCTGTTTTATAACAAGGATCACCTTTCCTCCAGTATCCATAATATGTTCATCATTTCCTCTTTTTTTTTTAATGTTTTTATTGGAGTATAATTGCTTTACAATGGTGTGCATAATTTCCTCTTAAGCCCTCACCAAGACTCCCTTTAACATTCCTATTTCTAGCAACATTCCGTTGATGATGATATATGTATTCTCTAAGATGATGGGAGCTTTTTCTTTACTGCTCTCTTCTTTCTGATCCCACTCACCAGAATTGCTTTTCATGTTTCCACTAACAGTCACCTCAAAGCAATCTAGGCTTTTTCTATCATGTGCCTTGAATTCTTCCACCCTCACCCCATTACCCAGTAACAAAGCCACTTCCACCATTTTAGGTATTTGTGACAGCTGTACTCCTCTTCCTGGTACCAGAATCTGTGTTAGTTTCCTAGGGCTGCCATAACAAAGTACCGCAAAGTGGTTGCTTAAAACAATAGGAACTTGTTATCTCATGGTTCTGGGGGCTAGACGTCTGAAATCAAGATGTTGGCAAAGCTTTACTTGTTCTGAATGCTCTAGGAAAGGGTTCTTCCTTGCCTCTTCTAGCTTCTGGTGGTTGCCAGAAAGCCTTGGTATTCCTTGGCCTGCAGCTACATTATTCCAATTTTGGCCTCTGTCTTCACATGACCACTTTCCCTCTGTGTTGGTCCACATCTCTGTGTCTTCCCTTCTTCTTGTAAGGACACAAGTTATGTTGGATTTAGGGCCCCCGTAAGCCAGCATGACCTCATCTTATTACATTTGCAAAGACCCTATTTTCAAATCAGGCCATATTCACACGTACCTGAGGTTAGAACTTCAACATATCTTTTGAGGGGACATGCTACAACTCACAACACGATCCTTCTGAGACTTTTCAGTTTCCACATTTGTACAAACAGGACCTTTTTAATTGCAAATGACAGAAAACACAAATTAAACTGGCTTAGGCAAAATGAGCCCATTTGGCTCTCATAACCGATGTATAGTTATGGCTACTTCAGATTTCAGGCATGGCCTCATCCAGGGATTCAAAGAGTGTCATGAGGACCTGCACCCTCTTACTCCCTGTCAGTCCCTTATTCCTCCATGTTGTCTTCACGCTCAGGTAGATTATGCTGGATTTGCCTCCACTGGGCTCCCAACTGCTTATATCTCAGAGAAGAGGACATCTCTTATCATAATACTTGGGCTGAGATCATGCAGATCCATCTGTTGTTACCAAAAGGTGGGAGGGAGTAGGTGGTGAGTACCTTCCCGGCTAACACAGATAGATGTCCATCTCAGTACACGAAGGGGTTTAAGTAGCATGTCTTTAAGGGCCCTTCAGCTCTAACTTTGCTATGAATCTTACTACACACCCTCCACTGATTCTTGGCCAAATAGTTATATAGGATGGCTTTAGTTTCTTTGTCAATAAAACATGACTTCATAAGGTTTTTTTTTTTAACTTAATTTTTTGGATGATCAACTTTGGTGAAGTATAAATTATGTACAATAAAATCCACTGATTTTAATTGCATGATTTGATGAATTTTGACAAATGCATTCGGTTATGTAATGACCACCATAATGACTGTATAGAACATTTCCTTCATCCCCAAAGTTCACTTGTACCCCTTGATAGTCAGTTTCCTCACCCTAGTCCCTCACCCTGTTAACCGCTGATCTGTTTTCTAATATAGCTCTGCATAGGGATTTTTTTTTTTTTTGCAGTACGCGGGCCTCTCACTACTGGGGCCCCTCCCGCTGCGGAGCACAGTCTCCGGACGCGCAGGCCCAGCGGCCATGGCTCAATCCTCCCAGACTGGGGCACGAACCCGCGCCCCCCGCATCGGCAGGCGGACTGTCAACCACTGCGCCACCAGGGAAGCCCTGAATAGGGATTTTAAAAAAAATAATTCATTAAAGTATTTATAGGGCTAGAGTTAAAGGCACAATTCTAGGTAAACATTAGCTTTTATTAATATGGATGGGTTTGGTGAAATTAGGCAGAAACCATTCCTCACTTTAGGGTGAACCATATGAAATTGCCAATGTTCAATAGTTTTTAACCTATGAAAAATGACAGCTTTTCAAGGTTCAATCTGATAAGACTAGGAAAAAAAAAAAAAAAACAACCCTCAAACTACTCCTAATGGTTGGTGCATAGGGAATTTGGTGTGGAACCTCTTTGTCCCTTGTCTTTTACTCATTTGATACATATGGCCTCGTGCTTGGTGATGGCACTTTGGGTTGCCATCCAGGCTCACAGTGATCTGATGAGGAGTGGGTTATCGCTGTAGGAAGGAAGCTCTCATTTTGAGGGTGGTTTGCTTGCCCAGCGTGCATTTCTTTTAGTAGTATCCCCCAGATCTTCCTTGGGGACCCACTGGTCCCCAACTCAGCCCACAGGGTTCACATGCTTTGATCTGTTTGGTCAATCAAAGTGTGATATATAGAACCCTGTTAGAGCTAATCAGAGCCCAGCCCTGGGACTTTGCTGGAGCTATCAGGGAGGACATGCTGCCTTCTACAGCAAAGGTGTCAGCCCAGGGCTGTGAGAGCCATCTTCTGCTGTGTGGAGAAAGCCTGACAAAGCCTCACATAGAGGGAAGTAGAGCTGAGAGAGTGAGGCAGAATCCAGATGACATTGTTCGAGTCTCTGTCATATCCAGCTGTGCCTCGGGTGAGACCTATTTCTGGACTCCTCAGTTACATGAGCCAGTGCATTCCTGTTCTTTGCCTAAACCAAGTGGACTTTTTTTTTTTCTGTCACTTACAACTGCATCATTCCTGTCTTCTACAGCATGCCATCCCAAAGAGATATGTGTATGATCCTGTCTCCGGAAATGAGTTATTTAAAATATGTACTCAATAGATGTCAAAACCAAAAATGTTGTAAGAATGCATTCCTTTTAATCCAAACAGAAAGGAAATCTTCTATCTTGGTTGAGCCTGATAATGAAGAGAAAATCTAGCACTTTCTAAGATAAGACACAAGCATTTTAAAGAAAAACAGAATCCTTTCACTTCAATCTATAGTTTAAGCTATAATAATGCTTTGAAGAAACACTGAAACATCGGTGGTACTATGGACCTTGTATTTCCTATTTTACGAGGGCAAGATGGGGTCAAGGAAGTAGTCTAAGGAAGCCCTAGGGTTCCACTTGGGAGTGATTTGTGCCCACAGAGGTTGACTTTTCCCCTTCAGTCTGTTTTAGTACTCTCTTCTCCTGATGAAGCTGGATATATGTCATGGGTTCTCAGGAATGATCTGTCCCCACTTAGTAGTTCTAATTCTCATTTGGATTTATGTCACAGTCACCCAACCTCATTGAAAGAGCCTAGAAAAATTTACACTAGACTCTTGGCGCTATAGTTTTTCAGCAGAGCAAGCACTTTTTCTGAATTAGTGTCCATTGGACCTGGATCTGAATCCTGGTTCTGCTGCATATTAGGAGTGTTTCCTTGAATGAGTAACTTCATCTCTTTGAACCTTGGTTTATTTATCTTTAATATTTTCAATAATAATAAATAGCATAATAACAACAACTCTCCTTTAGAATCATTGTGAGGATTAAGTGAGATAAGGCATAAGTAATGAACATTACAGCCAACACTCGAGTGTGTATTTTGTGCCAGACCTGGAGCTTCTACATGAGATACTCGGTTGCCCACCCAGCATTCTTACCCCTCTGTTTCATCCTAATGGAAACCTGATTTGGCTCAGAAATCTATTCCTTCTCCCGGAAGCCCTGTATGCATTCCCAGGCATCTCTTCCCTTTGGGAGAAGCTTATCCTTGTTTTCCCTCCTTTGCATATGTGATCCAGGCTTGGGCATGAGACCAGACTCTGGCCAGTGATATTTGAGAGGAAATCTACTAGGAGGTGTCTGGGAAAATATTCCCTTGATTTTAATCTTCTTCTTCTAGACAGCATCATTTCTGAATGCCAAGGTCAAAGCATCTGTAGCCATCTTACTACCAACTGGAGAACAAAATCAACACAGACTGGCAGAGCAGAGAGATGGAAAGAAGCTGAGTTATTGACGGAACCAGCTTGGCCTGCCCTAACTTGGGACATCCTGTTATGTCACATAATACATTTTTCTATCATTTAAGTCAATTAGACCCAAGAGTTCTGATTCTAATTACTGATACAGCTTTATTTATTTTCATTTAATCCTTAAAATAGATCCGTAAGCTTAATACTCAAGCCCAGTGCCTGACTAATCCTGGTTGTTTATTTACTCTTCCAGCATATTCTGTCATCCTTCAATCTGCAGCATCCTAGAGGGATTTCAGTATGCTTCTTGTCATCTAAATGAACCCTTTTGTATTGTCCATTTGCTTTTGGCCTTTCTCATAACGCTTCACTAAAGGACTTTATGCCACATGGCTCTTTAGATTTGTAGAAGGAAGGGATGGCTCTTAGTTTATGTTCTGAGAGGAAAACTGCTTAGTTACTAACCACATCAAAATGTGTACACTTCATCTTGAACCCTCTAGCACAGAGCCATGCATATGGTAGGTGTGTTACTATTCTATTGCTGCATAATAAATTGTCACAAATCTAGCAGCTTAGAATAATATCAATTTATTATCTCATAGTTCTGTAGGTCAGCAGTCTGGGTAGACTTGGCTGGTTTTCTAGGTCTCACAAGGCTGAACTCAAGGTACTAGCTGAGCTGGTTCTCATCTGGAGGCTCTGGGAAGAATCCACTTACCAGCTCATTCAAGTTGTTGGCAGAATTCAGTTCCAAATGGTTGTAGGACTGTGGTCCCCACTGCCTAGCTGGCTGTCCCTGGGGGCTGCTGTCAGCTTTTAGAGGCTGCTCTCTGGCCCTTCCATGTGGCCCCTCCTTTTTCAAAGCCATCAAGGGCTTGCCTCCTTCTTGTGCTTTGAATCTGACTGACTTCCCCTTCTGTCAATAGCTGGAAAAAACTCTTCTTTTAAAGAGCTTGCCTGTCTGGGTCAGGCCCCCATGTCATATTTTAAGGTCATCTGACTTGAGACTTCAATTCCATCTGCAAAATACATCCAGATTAATGTTTGATTGAATAATCAGGGAACAGGAATTTTGGATGGGGCTATCTTTAGAATTCTGATTACCATAATGTGTGCATTACTACTACTGCTACTATTATTAATTTGGTATTGAATCAAGGAAAGAATAGTAAGACGTTTTTAAATAAAGCATTAAATTAATTGAGTTTTACTCTGCTAATTCCTTCAATATTCTATCAGTGTTACTCTGGTTAAACTGCCCATTGTTGCAAATAAGACAATCAGAATCTAACAGAGAAAAAAAACAACAACAAGTAATTATGCTGATGTTGTTGCCTTTTTTATTTTTGAAAGGAAGAGAAATTTGCTGATCTGGGCCAACTGTTTCCCCTCAATGGCTGGCACTGCTCAGTAACATTACAAGTGTTATTTATATATAGTATTCATTTCTTTTGGGGTCCTGGGCAACAAAGTTACTTTAAAAAATGTATTTAAACATGTGAAAAAATTTAAAAGAAGTACAATCGATATAAAATAGTTGTAAAAAGTGACCCACTTCATTATAATGTTGTGATTCTGAACCATGTTCAGTTTCATTAGTTGCCCAACACTATAATTATAATAGATAAGTGGGTGCTTTTGAAAAGTTTGGGACAGTTGCTTGGGGTTTTGTAGGCAATCCAGTGTTGAAAGGTTTGCTTCATCATTTTGTGGTGTTACCTTTGGGTTAAGAAACACGATTGTCTAAAAAGAAAAGTTTGTAGAGTCCTGGTGGATTTCCCATACTGTGGCTTGTAGCCTATTTGCTGGAAGCACCATAAAGTTCTCAGTAGAAAAAAATCAACCTTAATTAGGTTTTAAAGTGAAAAGCAAATATGTTTTTTTTGTGCTGTCTTAGAATGAGAGGTCCAGGGTGGGATTTTCCCCATATCAAATAAATAACAATAGGAGTCCTGGATGGCAAAAGGACATAGACCACTGCCGCAGTTGATCTGTCTCCAGGAAAATAAGTTCAAACCAAAGTACCAAATGGCACCTGAAAGGGGGTCTGACCAATTGGAACTGGCAAGAGGCACCAACTCTGTGGGCTGACAACCCGTGTGGGCTCCCTTCTGTGCTGTTAATTGTAAACCTGGGAGAAGGCTTGGTAATACATCAGTGCAGCCTGAACCCATGTAGGCTTGTGGAAGGGGAGAAGGAGGAGGTAAAGAAGAGAGGTTAGTGGTTGAGAAGAGTAGTTATGGAGTCAGCTATACTAGGCTTCAAGTCTTAGCTTGAACAAGACTTGGCAAGTTATTGTGAGACTTTGGTCAAGTTGCCTTATCTCTTAAACTCTAGTGTCCTCATATGCAAAATAGAGATAATAATAATAATAACAACAATAATCTGTGATACGGACTGAATATTTGTGACCACCCTAGATTCATCTGTTGGAACCTAATTCCCAATGTGATGGTATTTGGAGGTAGGGCCTTTGGCAGGTGATTAGGTCATGAGGATGGAGCTCTTATGAATGGGATTAGTGCCTTTATAAAAAAGACTGCAGAGAGCTGCCTTGCCCCTTTCACCATGTGAGAGTACAGCAGAATGAGAGTCACCTAGGAAGTGTGTTCTCACCAGACATTGAATCTGCTGACACCTTGACCTGGTACTTCCCAGCCTTCAGAACTGTGAGAAATAAATTTCTATGGTTTATAAGCCACCCAGCGTTATAAAGGTATTTTGTTACAGCAACCCAAATGGACCAAGACAATACCTTTATCTTTGGATGATTATATCTAGTGATGCAAAAAAAGCATTTAGCAGAGCACCTGGCATACAAGTACTTAGCAAATGTTGGCTGTAATTGAAGGAAGCAGGAAGGAGAGAGAGAGAGACAGGGAGAGAGAGAGAGACAGAAAAAGAAATAATAGAAGGATGAAAGGGAAGAGGGGAAAAGAAGACTATTAGAGGCAGACAGAAGCAGGAGGGTGGTCTAGGTCACCAGGATTCAGTGCACTTAGAAGAATAATTTAAGTTTGAATTGAATTATTTCATTTTCTGAGTGAAGTTGAGTTCCAGGATGAAGACTGTCTATTGCTTACATCCCTTTGAGATGCTAGGTTTCTCTATCCTTTGATTGAAGCTTTAAGGGACTGATTAAGGTAGCCCACAGGATGTCTCTGTAATCCAGTGTTAATACTGGTAGAGACTAGGAAGTATTTTGTAACCAGCAGTCTTTTTGTTTACAAAGTTACTTGACACTGAAGATGTTGGCATCAAACTTTTCACTCTGACTCTGAGCACCAGCTTTCGGGAGAACTGAAATCTAAGTAAAATAGTCCCTCGCATAGCGTGGCAAGTTGGGAATGAATGAAGCGACTTGGGGGATAGAGAGTGTCGCACTGGAGCCTGAAGCCCAAGGGTGTGCTCCTCTCCCCCGTGCTCCTAGATTCAGGAGCAACTGTCCCCTTTGTCATTTGCAAAGAAAGTAACATATTTTTATGATCAACAGAGTCCTGATTTAATCTGAGGCAGGATATCTCAAGGTTTGCCAGTGTTTTTGCTTTTTGGAGAATAAAATAATTGAATTACCTTCCTCTGCGAAATTGCAAATGGTGTGGAAAGTCTCGGTTACAGCAAGCGGAAAAACAGGAATAAAGGACTTTTTGCTTTGTTTTGCTTTGAGATTTTAGTACTGAAATCATTTAGAACAAAGGAGAAATCTCCTTTCAAGAAAGTTGGCCAACATGCTGGAGTGGTCTCATTGGTTTCCTTGGGCTCCTCTTGGGGTCATGGGGGAGGTGCAGAGGCTCCAGCCCCACCAAGATCAACTAAAGAATACTAAAAGAATTTTTTGAGATGGGGAAACTGAGGCACAAATTAATTAGTAGCTTGACCGTCACAAAAATACCTAGTAAGTGGCAAAGCAGGGATTTGAGGCCATACATCCGGACTCTTGGGCCTACATCGTTATCCACAATGCCAGACTGTCTCCCATTATACTATATTTAATACCAAACATCGGTCCTTTCCTCCACCCCAACCTGCTTCTCTTGTGTTTCCTCGCTCTGAGAACAGCTCCTCCATCCATTCATTTATATAAACCAGAAATCTGAGGTTCACCCTTGACTTGCTTCCTCCCATGCTCCCTACATCAACCAGTAATCAAATTTTGTCAAACTTCACACCCCCACTATCTCTCTCACCTGTCTGTTTCTCTCTATCCCAATGGCCACTCTCTTGGTTTAAGTCATCATTGTCTCTTGCTTGGATTTCTGTCTGTCTTCTAGCTAGCCTTGTAGCTGTCTCTCTTCCAATCTGATCTCCACATAGTCTCTTGACATTTTTGGATTGCAGATATGACCCTTTCTGAGGTTAAAACTCCTCAGTGGGGGCTTCCGTGGTGGCACAGTGGTTGGGAGTCCGCCTGCCGATACAGGGGACACGGGTTCGTGCCCCAGTCTGGGAGGATCCCCACATGCCGCGGAGTGGCTGGACCTGTGAGCCATGGCCGCTGGGCCTGCGCGGCCGGAGCCTGTGCTCCGCCATGGGAGAGGCCACAGCAGTGAGAGGCCCACGTACCGCAAAACAAAACAAAACAAAACAAAAAAAAAACAACTCCTCAGTGTATTCTCCATTCCATGACACAGGGTGGTCTTTCTCATGGTGTCCCCTCTTATGTGTGATTACTTAACGGGTGGGACCCGAGAGGATTTTGGGTGGACTTTCACAGGGAAGGACATTGGCCCAACAGTCATAGTTATTGTTTTTCAAGTAATCCCCCTGACAACCTCAGGAAGAAAGTCTCAATTTAGTATTAATATATGTTTAACATCTTTCTAATTCTTCATTATCTCAATTTTTAACCAAGAGTGAGCAAGCCATTATAGTTAGCAAAAATTTAATACCCCTGCTTGTTTTTATTGTATTTTTATGGCTTGTGATATGTTTCCCCAGTTATAGTAGTGTTACAGAGTTACCTTTTAGAAGGAGTGTATTTAAATTTTAAAATAACAGCATAGGGCTTCCCTGGTGGCGCAGTGGTTGAGAGTCCGCCTGCCGATGCAGGGGACACGGGTTCGTGCCCCGGTCCGGGAAGATCCCACATGCCGCGAAGCGGCTAGGCACGTGAGCCATGGCCGCTGAGCCTGCGCATCCGGAGCCTGTGCTCCGCAAAGGGAGAGGCCACAACAGTGAGAGGCCCGTGTACTGCCAAAAAACAGCATAATACAAATTAGTTTTTAAAAATATTTTAATGGAGGTATAATTGAGTATAACATTATATTAGTTTCACGTGTACAGCATAATGATTTGATATTTATTCATTGTAGTTTTGTATTTATTTATTTGTTTGTTTATTTATTTATTATTTATTTAGGCTGTGCCAGGTCTTAGTTGCGGCACTCTGGGCTCTTAGCTGCAGCATGCGGGCTTCTTAGTTGCGGCATGTGGACTTCTTAGTTGTGGCATGCGGACTTCTTAGTTGTGGCATGCAGACTCTTAGTTATGGCATGTGAACTCTTAGTTGTAGCACGCATGCGGGATCTAGTTCCCTGACCAGGGATCGAACCCGGGGCCCCTGCATTGGGAGCCCCACGTCTTACCAATTGGACCACCAGGGAAGTCCCCATAATACAAATGATTAATTAGTGAACATAACAGGTGCTATAGTGTAGCAAAAAATGATCATGGCACAAAAAAGAGTGGAGTTCGGGAAACCTTAATTATAGAACTTTCTGGAACCTACTCCCTACCTGTGTTGCCAGCCTCAGTTCTCCCATATTTCCCCCCTTTTGGATTTTGTTTCTTGAAATTGACAGAGTCCTGAGCTGTGCGGTGGCTCCAACATCTCTCTCCGTCCATTCTTGGAGACATCATAACTCAGTAGCAGAAAATGCTTCCTATTACTCCATGCATCCTGTAGCCACAGAACTGTCATTGAGAGACATTATTTTACTAAAGAATTTCATTAAAAGAAGAAATTGTTTGAGCAGTGTTGTAAAACATGTGTCCAGACACTTAAAAGCAAATGGTTAGATGATGTATTTTAAGATCTTATAGTAGTACATGCTCAGTGGGCAAGCTGTTAAGCTTTCTATAGCTATTTATTCATTTGAGCATCATACCATCTTTAGGAGGCTGTCTTACCCTTTGGGAGTTAATTCTATAAAAATCCAGGAGAATTTTTTCTCCTCTCAATTATTTGTGAGAATCTGAAAGTCACAGGAAACTGTTCGTTCCCAAACTTTGCATACCTGCACAGATTCACACAAGTAGAGTCTATAATAGGGCTTAGAACTTCCTGCTAAATCCTAAAGTTATAATACAACTGCTCCTCCTGAAACACTTGCACTGAGAATTTCTGAGTCTGAACATGCATTTAAAAAAATTTTCTCATCCTTCCTCTTCATGGAGTTTTGAAGATAAAATGCTTTTTCTGAGATTGTTGCTCGATACAGAGCCATGTGGATTTGCAGTCATGGAGCCTGCATCTCAGAATCAAAAATGTTTTTCTACTGCTTGGATCACCTCATTATGCTTTCTCCTCCTATTTTACTACCTTGGCCCACTACCAGTGTTGTTTTCAGTTCACGGGTGGTGGTAAATCCATGTTCCTTTTGCTAAAATGGGGGGTCTTATAGTAAGAAAAAATCATAAATGCAGGGTCACAAATAAATGAGTTATAGAACATAAAATGTGCCTGGAAAATTTAAGCTTAAACATGGCACTTTCAGTAATTTAATGATTATGGCTGGTCGACTTGGGCTGCCTCCTGATTTCCAGGGATATTTTAATTTCTTCTCCATTTCGGACCCTTTAGTGGAAAATGTGGACTTGTGCTTCCATATCCAGTGTGATGGATCGTGTTAAATGCCTGAAAAGCCTGGGAACAACCTCCAGAATCTGAAGCTCATGGAAGCTGGTTGGGAACCCCTTGGGTCATCTGGTGGAAATGCCTTGTTGACAGATGGTGAGACAGAGGCTCTGAAAGTTGGAGACTTGTCCAGGTGAAAAAACAATCCAGAGAAGAGAATCCAAGCCTTCTGACTTATAGGCCTGAGATCGTTCCTCTCTGTGATGACCACAGGAGTCCCCAGGTCCTCGGACACTGTCTGATCCTGTGTGTTGCTTTGTTGCGGAGAACCAGCAAGGTCTGGAGATGCTCATTTCCTGATGGCCTCCTGGAATCCAGGTTCCCTGGAGATGGACAGCACTTCTGCCATTGCTTCTAGGAAGAGAATGTAGGGTTCAAACATGAAAGGGTGGCCTCTGGCCAGGCTGCCCTTGGGTAATGAAACAGGAAGTACGTTTGATGAGAAGCCACACATGTATTTTTCCTTTCAAAGCTTTGGGATAATCCTCAACTTCCCCCAAACTTTCACTCCCTTCTGGTGTTTCAGATGCACAGCCAAAGTGGAGTTGTGTTTTCAGTGTGTCCCTAGGATGCCTGCAGGATTTCTTGGAAACCTCAAGCAGATGGATAAGTGGTGTGATCTCTATTACCACCCTCTGGAAAACCTGGGGCTAATATTTCACAATGGCCCTGGAATTTGGGGTGGCTTCTTGGTGACCTGGCTTCTGTGGCTTCTCTGGGGGAGATCAAAGACTTCAAAACAGCCCGAGCCTGTTAAATGATTGGTAATTGTGCTTGGTTCTTCCAGTGATTTGTTCTCGCAAGCCCAGCCTTGCATCTTTATCCAAAAATTGTACACAGCATTCATTCTCCGGAGTGGTTGAAAAGCTAATAGACATTCTCATCTTATTCCACCCCTGACTGCAGGCAACTCTATCACTAGATGAGTTTATCTGAATTCCATTTGTCTAGGCCTTATGAAGTTGAATAAATTTGCATTAATGAGTAGCTTTCTGAGGAGAGACAGGTTACCGCTTTGAGGGGTTAAGCAATGTCTGTGTTATAGTTTCTGTAAGTGGATCTTTGTGGCTACAAACATACTCACAGCACGTTACCACATCGCCTCTATTAGTTTATACAAAATTTTCATTAAGTGATGCTAAAATATATACATGGGGATTTCTAAAATGAGTTTTTCCTTTTGAACAGTCAGACATTTATGTTTCTTTGGGTTGTGTTGGCAGATAAATACATTTTCCCTTTTAAGGGTAACACTTGGGAGAAATTTATATCAATAGCATGTAAGTTACAATTCCAGTTCCCAACAAATTGCATTTGCTGTGTTTGGTAACCCTCTAATAGTATTTCTTCCCATAATAATTAGAGCAGAATTGAGATGTTATAAAAGAAACTGATATTCCAGACTTAGTTGTCTTTTGGGGCCAAGTGGGGAGGGGAAGGGGGGAAGCATTTGGCTTCTTTGTAAGTTGAAATTTTTATTATTGTGTTTGTATTTCTAAATTGACTGAATGGAACTGTGGTGGGTAAACTCATGAATGTTAATATGGCTATAGCTTCTGCTTACATAACACTTAGTTATTTTGTTCTTTATTACACTCTTATAGATGTTGATGGTTCAACAATTGGAGCTTTTAAACTAATGGAAGGCTTTCAACCAAATAACATGCCTTCATTACTAGTGAGCAGGGAGATCTGAATGTGAATTGAGGTGGTTTAATCTAAGAAAACATTTTTATAAAAGACCAATACCCATAATGTATGTTTATTTTCAGTTTTCTTTGATTTCAGTAAATTAGGGTGGGAATTTATACTATTTCTCTTCTTTTCATATGCCCAGCCCAGTGCTCAACTGCAGTAGTCAGTATAACAAACAAACCTGAAACCTCAGGGAATTAACACGTAGTTTATTTCTTGCTTATATAAATGCCATTGTGGGACCAGGTGCTTTCCTGGGCATTTATCTTTCAGTGGGTGACTCAGGGACCCAGGCATCTTCCATCCTGTCATCTGGAATATGACAAGGGGAAAGACAGTGCAGGGTATTCATAGCCCCTTGTCAAAGACTTTAGATAGAAAGTGACACGTATCACATCTGCTCATATCCCATTGACTCGCCCCACACCTGTTATAAGGGATGCTAAAAAATGTAGATTACATGGGATACTTAGTGGGCACTACTGCTTCGTCCACCCAACATATGACAGGAGCCTAGCAAATACTGAGAGAATGAATGAATGGATGAATGTGTGGTGAATCCTGTTAAACAGTTTGGCACTCAGAGAATGCTATTACTATTTTAAATTGATAGAAGAAGGATTGAAATGGCTTTAAAATATTAACCTTAGAGGGTTTTGTGTGTATATTTACATCATTGACAGCTATAAGAGCTTGTTGCTAGTTTAAGTCTAGATATCTCTGCTATGCCACACGATTTTTTTTTTCCAATGCCCTGACACATGGAGCCTAAAAAATTCCATTTTCTGATCTTAAAGGCCTCTAAAGCAAATAACACAGTGCAGTGATTAGGTGAAGTGTTGCAGAGCCTTCACAGTGTGCATGGTGGGAATGGACCTTGTTAAGGTTACAGAGAAGGTTAACCTCCATTGACAAGACAAAATTGAAGTCATTGCCTCTTGCCACAGAGTAGTTCCCAGTCTGTATTGTCAGCATAGGGGAGTTTATCCATTTTCCCCAGGGCATTATCTCAGATAAGGTGTCAGGGCACTAAATGGATTTACCATCTTGTATTATTTTTTATTTTGATGTTTAATTTTTTTTTTTTTGCGGTACGCGGGCCTCTCACTGTTGTGGCCTCTCCCGTTGCGGAGCACAGGCCCCGGACGCGCAGGCCCAGCGGCCATGGCTCACGGGCCCAGCTGCTCCGCGGCATGTGGGATCTTCCCGGACTGGGGCACGAACCCGTGTCCCCTGTATCGGCAGGCGGACTCTCAACCATTGAGCCACCAGGGAAGCCCCTGATGTTTAATTTTTTTTTAATCCCACTTACTTATTGTCATATGAAGTGAAAACAATAACGCAGAAATAAACAGGGAAGGCTGAGTGAGAAAAGGATCACAGTCTCACAGTCTTCCATCTTATTCCTGAGTAGTTGGTGCAGAATCCTATGGAGTATCATTGCATTTAATCTCTAGTTTTTGTTTTCTTGACTCATGACATCTCATTTCTGTACTCTGTTATGATTCAGATAATAGGTCAGTCCACTCAAACATACTCAGAACACTCACTAAATACAAGAAAATATATTATATGCTGTAATATATGACTGCTTTTCCATGATATCTTATGAAGCCGCAGTTCTGGAAAGCAGCCCAGAATAACCAAAAATGCAGTAGGTATTGGAGTTGGTCACATCAGGTTTCCAGTGTGGATTCTGCCACCTCCTCGCTGTAGGACCTTCAGACAATTCCTTAATCACGCTGAGCTGCAGTGTCCCCATGTAGTAAGATGGGAAGGAGAGTTGGAGTAAGACCGTAAGAGACCCTAAGCATGGAAACAGTACGGTATCTGGGCACATCACCCTCCATGTGCCTTCAAATAACATTGGCATTTTATGAAATGATACAGAACTTACTGTGTGCTGAAAATTAAATACCATTTTTCTAGATTTTGCAAAATTCTAGATATTCTTGATATATCTGGAAAAGCTTATATTTCTTCTCCGTTCCATTCTCTAACCTGTCCCTGTCTCACCTCCCCTGCATATAATCCCCATCTCAAGCATATACTGAGTTAGTCTTTGGGAAACCTAGCACTGCACAGTAGGCACAATACTGGTAACAACACTTGTTCAGTTGTCACTTTTTTTTTTTCTTTATCAGAGAAGCAGTTTTGTGTTTAAGATGCTAGGTAGTGATGGAAAAGACATTAGTATAATTTGTTACCTTGGTAACTGGAGATGGATATCACCTCCTTTTGTATGGTATATGCTGTGGCCTTTATGTCTCTTCCCCTAATTAACATCCTGTGAGAAATGAAGAAGTAAATCACCAGAACAACTGGACCACTGCAGTATTAAGTGCTAGAACATTCTAAATTGCAGTAATAGTCATGATAATGAGTCCGAGTAGTCTGTGTCTATCTTTTAATTGCTTCTTAACTCTTCTAAGTGGGAATGGCAAAGTTATTATGATGTAGAAACTAGGGGATGATTTATTTTTTACTTAAATTGGGCTTTGTGAAGAAAGTTTTTTTTTTAGTCTATTGGGAACTGTGAGAGTTCCTTTGAAGAACAACTTGGGCAGATTATTTTAAATATAGTTTAATACTACTAATATGTAGCACCCAAAATCTGGCTTTGCCTTAGGGTCGGGGCATTGTCATGCATAAAGCATTACGATCTAAAACCCAGTGCCCTAGTTGAGTCTGTTCTTTCACATTTTGCTACTTATTTATGGATTCAAATTCATAGGTGAATTTGTTTACTTGAACCAGGGAAGTCTCGTTATTGGACACTAAAGGAGCTGATTATAGGATGATTAGTCTTATAAGCTGGCTTTCTCATTTGGACCTAGAGGCCACATGTTCAGATTCAACTTATAGTTCTTGAGTGTGAACCATGTAGCCATCCACTGTTTCTTACTGATGATTTCATATACAGTATGTTAGCTCAGTAAGTCCATATAAAATGCTCTACAGCCCCTTCATTCATGAGGGTGAGCCCAAGAACAGTATCTGTACAACTGGACCCCATTACCCTTCCACCTGCCCCATTATTGTTGTTTGGATCATTAGTGGTCTTCTGACAAAGGGTGGACCAATGAGATTCCCTTTTCTAGGATCTGGGAATTGGATCAAAAATTTCAGTGTATTTTGGCCCAATGTCTGAATAGAAAGGTGTAAACACGGAGAGGCTATGGTTATTTCTCGTTGTTCTGTGAACCAGTGGGCCAAGAAAGCCAGTCTGTATAGAGGAGACTGGTGCAAATACCAGAAAGGAGCAGAAAGAAGTGAGGGAACTTGGCCCAGGAACCTGATGGCTTGATTGTGGTACCAGGCCTTTCCTGAGGCCTGGCTTCCTTCGGTCCTTTGAATTCCCTCAAGCACTTCCATATCTTTGGATAAATTTCATCACTCCTAAAAGAATAACTAACCAAGTGGAAGTTTTTGTCCCTCTTTCACATGTGAAGAAGACTGAAGTTCAGGGAAGCCAGTCTTACTGCAGATGTTGATGACAGCACCTGATCTCTTGGTCAGGACTTCAGCTACCCAGGCAAATTAGAATAAAAATCAAAAGGGCATTACTTTTGACTTACTACTTGGCATTCCAAGGTGTGACTCTGCCTCTAAGCCTGACCTGAGTCAAGGATTTGACCAGAATCATTGGATCAGAGTTCATTCTTCCTGATCAGCTCTTGGCTCTGTTTGTTTCTATGAGAAGAGTAATCTCTGTGTTGGGGGCAAGATGGCCATTGGCAGCCCAAAGCAGGAACATTGTAACTTGTGATCTTTGACCAAAAGTGCAGGAATCTCTCCCCACATTCACAGCATTGCCTGACAAAGGACTCTGATTGGCCAGCCTGGGTCACATGCTGGAGTGTGGCTGACAGGGCCGCCTTGATTGACAGCCCCCCCCTCCTTGATTGACATCTTCCCCTGTATGGGAGTGTTGGGGTTCCATTACCAAACAAGGGAGAAGAGGTGCTGAGCAGACCAAACCAATATTATTCAACAATATTTGCTGTTTTTTTCTTGAGTGGAAATAACTGATGATGCTCATGTGTGACAGACTCCCATATGCAATTTTTCTCTTCCAGCTGTTAGTCACCTACTCTCCCTCCCGCTCAAGAAAATCAGTCTGTATACAGATAATTAGGTATGAGCTTATTATTCAGATAACCTTAAATCTACTCTAATGAATTAGAAAAATATAGTCCTTTGCAAATGTGAATACTTCCACGGTTAGCAGTAACAAGTGTGACACATCTCACAATTGCTTGGGGCACAAATGCTGGGGTGAAAACCCCTACTCTTGGATGGGTGTTATGAGGATAATTGTATCAACACCTTTTTGGGTACAAGCATGCCTATATAAAACACATTTGTGTGACTCGTAACAGCCAGGCACTGTTGTAGGCACTGGGGTTCCAGCTATGAAGACAGCAAAAGTGTCTGTCTTATATGAAGCTCAAATTCTAATGGGAGAAGATTGGCATAAATTTATGAACAAAAGAATTCAGATATTGAGTACAATAAAGAAAATACAACAGGGTATTGGGCCTGGTGTCCAGTATGGTAGCCACTAGCCATGTGTGCTTATTTAAATTTAAATTTATTAAAATGAAATCAAATTAAAACGTCAGTCACTTTAGTGACATTTCATGTGCTCAGTAACCACGAGTGGCTGGTGGCTACTGCATTAGACAGTGTAGACATAGAAGAGGACTATTATTGCACAAAGTTCTGTTATACTGGGCTTGACAGTGACTGAGAAGGATATATCTGGGGGTGTTTAGAGCAGGCCTTGTGGCAAAGGTGGTGTTTATGGTCAGACCTAAAGCCACCATGTAAAGTTCTTGAGGAATAACATTCCAGGCAGAGTGAACAGTAAATACAAAGACCCTGAGATGGAAATGAGCTTGGCCTGTGTGAAGATCCAAAGATGGCCCGTGTGTCTGATTGAGTTCGAGAGGCAAGAAAGAACTAGATCAGGTATAGCCTTGGGGTTTATTGTATGCCAATGAGAAGCCACTGTCTAAGCAGGGTAGTGACAGCTTTATTTAATTTCCGAATAATCATTTCAGCTGCAGGTGGGGATGTTGGGTGGCAAGGTTAGAAGTAGCACTTAGAAGGCCTTCAAAAATCATTTGATTAATGAAAAGACTGATGGAAGGCCCAGGCAGGCTGGGGTGTCCATGTGTCTGGGGACTACAGAGGGGTTCCCAGCTGCCTTGAGAGGTCCCCTATCCTAGTGGTAGACTGAGCAGTCAACCAGATAAGCCACAGAGGAGCCTGGACCCTCAGACCCCTCTCTCTGGGCCACAGCTTGGCTCACTGTTGGCTGCCCTCAGCCCCTCTGAGTTCCCACCATGTCTTGGGAACTAGTGCCAGGCACTGCTGCAGTGAGATATCTTCCCCTTCATATTCCTTCATTTATCTTTATTGAATACCTGTTCTGTGCTAGGTATTGTATTAGGTGCTGGGATTAAATTGGCACAAGAAGAAACAGCTATGATCCCTGAAAACATATGTCACACTGTAGAGTGGAGGCCGTGTCAATCAAATAATCAGATAAGTGTGTGATGACCACTGCAATTAAGTGCTCCGCACCAGAGTCCCGTGAGACTTCAAGAGCACCTGATAGGGATGTCCTCAGTCCAGAAAGTCAGAGGTAGCTGCCCTGAGGATGTGATAATTGGGTTGGATTTAAGGAGGAATGAGGATTCTGTAGGTGACAAGTGGAGAAAGTGTTCTGGTGGGAGGGAGCAGCATGGGCGGAGGTCACAAGGACTGAGGATCAAGGAGCAGTGGAGGGAATAACAGAGACCAATGAGGCTGGGTGGAGGGAATGGAGGTGACACGGTGCTAGGTAGGGGGTGGGCAAAGGGGGTGCTGAGGAAGCCCCCACTGGTGAGTGGGAGATGATGGTATTCTTGCTTTGTCTTTTGAAACGTTTCTCTCTGCCATCTGTATGCCAGTTAGCTCCACTTCAGTAGTGACCACCTCAGTAGTGACTTTCTTTTTCTTTCTTTCTTTCTTTCTTTCTTTCTTTCTTTCTTCCTTCCTTCCTTCCTTCCCTTCTTTTTCTTTCTTCCTTCCTTCCTTTCTTTCCTTCTTTCCTTTCTTCTTTCTTCCTTCCTTCCTTCCTTCCTTCCTTTCTTTCTTTCTTTCTTTCTTCTTTCCTTCTTTTTTTCCCTCCCTCCCTCTCTCTCTCTCTCTCTCTCTCTCTCTCTCTTCCTCCCTCTCCTCCCTCCCTCCCTCCCTTCCTTCCTTCCTTTCTTTCTTTTCTCTTTCCCTTATCTACTTATTCCTCATGATTACTCCACTGTTATGGGGGTGGTTGTGATCCCATTGTATGGATTTGAACCCAGAACCCAGCATGCTGGAGTTAAACACTCCACAGCTCTTAAAATGAAATGCCAGTGGCTAGCTAGCACTGCAGTGAGCTGCAGTCTGAGGCCTACATAAGTAGTTTGTTAAGTAGGCCTTTAATACTCGTACTTGAGTATTCTCAGAGGCCAGAAATTCCAGATGGCTGAGAGAGGGATATTCATTATCTGGTTTTTTAAAGGAACTGTGACACTTGGGGAATTATAAATGAGTTAATGTAACATTAATAACTAGAAATATTCTGGAACAGATCATTAAAAAATCAATTTTCACATATGAGGGGAAAATGCGATTACTAAGTAGTAACTGGATAGCGCTAGACCTTTGGAGAGGGACATGGATGAGTAGCAATCTATGTCCCTTCCCCACAGGATACACATGCATAGGGAGTTTGGTATTGCTTGGCTCATTTGGAACTAATATTCCTATTAATTTTATTTTTTAATCTAAGTTGTAAAAAGCTGGCCATCATCCCAGAGCAGGGAAGGAGGAAAAAAAAAGGACAAGAGGAAAGAACCAGAACATATTAAGAGACTGCTCTGGGCACTATGCCCATTGCTTTTGTACATTTACCCCATTCAGTTCTCCAAAAGACCTAGAAAGGTAGGTATCTCCATCCCCTTTTCACAGAGAAAGAAACTGAGTCACAGAGACATGAGGGTGCCATTAGGAAGCAAGCATAGTTTCCACCCTTGGCATCGGGCTCCCAAACCCCTCCTCTTGTTGCCATACTGATTGTTTTTTTGCTTCATGAATGGAACCCGGTTCAGGGTGAAACCCAGGCAGAGGGAGGCACCGTGATGGAAATCAGGAGGCCCACCCAGATTCCTCCCTTGGCTTGGAACTAACTTCTGGGCAAGGAGTGGGAAGACTCTTCCCAGCTGGTGGTGAAACATGAAAATGTCTCCCTAAGTGGTACAGACAAGGAGTCATGTATCCATTCATTTGTCCCATCACCTGACAAAGACCTCCAGGCACTGTGCTTGGTGCCAGGGATGTGGAGATGAGAAAGGCGTGGTGTCTCTGGGATGGACCAATCCTCCTGAAATCCAGGGACATGTGGGTGCCTTCTTGTCTTAGAGGGCTCACCATCCAAAACAAACCCTCTAAGGGTTTCCAGGGGAACGAATACGATGATGAAAAGGGCCCAAAAACCCACTGATTCCTGAGGGGAGAGGAGATCAGAGGAAGCAGGGTAACAGGGAAGGAGAAAGGCTTCTGGGAGATGGGAGAGCCCTGGGCCTTGTAGCTGGGATTGAGCCCTTAACCTGCCTTATATTGAGTTCCTACCTGTGCTGGACACTGTGAGGGGAGCTTAACATGCAGCAGTGAAGAATTCATAGTTGCTTCACTTTATAGGTGAGGAAATTGAGGCACAAAAAGGTCAGGAAGAGAAATATGGGTGATAATTGGTCCAAAGGACTGGGCTGGAAGAGATTGAAGCCAGTAATAGAGCCAGGTGGGGATGTTCTTACGGACAAGGACCCACTTAGGCTGGAGGCACGTGCCCACATGGGGCCTGGGATGCTGAAGGCAAGTCTTCCTGAGAGGTTCCTGGAGGTCCTTCACCATCAGAATGTGATGAGTGTACTGGTTAGGACTCAGTGCTCACCCGTGACAGAAACCTACTTGGGCCAATAGCAGAGTTTGTTGTAAAGACTGAGGGAGTGACTGTCTCAGGCAATCCCAGGGTACTGGTCTAGACTGCTTGGAAGGGATGGAGACTGGGGCAAAGTAGAAACAAGCTTGTTGTTCAAATAGTAGCAAGAGGGCAGTGAGGCTGGAGTAAAGTGAGAGGCTGGTCAGTGGAGGAGACCAACTGGGTAAGGTGGGGCACAGCCGGACCACAGAGTCTTTCAAAGCCTGGGGAAGGGTTTATTCTGAGGGTGGCAGGAAACCACTGGGGAATGACACAGTCCATTTCATGTTTCTAAACCATCACTCTGGCTGCTGCCTGGGTAGATGGCAGGGGATGAGGAGACGGCCTGAGCCCAATGGCAGGCCACAGTCCACTGATAGGGGACAGGCACTGTGATGGTCAATTTTATGTGTCTGCTTGATGACGCCATGGTGCCCAGTTGTTTGGTCAAACACCAGTTTTGATGTAGCCATGTAAAGGTATTTTTTAGACACACATCTAAAAAATACCTTTACATGGCTACATCAAAACTGGTGTTTGACCAAACAAGCAGTAGACTTTGAGTAAAGTAGATCATTCTCCATAATGATCATCGTCCAATCAGCTGAAGGCTTTACGAGCAAAGACAGATTCCCTAAGGAAGAAGCAATTCTGTCTTGAGATTGTAGCATGAAAACCCTGCCTGTGTTACCAGCCTGCCTGGCCTGCCTTGTGGAATTGGACTCAAGACTGCTGTGTTATCTTTTACCTGAATTTTCAGTCTGACAGCTTACCCTACAGAATTTTTTTTTTTTTTTTTTTGTGGGGTGTACGCGGGCCTGACACTGTTGTGGCCTCTCCCGTTGCGGAGCACAGACTCCGGGCACGCAGGCTCAGCTGCCATGGCTCACGGGCCCAGCTGCTCCGCGGCATGGTGGGATCTTCCCAGACCGGGGCATGAACCCGTGTCCCCTGCATTGGCAGGTGGGCTCTCAACCACTGTGCCACCAGGGAAGCCCACCCTACAGATGTTGACTTTGGCAATCCCTGAAATCAAATGAGCCAGTTCCTCTAATCAATAATCAATACCTCTCTCTTTCCCTGCCTCCCCGTTCTGTTTCTCTGGAGAACCCTGACCAATCTAGTTACTTACTGAATGGGTGCTCAGTAAGTGTCTTTGTGTTCTGGGTCCAACTCTTGGGCTATATTTTCCAAGTCAGAGTTGTCTTTGGGTTCTGTGGGGAATAAGTGAGCAGAGAAGCACAGGCGCACCTCCTGGGGAGTTCACAGTTGGTTGGTTCCACCGCACACACACACACAGGAAACAATTAGATAACTTTACAGGCAGGATTTCATTAAAGCCAAAATGTGTGGAGCAGTTACTTTCCACCCATGAAGCAGGCCCTCTGTGGTGGTGCCTTGCAGTTCTGTTCTGCAGCTTACCCGGCAGGAAGGGGAAGCAGAAGTTGCCCTTGGAAATAGTGCCTCTGGCCTGGGCTGCTCATTGGAATAACTGGGGGAGGCTGAAAAAATACTACCTTGGGATTCGGATTTAGTTGTTCTGAGGTTTGGCTTGGGCATCTGGATGTTGAAAAGCTCTGAAGCCTGAGTTGAGAAGTACTGCCTGAAGACATTGTGATTAGGTGCTTCTCACCTGTAAAGAGTTAAAGAGAGAATTAGGACAGGATTCAGGAAACAAAGGTCTGCAGGCATTTTCTGCCAGCTCCCTGTTTTTGTAAATAAAGTTTTATTAGAACACAGTCACACCCATTTTTTAAATGTTTTGGCTACTTTTGCTAAAACAGCAGAATTGAATGTTGCGAAAGAAAGTGTCTCACCTGCAGAACCTAAAATATTTACTATCTAGCTCTTTACAGAAACAGTTTGCCAACTGCTAATCCAGGCAGTAATGCGTTTTCAAGGATGTGGATGGTGTGGGAGAGGCTGAGCCACCATTAAAAGGAAAGCATACATTCATTCCTTGGGTTGAGATACTACCTCAGAAGCCTTCTTAACACATATAGGCAGTCACACCAATCAGAGAGGGCACACAGACTGAAGCCTTTTTGTCATCTCTTGATATTTCCTGTTGAATCTGAAGCTTTACCCTACTTGGTGATAGGAGTCTTAGCTGAGTCAATGAGAAGACCTGAGCAGTTGGATTCTACAGTTGGTGGAGGGGTGGAGCAATGAATTCTTTTCCTTGATGGCATCCCTATCAAAACTGAAGACTGGGACTTCCCTGGTGGCACAGTGGTTAAGAATCTGCCGGCCAATGCAGGGGACACGGGTTCGAGCCCTGGTCCAGGAAGATCCCACATGCCGTGGAGCAGCTAAGCCCGTGCACCACTACTACTGAGCCTGTGCTCTAGAGCCTGTGAGCCACAACTACTGAGCCCACACGCCACAACTACTGAAGCCCATGCTCTGCAACAAGAGAAGCCACTGCAAAGAGAAGCCTGCGCACCACAACAAAGAGTAGCCCCCGCTCGCCGCAACTAGAGAAAGCCTGTGCGCAGCAACAAAGACCCAGTGCAGCCAAAGAAAGAAAGAAAGAAAGAAAGAAATAACTGAAGACTGACATGTTCTGTGACAGTGGTGTTGAAGGAGAGGGAGTCCATGGCAGGGGGATGCCCAGGTGGCTCTTGGGGGAGCTGCAGGGTCATGGAGGTATCACAGAGCTCCTGCCTTGTATTCTTCATCTTAAGGTGATTAGCACAGACCAGAAATTCCAGGAGCTTCTGGAGTCACCTTTACCCCGTACTCTGGACACAGTCTTCTGTCTGGATTTGTGACAGAGGCCATAAAGCAGTATGACCTTCGTCTCCTACAGCTTTCCTTCTCCAGGCCATAGGAGACACTGCTTACAGCATGATCTTCCTAACCTGCTGAGAACTTTCCCTGCTGCCATAGGACCTTGAAGAGTTGACTCTGAATACAGGTCTGTGGAAATGCAGCTCAGGTGAGAGACTTGGTAACCACAAGGATTTGGACATTGGTCCTTTCATCAGTTAGGCAACCAATAAATGCCAGGGGCTGGAGATACAACAGTGAGTAAAGAGAGACACAATTCTTGTAGTTGCAGAACTAGTCTCATGGGGGAGTTGCATTGATAAAGCAATCACGTGAGTATTTGTCATGTGGCCCCTACGGTAAATGCTGAGAAGGACAACTGCATGATCAGCTATATTTGAGGAAGGCTGTATATAACACCTCTCCCCCAAGACATTCAAAGTGCACATAGAGTACTCTCTAAATGAATTAAAGGCCTTGAGAATTCCTGAAATGAAAAATCTCTTTGCCTTTTCTAAAACCCCAGCTTCTTCCCCAAACTTTGTTCACCATGACACACATTCAGAAAAATTATTCCTTATCAGTATTCCATGGAATGGCTTTCTCTTACACAGATCATATACTTTGGAAATGCTGCTTTGGGACGCTGCAGAGAAGTGCTGCACCCAGGGGTACACAAAATGAGCCACTGGGATGCCCAAGAAGAATACATTGCTTTTATTTCTATTCACTGTAATTTCTGTTATAATTTTTATAGTATAATATGCACATGTTAGTATAATGGTAGGTAGTACACATGAGTTATAAATATGTAGGGAGATGCTACTCAAAAACTTTTTTTAAAGAGACTTTATTTTTTTTAGAGCAGTTTTAGGTTTACAACAAAATTCAGAGGAAGGTACAGAGTTTTTCCATATGCTTCTACACATGCATAGCCTCCCACATTATCAACATCACTCACCAGAATGGTACTTTTTTTTATATCAAGGATGAACCTACATTGACACATAATCACCCAAAGTCCATAATTTACCTTAGGGTTCACTCTTGGTGTTTTATATTCTGTGGGTTTGGACAAATGTATGATGACAAGTATTCATCATTATAATCAATATCATTATCAGTAATATACAGACTATTTTCATGGTTCCAAAAAAATAAAACCTCTCTGCTCTGCCAATTTATTCCTCTCCCCATCACCCCTGGCAAACACTGATCTTTTTATTGTCTCCATGGTTTTGCTTTTTCCAGAGTGTCATATAGTTGGAATCATACAGTAGCCTTCTCAGATTGGCTTCTTTCACTTAGTAATATGCATTTAGGTTCCTCCATGTCTTTTCATGGCTTGATAGATAAATTTTTTTTTTCAGCACTGAGTAATATTCCATTGTCTGTCTCTACCACAGTTTATTTACACATTCACCTATTGAAGGACATCTTGGTTGCTTCCAAGTTTTGGCAATTATGAATAAAGCTGCTATAAACATATGTTTTCAGGTTTTTGTATGGACATAAGTTTTCAACTCTAAATGCCAAGGAGTATGATTGCTGGATTGTATGGTAAAAGTATGTTTAGTTTTATAAAAAACCGCCAAACTGTCTTCCAAAGTGACACCATTTTGCATACCCACCAGCAATAAATGAGAATTCCTATTCCTCTAAGTCTTTGCCAGCATTTGGCGTTGTCAGTGTTCCAGATTTCAGCCATTCTAATCGGTGGTATTTCATTGTTGTTTTAATTTGCATTTCCCTAATGACATATAATGTGGAGCATCTTTTCTTATGCTTACTTGCCATCTGTATAACTTCTTTGGTGAGATGTCTGTTCAGGTCTTTTTATCCCATTGTTTAATCAAGTTGTTATTTTTCTTGTTAAGTTTTAAGAGTTCTTTGTATGTTCTGGATCACAGTCCTTTACCACATGTGTCTTTTACAAATGGTTCCTCCCAGTCTGTGGCTTCTCTTCTAATTCTCTTGGTATTATCTTTCACAGAGCAGAAGTTTTTAATTTTAATGAAACCCAGTTTATCAGTTATTTCTTTCATGAATCATGTCTTTGGTGTTGTATCTAAAAAGGCATCACCATAGCCAAGGTCATCTAAGTTTTCTCTCATGTTATTTTCTAGGAGTTTTATAGTTTTGCATTTTATATTTAGGTCTATGATCCATTTTGAGTTAAATTTGAAGGGTATAAGGTTTTTGTTTAGATTCATTTTTTTGCATGTGGATGTCCAGTTGTTCCAGCACCATTTGTTAAAGAGACTGTCTGCTCCTTTGTCCAAGATAAGTTGACTGTATCAATATTTATGGGAGTGTCTATTTCTGGGCTCTCTATTCTGTTCCACTGATCTGTTTATTCTTTCACCAATGCAGCACTGTCATTATTGCTGTAGCTTTACAGGTAGTCTTGAAGTCCTCCAACTTTGTTTTTCTTGTTTAGTATTGTGTTCAAATACTTCTTAATGAAAGTAATGCTTGATTCCTTCAAGCCAGAGGTTTTTTTTTTATTTCTGTCTCTTGAAAATCTCATAACACCCTCCTGCAGGGGTTGACAAACTACAGTCCACAGGCCAGATCCTTTTTGTAATTTTGTAAATCTTTGGTAAATAAAGTTTGACTGGAGCACAGCCAGGCCCATTATTTTATGTACTGTCTGGCCACTGTTGTGCTACAACAGTAATGTAGAGGAGTTGTGACAAAGACTCTCTAACATGCAAAGCCTAAAGTATGACTGTCTGACCCTTCACAGAAAGCATGTTCCTACCCCTGCCCCACTGAGTCACTTTTAGACACTTACTCATTGGACTACTTCATCCAAAGTTGGTGCCAAGCCAGGTTTGGGGAAACAGCACACATTTTGTTCCTGGTGTTTTCTTTGCCACATTTCCTCCCTTGGATTAGTTTCCTTTGTGCCCCATCACACTTGGTAGGTGATCAGATATACTCAAAAAAGAACGAATTTACTCCCACCTCCTGGGTGACATGGACTCAGAAATACTGAGGTGACTTAGACTTAACACATCTCTTCCTCTCTCCTATGGACAAAGTTACTGAGCCTCATAATTACAGCAATGAATTCCAAGGACCGAGAAGTGATTCTTCTTGTTTGCACTGAGTCAGCCTTTTCAAAATCAATACAGAATGGACAAATGGATTTAGGGAGGAGCAGAACACACAGTCGTCTGTGGTGAAGGATGGGCACCATTGAGCCAAATCCTGCTTATGTTTTCATCCTTCCTTCAGTTGCATTCTGGGTTGTGCAGGTTATTCAATTAAATGGCAGTTTTGAAGCTGTCTCTGGAGAGCCTATGAGTGAACCATAATGGCACTGGCCTTAACCAAGCAGGCTGGGCTTTTTTGTTAATTTATATGTTTTCATTTCTCTTAAATAAATACCTAGGAGTAGAATATGCTGGATCATATGGTAGATACATGTTTAACTTTACAAGAAGCTGTGAATGGTTTTCCGAAGGGTTTGAAAGGTTTTATATTTCCACGAACAATGTATGGGATTTCTGGTTATTCCACATCTTTGCCAACATTTAGTATTTTTAGAAAATTTAGTATTAGCTAGTGGGTGTAAAATTGCATTTTGGAGCAATGATGGAGTTTTATTTTGCACTTCTCTGATTAATGATGTTGAACACTTTTTGGTTTGTATATTGGCCATTTGTATACTTTCCTTTGTAAGGTGTCTGTTCAAATCTTTTGCCTATATTTTAATTGGTGTTTTAAGTTGTGTTACAGGAGTTCTTTACATATTCTGGTACAAATTATTTGTCAGATGTATGTATTATGAATGCTTTTTCCTCAATGATGGCTTTACTATTTGTTTTATTAATAGTGAATTTGATGATCAGAAGTTTTCAGTTTTCATAAAGTCCAAATTATCAGTTTTAAAAATTGTAAGTGTTTTCCATAACCTAAGAAATCGTTGCTTACCTGAAGGCAGCAGAAGTTATTCATCATTTTTTGTTTTTGTTTTTTTAAATATTATAGATTTAGCTTTTTCATTTAAGTCTTTCAGCCATCTTGAATGAATATGTGTATGTTGTGAATTAGGGGTTGAGGATGTTGTTTTCATATGGTTAGTCATATGTTCCACCACAATTTGTTGAAAATACTTTCCCCATTGAATTATCTAAGCACCTTTATTGAAAATGGGTTGACTGTATCTGTGCGGCTTTATTTATGGACTCTCTTCAGTTCCGTTGACCTGTTTGTCTGCTTTAATGCCAATACCACACCATTTTGATTAAATAAGTTTAGAGTAAGACTTAAATTCAGGAAATGTGAGTCATTGGACCTTTTTCTTCTTTTTAAAAATTGTTTTTGATATTCTGGATCCTTTTCATTTCTCTATAAAATTACAATTAACTCAGCAGTTCCTACAAACAGCCTGTTGAGATTTTGATTGAGATTTCTTTGGAGTTTTAGATCAATTTGGGAAGAATTAACATGTTAATACTGAGTTTTCCAATCCTTAAGCACAAGGTATATCTCTCTATTTATTTAAGGCTTCTTTAATTTCTCCCAGAAATATTTTGTAGTTTTCAGCATACAGGTATCACACATGTTTTTAAAAATTCATACCTAAGTATGTCAAGCTTTTTATGCTATTGTAAATGCTATCGTTCTTCCAGTTGTTCTTTGTTAGTACAACGAAATATAATTGATTTTGGTATATTGATCTTATAGCCTGTGACCTTGCTAAACTCAATAGTTACAGTAGATTATGTGCATTCTTTAGGGTTTTCTACATAGAAAGTCATGTTGTCTGCAGAAAAAGATAGCTTTTTCCCTTTCCAATATGTATGGCATTCATTCACTCATTTACTCATTCATTCATGCAATTTACTGCATTTGCCAGAACCACCTGTACAATGTTGAATTGAAGTGATAAGACATAATTGCCTCGTTACTGATCTTAGGAGAAAAATGTTCAGTGTTTCGTCATGAATATAATGTTAGCTGTAGGTTTTACATAGTTGCTCTTTATCAGGTTGAGGACTTTTTATCTTATTTTAAATTTCCTGATAGTTTTTATGATGAACAAAAGTTGGATTCTTTCAAATATGTTTTCTGCATTTATTTGGTCATATGATTTTTTTTTTTTTTTTTGCGGTACGCGGGCCTCTCACTGTTGTGGCCTCTCCCCTTGTGGAGCACAGGCTCCGGACGCACAGGCTCAGCGGCCATGGCTCATGGGCCCAGCCACTCCGCGGCATGTGGGATCTTCCCGGACCGGGGCACGAACCCGTGTCCCCTGCATCGGCAGGCGGACTCCCAACCACTGCGCCATCAGGGAAGCCCGGTCATGTGATTTTTAAAAAAAAATTCTGTTAATATGGTGAACCGTGTTGATTGATTTTTCAAATGTTAAACCAACCTTGAATTCCTGGGATAAATACAACTTGGTAATGATGGATTGTCCTTTTAATGATAGGGGATTTGATGTGATATTTTGTTAAGATTTTTGATCTAGATTAATGAGTGATATTAGCATGTAATTTTTCCAGAAATTGTTCTTGTTTGGGTTTGGTGTCAGTGTTATGCTGCCCTCATAAAATAAGTTGGGACATAGTCCTTCCTCTAATTTTTTGTAAGAGTTTATGTAAGATCGTTTGTACTTTTTCCTTATGTATTTGATAGAATTCATTATTTAAGTCATCTGAACCTGGAGTTGTTTGTTTTATCATGGCTATTAATTGTGAATTCAATTTCTCTTGTATACATAGGACCAGTCATATATTATATTTCTTTTTGTGTCAATTTTGGTAATTTCAGTTATTCAAGGAATTTGACATTTAACTCAAATTGTCAAATATTGGTATAAAGTTGTTTATATTATTCTCTTATCTTTTCATTATCTGTCAGCTCTTTAATAATGTTTTCTCTTTCATTCCTGACTCTAGTGTCTTGTGCTTTCTTACTTTTTTATTCATCAGTCTAGCTAGGGTTTTATACTTTTGATATCATTGATTTTTTTCCCCTGTTATTTGTTTTGTTTTATTGGTTTCTGCTTTTATCTCTATTATTATTGTTATTATTATTATTTTTGACTGCATTTGGTCTTCATTGCTGCACGTGGGCTTTCTCTAGTTGTGGAAAGCGGGGGCTACTCTTCATTGTGGTGTACAGGCTTCTCATGCAGTAGCTTCTCTTGTGGAGGAGCACGGGCTCTAGGCATGCGGGCTTCAGTAGTTGCAGCACGTGGGCTCAGTAGTTGTGGCTCGGGGGCTCTAGAGTGCAGGCTCAGTAGCTGCGGCACACAGGCTTAGTTGCTCCATGGCATGTAAGATCTTCCCGGACCAGGGATCGAACCTGTGTCCCCTGCATTGCCAAGCAGATTCTGAATCACTGCACCACCAGGGAAGTCCCTATCTTGACTACTTTATTCCTTCTTTTAACATTCAGTTTTATTTGTTCTTGTTTTCTATCTTCTTAAGGTAGTATCTTAGACTATTCATCTTAAAAATTTCTCCTTTTCTATGATAAACTTTAAAATCTATAAATTTTTCTCTAATTTCTGTTTCAGTTACATCTTACAAATATTTTTTTTATTATCATTTCAAAATATTTTACAACTTTTTCTGTCATTTTCTTCCATGGTACATGTATTATTAAGGAGTGTGTTGTTTAATTTCAAAATCTTTAAGATTCTTCTAGATATCATCTTTTCTTAGATGTTGTTGATATTTTTTGTATCATTATCATATACTGAATTCCCACTGTTATGATCTGGAAGAGAATGTGTGCTCTATAGTTGCTAGGTGTGGAATTCCTTAAAGTCAATTAGCTTAAGTTGGTAAATAGTGTTGCTACATGACCAACACCCAGTAAAAATCCTTAGCACTGAGTCCTTTTTTTTTTTAAAATAAATTCATTTTATTTATTTATTTTTGGCTGCATTGGGTCTTCGTTGCTGTGCGTGGGCTTTTTCTAGTTGCGGCGAGCGGAGGCTACTCTTTGTTGCAGTGCATGGGCTTCTCATTGCAGTGGCTTCTCTTGTTGGGTGCAGAGCATGGGCTGTAGGCGCGCAGGCTTCAGTAGTTTTGGCTTGCGGGCTCTAGAGCACAGGCTCAGTAGTTGTGGCCCACGGGCTTAGTTGCTCTGCGGCATGTGGGATCTTCCCGGACCAGGGCTCGAAGCTGTGTCCACTGTACTAGCAGGCAAATTCTTAACCACTGCACCACCAGGGAAACCCCAGCACTGAGTCTTTGTTGAGCCTCTCTGGTAGGCAACCTTTCAAATGTATTGTCATCCATTCATTGCTGAAAGAATTTGTACATCTTATGTAATTGTGCTGGGAGAGAAATCTTGGGAAGCTCACATCTGGATTCCTCTGGACTTTGCCACATGCGTCTCTTTTCCTTTGATGATTTTGCTTTATATCTTTTCACTGTAATGAATCTTTTCAAAGAACCAACTTTTAGTTCCATTGATTTCCTGATTTCAATTTCATTGATTTCTGTTCATCAAAATTTTTTAAAAAGTGTTTTTTTCCCCTTCTGCTTACTTTGGATTCCATTTTCTTTTCTTTTTCTAGTTTCCTAAAATAGAAGCTTAGGCGATTAACTTTAGGTCTTTTTTTCTTTTCCAATACATCCATTGAATGCTGTAAATTTCCCTGTAAGCACTGCTTTTGCTGCATCTTGCAAATTTTGACAGGTTATATTTTGATTTTAATTTAGTTTAAAATTTCTCTTGAGACTTATTCTTTGACCCATGTATTATTTAGAAATATGTTGTTTAATCTCCAAATATTTTGGGATTTGGCTGTCTTTCTGTTATTGATTTCTAGTTTAATGTCAGTGTGGTCTGAGAGCACATTTTGTATGATTTCTATTCTTTTAAATTTGTTAAGGTGTGTTTTATGGTCCAGAATGTGGTCTGTCATGGTGATTGTTCCATGTGAGCTTGAGAAAAATGTATATTCTGCTGTTGTTGGATGAATTAGTCTATAGTCAATTAGATTCAGTTGCTGTGCTGTTCAGTTCAAACTGTATCCTTACCAGTATTCTGCCTGATGGATTTATCAGCTACTGATAGAGGGGTACTGAAGTCTTCAACTTTAGTAGCATGTTATCTGTTTCTTCTTGTAGTTCTATCATTTTTTTCCCTCACATACTTTAATATTCTGTTATTAGGTGCATACACCTTAAAGATTGTTATGTCTTCTTGGAGAATTAACCCCTTTATCATTATGTAATGCCAATCTTTTTTGCTGATAATTTTCCTCGCTTTGAAGTCAGCTTTTTCTGAAATTAATATGGCCACTCTGGCTTTCTTTTGATTAATGTTAGCATAGTATATCTTTTTCTATCCCTTTACTTTTAATCGACCTGTTCTTTATATTTAAGGTGAGTTTCTTGTAGACAGCATATAGTTGGTTCTTCTTTTTTATCCACTGTGACCATCTCTTTAAATCTATTTAGACTGTTCACATTTAAAGTGAGCATTGGTATAGTTGGATTAATATGTACCATACTTATAACTGTTTTCTATTCATTGCCCTTGTTTTTTTTTTGGTCTTCTACTCTTTTTATGCCTTCTCTGGTTTTAATTGAGCATATTACATAACGTAGTATTTTCTCCTTCCTTGGCATTTATACTTCTTTTAAAAATTTTTTTAGTGGTTGTTTTATAGTTTGCAGTATACATTTACAACTAATTCACGTCCACTGTCAAATAATCTTGTACCACTTCATGGGTAGTATAACACTGTGCTATTCATTTCACTTATCCATAACTATAATAATCCAATTTGTTGCTATTATTATTTTGATCAAACTATTTGTCAGGTCAGTTAAGAATAAGAAAATTAAATATTTTACTTTCATTTATTCTTGTTGTAACACTCTTTTCTGGGTTTCTGACCTGTGTAGTTTTCCCTCCCTTTAATGAAATTTTAACATTTTTTGCAAGGCAGGTCTATTTGCAACAAATTTCTTTAATTTTTGTCTGAAGAAGTCTTTATTTCTTTTTCACTTTTGAAGGATAATTTTTCTAGATTCTAGAATTCTAGGTTGGTAGGTCTTTTCTTTTTATTTTTGCGGTACGTGGGCCTCTCACTGTTGCGGCCTCTCCCGTCGCGGAACACAGGCTCCGGATGTGCAGGCCCAGCAGCCACGGCTCACGGGCCCAGCCGCTCCGCAGCATGTGGGATCTTCCCGGACCGGGGCATGAACCGTGTCCCCTGCATTGGCAGGTGGACTCCCAACCACTGAGCCACCAGGGAAGCCCGGTAGGTCTTTTCTTTGAACATTAAGTATTTTGTGCTACTCTCTTCTTGCTTGTATGTTTTCTGAACAGAAGTCTGATGTAATCGTTGTCCTTGTTCCTCTGTAGGTAAGGTTTTTCCCTCTTTTTGGCTTACTTTAAGATTTTCTCCTTGTCTTTGATTTTTGCAGTTTGGATATGACACGCCTAGGTGTAGTTTTTTCTTTTTTTCAATATTCATGTGCTTGATTTTCCGTGGACTTCTTGGATCTGTGGTTTGGTGTTTGTCATTCATTAATTTTGGAAATATTACTTCAAATATTTCTTCTGTTCCCTTTTGTCTTTCTTCTCTGGTATTCCCATTACACTACATATCTGTTATACTTTTTGTAATTGTTCTGTGGTTTTTGAATATTCTATTCCTTTTTTCCCATTAATTTTTTTCTTTGCTTTTCAGTTTGGGAAGTTTCTACTGACGTGAGCTTCTGGCTCACTGATTATTTCCTCAGCTGTATCCAGGCCGGTGATGACCCATTGGCATTCTTCATTTCTATTATAGTGTTTTTGATTTCTAGCATTTCTTTTTGATTATTGCTCTTAGAATATTTGTCTCTCTACGTATCTGTCTGCTCTTACCTGTTTTCTACTTTTTCCTTTAGTCCCCTTAGTATATTAATTACAGTTGTTTTAAATTCCTGCTCTGATAATTCCAACCACACCTGCCATCTACCATCTTGCAGTACTGCACAGCAGTTAAGTGCACAGGCTCTGGAAATAGACTGTCTGTGTTTTAATTCTGGTTCTGCTTATTGGTGGTGTAATCTTTGACAGCGTACATAAATTCTCTCTACCTCAATTTCCTCATTTGTGAAGTTAGAATACTCATAAAACCTACTTTATAGAGTCGTTAGGAGAATTGAATAAGTTAACATATGGAAAGCACTTAGAACAACAAGTATGACTATCTAATATATTATATATTTACTTAATTTTTGTTGTTTTCCAGTCTCCTTCTACTTAAAGGTAGGCTGAATAAAGGCAGGGTCTGTCTTCAAACTTTAAAGAATTAAAATGTTTTGGGGCAGTTTTCTCTATATTCACATAAGGCAGTACTAAGCAGCTTCTTAAATTTATGTTTTTCAAGAGTACTTAATGACATTGGGAAATAGTTATATGATGCTATCACACCTGTGCAAAAGCAGCCGTAGATGGTGTGAAAGACTTACAGATTACGTGACTAGAGCAGGATCCACAAGTGTAGGGAACAGACCGCCCGCAACCATACCCAGGTCCGTCTGAGTTCACAGCCTTCTTCCCTAAGCCACATGTCATGTTTTTTGACTTTCTCTTTCAGTATGAATACTTCAATGCCGTGCTGATAAATGAAAGGGACAAAGATGGGAATTTTTTGGAGCTGGGGAAGGAATTCATCTTAGCCCCAAATGACCATTTTAATAATTTGCCTGTGAACATCAGCCTGAGCGACGTTCAAGTGCCAACGAACATGTACAACAAAGGTAAGGCTCACTGCTGCTGCTCCTTTTGGAGGGTAGAGAGGGCAGGACGTGAGGGGCAGGGCTGGCTGGTTTGGGATATCATGCTTTTTTGAAAAACAATTATAAGCTGGGTGTGTCAGGCACCAGCTGGATAGGTGAAGTGTGTGCCTGTTCTGCCCGGATACTCTGGGCTTGCTGTTTTCCTGGCTCCTGTTTGCATCAGGCCCTCTAACTTGTAGTCCAGGGGTTGGCAAACTTTTTCTTTAAAGGGCCAGATAGTAAATAACTTACTTAGGCTTTGTGGGCCACAAAGTCTCTGTTGCAACTACTCAGCTCTGCTGTTCTGGCACAGAAGCAAGCATACATAGGTAATATGTAAATCAGCAGATAATATGTAAATTGGCTGGTTCCAAGAAAACATTTAATCTACAAAAACAGATAGCTGCATTGGACCGGCAGGCGCTAGCGTACAGAGCCTTCTCTCTTCTTCCTCCATTCCTTGTGATGGTATCTGAGGGTTCTGGAGTTCCTAGGGTTACCATGGAATCACTGTGGTCTTAGAGTACAAAGCAGCATGAGTCTTAATGAGGCTCCCTGTTTTCAGGCTTGTGTTCCTCAAATCCAGTCTTCTCATGGATTCTAGAGCTCTTTTCCCCAAATTCCCATCTGCCCCTTTGAATTGGGATTATAATAGCCAAGGACCGGGCTCTGGCAGCAGACGGCCTCTGATTAGATCCTGAGTTCCATTTCTTACTGGCTGTGACCTTGAAAGGCTGAGACCACCTTGTCTCTTTCGACCTTAGTTTCCTTATATTCTAGGATGTGGATAATAATCGCATTTACCTCAGGGGGTGGTTGTGAGCATGAAACAGGTGATGAGTACAAAGGGTTTAATTGAGGACGTTACTTTCCTCATCCTCACCATTACGGAGTAGGAGTTTGCTCTGCTTTGTCATACCTGGGAGGATCCTAAACAAAGAGCTGTCTTCCCCCCAAAATAAATTAGAAAGCCGTGGCATCTTCAAAGTAAAAATCTACTCCATTATAAGCTATTGATGTTTTAGAAATATCGGGGGCCAGTTTCAGTATCACAGGCAGGAAAGCAGTGGTCATGAGACAGGCTCTGGGCTTGAATCCTGCTCATCCTTTTGCTGGCTCTGTAATCCTAAACAGGTAACTTTTCCTCCCCGAGCCTCAGTTTCCTTCTTTGTAAAATAGGGATAAGAATACTGCCTCCCTCAGGGGGTTATTGTGAGGATATGAAGTGATGCCTAAGCATCTTCAGCACAGTGTTGCTCGTGGAAACTGCCTAGTGCATCTTAGTTATCATTATTATCAGGAAATAGCATGAGTATAAATTGCATTTCTAAATTGTTCTAGGTTACTGTTTAAAGAGCTTGGTCAGTGATTAAAGAGCTTCCAACTCACCATCTCTGTAGTGTTCTTCTCGTGCCTGTCCTTTGGGTCTGGATATCTAATGTCTCCCTTTCGTGGTTGACCTGTTACCCGTCCTTAATGTTCTGTGAGGCAGCACCCCATCCATTAATTATTCTGATGGTTATTGGGGCCCCTGTGGTGAACCAGATGCAGCCCCTTCCTTGAGAGGTTCATAGTGAACTTAGGGACCAGACAGGTAAAAGAGATCATAGGATACCGTGTGTCACCTGCTGGCCACAGTTACTGAAAGACCGGGGCAGTGGGAGCTCCAGGGAGGGGACCTGACCACTTGCTCCTGTGAGCTGCCACATGTTTTTCTTTTCTCTCTCTCAGAGAAAGTGATGTCAGTCCGAGTTGCCCCTAGTGAGCTCTGGATTGGACTGTATCCTGTGACCTAATCTTCACTTTGGACTCTTCCTCAGAAAACAAATTCCTACGAACCCAAGCCTTAGGGGGCTGAGCTCAGCTTTGTCCAGTGGAGTTTAGTCCTCCAGGGAGATCCTGCCAGATGAGAAGGAAACCCCCTTTTGTGCAGTGTGTCTGCAAAAAGACCATTCTCTCAGCATTAAATACATTCTCAACTGAAGATGAAAAGTTCAGATTTTACAGAGCAATTCCAGACATAAAACAATTGAGAATGATCTTTTAAAATATGGCAACTGCTTCAAGGTTGCTTGATCCATTAGCCCCATTATAGAGATTTAATTGCACCTTGAGCTTTAAAGGCATAATTGTACCTTTCCATGGTGGCAGCACTAGGGGACCAGCACTGCCATTGATCACACAGACTGCAAGTCTCTCTAGGCAGAATCATAATAGATAGTCAGATTTCTTGAGCCATAGAGGTAGATAATTTTATTTAACGTCATCCTCAGCACCCCTCATGAGGTCTGCCTACCACCCCTACTCAGACACAGTGGTCCCCCAGCCAGGCAGTGGGTAATGGGCTAAAGCCCCCAGGCACTGTGTCTTGTTTCTGCCAGGCAGTGAGTAGCTGCCCAAGGAAGAGAGCAGGGGACTTCAGGAAAATTCCTGTCTCATTCTACCTAATTCAAACCAGCCCCAAATAGTCTTTTTTCTTTTCATGTTGCAGAAATGTATTTCATGTTTAGAGTGCTCTCCAGCTCAGATCTAGTTATTGATGACATGTACTTAAAACACATGGTCAGAGATTGGTCATTAGCTGAGATGTTCCTGGGTTAGAAATCTTGCCCCCAACAAAGGAAACCAGTACAGGGGGCCATGCTCCCCTGGAAGCTTGAACCCCCATGGGCACATAGCAGAGTGGTTTGATATGATACTTGCTTAGGAGCTGCTGTGTGCTGTGCTCTTGGGCATAACTTCTAGGCATAGATGAAACTTGCTGATAAAATCTACCTCTTTTCTGCAATCTGCTTTTCTTTTGCTTCCTCGGCAGGGCCTTGCAACCAGGCTGTTCAGCCAGGTCAGCGCTCACCTCTGTGCTTGAGGTGCCTTTCTCGAAGGCGCTGACAGAAATTGCAGGCTCAGAGTTGGTGACATGAGGGCAAACTGACCTATTGGCCACGAGAATTCAAAGAGACATATGTCTGGAGTCTAGAAATGTGTCTTAGGGTCCTCATGGTGCCTGATGTAGCAGCTTCTTCCTGAAACCAGCAGATGTTTGCTGAGCGGCTGCTCTGGCATCCCCGACCAGCGAGTCTTACCATCTGTTGAGACATCTTTGGAGACTAGCTGCCCGTGCCTTAGAAGCTGTGAACAATCCATTTCCTCTAGGAGTAAAGCATGGGTCAGGATGCTTTTGTGAGACCTGAGGATGGTCTGACAGTGGATTCAGATAAAGCTGAACTCTTTAATTTCTAGGCTGAAGTGGTATAAAATTTACACAGGCACATATGTAGGTACACATACACACCTACACATACACAATGTGTGTGTGTTTGTGTATCTGGGTATGTGTGTGTTTGTATATGTGTGTATGAAAGAAATATGCTCTGCCCTCAACCTATCCCTTCATCCCTGCCGCTCACCTCTGTCTACCCAGGTGAGAGCCCCTTCTGTTCACTGAGTACACCTTTCTCTTTCCTCCATTGTATCTTGTTGTTCATTTCTGTTATCCCTGCCTCCCTGTTTATTGCTTATCCAAATGCTCATTCTTAAGAAACAGCTCAGTACAACCTCTTCAATTCCGTTACGCTTTTGTTTTGTAAGTGACTCTGGTCCTTTGTTCTGGTATCACTTTGTTCTAGAAGTACATTGCATGCATTCTTTTACTTCTCTGAGGGCAGGGGCTCTGCTGATTCAGCCTGCTTGGTGCCCTTCTTTGCCCCCGAGCACCATGCTCTTTACATAATGGGTTTTCTACAGTGGATGAGGTAGGGAATGCCACCTGGGCTGTCATTTTTCCATGGTACCTGCAAGCAGCAGAAACATACCCTGGCTGACTTAAATGGAAAAGATACTTTTTTTTTTTTTTTTTTTTTTTGCAGTACGCGGGCCTCTCACTGTTGTGGCCTCTCCTGTTGCGGAGCACAGGCTCTGGATGTGCAGGTTCAGTGGCCATGGATCTCGGGCCCAGCCGCTCCACGGCATGTGGGATCTTCCCGGACCGGGGCACGAGCCCGTGTCCCCTGTATTGGCAGGCGGACTTTCAACCACTGCGCCACCAGGGAAGCCTGAAAAGATACTTTTTGAAAGGACATTGGGTGGCTCACAGGCTCTCCCAGAAAGTTAGAGAATAAGGCTTAGAAAATGGTCATGAGAGAGGGCAGCCAGGGGCCAGAGCCACAACCAGAGCCAGCCTGGTAAGGACCGCCTGCCACTATGGCTGACACCAGCCATGCATCTGTGACTACATGAAATAGCTGTGCCTCATTTTCCTCATTCAGAAACTGGAGATAATAATCCCAGTCACCTTCTCAGGGGGTTTTGGTGAGGATTAAACATTGAGAAGGCCACCCAGTACACAAGCTTAGGCAAGTTTTTCTTTCCTTCCATTCCTCAGCATCCTTAGCTGTCAAATGAGTATGACAGTACTGACCTTATAGGATTATCATGAGCACAGCAAGAATAATGCTCGTGTGGGTTGGGGTGCAGTGGCTAGCCCACTGACCTTGTCTCTTGTCACCTGCTGGAGGGGAAATAAGACCCATGTCATGGGGTTGCAGTTAGATAGCACAGGTAGCCTTTCAGAGCGTCTGGCACTCGATGAAGACCAATGCATTCTGTTGTGATTATCACTGTATTAACTTGTTCAATTCTCACAGGCAATTATGGTTAAGACAGGAAGAACTTGAACTCAGAGGGAGTAACAACAGGTCAAAGGTTCCCCAGCTGGTAGAGGCAGGATTAGAACCCAGCATTTTCATTAATTGTGTCCTCTCTGGACCACACGCCACCCCAGTGCCTGGGCTGCTGGTCTGTGAGCCATAAGGGAAAAGACAGTACTTTGGCTACCAAATATTTTTGTTTTAAAGTGGTTGAAATCCAAGAACTGGAAATTGGCCAGAGTTTGACCCTAAACTTCTGCTTCTTTTGTCTCATGTGGTTGCTAAAGAACACAAAAGGGCAGTTTCGGTGATTCTGTGTTGTTTTGGGGTTTTTCCTCTTTCTCCTTATCCCATTTTGCTTCCCCGCCCTCCTCCTCCCCATAACTGTGCTGTAACCATGGTGCTGTCGAGACAGAGGAAAGACATGATAAAAGTGGAAGAAAAAAGGTGATGGCTTAAAAATGTGCCCATAGATAACATTAAACACAAATGATTCTATAGTTTGGCTGGGGGAGAGAGGGGAGGGAAAGAATCCTGTAGCATGTCAGTGTTTTAGACCCAAGCAGAAAAGAGGCAAAAGTAGTAGCTTTATTCTCCAGTAGTTTTAGGCTGGATAAAGGAAAATGTGAATTTTAGAAGTTAAGCAGTTTAAACTGTGGTATCATTTTACCACTGTGGCCTCATTTTATTTCCTTCTGCAGCCCCTTGAGGGAGGTTAGGCAATATTCTCATCTCCGTTTTTCAGATGAAGAAACTAAATGTCATGGAGGCCAAGTCACATAGGTAGGAAGGTCCATGGCAAGTGGACCTGGATTTTCTGATGAGGAGTCCAGCTTACTTGGCTGCCTCTCTGACCATGAGCTCTGAGAGGATGGGTACCTATTCCCTCAAGTGTCTGGGGCTCAGTTACTTCTGGGTCACCTTGGGATCTCGGAACTTTTGCCCAGGCTGAGAACCCCAGCCCTGGGCCCATCCATCACCAGCCTTCCTTCTGAAGCTCCAACTCTTCCTGGGCCCTGCTCCTTGTAGTGAGACCCCAGACCCTTCTCTGGCCGTGCCTCCTCTTCCCTCCGTGATACCCAGTGTCATAACTCCAGTGAGCTGAGGTTCCCATGTGAGCTGGGAAGAGGTGCTGACTCACGTAGCGTCTGCATATCAGCCCTGCAGACATCCTTGATGTGACTATCTGCTTGGGACAGAAAGTGGGACATAGCAGGGAGGACAAGCAGAATATTATTGCCTCTATAAAGCATTCGCTCTCGCTCATTCCTTCCTTCCTTCCTTCATTCATCAAATGTTGACTGTGCCAAGCTCTAGAGCTACGCCCACAACTAGGAAAGACGTGGGCCCTGCTCCTTGAGCAGAGCGGGAAGACAGATGCTGAACAAGTCATGATCAGGTGACGGGCAGGCAGAGTATGGTGCTAAGGGGCATGTAGCAGGGGGCCGGGCCTGGTCCTGGGGCTCCAAGAAAGCCCTCCCTGAGAGGAGGTAGAGAGGAAGGAGTTAGACGGGAAGGGAGTGGTTGGGAGGGAAGCATGTCCAGCAGAAGGACTAAACAGTAAGCAGGTGTCAGTGGGGCGGGCATGGGGCTGGGATGCTAACAATGAGGGAGTGTGGTGTCCAAGGGGACTTGGGGTGGGGAAGAGTCAGAAAGGTTAGGCTATGGGGCCTCCAAGGGCTGGCCAGGTGGTGAGAGGCTGTGAAGGCCATCAGAAGCTCATGGAAACCACGGAGACAGGTAAAATATGGTTGAGAGCTTTGCTGGGAAGAGGTCTGCAGAGGAACACTGGGCCCAGACACTGAGGAAGAGGGAAGAAGGGAGAGGAGGAGGAGTCCAGGGCCTGGTGCGGAGAAGGCCCAGTGGAGAGGAATGGTGTGTGGCCCAGACTGGATGGTGAAGGTGCAAGCCCTTGGGCATCGGGCCCCAGAGAGTGAGCTCCAGCAAGAACATCAGCTCCACCAGGGCAGGGACCTTCTCTGTGTTCTTCTCTGATGACTTGCCAGCCTCAACATGGTACCTTGCACCTAGTAGGTGCTCAATAAATACTTGTTGCCAGGTGAGCAAATGAATGAAGGGAGTAGTTTAGAAAAACTTCTCACTTGGTTCTCGTACAGGTGAAGAAAAGACACTGGGAATAGCTCTCAGTCTCGATTCCCTTTCCTCCACCAGTAATGGAGGGCCTGGGAGAGGTTCACTGCTTGGCAGAGGTGGAGTGAGGTGTGAATTGCAGGGCATGACCGAGGCCACCCCTTCATCTTCTAGACATCCCAGGAAGGTGCCCAGTCAGGCCAGCATGGGCTGCAAGCCCTCCTGTGTATGGGGGCCCAGCCCCTGAAGATGAACACAGGTCCAGGAAAGGGGAGACCCATAACCACCACTGTAGAGACTGAGGAACCAACCTGTGTGTTACAATCCAGTAGGTTCTTCTGAAAATCCCAAGAAAGGGGAAGGTCTAGCCTGGCGGACTTGGGTCCCGGGCTGCCATAGGGATGGGCAGGATTGCTGGGTTTGGATTTGTCAGATGTCTCAACCTATTTTTCCAGTGCTGGGTTTGATAAAATGCAAAATGCATTTTGCCAAGCACTTTTCCCCTTAATTACATGTGTATATTTTAAGGGAAATTTAATCCATATGTTTCTGATTCATTTACATGGAAATCATTAAGAGGTTGTTTTCTAGGAGCCATTTGATGTGCAAGAAGGCTCCTGAACCTTTTTAAAAGCTGTGTTTAAAAATTGTTTCTTTCTTTTCCCTCTGCTTGGGGGTATGTGTGTGTGCGCACCTGTGTGAGAGAGAGGGAGTGAGAGAGAAGGGGGGTGGTGGAGAGAAAGAAGGATAGAAAGAAAGAAACTGACTCCAGGATGTCAAAAACAAATATGGACTCTAAATGGTTTGTTTTCTCCTTCGAATTCTGAGCTAAACACTTGGAGTAGGCTAGACTCTTGCTTTTACATCTATTTTCGGCACTAACTGAAGGTGATGGTGCTATGGCCATAAGTTGGAATCTTGAGTAAGGATCAGAGGATCAGGCCTGTACAGACTGCTCTGCTTCTAGCGAAGGACATTCGGGACCCTCCCCATCACATGGCCCTTTGGCACCTGCAGGCCCCCCACGGCCAGATGAATGTTCCCAACCCTGTTTCATCAGTGAGAGCGCGACAGGATAAGAGTGTTTGGCCAGATACACAGATGATAGTGCCACTGAAGTGACCCCACAGTTGTTATCCCAAAGTACTCATCATTTTTCTCTTCTAGTTTGGAAATTATATTTTTATGTCCTAGAGTGACTATCTCTGTCTTAAAATTCACCATTTGAGTGGCTGAGTTCAAGTTCTTTTGGTAGTTCTTTCACATTTCTGACTGTGCGTGTGGGCATAGCACAAACATAGGTCTGTGAAGATGTGTATCTGTGTACACATAGGTTTGGGTCTCTATTATCTCATCAGAGGTGGTGTTAGTGGAAAGAGGATGTCCTGTGGCTTGCTGTGGCCTCTGCTTAGGCTTATGTTTAACCCAGAGGTTGAACTTGTTTAATGAATGAGTGAATGAGCTGATTACTTACTGAGAGGCATACTCTGTACTGAGCACCTTAGCTGCAGTATCTCACTTACCACTACCCGGTGTGTTGCTGGCAGCAGGTAGGGACTGCCATCCTCCACAACCTACTGTGAGAGAATTCCAAGCCAACCTCCCACACTTTGTTCTAGGGTCAGGTCTGGCGTGTTAAATGGGGTGAAACTCAAATGCATGACTTCAGGTGCTGGTGGATGGTTTCCTGAAAAGCAAGTGAGAAGGGAGTTCCCACTAAGGCTCTCTGAAACACTTTCCTGTCCCTCTGGTCCCCTTTCACCCTGGTACTGACCTGTACATTCCCCATTGTCCCTGTCCTGAATCATTTCTAGACTCTTTTCAGAACCACTGGGGAGCCTCTGGAGGGTGGGAGGCCTGGACTTGCCTCGAACTTCTGTGAGTGCCAGCTCGGTGGTCTGGGGAAAAACGTTTCATGCTCTGAGTCTCAGTCTCCCCATCTGTAAGGTGTGAAGGGTCATTTTGGGCATTAGCAGAGGTAAGGGTGCGGGCCCGGCGCAGCATCCATACCTTGGGACACTTGATTGGCACACACTGACTCCTCATGTCAAACTGTCTCCAGCTCCTGCTCCTGTGGGCGGGGGCGGGGGTTCCATGTGGCCCTGCCCAAGCCCAGCACACACTTGCCCTTCCCTTCAGCACTGTTTGCAGGATGACGTGCAAATCGTCACAAACCGACACTGGGCTTCTGCCCTCTTTCACTTACCTCCCCTTTCCACCTCCTCCGGGTCGTGAGATCAGGACTCTGACTCCCTGAATGCCTACCCCTGGGCTCTGCCCTCCCCCCAACCTGCTCTCCTCTTGCAGAGCTAGGCTTCCCCTTTCCTGACAGCGCAGCTTCCTAAAGCCTGGTCTTGCCCTCTGGTCTCAGCCCTCCTCCCCAGAACAGTCACCTGTCCTTCTTTTATGTCCCCATGGTTTGGTGCTTTCCTTTTCACTGGGCTCTCTCCCCCTTGAACTTGGAGGCAGGGGCTGTGTTTTCTTCATCCCCTTTGGAACTTAGCACCAGGGCTGGAATAGAAAAGATCTTCCACAGATGTTTCTTGAACCTGCGTCACTATATGAGTACTTTAGTCCTATGCTACTATAGGTCATGACAAACAGATTGCTGGGTTTCTTTTTTGTGCTTTTGGTTTGTCAATTCTACTTCTCTGTGCATTTGATTTTTGGGGGATGGGGTTCCCTTTGAAGACAGTAGTCTTAGATGTATGTCTAATGAGATAATACTACTTTCAGGGTCTTTTAATATGTTTGCATTTTTTATTATCTCTTTTTTCAGAATAATAGAAATCAGGATGGAGGCTTGCGATTGGTAGGAGCTGAATCTAGGCTAGAGGAATTCTAAAAGGGGGGGCCAGGTCAGTAAAGGACAATGCAGGAGCAGAAATGATATACTAACAGTGTTTTCTTTTTTCACCTGGTGTCTTGACATTTGTGAAATGTCACAGTAAATAGTAGAGAGTCAGAGTTTGTAGGTGATTTGTTTTTCTTTTCTTTTCTTTTTTTTTTTTTTTTTGATGACTTAGCGGGAATTGAAGGTCATTCCTATGCTAACATCACACTTAGGTGCTTACTTTCCAATCTGTATTTTGATTGGGAGGGAGGGACCATCTTCAGCACTCTGGAAATGACAGCAGTGAATGTTGCAGCCTGGGCTCATGGTCAGATGTGTTCCAGTGGGGAAAATCGTTAAGAACCACTATCCCTGGACTGACTCAATCAGCCATGCTATGCCACAGGTCCCCAAGAATGAGAAAGAGATTGCTTTGCTGAGGAAATGCAGGTAGGCCCTTCAGGATTTGGGGAAAACAGGGGAGACACACAGAGAGTCCTGCGGTCGGCCCTGGGCTCCTCAGCAGCCCTCCCTGGCCTGCGCTGGGTTGGTCAGGGGCTTGTTCAGGGGCGTGGGATCTGGGTGTGAGTGTGATGTGTGGTGGTTGCCTTGATGCTGACCCTTGCCACCACAAGGGCTCAGGCTATGCTGTTTGCTCATCTGTTAAGTACTCATTATGGTAACACCTATTTCATAGGGTTTGTGAGGATTAAATGAAAACAATACATATTAAATCCTTAGCCCTGTGGCTAGTGGGTGGTAAGAGCTTACTAAGAGTGACTTAGTACTGTTATAAGAATGATGATAGTGTAAAGCCCATAATGGCATGGCCTATGCCTGGGAGTATCTATGACACTGAACAAATTGACATTCTTTTTCCTCCTGCACCTTGGAAACCCTTTTATCACTGGAGTTGTACATCAAGAAATTTAATGAACAGAAAACAGTGTGGAGCCAGAGTTGCTTGGGGTTGGGAAGCCCATGAGTATCTTCTGCATATGGCCAGTCCCTGATACTTGCGCCCATCTTCCCCCTGCTCATCGTGCTTGGATTGGCGGGGGTAGGGAGGGTGGGGGTGGGGGGGAGGGGGGAAGGGGGCAGCTCTTTGTGTTCATGTCCTTCTGCTCAGCTGCCAAGAACCTTGGTGTCATTGTCAGTTAAATGCCGTAGGGTTTGAGATAACACTCTTTGCTTTCCTTTTGTATGGGACCCGGGGCTCTCAGAAGTCTCCGGGGGGCCTCAGCTGTTTCCTGTGCCTCCTCTTGCAGGGGAGAGAGGGAGTAAAGGAAATCTTCCTGTTCACTTCTCACTTTCCTTCCCTTTTCCCAGCTCCAAGCTTATGGACTCTTCTGTCCAGAACACACTAGCCATTGTCCTTGGAGACACTCACCTGTGCATTAGTCCACCCGTGTCCCCGTGTCTCAGTTTCCTTCCTCTAGGTAACATTTATGTGGTCTTTATGACGTGCAGGCACAAGCATGATCTAATATAATACAATTCTACCCACAACTCAGTGAAGTAGAAACAATTATTATTCCCATTTTCCAGATGAGAAAACTGAGGCTTAGAGATTGGTCAGCATGACTCAGCTAGTAAAATGGGCAAGTCAGCATTGCATCCCCAACACTGCCTTCAGCACCTCCTGGATACCCTGCCTTTTTAGACTCTGTCCTACATGCCACTACATCCACCACCCTCTGGCTGTGCCCGCATGTTCAGTTAGCTGTGTCCTACCTGTTTATGTGCACACGTCACGTGTGAGGCAAATGGAAGACCCTTTTTTTGTCAAATTGTGCTATTTTCTTCCCACCATATGGAAATCTATCATAAATGATAGATTTATAAATTTATAAATTTCATAAATTTCCTCCACCGTCTTATTTTGCATAAACACTCACAGTCTCTTCCCCTGATCAAAATAAATGTTGCAGCAGAAAGTCGTTTTAAAAATGGAAAGCAAATTCTGTATCAGAATGTCAGTATGTCCCAGTGGCTCACGTGTTGAGGATATTTCTGTCAGAGATGAGGCGGTTCCACATTTAATCCTGCAAACCTGCCATATACCAAAGTGCACATGAGACCAGTGAGTAAGGAAGCAGTGATTCAACATGCAAAAAGGCTCTTTGCCTGACCAGAAAGGTCACTGTAGTAGGTTTAGGAGAAGTGAATTCTTCCTCTGTAGGGACTGGCGTGGCGTTTGCAGAGTTGGGTTCTGGGAACACCACTATCGTGTATTTATTTTTATTTTTATGTTTTTAATTTATTTTTGGCTGCGTTGGGTCTTCGTTGCTGCACGCGGGCTTTCTCTAGTTGTGGTAAGCGGGGCTACTCTTTGTTGTGGTGCGCGGGCTTCTCACTGCGGTGGCTTCTCTTTTTGCAGAGCACGGACTCTAGGCACGTGGGCTTATGTAGTTGTGGCATGTGGGCTCAGTAGTTGTGGCCCATGGGCTTGGTTGCTCTGTGGCATGTGGGATCTTCCTGGACCAGGGCTCCAACCCGTGTCCCCGGCATTGGCAGGTGGATTCTTAACCACTGTACCACCAGGGAAGGGAAGCGCCTCATGTATTTATTTAATAGATGTTCACAGAGCTCCTCTGGTGTGGCAGACATGAGGCATTAGGGGTGGTGATGAATGAGCAGATGCTGCCTGTGCTCTCTTGACATTTCTAGGCCAGCAGGGAGGCAGATGGGGAGTAATCACACCACTGAGCATTTAATGCAACCAGAAGGAGTGCAATGGAGGGAGCTTTGGTCCAATGAGAGTGTGTCCCAGAGCATCTCAGCCTGGACCAGGGGTGAACCAGGAGTGAGGTACGGCCATGGTCTGAGGACGTTTTCCTGAAGAAGATGAGCTTGCCTGACGCTTGAAAGGAGGGTAGGAAATAATTTAGGTAAAGGCTGGGGCAGGGCTGGGAGTATCCCAAAGAGAGATCATGTTGCACAAGATGTCGGTAAGCAGTCCTTGAAAGAATGTTTTGGGATGAAATAAGGGAAGGAGGTGCCATGTAAAGTCTGTCACTCTTGGCAGTCCATCGTGTCCATGAGATATTCAGGAATTGGAGTTTCTATCAGACAGAAAGACATTTAATTATATGAGGCAGCTTTCCCCAAACTTCTTTGATTAGGGCGTCCTTTTATCCTGGAACAACCACTAACATCTCAGGAGTTGGTGTTCCTGGGACTCAGAGACTCAGAATTGTAGCTCCATGTGTTCAGGTGATAGGTCTCAAGGGTACGCCAATAAGTGACCAAGATGTAGAGGAAAAGATAAGGATGTAGAAGAAAATGCATAGTACAATGCATGAGAGAGAGAGAGAGAGAGAGAGAGAGAGTGTGTGTGTGTGTTTGAAGGATATACATAAATGGTTGAATATACTGAACACTTCTAGAGGGATGTATAGGAAATTAAAGTACCTACCTTCCACTTTCTACCCTTGTGTTCAGTTCGAATGTGTTACCAGGGACATGTGTTGCTTTTTTAGGAATTAAAAACAAAAGAACAAAAGAACTTGATTTACAAAAGCTACTCAACTACAAGTACTTTTCAGGTACACATCTATTTGAAGAAAGGAAACACATCTGTGTGTACACTGCTAATGGCCTTCCACTTGCTAGTCCTTTCAGCTTGTGGCGGGTATGGCTGACAGTGGTTTTGTTGGAGGTAGGAGGACCATGGAGTAAGTCGTTCATGTGCAGACACTGCCTTTGCTGGAGATGGTATTTAGTGTCATCTTGTGTCCTTATGGTGGCAGCAGTTATTTTCATACAAACGATGTTGGCCTGGGAAAAGAGAGTTGGTTTCCTTCTAAAGTGATTCCATGATGCTTCAGTCACCCACTGATGGGTATCACATACATGGGGAAGCCCTACCTCAAATATGAAGAACACTCTGCACTTGGGAAAGAATATCTCAGTGTTTCCAAGAGTCACACTGATAGAAGTGAGGTTTTCTATTCTCCAGCCAAAGGCAGGCAGCTGAGCAGTCTTGCTGTGCTCTCATCGGCACTGTCTCAGGTACCCTGCAAGAGGGCTTTTTATGAAGCAGCTGTTCCTGAGCCTTATTTGACCCTCTGGAGGTGAGGGGTTGTCTGACGGAGGCCCAGGACTAAGGTATCTTGTCCCTTCTGCTCTACCCCCTGTCTCAGGCACCCTCCTCTTGCCTGGCCTGCATCTTCACTACCTGAAGAGTGTTGGCAGCACAGGTGGGCTGTGAATATAGGACACCAGCTCTCAGGTGTATCTCTGTTCAGTGCTTACCAGTTCCTCCAAATGCCTGCTTGTGAATCCTGTGACACCCAAAAATTCATGCCTCATATATTTCAGGTAGAGTTCTAGTAAGAACAGTGTGGTTGCCTTATTTTCCAAGATGTCATTCTCTGCACAATGTGGGCAGCTCTATTTTGTTATCTCTAAAGGGCCACTGTCATGCATTCTCTCTCCATTCTGAAGTGGGAGAGTCACTTTTGAACATTGCTGATCTTTTCTCTTTTTCTCCCTCTTACTCCATGGAAGGAGGACAGCCCCTGAGTGGTCTCTGCCTCAGCAGCTGCTCCTGCACTGTCTCATACCTACACTGGTAGATATTTTCCTAGCTCCGTACTCAGATAAATGCAACACACTGTGACTTTGTCTTTTGGCAGGTGGATTGATCCACATCTTAGAGAGACTGAGGGCATAGAACTCTACATGATGGAACTCAGACTGGAGTTAAAAGTCTTCTGGCCCCAAATCTGTGGTTTTCCCACTAGAGCTTTGAAGTAGAGCCTCTGCAGTTGAGTCCATGTGGGCTTGTCCTCCCTTGGGTCTGCTTTATTCAAAGCCCAGTGATGGGTGCAGGGAAGTTGGACCGTTCTTGTCCTTCAGAGACTTTTCTGGGCTGGGTTTTCATGTATTCACTGCCATCAAAGGCAGAGTGAAAGAGGGGAAATAGCAGAACCGAGTGCCTTGGGAGCCCAATTGAAGAGGTGCCTGCAATGGGCCATCAATGGGAAGATAGTGGGGAGGTTTCCTCAGCTGGTGCGGGAGCCCTGAGAAAAGGCAGACCTGGCCAAGCCCTCCCTCCTAAGGTGCGCACATAATTGGGTAGCAGTGGTTTGCTTTTTCCTAAACCAGACTTTAAAGACTGACTAGAGGCTCTTTGCTTAGTAAGTTTTTATAGTGTTCTGGAATATGCTCTTGGATTTCAAGAATAGGTTGTCATACTCTCTGCTCTTCGTTGTTTTCTTAAGTTTGTCGTTAGCACCTGTCTCAGGATCCTTCCCCACCTGTTACTCATCAGTGGAATATCTCCCTTTTGAGACAGAATATCCCAGTGTCTTAAATGCATCCATATATAAGGATTTTATTCTTTTCCTATTTGCCAGTTTACTCTCCTTTTTTCAAAGAAGACTTGAAGCAGGTGTACTGAAAGTGGCCAGATCAACTTTGTTCCCATCCCCACACCAGGCCAAATGCTCTTTTCTTCTTTTGTCCTTCTTGCTCTACCCTCTCTTGAACTGTGTCCAGCAAACAGCTGAGTGATATTCATATTCATTCATCCCAAAGGCACTGTTTTTTAAGTACAGTTTGGGCTACTGTGTTGAATGAAAAGAAGGATACTAAAGAACAGACCTGTCAGTTTTGTGAGTAAGAAACACTGAACTCACAGAGAAGCTTCATTTTGTTCACTCTTTTTGAGGGAAAAATCCAGCAGGTATCAACATAAAATCCACCGAGATGCTCCTGTCTCCCAAGGGATAACAATACATAATCAAGACAGCAGTCGCCCCATGTGGGCTGACCGTGGGGAGGTGCTGTGGTGAGTGCTTCATCTACACCATCTCCCTGGATGCCCTCAGCACCCCCATGAGCAGGAGGTAATCAGATCTGGTGGGTCAGTGGATGGGCTCTGAAGCCAGACAGCCTGAGTTAGAATCAAGGCGCCACCACTCAGCCGTGTGTGATTTCAGGCAAAATACTTAGCCACTCTGTGTCTCAGGGGAGAATAACTGTACCCAACTCAACTTGTGGAGTTATTTTGGGGACTAGATGAGAGAGAGACAGACACATACTCTAGCATATCAGAAGGCTCATAAAGTCTTAGCCACCATTATTGCCATTGCACACCCATTTTATGGATGAGAAGACTGAGGCTCAGGGCGGTTAAGTTACTTGTCCAAGTCTGAATTCAGATGCAGGTCTGCCTGACTCCCAAGTCAGTTGCCTTATCTGCCATGCTTTAATGAGCAACAAGAGCCTCCCAGGAGAGGGAACCTCGGAGAAGCCTGGCACCCTGGCTCTTCCTCACTCACGATGAGGGTCAGCTGGTTATAACCAGATCAGAGTGTCACCATGGCTAGTTCTTAATGACAGTTCCTGCTGCCAGGACCACCCTCCAGCCAGGAAGCATTGGTGTGGCTGAGTAGGTGGCTCAAATATTGAAACAATGTGTGTCCTTAGTGAATAGCCACTGCTCCAAAGCCCTCTCCCCAGTGCCCCTTGTCCACCCCAGTATCTCCTTACAACTAAGGACTTGGCATCGCCGGTGGGCCCTGCTGCAGGGCTGAGGCTGATGTGCATTATAGTTGCTTAGCACCTGCCATACAGGTTGCAGACACAGTATTGCCCAGGTGTAGCGGTGCTGCATTCTGTTGGCTACAATTTAATGAGGTGCGTTGGCAGTGACCTCAGAGTTGGTAAATGTGTCTGCTTTCTGCTCCTTGGGCTCTGACTCTTCTCTGAGCAGAATCCTGAGAACCTCGCAGTGGGCCCAGGCCTTCTGCCTCCTGTCTCCTGGCTCTCCATGCACTCCATGGCTTCCTGGCCTTGGTCTTGCTTTCCTTCAGCTCCACAACTCTGCGTCGTCCACACGCCTTCGGAGCTGGCTGAGGAGACCTCCGGGGCTTTCTCATGGCTAGTGGGCCAGGACCCAACTCGGCCCAGGAATGAGCCTAGCGTAGTCCCAGGCATCCTGGCAGAGAGCACGAGGATGGCTGTGTACATCCCAGCTTTGTACCCCTCACAGTCCCTGGGGTTCTCATATAGGGGTTAGAAAGACCTGGCATCCTTCTAACAAAACACAACAGGCTTCCATAAATGTCCTGGGTGGAATCTTTCTAGGAAGTGACTGGGTCTGTGGAGACTTCTTTGTTTTAAACCAAGGTGGGTGGGGTGGGGGGTAGACTCTCTCACTGCCCAGTGTAGAGCCAGCACTAAGGCTGCTGTGTTTCCTGGGGGGTTTTGAGTGAAGGCCTGGGGTCCAGTCCCCACTCCTCCACCTGCTGGCTGTCAGACTGATTAAGTTGTTAACCTCTGTGAGAGCTAGTCATCTTCTGTCAGACCTGGGATCCCAGTGGCAGGATGGGGGAAGCTATCTGGGAGAATGGTAGGATGGAGCAAGGAAAAGAGTGATAGAGGGAGAGAGAGAGAGTGAATGTGGACAAAGGAGGGAGGGCAGGGAGGGGGAAAGGGGAAGAGGGGAGGGAGGGGCTCCTCTGGGCCTCAGCCACTGGCTAGTTCCTTCTGTGACTGGTATTATTGATCATCTGACTCCAGAAACACTCTCCACTTACCCTGACACATTTCATTCTAGAGTTTTGGATTTCTTTCCCTCTGTAGCACATTCTGAGGAGTTCACCGAAGAAGATTTGACTAGCAGTTATTTCAACTGTCAAGCTAGGAAATATCTTTTGACACTTTTTCACCTTTTTATTTTTCCCTCCCAAGTCTCACTTGAGTTACTAAAAAAAGAAGCAGGAGGTTTGGTGGTTTGGTGGTTATTTTTTACTTATACAGGAAAAGCCATCTTCATCTCTCAAATTCAGAGTCACATAAAATATTTGAAGATGACATTTATTAACTGATGTTAGGAATTAACAAGTACATTGTCACTTGAGTAAAGAAAAGGACTCGGGGGATGGGGGGGGAAATTAATGAACCTTCCTGGGTGCAGGGCCCTAATGCCGCCCGCACAGAAGACAGGGTGACAAGTGGCTCCCCGTGGGTCTGCAGGCAGGGACCTCTGCATGCTAGCTTTCATGGCGGGACAGGTGGTGAGAAAGGAGACACCGGCACACATCTGCGATGTGTCTGTTGTGACGGTGAGTTGTTCCACACGTGCCAAGTTCATCACTAAAGAAAGATGCTCCTCAAGGACCGGGTAATAAATTAGAGGTCCGTCTCCAGGTGCTAAGAGCAGTGACTCTTGCCAAGGAAGGAGCATTCTTCAGAGAGATGGAACTGGACCTGGATCGCCTTCAGCCCAGATGCAGTCAGGTGCACGCTCCCCTTCACCTGCCAGGATCTCACTGTGTTCTTGGTCATACATAACAGCATTTGAAAGGCAGGCATGGCCATGGAATCAAAATCTTCATGGAATCAAAATCTAAAGACCAGCAGACCCACACCAGAGCAAATTCCAGATGAAGAAGTCAGACCTTTGAACAGTGGGAGTCTGCTCTGAGCTTTGGCCCCTTTTCAGACAACTCGGCAGCAGAGATAATACGCTTTTCCCATTTTAAGCAGCCCCCTTTTCTTAATAAATAGCTTAGTCATAGGAAGCACGTAATGTACTTTCAGGTTGTGCCAGAAAGAGCTTTATCTTCTATTTCCAGGCCTGTGGCATATATTTCTGTATAATGAATGACCAAGCTAGGAAGAATTGTTTCAGAGATTCTCTGTCTCTGCAAGGATGTGGTTTATATTAGCTCAGCTGACAGAAATCTAAGTCAAATATTCTGTTGACAAAGGATGGAGACCAAGATCCGATTTTAAATGGGGAGTGATTATTAACTTGGTTAGTGAGAAGTACAACCATGTGCTGGCACTGAATGGCTTAAGTCAAGGCTACTAGGGGCTTGTCCAGCCTCAGATGGAGGTGGGGAGATACCTGGGGCCAAGGCAATGCCAGCCAAAAAGCAAAGCAAGGTGTTTGAACAAATCTGTAACGTTTTGGTGTGTCTGAGTTGAAAATAAAAACACTAAGATGTGGGACTGCAGTACTGTGGAAGTTGAAATGGTGAAGTGGTGGGGAGGCCGGGTTCTTAAAAGTATAGTTGAAATTCTTAATGGTTCCAGTAACTCTCCACATAGATATTTAGAGGACTGGGATTGTTTACATGTGCAACAGCGGATATTTCACAAGTGCCTTAGTGCAGTGCAGTCTGCCCACCTTTTCTCACATGGTAACACACTAGGATACCAAGAAGAGGCACTTCTCCGTCCTGAGAGCTTGAAAGGTCTGGCCCAGCAGTGGAGGGCTGGCCTTAGTGTTTAGTCTTGGAGGCAGTTGAGGCAGGGGCTTCACACAGCTAACTTGTCAGTGTATTTGGCCCAAATGCAGCAGTTCACAAAGTCCAGAACTGATTCATTTCATAGCCAGCATCATGAAGATGTAAAGGAACCAGAGTAACTATTTGCGCTGTAGAGGGAGAACGTGGGGAGAGTCCAGGCAGCAGAGGGTGGGGAAATGGTTTTCATCTCAGTCTACTTACTGATTAAAATCACTCAGACCTCCTTTTTCTTAAACAGCTATGTTAAGATATAATTCACATACAATACAATTTGCCTAAAGTATATAATTCAGTGGTTTTTAGTATATTCACAGATATGTGCAGCCATCCCCACAGTCAATTTTAGGACATTTCATCACCGCAGAAAGAAATCCTGTACCCTTTAGGGATCATCCACCTAGCCCCCCCATTCCTCCCAGCCCTAAGTAACCACTAGTCTACCTTCTGTCTATAGATTTGCCTTTTTTAGACATTTCATATAAATGTAATATAATATGTTGTCTTTTGTGACTGGCTTATTTTACTTAGCATGATGTTTTCAAGATTCAACCATGTGGTAGCATATATCAGTATTCATTCCTTTTATGGCTGAATAATATTCCATTGTAGGAATATACTACATTTTATTTATGCATTCATGAGTTGATGGACATTTTGGTTGTTTTCACCTTTTACTATTATGAATAATACTGCTTGAAATATTCATGTTCAAGTTTTTTGTGGACATATGTTTTTATTTCTCTTGGGTGTATAGCTAGGAATGGAATTGCTGGATCATATGGTAACTCTGTGTTTAACCATTTGAGGAACTACCAGATTATTTTACAGAGTGGTTGCACCATTTTCCATTCCCACAGCAATGGATAAGGGTTCTGATTTCTCCACATTCTTGCTAACATTTGTTATTATCTGGTTTTTTTTGGTTATAGCCATCCTAGTGTGTGAGAAATGATATCTCATTGTGGTTTTTTTTATTTTAACATCTTTATTAGAGTATAATTGCTTTACAATGGTGTGTCAGTTTCTGCTTTATAACAAAGTGAATCAGTTGTACATACACATGTGTCCCCATATCTCTTCCCTCTTGCATCTCCCTCCCTCCCACCCTCCCTATCCCAGCCCTCTAGGTGGTCACAAAGCATCGAGCTGATCTCTCTGTGCTATGCAGCTGCTTCCCGCTAGCTATCTATTTTACATTTGGTAGTGTATATATGTCCATGCCACTCTCTCACTTTGTCCCAGCTTACCCTTCCCGCTCCCTGTATCCTCAAGTCCATTCTCTAGTAGGTCTGCATCTTTATTCCCATCTTGCCCCTAAGTTCTTCTGACCATTTTCTGTTTTTTGGTTTTTTTTAGATTCTATATATATGTGTTAGTATATGGTGTTTTTCTCTTTCTGAATTACTTCACTCTGTATGACAGCCTCTGGGTCCATCCACCTCACTACAAATAACTCAGTTTCGTTCCTTTTTATGGCTGAGTAAGATTCCATTGTATATATGTGCCACATCTTCTTTATCCATTCATCTGTTGATGGACACTTAGGTTGCTTCCATATTCTGGCTATTGTAAATAGAGCTGCAATGAACATTTTGGTACATGACTTTTTTGTGTGTGTGTGGTACGCGGGCCTCTCACTGCTGTGGTCTCTCCCGCTGCGGAGCACAGGCTCCGGATGCGCAGGCTTAGCGGCCATGGCTCATGGGCCCAGCCGCTCCGTGCCATGTGGGATCTTCCGGGACCGGGGCACGAACCTGTGTCCCCTGCATGGGCAGACGGACTCTCAACCACTGTGCCACCAGGAAAGCCCCTGTTTGTAGATTTTTTGCTGATGGCCATTCTGACCGGTGTGAGATGATAATCTCATTGTAGTTTTGATTTGCATTTCTCTAATGATTAATGATGTTGAGCATTTTTTCATGTGTTTGCTGGCAATCTGTATATCTTCTTTGGAGAAATGTCTATTTAGGTCTTCTGCCCATTTTTGGATCGGGTTGTTTGTTCTTTTGATATTGAGCTGCATGAGTTGCTTGTATGTTTTGGAGATTAATCCTTTGTCAGTTGCTTCATTTGCAAATATTTTCTCCCATTCTGAGGGTTGTCTTTTCGTCTTGTTTATGGTTTCCATTGCTCTGCAAAAGCTTTTAAGTTTCATTAGGTCCCATTTGTTTATTTTTGTTTTTATTTCCATTTCTCTAGGAGGTGGGTCAAAAAGGATCTTGCTGTGATTTATGTCATAGAGTGTTCTGCCTATGTTTACCTCTGAGAGTTTGATGGTGTCTGGCCTTATATTTAGGTCTTTAATCCATTTTGAGTTTATTTTTGTATATGGTGTTAGGGAGTGTTCTAATTTCATTCTTTTACATGGAGCTGTCCAGTTTTCCCAGCACCATTTATTGAAGAGATGTCTTTTCTCCACTGTATATTCTTGCCTCCTTTATGAGAGACAAGGTGACTCTATGTGCGTGGGTTTATCTCTGGGCTTTCTATCCTGTTCCTTTGATCTATACTTCTGTTTTTGTGACAGTACCATACTGTCTTGATTACTGTAGCTTTGTAGTGTAGTCTGAAGTCAGGGAGTCTGATTCCTCCAGCTCCGTTTTTCTTTCTTAAGATTGCTTTGGCTATTCGGGGTCTTTTGTGTTTCCATACAAATTATAAAATTTTTTGTTCTAGTTCTGTGAAAAATGCCAGTGGTAATTTGATAGGGATTGCATTGAACCTGTAGATTGCTTTGGGTAGTAGAGTCATTTTCACAATGTTGATTATTCCAATTCAAGAACATGGTATATCTCTCCCACTATTTGTATCATCTTTAATTTCCTTCATCAGTGTCTTATAATTTTCTACATACAGGTCTTTTGTCTTCTTAGGTAGGTTTATTCCTAGATATTTTATTCTTTTTGTTGCAGTGGTAAATGGGAGAGTTTTCTTAATTTCACTTTCAGATTTTTCATCATTAGTGTATAGGAATGCAAGAGATTTCTGTGCATTAATTTTGTATCCTGCTACTTTACCAAGTTCATTGATTAGCTCTAGTAGTTTTCTGGTGGCATCTTTAGGATTCTTTATGTATAGTATTGTGTCATCTCCAAACGCTGACAGCTTTACTTCTTCTTTTCCAATTTGGATTCCTTTTTCTTCTCTGATTGCTGTGGCTAGAACTTCCAAAACTATGTTGAATAATATTGGTGAGAGTGGGCAAACTTGTCTTGTTCCTGATCTTAGTGGGAATGCTTTCAGTTTTTCAACATTGAGGATGATGTTGGCTGTGGGTTTGTCATATATGGCCTTTATTATGTTGAGGAAAGTTCCCTCTATGCCTACTTTCTGGAGGGTTTTTATCATAAATGGGTGTTGAATTTTGTTGAAAGCTTTCTCTGCATCTATTGAGATGATCATATGGTTTTTCTCCTTCAATTTGTTAGTATGGTGTGTCATGTTGATTGATTTGCATATATTGAAGAATCCTTGCGTTCCTGGGATAAATCCCACTTGATCATGGTGTATGATCCTTTTAATGTGCTGTTGGATTCTGTTTGCTAGTATTTTGTTGAGGATTTTTGCATGTATGTTCATCAGTGATGTTGGCCTGTAGTTTTCTTTCTTTGTGACATCTTTGTCTGGTTTTGGTATCAGAGTGATTGCAGCCTCGTAGAATGAGTTTGGGAGTGTTCCTCCCTCTGCTACGTTTTGGAGGAGTTTGAGAAGGATAGGTGTTAGCTCTTCTCTAAATGTTTGATAGGATTCACCTGTGAAGCCATCTGGTCCAGGCCTTTTGTTTGTTGGAAGATTTTTAACCACAGTTTCAATTTCAGTGCTTGTGATTGGTTCATATTTTCTATTTCTTCCTGGTTCAGTCTCGAAAGGTTGTGCATATCTAAGAGTTTGTTCATTTCTTCCAGGTTGTCCATTTTATTGGCATATAGTTGCTTGTAGTAATCTCTCATGATCTTTTGTATTTCTGAAGTGTCAGTTGTTGCTTCTCCTTTTTCATTTCTAATTCTATTGATTTGAGTCTTCTCCCTTTTTTTCTTGATAAGTCTGGCTAATGGTTTATCAATTTTGTTTATCTTCTCCAGGAACGAGCTTTTAGTTTTATTGGTCTTTGCTATCGTTTCCTTCATTTCTTTTTCATTTATTTCTTATCTGATCTCTATGATTTCTTTACTTCTGCTAACACTGGGGTTTTTTTGTTCTTCTTTCTCTAATTGCTTTAGGTGTAAGGTTAGGTTGTTTATTTGAGATGTTTCTTGTTTCTTAAGGTAGGCTTGTATAGCTATAAACTTCCCTCTTAGAACTGTTTTTGCTGCATCCCATAGGTTTTGGGTCATTGTGTTTTCATTGTCATTTGTGTCTAGGTATGTTTTGATTTCCTCTTTGATTCTTCAGTGATCTCTTGGTTATTAAGTAGTGTGTTGTGTAGCCTCCATGTGTTTGTATTTCTTACAGATTTTTTCCTGTAATTGATATCTACTCTCACACCGTTTTGGTCAGAAAAGGTACTTGATACGATTTCAATTTTCTTAAATTTACCAAGCCTTGATTTGTGACCCAAGATATATCTAGGGCTTCCCTGGTGGCGCAGTGGTTGAGAGTCCACCTACCGATGCAGGGGACATGGGTTCGTGCCCCGGTCCGGGAAGATCTCACATGCCGCGGAGCGGCTGGGCCTGTGAGCCATGGCCAGTGAGCCTGCGCATCTGGAGCCTGTGCTCCGCAACAGGAGAGGCCACAACAGTGAGAGGCCCGCATACTGCAAAAGAAAAAAAAAAGATATCTATCCTGGAGAATGTTCCATGAGCCCTTGAGAAGAATGTGTATTCTGCTCATTGTGGTTTTGATGTAAATTTCCTTGATGACTAAGATTTTCAAGCATCTTTTCGTGTGCTTATTGGCCATTTGTATATCTTCTTAAGAGGAATGTCTACTTAGATACTTTGTCCATGTTTTATTGTGCTATTAGTTTTTTTATTATTGAGTTGTAAGAGTTCTTCATATGTTCTAGGTACAAGTTACATGATTTATTATATATCAGATATATGATTTAGAAATATTTTATTCTGTTTTGTGGGTTGTCTTTTCATTTTTTTGATGGTGTTCTTTGAAGCACAAAAGGAATTTTATTTTGTTGAAGTCCAATTTGTCCGTTTTAAAAACTTTGTTTATGACAACTTTGTTGTCATAGCTGAGAATTCATTGCTTAATCTAAGTTCGTGAAGCTTTAGCCTTATGTTTTCTTCTAAGAGTTTTATGGTTTTAGCTCTGACACTGAGGTCTTTGATCCAGTTTTAGTTCATTTTTTTTTTATGGTTTGTGGTAAAGGTCCAACTTCATTCTTTTGCATGTGACTCTCCAGTTGTCTCAGCATAATTTGTTTCAAAAGACTATTTTTTCGGCTATTGAATGGTCATGGTATCCTTGTGAAAAATCATTTCACCGTAGACACACAGGTTTATTTCTGGACTCTCAATTCTATTCCATTGATCTATATGTCTCTCCTTATGCTAGTCTTGATTACTGTTGCTTTGTAGTAAGTTTTGAAATTGGCAAATGTGAGTCCTCCAACTTTGTCCTTTTTCAAGATTGTTTTGGGTATTCTGGGTTTCTTGCAGTTCAAAATGAATTTCAGAATCAAAATATCAATTTCTACAAAGAAGTCAGCTGAGATTCTTATAGAAAACTGTTGATTGCCATGGAACGTATTGCAATTTTGACAATATTAAGTCTTCTAGTCCGTGAGCATGAGATATTTTCCCATTTATTTGGATCTTTAATTTCTTTCAATGAATTTTTGTAGTTTTCACAGTATAGGTTTTGCATTTCTTTGTTAAATTTATTCCAAAGTATTTATTATTTTTGATGCTATTGTAAATGAAATTATTTTCCTAATTCATTTTTGGATTGCTTATTGCAGGTATATAGAAATACAGTTGATTTTTATATACTGATCTCATATTCTGCAGTATTGCTGAAGTTGTTTCTTAGTTCTAATAGTTTTTTTCTTTTTAGTGGATTTTTTAGGATTTTCTGTGTACAAGCTCACGTCATCAACGAGATAATTTTACTTTAATCTTTACAGTCTGGATTCTCTCTCTCTCTGTGTCTCTCTCTCTCCCCCCCTTTCTCTCTTATCACCCTGGCTAGAACCTTTACTACAATGTTGAATAAAAGTGGTGAAAGCAGACATTCTTGTCTTGTTCCTGATTTTAAGGGTATTTAAAATATCCAGTATTTCACCATTAGATACGATGTTAGCTATAGGTTTTTTGTAGAAGGCCTTTATTAAGTTGAGAAAGTTCTCTTCTATTCTTATTTATTTAGTGGTTTTTTTTTTTTTTTTTTAAATCATGGGAACTCCTTCCTTCCCTTCCTCACCTCCTCACAAAAAGAGTCCAGACCAGGCTTCCTGTGTCTTCAAAGTAAAATAGGAAAGTTGACCACAATTAATATAATATTAACATTTTAGAAGCATTTACTTACTATGTGTCAGGCAAAGTGTCTTAAATATACATCCCCTTTAGTCTTTACAGCAACCCTATGAAGATCAGCTCTGTTTTTATACCCGTTTTATAGGTGAAGAATCTGGAGAAGGTGTGGAGAAAAGGGAACTGTCATACACTGTTGGTAGGAATGTAAACTGATATAGCCATTATGGAAACTAGTATGGAGGTTCCTTAAAAAACTAAAAATAGAGCTACCATATGATCCAGCAATCCCACTTCTGGAAAAAATGAAAACTCTAATTCGAAAAGATACATGCTCCCCCAGTGTTCATAGCAACACTATTCACAATAGCCAAGACATGGAAACAACCCAAGTACCCATCAACAGACAATTGGCTTAAGATGTATATGTATATACACAATGGGATATTACTCAGCCATGAGAAGGAATGAAATATTGCCATTTGTAGCAACATGGATGGCCCTAGAAAATATTATATTTAGTGCATTGTCAGAGAAAGACAAATGTTATATGATATCACTTTTATGTGGAATCTGAAAATAATACAAATGAGTCTATATACAAAACAGAAACAAACTCACAGACACAGAAAACAAACTTATGGCTACCAAGGGGAGAAGGTGGTAGGGAGGGACAAATTAGGAGTATAGGATTCAGAGATACAAACTACTATACATAAAATAGATAAGCAACAGAGATTTACTGTACAGCACAGGGAATCATATTCAATGTCTTGTAATAACCTATAATGGAATATAATCTGAAAAATAAACTCTGAATCACAAAATAAAAAATGAAGGTCAGCAACATCGAAAAACTTGCCCAGTGTCATACAACCCCTTGATATGCTCAAGCTATGCAATATTGCCTGAATGTGAAATTCTTTGTGGGAAATGGACACCTGGAAGATTGTGCTGTGTTGTCTGGCCTGCGAAAAGAATAGATGTGTCCTTTTGTGGTCCATTCCCCAGACACGTACTCTAGCACTGCCTAGATGGGCCCAGGTAGGTTTAACCAGCCAGAGAATACTTTGCTCCTGTGTGTAATCCTGAGGGGATAGATCCCCTTTTGCTTTATATAACACAGAATTCAGTGTACCAGAATTAAAGCCCTTTAAAGGCCTATAGAACAGAGTCTGGCAGCTGCAGTGTTTTCAAGATGTTTGCTCTGCCTTGTGTTCTGGTCGAGGATGGATTATCAAAAGCTGTGGGAACAGGTGACATGCTCTAGTAGTTGGTCTGATTCTGATTCCTGCATTCTGTACCTTCCAGAAGAGGATTTTTACATACCTGCTTGTGGTAGATTATCAGCTCTGCATACCCGTTGGGGATAAACTTGGACTGGGAGTTCCAGTGCTTCAGAATTACAGGTATACTTGGCCTGACTGCCTCTTGGATGAAGTTGATAGGGATGTATGATAGAAGGATATTCAAAGCTCCCTTTAAGTGGCAAATTGAAAAACCCTACTTAATAAAAAAAAATGGAGGTGGTTCATCACATTTCAATCTCATTTTGAGCTGCTTCTATACCCTCAGAAGACTTTTTTTCCCCTGTGCAAGCAAAACTTTTGATTACTGTGGGCATTTATCAACTTTGAGTGAATAAGCTTGTCTCTGAGTATGGCAGTGAGAGCCAGCCTCTGGAAATGTCATTTAGAGGAGGACAGCATCGCTTGCTGTTCCACAGAACTCAAGAGAAGCAAAGTTAAGTGCATTTCTGTGAAGTCGAAAGTGGGAATGTCAGAAGTCATCATTCAAATGCAGGCAGAATGGTTGGCTAGTCACTGAGAAACTTGAATTGCTGGGGTGGGACCCTGTCCAAGAGGACTTTGAGGCAAAGGAGGTAATATTAGAAATTTTCAACATTGGCAAGTGTAGGAAAGGGAATTTTGGTCCACTTGTTTGATTGTCTCTGTCACTTTTCCTGTTCAAAACTTAAAATCCTTCCACAGGTGATCAGAGTGCATGGAACTAGCAGACCCTGAGCTGCCTCCTTTGTCAGTTCGTCCTCAGGCTGTCAGTGCCTTTTCTCTCTGATGTGCCCATTCTGCCTTTCTGACCTCATTTTCTACCCATGCTGTTGTGTTCCCCCCAGTGCAGGGTGGCCTTGCTCTGTCACTTGTGTGAAGATACCCATTTTCTCCTCATAGTCTCTGCAGATTGCCCTCCCCGACCTGGCAGCTCCCCCATGCTTTCTCCTGTCTGTCTACATCCCATATACTTTCAAAGCCACCTAGCCTTCTGTCGGGCTCAGCCGTGTTCCTGCAAGCCTCCCGTATCCTGATGATCTTGTCCTCAGAGCACTTGCACGGCTTGTTGGTGGAATCATGCAATCCAGGGCTTACTTACTTTTTTTTTCTAATTTTTAAAAATTGTGGTAAATAAAAACATAACATGAAGTATATTATCTGAACTGTTTTAAGTGTACAGCTCAGTGGTTAAATATATTCATATTTTTGTGCAACCCTATCACCACTATCCACCTTCAAAATGCTTTTCATCTTGTAAAACTGAAACTCTCTACCCATGAAACAATAACTCCTCGTCTCTCTTCCTCCAAGACTGGCAACCACCTTTTAAAAAATTTTTCTAAGGTTTTGACTACACCAAGTACCTCATCTAGGTGGAATTGTACAGTATTTGTCTTTTAGTGATGGACTATTTCACTTAGCATAATGTCCTCAAGGTTCATCCATGTTGTAGCATAATTCATGATTTCCTTCCTTTTTAAGGCTGAATAATATTCTACTGTATTTATAGACCACATTAGCATCATTCTGATGGTGCTGGTTCCTAGCCAGGTCGTGTCATGGGCTGATGCTATGTTTTCTATTGAGCTCAGTGTCATGACCACGAAAAGGAGATGCTACGTAAGTATGAGCGGACGTATCAGGCTCAGAACATCGTAGTTCTAAGTTACTTAGAAAAGAAGGACCATGGCATGTGTTGCTTGTCCTCAAGTGGTTTGGAAGGGAAAATCATGTGTGTGTATGTGTGTTGTGTTTTGTATGTATCTCTCTAGGGAAAGTGTGCAAATGTTAAAGCAAATGGGATAAAGCGTTAGCAGTGGGAGAATCTAGAAGGGAATACAGGTATTCTTCATGCTATTGTTATTCCTGCAACTTTTCTGTAGGCTTGAGAATGTTTCCAAATAAATGGACTGTGTCCTGAGCTGGTAAACTGGCCCGAGTCAACCTTCATATCAGGCCTCACTGCCCAGCTAACAGTATAAGCTTCCAGGTGGACAGGTTACCTGTCAGGATGTTGAGTAATGTCTGGTGTAACCAGAAACTCCGCTGATCAATTTGTCATTGTCAGATCTGAACTTATTCTTGACTGGAGAGCAGATGAAGTGGCCACCAGGCAGAATGGCCAAAGCAAAGGGGACTAAACAGTTATTTGTTGGAAAATTAGAAGTTTCAACTTACAGAGATTCTCTTGGAGATTTCATTGCTGAGAGCTATTGACACATGAGTATTTATGGTTGTACTTTATGTATTCCATCTAAAAATGTGGGCTTTCCACTGAATTACCATGGAGCAGAAAAAAAATTATTAAAAACATCCAGTTTTCCAAATCTACTCTAATCCTATAGTACAAAGCTAATAAAAACTTGCCACGCTGATGCTGGCATGTTGCGTGCACTAACTGCAGTGCTGAATGTGGTGGGGTTGGGGAGCCGATGGGAGAGATGGGCAGTTCGCAGTGTTACAGATGATGACCCTTAGCCTTCAGACTTCGTGTGAGTTGCTTTATTTTCTTCTCTGCCCTTTTCTGTACTTTCTGGATTTTCTAGAGTGAACAGTTTTTAAAAATCATGTGGGTGTGTTTGGGAAAATTATCTGGTTAGTCCAGGCCACTTTCCATTTGTGTGTGAGATATGCAGAGAGTGAGCAGGACAATCTCAAGGACACTTAGGACTCACCCCACCGTAGATCATCCAAGCTGCCCTGATTGAAATTCCTTCAGAAACTAGCCATGCCAGCAGACTGGTAATGAATGAGTGTGTTCTCCACAGGTAGCCAGATGTCCTGATGTCACTTTCGTTTCCATGGCTCACCTTGCTGCTGCTTTGTGAGCCAGCTTAGGGTAGATGGCCAGTGTATAGGCTGACCCTGGGCCAGCACAGAATGCCACATGTGTGGGAGGGGAGACCCTGGGAGGGAACCGGAGGAGATTAGGACCCTGAGCATTTCTGGAAAGGACCTTTCCCTGTCTCTTTCTCTCATTTGCTTTTTTCTTACTCTGGTAGAATACTGAAGCCTTTTCTGTTATTGTTATTATTAATATTACAAGAGCAGCTGCCATGCATTGAGTGTTCACAGGTGCCCTGCATCGTGTTAACTCTGGGGAAGCACATAAGCTCACTCACCTGTGAAATGGGGCTGTTACTACCACACCTCAGTGAAAGAGTTTCTAGGCATTCATAGCTGTTCCCTCTAGGGAAGACTGGTTTTATTCTAACACACTTAGCCAGTGTTCTGAGGAATTGGCTGTCGTTCTGCACTGTTTTGTTTTCATTCCCCTTGGCCATCATACAAAGATGCACAGGATTCTCAGGGTCCTCAATCTGGTTCTGTTCAAAGCACACCCATGTGTGTACGAGATCCCAGGCCCACCTCTCTTAAAGCTGGCCCTTTATTTGTGCCATGGGACCTGAAGGGCCCACGTTCTGCCTGTATGACTTTTTAAATTTTGAACTTTTGGAAATGTGACCCCAATAATTTACTTACTCTATTTTTGGATTGGTTTGTGTCAATAAAATGTGGTCTAGAAGACGTACCTAGTGGCTCTGCTACTAACAGTGCGAACTTGGGCTTATTACTCAGCAACTTAAGCTCAGTTTCCCCATCTGTAAAATGCGAATTACACTAGCACCCACCCTAGAGCTGTTTTGAGGATCAAATCTCTTACTATAAGTAAATGTCTTAGAGGAGTTCCTGCTACATCCTGAGTGCTCACTACTACTGACTTTGTTCATGGCCCACTATCTTTTAAAGGTGTCGCTTTGGGCATATTACTTAAGGTCTCTGGTGCCTCAGGCTCCTCATTTGTAAATGGGCACAGAGGACCTATATCACAGAGGATTAAGTGACCCAAAGCATGAAAAGTGCTTATTCGGCAAGTGGAAAGAGCATATATGTGGCCAGTGTCATTATTTTTAGGGAGATGTGTTCTTAAAATTAAATTCATCTTTCTCTTTTCCTGTGTTAATTCCTTTTCAAATAAAGCCTAGTGAACAGTTTATGGTGCATTTTCCAGGGCCATCAGTATTGCTTATATTATGTTGTATTGTGTGTGTGTGTGTGTGTGTATGTGAGTGCATGTGGAATGGTTTCTTTTGCTACTTGGGTATTTGTGTGGTTTGCACCCTGTTTCCATCTCAAAACTGGCATCTCTTTGCCTTCCTTTTCTTTGCCTTCCCTGACGAAAGACGTCTCAATCCAAGTTCACGGACACACGGACGCACATGTAGGATGGTGCTTACATGGGTTAAGCGTGTGTGCATGCTTTGGATATTTAGTTCTCTTTCCAAAGTTTTGAAATTGGTAAACTCGAGGCTGGAGCAGGCAGCTCACAGAGTGTGAGCGTGAGGGGTCTCCTGCTTTTGTTTAAGTAAATTGTGAAGAAAGAAATACATTGAACTGTGAGACCGATGAGATGAGATGAGATGAGATGAGATGAGATGTGTTAGTGAACATTCGCAGAGTCCACCAGTTTGTGACCGGGCATCTCAGGACCAGGCATGACAACCTGCCGGGAGCCAGCTCTGCTGCTGGGCTGGAAGAGATGAACTCCCATCAATGCAACTCAGAAGGAGAAAAAGAGGTGAGCCTGGAAACCCTCTGGGTATCAGTGAAATTACCACTGACTCAATTTGCAGTCATCTTGGAAAGGACAAGCTGCTGTTTCTCCCCTGGTGAATTTCTGCAGAGCACAAATTCTGCAAGTGAACCTCATCTCTGTCCCTAATCAAGTGGTGGCTGGGCTATTGAACATGGTGATTGTCTCAATTGTCCTTTTCACTTGGCTTGTGAGGCAGAGCTGGAGTCTTGGCAGTTCTTGGAAATAATGACCTCATACAAGAACATCCAATTTAGTAGCAGCTTCAGGCTCCCGGTGCCTTCATAAGCAGAAGTGTTTGCATTTCTTCCCTAGTCAACAGATTGTTTACGGGTACATTTTCACCTAGAGTAACAAACAGTAGTGAACTGTGAAGCTGCTGCTGAGTTTTATCTATAATTGAAATACCAAAGGTAAGACTAAATATAATTTGCTGTTATCTCCCCTAAGATACCAAGGGTGTTTTGAGTTTGTTCAATGCTATTTTAAGAAATTAAATGATACTGGCAGTTCCCTGGTTGCCTTGTGGTTAGGATTCTGGGCTTTCACTGCTGTGACCCGGGTTCAGTCCTTGGTCAAGGTACTGAGATCCTGCAAGCTGTGTGGTGCGTCTCCCCCCGCCAAAAAAAAAAAAAGAAAAAAAGAAGTTAAATGATCCTTTTCACCTACTCATGCTGTCTCATAAAAAGATGAAAAATTATCTAACAGGACTCCTAACGTAGTCATTGTCCAAAAACATACATTTTAAAACAACTGAATTGAAGAACATTTTTAGTGGGTTGAATGATGTTCCCCTCAAAAATTCATGTCCATTTGGAACCTCAGACTATGACTTCATTTGGAAATAGGGTCTTTGCAGATATTATCAGTTAAGGATCTGAAGATGAGATTGTACTGGATTTTGGGGTGGACCCTAAATCCAATGACCAGTATCCTTAAGAAGAGAGGAAGGCACACAGAGACAAACATAGAGGAGGGCCATGTAAATATCGAGGTAGAGACTGGAGTTATGCTTAGACAAGCCAAGGAATGCCAGGGATTGCCAACAACCACCAGAAGGTAAAAGAGAGGCATGGGGCAATTTCTCCCTTGGAGCCTCCAAAAGAAACCAGCCTTGCTGACACTTTGATTTTAGACTTCTGGCCCCCAGAAGTGTGAGAGAAGAGATTTCTGTTGTCTTAAGCCACCCAGTTGGAGGAGTTTGTTATGGCAGCCCAACACACCAGCCAGGGTTCCTCTGAGTCCCAGGAGACAGTTTCATATAGGACTGCAGGGGGAGGTGAAGTCATCCAGGTCATGAAAAACAGAGGAAGGCTGAGGAACTGTCCTGATTTAGAGGAGACTAAAGAGACAGGACAACTGTTGTAATGTGTGGTTCTGGATCAGATCTGGGCCTGTGGATGAAATTTGAATAAGATTTGTAGATTAGGTACTAGTGTTGTATGAGGTGTGGTTTTGATTATTGGACTGCGGTTAAGTAAGAGGTTAACATTTGGGGAAGCTGGGTGAAGGGTATATGGGATTCTTTTTGTTTATTTATTTATTTTTTTAACAATTTTTGCAAATGTTTTGAAGTCTGAAAGTATTTCATAATGAAAATTTGAAACAGAGATACTGTTTGTTTATAGGAGAAAGATGAGAGAGAAAGGTTTGGGGGGATCATTTGTGCATGCCAAGAACGGCGAGCTGGTGAACTGGCTAATGTGTATACATTTCTGTAGTGAAAACACAAGCTTTGTTTCTCTGTCCACCAACACTTTTCTCCTTACACTTGTGAGGAACTTATATTCATTTATTTTAAAGCAAATCCCTCCAGATACTGTGAGTACTGAAAATGTCACTCATGAAAACAGACTCCTTTACTTCTCCCCATTTTCAACGGAATGCCGTATTGCTGTTACAGATGAGGGTGATGTATATGTCTTGGGAAATTGATAAATGGAACAAAAAGGAAGGGTTTAAGTTGTAAAGGGGTGCATACTGCACAATTCCATTTTATACAAACAAAATGTATGGAGAAGGGAATAGATGGCTTTAACATCAGGATGTAAACAGTGGTTACCAACAGGGTTAGGGTGGTTTTAATTTTCTCCCTGATCATTTGATTTTTTCAAATATTGAGGATATTTTTGTTAATTATGAGAAGTTATTTTGTAAGGGAAAGAATAAGACTATTTTTAGAGGGTGATTTCTACTCTCTTCCTCCAGAAAAGAGCTCTATGTTTGGTCTAAGATAAAAAGCCCCAAGTGGAATCTTCTTACAGAATTCATTTATTATTCCACTCTCTCACCATGTAGGACCAAGGCTTGAGCTATGTTACTGTTCTCATAGGTGGCCAGCGTGACAGCAGAGCCTGTTTTGGTGGTCTAGTCAGAGTCTGAAATATCCAGCTGAGGAATAGTCCTTGGCTCAAGACGTCAAGGTTTTTTTTTTTTTGAAACACTGTCTGCATTTTGTTTATCAAAAGGTCTTTCGTATGTTTCGCTTTGGCACAATTAAGTAGATTTTAGAATTTGCAGTTGTGGGTCCATAATATATTCATCCCAAGACGCCTTTGTGCATCTGTTATGTATTTTCATATTGTTTTTGCTAATAGTTTTGGAGAGATTTTAAGCATTTGAACCTTTTTTCCTCCTTGCTTTAAAGACAATGGCTGGAGAAAGTTAAGGACTCGGAAAGTTATTAATTTTTTTGTACCTCTAAGTGCACTGTAGTCCACTACTTTTAAGATGAAAGGGCCCATTTTTTCTTGTCCTTCTTCTCTTCCCTTTTCTTCTTATATAGACTGTGTTACTCAGAAGGATTGGATTGACCCTCTGCTATGAATTTGTAGTGATCCCATATGCTAATTAACTATGTCTTATCCTAATTCAATTGTAAGAGAAAAGATCTCCATATATACATGGTAAATACATAATATGTTTTAGAGAACAAATATTGAACAACTTTAAATTAAATTAAATATTTGTTTTAAGTAACATGTTCTCTCTCTCTCTCTTTTTTTTTTTTGTGGTACGCGGGCCTCTCACTGTTGTGGCCTCTCCCGTTGCGGAGCACAGCCTCCGGACGCGCAGGCTCAGTGGCCATGGCTCACGGGCCCAGCCGCTCCGCGGCATGTGGGATCTTCCCGGACCGGGGAACGAACCCGTGTCCCCTGCATCGGCAGGCGGACTCTCAACCACTGCGCCACCAGGGAAGCCCAATATGTTTTCTTTTAAACAATTCTACCTATGATGATGAACAGTAGTTCTGAAACAAACTTTATCATCCTCTCTTCACATCTTTTCTTGTTCTTGCTGTGGAGTCCACGCATATCCTGACCTCACAGTGACCAAGCTAGCCTTTTTTTATCTTGACCTTGTAAACTTTGACTTGGCATCATGGATGGTCCTTGCTTTCGGACATTCCATGAGTAACATAGCTTTCAGTTCTGACACACACACTTTGTTATATTCTAATCATGTAAATGCTATTGAAATAGCAGCAACTTTAAATTTACATGCCCTTTAATTCACATACAAAATAGAACCAAGCTATTTAAAAATAATCAAACAGGCCAAGGGGTGAAATCATGGCAGATTAAATAAGAAAGCTGAATTCGATAGTATCTGTATAGATGGCTTGTCTTCTTTATAGTTAACTGCTGAAATAAAATTAGTCATCAAATGTGTTAGGACTCCAAAATGTTACTGGAGTTTTGATTTACTTCTGGTCATTTAAAATATGTTTGAAACTGTTTAATCAAACTGATTAAATAAACCACCATTACTATATAAAAGTTTTAGCATCTTTATTGCTAGAAGACCTTTCTGAATAAATGTTTCCACAAATAAGAAAATAGTAAAGTTTGGACTACTAAAATTTTTAAGAAAAGATTTGTCAAGCCTTGACTTAAAAGCATGCTCTTATTAAAACTATTCCAGGGGCTTCCCGGGTGGCACAGTGGTTGAGAGTCCGCCTGGCGATGCAGAGGATACGGGTTCGTGCCCTGGTCCGGGAGGATCCCACATGCCGCGGAGCGGCTGTGTCCTTGAGCCATGGCCGCTGAGCCTGCACGCCTGGAGCCTGTGCTCCGCAACGAGAGGGGCCCGCGTAATGCAAAAAAAAAAAAAAACTATTCCAGCTAAAATCTCTAAGTAGCTCTGTCCTTGAAAGTTTTGGAGATCAGCTTCCATTTCTGAAGGCCCGTCCTTGTCATACATCATTTTCGTAGCAGCTGGCTTCTCGCTTGGTGAAGTTCCTATTAAATATGTATGGCCTTGTTGGTTTTATTTTAGTAGCAATACATTTTTTTTTCTTTTTCATTGTTAAGTGTAGCATGTAATCTTCTGAACTTGCAGCATTATTTCCCGCAAAGCACTTCTTTCTCTCTTCTTTGAATTTTTTGTTTTGCATCCCAAGAGATCTATCTTTTGCATTAAACTTTCCTTGATAAACTTTCTTCTATCTGCCATGCACTTTTAGAACACTGAACAGACTTCTTGTACACCGGTGTGGTATGGAAATGCTTCACTTGGAAAATGATCCTGCCAGATTTAAATTATTTAGCAGAATTAGTGCTTGGTGAAATCCCCAGTCACATGGGTTTTGCGGCCTCTGAGATGACTCTTTGGGTGTTTGTGACCATATTGGAAACTTGGAGGAGATGTTTCTGGTTTGGCACCCTCTCTTTCCTCTTCCCATCAGTGCCACTCTGAATTTCTTTCAGAAACCCGTCTTTCATGGCTGCTGGGCTTGAAATCAGACCCAAGACTTAGCATGTTTAAGCCAATCAATCAGCATGCCTCATTCCACTCTTGTTTTGGTTAGCTCAGGGATGGGTGTACAATACTCAAAGTCAATAAAAGTAAGGAGACATCTGAAGATCTCATATTCTACCTGTGAGTATTGTGGGAAAAAGTTTGATGACTGTAAGTGCTGCAGTAGTTCTGTGGCCCCATAAGGGGAAACGTTGGAGATGCTGGGGCAAGGGCTGTAGGGTGAAAGGCCGGGATGTGTGAGAGGAAAGGTCTGAGGATGGAGCCAGCTCAGTTGGATACAGAATAGAAAGATAGAAACCACAGCCTTGGTGAAACCTTTGGCAATCTCTGGACCAACCTACCCTTGAAGCCGTCTCTACCCTTAATCTTTTTAGTTCTATGGGCCAGTATTTTTAAAGGGATTTTAATTTGGCTTTTTGGTTCCTTAAATTGGAAAGATTCCCACCTTGAAGAAGTAGAGGGTGTACTGACATAATTACAGTAGCAACAGTCTTAAGTAGCATCCAGTTGAGTAATTTAGTGGATTAATTAATGTTTTCCATTTCTTGTGCCATCAATAAAACACTTTGGCTGATGTCTGGAGCATGCTGAATGTCCATAGCTAGCCAACTGCCCCCAGTACTCAAAAGGCCATGGTCTTACATACAGTGATTGGCTAAGTGTTAAAAGAAGGTGTTATGTATTATTATAAAAATGATTCCTTGCTCTAATTCTTTTTGGTTATACACATCGTGATCACATCAGAGATCTCTCTCTCTCTCTCTCTCTCTCTCTCTCTCTGTCTCTCACACACACACACACACACACACACACACAGAGTCATTTGGTTCCATTCCCTGTGGAATGGGGTGAGTTATAAATGGAGTGTCCGTCCATTCTGTTCTGCCAACAATATACCTACTTACACTAATTATCTCTATGTATTAATAAAAATACCCCCCCTCAAAAGTGATCCAGTTTGGATAATAAATTATATGCTCATCTAGTTACAAATCATGGAATAGAATTAAACCTATACCTTTGATTTTTCACGAGCTTATGTGACAAGAGGAGGGGACCATCAAATACCCATCCTTGCCACTCAGGATCTAGTGTGCATTAGCCGCTGAAGGTCCATAAACTCAGTCATTGGGTCTCAATTAATTGGGCCCAACTGCTGTTGTTCAATAGGCCAAAAAAATAGTTGATATAAGCATTTGCGGGGTGAATGAGGTCTGGTGGAAAGATGGCTGGAACATCCTTGTTAATAATTCTTGGCCAACATTATTGGAAGCTGGTATTATTTCTAGTGGATATCATGCTTTTTGGGAGCAGTTTGAACTTCCCGTGGTACAGTTGGGCTGGGAGTGGGGAGAGCTTACGACCAGAGGATCTTCGCATGAAAATGAGCATCAAAAGCAAATTCCTATAATGTTCTAGCCATGTGAACCCAGTCGCCTGGTGCCATATCCATCAAAACCACCTTGGCATGAAATTGGCTTCCTCTACAGAGCTCCGTGAGGGGGTGGATCTTCCCCGCAGCTTATTTGCAGAGAACATTGTCTGCTTCTTCGAGCATCTTTCTGCCCTTTCTCAGGCCTATTTCTGACTCCTGTTTACATGTTTCTAGCGGTGTCAAGCTAGAAATGCCCTTGGTTATGTGACCACAACTACATTTTCTTATTCTTGGGGCTGCATGCCGTCAGGAGTTTGTCAGTTTCAGAGCTGGAAGACATAGAGGATATATCATTTATATTTTATTAAAGAAAAACCACAGTTTTCTTTATACAAGGCGTGTGTTCACATTTCACCTGCCATCCTACACCCTGGTGTAGATGCTGTTAAGGTTGAGATGTGAGTTAGTTAGGCAGGAAACTGGGAAGAGGTGATGAGCATGGCAGCTTTGAGCCACTGGAGCTACATTTCCCCAGCCCCAGTCATTCATGGGCCACACTCATGTCTTCATCTGTTTCTGCCCAATGCCTGTTTGATTAATTGATGCTTTTCTTTAAACTGACTCACTCTTTATTTTCACCTAAATAAATTTAGCCTCGTTCTGAGCAATAATCTGCGTACCCATGGTTTTGATGTGTTGCTTAAAATTACTCTAACATAATGAAGTACACAAAGGCTAAAGTCTTTAAAAGTTCCTTTGTGTTCTACCTGAAAGCACTTACCTAGGATGGCATGTGCGGTGTGTGTGTGTGTGTGTGTGTGTGTTTTGAGAAGGGAGTGAGGGCAGGGCATAAGCCCCTTTCCATCCATGGTTCAAGAAATAAGAGATTATAATTTTATTCTTCTATTTCAGTGGCTACTTGTAGCTCAGATATCTGGCAGCAGCATTCCAAATTTGGAAAAGGGTAGTTCTCTTCTGGGAATTTAAAAGTAAATTAAGGCATAAAAGACCTATTACTAGATCTGGTCATTCTGATCCCCAAACCCAGGCCATTCGCTAGACAATTGCCTTTCCTTACCCCACTGCACCCACTTACAAAGACCAAGGCTTCCAGCATCTCAAAGGATGACGAGATCCTGGTACAAAGAGGAGAACGTGTCTACACCTCCATCACCATGACCATACCCATCCTGCCACCACTGAGTGGCCTGTTAAATCGATGACAGTGTAGATGTGGGCAGGACTTGCACTGAAACGCAGATCAGAGGAGTTCTGTGGTCCTCCTCAAGGCTCAGCTCAAATCTTCCTTCTGCTGTGCCTCTTCTTCCAGCTGGGTCATATTTCCTTCTTCCTCACTCAGAACTCACCTTTCATCCATATCCACCCCATCTTTCCTACCCACAAGCCAATTTTTCAGGCTGGTACCCTGTGACATCTCTTAAAAGCAGTGCAGAATACTAATTCCCTTCCATGCCCCAACCCGGGCCTCTCTCGGAAGCCAGACTCAAGGCTGCATGTCGTCTCTCCATATAAATCTCAGAGCAAATGCAGGAGAGTCAGCTCTCAGCCTTTGGGTGTTAAAAACAAACAGCGGGGGGCTTCCCTGGCGGCGCAGTGGTTGAGAGTCTGCCTGCTGATGCAGGGGACACCGGTTCGTGCTCCGGTCCGGGAAGATCCCACATGCCGCGAAGCGGCTGGGCCCGTGAGCCATGGCTGCTAAGCCTGCAAGTCCGGAGCCTGTGCTCCGCAGCGGAGAGGCCACAGCAGTGAGAGGCCTGCGTACCGCAAAAAAAAAAAAAAAGAAAACCCAAACAAACAGCGAAGTTACACTTAGCTCTGTTGCCCTTTTTGAATGTCCACAATCCACTTATCTCCCTGTCTGTGGTTTCTGGGCCCGCTGCATGGTGATATGCTACCCTGTTTCCTCTGCAGCCCTCTGCTCCCTCGGCCTCCGATTCAGCTCCTTCCTTTGTCCAGCCACAGTTCTGTGTCTTCATACCGGCAATATCCCTGACAGCTCCTTAATTGCTACACGCGTTTGTACAGTTCCCTAGCAATTATATTTCAGACCCTGTCAGGGTACCTGCTAGCCTTGGGGCTGTGTTTATATTAAATATCAATAAAAAGCTGATAGCATCAGTGCAGATGGCAGGCTCACAAAATCATATTTTGATGGGAGCCACAAGATGGAAGGGAGGAATGTTTTTTTTTGTTTGTTTGTTTTGTTTTGTTTTTTTGTTTTTTGTTTTTTAAACATCTTTATTGGGGTATAATTTCTTTACAATGGTGTGTTAGTTTCTGCTTTATAACAAAGTGAATTAGTTATACATATACATATGTTCCCATATGTCTTCTCTCTTGCGTCTCCCTCCCTCCCACTCTCCCTATCCCACCCCTCCAGGCTGTCACAAAGCACCGAGCTAATATCCCTGTGCCTTGCGGCTGCTTCCCCCTAGCTATCTACCTTACTACGTTTGTTAGTGTGTATATGTCCATGACTCTCTCTCGCCCTGTCAAAGCTCACCCTTCCCCCTCCCCATATCCTCAAGTCCGTTCTCCAGTAGGTCTGCGTCTTTATTCCTGTCTTACCCCTAGGTTCTTCATGACATTTTTTCCCCTTAAATTCCATATATATGTGTTAGCATACGGTATTTGTCTTTTTCTTTCTGACTTACTTCACTCTGTATGACAGACTCTAGGTCTATCCATCTCATTACAAATAGCTCAGTTTCATTTCTTTTTAAGGCTGAGTAATATTCCATTGTATATATGTGCCACATCTTCTTTATCCATTCATCCGATGATGGGTGCTTAGGTTGTTTCCATCTCCGGGCTATTGTAAATAGAGCTGCAATGAACATTTTGGTACATGACTGTTTTTGAATTATGGTCTTCTCAGGGTATATGCCCAGTAGTGGGATTGCTGGGTCATATGGTAATTCTATTTGTAGTTTTTTAAAGAACCTCCATACTGTTCGGGAGGAATGTTTAAATTCCTTTCTCTCTTCTAAAAGTTTGGAATGAGAGGAGACTTTCTGAGTGAATATCAGGAATGGGTTCTTACCAAATAATGACAGCTATAGGTTCTATACTCTAGCTGGGAGTTATCTTTTTGTGTGTGAGAATTGTCATAACATCAGTTTTCTCCAGAATTGTTTCTTTGTGCGCTTCCCCCACGCCCCCCACCATGGAACACAGGACAAGCCTTCAAATACCCTAGGTAATTTTAAATGCTTGTTGACTGAATGGGTACGCTTATTTGGCTCTACTTTGAGTGGGGTGTGTGTGTGTGTGTTTAGGACAGAGGCCTGGGACTAAGGGTCTCTGAGCCCCACCCCACCCTCTCCCCATACCCCCTGCATCGCCACTTCTGAGGGACACTTTCACTTTAGGCGAAAGGACAGCCTAGCCCATCTCAGGCTGTGTAGCTTTTCCCCAACAGGACCTCGGTTCTCCCACCCTTCAGAAATAGTATGCGCCTTCCCAGGAGCTGTGAGTATGACGGTGAATGAGGCATGTAGGGCAGCTGGCACCGTGTGAGCCCATGGCAGTGCCCAGAAAAAGTCTTGCTGAAGGTTTCCAACACCCAAATGTGTGGTCAAGGATTTTTTTTTCTTATGGTTCCCACTCTTTCATGTTGCTTATGAATAACTTCTATCAATTAGGGACACACTGCAAGAACAGCTGGCTGGGATGTACATTCTGAGGACTGTTGCAACAGAAAAATTGGTGTTTGCAAATCTGTGACAATCCAACTGTTGGAGGACAAACTCTTGCCTGTTTCCATCAGTAGATTTTCCCATTTGTGTGCCATCTAAGAAGCACGCCAGCTCCCCTTGGGTGAACTCCCCTAGGATGCAGTACTCTGAAGCACTGTCCTCCAGGCTTCCTGCTGTTGAGGACGCCCTGCTTGGATGCTGGGACGATGCAGAAGAGAGCTTCTACCTTTGGAATAAATGCCTGCCTTCAGAGTGCAAAACTTGTTTGGTGAGATTGTCCTCTCTACACCAGTGGCTCCTCTCACTCTGCCACCCTAGTGCAGGCACCATCCTGTCCCCCTGGAAGGACAGTAGGAGCCTCGAAACAGTCCCTCCACCCCCACTCTCCTGCCTCTGCTTGCTTGCTCTCCAAATGGCAGGAGTGTGTACCTGCCCTCTCTTCAAACCCTCCAGGGGCCTCCATTGCTCCTGAGATTGCCAGCAGACTGCAGCCCAGGGTCTTCAAGGTCCTGCTAAGTTCTCATCCCCGATCCCTCCCACCCAAGCTTTTTGTCCTCTGAATTCCAGGTATTTAAACTTGCAGTTGGCAATGCCAGGACCACTCTGCAGCCGCACCTCCGGCCCCACTTTTAATTCCTATTCATTCCTCAAATTCCAGCTTGATCAATAATGTGTTAGGAAGACCTTGCTTAAGAACATGTTCCCCAACATCGTGTTTTGCCCCTTCTGATACTAATCATAACTGTAATCTTACACTTAATTCGATAATTATTGGGTTTTCTGCTTTCCCCAATGGACTATACATGCCTTTGAGTTAAAGGCTTTGCCTGGTTTTCCCCATTGCTTTGTCACCAAATCCTAACACAGTGCCTGGCACACAGTAGTCATTCAGCAGGTATTTTCTGAATGAATGAATAAATGCGTACTACATCCGGTACAGGGGCTAAATGCTTTGGAGAATGTTAGAAAATATGACATGATTTACACCCTTTAAATGGGTTGTACAATGGCAGTAGGAACAGCTACTATAAATGAAACAAGAAAAGAAAAGCCTCAATAAGATTATCCAGGGTGGGGATGTGGGTGTAAGTTGGGAATTGGAGGAGAAGCAAATTTGAAAATGGATCCTGGGCCAGACCAGATCATGTTAGAGCACTGGGCAGTCAGATGTAGTCTCTGAGTGATGGGTTAGCAGAAACTACTGAAGCTTCTGGGTCAGGGTGTATGATCTTGCCTTGGAATTCAGCACGGATTTGCAATCAGGATGCCAGGTTCCAGAGAGCCGCAGCAAGGGTCTTGCAAGGCTGGTGTTATTATAGTACTTGTTGGTGGGAAAGGGGTGGCTGTGCTCACCCCATCTCGGAACCTGTCCAAGGTGAGTTTTATTCCCTTTCTAACCAGAGCAAAACCTCAGGGAGGAAGTAGGCTTTGATTCTTCAGCTCTTTGTTAGAGACCTCAAGGGAGACTCAGTTAATGGGACAAGATCACATATCAAATGAGGTGTTTTAAATTAGTGATACCAGCTTAACTACAGTTTATCAGATGCCACTTTAGAATCCAAAGCCCTATGAGATATGCTTATCTTCACTCTAGAGTGTCTTATCCAAGATTTTATGCCTTATAAATGTCCCCTCCTCTGCAAGCAGCCCCCAAATCCAGATGATGATGGCGATGAAAGAGCTTCACTGTGGCTCTGCAGCAGAGACCCCAAGGGGGATGCGTTAGGGGACCCTTGCAGATGGGCTCTACCTTATCTTCATCCACCACATCCTCTTCAACTCACACACATGCCTGGAGCATTAAGTGTGAAGATGCTGTCAGGGTCCCCAAGAAAGCTTGATCCCAGCCCCCTCCTCCAGACCACCCACTTCATTTATTTGTTGACCGCTGGGGGCAGACAGCCTGCTCTGAGCCACATGTTACCTTGACTCCACCTCCCATGCCACCTTTTTACCCCCACCCCTTACTATCTGGTGAGTAGTAGAGTTTGAGGCCTCCATTCCAGTCTTCTTCCAACTAATAGCTTGGACACAACATGCAATTTAGCTAATCTCTACCTTGGGCAGGTGATGTACTGGGGCAATGGACTTCAATGCTCTGAGGATCAGTTTCCTCATCTGTAAAATGGGGCTAGGAAGAGTAGTTTGTAACTGTCCTGCATAGTCCGTGGCCCATTATAAATGTGCCAGAAATGGCAATCTCTGCTGCTATCAGTATCATTATTATTTTGATTTCTATCACATAATTTTCTTTTTCTTAGTATCTCTGACAAAGACTTGGGAATGGTTTATTCCAGGGGGATAAAGAATGACAAGGAGGAAGAAATGCAAGTTTCTCCACAAAAATTTAAATATGTTAAGGGAGGAGGACTATTTAAAGTTGATATACTTAAGGCAAAAAATCCGAACACACAAGTTCCATCATTGACGTGAAATCCCACTGGGGAATGAGCTCCTGAAGTCTAGCACATCGAGGCAATGGGCTGAGAGTCTAAGGTACCCTCTAGGTTTTGCCAAACTAGTAGCTGTGTTCCCCACTCACTTTTCTTCCTAGCTCCATCCAGAGTGGTTCAGCACTGGGCCATGAGTATTCCTCATCCCTCTCTTTCCAGGACTGCCAGAAAATGCCTCCAGATTTGGGAAAAGCAAGCTGCATTTAATATCTAGCACATCAGTAAGTTTAGAGGAAGGGTAAATGTTTTGCTAATAAATCTATTTTATAATTCAACACACATTAAGGGCTATTTTCCAATACATATTAAGTGCTTGATAATTAGCATCAAAAGTATTCATTATTTAATCTATGATCTATTTAGAATGAACGAGAGAGACGTCATTTGCTTGCTGAAATGGGAGACATGAAACCTCTCCAGCCATTCTCCTCTTGAATCTCGTCCAGCATGCGGGGCTGAGGAAAACTGCGTGGACTCAGTGCCCACAGTAATCCCTGTGCTGGTGTAATTTTATATCCAGGAGACACACACCTTCAAAGACCTTTAGGAAAGCCCAAGATCCTTCCTCCAGCTTGTTCAAGGCAGGAAATAAATACCTTCTTTACAAGGGCCATACTTCAAAACCCAGTTGAACATGAATTCAGTCCCTTCCCTTCAAACAATGGCTTTTGGGTAACAGTAGTTTGTAATTCAATATTAGCCTATAATTGTTCATGTATGCTCAGATCCTCTAGAAATGGACCCATATTTTGTGCTGGAAAATGGCAAGTTTAAATTAATACAGTGCTGCTAATTCACTGGAGAATAAATGATATTGAGAAAAAAGATGAAGGGAGTATCAGGTAACTTTGAGGTCTGGAGAGGAAACTCAAATACTAAGGCATCCATAAAGATCCTGATTGTTTGAAGGGTGTGTCCTGGAAAAAGGAAGTAGGCTATGCTGGCTATAGATTTCAGAAGAAAAGAAATTTGATTTTTGAACCATGAATAAAAGCATGATGGGCCTTGGCACTGGTGGAGCACAGATTACGTCTGTTAGAAAATGTATACTTGGCAGGAAACTTTGCTGATCTGCTAAAATCCTCACCATGGCCTGCCCACCTCTCCAGCCCCATCCTGTAACTCTCTCCTTTGCTCACAAGGCTCTAGTAATACTTGTGGCTTTGTTGTTTTGTTCCCTAAGACATGGGTTTCTTCCCAGCTCCAGACTTCAGAACTTGCTGTTCTCTTTGCCTAGAAAGTTTTTGCTGGCCAAGGGGGTTTTGAGCTGACGCCTTCTTTGCATTCAGGGCTCTCCTCAAAGAGGTCATTTTTGACTGCCCAATTTGAGTAACTCCACTTTCCCCAACTAATCACACAGGGTAACTCTCAAGCCTACCATCCCTTTTACTTGTCTTCATCACACCCATTTCTATTTGGAATTCTCATTTCTTTTCCCTTGTCTCCCCTCGTCAGACTGAAATGTCAGCTTCATGATCTATCTGGTTCAGTGCTGAATGCCTGAGATAGTAGGTGCTCAATAAATACTAATCGAATGAACAAATGGAAGAATCATCGAGAGTGCCTGACCCTGATAATTTGAGGAAGGGAGGAAGACACATAGGTAGAGCCTTAGCTGGATGGTCCTACGACAGCTGGACTGCCCTGGGTGGGGAGTTGGGGGCTCACCATAGAGCTGCAACTGGTGATGTACCCTCCTGGTGGAGCCCTCCTGCTGCGGGGCACCTATGTGCCTTGTACCACCAGCTTCCGAGGGAGGGCTGCTCTCATTTGCCTTCCACAGATGGAGACATTGGGACACAGGAAAGTTAAGTCACAAGTCCAAAGCCATTAGCTAACAAGTGTAGAGTGAGGTCTCAAACCTGGGATTCCAGCTCCAGAGCCCAAGTTCCAGACTGGTGACTGCAATGTTGGGGTTCTGCCCAGAGGCATGCTGCAGAGAACAGGGAGGAAAGTTGGGAGTCTTCTTGGAACCTTATTTATTTGCTAAGACACGAAGCAAATAATGGCCAGTATGTATGGAGTGTTTTGTATGTGCCAGTTGCTGTGCTAAGTATTCTACATACATTAATTTGCTTGAGGCTCATCATCTCAGATAGGTCACAGGAGGATGGAACTCGGGACTGAAATGCGATGGTTACTCATTCACAGAAATAGAACTAAAAGGAAATGTGTGTGCATGTGTGTAAGGGGGAGTGTGCAGAGAGAACATTAGCTGTCTGCAACATCAGGTGACTCCTATGTAGCAAAGTGCAAGCTTCAGAGGAAAGCACAGATGAGAGCAGTTATTGGGTGGAAATAAAAAAGGAAGCTACAAATGTGCTTTTTTGATGGATTGTATGATGTATTATAAAAACAGAGCAGGGATGTGTGAGTGCTTTTCAGATACAAATTGCAAATTGATCAGAAAGGTGGTATGGGACTCTTACTCTCTAAACTTCTGCTAGTAGTCTGTTTTACTAAAAGCTGAACGTCTGATAAATTTTTGACTGGCATTGGAGGTAACTTAATCTCTCAGAAGGTAGAGGAAACAGGAGGAAGAATTGCTATTCCTGGACTTGATATTGACCAATATGAATCATAAGTTGATGCAGAATGGACAGGAACATTGGGAAAATGACCATGTTATGTGGAGTTCACTTTATTGAGCAGAGAGGCTGGGCATTGACACAACACTAAACATTAAGGGAAATGATTTTAGTCCAGTTTGTTGCACTACAGGTAGGACCCATTGAAAGAGGTCAGGAAGAATTGTAAGCTCATAAAATTACAATGCAGACATGAAAATCTGAATTGTTCCCATAAAGAAGAAAAGGGAGAAGGCCTTTAAACATCCTTCACTAGGAAAAAGACCTGCATCTATTAAACTCAGATTTTAAAAACAGTACATTAACAACCATAGAATATGGGTATATTGTATAGGATAATTAAGAGAGTATGAGTACATGTAATGGGTTGAATAGTGGCCTCTAAAGGATATGTCCAAGTCCTAACCTCCAGTACACCCTTCAAATGTGACCTTATTTAGAAATCGAGTCTTTGCAGATGTAATTAAGCTAAAGATTTTGAGATGAGCTCATGTTGAATTTAGGGTGGACCCCAGATGCAGTGACTGGTTTTCTTAAAGAAAAAAGAGAGGGAGACTTGACACAGAGACCCACAGAGGCCAAGTGAAGATGGAGGCAGAAATCGGAATGATGTGTTTATAAGGCAAGAAACGTCAAGGGTTGCTGGCGACCACCGGAAGCTAGGAGAGAGGCATGGAACCGATTCTCCCTCAGAGCCTCCAGAAGGAACCAATCTTGCTAACACCTTGATTTTGAACTTTTGGCCTCTGGAATACATTTCTGTTATTTTAAGCCCCCACCCCCACCCCAATTTGTGGTAATTTCTTACAGCAGCCACATGAAGCTAATACAGTCCGTTAAACCCCTTAGATTATTTTAACTAGACCATATTTTTTAGTGATTCTACTTCCCTTATTCATCATACCCTGGGAAAACCAAAGCCTTCTGTTCTTAAAGAGACATAGAGCAAGATGTGGTATCCAAATGAAGCGGATGAAATGATCCTCAGGCACTACAGTTCTTTTTTAATTTCTGAAGGTGCTCACAGTTGGCAGAGGGAGGAACAATCTTAGGTTAGTAGGGCCATCTGGAGATATGGGCAGCCTTTTACTACCCCCAGAGAAATCATGCTCAAGAAAAAAGAATTGTCTAACTGGAAACTGGTGAACTCCTTAACATGTTGAGACAGGGAGCCCGTGAAATGGAATTTTCGCTTCTAATTGTGTAAGGTTTTTATAATTGAAGTTATTGATGGAAGAGGCAAGAACCGTGGATTTTTCACTGTCTTTATTGTATTTGCACCTTCGTGGATTAATTTAAGTGGCTTTCGTAGCAAGGAGTGAGTCACAGTAATTATTGTAAAGCTTGGACAGGAACAATAAAGAGCTCCATTTTCCGGGATGGTGAGGATAGTCTTAACTCAAAATTACTTTACAGGAAAGAGTTGACTTGATCATTTTCACTCTCCCAGTCTATGTGGTTTATTATAGTTTACAAGAGTTAGAGCATTTGCCCTTGAGATGAGAGTTAGAATCCCGCTTGCCTGTTGAATCCGTGTAAGTGGTCTGAAAGAATGAGACAGGCTGGAGGTAAGACAGTAAGACAAGGCGCCATGTCTGTCCACTGGGTCAGGCGTCATATCGCGGCTCTGTCTCATCCTCCACATCTTGTGGGCAGCCAGCTGGCAAAGGGCAGGCAGCTGAGGAAGAGGAGTGGCTAGCACAGTGCCAACAGTGAGTTTCCTTGCAGTGTACCTAATTTACATAAGCATTTCTAGAGTTACTTTTTTCGTTGGCTTGCTGTGCAACTTATGGGCTGGACTGAGGGAATCTGTCCCCATACCCGCTGTCTGTGTAGTATGGAGGGATCTTTGGAATGAGGACACCACAGTGGGGTTACTGTGATTCACAGTTCCACAGGGAATTCTGGTGAGGGTGCTGGACTCCAGGGGAATGGACTAAGCTCCCTTGATGACTTTGTGAATGCCTATGGCCATTAGTCCCTTTCTGCCAATGTGTTTTACCTTCCAAACAGGCCAAATAATGGGGTATTATTATCCCCATTTTACAAATAAGGAAATCACAGATAAGAGGCTTTGCCATTTGCTAGTTGGGTGTCTTAGGAACACCTAAAACCTGACCTCCTGGTTCTCCGTTTCCACTTGTATAGCATGGAGAACAACAGTGGACCTGCTGTGGAGGGCTGTGGTGGGGGTGAAAGGAGTGAAGATGAGCACAGTGCCTGCCTTGCAGGAAGGACTCAACAAAGGTTTCTCCTCCTCCTCCTCTTCCTAACTATTAACACGCTCATCCTGTTGTCATCCTTACCCTCATCATACTGGGACTGGACAATTATCTATACTCTTGAAACAAAATTTTGCTGAGTGTTGCATTATTTTGAAACAGGATCTTCCAAGGTTAAAAAAAGGTGGACAGTTAAAGAGTATCCTCAGTGATCCACCATGCTTTGATCAGTATGCAAGAAGTATATATTTTCTGTCTTTGTCTTCACTCTTAATTCTCATCTGTGGACAAAAGACAAGGGGCTATCTTTGGGCTCCCAAGGGTGAGGAAAAGACATTTGCTCATGGGATGACAGGGCAGAAGAGTAGATAGTTGTCTGGAATTGGAGAACAACCTTTTATTCATCAGTCCATCCATCCATCCATTCATCCATTCATCTCTTTATCCATCCATACATTTTTGGAGTTTCTGCCACGTGCTGGTCAAAGGTGTGCAGCAGGAGATCAAAGCAAGATTGTTCCTGCCCTTATGGAGCTCATAATCTGCTGAACAAAAGAGGTAGAGAGATTTAGTTATGTAATTCCAATTTACTTATTTATTTATTTTTAAAGCAGACTTTTAAGTTAGAGGTGGAGAGAATTGGAACAGGGCTGCGTTGGCTGAGGTGACTGCAGTGACAGAAAACACATTTTTCCTGTTTTCAATGCTGAGTTCTGACTCAGGAGCCAAAAAGTGGAACAGAATGCTAAGAAAGTCTCTCTTTGCTTTCTCTGAACTATTTGCTCAGCCAGATTGAAAGTAACCCAAAAAGGGATGTGCCTTTCAAGTAAGGAGTCATCAGTAGAGTCTCCTGGGTGGCTTAGAGGGCTCAGGCAGGATGGGGAAACTCTAATATACATAAAGCTGGAATTCCCAGGAGCTAAACATTTCGGGAGCTATAACTTTCTTCACAGCTTCCTGCAGGATGGGCCCCATGGTGATATCTGCCAGCTACGTGGGATGCCAGCTGGGGTTCTGTTTCACTTTGGTTTGTAACATTCCTCTTCTCTCTCCCTGCCTTTTTTCCCCAGATCCAGCAATTGTCAATGGGGTTTATTGGTCCGAGTCCCTAAACAAAGTTTTTGTAGATAACTTTGATCGTGACCCGAGTCTCATATGGCAGTACTTTGGAAGTGCAAAGGGCTTTTTTAGGCAGTATCCAGGTGAGTATCCCTGCATTGAGAATTATGATTCAAGTTACTGATCCTGTGATATTTTCCTTTAGGGTTAAGGGTTAACAATTTTTTCCCTTCCCTTACAAGAAAATGAAAGATTAAGTTCAAATCTATTAAATCTGTTGTCAGGGTACAGGACAGGAATGCAGTGTGGCATCTGCATACGTGTGCACACCCACATTTGGATCTACGTGTGGTTTCAGCATCTTCCTCAATAGAGTTATTCATAGAGCTGCCGCCTAAAGTGAGGCATTGGAGTGTGAAACGCATCATATTTCATCTTTCTGGACAAGAGATTGCTCTTATTACTATTACTACTATTACTGTTATTGTTGTTATTATTACCAGGGAAAGGAGCAATCCATAATCGGCTGAGTTAAATTCTGACTGAAAAATGTAAGAAATGGAAACATTTGAGCTTAGGTTTCCCTACTCTAAAGCTGACTGCTCCTGAAAGGAGAGGTTGAAATGGCCAAAGCACTACTGACGCCAGTGCCACCAAGAGCACCCTCAAATGAATATGTTTGTCAGAGTTTGTCCATCGTGACTTTGGAACAAGTGTTCCTTCTAGGGTCTTTCCAGGCCTCTGCTTTGCAACAGGAATTTAATTCTGGCTTGGTTTGAATTGTAATTAAAAAAGGAAGTTTTAATTTTGCTTACAAGGTGTGAAAACAGGACTCCAGGCTGCAATTGTGCCAACATTACAGCTGTAGAAATTAACAAGCTCAACCTAAAAGAAGGAAAAAAACGCCCTGCATAATCTTGGAGCAATTAAGTGGAGTCTTTTATGTTTTCATTAAGTAAGCCTAGGCACCTGATGTCCTCCCACTTTGAGGCACAGAGACTGCCAGCCTCTGCCTTCAGGAGTTGTTTGCCCTGCACTTAGCATCTGTCCCCTGAGACTTGCCTGCCGAGTGCCTGCTTTGCCAGATTATTCAACATTTCCTGAGAGCTATGTTCAGCAGGGCATGCATGGTTCCTCCTGGAGCTCACAGAAATTTAAACAATAAGCATTCTATTAAAGATAACATTATAATAAACAGTGGTCTATTAAAGTTCCAGTGTCACCAAATTGCAATCTGCTTTGATACACTCAACGGAGAGTAAATTTAATGCAGATGTTGTGAAAATAGAGCATGGCGGGGGGCTGATCCATCAGGGAAGCCACAAGGACATCTTACCACGTGGCATTTGGATGAAGGTGGAGCAAATAAGAAGAAACCACAGATCATCTGTTGTCTCCACCAGCAGGAAGTCTTCAAACTAAATTGAAAGTTTCAAATTTAAAATCTGATAGTAGAGATGTATTAGTCATCTCGGGCTGCCGTAACAAAACACCACAGACTAGGTGGTTTAAACAACAGACATTTATTTCTCATTGTTCTAGAGGCTGGGAAGACCAAGATCAAGGTGCTGGCAGATATGGTTCTTGGTGAGACCCCTCTTTCTGGCTTGCAGACGGCTGCCTTCTTCCTGTGTCCTCACATGGGAGAGAGAGGAAGCTCTGGTGTTTCTTACTCTTCCTGGAAGGGCACTAATCCCATCATGGGGGTTCTACTCTCATGACCTCATCTAAACCTAATTGCCTCGCAAAGAAAATTACCTGTCAATACCAGAACATAGGGTTCTTCAACCTATGAATGTTGGTGGGACACAAACATTCAGTCCATAACAAAAGAAAATCCTCATAAAGGGTTTCTCTAATTGGAGAGATTAATTTATGTACAAGATTTTTATCAGTCAGAATCAGAATAGTTGACTCAGAAATGATTACAGTTCTTTTATGATATTGGTGGCAGAATTTTGTAAAATTTCTGCCTATTTTCTTTGTGAATAAAGACATAGGTCACAGTCCTCCAAAGGGCTTCACTGCCCTGATACATGTCAGTGCTCACTCAGTGCTTGGTTCTGAACGGAGAGTACACCTCTTGTTTCTTGGACATAAAATGATTGTTAGATGAGGGATCCATGGGCTTTTTTTGCTAGGATTTTTTTTTTTTTTCTTTTTAGGATGCTTCTTTTCATGTTTAGAGTGGTACAATAGTATGAATTAGTGCTAAGTGTAAATGTCGTAAGCAGAAGGGAAGTTCCTTCATTCTTACGTAAGTGTGTCCTGAGTTCTTGCTTTGTTCCAAGCCCTGTGTGGGGCCCTGAGGATAAAATGGTGAGCTAAGCGGAAAAGGTCACTGCCCTCGCGAAGCTCCCTCTTGTGGGGAAGTGCATTCGTTAGAGATTTTGGTTGCCAGTGGCAGAAACCCAGTTCCAGCCAGCGCCAGCAGGGAACACATTCATTGAATCACCTGACTTTCAGATGATGCTGAGTTAGGCTCTGCTCTGTTGGCCCTACTCTTCATTTTCATGTGCCAAGAAGATTATGAAGACATATGTTGCCTTAGATGAAATTAATTTCCCTCCAATATTAGTTTATAATGCCTTTGGGAGAGAAACAATAGTATATAGGAATATTGTACAATATTTTACATTTAATCACATTTGAGCATTTGAGTCTGTAGTAGAGATTTTGACATTATTTTCAGTTTCACCTGTGGATATGCTGAATGTTCTAGGGACCTTGTCTTGTGAAAGCTGAGGAAGGCAGGCCGAGGCAGGCAGGGCAGGCATCACTGATGCTGGTCCTGAAGTCTGGAGTGCCGCCGAGAGAAGGCTGAATGGCAGTGAAAGCTGCTGCTGAACTGCACTGTTCCTTTTATCTTGAGAGTCATGCCCCAGCCAGCCTGGGAGGGATCCCATGAGGCATTTGACACTTCCAGAAATGATATGGCTCCTGAGGGTACTCCTTGGTTAAGTGACAGTTCTTTGGATCTCAGAGATTTAAGATGAACCAACTATTATTTCTCTGGGATTTGATTACTTGAACATTTTCAAAATATCTGTGTGTACAAAAAATTACATACTAAAATGCTGAAATGTCCTAGGAGAGACAGTACCATCTGGGACAGGGTTTCCTGAAGGTTGTCTCCTAAATCATTTTGTTGTGAGATTCTTAGGAAAGGAAGGGCTCAATGGTCAGATTAGTTTGGTAAATGCTGCCTCTTGCTGCTCCAGCAGCAGAGGTTCAAGATGAACATAAGCAGATTAAAGGCCCTCAGATGTTCCTCCCCTGGCATGGAAACCAGTTTTACTTTTATACAGTTAACTCACACTAAGATACAGTAAATTCTCATGGAACCTCCTTATGCTGCCTGTGTAAGGAAGAGAATGGTGGCATGGGATTTGGGAGATCAAGTCCCAGTCCTAACTAGAAATCTCAGGAAAATCTGCTGAACTTTGAGAGCCTTGGAGTCCCTGCTATGAAATGAAGATTTGGGCCCAAAGGTTAGGTGTGGGTGAGATGATCCTCCAGGGCCCATACAACCCTGTCTTTGAGTCAAAGTGTGACCTTTATTGTTATATCCAGGGCAGCTGTGCCTAGAACCGTGTTGAGGTACTGTCTTCATCCCCTTAGTGTGTACCTCCTGTCCTGACCAGGAAGGGCGTGGGCCTCCTGGTTCCTGCTGTCACCCAGGCTCTTTCCTTGCTATAGACATCCTCTCTGCACAGCCACACCAGCCTTCCTTCAGCTCCTTGAACTTGACATGCTCTTCTCATACCTTGGCAGACATGGTTCTCTGTGCCCTGTGGCCACCCCTCACTTTTGTTTTACAAGTCCTACGCTTCTTACATGTAGTGGGTTGAATAGCATCCCTCCAAATTCATGTCCACCTGGAGCCTCAGATGTGAACTTTCATGGAAATAGATCTAATATAGCTGGGATGTGATCATACTGGATTAGGATTAAATCCAATGTAACTGGTGTCCTTATGAGAAGGGAGGACATACAGACACAGAGGGAAGACAGCCACGTGAAAATGGAGTAAGAAATTGGAAAGATGAGCTACAAGTCAAGGAACACCAAGCATTGCTTGGAGCCACCAGAAGCTAAGAAGAGGCAAGGAAGGATTCTTTCCCTAGAGCCTTTTTGAAAAGCACCACGTTTCAGCAGTGCATGGGTGGAGTTACAAGCCCATTTGCAGGGAAAGGACCGCAGTCCAAAAGGAGAGCATTGAGTGTCATTAATTCCTTCTTCCTAGGCCCTGGCCTAAATGCTAGGACAATAAAACAGAATTGCATGTTTTCTCCCCCAGTGGAGCACATGGTGATAAGGCTGTGATGGAGGAAGGGTGGCAGAGTAGGGGTGAGGTGGAGGATGATCAGATATGGTTGTGGTCTAAAAACACTGGCCACAATTCAACTCAAAGAATGTCCACTGAATGTCTACCATGCATCAACACATTAAAAAAAATTCTCTTTATTTGGACTCAAACCAGTTCTTTGTGGAATTACACATTGGAACATTACCTAGCCTCACTATATATATAATTTCATTATGTGTGAAGACTGTCATCCTAGCTGTACTTGGCTTTATACAAATGTAGTATGTCAGATGTTTTTAAAATAAATTGCATTCTTCTCCTTTAGTGTACAATATATTATGTCACTTTTATTTTATCTTCATTACCTAATAACCATCAATTGGCAATGGCTTCTCATACTTCTGTTTTCCAATTTGTTGCAGAGAACTTTTAAATTAGGTCCATTTGCACGTGGGAAATGTAGGTACAAGGAGGACAAAACAAAATGACTCTTTGGTTTACAAGCTGCCATCTCATGATTATCTCTGGAGTAATTTAGTGATGTTATCTTAAGCACGTGCCTGTTATTAGCCCAGTGTGGTCCAGAAAACTGACCCTTATTAATTGGAAAGGAGAATCTCAATGCTACAAAGTCAGGATTTTCTCCTGTGAAAATAATTTTTCTGTTTTATTTTCTTAACTCCAAAATCTGTGTTTCTAATCCTCCATCCCTGAGCAGTACTGATGGTTGAAAACAATGATTTTCTATCTTATTTTTAGGCAGCAAACCCTTTTCTTTTTAAATGAAAGTTTATTCATAAAGATTAAGTTGTAAATAGAGCATGTGAACCTTGGACATATCCTGACCAGTCTGCAAGCCATGAGACTAAGGATGTTGGATCCCATTTTACGTAAGGAGAAAAACCCCCAGGCTTCAAAGACTGAAATTGAAATTTTATTATGCAGTATAGTTAGGGCCATTTTATTTCATTTCAGCGTAGAAGGCCAAGACAAAACAGAACTGAAAAGAGAACAGACTTGTGTATATTCTGAGATGGAAACATATTGAATGCTTTCTACCCCCCTTGCCCTAGACATATACCTATCTGGGTCCAGGGACGGGGCCTGACCCTGCCCAGAGATCCATGAATGATGCAGCCAGGTCCAGCAACTTGAAGGACAGTGAGAAATGACCTTGGCTAACTTTATCATTAGCCATGGGAAGGGGCTGGAGTCATGTCCTTTCTTGATGGACAGTGGGTTACTAAAGATGTCACCACTCTCTAGCAGATCTTGGAGTGCCTGAGCTAAGGCCGTGTTTGCTATGGTGTTCCAGCCCTAAAGCACCTTCCCAGAGTTGGTGATGGAACATGTGATGAGCTCCAGGGTCGGTGTTTGCATGTGATTTTTCACCGTCTTCATTCAATCAGCAAAGCAGAGCAGCCTTGAAATGCTGTGAATAAATATTTGAAGTTTCTGGGTTTCTTATAACTCCATTTTTCTTCTAGGGATTAAATGGGAACCAGATGAGAATGGAGTCATTGCCTTTGACTGCAGGAACCGAAAATGGTAGGAAACGGTCAAACCTCTTAGTTATTTTTTAAAAGAGGAAACTTGCCTAGAGATTCAGGATTCATTTTTACTTAATTTTCCTCTGATCTAGGTACATCCAGGCAGCGACTTCTCCGAAAGACGTGGTCATTTTAGTGGATGTCAGTGGCAGCATGAAAGGGCTCCGCCTGACGATCGCAAAGCAAACAGTCTCATCTATTTTGGATACGCTGGGGGATGACGACTTCTTCAACATAATTGCCGTAATTGCAGCTGTTTTGTACTTTCTTTGCACTTTGAGTTCATGTGATCTTTTATCAGCAAGCAGTTAACATTCTTATTGCTTTTGTATACATAGCATTAGATGCCCTAGGATGAGGTCTCATTAGTCCCACGTGAGTTCACTGAATCGTGGTATTGGAGGGATTTCAGGCACTGGGAAAGCAGTTGAGCACATTTTTTTCTCACCTAGCACTCAGGCACTATTATCTGGAAGAGTAGCACCAGATTTAGTTTTCCTGGAGAACCAACCCTTTCAGAACCTTGGGGAATTAGACCTAGCGAGATTTTCCTTAAACTACTAGATTTTCTCATGTGGAAATTAATTTTAAGCTAGGTTAGTCTGATGACAATGATAGTAATAGTAATCATGATGGTAAGACAACGAAAATGTAGAGAGCAGTTTAAGGCTCATAGGGTACTTTATCTCAGCTTCAGAAACAAAAGTGGCATTTATTAAGTGCCTACTGTGTGCCATTTGCCTACTCTTCATATTGGTATTATCTTCATTCCTCACAGCAGCCCTAGCGTGTAGGGGGTGGTTTTGGCATTTTCTCAAATGAGGTTGCAGGGATTGAGAGTGTCAGTAACTTGCGGAGGTCACAGAGCTGGGAAGTGGGAGATCTGGGAACCAAGCCCGGGCATGAACACACTGCCTGGGCAGGAGCACTAATTCAGGAGTCCATCTCCAGTTCTCTATCCTCTTCTCCCCCGTTCTCTGATATAAGTCTCATCATGTTCCTTATTTCCCTCCCACTCTTTTCCAAAGATGATAGCCACAATGAGCCTGGTTGTTTTCCTTGAATACTTAGCTGGGTGCTCCTGTGTGATGGTCACCTATGCTTTTCCACATCACCTCTATCTGGGACATGGAGTGGCTGCAGCAGGCAGTGGAGGCAGTGTGGTGAGAAGACAGAGCTTGGCTTCAGGGATGGGACTTAGTTTTGAATGCTAATTTGGCCACATACAATGCCGCGTCTTGGGATGAACCACTTGAGTCTGCCTCAGCCTGCAGCTGTGATGCAGGTGCAGTCACATCACTTCCAGGGTCCCTGCCAGGATAACCCAAGCTGGTACACAGGAGGCCAGTGTTAGGGTATGAAAGAAGGGCTGCTATTTGAAGAATGAGTGGCATGGACATGCTCCAAGAATGCTGTTCCTGTGTCTGCATGGCTTCTCCGGGCCCCTGAGCAGAGTGTGTCATCATGGAACCCTATTTCTGGGCAGCCTTCTGTATGGGCATAACATCCACTTTTTTTTTTTTATTTTTATTTTTTTATAACATCCACTTTTATTCACTGGGCAGAGGGCATGGGTATTGAAGTGACACTGGGCTTGCAGAGGGGATTGCTTGATTAGTGTCCTGCCAGCTTCTGATGAGACTTGGAGCAAAAAGGCACAGCAGCAGGGCACCATGATTTAATAGCTTCAGATTTTAAAAAGCCCTAAAGAAGAAAAGGAAGAGAATAATAAATTCCATGGGAACAGAGGTTGGTCTTGTTTATTCAGTGAACTATCCCCAGTGCCTAGGACAGTACCTGGCAAATAGTAATTTAAATCCTTGTTGAATGAATTACACCAGCAGCTGCTTTCCATGGAGCGTCACTGCCAAGTGTCCCAGTGTAGATGATCTCATTGGATATTCGCCCGAGCTCTGTACCGCATAGCCTGGAGACAGAGGCACCAGGAGGTAGCAGCTACTGCCTTTAGGTCACACACAGAAAAAGTGGCACAGTGAGGACTCAGAAACTGTCCAGGTTCCCCTTGTCCTGTTTCCTGAGCAGAAGTGAAGAAAATATAGTTGAACCACTCAACCATCTTACTGTAAAACTGTATGGCCTCAGGCATAGCTCTTTGAAGGAGATTTTTCAGACAGAATTTTGGGTTTCCAAATCAAGAAAAGTTACTTTAGTTACCAGGCTCATTGTGAATATGCAAACCTGGGCTGATCCTCACACATCCTGAAGCATTTACAGATAAGAAGCTGCTAATTTGGGACTATCTTTCTTTTTAATCTTTAATTACTCATTACAGAAGTATCAGAAATTTGCATAATAAGAGCTAGCTAATTACATTGTGAATCCTTTATCAGTCAGGATTTATTGTTCTGTTAACAAAACCAATCGATTGAAATAATCTGTGTAAATTCATTAAGATATACAAACAGTGTCAACTCAATAATGAAGAGAGGGTGATTAAGATAATTAAAAGTAGACATGCCAGTTATTATAGAACAGCTAAGGAAAAAAAATTTCTTTTTTACCCCAAATTGGCCCCTTATATAAAGAAACCCATTAGAGGGCCCATTAACCCTCACTGTACATCTGTTTGTTAGTTTTCAACATAAATGATCAGCTTCAAGACTATTTACATAATTATTTCGACAACTAGAAAGATACTCTGAACTTTTTCATTTGAAGCCTCTATAGTAAAATCATGAACTCTATTCCCTTAATGGGATCAAATATGTTTGAATTTATATTAAAAGCCTGAGGTCATAAAAGGAACCACTAATTAGCAGTAACTCTAATGTATTGATTGCTTTTAATATAGGCAACATATGTAAAAATTTTAAACAACTCCGAAATGTTCCCATTCCCTTTCCATTTGGCACATATTCTTCCAAATTTTTCTGTATATATATGAACACATATTTTTCCCACAAAAATAGAATCCTATTTTACAGAATATTCAGCAACTTGCTTCTATACTTGTATTGTATCAAGTGTACCTGAAGAACAGAGCATTCCATCCTCTATAGTTGGCATTAATTTTTTAACCAGTCCCCCTTTGCTGGACACTATGCTGTTACTAATCTCTTTTCTACTCAAGAGTGCTACAGTGAATGGACTCATACATATATTTTTGCAGGATTGGGTGTGCTTCTGTTGAATAAACTCTAGAAGTGAGATTGTTGCACCGAAGGAGGGTCTGTACAGAGTTAGGTATTATCAGAATGTCCACTAAGCAGGTTATAATGTTTGCATACTTAGAAACTGTATTAGTCAGCTCCATCTGCCATAACTAAATACCACAGACTGGGTGGCTTAAGCAACAGAAATTTATTTTATCCCAGTTCTAGAGGCTGGAAAGTCCAAAGTCAAGGTCTGGCAGGACTTGGTTTCTGGTGAGAATTCTCTTCCTTGCTTGCACATAGCCACATTCTTGCTGTCTGCTCTCGTGACCTTTTCTCCCTGTGCTTATGCAGAAAGAAAGAGAAAGAGGGCAAGCTCTCTCACATCTTCTCTTATCAGGGTACAATCCCATCACAAGAGCCCTACCTGCATGACCTCATCTAACCTTAATTACCTCCCAAAGGCCCCATCTCCAAATACCACCACACTGGGGGTTAAGGGCTTCAACATATGAATTAAGGGGAGGACACAAGCATTCAATCCATAACAACAATATTTTGAGGGTCCTAAATAGTAGATTTGTAATTGACAAGTCTTCATTTGCATTCCCTTGAATTGTCTCTTCCAACCCTAAGTGTGTTTCACCAGTTTTGCCTTGCCAAACTGTGGTGGTGGTTTTTTCCTCCATCTCCTTTTCCTATTTCTACAGTGGCAAAATTGCTCTGGTAATATGATGTACATGTTTCCTCCATCTGTCTAAAATGGTCACTTGCCCCCATCCAGAGGGAGACCCCACTGCAGGCTCTTGTAAGTGCAGGGGGCTGGGATGTTTGAAACTCCATTCAGAATGCCCTGCAAATCTGTTTGAATGCATTGTTCTAGTTGGCTGGATTCCATTTACGGGAGAGGACATTATCATTTCACCCTTCATTACACTGTCAGTTTTCTCTTGCTTGTTGGGTAGATGTTTGAGGAGACATTTCAGTGTTTTAGAGAGAAAGTAAAAAATACAATCTTTATTTTTAATGTTGGAAGCTCTTGTACGTTGTAGGTTTTTTGTTTGTACAAATCTAATTCATCATTGCCATTTGATTTTCAGTGCCATAATGGGGAAGGGAGGAAAAGAATTTAAATGGTGGAAAAGACTTTCCTTGCCCATTCTAGCCATTTTTGCATGTTTGTATTAACTTCATTCCTAAGTGCATCTTATAGAGTATTCTGAAAAGTGTCCCATCCAGATCTTTCCAGAGAATAAACATGAAAAGATAATGTTAAAACTTGTTTTAGTTTTCCTGAGCAGGATATTGCAAAATCAATCTAAGACCAATGAACTAAATGATTGAATTATGAAAGAATAGTTGAAATATGAGAGTGATTTTGTGCAGTTGAAGTTAAAATTTAAGATCAGACTACTGGTGCATGAAGAGAGATGTCTCTGACAAGAGAAAAGCCATATTTTTCTGATTCACTTTGAAGTCTTAACTCCAAGCCATGCATTAAATTAACAATATTATCATAAAAATGAGGGTGCTAATTCTGTTCCATGCTGAAGTTAGAAAAATGATTTTACAGAAGCCTAAGCCATGCATTAAATGAACACAGTATTAACTGGACTGATATTGATAAATCAATTTAAATGCCTCCTGTAGCCCGTGTTTGTGCAGAGTTGAATAGAGAAGAGCATCATTTGTTAGTTCAACCCAGAACTTTCTGGTGCCCTGGTTTTAATTTGCAGAATTTTCTTCAGAACCGTTTCTCCAGTGCTTTGCCTGCTGTGGATTTGCTTTTTAAAGTAATCGATTCCGTATTAAAAGTATGAGGATGGTATTTTCTTTCGGTGCTCATTTTCTCTGTACTGCTAATTACGTCCAGTCGTGTTTCAAATTACACAAGAAGCTTTTGTAATGCAAAAGATCCCTGGGATGCCTTATGTTGGTGAAAATATTGTGGATTCATCTGCTTCATTACATAAACTCTACACATTTTCATTCTAAAGGTTATTTAATCAAAAGTGCATCAATAAAACCATAAAAATATTTAATGGAGTTCCAGCAGTTCTACATCAGATTCTTGCATTGTATGAGCATGCCAGTATTTTAATTCTGTATATATATGTGTATATATATTTTTTGTGTGTGCGTGTGTGTGTGTGTGTGTGTGTGTAACCTAGGCTTCTCTAAAACGGTTATTACCTGTTTTTCAAAGAGGCTAGAGATTCTTATCATATTAGTTTATTTATTTTTTTGTCTTTGTGTCAACTATTTTTTTTCTTCTCTTGGCTTTGTTTCTAATCTTTTCCATCAGTGATCTTCAGTTTTGCCTTCCATTTCTTTGTTCTGGTTATTTATTTATTCAACAAATACTGTTGAGTGCTAAGAGTTAAGTACTGAGGCTGCTTTTGTAGATAAGGAAGACAGGTTGTCTTCCTGCATGGACTTTGAGGTTTTGTGTGTATGTGTGTGCTTTGGATGTGGATGCAACCAGGAAGCAGGTGCTCACAGTTGTGTGGATAGAGCAGTATCAGAGACGGTTGGGTTGGGGCGGGGAGGCTGAGAGAGCACAAAGCTGGAACATGCAGCCAACGGGGGGCTCAGTGATGGCTTCTTGGAAGAAGCGATGACGAAGTGAACACTTTAAGATAGGTAGGCATTAGCCAGGCATATGCATTGAGGTAGGGCAGGAAAAAGGAGAATAACAATTGAGGAGGAAAGTGCTATTTTCAGGTTGTAGTAAGTTTTCTCCCACCCCCAGGAAGTACAGGCCTGGCTGGCTTGACCAAAAGGAGTTCAGTGACTGGACATAGTTGAGTGGGGGTGAATGTGGGAGGCAGCGAGAGTGGGTAGGTGGGGGTGATGGGGAAAAGAATGGTAGTGGATTGAGAGGGGCGGTCCAGATCAAGCAAGTCTGGTCAGCCACGTAGAGGAACTGGTACATCCCCTGAAGGCAGTGGAAGACATGGAAGGAGTCTCTGCTGCAGGGTGACATGTCCACATGTTCCCTAAAGTCTCTTCTTTCTTCATGAGGTCTTTCCTCATTATCCTTAAAGGCTACTGTTGATCTCCTTTTGTTAGGCCTGAAAGCTGCATTGCTTTCATTAATCATGTCCAGCTTCCAACGTTAAGCAGGGTTCAGAATCCCCAGTGTCATCCAGAGCCCAGTCAGCTGTCCTTTGCTCTCCAGTCTCTGGGCTGAGATTTACATGAACCAACATGTGACGCTGTTCTACACCAATGCCGAAGCTTGCATGAATCTTGGTGGGTGAGCCCAGCCCATTTGTTCTTTGTTTTTAGATTCTTCTCCCAAAAGTTCTGGCCATTCATTGAATGAAACTTGGCTTTCCTCTTTTAGATCATCATTAAAATTCCCATTGAGGATTTTGCTGTGTCCTTAAAATGCGAGATGTTGGGGGTACTTCCAGAGATTGGGTAAAAGGAAAGAAAAGGCAGATGGTGATGTATTCCTTGCTGTCAGAGCCTGGAGTTTGGTGGTTGGCCTGAGTAGCATGGGTTTCTCTTGAGGCTTTTTTTTTTTTTTTTGGATGGACCGTGGCAACATCACAAATAAGCACTTTTTTATCATGAAAAGGAAAAGCAAACATTATTGAGCACATTCTTTTACTAATAAAAATAAGAAAAAGTGGTCCATGATCACTCCATAGTGATGATCATGTGCAAATTTAGCCAGTGTTTGATATCCCTGACACATGGCAGGTGCTTAGTTAATATTCAGGGAGCAAACGAACAAAGGGTTTCATGGCAGATACCCTCCCGGCTGGTATTTGGCAGTAGGCTGGCAGCTCTGTCTTGGCTCCCTGTCTGCCAAATACCCAGGTTTTTGGGAGGGTTCAGAGTGTGGCCTAGGGTGGGGCAGTGTACAGCCACACAATGTGGTGGTTTCTGTCTCAGGTATTTAGAGAGTCACATGTGCCTACTGAAGCAGCCCTTCTCTCCAACGAATGCAGAGTCTGTGCTCTCTGCAGAGGTCAGGGGTACGTGAGCCCTGTTCCCAAGAATAAGTAATGGCCATTGCCCCAACACCCCTTCCTACTTAGCAAGTACCAGCTGTCAGTCTTTCTATGTAGCACACAGCACACTCACATAAATATTTTCTTTCTTTCTTGTGCTTGTACACCCAGACACTTTCTTACATGCGGCTTCTCTGTTGACTCTTTACTGAACCATCTCATTTCATCCTCACGGTGAGTTCGTTAGAAAGATGCAGTTACAATCCCCATCCCCCCAATACGAACACTGACACCCAAAGAGTGGAGATGCTTTGGCCAAGGTCATCCAGCTAGTGTGTGTCCGAGCCCAGATTTGAACCCACCCTGTTTGCTGCAGTTGCTTTAGCTCTACTGCTCTACACTTGTGTGAATCAGAGGAGAAGAGCCAACCAGCCAGGAGAAAGGGAGAAGGAAACTGACAGTGACTGAGGCCCTGAGTCTATGTGGTAGATTCTAAGTTCTTTAAAGGGTGAAAGTTCTTCGTCCATCTCCTCACCACATGTTTAGTGGGCTGGCTAGACCATCTCTAGGGCTGCCTGGGCTCTCTCCTATCCTGCTAAGATACTCCTCCCATTTCCCAGAAACTTGCAGGAAGGACTAAAATGTTTGGGGAGAGTAGGGGGTGGTTGAGTGCCTCCCTGGGGTTCACTCTTGGTAGTGGGAGGGAGCAAAAGCAAATGGCAGAAGAGCATTGCATCTGGCTAATGATGATGTGCATTGCATCCTTTTCTATTAGACCATTGATATCTGATTGTTTAAGTAGGGATGAAGGAGAGCTGAAGGAGGCCATTGTATCTTAGGACTGGAGGTGACCAGATCTTCAGTTGTAAATTGACTTGGCCATCTCACATTGTTTCACAATGTGGAAATCTAGGGGCCATCCATTAAAATGCAGAAATGGAAAGGTTTCCAAAAGGAGAACTGTTGGGAGCCTGGGAGCAGTTCTACATGCAGGGCACCCTTGGTGTCCCCCTCTGGAGGAGTGCTGGCTAGCGTGGTGAGCATCCACAGCCCATGGGCCTCTTTGGCACAGCTGCTTGGTGTGCACCATTCCCTCACACAGACGGCTGAGCCCCGTTCCCTTTGGTGATACAGTCCAGATTGCTCAGCATAGTTTTGTCCTGATGCAGTCAAGGGAAATTAGTTAACTGCAAGCTTGGCTGATGCCACTAACAAGCTGGCGGGGGTTCAGAAGAGCTGATTCCTCCACTGTGGCCAGGGCTTGCACAGTGACGGCGAGCATGGTTTTGATTACTGCACATGTTCCTCCCTGATGAGGGCAAGAACTTCTTGGTCTTCTTTACTTGTAAGCCCCTCTCCGGTTCCCCACATATACAGGCCTTTACATAACAAAGCAGTTTCAGGTATTTTGCCTCATTGGATCCTCACAGGGGCCCGTGGAGGGTAAACTGAAGATGAATTAGCACCTTATGCGTAAGATCTGGGATCACAGAGGTTTAGTGACTTACCCAAGGCCACACACTGAGTGTATGACAGAGGTGGGACTTGGACCCAAGTGTCCTGACTGCTACCTCAGAGTATAGAACCCCAGGAATCAACACTGTGAATGTGTATCAGGTAGAATGTAGATAAAGTTTTAAAATTTACCTGGAAAATGGAGTTGGAAAGTTTTGGGCTGCAAGTTACAGAACAATTGAATAAAACTTGCTTCAGTCTATAGGTGTTTAATAATCTCATGGAGGAAGCCTCAAAGAGGGCAGCTGCAGTTTGGTACAGTGGTTCAACAGTGTCAACAAGGACCCACATTGGCTCTATCTTCCTGCTCTGTCTTCCTTGAGCCTTGCTCTCCATTCTTAACCTTGTCAACCTTTGCAACCTCATGGTTGCAAAATGGCTGCTGCAGCTCCACAATAGCATCTCAAGAGGGAAGGAAGGCAGTGGATGTAGAAGAGTTTTCCTTTAATGGCAAGAAAAAAAATTTCACTGAAACTGCCCAGAAAACTACCCCTTATGTTTCATTGGCTGGGAATGGATTACTTGACCACCCCCAGCTGCAAGACATGCTGTGAAAGCCTGTATCCAACAGAGGGGGACCAAATAGCTGTGATTGCCTAAGACTGATTATGCTTCAAGAATGAAAGGAATTAAGCTTTAGGAATGGGCATATTATCACCCTGAACCAAATCAGTCAGTGAGGGAGGTGGAGGAGAGGAAAAATGGCTGGGTTGTTTTTGTTTTTTTTCCCCCAGCAACTTCCAGTGTCAGTTTTATATGCACTGAGAGTTTTGTTTATTTTATTTTATTTTGGCCGCACTGTGCGGCTTGCAGGATCTTAGTTCCCCAACCAGGGTTTGAAGCCGGGCCCTCAGCAGTGAAAGTGCAGAGTCCTAACCACTGGACTGCCAGGGAATTCCCTGGACTGAGAATTTTGGAGAAGCATTTCTTCAGGTTAGACTGTGCAGTTGCTTCCTGGATCCTGAGATGACATTCCATTTGTTGACAGCTGATTTCAGAATTGCATAAATCTATTTTTTCTCCATGCCTCATCTCAGCTCTAAGTTCACTGAGCTATAATTTTTCTGATGGTTTTATGTGACTAAAAACAAAGATTAAAGAGGGAGCAAAAGTCAGATTGATAGGAAACATAGGCTTAGGCGCCAGAGAGGAGAAATTGGGGGCTCTGAGGTCCTGGAGTCAGTGGTTGGAAGGTCAAACTGGTAGGGTTTGAATCTGGACTCCATCCTATGTACTCCTCAGTGACTTTGGGGTTGATCACCCTTACTTGGCCTCTGTTTTCCCATCTGTAAAGGGGGAGTGATTGGAAGTACTACCTGAGGTTGAGGTATCCTGTGAATGAAGTCTAGCCTGTGTCTAGATAAAGGAAATGCTCACTAACAGTTAGTTGCAAATATTAGTGTTATCACTACCCCGACTTGCTATTAAGCATCTTGGTAGGTGAAACCTGATACATCTTAGTCACTGTTGCAGCAGCTGCCAGTCTGGTCCTCTGCAGTCTGTCCTTGCAGTGTGTCCAGAGTAGTCGCCCCAAGCTGATCTCTTTATTTCACCCACTCCCCTGCCCACAGCCTATGGTTCTCACTGCCTGTAGGCTTAAAGTCCAAACTTCTTAGCCAGACTTTGCTCGCAGGCTGGCCCTGTAAGAGATGGTTTTGGTCCCTTCCCTCTGGAGCTCTGGGCTGGGCCTTTGGTCCCTAAAGTGGAAATGCCATGATACTCTCATTGAACAAATTGTTCCCCAGTACCTACTCTAGGTCCAGCCCTGTGCTTGTCACAGGGAATACACTAAGGAACCAGACATAGACCCTACTGATGTGGTCCCACATTGTGATGAAGGATCCAGGCACCAGGCAATTAAAATTTTGGAATGGATAGGAGCGGAGCCTCTATTGCAACAGAGGCAGCTTCCCAGAGGAGGCAGGGGTGAGGTGGCCCAGAGGAAGAACAGGCGTCAGCTGGAGATGCCAAAGGAGGGCTTCAGGCAGAAGGCCCAGTTGTGGAAGGCCTGAAGGAAAAGATGGGTCATCTCAGAGGACAGAAAGGGAATTAGGGCAGGCTGGTGCCGAGTTTATGGGGAGGGCTAATGAGTGAAGATGCTAGAAAGGTCAACAGGGCTGAGTGGCCAGAGCCCTGCCAAGCCCTGGGAAGGTTCCTCTGCAGAGCAGTGGGGGGCTCTGAATGACATTGACAAGAGGGGGCATGATTAGATTTGTGTTTGGGAATGTCCCAATCTAGCTACAGTGCAGAGAACCATGCTTGATGAGAGAAATTTAAATAAGACCACCCAAAATTTCTCTTCCTAGCTGTGAGCTTTGGACAAAAACAAGCTTTCATAATCTGGGTATTCTGGAATCAAAAATGATGGGAAGGCTGGCATTGGCCTGTGTGGACAGTGGTGTCACTGGGCATGTGCAGTGCTCTGACCAACACCTGCAAAGGCTCTTATAGGGGAATATCCAGGCCTCTCCTTTCCAACATTCTGTACTCACTCATATGTGACCTGCACATGGGTTCCTTAGCTCCATGAAACCAAAGGCAGAGCTGGAGCCCTATCCGCCCAAGTTTGGAGTGCTCTTTATTTATTTATTTTGCCTCACCATGCGGCTTGTGGGATCTTAGTTCCCTGACTTGGTATCGAACCTGTGCCCCATGCAGTGGAAGCACAGAGTCCTAACCACTGGACCACCAGGAAATTCTGTGGAATGCTCTTTAGATCTCAGCTGGGCCATGCACTGTTAGCCATGCCCTGGGAGGCTCTATGTTTGGAGTCACCCCTGAAGGATTATCAGTTAACTGTGTACACCCTGAACACTGCCATCTACCAATATGTGCTCTACAAGTTTCCCCCTCAAACAAGAAATGAATAAAGTATGTCTTTGCACTTAAGCACAGTTTTTTTGTAGGGGTACTGATTGAGAAAGTCACCTTATGTGTAAATGAATTGAGCCTGTGATCGTGCTGCTTTTTTGTTTGTGTGTGTGTGTATCCTTAAATTATTGTGTACCCTTCAAAGGCTTAATTAAGTGTTTCCCCTTGGCTGTTTTTCCCTTTGCAGTATAATGAGGAGCTTCACTACGTGGAACCTTGCCTGAATGGAACGTTGGTGCAAGCTGACAGGACAAACAAGGAGGTAGGGCCTGCCGCTGGGCAGGTGCATCAGGGGTCATGGCACACCCATCTCCCTCACAGTGATCAATTACAGTAATTCTGTCCTAGTATTTAGAAACTCACCAAATGTACTGCCCTTTCATTTAGGGCCTTGGAACTCCAGTGTGTAGAACATTTATGAAGAGGCCCAAATAAAATCATGAAAGTAAAATACTTATATTGAGTTCAGATGCTCGATAGTTCTGAAACAATTGATTTTCTTTTGGTCTAAGCACATCCTGTGTTGTGCTTTTCACCCATATTGACACCATTGAAAGAATATGGCTCTTGCTGGAATTTCAAAGAAAATTGAACCCACTTGTTATATCTCTTCTTGCACTTAATAATAAAATTAATTAAATAACTGTTGGGGTAGATATTGGGGTAACTTGACTCCTGGATTAGAAGGTAAGCTTTACAAGGATAGGGATAATGTCACTCTCTGCTGTATCCTTAATGCTCCGAGCATTGCCTGCTTCATAAATATATATTGCCTGGAGCAAAAGGAAGGTATGTTAATGGAGGAACTTAGGAAATGGGATACATGTTTCCTTTCCAGTTGGAGCATTCTTGGAAAATTTGCACAGTGGATTTCTATAAAATTCTGTTTTCCTTTGGCCACCCTTAAATCTGTCAGTACAACCATCACAGCCACCACCCTACAGGGCCAAATGACAATTTAGGTTGAAAGTGTAGCTGTGGCTGCAACAATGTCACACGTCCTGGGACTCATAGCTCTCATTACTCACATTGTTTTGTTGTACCTGCCATGTGGGTACAATAAAATAATGCTCCTCCTCTGGAGAGCAGATCCCCATGAGGTGACTGAGGACAATGGCCAAGGTAGCTCTCTGTGATGTACTATGCATGTGCTGGGAAGAACCTCTGGCCCAAATGGGCAGGGAGTCCCATTGGTGCTATCCCAGATGCAGGTGGTAGAAGTTTGGGTACCCCTGAGGGAGTGAACAATAGAGGATTGGGAGAAATGCACTAGAACTGGAACACAGAGTGAGAAGGACAAATTATAACAGAGTTAATATCCAAACTTTAATCTGAGGGGGAAGCACCACTATAATCAGCTTTGCTTTTAGGAGAGAGAAACAAGTATGTTATAGCTCAAAGAACAAGTGTATCCAGGGAATGTTTGTTCATGGTAATTTTTTTGGCCAAGGTAGGAAAAAAATAACAAACTTACAGCCAGATTTCTCTAGGGACTTTCTCTTTGTTTGGCCATTGCCTGGCTCTAGAGTTCACCCCATTCCCAATTTTGTAGCATTGGAATATCTCCCAGAGCCTTAAATAGGTGTCCAGTGATGGTGCTCACAACATTAAATAGAAAAGATTCTTCCTTCAGGTGGCTTCCCCGATGAACAAGGGCAGTGTGATATTTGGAGATATGAAGTCTAATGAATGAAAAAATTGTTAGAGAAAGTGAGCGAAGAATTTATTTAAAATCTCCTTTGAACTTATGAATGTTGAAAATTGAAGTCGTTTTTATTAAAACCAATCCAGACTTTTTATTTTGCCAGTATGGAGTAGCCATATTTTAATCAGATCCCTCCCCTTACAACTGAAAAGTCCTGGACGTTACCCCACAAACAAGTATAGGAAGACCTGCAAGGTAGAAAGAAGGGGCACTGCCTAGACTTAAAGATGTGGAGGTGAGTTCCCTGGGTTGTTTTTTTTTTGCAGTACGCGGGCCTCTCACTGTTATGGCCGCTCCTGTTGCGGAGCACAGGCTCCGGATGCGCAGGCTCAGCGGCCATGGCTCACGGGCCCAGCCGCTCTGCGGCATGTGGGATCTTCCCGAACCGGGGCACGAACCCGTGTCCCCTGCATCGGCAGGCGGACTCTCAACCACTGCACCACCAGGGAAGCCCCTTCCCTGGGTTTTTTATTAATTCCCATAGAATCAATATCTGTTCTATAATAGAATCTGTTCCCAAATAGAGCACTCCAGAAGCTTCCCACCTGGGCCAACAACAGGCATAGACAAAAACAAACAAACAGAAAAACAAACTTCTAAGAAAAGCCTGTTTCCTTTAGTCAAAGGACCAGGAAAAGAATGGCCTAACAATAAAATCCTTTTGTGGCAGTACCTTTCCTATTCTAGCCAAACACCAATGGAGCAACCAATAGACCAGCTGTCCACAGTTTCAGCAGGGCTAAACAGGAAGTTGATCTTCCACCCCACCCACAACCACTTGGCCCTTGTGCCGCACCTCAACAGACAGATTGACTGCCAAGAAAACCGATTAAATAGGACCCAGAGTCTCACTGTATACAATCCAAAATGCCCAAAATGCAATTAAAAATTCCTTGTCATCCCAAGAACAAGAAAAGTCACAACATAAATGAAAAAGGCAATCAATAGATGCCAATATTGACAGGAATCAGATGTTGAAATTAAAATTAAATTTAATAAAAATTTTTTTAAAAATTAAATTGTTTCAAAAGCAATTAGGAATTCTCTTTTTCATTTATTTTTCAAATAAATGAAAAAATATAAAATCTCGGTAAGGAAATAGAAGTTATAAAAAAGAGCCAAGTGGAAATTATAGAACTGAAAAATACAGTCACCAAAATAAAAAGCTCACTGGATCAGCTCAGTTGTAGAGTGGAGATGACAGCAGATAGAATTAGTAAACTTCAGGACAGATCAATAGAAATTATCCAGCCTGAGCAACAGAGAGAAAATAGATTGGAACAAAATGAATAGAGTTTCAGGGACATGTGGGACAGCAAAAGGGCTAGCATTCATGTCATAAAAGTCTCAGGAGATGAGAGAGTGGGACTGGATAGATATTTGAAGATATATTGGCTGAAAACGTCCCCAAATTAGTGAAAAGCATAAACATGCATGTTCAAGAGGCTGAGTAAATTCCAAATAGGATAAATCCAAGTAAATCCATGGAAAGACATTATAATTAAATATAATTACACAAGGAAAACAAAAGTGATATCCACCACAGAGAAGTGACACATTATTTAAAATACCAATTTGAATAACAGCAGATTTCTCATATGAAACAACGGAGACCAGAAGGAAGTGGCATAGCATTTTTCAAGTACTGAAAGAAATGAACTGTCCACCTAGGATTCTATATTCAGTGAAAATACTCTTCATGAATGAAGGAGAAATAAAGACATGCTCAGAAGGAAAACTATGAGAATTTGTTGCCAGCAAACCTACCCTTAAAGAATGGTTAAAGAATTTCTCCAAACCGAAGGGAAATAACAGAAAAAGGCTTGAAACTTCAGAAAGGAAAGAATATAGGGACTTCCCTGGTGGTCCAGCGGTTAAGACTCCACCCTCTCAGTGCTGGGGGCCCGGTTTCCGTCCCTGGTCAGGGAACTAGATACAGCGCGTGCATGCCGCAACTAAGAGCCTGCACGCGGCAACGAATATCCCGTGTGCTGCAACTAAGACCCGGTGCAGCCAAATAAATTTTTTTAAAAAAAGGAAAGAATATAGAAATGGTTAAATATAGAAGTAAGTATGATATAGTATCTTAATTCTCAGGAGATTTTTTAAAACTTTTATTGGAAGTCTAGCTGATTTACAACATTGTGTTAATTTCTGCTGTACTGCAAAGCAACTCATTTATACATATCAATGTATTCTTTTTCATATTCTTTTTCTTTTTCATACTCTTTTCCACTATGGTTTATCACAGGATATTAAATTATAGTTCCTTGTGCTATACAGTAGGACCTTGCTGTTTATCCATCCTATGTATCATAGTTTGTATCTACTAATCCCAAACTCCCCATCCTTCCCTCTCTCATACCTCCCCCTTTGGTAACCACAAGTGTGTTCTCTATGTCTGTGAGCCTGTTTTTGTTTCATAGATAAGTTCATTTGTGTCGTATTTTAGATTTCATGTAAAAGTGGTATCATATGCTATTTGTCTTTCTCTTTCTGACTTACTTCACTTATTATGATAATCTCTAGGTGCATCCATGTTGCTGCAAATACTATTATTCTTTTTAATGGCTGAGTAATATTCCACTGTGTGTGTGTATGTGTGTGTGTACCACATATATACCACATCTTCTTTTATTTTGAATTTTATGCTTTTTTTTATACAGCAGATTCTTATTAGTATCTATTTTACACATATTAGTGTATATATGTCAATCCCAATCTCCCAATTCATCCCACCACCACCACCCCCTGCTTTCCCCGCTTGGTATCCATATGTTTGTTCTCTACATCTGTCTCTATTTCTGCCTTGCAAACCAGTTCATCTCTACCATTTTTCTAGATTCCACATATATACGATATTTGTTAATATACGATATTTGTTTTTCTCTTTCTGACTTACTTCACTCTGTATGACAGTCTCTAGGTCTATCCATGTCTCTGCAAGTGACCCAATTTCATTCCTTTTTATGGTTGAGTAATAGTCCATTGTATATATGTACCACATCTTCTTTATCCATTTGTCTGTCGATGGGCATTTAGGTTGCTTCCATGACCTGGCTATTTTAAATAGTGCTGCAGTGAACATTGGGGTGCATGTGTTTTTTTGAATTATGGTTCTCTCTGGGTATATGCCCAGTAGTGGGATTGCTGGGTCATATGGTAATTCTATTTTTAGTTTTTTTAAGGAACCTCCATACTGTTCTCCATAGTGGCTGTATCAGTTTACATTCCCACTGACAGTGCAAGAGGTATACCACATCTTCTTTATCCATTCATCTGTCAATGGACATTTAGGTTGTTTCCATGTCTTGGCTATTGTAAATAGTGCTGCTATGAACATAGGGGTGCATGTATATTTTCAAATTACAGTTTTGTCTGGGTATATGTCCAGGAGTGGGGCTTCCAGATCATATGGCAACTCTATTTTTAGTTTTTTGAGGAACCTCCATACTATTTTACATAGTGGCTGCACCAGTTTACATTCCCACCAGCAGTGTCAGAGGGTTCCCTTTTCTCCACACGTCAGGAGATTCTTAAATCATATTTGATAGTTGAAACAAAAATTATAGCATCATCTGATGGTGCCCAATGTTTGTTGAGGAAATTCTTAAGACAATTATATTTGAAAGTGTGGAAGGTAGAGGGACCTAATTAGAAGTAGGATTTCTACATTTCACTGTAAGTGATAAATGCTACTACCAATAGACTGTGATAAATTACATGTTTATATTATAGTACCTAGAGCAACCATTAAGAAAACAACAAAAAGAGGAATACTTAAAAAGTAACTCACAGAAATGTAAGAAAAGAGAAATAGAAATGAGAAACAGAGGAAATGAACAGGAAAAAGACATAAAGTGGCAGACTTAATCCCTAACATATCACTAATTATCTTAAACATAAGTGGTCCAGGCACACCAATTGAAAGATAGAGGTTGGCCCAGTAGATTTTTAAAAAATGACCCAACCATATGCTTACAACAAGAAATTTGCTTCTAATACAATGACATAGGTATGTTGAAAGTAAAAGGATGGGAAAAGATATACTATGCAAACATTAAAAAATAGAAGTGACTATATTAATATGAGGTAAAGTCATCTTCAGAGCAAAGAAAGATACTAGAGACAAAGAGGGACAGTACATAATGATAAAAGGGTCAGTCCACCAGGAAGAAATAACAATTCTAAATATGTTTGGACCAAACTACAGATCTTCAAAACGCATGAAGCAAAAATTAAAAGTTGAGAGTAAAAATAGAAGAACTTACAGTTATAGTTGGGGACTTGTACACTTCACAGTCATGAGTTGCCAGACTATTAAGATGAAAATCAGCAGGGATATGGAGGAACTGAACAACACCATCAACCAATAAGATACAGACAGCATTCATAGAAGGCTTTACCCAGCATATATAGATAGTGTCTTGTGATTTAATGCAATTCCTGTCAATTACAGCAAGGTTTTTATAGACATAGACAAGAGTATTCTAAAGTTTACATAGAAAGGCACAGGGCCTAGAATATTAAACAATCTTGAAAAAGAAGGAAGTAGGAGGAATCAATTTACCCAATGTTAAGGCCTATTACATAGTTACAGTAATTAAGACAGTGTGGTATTGATGGAGGAGTAGACGTATAGATCAATGGAATAGAAGAAAGAACACGGAAATATACCCACACAGATATGCTCAACTGATTTTTTATAAGAGTGCAAAGACAATTCAATGGAGGACGATATCCTTTTCAACAAATAGTGCCAAAGCAATTGAACATCCATAAGGAAGAGGAAACAAACAAATAAACAAAAATTTAACCTTGGCTGAAACACTGAAACTTAAACAAAATTTAACTCAAATGGATCAAAAACTTAAATGTAAAATGTACAGCTATGACACCCTTTGGAAAAAAAAAGAGAAAATCTTCAGAAAATCTAGGGCTAGACAAAGAGTTCTTAGGCTTGACACCAAAAGCTCAATCCATAAAAGGAAAATTTGATAAAATGGATCTCATTGAAATTAGAAAAAAACCCTTTTCTATGTGAAAGATCCTGCTGAAAGGATGAAAAAATGTGTGGTTTGCAAATATCTTTTCCCAAGATAGTTTGGAACTAACAATCTATATGAATATACTAACTATATATAAACTACGTATAGATAGAGCACAAGTATATAAAGAATACATAAATAATGCCAACTCAAGAGCCCAAGCATAATTAGAAAATGGGCAAAAGACATGAAGAGACATTTTGTTGAAGAGGATATACAGGTGACAAGTGAGTTCGTGAAAAGATATTCAACATCATTAGCTAGGGAAATTGAAACCCCAATGAGGTATCACTACACACCTATTGGAATGGCTAGAATAAAATAAATGAATAAAAAATAAAAAACACCAAATGCTGGCTAGGATGTGGAAAAACTGGATCACTCATACCATACACTGCTGAAAGGAACATAAAATGATACAACCACTCTGGGAAACATTTGGCTGTTTCTTATAAAACTAAGCATGCAATTACGATGTGACCCACCAGTTGCTCTCTTGGGCATTTATCTCAGATAGATGAAAACTTGTGTTCACACAAAAATCTGTTAGCGGCTTTATTTGTAGAAGCTAAAAACTGGAAACAACCCAGATATCCTTCAGTAGGTGAATAGTTAACAAGCTGGGATATATCCATACCATTAAATACTACTTAGCAATTAAAAAAAAAAAGAACTATTTGTACCCACAATAACTTGGACAAATCTTTGAATATTTGGGGAATTATCCTGAGTGGAAAAAGCCAATCCCAAAATAATACATACTGCATGATTCCATTCTTATAACATTCTTGAAATGACAAAATTATGGAAGTGGAGAACAAATTAGTGGTTGCCAGGGGTTTGGGTTGGGAGTGGGGAGAGGTCAGTGGTTATAAAAGGGCAGCATGAGGGAACCTTGTTGTGATGAGATTGTTATGTATCTTGACTTTATCAATGTCAATACCCTGATTGTGATATTATATCACTATATACTATATAGATAGCGTGTATATATATATATATATCTCACTATATCCTGTAGTTTTGCATCATGTCAGTGGAAGAATACTAGGTAAAAGGTATAAGGCATTTCTCTGTGTTATTTCTGACAATTGCATGTGGATCTATACTTACCTCAAAATAAAGAGTTTAATTAAAAATATTATGAAGTATACAAGTTGATCTTAAAAGGGGCTTTATCAAATTAGTGCAAGCAGTTGAACAATGTGTGTTAGGTTGCTTTAGTTATCTTAAAAAAATGTGCTGATTGTAGCTCAGTTTCTAATGGCAAGGGATTTCAGTGTTCTTACCTCAAATCTCAGAAGACAAAGCATTTGTTTTTCATTGGAATCTTGGGATATTTTAAGCAAAGATGAGCTCTTTTGGCTAATTTCAACCAATTTCCATTTGTATCATCAAATAGATGTTAGGCCACATACATTAAGGACTCGCATCGTGGATGTGACACAGACTAGTAAATTCATAAAAAGCAAAATGATAATTTACATCACCTCACCTAACTGCAAAGTCCTGGGGTGGAAAAGTCTGCACCCAAGGCCTTGAACATGGTGTCAGGAGTCATCCCCACTCCCTCCAGTGCCTCCCCTATGTGTCTTCTTATGGACTCTGATTCTGCAAGGTCAGGTGCACATTCTGGATCCATAATTGCGTTTCCAGTGGCTGGAGCAGCCCAGCCAGCAGCCTGGTCCCAGTGTCTACAGCTGTGGCAAGGAGGCAGGCCTGTGTTGGACAGACCTGCTTGGTTTTCCAGAAGGAAAAGACTGGGCACCTAGGTCAGTACCTATGAGGTTGATGCTTAGTAGAAGCATGAATGAATGAATGAATGAATGAATAGATAAGCCACCTGGGAGAGGATTCTGGTTGAAAATTTTTTTTTTTCATTTCAGTAGAAGACCCACAAAATACTGAAAACAAAAACATGAAATGCATTCCTTTTTTTTTTTTTTTTTTTTTTTTGCGGTACGCGGGCCTCTCACTGTTGTGGCCTCGCCCGTCGCGGAGCACAGGCTCCAGATGCGCAGGCTCAGCAGCCACGGCTCACGGGCCCAGCCGCTCCGCGGCATGTGGGATTTTCCTGGACCAGGGCACAAACCCGTGTCCCCTGCATCGGCAGGTGGACTCTCAACCACTGCGCCACCAGGGAAGCCCCATTACGTTTTAATATAATCAGGATAACCTGAACTCGATTGTGAGTGAAATTATCTGATTCTAGGGTTGATATTCCTCACTACTCTGTCTAGTTCAGTCCAAATCCCTTGAATGGCAGCTTTGAAACCATTTTCTCATGTTTTTTGTGAAATAGGAATGGGGATTATGACCTTCTGTATAAACCTGTGTACAACGGGCAGTGTGCATGCACGTTGATGCCAGCCTTCCATCCTGTGAGTTAAATAATTCTGACTAAAATGTGCCAAATCCTTTGGGATGTTTCATTCTTCACTCAAAATATCCATATATATCCTGACAAGTTCTCATGACAGCTAAATATCATGTCTTTCTTACTTTTTCATCTTATGACGATTTCCCTGGTGGCCACTGTAATGCTACTTGCAGTTAATGAAAGGGTATGAAAGGGCTTCTAGAAGGTGACATCTGGGATTATTATGTCGTGTACCTTCAGTCCAATGACAGTTAACTCTGGTTTCCCAATATTTAGGTGACCTCCTGAAAAATCAAAACTGGATAATTTTAGTTAAAACAGTTTGATAAAATTCATCTTAAAAATTTGAAAGAGGAGTGAGAGAATCTTGATGTCTTGAAATAAAAGAAGATGTTAGAGCAAAAACACTGGCCTTGGACAGACTAAATAGTCCTGTTTCACAGATTTCCTGTGATTTTGCTTGACATGGCCCATGACACATCATCCCTGAATAAGTGATCTTGAGATTCTATTAAGTTTTTGTTTTTGTCTTTCAAAGTATTGTTTACTGTCTAGAGAGAATTTTGCTTTGCTGCTTTATGTACCAAATAACGGAAATATTCTTTCTTTAAAGAAAGAGAAACCATGACAAATTCGTTGAGCCTGGAGTTTAAATATAGAATTCAAATGAGTAAACTCTTGTCCTAATCTACTTCAGACCGCCTGAACCGTTCATCAGACCTTAAAATGAACCTCCTGTGGTCTCTCTTGGGGGAGGGAGGAAGATTAGTGATATGGCTTTTCTCTGGTTTTATAATGAAGATGTTCTGAAATCCACTGAATTTCATAGCTCTGTTCAAGATTCATTTGTATTTGCTGCAAAATCAACCAATCTTAGAAACCCATGTCACTGTCATCTTCCTCCACAGTTTTGATCTTTTCCCACGGGATCAGGAGACCCTGAACTTCCGTGAATTAACAAAAATGCACATCAGAGTTGCTGGATTTTCCCCAGTATTGTTTCTTCCAGCCTGAACTTTGTCAAAAGAGTCATCCTGGATTCTAAAACTTCCCACTTCCCATGGCTTTATGGGCATCCAGTGTACAGATGGGTATACATTGTACAGATTTGCCAGTGTTATGGGAGTGAGGGGTGTGTTATGAACTGTAAGCAGAAAGTAGCCCTCTGCACATTCGTGAATGTTGCCTGCCCAAACACCAAGGGAGACAAAATTGCAGAGGGAACAAATGCTAACCCATTTTTATTCAATTCAAAATTAATAAAAGGTAGTAAGAATTGCATTGCTTTAAAAAATGTCACAGTACATTTAAAAATACAGAGAAAAATTTGGAATAACTTAAATGTAAATAGATTTTTCTAGATCCAAAATAGCACAATTCTAAACAAGAATAAGTTGGGTTTACGTATATTACCACAAAAGAGTGACAATGGTCTATAGTTAGGTGAACTAAAAGCATGATGTTGTACAGCAGATCTCTAGAACTTATCTTGGAATATTGAATTACTGGGCGTCTCCTTATTAAGGCTTCCATCATACGCCTCCTGTTTGCCTATCCATTCTCCTCTTTTGCTATTATGACATTTTCCCCCACCCCTGCCCTCCATCATCTTTCTCTGTCTCCCTCCTTCCTTCCCTCTTTCTTTCCTATTCCAGCCATATTAAAATTCCTATAGCCTAGAAGTCATCGTGCACCCTCTTGAAACCTTACATGTGTTCTGTTTTCCCTGTTTGGAACATACAACTTTTTTCCTTCCTATTCTCCCACATCTCTTTTGCCCAATTAACTTTTTCATCCTCTGATCTCAGGTACAATAACAGTGCCCTCTGTGGTTTCCTCATGATGCCACGTGGCGATCTGGTTTCTCTCTGCCCTTCCCACTAGCCAGGGTCTCCTGGATCTGGTTTCTCTCTGCCCTTCCTACTAGCCGGGGTCTCCTGGATGATTCCGTATTCACCACTGTTTCTACTGCATCCAGCATAGGGCTGGGCTGTGCATAAAGAGCACTGAATGGAGGAAGGAAGGAGCACATCGGATCAAGTCAGTCTCCTGATCAGAGCCCTCCCAAGGTTTCCTATTCCACCTAGAATGAAACCTAACCTTCTTTTCAGTGAGTACAGTGCCTGCCAACCACTATACGCTCTTTCTTCATCCACTCTGGGTGTGGAGCTCGTTTCTTTGTCATCCCGCTCTACGCCATGCCCACTCCCACCTCCTAAGGGCCTCAGCACCAACTCCTTCTCCTGAAAGAAGTAGAAGCTTTCCTTTTTGGTTAGATCTCAGCCCAGAGGTCACCTTCCCTGACCCCTGCTCCATGCTACCCTGCTCTGACTCATGTGAGCCCTGGTGACAGATGTTCCTTTCTTTTTATTTACTTGTTCATTTGTCTGTCTCTCACCCACAACCTGAAAGATCTCTCTGTGGACACTCATACTCTGTGTTTTATCACTGCTGCCTCTCTTAGAAGGAGACCTTGCCCATCAAAAGTGCTCAGATATTACTGACTAAATAGGTGAATGAATGGAGAAAGGAATATTCATTTTCTCATCCTGCTATAGTTTAACATGAAGTCTTAGGTCTTGAGAGTAAAAGAAAAAGCTAGAGGTAGGCAAACTGACAGTTGAAAAATGGGAGCTGATAGTCTGATTTTGGGCGGGGGGAAAGACCAAAATCGGTTTAGATAAAATAGCTGGGAGGACATAAGCAACATCAAGGATTTTGATAAAAGTTACAGCAATATATCTATATCCACCAGAGTTACTGTTCAGCGTGACAATTTTGAGTTATTGGGGTGAATTTAATTTCAGATCAATAGTCTCTATTTTGGAGAGAGAAAAGAGTAATATTAGAGGTGGAAAATGCCTAATGGTTAAGAACCAAATTAACATGGCTGTGAGTTTGGGCAAGGTGACCAGCTGTGGAGCAGTGTGTGTGTCACCTCACCTCTGTAAGCTGCCTTTTCCTTCCCATCCACAGGTGAGCATCCACTGTCCCCTTCCTTCCTGTACTATCACATAGGACTCTGGGAAAGTTTAACGGGAGAATGGCATTAGGGCGTTTTGCAGGGCCAGCATCTTAACAAATTTGAGTAATCGTTTATTCACTTAAGTAATAATAATAATTAATGATTTCTTAAGAAGTTTTTCTGCCCCAAATGTTAACATGTAGAAAGATAGAGTGTATGAAGGCTAAACTGCAGTTCTCAGAACAAGCCACTTCCCAGAGCATCTCTCCTAGAGAGACCAGCCCTTCTGCATGAAGTTCTCTTGTGCATATATACCACCAAGCTATCCACCTTTTGACATTTTTAATGGAAACACTCAAACCATTAAGCTAGAATGTGCTGTCCATGATTTCACAAATATTTAGTTAACAGTCATGGGAATTGTACCTGGCAGTGTGGCACAGAAACAGTTCAGCACTTGGATGCACACATGTCCTGGGCCATCAGTAAATATAACAATCTGTGAGTAAAATGTGACCGACCCAGAGCATCTAGGCTACCCTAGAGACCACTTCAGGCACTTATAAAAATAATACTGTCCGTGACTATAGTCGAGGTTTTTGGCCAGCATCTAATGTCCAAGAAACCCCTGTCTTACACTAAAACCCAAGTTATTTTTATGGTAGGTGTCACTGATGGGAAGATAGAAAAGAAAGTAGAAATGGCAAGAGGTCCTGCAGCACATTGTAAAATCCTGCCTTGTTGAGTGGCAGATGCAGCCACCTTAGCTATTCTGCTGTAACCTTCTAGAACACTGTGAATGTCAGGGTAATGGGAACCCAGTCATGCCTCCCTCACACCTTGGTTGCGACTCCTTACTTTCCAAAGCCTCATCTTCTCTCTCCTTTCATTGAATCATCACTAACTCTGGGAGAGGAAGTCACACCCTGCAATCTCGTATTTTATGTTGGATGAAATGAATCTAGGGCAACTTGATCAGAATAAAAGACTATTAGGAGCAGCCTTATTAAATTGCTATTTTTGTAGGTTAAAAAATTGTCTGATAGTTCAGCATTTCTCTTAGGTGTTATGGCCAGTCCCTGTTAATTGGGAGGCGACCTCAGGCGTAACACATTAGCCTGTATGCTCCCAATAGGTTGTACAGCTGATTCAATTAATGACTATTAAATGTATAAATTAACTGTACAGGATCCTAAAAGCAAATAAAGTAACTAATTAATAAGAAAAAACCCCAAAACAACCTAGTCATCAGAACAATGGACTTTCATATGCAGATTACCGCAGCAGTGTGGGAAAGCAGCCCTTAGGTCTGCCCTCTAACTTCAATTATTTCTGAGGGATTAAACCTGTTACTTTTGCCAAACATGGTTAAAATGAGCTATGAGAAACCCCCTGAAGGTTTTAATGCCGCGTGACTTCACTCTGTGCTCATTCCTTAGGTCTGGGCCTGGATGCCAGACCATCCGAGGATTAATTAGCACACTGGCCACAGGGGCAGAGCCTGGGGAGAGTAGGAAGCTGCCAGGGTCTCTGCCTCAGCTGCATCACTGAGCCTGGGGAGGATCATCCAGATGCCAGGCCCAGACCCTCTGCTCTGCCTGCCAAGGCCCTGGTGGTGTAAGCCAGCTGGCACAGAGTGTGCGCAACCCTCGAGTTTGCGGTCAGTTAGTTGCGCGAAACACTTGAGGACCAGGGGATGGCGCAGAAGGCATTTCTCAGGAAGGAGCTGTTGTCTGACCTGAACCTTGCCAGTTCTGCATTCTCAAGCAGTGTCTGATTGCAGCCTGTCCCCTCCCTGGGGGAGTGAGGTACAATGGCACACTTGGGTAGAAGACCCAAAAACTAACAGAAGGAAGCTCCTGCAGCCTCGCTCCCTTTACACATTGTTTGTGCCCTGTTGCTAATTGAAGATCAGTCTCCTCTCCATTAAACGCGTTCAGTGCACAAAGCAGAAGGTATTTTCGCTTGTGTAGCTGCCTCTTCTTATCTTTAGAGAGAGAAGATGTTCTTCTATCTGTAATACTTAAAAGATTTGCTTTATGTCTAGTAGCTTTCTAGGGTGTTTGCCTCAAACTCTTGCTGGGTTGAGCTGGATTGACCTCATTTAGCAGCTAGCTGGGTCTTGGAGGGGAGCATCTAGCACAAATCAGTGTGCCTTGGTTGAAACTGATATCTCATTATCATTCCACTAGGGTAGTTAGAAAGTTGCATGCCTGGCTTTTCCTCAAGGACTGGTTTGGTTTGGGGAACTACAGACTGCCGAGTACCCAAGATAATGGGGTATGCTGTGAGGCACTGGGGAGCTGCCTCACGAATGGAGCCTCCTGCTGTACTTGTTTTGGCTTTCCTTCCTTGCCAGCTGTATGAGCCTCCCACGCCATGGCTTCATCATGTGTACATCTAATGAGCCGTGCGTGGAAGCTGCAGGTCTTAGAAGGGGCAATTCACTGAGTGCAGTTCTGACCCAATGTCTGGAGCCCTCCCTGTCATTCTGCTCCCAGGATGCTGCACTGGACCTCCTTGCCCAGAGGTTTCTTCACTCATTTTTGTTGATAATCAAATGTTTATCTATCTATCTGTCTATCTATATTTTTTGATGATGCCCAGATCGTGTACCCAATGTCTTACACTTGGATTTGTGTGATCCAGAGTAGCTGACCAAGACCACTCACTCACATTTTCATCATGGACATATCATGTTGGATGAGACTGGTCACATTTGGCTAAAAGCATTTTGACTTAAATAATTTCTAAATTCCCATTCTGGTCATCAGGTGGTGAATGATTAAAACTTGGCAGCTGGGCCTAAGAATCCCAAGAACAATATTAAACAATGTGTAGATTCCTAAGCCCATTGGAGATCTACTGGATTAGAATCTGTCAGCCTGGAGCCCCAGAATGTTTTTTAACAAGTTTCCGGGTACTTCTGTTGTGGTCCGTCCATGAAACTACTATTAGACATCATTGGGATCTAGTACACCCCAAAACTTTTGCTCGAGTCACCCCACAGAAATTAGCGATTCTCCTTGGATTTTTTTGGATGTGGAAGCTTCATGAGCATGTACCTTTTTTTTTTTTTAACATCTTTATTGGAGTATAATTGCTTTACAATGGTGTGTTAGTTTCTGCTTTAGAGCAAAATGAATCAGTTATATATATACATATGTTCCCATATCCCTTCCCTCCTGCGTCTCCCTCCCTCCCACCCTCCCTATCCCACTCCTCCAGGCGGTCACAAAGCACCGAGCTGATCTCCCTGTGCCATGCGGCTGCTTCCCACTAGCTATCTACCTTATGTTTGGTAGTGTATATAGCATGTACCTTCTGATCTCTCATTACTGTTTCCATTCCAAGCCGTGGGAGCCTGATTTAAATGTATGAGTTATTTTTGGAGTTAAAATATTAAATATTTTCATGGTTAGGAGATGCCTTCTAAAACTTCATTTTTCCTGATATTTGACACTAGCTAATTTTAATAGCTGGCTTATCAAACTAATAGCTGTGAAGGACTCCGTGTACAGTTCCCAGTTAAGGATAAAATGCTATGTTTCAGCCTTTTAGGACACTGGGAAATAAAACCAGGCATTGATGAACATGAGTAGACATTTATGTAGAGACAAAAGTCTGTGAATGGAGACAGTCTTCTAATACAATGCCAAGTTCCTGTCCCTATGTCTGTCCCAAGCCAAGCTGACATCAGGACTGGCTAAATAATTTGCAGGGCCTAGTGCAAAATGAAAATGAGGGGCCGCTTGTCCAAAAATTAAGAATTGCAGGGTGGTGGCCGCAGATCATTAAACCTGGGCCCTTCTAAACATGGGTTCCTGTGTGAAGCCAACCCTGGAATTGGTCTCATTTATTAGCTCTGAGAAATATTTCCTCTTTTTTTACCTGTTTATAAGATGGCTTCAAAAGAGCATCTACATAATAATAAGAAGAAAAGAGTTCTGAATTACTGTACAAAGTTTTGAGGTAGGTAGACTCAGTTTTAGGGTTCTGTGTTTGTTTTTTTGAACCAGTGTTAAATTTGTTTCTACTTCACTTGTGTGAAAGTTTATCCGACCACTAGAGGTATATCTCTTCTTTACTACCACCCCAGAAGGAGCTTCCATTGGGATCTTTTAAAACACACCAGCCCCATAATCTGAGATTTCAAGCTGGAGTTGAAGCAGTGCCTTGCCTGCTGTTGTTTAGACATTTCCATTGTCTGAAGTTGAAGGTTTTTGTGGGTGGTCCCCCTCTGTTCGGTGTCACTGTCAACAAACGTGTGGAAAGAAGAAATAAGCACAGATGAGGACAAGCTTCAATCAGCTCTGCCTTAATTAGCGAGTCGGTTGCATTTGTAGCACAGGCAGAATCAATTAGGGAGCTGGGCTAGGAGACAGCACTGGCCCTGCCATCCGCCCAGCCCGGAGAATGTAGGTAGGTGGCTCCACCGAAGAGGAAGAGATGCTGTCCCTGGCCTCCTCCTAAACAAGGCCCCAAGACTGCTTATTTCACCCAACTGTTTTTAGTTCTTTTATTTTCCAAGAATTCCTCCTATCTGCCAGGCTCTCTCTGCCTCATCTATCCACTCTCTTCCTTTCTTTCAAGGGCCTGCCCCTCTGAGGTGTCATTGTGTGGGTTTTTCTGGTTCCCTTGAAGGCAAGGACCATCTCTTCCACTGTCCCTACTGCTCCAGGTCAAGAGTGAAGCATGCAATGGGCACTTGATAGCATGTTTGTCTGTCGTATGGAGCAACCTGGTATTTCTACAAATTGAAAGGTGGCTTCAAGGCTGATTCCAAAATTTGGAATTCTTCCACAAATGTGGACGTGCTAGGAAGAGGGGGCTCATCTACAGCATTGAGGCTTTGTCTGTGTAATGATGCTTTCATTTTTAACATTTCTTATTATACAAAATAATAAAGAATGTTGATAGGCAAAAGGAAGAAAATTTTAAAAGTCACATGTAATCTTACCAAAAAGAACTCACTATAATACCATTGTGTTTATCCTGAAGGCCGTTATATCAGATATATGTGCTTTAAAAAAAGGTAGATTGTAACTTCTTTAAATGTCTTTTAAAATTAATAGCAAGTTGTGATAACCCTTCTAGTCCCTGAAATAATCTTTACAATATTTTAGATGGCTACAGAGCATTTCAACCTCCTTATTGTTGAAAATATAGTTTGCTTTCCTTTTTTTTGCTCTTATAAATAATGCTGTAATAAGCATCTGTGTATAAATATTTGCATATTTTCTTGATTAATTCCCTATAAGAAATTCATAGAATTGAACTTGGGTCCAATCATATTTAACTTTTGCATTCATATAAGGCTTTTTATATATTTTAGTTTGTCCATTGATTCAACAAGTATTCGAGTGTCTGCCTTGGGCTAGCTAGGCACCATAAGGGTGTTGGGGCCATAATGTGAGCAAGACAAATGAAGTCCTTTCTCTCATGGAGATGCCAACTATAAATATACACCTCTTCATAGCTGAAGTTTTCAGAGCTTGTCATTGTGTTTGGAATGAACTAAAGCTGTGACTTCTGTCTGGTCTCATATACTACAGTTGATGAAAGCCTCCTTCCTCCAAGAAGCAAACTTGAATCAAATCAAGGTTTTTATAAAGTTTATGAACTTGGACCTTCAGAAATGTCAGAAAGATGTGAAGAGTGAGGCCTGCCTGTTTACACACACACAACGGCATCTTGCCAGGCGAGACACAAAGCAAGTGCTTCTGTCCAAGTAGCATTTGGACTGTGGCTTTCCTCAGTCGCTGGAAGGTTCTCAGAGTTGGCTCCCTCAGAGGCCTCACAAGGAGGATGATGAACTGATAAGGCAGGGAGTCCTCCTGGACCCCACCTTGCCCTGCTGTGCAAAGCTTCTGTGGAGGCACCAGTTCCACTTCAGGTATTTCCAGATTGCAGAGAATATCCAATTCTGTGGTCATCATCGTCTTACATGGGATAGTTAGTGCTTCTGCCATTGAAATGAGGTTGTAGCTCAACTGACTACCTGGTATGAATTAATACTCATTGTTCACATCCAGGAGATCCATCTTGTCTCTAACTTGGCGCTAGTATTAAACAGCTGCTACCTCCAGACACTTCAATTTGTAATATACACCGTTAAGGAGAAACGGGGACTGACTCAGACACAGTTCTATCAGGTCTGTAGTTTCTCCCCCAGATTGCAAGCATCTGGACCTGCCTCTTTAAAACCAGCTTTATTGGGCTATTGTGTTTCCCCGTTTGAGAAACACAGTCTGCCTTCCCCACTGGAATCTAATGACAGTCTGATTCACTTTGTGGTAGTGGTGTCACAAGATGTGTACAAGTGCTTCTCTCTGCAGCATGTAGAGGGGGAGCACACGTAGTGAGAAGATAAGAAACAAAGGGTAGCTTTCCCCAGGCAAGAAAGATCACAATATGTCCCTAAAGAGTTAGAGAAAAGGGTTTCTGGAAAATAGGTGGTCCAGGGGGTGGTTTGAGACCTAGCAGAAAAGAAAAAGTGTACCCAAGACAGAAGAGAAGGTAATACTGATGACCACAGCATTTATTGGGTGCTTTATATACATCAGCCTCAGCTTAAGTGCTCATGCCCTAGGTCCGTGACATATGTGCCCAGAAGATGGTGTAAAATTAAGCCAGGGGATTTCTCAAACTCCACTGGAGCATGGGAGAATTATCCCAGGGTTGGGGGTGAAGGAGGGTTTGTTGTCAGGAGGAATTACATCATGATGAAGAGTCCATATTTATGTGAAATCATCTCGTGGCCTAGTATCAGTCAGGTCGGAAGGCAGGAATGGAGATCCTCTGGGCCTATGACAAACAACCTGCTGCAGTTTGGGTTTGGAGCTTGTTGGTGATGGGACCATTGCAATGTGTGAAGACTTCTTTGGAAATTTCCATGAGGAGTTTGGCGTCAGAATGAGACAGACATGATCACTGGGACACTGCTCCTGTGTTCAGTCTGATTTTATATTGACATGAGCAGTATCCCTATTTTAGGAGAAGGCGAGTGGCACCATGTCTGTTACTCATAGAGCTGAAGGTTGGAGAGCTTCCACAGAGCACTCATACCTCTAGCTCCTTAATTTTAGTTTGTCACCTGGTGGCCACAATACAAAGTAACCTAACAAAGCCAAGCATGTTTGATGAACACCTGCTCTCTGGCTATCTATCAGAATTCTGCACTCCCTGGGCACTGACAGATGCTAGGTGTGACCCGGGCAGCAAGAAACAGGGACCTGCACACTTCCCATATCTTCTTCGCTCACATGCACAATCTTGTTCCATTGGATCTCATCAAAAAACATAGATTCAACAGTAAAATTATTAAGAATTTCAAGATAGTGACAGTGTAGCATTAAACCAAGCATGGGCCCTTTGAGCATGGGGCGCTGTGTGGCTGCATATGTCATGTACCCATGAAACCAGCCCTGCATGACATCCCTAGGGCTCTGTATGCTGCATCTTGTCAGGGATGTCGAGAGCTGCACCCTGTGTATTGGAAGGGGCCGATTGCATATGGGTTTAGATATGGGGCTCTGCACTTTGAAACCCACCTTCCTCTTACTTGCTCTGCCATCCTGGGCAAGTATTTCACCATTCTAAGCCTCCATTTGCCTACGTGTAAAATAGGAACCTAATAGTACCTTTTAGGGGTGTTTAGGAGGATCAGCTGAGGTTATGGATGAAAAATACCCAGTGCCCAGCACACAGTTATCATCCGGCCAGTGCTGGCTGCCATTGGAGGAATTGGGTGAGGCAATTTCTGCAAGCCTTCCCATGGCTGCAGCAACCCTTGTCCAGATGTAATGGGCACAAAATTTGGGCCTGCTGAACTCAAGTGACCTGGATGGGCATCATTGATAGGTGGTTGTTAGCCTTTCCCCCAAGTAACCCCAGCCAGGACCACTGGCTCTCAGTGACTCTGTGGATGGGGAATTGTTTTGTCTCCCGATGGCCACTTTATATATTAATCCCCTGATTTTAATTGGGAGGGCTCAAACATTCCATTATAATTACATAGGGAAAAACATGATTGCTATTATCACAAAGAGAGTTATCAGTATTGATTCAACTAAATCAAATGCTGGTGGAGGGAGAGGGTTGTTTCTCCAGGACCCCTCCACTGGCCTGGATGTCGTGACTGTTTCACAGAGATAAGCAGCCTCGCCGTGCCTGCTGGCATCGGGCATAGGCAGCCGTGGCGCTCGTGCTGGTTCATCTCCCCAGGCTTTAAGCTGCACTAATTGCTTTGGAAGCGAGGCCTTCTCCTGAGCAGCAGCATATGCTGCATGAGTGCCTAAAGCAAAGATAAAAAGCCAGCCGCCTCCTCCTTTATTGAAGTTTAATAATAAAATGGAACTGTCACCATTCCCAATAAATGGTTTATTTTAATTTAGAAAAATAATGGAAACTGGCCACCTTCTGGCACACAGTTGTTGAGGACTCTTTTCCTGGCTCGGCTAATTCTGAACCTCCTGTTCTTTGGTAGCTTGCTCTGAAAGACACTGAGGCCTTGGTGTCAGTAAAATCAACCATGTGTCTCTCCATTTAATAAAACCTGGCCCTTAAAGGGTGAAATAAGTCATTTTTCAAGGTGGATTAGACTGTAAAGTTGTAAACCAGGAAGTTGACATAGGTGTTTAAGGTGTAAAGTTTTGCAGGATTTTTTTTTCAAATATTTCTTTTAACAAATATGAAATTAAAGTAGTCTCACATATTTCTGTCATTGCAGTTCTTTCAGATGATTTTTCCTGTAATAATAGTGAGAGGTCAGCTTGATAGCTCTTGCATTAAGAGGGAAAAGAAGGCATAGATGAAGGCAGTATCTTTACTAAGGCTTATAGAGGGGGTGAGTGGCAGAGTGGGAGTTGGAATTCAAGACATCTGGCTCCTGCTTGCTGCTTCTAAGGCACTGATGCTCTCACTTTTCTACCCAATACACAGAAGCTTTCCCATCCCCATTTCATAGGGAGCAAAATTGAGGCCTGAGAGCCAAAGCTACTTGCCTCGGGGTGTCATAGCCGGTAAATGGACTAGCCAGAACTAGGACTCAGTCTCTTGAATCCCAGTTCAGTTTGATTCTTGCGAAGTCCATGGGGTCTCTATACCAGTTGCTAACATACAAGTATAATATGATTGCATTAAATATAAACATTTTTGACCTTACAGTAAGTAGCCACACCTGAGAACAGGAAAAGAAATCTGTATTGATAAGAAGGCTGCAGGGCAGTCAGCCAGGCCCCTTCATTCCCTTTCAGACACTACCCTTGGAGTGCACACAATTAGAGTTCATCTTCAGCAAGTTTCTCCAGGCCATGGGGAGCAAAAGCCATGGCTGTTCCATCCATGTGCCCCACGAGTGTGCTGTGTAGGAAGTGCCTGTCTTTGTCTGGCATGGGCACTCAGACAATGTGCAAACCAGGTAATGCAATGACAGTGATTAAGAAGGGGAGGAGGGGGGCATAGATGAGATGAGAAGGATCATTGTAATGCAGGGGGGGTCTTTGGGGAGGTATTGTCTCAGCCAGGGTTATTGTGACGGGCTGGGTCATCAAGGTCCTTTGGATTGAGTGGCCTGAATACAGCTAAATCTGGTCAGGCAAAGAGGCAAATTTATTGACTCGCTTACCTGAGAAAACTAAGCATGGCTGGATCTAGGGGCTCAAGCCATGCTGTCTTGACTGTATCTCACCCCCTTCCATTGTGGGCTCTGTTCTCCTTGGCTGTTACCTTTATTCAGATGATCTCTTCCTGTGCAGTGGCTGCTGGCAGGACCAGCCTGCCTCCCTGACCTCTCAGTAATCTCACCGGAGAGAGTCTTCTTCCTCACGTTCCAGTAGAAGCCAACTGTGGCCTCTGGGATGGAATTCACAGACTGGACAGGGCTGATCAAAGGGCCCACCCCTTGATCTGGGAAGGAGAGAGAGAGATGTTAGCCTCATCCAATTTATATAAATTATGAGGTGGCGGGGAAGAAGGAAAATCAGAAGAAGGGGAAAGGATGCTGGACAGGCAAAACCACACATAGCCACTGGCCTTAGAGTTTCCTCTGACTCACCATTAGTCAAGAGGAAGGACCAGACTAGCCCTTGTGTCTCCAGGTCAGTATTATCCAATAGAACTTTATGCGATGATGGAGATATTCTTTAATCTTCACAGTCCAGTGCAGTGACCACCAACCATATGGGGCTGTTAAGCATTTGAAATGTGGCTTGTGTGATCAAGGAACTAAGTTTTTAATTTTAGGTAATTTTAATTAAATTTAATGTAAATAGCTACATGTAGCTCTTGGCTACCATAATGGACAGAGCAGCTCTTAGTGGAGGTCATATTGCAGGAGATGGTTCCCTGGAAGGCAAGACCCCCTGTCCCCACTTTGGAGGAGAGTTGGGCTGAGGGTTAAATGCAGAGCGTGGAAGACCGGGATGATGAAGTTGAGTTGGTTTAGGTTGTGGAGTAGGAGGAAAGGGAGTTTGGTCGTGAGGGAGAGGACAGGGAGGAAGAAATAAAGAGAGAAACTTTCATCTGTGACATCATTTGGAAACCTCTAAGTTGAGGAAATATTTTTTCTGTGTCATATATGAACCCACTTTCTACCAGGAAGAAACAAAATCACAATTGACCTTGTTATAATAGCAAATTGAGGGGAATTCCATGACATGTTATTGCATTTTACTCTAAATGTCCAACAATAAAAGCAACCATTGCCTGAAGCAACATTCTGCACATGACATGCAGCTACACAGGGGGTAAAAGAAAAATTGGTGTGTTATTAAAAAAAACTGTAAACTTGTGTGATGGAGCACAATTAAATGCAGTTGACAGAAATGACATCAAATGAATAGAATGAACCAAGGCAGCGTCCAGTCACTGGGATGTGAATCTGGGGCCAGTTAAAGACCAGACTTTCTGATGTGCCTGTCATCCTGCTCTGTGTCCTGTAGGGTGTGTTGGGGCCACCCTGAGGTGGTGCTCGCCAAGCCTAAGTCCTCTTGGTGGTCACCACTCACCCACAAGTCGGGTTTCCAAGGGTGGAGGTTCTTGGAGAAGGCAGACTGATTTGCTCTGATCCCCTCTTGCCCACCTGCAACGGGATGCATGGGCTTCCGCAGATTCAGTCAGCTTCCTAGGTTTGTCCACCGAGTGCTCATGGAGAACATGCCATGAGCTCGGCATCCTGCTGGGCCTTAGGCATCGAGCAAGAAGAACAGAGAAGCAGGAAACTTGGTTCCTGGATGTGTGGTTTGCCTGGGTCCCTGGTCCTCAGCATGCCACTTGATACTCACCTGTAGACTCAGCTGCAGCCCAAGTGCAGGGATTAAGAGCAACCATACTGGAGACAAACCGGCCGGGTGTATGTCAAGCTCACAGCCAGTGCCTGGCATGCAGGCTATCCCCCCGACCCCCCACCAAAAAAAAAAAGAGCAGCAGGTGTGTAGTGGAAAGAAGAAAGGCATGAGAGCAGCTGAAGCCAACCTGGGTAGAACCTGTGCCAGGCAGCTTGGAGGTATGTGAATTTAGGCGCAGTACTGGACCTCAGTCTTAGCATCTGCAGAGTGGGCTGATGGAACTTCACAGGGTTGTTGTGAGGACCCAGTTGACTGGTGTTTGTTAAGGACCTAACAGAGAGCAGGCTTCCAGAGCCGCGGCTGCTCTGGTAAGCATGAGAGCATGGTTGCTGGAAGGGTTGGACCAGGGAAGAGGTCTTGTGGGTGGTATGAGGATCCCCAGGGTGATTTGCCAACTTCACATCCAGCCTTGATTCATGTTAGGCTTAGGTGTCATTAAAGCTGATCACAGTGGTTAAAGAATCCGCCTGCCAATGCAGGGGACACGGGTTCGAGTCCTGGTCTGGGAAGACTCCTCATGTTGTGGAGCAGCTAAGCCCGTGCGCCACAACCACCGAGCCTGCACTCTAGAGCCCACGAGCCACAACTACTGAAGCCTGCGCTCCTAGAGCCCATGCTCTGCAACAAGAGAAGCCACTGCAATGAGAAGCCCGTGCACCGCAACAAAGAGTAGCCCCCACTCGCCACAACTAGAGAAAGCCCGTGTGCAGCAACGAAGACCCAACACAGCCAAAAATAATAAATAAATAAATTTATTTTTAAAAAAATAAGTAAAGCTGATCACCATAAGGATCCCACTCAAGCTTTCCAGTCCAGTTTGCCAGCAAACCTGCAGTCCATCCTGATGGCCAGAAACTCCAGGTGGAGCAGCATCTTAGAACCATGAGTCATGTCCTAGGATCAGTCTCTATGATGCTTCGATCACTTTCGGAGTCCTCAGGCAGAAACATTATGAGTGGGTGTCACCACGTGGATGCTGATGGCACACTTGGAGCACTGTTGGGTCTCAGGCACAGTAGGAGAAAGGAAGCCACTCCTAGGCCAGGAAGTCACTGGCAAACCTTTACCACTAACCCAGCCCTCTTGCCCCTCTCCCTCCTAGTGACTTTTCCAGCCATTTCCCCAGCAGACAAGGGTATAGATGCCTTTGGAAAGAGAATAATTCATTTCAATAGAAAAGATACGGTTTTGGAATGGGTCAGTTGGAAAGTGATGCCAGGTGCTGTGTTGCTGTGGACATAGGCTTTGGGCCAGTGACCATCATGTACATTCCTGTGTACCTGGGCATGCACCTGGGCCCGCTCTTGCCTCTTTGTTGGGAAGCAGAAATGTTTGGGTTTCACAGTCACTTTCTTTGTCCCCTTTACTTTCCAGCTAATGCTGGGCTTCTGTGGAACGGACATAGCAGGAGGTCCTGGGGCTGCTCCTGAAGAGGCTTCTTCCCATCTGCCTGTTCCTCGAAGCCCTCTCTATTTGTAGCCTGGATTTCCTTTCCATAGTCACAGTTCTCATGCTGTGATCCAGTCTTTAGCCTCACTCTTTGGCTCTTTGGAGGGGGCTATTGAGCACCTTCTGTGTATCAGAAACGTGGTAGATGTAGGGGACAATAGACAACCAGACATGCCATGTCTTAGGAACATCACAGTCTTAAGTGGGGAGGGAATCTAATCAGGTGATTACACACCTGCAGTGCTAAGTGCATGGTGGATCTGAGCCTGGTGTGCCAGCCTGGGCTGCAAGGAAGCATTCCAGGCTCTCAGGTGGGTGTTCTGGGAAGGTTCCCAGGGCAGGAGGGGGTGATGTTCAAACTGAGACCCTAAAAGTAGGTAAGAGAGACCATCACGATGGAGAGGGGAGGGCAGAAAATGGATGGAGAGTGTGTTCCCAGTGGAGGGAGGGCATGCATGGAGTCTTAAGAGATCATCAAGAGTGGGAAAACAGAGGGTGGGAGAGTGGAGAGTCATGGGAGATGAAACTGGAGAGGAAAGCAGGAATTTTCAACAAGTTGCATACTTTTCACCAAAATCTGAACTTCTTTTCCCCTAAAATGTAATCAAAGCTAAAAAAATACACATGGAAGGTAAATTTTATATCGAATAAGTTCTTATGTTTTGAATTTGAAAGGCAGAAGCCAAATTATGACCATTTGGGTCTGAGAATCATTGGTTTTGCCTTGGCATGTGCTTGTTCATTCAAGGTTGGTGTTTCATATAACAGGACAGACGCTAATGGATTTTTTTGCTTTGCTGTTTCAGCACTTCAGGGAGCATCTAGACAAACTTTTTGCCAAAGGAATCGGAATGCTGGATATAGCTCTGAATGAGGCCTTCAACATTCTCAGTGATGTAAGCTCCTCTTTGATTTGCCTTTCTCTTCTCCAGGAGAATAGATGGGATTTTTTTTAAAGTTGTGGACCAGCATTATTGTTAGCCCTGGCTGTCACTGAGCAGTATTCACAGGTATAGAATGTGGGGAAGGTAAGGCTGGCCATATGAGTGATCTGGGGAACCAGGTCCACCTGGTGAAGCCATACCAGCCCCCTGCTGGGCAGAGTTGATGGTGCAGTCTGGTCAGGGGACTCACCTGACACACTCATTGACTCTGGGGCTGTTAGTGTCTCAACACTAGAGCACCATCTAATGCAGATTTCTTTTCACCTGAAAAACTCTGTTTCTTCATGGAGTTTCTTCACTTCTTACTGTGTCACACTGAGTCCCTGCCTGTGGCCCTGTTCAGAGGGAGAAGGGCTTCTCTGTGTGGTGTGTTTAGGGAGTGCTACAAGCTCTACCTATCCCTCCCTCCAGCCCCCTGGAGATTCACAGTACGCAGTGCACACTGAAGGCTTCAGTAAGTACTGCAAAAAAGAATGCCGCTTCACCTGCTGTCTCTCCCACTTCTTTGAACAAAGAATCCTTTTTTCAAGTAGCACCTGTTAACATCCTGTGAAATATGTTGGGGAAGCTTGGGTTGGTTATTCTTCCCCTTGAATGCAATTGTGTTAGCCTAGAACAACATGCACCTTTGTGATCTTTTTACTCTGGGAGGGCAGTAGGAAAAGAAATGACTATATTAATGCAGGTTCTGTATCATTTATTTAACTACTATATATTGCATGCTCTTTAGTGTCAGACACTGGGAATAATACACCAGTGAACAGAATAGACAAAGGGTTTGCTTTAATGAACCTAACATCCCACTGAAAAGGTCAGCAACCTATGGCCCAGGAGACGAATCAGACTGCATCTTGTTTTTGTAAGTAATGTCTTATTGGAGCACAGCCATGCCCACCTGATTATGTATAGACTATGGCTGTTCTTGCACTACAATGGCAGAGTTGATTAGTTTCAATAGATACCATGTGGCCTGTAAAACCTAAAACATTTACTATGTCGCCCTTTACAGAGGTTTTCTGACCCCAGTTCTAATGGGAAGAGACACATGAAGTGAGTAGTCTTAAGGAGAACAATAGCACCACTGTTTCAGTGTGATAGGACTTGCTTCTTTACACAGTGAGGTCAGGGAAGAGCTCTCTGATTATGTGATGTTGGAGTAGAGACCTGAAGGAAGTGAAGGAGCCGCCATAATGGATATCTTGAGGAAGAAATTTCCAACAAGAGGAACAGCAAATGAAAAGGCCCTGAGGCAGGGACATTTGACATATTTACAATACAGCAAGGAGACCAGTGTGACAAGAGCAAAGTGGGGAAGAAAGAGTGTACTAAGAAATGAGATCACGGAGGTAGCAGGATCATGTGGACCTAATAGACACTAGTGAGGACTTTGGCTCTTGCTCTGCATAGGATGGAAAGTCATTGGAGTCTGAGCAGAGAATGACACAATCCAACTTGGATTTTAACAGTATCCACCGGCTGCTGTATTGATAAACAAGGACAGTAGCCGGAAGGACATTATCTAAGTGACATATAATGGTGGCTTTGGACGAGGGAGGTAGCAGTTAAAATGTTAAGGAGCAGAAAAATAGAAACCACTCTAGGTATTTCAAACAGCAGAAGTTGAACTCAGAAAGTTGGTGGCACAGGGGATGGAAAAGCTGAGAAATCAAACGAAGAATGAACCAATCCATGGATTAGCACCAGCAGGAGGTAGCTCCTCTCTAGGGCAGGAAGGACAACAGGATGGAGGGATGCCATCAGAGCCTCCTCATTGTGGCTGTCCAGATGGGAATAAAACCATGGAGGGGGCTGCCCAGCACAAGTTGGAATCCTGGGGAGAAGGGCCTGTCCTGTGGAAGCTAGTGCCTTGGAGGAGATGCTGCTATTGCTGGAAAATGCCCAGGCCCCCAAAGCAGAGAGAAAGGGAGAAATGACTTAGAAATACCTTGGCTTCTCTCTTGTGGCCTTCAGTGTTTGTTCTCCTTAAGACGAAACTTGTCAAAACTGTTGGAGAGCCTGGGAAATGTGGTTTTCAGGAAAAAAAACACATGGGGTGGAGCTGAAAGCAAACAAGTGACAGCTATGTTGAGCTGTCGCAGGAGCTGGGAGACCAGCTGGAGGCTCAGAGGCCTCGCCTCCAGGTAGCTCTGTGGGCGGCCTGCTGTCAGCTTCCAGGTGGGCATTCACCCAGCACTGCACTTGTTTTGGTGGTCAGTTATGCCTGACTCCATAACTTGAGTTTTTCCCACTCAGCTACAATGGCCTCTCAAGCCAAGGGTAGGCCCTAATTCTAGACTCTTTTACCAATAATATCTACTCACACATAGAAGGCCATTTACATCTCAGTCCTGAGCCAGTATCATGTACAACTGCAGAGGAGAGAAAAATAAGGAGGGAGGGTGTCATTTCAGCTTCCTTCATACAAATTGGAGGCCCTTCCTTCTCACCTCGCTCCAAAGTGCTGTTGGCTACAGATAACTAGCATTTATGTACAACTCGGTGTTTGGGACAGCACATGCCTATTAACAGCGTGTTAATAATTAATAAACATAACTGACCAGAGTCAAGGACCAAGTTACATCTTTAAATTCTGCTTTGAACCCTGGGTAGGCACCTTCTCAGGACTGGGAGATGCTGAGCCCTTCATCTCAGCAGGCTTTTGCTAGGGGGTGATATTGAAAGGACTTGCCACATTTGGGAAACTGGTTCTCTTTATTTCTAAATCCTGGTGTCTAGTGCAGGAGGGCGGCTACTCTGAGCTGGGGAGTCCCTTGCTTGGAAATGAGCCGCCCTGCAGATTTCTGTTTTTCCTGTTCTTTGGCAGAAGCGGTAAAGGAGTGGAGAGTTAGGAGACACTTCTTGTATTTAAATTTGTGGCTTCTAGAGTCAGGCAGGCTGGGCTGAGAAGCCTGACTCAGAACTTGCTGTGTGACCTTGAAAAAAACTCTGCTCGGTTTTACCTTTATTTTCCTCATCTGTAAAATGGGGATAGGAATAGACCCAGCACTGGCCACTTAATTTGTGAAGCCCAGTGCAAAATGAAAATGCAGGCCCTTGTTCAAAAGTTAAAAAGAAGTTTAGGAGAGTGACAGCAGAGTGTTCAACTAAGTGTGGGGCCCTGTACGGCTATGCACGTCACATGCCATGAAGCTGACCCTGCTGGATGGGGGCTGAGGATTCAGCATGAGGAAGTGGTGCCCTGCTCCCTTTCAGCAGTGCTGGGTTGGGTGGGAAGTGCCATCTCCGTGACCACAGAGACACTAGGCAACCTCAACTTTTGCCAGGTTGCCTATGGTTTCTAGAAGCAGCTCCCACTCTTGATGCTTTGGTACTACTCCCTGCCCAGATCCTCAGGAATATCTGCTTCTCTTCATCTGACCCTTTCTTCTTTTCCTTGCACTGGCACCTTTTCTCTCCCCATCCATTTTACTTATCAATTTTGTTTTAAGACACTCCTAAATAAAGAAGATGTGGTACATATATACATGGAATATTACTCAGCCATAAAAAGGAATGAAATCAGGTCATTTGTAGAGATGTGGATGGATCTAGAGACTGTCAAACAGAGTGAAGTAAGTCAGAAAGACAAAAACAAATATTGTATATTAACGCGTATATGTGGAACCTCGAAAAATGGTACAGATGAACCGGTTTGCAGGGCAGAAATAGAGACACAGATGTAGAGATGTAGAGAACAAACGTATGGACACCAAGGGGGGAAAGCGGCAGGGAGGGGTTGATGTGATGAATTGGGAGATTGGGATTGACATATATACACTAATATGTATAAAATGGATAACTAGTAAGAACCTGTATAAAAAAATAAATAAAATTAAATTAAAAAAAAAAGACACTCCTAAGTCAGTGATCCCACTGCATGCCCAGTGGAATGCTGGTCTGCCACAAGGCTCCGACGTAGGTGTTGTGGTCAAGGTGCAGGATGCCATCCTCCTTTTGGAGACTCACAATACACTTGTGCTACTAGAGGCCTTAGAAGTCCCACAGTGATCAGACCTTTTAAAGTGTGTCTATACCAGCACCCAAACTTATTGACCCAGGAACTCTTTACATCATATTACAACCTCAGGATAGAATCTTGTAGAAGTCACAGCTTACCAAGCACACCTTCAGGCATAATAATATCTTTTTATCCTTTAAGGGGGTGTATTGCACTCCCAACACCTCTAATAGCCAGAGAAATCTCCAACACATGGTGGATTTTTTCCCTTGAAACCTGGTGAGAGAAGTATTTTTGAACCAGGGGAACCTTCCACACACCTGCTTGCTCTGTCTTCACCTGTAAAACTCCTCTGGGGTCTGGCCAGTCAGAAAGTCTGAGGGGTTGAGTGTAAATTCCAGAAAGCGAGAAATGGAAGGAACAAAAATGTTACAAAATGTCCCTGCTTGAGATTGGTTGACAGTTGGCACCATATTCTTTTGAGTGTACATTTATCCCAGAGAGAGAAACATTTCCATCCCATCCCTTGCCATTGGGCTTTTAAATAGCCGAACACTCTGAAAAACAGAGATGGTTAATCTCCCGTGAAAATGAAGCTTTAGCTATTTTCCACTTCATCAATATGACCTTTAGTGATACAATTCTCTTCCTGTGTATTATGCCTGCCTTTGCAAGTCAGTATGAAATAAAAAGCTATTTCTTGAACACACAAATACACATTATCTCTCTTTCTCTTACACACAATTTGAAATGACAATTATGGTTAGAGCTTAGAATGGTTCAGAGGTTACTATAACTAAATGAAGTTAATTCTGTTTTGCAATTACCTGCATTTCAGTTTCAGTATTTGCTCAGATGACTTAAAGGCTTTGAAAGACACGTTCAAATAAACTTCTAAGACCCTTCTAGCTATTGATCTCTGCTGCATTCATTAGATTCACTAAGAACACAGAGCCAGTTTGCTACAGTAGTTAGCGTCTACCTTGTCATGTGACAACTGCAATTATATTTTTTGGCGATGAATACAATCTTTGCAGTGATTACCTTTTAAAAATTTTTCTTAGCCAATTAAATAAAATTTGGTGACATTTCAAAGACTGTTAATCACAACCAAATGCTCTAAATGTCAGGATGCATTGAAATTTTCACTGCTAACTGATGAATCACTGAGCTAATTGTAGTTCATCATCAGGCCCTTGTCATTGTTATTATTATGGAAAACACTTCCATCTCTCTCGCTATTCAATAAAAATAAGTTCTAGACAAATATGAAGAGAAGAGATATTACTCATCAAAGCATTTGAATTTAATTACATTCTTCAAAATTCTCCAACTGCAGATTGCTGCAGAGAAAACCAGGGACTCAGCCACGGAGGAAAGTAATGGTTTTGAGTAAATAGCTCCGGGCAGCCCCTTCTTCCAGTCTGCAGTGTTCAGATATCTTTATTTCCCTCTCTTTCTTGCCTTTTGTTTGGGAGAGTTTTTCCAGGATGTTTTCAAATGAGTTATATGAACAACAGTCCCGGGGTGTCCTGATTTTTTTTTCCCTTCTGCAGCCTCTGTGACCAAATGCATACATCAGTGGCACGTCACTGGGTTTATCCAATGCCGTGAAGGCTGTGTTGTATTGCAGGCTCTCCAAAACATCTCCAGAACAACCTGTTGTTAAGACAAGGCTGCAAAGCTGTTCTTTCTTATTGCACTATGTTGGTAGTATCTTAGTAGCATCTCAGAGAGGAAAGGACAAAGTCATTTATTGAGACTATGAAAGTCTAGTTGAGGTGGGTCTTCAAAGTGGAGGAAAGGGAAGAGGCTTTGTTGAAACTGGGTACGAATCCTAAGTTATAGTTTAGGATTGGTAGATGCAGCAAGGGGAAGATTTTGAGGTCAGGGTTTCAAAGAGTTTTAGGGTATAAATTGTCCTTTGATGCTTTCTGTTGAAGAGTTGACGGGTCTTTCAGGAAGTTCCTGGAATAAGCAATAAAGTTATTTGCAGTTTTCATCTTCCTGAGCAAGAGTTTTCTAGAATAGTAAGTTATGTCAATAAAGACAGTAGAATAGGAGTTATGTGGAAAGCTTTGTGGTCCGATGGCCTTAGTTCTCAGGTATTTCTACCTACTGATACTGTATCATGGGCCCTGTCTGCTCATTAATTTAAGGGCATCTGTCCAGTCTGAGTTGCAGGAATGGCTGTCAGGGCCAAGATTAAAGTGAGGCACTTTCCAAGGGCACAGAATTTAAGGAGCACTCACTCACTCTCAGGGTAGTGGCCTTGGTGACTGCCGTGCCACCCTGGAACACTGGAAAGGATAAAGGGAGGAAGAGCAGGAGAAGGAAATGAACATTTGTGGAGCCATTGGATTGAGGAATGTCATCTCATCATTGGGACGCCATAGGTAGAATGTACCGAATCTGGGAGTAGATTCTGGAGCCGGACTGCCTGGGTTCAGATCTCAGCTATGACAGATATTAGCTGTGTGATCTTGGGCAAGTTAGCTAATCTCTCTGTGTCTCTGTTCCTCACCTGTCAAATGGGGATAATGATAGTACTTATCTCAGAGGGTAGTAAAGATTAAGTAGGTTAATACTTGTAGCCCAGCATATAATGAACATATAACCTGTGTTGTAACAACCATATAAGCATGTTATTGCCATCTTATAAATGGAGAAAAGGATATTCTGAAAAGAGACCTTATCCTAGGCACCAATTTGTGGTGCTGAGATGTGTTTGAGTATTTTCTGCTGTACTATGGTATTCCATGCATGTTTTGAGTTGGTTTTGCTTTGTCCTAATACAGCCATGAGGCAATTCATTCCATCCATCCATCCATTCATCCAATCATCTTTCAAATTACTGCAACTTCAGACTCTGCATTAGTATTCTAAGTTCATGGAGACTGGGCATTACTCTTCAGTGTGAGTGCTTTTTTAGCTCTGGTTCATCAGGAGCCAGCAGCAAATCCAAGGGCTGCCTCCATCCTTCCCTCGTGTCATGGTCAACAGATTTAACGTGCCTGTACGTTGTCACTCCATGCCTTTGTACATGCTCTTTGCTCTCTCTGAAAGGCCCTTACCCCAGATGCTCACCTCCTTCAGGTATTACTCAAATGTCACCTTCTCATTGAGGTCTTCCCCGACTATTTTTTCTAAAGTTGGCCCTCTGCATTTTCTATCCCCCTTCTTGCTTTTTTTTTTTTTGACTTAGCATCACCATTATCCAACATACAACATAATTTACTTACAACATAATTTACTTACTTACTTTGGTATCTCATCAAATAGAATACAAACTACACAAGCAAAGAGATTTTTGTGTTTCATCCTCAGTGCTGTGTGGGCACTTAGGAAATAATTTTACAATAAATGAATAAACTTCACAGATTGTAGTGGTGGGAGTTTTCACTACTGAAGGTTAAAGTTGTTTTGTGTGTTCCCCATTGTCATATAATTGTAGGGTTTTTAAAGGACATTGCTTTGAATTGTAGCATTAATAGCATTCATTAAGGGGATTCTTCACCAGATTCAGGGGAAGGACAGGAGTCTGACAACCATAGTCTGGTCACCCAAGCTACCACGCACAAAGGCTGGGCACTTTTGAAATGCTATGTAAAACTGAAAGTTGAAATTTAGAGTTTTGTACCCCAGTGGGCACAATCTTGGAATTTCAGCATGCTATACATACTAACATACATAAACAAATACATAATGTTACATGTTAACAAATATATGTTTAAAACAAACCCTAAAAATGGGGTTCTTACAGTGTAGTCTGAATTGGCACGTTCCTGACTTTATTCTCTATGTGTACAAAACCTCCTTGATTTTATCACATAGCACAGTCTGCATCCATCAGACTCATTCAAACTAGACTCATTTAGATTTTTAAAGAGATGTTACCTGTTCTGCTGCCAGTAAATGTGTTTCTAAAAGGTTGTTGTGCCAACTCCTTTGGACTTGTATTCTGAAGTGTTATCCATGCTTGAAGATAAGAGAGGTTAACTGTCCTAGAATCTCACTTCCTGCCCTGTGTGTGTTTTTAGGAATCCTCTTCTGTGGTTCGTATTTAGTTCCAGTTTTTCAGAGCAAATACGGAAATCCGTAAGTGGGGAAAGGCTTATCCTGTAGGTTCTTTTTGGTGATGCAGAATGAGCTCTCATTTTAAGAGGCTTCCTAAGCCCAAGATGTCATGCTTCTGAAGTCTCATGGATATACAGAGCCCTCTGATGAGTTTTTCAGTTTGAACTTATTTCTTTCCACAGTTCAACCACACTGGACAAGGAAGCATCTGCAGCCAGGCCATTATGCTCATCACTGATGGGGCAGTGGACACCTATGACACTATCTTTGCAAAATACAATTGGCCAGATCGAAAGGTAAGCCGATGTTGATGGCGTCCATGCAGTGCCACGTGTGGAGAATCTATATTGCATTGTAACCTCCAGATTGCCCATGGATAAGTACCCCATGTAGATTTAATCTCATGATGACCTGTGGTTTCTCAGCCTTGTGTTTTCTGGTTGACCAAAACTGAATACTATGGCTTTTCTTGTTTTCAAAGTGAAACTTCTTTGGCAGAGAGAAGAAACCCATGAAGACATGTTCAGTGTGTTCAGTGAAAAGATTCGCTGTGAAGTGTGCTTTTGTCCTTAATGGACAGTGCTTCTTTTTGTTTTCCATGGAGCCAGGGCTGCGTGCTGGACCCAGCATCTATAGAATGGTGAAGGCAGCCATGGTGGCCCTGTAGCCATCTCCTTTATGTTTCGATGTTCCTATCGTTCCTTCCTGGGCCCTCATTACCATCCAGAATCTCCTTTCCATCCCCCAGTGCTGTTCCTCGCTCTTGTCAAAGCTTGTTTGTTCTCTATTCAAATTCTTTCTTTGGTTTCCAAGCTAACATTTATTTATCTGATAAACACATATGTTAGGGTATCAGTGACAGATATCAAGGTTTTTGGTGTCTTTTGAGTGCCTTAACCCAGAGTTCCTCAAGCTGTTAGCCAGTTTGAATTCCCTATGGAGATCTTTTAAATTGTGGATCCTATTGTACACTTAAACAGAATCAAAATCTCTGAGGGTGTGGCCCAGGGTTCTGTGTTTTTAATAAGTTCCTCAAGCGGACACCAATCAGCAGATTAGCAGTTGGTGATCACTATCTCAACTAAATGGTGAAATATGAGCAAGAAAAAGAGGTGTGTCAGAGAGGGTGTTATCCTGGGGGTATCACAAAGGCGCTTTCCTATCCTATGTGCCAGTGGCATTACTCTGACTCTTTCTGTTGGGGCATGAGGCTATCTAGACCAAGTCCATTCTGCTTCTTCAACTCTGTATGTTTAATTTCTGGGAATTGAACTAACCACACCCATGGCAAAAAGAAACAGAAGACAAATGAGAACTGTGCACTCAGCTGTATCCAGAAAGCATGTACCCTTGAGGCAGCGTGAGCAGTCATTGCACATTCTTTCAGTCATTCTTGGTCCCCATGTGTCTCTGTTAACACAGGCATCTCACCTCACCAAGCATGATTCTGGTGCTTAAAGATACATATATATTTCGTACAACATGGTCCCCAAATGGATGCCTCCCCTATTGCTCAACCTTAGAGAAAACCACCATTTCTGAAGCTGGAGGGAAAACTAGCTGTGCTGGGCTTGCTGAGAGTAGGTGGGACTCTGGCATGGCACCTGCCTGAGGGAGATCCAGGAATAAGTTTGGCTGAATGCAGCTCCCACAATAAGCACTGACTTTAGAATCCAACTGTTGAATAAGATGGACTTATTGGACAAGGTGATTTTAAATGAGATATTTCAGGTGATGATTTCCAGGGACACGTAGAGGCCAGAGTTAATTCCTGATAAATGTATGTGATGCAGAGTGAGGAGCATGCTGGCTATGCTTGCACCCCTGCAGCACACAGCACAATGCTGGGCACATGGCCACTACCTAATGCACAACCCTGAGGTGTGGCTGAGTGACTGAGGGGCCTGGGGGGGAGGCCACAGCACTAGTAAACATGGGTAGGGCCATGGACATTTTGTGGTCAAATAAGATGTTCACAGATGCTGTGACATCTCACAGCATGTTGAAGGATATTTCACATTATTTAGGACCATCTTAAATAAAAGAAGTAAAAGGGGCTTTTAATAAGCAGCTACATTAATACCAAATGTATTATCTTGTGAGACTCGTGCTGAATCATATGAATCCCTCTTGCTTGGTGATACTTGATGGATAGCTGTAGCCCAGGAATATTAGAATTTAAACATCCTATCTTTACTTGCTGGGAGAGGCATAGGATGAAGGCTGCAAAGTCATAACTCTTCAGACAAAACACAAATTTCAACATATCTTTCCAAAGGAACAATATTGACTTCAGGCCAGGTGCTTTCTTGGATTAATTGGAACCAGGGTCCTGGAAATTTCAACATTACATGAAGCAGTTTGATCTACTTATAAAATATTATCAAGCAGAAGCAGACTTTCTTTCTGTAGCAAGAGGGCCTTTATCTATGATTAGAAATTAATAGGAGGATCCCTTCCCTCCTACGCCGTTCTGGAGAGTTCCATGACATTCTTATGCATATACATTCTCTTCTTGATGACTTCTCTGTGAAGGTGCAGGTAATAAATTTACATAAAACCCCAATGTGATTTAGCACTGTGTTAAAGAGATGCTGTGTCATGTCTAAGCTGTCATTTTTCTCTATTGTTTTGAATGTTACTTAGTAGAGGGTTGGGTCATGCTGTCGTTGGCTATCTTCAAGATTATAGAAACAGGAAATGGAGAGAGTAAAATGATCTTAAGGCTGGAACCTGATTCCTATAAAACAGTCATTCTCAAACTTGAGTGAGGATGAGAATCATCTGGAGGGCTTGTTCCAGCACAGATTGCTCACTCCACCTCCAGAGATTCTGATTCAGTAGGTCTCGTGGGGCTTGAGAATTTCCATTTCTAACAAGTTCCCAGGTGATGTGGATGCTACTGGTGGGCGAACTGCACTTGGGAACTACTGCCACAGAAATAGCCCAAGGAATAGGGTTTGGTTACTTGGTGGGCTCTGCCACTTCTGCTTCCCTCTGTTTACCTTTATGAGGGCCTTTTCCCTCAGTCAAATTCAGTGCACAGTTATGTGTTTCTTGGCTCATACTTTGTTTAAAAAATTGTCAATTACTGATCATGATTTTAAAATCTGGAGATAGAATATAAAATTTTAAAGTTTTAGTTTCATAAAGGGGTACACATGGCACTTTGGAGCCAGCATTCTCATATGGCAAAAAACGGCTGGAGCTGAGGAATGGCTGCTCCCTTAGATGGCAAATGCCTGCTCCTTTTGGCCATGGCCTCCATCATGCTCCCTTATTTCCTCTCAGCCCACTTCACTTAAATTCTTTACATACCCATAGGTGTAGGGTTCTGGACCACTGCTCTAGATTAACCCAGCCTCTAGATATTGGTTCCTTTCTCTTAGGTCTGCCATAAGCTTTCTCTCTTCTTCTCCAGCCAGATGCCATCTTGTCTTTACCTGAACCCTACACTTTACGCTTCCTCAGAGCTGTGTAAGAGAAGTGTATAACTTAATGTCCAGTACTGTAATCACTTCTGGGCCTGTTTTTCATCTTCACTGGTTTGGTGAGTTCTTGAGGACGGATTCTGAATCTCTGATCAGTCCACCACCATGCACTCTACTGTGTCCCTGCTGAGAAGCATAGCATTGAGTCCTTAAGCGTAGTCTCATGATTCCTGTCCACTGGTGTTTACACCCTGTATAAGCTCCTCACCTTGAGTGTAGTTTGCACCTGTGACTTGTTTCTAACCAAGAGAATATGGTAAAGGTTAGAGAATCTTGCAGATGTAATCAGGGTCTCAAGTCAGCTGATTTTCAGCTAACTAAAAGGATATTATCAGGAGTGGGCTTTACTTAATTGAAAACCCTTGAAAGAGGGATTGGATACTCCCTGAAGCCAGGAGACTCTCCTTGCTGGTTTCATGAAGTTAGCAGCTGTTTGGAGAATTCCATGTGGCAAGGAACTGGGGGCAGCCTGCCTCCAGCCAACAGCCAGAAAAAAGCTGGACCCTCCGTCTTATAGCCACAAGGAAATGAATCCTGTGAACGGCCTGAATGAGCTTGGAGGCAGATTCTTCCCCCGTTGAGCCTCCAGTTGAAAACACAACCCAGTCAACACCTTGATTGCAGTTTTGTGAGACAATGAACAAAAGATTCAGCTAAGCTGTGCCCAGGCTTATGACCCACAGAAACTGTAAGATTACAAACGTGTGCTATTTTAAGCCACTGCACTTGTGGTCACTTTTTATGCAGCAATAGAAAACTATCAATATTAGAAGAAACAAGGTGAAGGGAGAAAGGAAAGAGAATCATTTCATGGTAGCAATGCTATGAAACATCTCCAAACTTAGTGGTTTAAAATAACAATCTATTATTTCTTGTAGTTCTGTGGGTTAACTGGGTGGTTGGTTCTGCTCCCTGTGGTGTCCAGTGAAGTCACTGAGGAAGCTGTGTTCATGTGTGAGCCTGGCAGAGCTGCCTTGGTTCTCTTCCCTGAGGGCTCTCTTTCCATGCGGTGTCTAATCCTCCAGGTGACCCTGTGAGTCCTCTCTCTTCAGTGCAGTAGCCTGGACTTCCTTACAGTTTGGCAGTTGGGTTCCAAGAAAGGAAAGGAGAAGGAAATGGGGAGCAGGCCAGGGGAGCACTTGTGAGTATCATGTTTTTTCTGTTGATTTTTTTTGTTTGTTTTTTTGTGGTACATGGGTCTCTCACTGTTGTGGCCTCTCCTGCCGCAGAGCACGGGCTCTGGACGCGCAGGCTCAGCGGCCATGGCTTACAGGCCCAGCCGCTCCGCGGCATGTGGGATCCTCCTGGACCGGGGCAGGAACCCATGTCCCCCGCATCGGCAGGCAGACTCGCAACCACTGCGCCACCAGGGAAGCCCCGGGTATCATGTTTTAATGCTTCCTAATCAGGGCCTTGTGCGAGGCAACTGCTTAATAAAACATAGAATGAGTTGGAAGAAGGAAGCCATTACTGGTGATTTAACTATGAGTCTGTGAAGGTGACATCATGATTGCCTATGCAGTGTGTCCCTTGCCAGCATGTTATTGCTGGGAACAGAAATGAGGAGCTCTTTATTCGTTTATTGGATGCCATTTACTTTTGCCTAATATACATTGGTTAGTGGCTTCATGGCAGCTTTACACACTTGGAATAAAATATGAACTCCTTAGTATGAAAGGGACTCATTCCAGGATCTGCTTAAGAAATAAAGCTGCCTACATTTCTACATTTAAATTAGAAAAATGGCTATACCTACCATTTATATAGTTGCTCTTTCAAGTGAACTTAAAAAAAAAAAAAGAGAAAGGTCACAGAATTATTAATCATTACCTCCCCTGATGTGTAAGACAGAGCGGATAGGTAAGAAAATGATAAGTTAGAGATTTTAAAAAGAGGTGGCCTACTGCCTGCTTTGGGCAGTCCTTGAGCTAGGAATAATTTTTACATTTTTAAATGGGGGGAAAAAAAAGCTAAAGGAGAAGATTATTTCATGACTTGTAAAAATTATATGACATTAAAATTTTACTGTCTGTAAACAAAGTATTATTGTAACACAGTTACACCCATTTGATTATATGTCGTCTGTTGCTAAATAGTTGCTAAACCCACTGGGGCTGCACGCAGAGAGTAAGAGGAAAGCCAGTTGTGCAGCCTTAGGACGAGGCTGTCGGGGTGCACCTAAAGGATTTTCCTCTTCTAAAAGCACAGGGCAACCTCAAAGGTGAATGGTATTTCAGTTGAGTGTTGTCTGTTTTGTTACCTCCCAAACAAAAGTGGAGGTGGTAGCTGTGAGGCCCCTCAAGAGACAACCAGGACTCAGGGGCCTTGGAAGACGCCTGGTGGGGCTACAAGGAGGGGTGGACACAAGCAGCTCTTGGTGTGGGGTTAAAGGGAAGCCCTTGATCATAGAATGGTTTGGGGACCTGGCTTTGGAGCACTTTTGGGAACTGTTGGAAATCTGTGTCCTTTGAACTGGTATCACATCAATCTCTAAGAAGGGGCTCTCTTGGGAGTTTTGCCCCAGGCCTTCCTCCCTTTGCACAATTTGGAAGCTAAAGCCTCAATCCCACCATATCCTAGTGGCCTCAGAGGTACTGAAAGACTTAGCTCTGCCTCGGTAGCTCTGGGGTGATTTTGGAAAGCCTAGGAATCCCTCTCTCCTCATCTTGCCGGGCATAGGTGCCACTCTGGAGAGCAAAATTCCTGAGCTGAGTGAGGAGTGAGGGCTTATCTTTTTTTTACATCTTTATTGGAGTATAATTGCTTTACAATGGTGTGTTAGTTTCTGCTTTATAACAAAGTGAATCAGTTATACATATACGTATGTTCCCATATCTCGTCCCTGTTGCGTCTCCCTCCCTCCCACCCTCCCTATCCCACCCCTCTAGGTGGTCACAAAGCACTGAGCTGATCTCCCTGTGCTATGCAGCTGCTTCCCACTAGCTGTCTATTTTACGTTTGGTAGTGTATATATGTACATGCCACTCTCTCGCTTTGTCACAGCTTACCCTTCCCCCTCCCCATATCCTCAAGTTGATTCTCTAGTAGGTCTGTGTCTTTATTCCCATTTTACTCCTAGGTTCTTCATGACATTTTTTTTTTTCTTAAGTTCCATATATATGTGTTAGCATACGGTATTTGTCTTTCTCTTTGTGACTTACTTTGTATGACAGACTCTAGGTCCATCCACCTCATTACAAATAGCTCAATTTCGTTTCTTTATATGGATGAGTAATATTCCATTGTATAAATGTGCCACATCTTCTTTATCCATTCATCCGATGATGGACACTTAGGTTGTTTCCATCTCCTGGCTATTGTAAATAGAGCTGCAATGAACATTTTGGTACATGACTCTTTTTGAATTATGGTTTTCTCAGGGTATATGCCCAGTAGTGGGATTGCTGGGTCATATGGTAGTTCTATTTGTAGTTTTTTAAGGAACCTCCATACTGTTCTCCATAGTGGCTGTACCAATTCACATTGCCACCAGCAGTGCAAGAGTGTTCCCTTTTCTCCACGCCCTCTCCAGCATTTATTGTTTCTAGATTTTTTGATGATGGCCATACTGACTGGTGTGACATGATATCTCACTGTAGTTTTCATTTGCATTTCCCTAATGATTAGTGATGTTGAGCATTCTTTCATGTGTTTGTTGGCAGTCTGTATATCTTCTTTGGAGAAATGTCAGTTAAGGTCTTTTGCCCATTTTTGGATTCGGTCTTTTTTTTTTTTTAATTGAGCTGCATAAGCTGCTTATGAATTTTGGAGATTAATCCTTTGTCAGATGCTTCATTTGCAAATATTTTCTCCCATTCTGAGGGTTGTCTTTTGGTCTTGTTTATGGTTTCCTTTGCTGTGCAAAAGCTTTGAAGTTTCATTAGGTCCCATTTGTTTATTTTTGTTTTTATTTCCATTTCTCTAGGTGGGTCAAAAAGGATCTTGCTGTGACTTATGTCATAGAGTGTTCTGCCTATGTTTTCCTCTAAGAGTTTGATAGTTTCTGGCCTTACATTTAGGTCTTTAATCCAGTTTGAGCTTATTTTTGTGTATGGTGTTAGGGAGTGATCTAATCTCATACTTTTATATGTACCTGTCCAGTTTTCCCAGCACCACTTATTGAAGAGGCTGTCCTTTTTCCACTGTGCATTCCTGCCTCCTTTATCAAAGATAAGGTGACCATATGTGCGTGGGTTTATCTCTGGGCTTTCTATCCTGTTCCATTGATCTATCTTTCTGTTTTTGTGCCAGTACCATACTGTCTTGATTACTGTAGCTTTGTAGTATAGTCTGAAGTCAGGGAGCCTGATTCTTCCAGCTCCGTTTTTTGTTCTCAAGATTGATTTGGCTATTCGGGGTCTTTTGTGTTTCCATACAAATTATAAAATTTTTTGTTCTAGTTCTGTGAAAAATGCCAGTGGTAGTTTGATAGGGATTGCATTGAATCTGTAGATTGCTTTGGGTAGTAGAGTCATTTTCACAATGTTGATTCTTCCAATCCAAGAACATGGTACATTTCTCCATCTATTTGTATTATCTTTAATTTCTTTCATCAGTGTCTTATAATTTTCTGCATACAGGTCTTTTGTCTCCTTAGGTCGGTTTATTCCTAGATATTTTATTCTTTTTGTTGGAATGGTAAATGGGAGTGTTTTCTTGATTTCACTTTCAGATTTTTCATCATTAGTGTATAGGAATGCCAGAGATTTCTGTGCATTAATTTTGTATTCTGCAACTTTACCAAATTCATTGATTACCTCTAGTAGTTTTCTGATAGCATAGGATTCTCTATGTATAGTATCATGTCATCTGCAAACAGTGACAGCTTTACTTCTACTTTTCTGATTTGGATTCCGTTTATTTCCTTTTCTTCTCTGATTGCTGTGGCTAAAACTATGTTGAATAAGAGTCATGAGAGTCAGCAACCCTGTCTTGTTCCTGATCTTAGTGGAAATGCTTTCAGTTTTTCACCATTGAGGACAATGTTGAGGTTGGGTTTGTCATATATGGGTTTATTATGTTGAGGAAAGTTCCCTCTATGCCTACTTTCTGCAGGGTTTTTAATCATAAATCGGTGTTGAATTTTGTCGAAAGCTTTCTCTGCATCTATTGAGATGATCATATCGTTTTTCTCCTTCAGTTTGTTAATATGGTGTATCACGTTGATTGATTTGCATATATTGAAGAATCCTTGCATTCCTGGAATAAACCCCACTTGATCATGGTGTGTGATCCTTTTAATGTGCTGTTGGATTCTGTTTGCTAGTATTTTGTTGAGGATTTTTGCATCTATGTTCATCAGTGATATTGGCCTGTAGTTTTCTTTCTTTGTGACATCCTTGTCTGGTTTTGGTATCAAGGTGATGGTGGCCTCGTAGAATGAGTTTGGGAGTGTTCCTCCCTCTGCTATATTTTGGAAGAGTTTGAGGATAGGTGTTAGCTCTTCTCTAAATGTTTGATAGAATTCGTCTGTGAAGCCACCTGGTTCTGGGCTTTTGTTTGTTGGAAGATTTTTAATCACAGTTTCAATTTCAGTGCTTGTGTTTGGTCTGTTCATATTTTCTATTTCTTCCTGATTCAGTTTTGGCAGGTTGTGCATTTCTAAGAATTTGTCCATTTCTTCCAGGTTGTCCACTTTATTGGCATATAGTTGCTTGTAGTAATCTCTCTTGATCTTTTGTATTTCTGCAGTGTCGGTTGTTACTTCTCCTTTTTCATTTCTAATTCTATTGATTTGAGTCTTCTCCCTTCTTTTCTTGATAAGTCTGGCTAATGCTTTATCAATTTTGTCTATCTTCTCCAAGAACGAGCTTTTAGTTTTATTGGTCTTTGCTATCGTTTCCTTCATTTCTTTTTCATTTATTTCTATTCTGATTTGTATGATTTCTTTCCTTCTGCTAACTTTGGGCTTCTTTTGTTCTTCTTTCTCTAATTGCTTTAGGTGCAAGTTTAGGTTGTTTATTCGAGATGTTTCCTGTTACTTAACTTAGGATTGTATTGCTATAAACTTCCCTCTTAGAACTGCTTTTGCTGCATCGCATAGGTTTTGGGTTGTGGTGTCTCCATTGTCATTTGTTTCTAGGTATTTATTGATTTCTTCTTTGATTTCTTCAGTGATCACTTTGTTATTAAGTAGTCTGTTGTTTAGCCTCCACGTGTTTGTACTTTATACAGATCTTTTCCTGTAATTGATACCTAGTCTCATAGCGTTGTGGTCGGAAAAGATACTTGATACAATTTCAATTTTCTTAAATTTACCAAGGCTTGATTTGTGACCCACGATATGATCTATCCTGGAGAATGTTCCATGAGCACTTGAGAAAATGTGTATTCTGTTGTTTTTGGATGGAATGTCCTATAAATATCAATTAAGTCCATTTCGTTTAATGTATCATTTAAAACTTGTGTTTCCTTATGTATTTTCATTTTGGATGATCTGTCCATTGGTGAAAGTGGGGTGTTAAAGTCCCCTACTATGAATGTGTTACTGTCAATTTCCCCTTTTATGGCTGTTAGTATTTGCCTAATGTATTGAGGTGCTCCTATGTTGGCTGCACAAATATTTACAATTTTTATATCTTCTTCTTGGATCGATCCCTTGATCATTATGTAGTGTCCTTCCTTGTCTCTTCTAATAGTCTTTATTTTAAAGTCTATTTTGTCTGATACGAGAATTTCTACTCCAGCATTCTTTTGGTTTCCATTTGCATGGAATATCTTTTTCCATCCCCTCACTTTCAGTCTGTATGTGTCTGTAGGTCTGAAGCCGGTCTCTTGTAGACAGCATATATATGGGTCTTGCTTTTGTATCCATTCAGCCAATTTGTTTCTTTTGGTGGGAGCATTTAGTCCATTTACATTTAAGGTAATTATTGATATGTATGTTCCTATTCCCATTTTCTTAATTGTTTTGGGTTCGTTATTGTAGGTCTTTTCTTTCTCTTGTGTTTCTTGCCTAGAGAAGTTCCTTTAGCATTTGTTGTAAAGCTGCTTTAGTGGTGCTGAACTCTCTCAGCTTTTGCTTGTCTGTAAAGCTTTAATTTGTCTATCAAATCTGAATGAGATCCTTGCTGGGTAGAGTAATCTTGGTTGCAGGTTCTTCTCCTTTATCACTTTAAATATGTCCTGCCAGTCCCTTTTGGCTTGCAGAGTTTCTGCTGAAAGATCAGCTGTTAACCTTATGGGGATTCCCTTGTGTGTTATTCGTTGTTTTTCCTTTGCTGCTTTTAATATGTTTTCTTTGTATTTAATTTTTGACAGCTTGATTAATATGTGTCTTGGCGTGTTTCTCCTTGGATTTATCCTGTATGAAACTCTCTGCGCTTCCTGGAGTTGATTAACTATTTCCTTTTGCATATTAGGGAAGTTTTCAACTATAATCTCTTCAAATATTTTCTCAGTCCCTTTCTTTTTTTCTTCTTCTTCTGAACCCCTATAATTCAAATGTTGGTGCGTTTAATGTTGTCCTAGAGGTCTCTGAGCCTGTCCTTAGTTCTTTTCTTTCTTTTTTCTTTATTCTGCTCTGCAGTAGTTATTTCCACTATTTTGTCTTCCAGGTCACTTATCCGTTCTTCTGCCTCAGTTATTCTGCTATTGATCCCTTCTAGAGTATTTTGAATTTCATTTATTGTGCTGTTCATCATTGCTTGTTTCATCTTTAGTTCTTCTAGGTCCTTGTTAAATGTTTCTTGCATTTTGTCTATTCTATTTCCAAGATTTTGGATCATCTTTACTATCATTCTGAATTATTTTTCAGGTAGACTGCCTATTTCCTCTTCATTTGTTAGTTCTGGTGGGTTTTTATCTTGCTCCTTCATCTGCTGTGTGTTTTTCTGTTTTCTCATTTTGCTTATCTTACTGTGTTTGGGGTCTCCTTTTTGCAGGCTACAGGTTCATAGTTCCCGTTGTTTTTGGTTTCTGTCCCCAGTGGCTAAAGTTGGTTCAGTGGGTTGTGTAGGCTTCCTGGTGGAGGGGAGTAGTGCCTGTGTTCTGGTGGATGAGGCTGGATCATGTATTTCTGGGCGGCAGGTCCACGTCTGGTGGTGTGTTTTGGAGTGTCTGTGGACTTATTATGATTTTAGGCAGCCTCTCTGCTAATGGGTGGGGTTGTGTTCCTGTCTTGCTAGTTGTTTGGCATAGGATGTCCAGAACTGTAGCTTGCTGGTCGTTGAGTGAAGCTGGTTGCTGCTGGTGTTGAGATGGAGATCTCTGGGAGATTTTCGCCGCTTGATATTATGTGGAGCTGGGAGGTCTCTTGTGGACCAGTGTCCTGAAGTTGGCTCTCCCACCTCAGGGGCACAGCAGTGACTTCTGGCTGCAGCACCAAGAGCCTTTCATCCACATGGCTCAGAATAAAAGGGAGAAAAAGTAGAAAGAAAGAATTAGTAGAAGGAAGAAAGGAAGGAAGGAAGGAAGAAAGAAAGGAGGGAGGGAGGGAGGAGGGAAGGACAGAAAGAAAGAAAGAAGATGAAATAAAATAAGATAAAATAAAGTTATTAAAATAAAAAATAATTATTAACTACAGAATTTTTTTTTAAAAAGAAAAAAAACGGACGGATAGAACTCTAGGACAAATGGTGGAAGCAAAGCTATACAGACAAAATCTCACACCGAAGCATACACATACACACTCACAAAAAGAGGAAAAGGGGAAAAAATCATAAATCTTGCTTTCAAAGCCCCCCTCCTCAATTTGGGATGACTTGTTGTCTATTCATGCATTCCACAGATGCAGGGTACCTCAAGTTGATTGTGGAGCTTTATTCCACTGCTTCTGCGGCTGCTGGGAGAGATATCCTTTTCTCTTCTTTGTTCTCACAGCTCCCAGGGGCTCAGCTTTGGATTTGGCCCCGCCTCTGCGTGTAGGTCACCAGAGGGCTTCTGTTCTTCGCTTAGATAGGACGGGGTTAAAGGAGCCGCTGATTCGGGGACTCTGGCTCACTCAGGCCGGGGGGAGGGAGGGGCACGGAGTGCGGGGCGAGCCTGCGGCGGCAGAGGCCAGCGTGACGTTGCACCAGCCTGAGGTGCGCCGTGCGTTCTCCCGGGGAAGTTGTCCTTGGATCCCGGGACCCGGGCAGTGGCGGGCTGCACAGTCTCCCCGGAAGGGGGGTGTGGATAGTGACCTGTGCCCGCACACAGGCTTCTTGGTGGCGGCAGCAGCAGCCTTAGTGTCTCATGCCCGTCTCTGGGGTCCGCGCTTTTAGCCGCGGCTCACGGCAGTCTCTGGAACTCCTTTAAGCAGCGCTCTTAATCCCCTCTCCTCGCGCACCAGGAAAGAAAGAGGGAAGAAAAAGTCTCTTGCCTCTTCGGCAGGTCCAGACTTTTTCCCGGACTCCCTCAGTTAGTGGTGCACTAACCCCCTCCAGGCTGTGTTCACACCGCCAGCCCCAGTCCTCTCCCTGCGCTCCGACCGAAGCCGGAGCCCCAGCTCCCAGCCCCGCCTGCCCCGGCGGGTGAGCAGACAAGCTTCTCGGGCTGGTGAGTGCCGGTGGGCCCCGATCCTCTGTGCGGGAATCTCTTTGCTTTGCCCTCCGCACCCCTGTGGCTGCGCTGTCCTCCGCGGTCCCGAAGCTTCCCCCCTCCGCCACCCGCAGTCTCCGCCCGCGAAGGGGCTTCCTAGCGTGTGGAAACCTTTCCTCCTTCACGGCTCCCTCCCACTCATGCAGGTCCCGTACCTATTCTTTTGTCTCTGTTTATTCTTCTTTCTTTTGCCCTACCCAGGTACATGGGAAGTTTCTTGCCTTTTGGGAAGTCTGAGGTCTTTTGCCTGTGTTCAGTAGGTGTTCTGTAGGAGTTTTTCCACGTGTAGATGTATTTCTGGTGTATCTGTGGGGAGGAAAGTGATCTCCGCGTCTTACTCTTCCGCCATCTTCCCCTCGTCTCCGAGGGCTTATCTTTTTAAGAGTGCAACCTTTAAATAATCTTAAGTGATTTGGAAGGAAGTTTTTGTTCTTTCTTTTTTCCTAAACTACATTATTCCCTTTGACATTCAAATGATTTTACAAAGCTTTTTTTTTAGCCTTCCTTTGAGCCAGTTGAGAGGAGAGGGATTTTTCCCAAGACCACAGGCAACTGGGAAAGGAGTTAAGTCCCACTGCTCATAGAGGAGGGATCTCGACATTCTCCCCCCACCCACCTGCACTCTGGCTCTGTCATTCTTCATCCCATAGAACCAGATTAAGGTGGGGGCTGAAGGTGGCAGAGGCTGTTGGAAGGGGATATAACGGGGAGTAGCCAAATGGGGGGGCAGTAATTCATTCATTCAACAGATTTTTATTGAAGGCCCTCTGTGTCCCAGGCCACTGTACCAGAGCCAAGGCGTATGGGGCTGACGTGTAGGCTCCAAGGAGATCTCACAGAGCAGATAACATCACAGATAACAAGTGAGAAGACCAATAATTAGAAACTATGATAAATCTTCTGAAGGAGACAAGCAACGGCCAGAGACAGAGTAATGGGGTGGCCAGGGGAGCCCTCTCCAAGCAGAGTGCATGTGGGGAAAGGAGCTGAGTGTGGAATGGTGAAGGGAACAGTATTTTCAAAGGCCCTGAGGAGCAGAAGTTGGGTGTGTGTGAGGAGCTGGGTAAAGAGCCGCTGGCTGAGCCTGGTGGGCCGGGGGCAGTGACATGGGTGGTGGGGTACTAGAAGGACAGGCAGGGCCAGCTCCTCTGGCCTTTGATGGGCGCAGAAGGAGTTGGGATTGTGCTACAAGGCTAGTGGGGAGCCGTGGCAGGCTGTTGAGCAGAGGCGAGGCACGAGTGGGTTGTCGTCAGAAGCTTTCTCTGGCTGATGTACAGGAGTCAACCTACGAGGCATGGCCCTGGGCTGGGCGTGTGGTTTGGGTCCTGGCTCTCCTCATTGTAAATAATTTCAATAGAGGGTGGTCTAGCTAGTAGACTTTTTAAACTTCCTATGAAAGTTCCCAGATGCGCCTATTTCTTACTGCTGCTTTACTTCAGGGCTCAGTCTGGTGGTTACATTTCTCTGTCCCCTTCCTCCCTCTCTCCCTCCCTCTCCCTCCTTAACTGAAGTCACCTTTGGTCTGAAAGTTTTGGGTGAGTTTGTGTCGTTGCTGTATTTTCTCAAGGGTGATCAATCCTACAGCTGTCTTAGACAAATAGCAGGAACATTCATTTCTCGTGGTCAGTCAGTGGTATGACAGGAAAAGACATTTCCAGTCACCGTGGTAAGAGCTCATGCAGGCCCTCCTCACCGCTGAAGGGAGAGTCGAAACGGTTCGCTGCCTCCCGGTTTAGTTTTAATTACTTCTGCTGCTATTAGACATCTTGTGACTCCACAAGAAGAACATGACGAGACAAGTTAGGAACGAAGCCTCGTGATGCGTGCCTGCTGCCAGCCATTGAAAAAGCACTTCTTGTCAGGGTCTCAGAACAACCGTGTGGGCACCTGCCCCACTGCCACCGGTGCTGTTCCTCTTGGTGGGCTCAGAGTGGGGGCCTTGGCCTCCACCCAGGCTCCGCTGTCTTCTGAAGGCAGTGCACATTCCCAAGTAACAGCCCCATCCTCCTGGAAATGGCTGTCCCTCCCTGCTCCCCGTGCTGGGTGCAGAGTCACACAGTTCACTTGCTTTTCTCATTTCATTCTTAGTTCTGCCCTATGGGTAGACACTCTTTATTACCACTGTCATGTCATAGCTGAGGGAACTCAGGCTCAGAGGGATTAAGCCACTAGCCCAGGAGCCCACCACTCTGAAGCTGCGGGGTCTTTGATCGTCATCCACATCAGACTGTTCACACCTGTGCCCCAAAACTGAGGGGTTCGTGGTTGGGGGGACTTGCTAAAAATGTTTCCTAGGTTCCATTCTCTGCAGACCTAGCCCTAGAATTGGCATTTTGATAGGTGGCTCATAGACCCTCCTCAGCTCAGGGAAGCTGGGGCCACTGAGAAATGCCATTCGCCTGGGTTATGTGCCCCATGGATCGGGCAGGGTCCAATTGGGAACAGAAATCCACTAGTTATTTTAGCAAAGAGTATTTAATATTAAGAATCATTAAGCAGAAAGGGCAAACAGTCTAGGATATCATGGCAGTAGCAACTGCAGGAAAAAGCTGCCACCCCTGTGGCTGGTGGGGGAGGGCAGAAGAGGAGAGGGGAAGAGAAGGCCATTATTAAAACTTAGAAGCTGGGAGGAGAGGACTCAAAGGGCTAGGACCCAGACCTCTGAAGAGGACACACCAGCTTGAAGGTGCCAGGGTCTCTGAACCCAGAGGAGGGTCCTGTGCGGCCAGGATCCAGACTCTTGAGGAGGGGTTCTGGGGCCTCTGAGGGGGATGCAATGAAATGGATTCTGTGAGTGCTGGGAACACTGCAAACTGGATTCATTCGCTGCTGTTGGAATGAACTGCCCCTACCGGGGTGGAGAGGCCTCACTGGAGTGATGGTACTGGGGCCAGGAAGCCAAGAGGGAGCAAGTCCCTTCTCCTTCCTTTATCCTTGCGGTCTCCCCAACACTGACCCTTTTGGCGGAGCCTCACTGGAAACAGCTGCCAAAGCAGAAATGTGGTTTGCAGAGCTCCAGCCCCAGTCTCACAGAGCCCAGAGAATTTGGTGGTGAGACACATTAGCTTATTAACTGGCACACCCAGCAATAAGTGGAAGCTTGATGAATAAGTTCAACATCATTTGCAGGCTATTGACATGTCAGGTTCTTATTTTCTGCATTTTTGTTTCTCTTAGACTACTGAATAGGGCCCTTGGGGAGTAGGCAGGGGTAGGGAAGTAGTGCTGCCTAAAGGAAAGAGGGAGGTATCTGGATGCTGACAAATCTGTTTCCCCCCCATCTGTGTGTAAAATGGAGGTAATTTCATGTGTCAATTCCTTGTAGTGTTGTTCAGAATTAAAGATGATGTGCTACTAAGCTCAGTGCTGGGCACAGAGTGGGAAGACTGCATGATGCTGTATCATCATTGTCACCATGATTGACAACCATTCACATTGTTAAAATCCCTCTGTTACAGCCAAAATGTAGTTGTACTGGATGAATTCAAGATGGTATAGCAATAATTTTTCAGATGTGGAAAATAGAAAGTATTCTTTTATCCTTGAATATGGATCACTCCTATGTGGTGTCTTGGTTGACTTATAAGAAGATTAAACTATTCAGCTGCATTTAAAAGAACATTTCCAGGCCTTTCATTTTACCTGTTTCCTGAATAAATATATATATGCAGTATCTGTTTTACCTAAACTTCTGGCACTTAGGAAAATATACTGAGATATATTTGACTGTTCAGTATCATTAATTAATGACATACAATAGCTAATGTTCTTCAGTACAGATGAGCAGGCTGTCTTGGTGAAACGTAAAAAGGAGATTTGAAAAGTAGTGTTGTTTTATATTATTTGTCCCTTTTCTAGAGTGGCAGTCAAGGCCTAGACAGCCTGGGCGGGTGTCCAGGATATAGTGTTTCTGGGCTGGGTGACTTTGGGCAAGTGATTGAGTCTCCTTGTGCTTAGTTTCCTCATCTAGGAAATAGGGGGCAAGCACCATGCCACCCTCACAGGGTTGCTCTGGGAACCAGATGAGTAGCGCCAGAGGCTAGCAAGCCCTCATTTGCCCCCTTCGTAAAACTCCCCTCTAGGTGGTTTGGTGGGAAGACCCCTGACAACTGGTCCATGAGACACTGAGGACTGTGAACTTGTTGGCCAGGTAAACAGAAGTCTCTTCCAACAGAGGCTCCTCACCTCAGGTAGCCAGAAGCCGGCGTCCTGGGGGAGCCTTGCTCAGGCTGAGCCCATCTTGCATGTTCATCATCTCACCAGTGAGCTGTTGCCCCGTTTTCTGCATTTCCTTTGTGGGATGGGCCAAGGAGGTGGCTTAGCAGGGTTGAGAAGAGGGAAAGATGCCCTGGCATGCTGGGAGTTAGGAGCACCCAGGCATGGAAGCCAGCATGCTTCTCCACCCCTGCCACTCTCATACATGCACATAAATTGCAGTCAAACCACATCTCTTCTTAATTCTCAGGTAGACTGGTTTCATTGGAAGTAGGCATTCCAGAGCCTGTTATCCACACAGCAGCCAGACACTTTGGAAACCGGAGGCAGATTGTGCCAGTGAGCCTCCAGACCTCCACTAGCTCCCCACTCTGTGCCAAGTTTAAACCAAAGTCCCAAGAGAGTACCTCAAGGCCTGGTTTGATGGGTGCCCATTCATGCTGACCTCTGCTCCACTCTCCTCTCACAGCCCACTACTCTCAGGCCTTTGGACGTCTGCAATTCCTGTGCCCTCCACCTGGGGCACTCTGCCCCCAGATTTCCACATTGACTCAGTCCTCACTTTCATCATGTCCCTGCCCAGACAAACCTTTTCAATGAGATCTACCCTGACTACTTGATTTAAAGTTACCCCCAGACAGACCTGACCTCCAGCAATCTTAGTTACTGATTTCCTTTTGGTGATAGCCTTTTCATCTTGTAATGTATTAGATAAACATCACAAGAAAGTAACTGTGTTCATTGTCCCATCCATCAGAAGCAGAACTTGATCCCAAAAGCCCAACAGGAAGAATCCCCAGTCCCAAACCTGACCCTGAGCTTTGCACCTTCTGGTACGTTTTGCTTGTTTCATGTTGATAGGTCTTCATCCCAGAGGAGCCCTTTGCGTTTTTAGCTAACTTTATTGGTAGAGAAATCACCCTTATGCCTCATAAATGAAGCTCCTTCTTCCAGTGGATTTCGGGAAATCCAGTATTCTCCATAGGCTGACCCTTACATTACCCCTTCAAACATCTGGGGATAAAACCTGAGGCTCCCAATGCCAAATAAGTTTGGCCATCGACCTGTTAACAATCCGACTACCCTTACCTTAATGATTTCCATAAAAAGTACAACGGGAGGAGATTTATAGGACTTAGCGAATATGTTCCGTCACTGCAGCCCTGCACTTTAGAAACTTCTCTCGGCTCAGAGCCTCCCATAGGAGCCTTTCCAGTCCCTCCCAGGGTCTTCACATTAAAGCTGCCTTTGGTTCGTTGTTCACTGTTCCATATGTAATAACAGATTTGGTCCTATCCTCTTCACTCCTTGGAGATTCCCATCTACAAAACAAAACAGCTGGTGGTGGTGACTGATGGGGGAGACTTGTATGAACTGCATGTTAACTGTCCAGCAGGAAGCTTGCTGCCTGATGTGCCTTATTAGAAAGCAAAGAGGCCCAAGTGGAGGCCCAATCGCATTGGAATGCTAGCTGAACTGGAGACGTACAGGGGGGATTAGCTGCATGGCCCCACAGCCTCCTGGGGCTACATTAGGTCCTGGAACAGATTTCCAAGGCGCCTTCTGTTTTGGAGAGGGTTAACCTGGCTATGGGCAGGTATTTGGAGCCTTTTGGGTTGGAGCCTGAATTTTTGGCACTCTCATCCTTGGTTCTATGAATATGATGCTCAGAACTCATGGAAATGTTAGGGCTTTTAAGACTTGGATCATATTAATTTGCCTTCACATGATTTGTTTCTGTGCCTCAATGGGACAGAGACAAGAAGTGATGGTTTTAGAATTTTGAAGAAGACTTTTCCGGTTTATACTCCAAACGGAAGGATGTCTGTGTGAGCCAAAGAGACACTTAACTGAAATGTGGGTTTTTTTCCCCACAGAATAATTGTCTCAACCCTCCTAAAAATACTGGTCCTTTCTCTTCCTCTGGACTTAGGAAATGGCCTGTTACGTGCTTTTATCATTAAAAAAAAAGACTAAAAAAGGGGAACTAACCCTTCCAAAAAAAAAAAAAAAAAATCCAGCAAGAGTAATCTTAAGGGATGGACAATTGGCCCCCTGACATCAGGAGAAAGAGGTGGAGCTCTCTGAGCTAATTTATAAAACAGCCTTGTAGCTGTTGTAGCTTGTTGTAGCTCCTTCCCAGTTTCCTTGCATTCCATTAGAAAAGTCATGTAGGTGGTACCTTGTGGTTAACAGAGGGAAATGGGACAAACTTCTCCAGGAAGGCAACAGTGTGAACGAGTCAGGATCCCTGAAAAGACCTAGATGGGACCTGAGATGTGAGAATGCAAAAGTGTTTGAGAGGAGTCCTCCAGACCTTTCTGGAAGAATCCCCCTCTGTCCTTGCTGTGGGCATTGTCTTCACTGACTTAATTTTAAAACTGTAGCTGCAACCAACCACCTTCTGTTCTCTCATTGACTTTGCAACCTGCCAGTTCATGATGGGGAGCTCCGCGGGCCTGAGGGTCGTGAGCCCAAGAGGGTGTTAGGGACAATGTAGGGCCTCCTGTTGTCCTCAGCCCAGCTGGGCCTAAGGGGCGATGGTGAATTGTCTACCCCTCCCATCACCCAGCTTCTCTGCATTCTCTGTTTGGTGACTTGACCTTCGAGGTGCCAGGACTTTGATCAACCTGTGGCAGAAGGTTTGTGTGAAACCCTTCCTGGCTTCCATTTTTTACAAACACAAATGGGATCTGGAATTGATCCCAGATAATACATCTGCCTCTTAATTTCACTTCAGAAGGGCAGGATGACAAGAAAGGCGATGAAGACAACTAAATGCACTTATGATTTTTGCCCCCTGTGATAAATCAATGGATGATTTCTCCCCAAAATGTGAACACTGCCTGGCTAACTCATACCAGCTGATGCATCTGTGAGAAGCATAAGGTAATGGTGGCTGAGCCCCCTCCTTCCCATGTGCACGCCAGGCCTCGAACTCCGTACCCCAAGGATAGGGATGTGGACGTGTGAGGGGGGGGTCGTCTATATGCAGTTAAGAAGGTGCTGCTTCGCTGCCACCTTTTTTTCTCCCCGGGTCTGTGTTTCCCCTTCTTGTGGCCCTAATGGTACAGCTCTGTTCAGCTTGTCCTTGGTTCATCTCCAGCATTCCTTTCTGTACCGGCCTTTCTCTGTGGTGAGTTAGATTTTTCCATTTCCTAAAGGTGATTTGATCAGGCCAGTTCTCACTAGAGTCCCTCAGAGTGAGTGGGGAGAGTGGAAAATCACATTAACTCTTTCACTAACTCCAGCTGCCTGCACTGAATCCCAGATGGCAAGGAGGTTCTGTGTTGAGGGCCAGTTCCAGGTCTTTGTAGGCAGCTCTCTGGAGTGCTAGCTTGGGAAGGGTTGCAAGCGCCCATCTGGCTGGAAAAGGGGCAGGGCCATGACCAGTGGGCAGTCTGCTGTGCACAAGAAGGCCAGTGGTGGCCCTCATGCACCATGTCCGCCATCCCTTTCCTCTGTGGTTTCTTCATATCCCAAAGGCCTCACCTTGCCTTTCTGGACTTGGAAAGCCATATCTACATGTTCCAAAATAGACTGTCATTAGAAATTTTTAAGTCTATGGAATCATTTTAGGCTGCTTGGCAGTCACATAGCAGCTGGATGACTTACTTCCCCACCTTTTTTTTTTTTTTTTTTTTAAGCATCGTCTGAAGCTAATTTATTCAGGAGTAACTTGGGCTTTGGGGGGAAAAGTCACATTCGTTTTATAAGTTACGTGCAAGTGAAATAAGAGGTTGTGTCTCTCATTTTCCTCTTGTTGAAAATGTCTTTGTTACTCCATTTTTGCCTTTCTTGAGAAACACTCAGGATTGCCATTTAAAGAGTTACGTAACATTATTTTCCTTACCTTGCTTTCTGGAAAAAAAGTGCCAAAGCCATTTCCTGGGCCTAGACTGGGAGATGAGATCCCCTTTAGATGGGAAAAAGCAGAGCAAGAGGGTCCAGAGACTGGCGCTTTCTCCCGGAGGCCAGCAGGGTTGCTGAAGTTCCTTGTTGGAGTGAAAGCTCAGCATGGAGAGATGGTTGGAGATGGAGGTGCTGGCTGTGGGCTGGGAATTGTGAGGCTTCAGCTGGAGTCTCTGATGCTGGGACCAGATCTCCCTGCTTCATACAGGCTATGTATAGAAAGGGGAAAAAAATGAGCCAGCTAGTACAGGTTGTTTATTTGATGTCTCTGCTTCTACCTCACATTAACATTGCCCCAGCCAGAAATAATATACCTGCAGCTGTGTTTCTGTAGGACAACGGGGATATCTAATAATATATCGGGCTAATCTAAGCTGCCTTTTCTCCAGCGATGCCCCAAGGGGGAGATATACACTCTACCTTTATGTTATCCAGTGGTACTAATCAGAAACTATTGCTGTGGAAGCAGCTTGTCCTGTTCGGTCCTCTTCTAATAGGAAATCATAAATTAAAACAGAGTTTGATAGATTCTGCTTAATGCCAAAATGAAATCCTCACATATTTTGTTGGCTGTTACATAATCAGTTGACTTCTCAAAGGAGTTCTAATTATGCCCATGGAATAAGCTCAAGATAATGAAATGCATTCACCTCTCTGGCAAGTCCTCTATCTCTTAGTACTGAGCTCTGAGTCAGTCCTCTGGGGTTCTCCTTCTAGCTCGACCAACGAAGCTTTATTTACAGCCACAGAACTTGGAAGTGAAATACAAACTTATTTTATATGTACTTCTTTTTTATTCCCGCTAAGAAAATCAGTTTTCCTTAGCTTCATATACTGCGTAAAGAGCCGTATGTAAAGTAGCTGTATTAATCCCAGAACATTAAGATTCTCCCCCCCGCCCCAATGCCTTACTAAGGCTCATAATCTCACAAAACTGCCAGAGATAGGAAGAGAATAATGACAAGGCCAAAGGGAATAAGTTCTTTGACTGTGAATTTCATTATCTGTAACATTAATGCTTAGTAAAAGAGTTGGAGAGATGGATGGATAGATGGGTGTGTGGGTGAGTGGATGGTTGGATGAGAGGGCAGATGTGTATTTGAACAGATACATGAATTTTTAATCAGAAAGGGATATAGATGGAAAAGAACTAACTCAGAAAAGTCTACCTTTGGATATATTATTGTGGATTTGATTGTTAGAGAAAATTATGAGGAAAAAGAGGGAATTTATTATTCATAATAAATTAGGTCTAATTAAAAAATAAAGTGGGTCAATCAAACATAGAGTACCTTGAATTCCTATGCTTTTTTCATGCTGTGTCATTAGCATGTGACTGAGAGGGAAAAGATCCTAGTCTTTATTCTTCCTTCACAGAACAATATTAATAGTAATATTTAATCAAGTGTGAACAGCCTGCAAAGTCCAGGAGGCTGGGATCTACCAGCAGGAGTGCTTCTCGGGTGATTGGTCCAACACTGGGGATGGAGAACCATGAAGTCAGAGTGTGGATATGGCTCCGACACTGTTCAAGGAGGCATCCTTGGCCTTTTGCTGTGTTTAATTACAGTGACAAAATCTCAGTCACTGTTTACACAGGCTTATTCCTCAGGTGTAGAAACGTACTCTGAGCTCACTTCTGGCATTTGCTTTGCAGCAAGGGGAATTCTTTGTCTTTTAGATTAAAAACAAAATCATTCTGTTTCTTCTGACGTTACAAAGGTAAATATCTTCCCCAGAGCTTCACAGATTGCTGTGGTGGTAAATCAGTTTGCCACTTAAGCCACTTGACACAGGTGACGAGGACCCTGGAAGGAAACCCATACCATTGATAAGGAACCACTCAATTGTGTGCTTGCTCTTAGCGTTCCTTCAAGACTGCCATCCTCACGTGGCCAGCAAGGCCCTGCAGGGGTCTGGCGTTTAATCTCTCCCAGGCTTCACTGCAAACCTGGCCTTTCTCTGTGCCAAGATGCCTCTCTCCCTCCCCCAGAGGGCATTTGCAGATGCTGCTCCACGCCTGGAGATCCTCCTGTTCATTACTCCAAAAAACACACACTTTTCACATTTTAACTGTTGCCCCCTGTGCCCCCGCCTAGATCATATTCTTTTGTCCTGCTTTCACGTGGGGCAGTATTCCTTTCCTTCTGAGCACTGATGTCTATTTCTTACATTCTCATCAGTGGAATTGTCTTACTGTTTGACTCCTTCATTAAACCGGATGCTCCACACAGTAGAGCAGGACCATCTTCATGGGCTTGCTACTGGCAGTTGCTCAGGGCTCCTCATTCAGAAGGGCTCTGTGCTTGGCTTTAATGCTCTGCTATTGCCATCTTGAAATCCTTTATACTTTTTTGAACAATGGCCCTCACAATTTAATTTTGCAAATCATATGGTAGGTCCTGGGTTGGAGCCATGTGTTTCTACCAGGTTTCCAGTGTGTGGTATATGCTCAAGACATATTTTGTAAAGGAATGTTTCAGTGACAAAAGATGGTCTCCTCGCATTAGTGCCTGCAGTATAAAATGCTTAATACCTCATATCAAGTCAGGGTGCTATATATTTCCTTGGCAGCTCACTACTTAATCTTATTCTTTTCATAAGTTTGGCAAATGCAACCAAAATTGAATTAAAAAGACATGCATATTTTGCTCTAAGAAAAAAATAATTGATTGTATAAAAGGAAGTGTAAAAATGGGCTGGCCTGTTAATTTTTTGTTCGATATTTAGAACTGAAAGGGTAATGTTTAGAGAGCCAAAATGCTAATTGTCTTGCAAAGAGTGCTGTAATAAGCTGGGGCAAACACTGCATTGGAGAAAATATCTTTCAAATGGTAGAGGAAGTTGAAACAGTGACTGGAGCTCCTCTGAAGTAAATATAACGCTTTCCCCTGTGCAAGGCCAAGGAAATCCTGAAATAACAAAATGTCCAGTTTGACCTTTGCATCATGTAGTTGGGGAAACCTTGCTTTCTCATACAGCAAGCTTGGCCAAATATCTGCTGAGGAGTTCATGGAGAAATGGCAGGTGTCACCGTTTTGTAGTGTGCCCATAAGTTTTCTGTCCCTTGTCTGAGTTGGACACGTTTTCCCCATTCTCCCTTGCCCACCCCAAAGGTGACGGCTGCAGATTGCAGAGTTGGCAGGATTTTCCAGGCTGTGCTGGCACAAGCTGTTAATAAATTAGGGGCACAGAAGTGTGATGGCAAGGCGTTTCCTCCTGGAGTTCATAGGCCTTCCAGAACATTTATGTCTCATTACAGCCCGTACAGTAGTTTATGCCCTAATAAATCAGAGAGGCTTTGCAGAGATGGGCTGGACCGTAATGAATCTTTCTGTTGGCATTTTCCCTTTACAGAAGTAAATAATGGAGCAAAACCGCCCCATCTGGCCACTCTGTTAAGAGAGAACTCACAGCAGGAGCTGTTTGCTCAAGCATGACAAAGGTCACTGCAAACGTAGCAAGAGCAAGGTGTGGCAGCTAGGGCTGTGAGTGACAAGGTGGAATGAAGCCGTTTATGAGCCTTTATCATTGTGATTATAGGCATTAGCTGGACTGCCAGGGTCCTGTTCTCCTTTCCTGTGATGGGCTTTGGGTCTTCACTGATTTTTCACGTTTAATTTCCAGACCTGTTGGATGTTTTGCAAGCAGTACAAGTAGACACACACCTGCAGCATGGAGTGTGGGCCCATTTACTTTGATTTACATTCTATTATCTTAATAAGGTATGCTTTCAGCTAACTGGAAATTGTTGCCAAGTAGAGGAAGGGGAGATCACCTTCTCTCTGCTTTCCTTCACCAGTGCAAAGAGATGTGTGACGAAAGCCAAGTAAATATGGAAATTATTATTAATTATGTGGTGATGGACAGAAATGCATTATTCTGGCTAGGAAATCAACTTGTCTCTAGTAGAGGTTTACCAGATGTATTTTTTAAAAAAAAGTGTATGAGTCACATTAAAAACAGTGCCTAGAAATAAGTGATGAATTTGTTTTTGATGTTTGTGCATTTTTACAAGGGAACCCATCCTCCATTTTGGAAGTTAACAAATATTGATCATTTCCTTTGTTTCTAGTAACTGGAATCTGTTTTCATTGGATGAAAATTTACATCTAGCTAAGTCAAAGACTTAACTTGTTTTTCCTTGCTTTTTCCCACCCTAGTTGGTCTGAATTCCTGCCCTTTGCAGGGCTGTGGAGAAACTTTGGATGTGCCTGGGCTGCTTATTTGTGTTTACAGAGAGGTTTCTGGGAGCCCTTGGAGGGGAGAGTATATCCAGCTACTTCTATTCCATAAAGACTTGCCTGGTGCCTCTTCAGTAACCACTTTGCTACTGGGAAGGCAGAGGAGAAGCAAGTGAGGGAGCACGCGATTTATCAAAAGTGACAAGGAGAACAGAGCTCCTCCATCAGCCTCAGCTCTCCTCATATTTACATAACACCTTCCTTCCAGTGTTTTCCCCAGCAGATGGCCAGGTGAGGCTCATGGACTCTGCACAGAAATACAGCTGCAAGGGGCAGGCACAGGGAATATTTTGGGCTCTCTCCCAGCAGAATTATGCAACAGTCCATGGAGGGAGGGAGGAGGAGGCAAGGAGGCAAGGTCACTCCCTAGCTAAAGAAGTTCTGGAAATGTAGACTCAATGCCAAGTGTGGCTTGCAAATTGGGAGGTTGCCAAGGCCCAGCACCCCAAGACTCGGGGAGGAAGTCAAATCCTCGAGGAGTCAGTAATTGACCATGAGTGGGTCTGCCCATCTGCTCTGCTGTAATGGGAAAGTTAGTGAGACTTGATGGGGTCACAGAAGGACATTAATGCATTGACTGAGATGATTGGGCTCTGCCAAGAGCAAAAAGAGTCTACCCTTCAAAGGGAGTCTCCAGGTAAGCTGCAAGTTCTCTCATCGTCCTGCTTTATCAGGACCCCAGAAGCAAATGAGGCACCTGCTCTGTCTTCGACTTGGCTCTGGGGCTGCTGAGTCTGCATCAGGAGACCACATTTGGTACAGGATGTTGAACACACACAACTTTTTTTCTTTTAAGGTTTCCATTTGAAACCGGCTGAGCCATAGCAGGTAATTAGCACCTTTGCTGTTGGAACAAGTGGCACTTTTATTGGTTGGTTTCTTAATCAGGTTGACCAGTTGGTAGTTCTTGGTAAGAAAGTCGACAGAGAGAGAAGGGGATGCTGTGTGTCCCCAGGGATGAGGCCAAGCTGAGAAAACACCCTGAGGGTCTCAGTTCAGTGCCCCACCCTTACTGCCATGTTCTAACTCTACCATGCAAGTTCTAACCCTGCAAAGGGCTTTTTCTTCCCCTGAGATCCTGGGCAGATCCCAAAACTTGATCATAGATCACATTTCTAGTGTCTAAAGTGCACTGATGTGGACTCTGGCCTCATCTTAGAATAAAAATGAAAGATAAAAAGGGTTTGTTGGGAATAGTCTGTGGTATCCCAGACCTGAACATGTTGGTTTTGTAACTCAGCATCACATTTATGGCTCGGACAGGACTGTGGAGGTATCCTGGAGGTGACAGCTTGACACAGCCAAGGTGCCAGCTAAGCCACTGTCAAACTGGGTGACCTTGTGCAAATGCGTAAGGCATTGGCGCCTTGGTCCCTTGGGTGTGAATGAGGATGTTTGTGTTAACTCTCCGGGATCATTAACGAGGGTTAAAGCAGATGACGCATGTAAAGCCATAGCATGGCGGCCTGCACGAAGTAACTCCTCAATAGATGATAACTGTGATGATGAGGAAAATGGTGACAACATTGTTACTTTGGAAACCCAGAGTCCAAAGACCTGGACGCTAGTTTACAGGTGACAGATAGATTTAATTTCAGATGCCATCTTCTGTGGTGTTGAGCAAGATTCCGAGACTACCTATGGGCTCAGTGAGAGAACACTGAAATCAGTTAGGGATATCTGCCTAATGAGAGAGAGAATCAAGGGTGATGGTGCTATCACTGATGTTTCACTGCTGCCTTAAATAGCTGTGTAATTTGGGAATAAATTCACCTCTTTTGAATCTATTTTTTTAACCTATAACATGGGAAGGTTAGGCCAGGTCAGTTTTCTTGGAAGTGTTCAGCTGAATGTTAGAAGATGTTGGGGGTAAAGGTAGAAAATATTCTTAGGGTACGTTTTGGAAATGCTGTGTATAATTTAACAAACTGAGGCAGGTTTCTTTATTGCAGGACTTCTCAGAACCCTTAATCTGCTTGAAAACTCCAAGAAGGGATGTTCCTCCCAAACTTGCTGATCATGAATACATTTATTTTCATAGCCTCAGCAACTTGTGAGACTAGTGTTGCACAGAATGGACTTTGAGAAATTAGATCATTCCCAAGGTCCATTCTTTCTCTCCAAAGTCTCGAAATCTGTCTCAAAAGCTCAAATAATTTAATGACTCCCTTTCCCCACCATGAACTTTTCACCTCTCATCGAAATGCAACTTTTTCTGAAGAGCCACATTTAAATGATGTGGCTTCACACATCATTTAAATGTATGGAACACATTGGTTGGAACAACTTTGAAAAATACCAAAGGTAATGTTTGGTAAAACATTAATCCTTAATGTTTATAAACTCTTCATTTGGAATCTCAGCTTCAGTTGCAAATCATTCTGAGGGATTTGGCTCGCTCTTTGGCTAAAACACTTCTTTCTCAATGTTTAACCTTCCTGTTTGGACTGGTGTGCTCTGAGGACCAGTCCGCTGAGAGACATTGCACTCTCTCCTCTCCACCTTATATTCCATTTGCCTCCTCAACCTGTCTAGCCTGCCTAAGAGGCAAAGGAAAGCCCCAGTCTGTCTTTACACTTGACAGGCCAGCATCTGTGTCTTCCATGATAGGTGAGGAATAGCAACAGAAGTGGCCAGGATGACACTGGAAATCTAAAGGTTCGTGTTGATTTCTCATTAATAAATAACTTTCACTTTTGTGTCATCCCCAAAGGTTGTTGAAACAATTTTTTGGTAGCAATAATGCCATGCGGTGACTTTGGGTAATTGGTCTCTTTTAGCAAGCAAAAGCTTAGAATATGCTTGGAACATAGATATGGCCCCCAGTGTTCCTTTATTCTGCTGCATTATTTCCCCAAAGGGGTCTCACAGAGAACAGGGCCCTTTCATTCATTCATTCCTTTGTTCACAAGTGAGTAAGTAAAAGATGAGAAGGGAATGTTGGCGGTTAGGAGTGAGAAAGTTAGGGGGGTGGAATTTTGATGAAAGAAATAGGGGAGCTCGTGTCTCTGGAAAGTTGGGCAAAGAACTGACCAGGAGAAAAGTAGGATACCCATCAATGGGGAGGCCCCACTTGAGATTTCTAATGATCAATTTAAAGTGGAACTGGTCAACACAGTTATGTTTTTCTCCAGATGTGTTTAGCTGCTTGCTTAGCAACACAGAGGAGGTAGAAATTTGGATTTAATCAGGGTCAGGGTGCAAGTTGGATGGAAGGAGAGTTAATGGAGCTGAGAGTGGATTCAAAGGGAATGAGCCTTGGAATCTCAGGTGGGTAAGGAAGGAAGTGAGGGTAACAGGCAGGTGTTAGACAATGGAGGATCAGCTATTTTGAGGTCCCAGTGGAGGGAGGTGAGCTGGTGGTCTGACAATTGAGTACAGAAAATTGAGATTTTGGAGGTAACTTGGTATTGACAATAATAAAGTATGGACAGTGACAATGATTTTTCATCAGACTAGATAGACCATTCATGTGCCTTCTTGTTGATGCCATCTCCTGACCTCCTGATCACTCATGAATACTTTAGCATTGGGCTCACTGCCTCTCTCTCCAGCATCTTGCTGTCATTCTTTGACATTAACATTGACACAGGTGGATCATCTGCCTTCTAAATTCCTTAACACCATCCCTCCCAAAGGTAGTCTCCTCTCCCCACTTCAAACACCTACTCCCTTGTTTATATCCTAGACTTTGAATCATTTTTTCTTTCTTCCATAGAACCCATTTAAAGGAACTGTGTTCCTTACACATAACAGAGCTGATTGAAGGAAAAGTAAATGGGGGTTTGGAGTGGATGCATTGGTTTCATTGCCAGCTTGTGCCTGAGTCTTGGCAGGACCTTGATAGATACTGACTCTATACCTAGGCACTGTTGGGTTGCTCTGTACCTCCTACAGCAGGGTGTATGTTGTAGGGTGGTGAACAGGGGTGTGTGCTGGTCCCTACATGCTGGACTGTTTGCAGAACAGAGGAGTTCAGATAAATGAGCCAGATGGATGGAATCTGGGAAAATGACTTGCTGCATCATCTTGGTATCTAGGTCATTGGGATGGCCCTTCCCATGGGCTGGAGGGAATTCCAGTGAGCACAGACCCAACCTTCTTTCTCCAAGGAGAACTCCTGACATTCTGTTAGCCAAAGAAGGTCAGAGGAGTGCTGCCAGCTGCCTGCCAAAGAGAGGGCAGAGTGGACTAACTGAAACTAAAAATAAACCTTGACTGGAATTGCTCGTGTAGGTGGAGGGAAGATAGACTGGCCAGAGCTAAGAATTTTGAGGCCATCTCTGTTGCATTTAACTTTGATCCCTAGAATGACTGAGGTTGAGGAATTGTTTTTGGCATCAGGTAGGTAGTCTGATGTCCATACTGCGTTAGTGCTGGTTCAGCACATTTAGGGAGCTGGTACTTATGGAATTTTTTTTTTCTTTTTTAAACTCAAATGATGTGTGGTATTTGAGAGTCAGAAAGGAGTTGATATATGCGTATATCATACATATATATATATATATATATATATATAACCTTGAGCACAGCCCCCTGGTTAAATAAATAGATGTGGTCCCAAGAACATAACTTACCCAATTTACTTTAGAAGCTTGTGTTTTCTTTTTTGTACCCCAAATTGTATAACTTTACATGCTAAACTTAAAACTGTTGAAATTTTGGATGCTCTTGAATGGAAAATAGTAACAGTACTTGTTATCATGAGCCTTACGGCCATTTGCTAGAAGGTAAACTCAGCTGGCTTATTTTATACAAGGAAGCCTAGGTTTGGTAGTTCTACAAGAGGGAAAAGTAAAAAAGAAAGGCAGACCTGAGCATATGTGATATCTTCCAAGTTTTCTCTTTTTCATGGCCAAGAGCTGTAAATGGCAAGATTAATTTGACATTTGAACTAAGAAAAAAAATTAGCTCTCATCACCTGAGCTTACAAATGGTTATCTTCAATAAAAAGTATTGGCCTCTATTTCAAGACAAATGTAAATTGACAAATATAAATTCTCTTCAAATAAGCATCAGGGTTTAACTTAACTTCAAAAGTGATGTATTCATTATGGATTGTGTAGTATGACTAGATGAAAATTCAATTAATGGTTGAAACAATTATAGTAATGGTATTTAAAGAATTGTCTTTTGTAGCCAAAGTACTTTCTTTTATACTCTTCTGTCCCAGGAATATGTTGTAAATGATGTTTTATTTTATGAAATACTATAGTTTTTATCCCAGTTGATTCATTATTTGGGTGGGAAAAAAGTCAAATCTCCGAACCAGAGAGAATATTGGAATTGTGTTGTAGTGTCCATAGGGGTAGAGCTTGATTGATTAAGGCTTGGAGGAGGGGGGAGAAAAGAGAGGAATTTTAGTCTTAAAAATATATGTTCAAAAAAAATGAAGGCCAAGGTTCAACTCCTCCACAGTTTTAGCAGCTTAGGAAGTTTTGTTTTATCTGTATCAATTTAAATCACTTGATTTTATAACTCAAATTCTTAGACTGGAAAGTTGTATGCTTTGATATTTTTATTTCAACTAACAGTAAGGGTCTTTTAAAGCAACATTTTCATGGTTAATCAAAATGACTCTGTTAACTTTGGAGTTACAACTAAAGAGTGGTGAGAAAGAGATAAGAGCTAGGAAAGGGAGCAACAGCCACTTTTTTCACATACACAAAAAAATAAAAATAAAGAAAAGTTTGTCATAACAACAAAACAAATACATGTTCATCAGAGACAGAGAAAGAGCAGTGGGCCACAGTATTCAGAAGTGAAAGTTGAGTTACCTTTAGAATCTTCACTGATAAATTTGTGATGAGAGAAAGAAATGAAGCAAGAGGTGAAAATTTCGCAGAATTTTTCAGAAAAATGATGATTTAAAAAAAAGAAGGAGTAGATGCAGGTGGCTATAGATAGGCCTTATTTTTGAAGGCTTCTACTGAATATGATAATCTGAATCTGAGGGATCTGAAAAAAGGTCTATAGGGACTTAGATCAGAGGGGGGGGAGGGGCCTAGGACAGTAGGTTTTCTCCCATTTTAGACCAGCCCTTCTAATTTGGCTAGAGGTTTCTAAGAGTGAAGTGGTCTGGCCATGGCAGAAGTTAAAAAATGCCTTCTCTAAGATTCAGTGACTGTGTGATTTCAAGTTTGCTGTTTGTGTAGAATAAGGAGGCAAGAAGGGAGACTGCCAGTTGAAGAATTCAAGGGAAAGAGATTTTAATAAGAGAGGAGGGACATAGAGGAAACCCCAGAACTCCAATGGAGGGAAAAGAACAAACTTAAAAGTAGATGAACAAGCTAATTAACTGCATAGACGTTTCTGCATTTGGGAAAATTTGCTTTTTCTTCACATTTAAAATTATAAATGATGATGTTTCCCGCAGTCTACAGAGAATTGAAGGCAAAGACACTGACATCACGATCAGATGGGGAAAACATACAGTGGCAGCTCAAGTAAGGGGCTGGATTGGAATCCTGAGGAAACTGGTTCTTAAACATAGGTATTCAAAATTCAAGTATAAGTTTCTTCTTAGTGGAGAGTGGCACAAGTCAGGATGAAAGATGCTTACATTTGGCCAGCCAAAAACACCAAGAGTTGAGAAGATGGGTAAAAAGGCTCAAGACTTAACCTGCCAGTCATTCTCTGTAGAGAACCTCCTCAAGCTCTGTAGGGAAATCCCTTTGTCTGTGGGGTCCCCTCCACTTGAGCCCCGTAGGTCCTTTTCTTAGCCTCCTTAATGCTCCCTTAAACTCCACAATGGAAGTGGAGGGGCTTTGAGGCCCTTTGAATCCTCAAATATAAATATAAACTGCAAAATAATCAGACCTGCAAGCCTGCCAGAACTGGCCTGCTCTCAGCATATTCCTGGGTATTGTTACATTTAGAGAGGCTTGTCTCTGCCTAGATCTTCTTAAAGTGCACTCTTCTTATCCTGCCTTAGATGCCAGGGAGAGAGGCTGAGGGAATAGGAAGTTCAGGGACTGTCGAGGCAGAGACTGAGGACTCCAAATCTGGAATGAGGAGCCTCTTTTCATGCATCAATCCCAAGAGAGTTGGAGCAGCAAAGAGTGCAAGCCATGGTCAAGTCCCCTGTGGTTTCTCAAAACGTGTACCTCCAAATATGTGTTCAATGCCATACCCTCTGCCTAGGATGACCCCTAATCTCTCTCTCAAACCCCTACTCATCCTACAAGTCCACACTTAGAAAACTCTTGTTGCTGGCAGTTTGCTGACTTAAGAAATGGATTCAGGAGTCCATGTAAACCATTCCTTGAAAGTGTGCTTCATGGTGGGTTCAAGGTCAACGAAATGGGAGACCTGCTTAGCATTGAGAAGGTAAGTTGGACTCAAAGGAGAAACCATTTCTCATTTTTAAATAAAATGGCAAATCTAATCTAACTACTTCCTGTATTGAATAAAACGACCTTTTTGGCAATTGCCAAATTTGCAAGTTAATAGTTTTTGTAATGCCCTGGGGAAATAATTGCTTGTTAGTTTGACCCAATTAAATTCTGGCCCCTTTATAGGGATAGTCTTAATTTAAATTTTGAAACCTTAAAAATGCAGAATCAGGGCTTCCCTGGTGGCGCAATGGTTGAGAGTCCGCCTGCCGATGCAGGGGACACGGGTTCGTGCCCCGGTCCGGGAAGATCCCACATGCCGCGGAGCGGCTGGGCCCGTGAGCCATGGCCGCTGAGCCTGCGCGTCCGGAGCCTGATGCTCCGCAACGGGAGAGGCCACAACAGTGAGAGGCCCGCGTACCGAAAAAAAAAATGCAGAATCAAATCTTTTATTGCCCATCTGACCCTGAATCAGTGTGATAGATATGAGTGAATTTTTTTTTTTTTTTTTGCTGTACACGGGCCTCTCACTGTTGTGGCCTCTCCCGTTGCGGAGCATCAGGCTCCGGACAGGCTCCGGACGCGCAGGCTCAGCGGCCATGGCTCACGGGCCCAGCCGCTCCACGGCATGTGGGACCTTCCCGGACCGGGGCACGAACCCGTGTCCCCTGCATCGGCAGGCGGACTCTCAACCACTGCTCCACCAGGGAAGCCCAAGTGAAATTTTTTGTTGCTGTTAATTTAAATTCTAAAACCTATACATTATGAATGCTTATAACGGTAGGAAGAGATATTTTAGTTCTTCATCTTTCCTGTAGGAACAAAAGATAGTTTTATCATGCAAATCACTTTTGTAAGGGTGGGTTGTAGTGCATGATTGGGGGAAGCTGGAATTGTAATATAGCCTCCAAATTCACTTAGAGGCTAAAAAATTGTTTACCAGGAAAAAAAGATCACCAGCTATATCCCTGGATCAAATGTGTAGATATCTTTCACAAAGGTATGCCTTCACACAATTGTGGAAAAGGAGAAGCTGATACTCTTGCCCAGCTCAACGAAGTTTCTCTTCATCTTAAGGTTTTGTTCTGTTGGCTACACAGATGTTATTAATTTTTCAGGTGTGTTTATATGTTTGCAAGTTTCTGAGGCTGTGCTGATGAATGGAGTTTTTATTGAATTTATATGTAGCTTTCAGATAGTAAAAATGTGCTTAGGCTTCTTCAACTTGCCCCCTACCCCCAATCTGGCTCTTATCTGAGGAAACTTATTCTACTGTCCTAGTATCCTTAGCATTTCCCTGATCTGTGCCTCTATATGCTACTATAATTAAAACATTTGAAAAGGGAAAAATGACATTTGTGAGTTTAGTGGCAGGACCACGAGATGCTGGATTCACTCTTCGTGGTTTTCCCCTTGGTTGGCAAAAACTGACCCAACAGAGTGGTCCTCAATGTGCATCTCATTATGCCATCTTCTACAGAAAAGAACATTTACTTCAAAATTGCAGTAAGGACCTTTGAATGCTTTGGACATTTCGGGGAGTTAGAGCCATTTTGTTAAATCTTGAAAGTGGAATTATAATCAACAGGAGGAAGAGGTGAGAGAGCCCTTCCTCTGGGTCAATTACTCACTCAGTGTGTAGTGAGCACCCCCTCCCTGTGTGCCAAAAGCTGTGGTGGCCACGAGGGCATAGGGCAACAGCCTAGGGCAGGTATAGGTGCCTCCAAGGGGGAGAGCTCTGCTGTCAAGAGAGAGAACATATCTTTTTTGTTTGCTTGTTTGATTATTATCTAATGGCTTCCCTCCCCGCCAAACCTTATAGCTATATGAAGTTCTTATTTGTGAAATTTACCATTTGTGTTCTAGTTTATAAGACTATAGGGTCCTAGAAACTAAGTGACTTGTCCAGGGTTACAGCACTAATATATGGGGACTCAGAATTGAATCCACGTTGGCATGATTGCAAAGTGTTATATTTCTACTGTGTTGTGCTGCCTCCTTTTTGTCTTGTTTATACAAAACAGCAACAACAACAAAACAGCACACACACACACACACACACACACACACACACACATCCATCCCAAAACCCTAATCATATAATAATGACAAAGAAACATATTTCAATATTAGATGAGAAGACAATGAAGAAGCATAATTATATGTGTGGACCAAGAGTTCTTCTATGTTTTATGTTGTTAGAACTCTGAGAATGAAATCAATAAGGAATAAAATTAAAGAATTTTAAGTTCAAAAAACAAATGTTGTTAATGCACTCAGAATGGCCTTTAAATATGCCCTTTTTCATAAACATGTCTGGAAACCTGAAAAAGTAGATTTTTCTTCTTCTCACAAGGCTGTCAGTAGCAATTCCGAAGCAGCAGGATTAGGGAGGAGCCAGAGGTGACCAGCTGAGTTGTACACTGCTTGGGGAGACCAAGTTGAGACTAAATGTGTACTTACTGCCCCAAGACCTGCACAGCTTGGGGTCAACCCTGGTGACATCTTCGAAGCTGAGCTATTAATTTTAGCTTCCAAGTTGATTAAATTTATGACAAAACGGCACAGTGAAAATATGAAAAGTGAACATTGAATCCTGGTTACCTTGCAAAGGCAACTAGATAAAGGTTCTTACAAACAAACCAATATAGATTGTATCCTCTTCATTCGCAGTCTTTCTGGAAAGTTTCCCTCTGACATGAATGAAAAGGAAAAAGAGAGAATTGGCAGTTCATTTCTGAAATGGAACACTCAGCATCAGATTTCTCCATGAGTTTCCTAGATGCCACCCACCTTCTCCTGCCTAAAGTTGCTGGACGATAACTTGTGTGAGAGGGGGGCTCCCCACAAGGTGGAGTTCTGAACCCTCTGTTCCCTTGGGTAAGGGCTCTTGGAAAGAGCTTCTCTGTGTCGACCAGCTTGCTAGGTCCAAAATAAAAAACATAGAAACAGACACACAAACCAGAACCCTCCAGGTGGACGTGGACAGCAGTATGAAGTACTGGTTATGAGCTTGGATTCAGAGTCCAGTGACCAGCATTCAAGCCCAGACCTTGGTACTCACTAGCCCTGAGACCGTAGACAAGGTCTCCAGGAGGAATTTCTTCAACTGGAATGTGGAAATAACGAATACTTATCTCAAAAGTGGTGAGGATTAAAATAATGCACACAATGCACCTAGCATGGTGTTTGGGACATGGAAAGCTCTCCCTCAGTGATTGCTGACATTCTTCCTCTTCTCCCAATTTTATGACTACCACTACCATCAACATTTATTAGTTTCCTAGGCTGCTGTAACAAAATACCACAAACTAGGTGGCCTTAGACAACAGGAATTTATTCTCTCAGTTCTGGGGGCTGGAAGTCCCAAATCAAGGTATCAGCAAGACCATGCTGTCTCCAAATGGTCTAGAGAAGACTCTGTTCCATACCTCCCTCCTAGCTTCTGGAAACTGCCAGCAATGCTTGGTGTTCTTG